>NC_073727.1:35817500-37017500 GCF_023634155.1 Falco peregrinus
CCACTGCTTAATGCATTTCACACCTTCTGACTGCCAGAGCCAATGAAGCAGGAGTTTTGTAATCTTCAATTTATAACCCTGTGTAAACCCAGAGGAGATTTCTTATAATGGGGTTCCCTGAGTAAGTCTGGGTTTCTGTAGAAGAAATAGTCTATCATCATGCCATAATAGCATATCATCATGTTTGTGCCCAAGGGTTCAAATTAAAGTTTCTAAAGCAGTATCAATGTTGGCATTTCCTATGTGTTAAAAGCTTGCATTTAACCTTACACTGCACCTGTAAAATGTTGTTTTAATGTTTTGTTTGACTCTTATTCACAGTCATCTTTGTGCCTTCCACCTTCCTGTCTTCTTACCTACCCAAACAATTCAACTTAACCACTGACCAGCTCCCAAACTACCAGTTAGCCCTCTTGCACCATCTAATCCCTGGTTTAGCTGGTGTTCATTTTTGCCCCCATTCCCTGAAATCACCATCTAATTTTCTTCACATATTTGTCCTGGTCCCTTTGCTCAGGTAACCTTAGTTCTCTTCCTTTGTCCACCTTCGTTGTTTGTCATCCCCTAAACCTCATCTTCCACACAAACTCCCAGTCCCCTTCTCCTGCATATATACATGGTAATTCATGGTCGCACCCTCTCATTTATCATAGTCCTTCCATTTCTTTCTCCATGTATATAATCACTAACTCCTAAATTCCATTTTTATCTACACTGAATTCAAATTAATTTGTTTTCTCCTCTCCACTCTGTCAACAGAAAGGTCCGTAAGAGGCACATATTTTTGTGGTGCTTGGCTGTAATCATAGGAAGAATTATATTTGTGCAGCCCTGAGTAGGTCCACAGCAGACAGACTCTTCAGTTTTCAACTAAATCTCTAGCAAGTCTTTTCTGAACACTTGCAAAATGGAATTTTTCAAATGTGGATAGATTTTTAGAACTGTAGAAATACTTTCCTAGCATAAACCCCCTCCATTCTCATCAAGTTTAATATTTTACATCAGCAACTGGATGGATTGAAACTTTTAAGGTAAAAACCCACAACATTTTCAACACAGGCAACATACACACTTTTTGTTTAGCCCTGTTCTCATAAAGGCTTACATTATTTTATCTGTAAATTGAGAAACAAACAAGAAAATGATCAGGCTAAGGAAAAGCATCTGGTAAGAAATTTTTCAGTCCAAAATCCATTTGGCAAAGTTTTAACTAAAAGAGGTGTCTTGAAGTGAGAAATGTTGGGACATCTTCACTACAGATTGTGCTATCATATCCAATTATAATATATAGTTATAAACACTGTGTATTAATTGTCTCCAGTGGAATAACTTCCAAGGTGCCAAACCTCGAAGCAACTTCAAGCTTTGTGGTTATAAAGACGAACAATATCCAAACAAAAATGGATCTGTAAAAAATGTTCTTCCAAATACATATCCCCATCCTCACAGAATTACTTAATCCTAAGGCCCACCTCTACAACAGTCTACAAAAATATGGTGTATACAGTATATAGGAAAACTATGTTATATATTCTTATATACATAATACTTACATGCATAATAAGATTGTACTTCTATATGTTTTTATTTAGACTGCTCCTCACTCACCTAGTTCCAGGTTCCATAGCAGTTACTCAGTTCCAGACAGGTCAAACCTGAGGATGGTTTTTCAGTTCAGCTTCTACACATAGGAATGAAAAATTATCATACTGAAAAAGTAAAATGTTTTCTCACCTTGGAGATTAGAACTGCCAATTTTTAACCTACTTGGCAAGACTCAGTATGACTTATTTTTTAACCTAAACAATATAACCCAAATTTTCAAAGATAATGACTCCCACATCCAGTGGATGTTACTGAAAAACATCCTGTGTGACTCCTTTGACATCCTCCTATGGTACCAGTGGAGAGCTGGCTGGAGGCTCACCAGGAAGAGCTCACTGCTGAGGCTCGGCTGAGTCCAAGAGCATCAAGACTTCCTGTACCTTGCATCTGTGGACATTAAGACTTTACTCTTTTTTCTTGCTGGTAAAAGACCAAGTGATTCATACCCTCACATTTGACACAACATGAGTTTGGATTGCCAGAGGGGCATGGGAGATGTTCAGTTTTGTGAGGAACCAGTGATTCTTGTCAACCAGTTTACCAAAACCTACTTTCTTCTTTGTGACTGCTTGCTGGGAGTAATTACTTAGCAGATGAACTGCAGTCAAAAGCTAGGTTCAGAAGTCAGAAAGGGACATTTTTGAAGAGTTAGTTATTTCCCTGTCCTCAATCTGTGGCCCACAGAGGCTTTTGTATGTGGATGACAGAGATGTCTTAAATTTGCCATCTAAGTCTACAGGATCTCTTCAATTATGTTGTGATTGGAGTGACTGGGGACGGGAACTGTTGCTGGAGCTGGGGAAATCTCCCAGCTGTGCATTCCAGACCCGGGTGAACCTCAGCTGCTCTCACATGCTGCACAGTTGTGCAAAGTCACTGCAAGTTCAGTTCCCTGGGCTGGCATAAAGCTGTATCACACTGGGTGCACTTTTAGGGATGACAAGCAAAGGAATATTTGAGCTGACATGGAGCCCCAGAACATCTGGAAGCTGACAACAGATATAGCCAAGGAAATCAAATTTTTGTTATGTGATCTGCAACTTAATACCCCTGCAGTTAAATGGCCATCCTTACAATAAAAATCTTTGCAAACACCTATTTGAGATCTTGATTAAGGTTTGAGCAATTGAATTCCTCTCTTCTGCAATTTGAAAATTATGCTTTAAAACAAAATTTCCTACGTATTCCTGTTGCCAGGTATGGAATTGATTGCACATAAATTTTAAATCAGTGCAGTGAACAGTATACCCTGGTAAGCCAAATCTGTCAATAGAATTCTGATTTGCTTACAGGTTAGTTTTTGAAATGCTTCCTTTTAGAAAGTTGTAAGTTAAGACTTCACAAAGCCATTGAGTCCAGTAGGAAAGATGTACAGAAGATCAGATGAATCTCTACTGCTCACCACGTAGAGAGTCTGTAGAGAGGGCTACACTCAAATTGATATAATTACTACTGTCACTTTGTTTAGTTGCTTCAATTTACATAGCTTGCTTTTGGTCACATAGATCAGTCTTTCTTTCCTGATGTCAGGCATATGTAAAACAATGAATTATTTTTTTTTCTTAACATTCATAATGTTAGAGGTATTTTCACATCCTTAAGTTCCAATGTATAAACACATGATCCACTAAACCTATGAGGTTTTGGCTGCAGAAATATTAGATTGTTTTTAGATACGGGCACAATTTTTGAAATGGTCTAAAGGTTTGTGAGCCCAGTTCCCACAGGAAGTTAATGTCCTATTGATTTCTGTGGGGTTTTGGATAATCAGTCACTGAGCAGGTTTAGAAGTACATTTTATCTTCTAATTTTTTATTTTGTCTCATTTCAAAATCATAAATAATGACCATGCTGTTGCAATCTCATATGAATACACAGAGAATAAGGCAGTTACGCTGAGGGATCAGTGCCCTCTTTTCTATAGTGTTGCCCTTATTTCAAAACATCAGCATTGCTATCTGACCCCCTAAGCACCTGAAACATTGGCATGATTTCCCGGGATATAGGGACTATCTGATCATAAGTGCTAGCTGAAGAAATCATCAGTTATTAGGCAGATTTGATCTACTACATATTCTACTGTGTTGATCTGCTGCAAATTTATGCTGTAGATGTCTTTTATAATTTGGTCCACATTGGAATAGAAGAAAGAAAAAATTATTGTGATGGTTCTTCAATAACCAGTGCAAGATGGCCTTGTAGTCTTGATTCTTCTTCAAAGAACTGGGGTCTATACCATGGAAAATGCTTAGTTTTTGCTCTTATTGACAGAGTCAGCTGAAATACATTTAAGTCAACGCACGCTGAGAAGGAGCTATCTTTCAGCTAAGCTTGGGTAGCAACTGGAGCCTAAGTTTGCCTCAGGTGGTTACTTTTACAGCTGTGTTAAGGCAGAGAGGCTAACCAGTGTAAAAAAATACTCAGCGGTTTTTGCCCTTTCTATGTTGTACTTGATCAATTAGATTTATAACTTACTGGTTAAGCAACCAGATCTATGCTGCAGAAACACCACCACCCCCCAATTATTACAAAGTCTATAGCAGAGTTAAAGGGAGGCAAATGCAACAAGGTTAGAAATGGGTTTTGTTCTAATACCCTATTTTCAGTCATTTGTGACTTGAAGAAATATTTTAGGCTGAAATTTTCCATGCTTGCCTTCTACCACCATTTATTTTTCACCTATTAGAACACTATGGAGTCTCTGCTATGAAAGAATTCTTGCCACATTTTAAAAAAATATGTCATAGACAATACAATTAAGAATTCAAAATAAAAATTGGCATGGAAATATTCATTACTTTGGAGTACATCATGCTTGTACTGTGAGGAAAACTAATTCTGAGTTAACTAAGCTTTAAGGATTTGGAAGCTGGCCTTGAGCACCGGTAATGGTAGCTATAAAGAAAGGTGCTCTTATTGCACGTAGTCTGTTGGTTTAGGAACAGAGACACTGCTTGGTAAAGCTAGTTTGTGAGTCTTGTGAAGTATTAAATATTCACAATTACCATGTTATACTTTCAGCTTTTAGCTCTGAAGAGAACTACAACTTAAATTATTTGGAGTATACTGTGGCAGGTTGTGAATCTGCAAGCTGTGCAAGAGAGGGGTGGTGACAGTAGCTGTAAATACACATTGGTTTGAATTCCAGCTGAGCACCTACCTTGTCTGGGATGCACATATGCATATGTCTGTTTCTATAAGCATGTCTTGACATATTAGCTATTACAGCAGGAGAAGCAGCATGTGCAGTAAGTTTATATAATGTTTCCTATCCTATTCAAATCTGCAGCTGCAGATTCCCTGATGTGTGCAGAACTGTGCTCACTAGAGCCCTATTCTGATCAGTTGTAGTAACGTAA
Source organism: Falco peregrinus (assembly GCF_023634155.1). Taxonomy (NCBI): domain Eukaryota; kingdom Metazoa; phylum Chordata; class Aves; order Falconiformes; family Falconidae; genus Falco; species Falco peregrinus. The sequence goes on from NC_073727.1 coordinate 35,822,465, forward strand.
ACAAACAGTACTGTGGCCTATTCCAGAAATAAAATATAAAAAATATTCATTTTACTTAATATTGTTTGTATGCAGCTTCTTCTTCTTAGACCATGTCACCTCACATCAAACTTCTCACACAAATGCAGATCGTGATACTCATCTTCCCTGCAGAATAGCATTGCACCAGGAAGACAAACTGTTCATGTTTTGGCTCACAGACATGTAAACCATCTTATTGCAGAGCTCCATGGCTGCCTAATATAGACCAAATATTACATGGCTTTCTTTATATAAGTCCATTTATATAGGTACTTTCTGCCTTCAGGAAATTGTACAACAAATACCATTTTATTATAATGTGATCCTGTTGTTATAGATGTGGGTCAGTCTATTTTTATGTGTGCTTATATAACTCAATTATTTGTTCCCAGCTGAAACTTGGCTTACATTCCATAGAAAAGAGCAACCCTTTTACTTGCCAAAAGATTAAGTATTTTAACATAAATATATATATATATATATATATGGTATATTCTCTTCTTGCTTATGCAAATATATTTAGGTAGTATCTCTTTTTCATTGGATTGATGCTCAAAGCTATCTCATCCAAGACAGCTGAAGTCAGAAACATTATGAATGGAAAGAGATCGTCATCATCATCACCATGTAGGAGACAGTTTTTGACAAAAGTTTCTGGACTGAGAATTGCAATTCAGATATTCACGCAGTCTATAATACTAGGCATATATCTGAATTCACGGTATAGTTAATTAAAAGCAATAAACTCATAATGTATATGTTTGAATCCCACTCTAAGGAACATTCTTCACTCCATTGACTTTATAGAAAGCCTTAGCTCTAAACTTAGCATGTGAGAGAGATGCCAGAAGTTGGCTGTTAAGAATCGCCCCTAGGTGAGCTTTGTGCACTAACAGTACCGTTACACTTCATCATCACTGTGATTACTTCTGTGAGCAGTGAAGAATATGCATGGTGCTTTCAAGGTGATCAAATATTTATGAAATTACTAGTTATATCCATGCTGGCCAGATGAGTGGTGAGAAGGGAAGACACTCTCTTTGGAGCCAGAAAAGTCCATCATCAATATTTAGCCAAAGATCTCAAAGTTCTTCTGTGCTTTCTTGGATACTTACAAGTTTTATATGTTCCCTGGGAACTTGCCAAACCCCCCAGATGCAGTACTTGTGCACTACAAATCTAAAAATCCTTCAGTTTTAACTTAATTTTTCCAGTTTAAATGTTTGGAGGTTAGGTAAAATAGGGTAGATATACTTCCCAGTAGAGTACTATAATGATTATAATGATTATATGGTTCATGTTCCCATGCCACATTATCTCCTTTCTAAAATTTAAGCCTCAGAGGAGTTTTGGTTTGCAAAGAATTCCCTGGGGGCTGAGAAGCTAGGAGGACTTGATGTAAAGTGTTATGGGAAGCTTGCCTCGGAACATGTGAAAATGAACTAGTTTCAGTAAAAGTACCTTTTCTGAAGTTCAGTTCCTCTTGAAAACTTAAAAGCATGCATCAGTTCGGTTATCACTGGATACTGAAATCAAATCATGTTGTGGGAAACTGTAAATGTAAGCCAACATAAGTAGATTCTTCCATGAATAGGCATCAGCCTGCACAGACTACTAACGTATACAGTTCTGTACTCAAAGCAAAAAGAATATCCTGCCTGCTTTGTTGTGGTAGCCAGGAGACTGAGTTCTCCATTAAAATGTGTTTGTTGAACCTTGAAATCTATAGCAAGCAGGTACTCCCACCTCTTATTATTGTGCATAATTATTTTTCTAAGAATCTTAGTTCATGACAATCCTTATTTTCTAGACAATAAATGAATTTTGGCAGATTGATTTCCTAGCATGAGGGGTTAGCACATAGCTTAAAATTCCAGAACAAAACCTCCCTTTTACTTGCTGAAGCCACTATTTACATTTACATGTATCAATTCATGATAGCAGGTATATAGTCACAATGCCCACTATTCCAGCCTAGAAACTGTAAGAGTTGACCCCACAAAGCCTGATGTCTCAGGATCTGTGACAATGCAATCTAAATTTCTCTGATTCTGAATAAGCCATTTGTTGTTGGTCTCAGAAACTGGCCCCATTAATATTCTCTGTTGCTTGTTAAAGAGGGAAATGCTATTGCTGCATACCCACGTGACATGACATCACGTGGGAAAATGTCATAAAGGACACGCTTTTTGTTGTTCTACAGGGGATGTTGGGCCTAACAGTGAACAGGAGATGCTTTGTCTGTTGCTTTAATTGCAGTCACATTTGGTAGGCCTAGCTGATACCTGTTCTGCTGCAGTCCTAACTCTGAATTCTCAGGTAAGGAAAACCTCTTATCAGTGTCCAGAAAAGGACTGTTCGATGTTTGCGACAGCCTAGCTGCATTTCTGTATTCCTTCTGCTGCCTTTAACCATTGGCGTCAGGCTTGTGCATCAGCCACTTCAAGGAGAAATCTGCTCAGCGTAAACCTGTGCATTACGCCCCATACATCAAGCATGTATTGCCTGTTATATGCAGTTTGTCTTTCATCATTGATACCTTTATTAAGCAAAGGGGTTTATTGCTGGAACACACTATTAGATAAAAATCACTGAAAATAAGGAGGAGTCTACAGGCACACTTTGAGTCATCTGCTCTTATGCCTAGTACAAGCAATATTTGGGATTCTTTCCTCTTCATCCATTGCTGGACCAATTTATATATTGCTTGGAACATGCACATGTGGTTGTGAGTCACTAAGTCTGACACGTTGCTCTAAAAACTGTTCTGTTGCTCTCCAGTGAGAGCAAGTTCTTACCCTGCCATTGTGTCTTAAGGACCTTGGATGGGATTTCCCCTTCTTTTCCCCACACTGCCAGGCTTTGCCATCCAATCAGACCCACAGGATGAGCTATTTATTCACTTCCAGATATTTTTCAGCAACAGTTTTAGATCTAGAAATCCTACCAACAGTTATTAAAATAACCCCTTCATTTGTTGCCTATTTCAACAGAATTATCTTCCACATAAGGAGTGCAGGGTGCAACCCTTTCTCACTCAGCTTCTGTTCCCAAAAGTAATGTTTGTTCCTGTGCTGCCTCATCAACTTGCCTTCTTTGTGCATACTTAACAATACAGTCTTAGCTCTCAGAGTGACTACCAGCTTTTGGGTGACAGGTCTGGAGTATCCAGCTTGAATGGGCTTTCCAATGTCATGCTCTGCTGCAAGGCTGTTGTAATCTTATGCACAGCTGGAGCCAAAGCCTTTTGCTAAGGGAAATGATAACGGTCCTTATACGCAGGGTGTTCCCACACACCTTAGAAAGGACCATGCAGGAGCAGAGCTCTGTGTCAAAAAGAGCCCTGTGGTGGTTGCCCTCTTCTCCACCCATAATCAAGATATTGCTCACGACTACCCCTTCAAACTTCATCTAGTAAACTCCATTTTAAAGACTACAAATCTTTTGCTGTTCCAGCTTTTCCTGATGCAGGTCCCCTCCCTTCTTCCCCCTTTCCTTCCTTGCCCTGCCACGCTCTGTCTGCCCCTTTCCACACCACTTGTCCCCCTCTGTGTTAAGTCTCTCTTTTACTACTCCCCAACTTTCCCCTCCCACAGGACATTTATTCTTACCGATTTCTTGTGGCCTGTCACCCATTCCAGATCGCACACTCTCTGCTGTAACCTTTGTACCCCTCCTCCCTACCACTCGGAATGGTGCCCTCTCTTACTTCCTTCAACAGATTCAAGATTTAGCCAGTCCTCCGAGCCCTTCCCATATGGCCAACACACATGTCCAAGCTTCTAACGTCAGTCTTCTCCTGGCTTGAGAGTTCTCATCAATATTCCCAACAGAGGTCCTAATTTGCATTTGAGCCACTCTTACAAATGGCTTTTTCTGCTTTTACACCTCATTATTCTGGTCCAGTGCTTCCCAAACTTTTCATAGGCAATATTGCTCTAGATTCACTTCTGCACTGACAATTCCATAACTTCTCTATCTGCCTTTGAATTTCTTCAGGATGAAGACCACCTCTGGAAATCTTTGTAAGTCTTGTAACTTTGATGAAATCTTTGAAACACATACTTTACAATGCCCCAAAACTCCTTTCTCCAGAAACAAGCTCTCCAAGGCTGCGCCTAAGGTGCATCCAGGTGCATATTGGGCTGAAACCTGGCTGGAAAACACTGCTGTTTATTTCAAGTACTGACACTCAGGTTTCCCTTCTGGAAAAAATGACTCTTGCGTACCTGAGTCTCACTCTAGTATGGAGTTGGGATGTCGCCAGGGTACACACTCAGATTTGAAAGCTAGGAACTATTACTGGTTCTCCAGTTTAGTGTGGCATTCTAATCAACTTTGATAATTATTCTGCTATTAGTGGCAAAAACCAGTCGATTCTATTGATAATGAGTCAGTTGTTATTTTTTCCCATCTGCAGGGACATTAAATTCCCTGGAGAGGGAGCCAGCACTGTTGAGGGGAGCTGGAAACACCATGGGCTGCAATTTTTCTTTCTTGCAAGACAGGCACATACACCATCTCTCGTCATCCCTAATTTCTTAAAGCTTTTACACTTGTATTTTCCTGGCTTAGAGTTTTATATAGTAACATGTGCAACATTTTTTTGCTAGTGATTGCCCTCAAGCCCTCTTTCCTGTCCTCCTGGTTTGGCTTGGGGAAGAATCACGCGGCGGACTGGCGATTGTTACTGGTGAGAAAGGTCACACAAAGAGCTACACTGATTGCTAGAAGAAGGGTGATAAAATGTCACATGCAGGCCCTTTTGAGAAATAAGGCCATCTTTAAGGCATTTCAGTCTGTATTGCAGAAATCAAGACCCCAGAAGTGCCAAGTAATCCGGTAAAATGTAAATACTGATCCTCTTTTTTTCAGTTGATGTTTGGATATATGCTGAGGAATCACTACATCACATAACAGTATAAACCCAATATACAAACTGAATTGCTAATTTACATTTGTTTCCATTCACCACCTTAAATGGTATTCAAGATTTGGGATTTGGAAACCATGTACATGGATGTTCATGCGCATGCTCTTTGAAAAATAATCAGTATTTGGCTACAGCACAAACACCTATTCAATGAGCTACAAGAATACTCAGAGAGAGACCAAATTTAGATACCCCAAAATCTGTCATTAAACATACTGCCAAAATCATATTAAACGCCATACTTACATATAGAAAACAAGTGTTTGAAATTCTCTGTCTTTGGAATACATATGGAAGTCTAGTGTTAAAAAAAATGGCAACAGAACTAATGTTTACAGAGCGTATTTAAATAATGTTTAATCTATTTTTACTCAATAATTCTATATCGACAAAATAATGTGTTTATTATACATCACGAGCTGCCGCAATATGATTAGGGCAAGGATCGAAGAGAAGACAGAGAACAGAAGGTACCTTTATTAATTTCCCAGGTCCTTTTACTTTAATCAAAGAGCTATCCATTGGAAACTACTGATCCAATAAAGCAGCTATGCGCTGATTCATACACTCGGTTTCAGTTCTGACTTCCAATATATATCCTTCAAGGAGCTTTTCCACCTGTGTTGTCATTTTCTGTAAGTCTCCTATGACTTCTGCAAGCAGATTAGATGGATTAGAATATAACAGGGTTTTTGAAGTTCTGTGTTTCCTTTTAAGATTTTCAAAGGAAAAGGGACAAAGTCTCTTAAGTGTAAATAAAATAACTGCAGACAACTCACCATTTGTACTCTTAGAAACCCCTTTTCATAACAGGGTATGGTACACCCTCCCCCAAAACCTCGGTGTCATCTGGAGAAATAACTAGTATAGGTCAAGTGTCCTAAAGAGTTTTAAATAGTACCAAATTGTATCATTCTTTAAGTGCCTTCTGCAAAGCCCAGCTAACTTAATGCTACAATAGAATAATCTAGTTATTTGGCAACTATCTGCATAAAAACATTTCAATAACATGGGGAAATAATTTTCGGAAAAGCACTGAATGACTTCAGTCATAGTTTATTCTTTGTTTCTAACACATGAATTTCTTCAACTAAGTGGTGGGAAGTAGGAATTTTCTCATCCTTTACTATTTTTTGCATTTGTGTTTTAGAAGAGTTTAAATGTATGTTATCACTAATTATTACAATTAGGTTAATACTGTTTTCTGTAATTAGTTTCTAATGAACATATGTTCATTGATGAAAACGGCAGCCTATATGCAATGCCGTTTGAGCTGAAGGGGCGTGAGAAATGCTCTTCGTAGGCTACCATGTATTGTGCTTAGGCACCGCTCCTGTAAACACTTAGGTGTGAGCCCCATTTTATTGCTGTGAGATAAATTAATTTAAATAAATGAGAATATCTCAAGATAGTATGGTAAAAGTCTAAGTAAAGTCATGTCTAAATTGGTTGAGCATGGGCATATTTTAAGGGACGAGAGTTGTCAAGCCTGATTCTTAAATATTTTAATGCACGTTCTAAAGTACGTATGCTGCTGCACAGAAGCTGAGCCTGGGAAGTCCTGTCTGAGAAGAACCACCTCTGCCCTGTGTCCAGCGCAGTGCTGTCCCCATCATTGGGATACTACTGTAATACAGTGTGTATCCATAATAGCAAAAAGGTTGCATTTGGTCTTGTATAAACCATTTTATTAGTTATTCTGACTTTCTGGGTGAGCATTTTTGCCATGTTTTTACTTCTATTGATATTTAAGACTTGTATCTATTCTGGGATATTTATTAGTATTTCTATTCAAGTAATTTGGGCCAAAGCTGTCACTGTACCTTTAAAAGGGAGCATATATAAAACCAAGAGAAAGCAACACATTGTTCATTAATGGGATTAACTAAAGATATACTGACATTTGGGGGTTATTTTAAGAGATATACAATAATATGCCAAACTATCAAAAATTCAAAATTCATTTTGCCCATTTTTTTGCCTCAAGGACAGAGTCACTCAGGGAGATAATCTATGGTCTGAACATTTAGGATGAGTATAATTAAGGTTATGTTCTGTGTTGTTTTATACTTTGCCTGCATATATATATACACACACACACACAAAACATACATTTTATATATATATTTATATATATATATATATACACACACACACATACACACACATTTTTTGAAGTGATTGCAAACCTCCATCCTCCCTCTTCCCCAGTCTGGTTAGGCCTCTTGTGGGTCTGTTTTGCTTAATGCTTTTATGCATAGCAGACCTCCCGGTAGGTGAAGGAGGTCCACCCTGGCCAACCCCACCAGCTGAGATGGGCCTTTCAGTTTCTGCTGTTCCCTGAACAAGGGACGGGAAATAAACGCTTTTTTCTTTACGAATACAGGGCAAGGGTGGCGAGGCAGGTGGCCCGTCCGAAACCACCCCGAGCCGGTACGCCGGCCAGGTTTCGGGGAAACGAGGCCGGTCACAGGGCACACCTCCACGCTGCTGGGGCGCGGGGGACCCGGCTCCGCGCTGCCCGGCCTCGCCCCCTCCCGGTGCCGGTGCCCCCGCCGGGGAGGCTGCGGCTTCCCCGGTGCGGAACCGTCCTGCCTCTGCCCCGGGTCTGGTTTATGTCGAGGATGGGGGCCGAGAGCCGCGGGCAGGCTCTCCCCGGCCTGCCGGCGCCCACCGCCCAGCCTCACCGGCACCTGGCGGGACCGCCGGGGACCAGACGCCCCCCCCGGGCCCGAGAAGTGCGAGGCATTCTTTTTGAAAGCGCCCAAAATAGCGCGCGGCTGCTGCACAAGTCTCCTTATTATTCCTCCGGCGTCGGCAGTCAGTCGTGGGGGACGATGCACCTCCGCCGGAGCCGCGGCTGGCGGCTGTTTTCGGTAAGGGCGCCGGGTGCCGCCGCCGGGTGCCGGGTGCCGCTGCCGGCGGCTGGGGCGCAGCGGCAGCGCGGGCGAGGGAGGAAGAGCAGCCGCGGCGGCGGCGGCGGCGACGGCGGCGGCGGCGGCGGCGGCAGTTTCCCCTTTCCCCAGCCCTGGCTCCGCGGGCGCATGCTCACTGGTGCCCGCAGCCCTGGACCATATTTGTCAGGACTACTCGAGAGACGGAGAAAGAGAGAGAATTTGGGGGGGTAAGGAGCGGCGGGTTCCGATCTGATCCGCAAGCCGTTTAGGGAGCTGCAATGGCAAAGGCTGGTGACGGGTTTTAATTTTCCCCCTAGGTGAGGATGAAAGTTAGAGAGAGCGCGAGAGATAAAGGGAGAGACGCACCTCCCCTCCCTCCCTTACGAAACGTATCTGGGGAAGGGGAGGGGGGCTTCTCCCCCACCACCTCGAGCAGAAAGGATGGAAGTTAATGCCGGGGAAAGTGGGCAAGTGACTCGCCAAGTGGCTGGGGAGCGGCTGGGGCACCGGGGATCTCACTAAATCATAAGTGTACGAGTGTGAAAGAGGAACAAAAGAAAGAGAGAGGTGCCTGGTATTTCTTTTTCTCTTCCCAAACACATGAAGGGAGTACATGTGTGTATATATATATATATGCGCTGTATATTTATATACATACACAGGCACGCACGCACGTATGTGTATGTACATATAGATATATATACACACACACGGGGGAGGGAGCTGTGGAAATGTGTTTGGGGGGGGCTTTTTTGGGGGGGAGGGGGTTCCGAAGGGAGGGGGAAGGGAAGGGGAGAGACATTTTGCAGACTTGCCCCACCAATGAGCTTGTCAGTTGGCTCCATTTAATGACACTTACGGGGCACCGCCGCGCCGTTGGGAACAATGTGATGCGGGTGCAGCGGCGGGGCGGCGGGGGGGTGCATGGGTGTGCGTGTGCGTGTGAGCGCCGGGCGGGGAGCGAGCGGCGGGGAGGGAGGGGGCTCGCTGCCACCGGAGCCCCCCCTCCCCAGCCCCGGCTCTTTGTTCACACAGGCTGAAGGACGGGGAGAAGTGCGGGCTGCCAGGGGGCAATGCGCAGCCGAGAGGGGTGTGAAAAAGCCCCGGCTTTTTTGGTCGGAAGCGGCGAGAGGTGGCGGCCGCCGGGATATACCGGTTGAATGTGCCGTGGCTCCCCGTGTGCGAAGGCCTCTTCAGCGCGCAGCGGAGAGAGTTTGTATTTTCCGTCGCTCCTGCACTTTGTGTGATTGTGTGCGAGAGATATTTAAAATATAATCATCTCCCAATTTCCGCCATTTTGGGGAAAGTTTGCACACACATACACATACAAAAAAAAAAAAGCTTGAAGCAATTTTTTTTTTTAAAGAGGCGAAAAAAAAAAAAAGTCTTTCGCTCGAGTGCTCAGTTCCTGCCTCTGTGCGGTGCGTGCGCCGCGCTCGCTGCGGCAGACATGTGAGGCGGCGGGGGGAACGGCCCCTGCCCGCTCCGGGCTGCGTGCGGCGGCGGGGGCCGGCGCCTGTCACCGCCGCCGGCTGCGCGGGCTGGCCCGGGGGGCTGCCGGAGGCCGGCCCCGGCGTGCCGGCGGTGTATGTGAGTGCACATACACGTGAGTGCGTATTTTGCCGAGGATGGGGGGGCAGGGGCAGGGACTAGGTCACGGCTTTTCTGTTAAGTTGCGCGCTCGCGCCTGAAGTGCGGCCGGGGTGGGGGAGCGGCCCCCGCGCACACGCCCGTCTCTCCCCGTCTGCGCAGCCGGTGCATGCAACAACAGGATACAGGCACACTTGTTCTCGCTAACGTGTGCGAGGCGGTGTTTTTTCGGCGGCGGGAGGCGGAAAGCGATTTTGGGAGGGTGGGGGGAGCGGCGGACGACGGGAAGGCGCTCCCGCGGAGCGGCCGCCCGCCCCTGGCCGGGGCCGGGGAGAGGCCGCCGGGGCTGTAGCGCCCGGGGCGCGGGGCGCCGCGTCGGGGCCGCAGCGGAGCCCGTTCCCCACCCCCATGTTTTTTCCCCCCTCCCCGTCGGAGCGGGCGCACACGAGAGCGTGAGAGAAAAAGTTGCTGCGCGGGGCCGGGCGCTGGAGGCTGCGGGCCGGGCAGGGGCGAGCTCTCCGGGGAGGCGGCGTGTGCCGGCCCCTCCCGCGGGAAGGGGTGACTCCGCCGCCGAGGGATGCCCGGGGATCGGCTGCGAGCGGCCGGGGAGCAAACCCCCGCAGCCCCCTAGAAAAAAAAGAACTCGCCCCTCTCCTCCTCCTCCTCCTCCGCGCTGGGGGAGGGGAGGAGGGAGGAGAAGGTAACGTTTCTCTTTTTTTTTTACGCTTTTTATTTTTTTTTTTCCTTTCCACGCGGAGACAGCCTCCTTTTCCCGGATCCCGGTCTCGGGGAGGGTGGGGTAGGGGTGGGGGTTGGAGGGGGGGCGGGAGGAAAAAAACCCAAAGGACCCGGTAAACAAGCGGAGTCCCTCTCTCGTTGTGCAACTTCCTCAGGAACACTTAACACCCAGTTCCTCTCCCACCCCCGCCCGCACCGCGCTCGCCCCCGCCGCCGCCCCCACGCCGGGGCCGGGGGGCACTCTTCTCCCGCTCGACTGAATTGCCCGGGGCGTGGGGGAAAGAAAAAAAAGCCAAATTCGGGAAAGAAACGGAGCAACTTGAGAAGCACTTTCCCCGAGCGCTCCCCCCGAGGAGCCGGCCGGGACGGGCGGGCGGGCGCTTTTGTCTCGGTGGTTCTGCCCGAGCCCGGGGAAGACGCGGACCTGAGCCCGGGTTTTCTCCATAAAGTTTCAAGTGCAGCAAAAACACGCCGCAAAACTGGCCAAGGAGGGACCTCTGGCGGTAGGCCGCGGGCTGCCGGCGCCGGGGAGCGGCGGCCGCGCCCGCCGGGCCTCGCCGCCGCGTTCCGGCTGCCGCGCCGCTCCGCCGCGCCGTGCGGGCGGGAGGGCCGGCTCCGGGGCGGCCGCGGCCGGGGCCCAGCGGCGCCGGGGGCCGCCGCGGGTGGGCCGGGCTCACGGGCTGCGCGGGGAGCGGCGGGGGGCGCGCCCCGCGGCCGTGTCACTTGTCCCACCCGGGCGCGCGGTGTGAGCCCCGGGGAGCAGGCGCTGCGTGGGAGGGAGGCCCGGGGAGATGCGGCAGCCGGCGGGCGGTGAGGGTCGCAGCCTCCTCCCTTTCTTCTGATTACCTGTGCCTAACGGCGTGGCGTGTGCCAGCCTTGCAGCGGAAGCGCAAATGGAACCGCGAGTTGTGTTTTCGGTTTTGTGCTGTTCTGGGTTTCTTTTTGGTTTCCCTCATAGAGTCGGGTGGCCCAGGGCCGACCGTTTCTGCTGGTTGTTTCCGCTCGCGAATGGATGCTCGCTCTGTGCTAGATACCAGGTGATGAGCATCAATGAAACTCGTGATGGAAAAACTTTGGCGTGCACCGTTTTAGGAAATAGTCCGTGTTCGGGATCGTAACCCAGTTTTTGTAATGGGAATATAAAAGCTGTTCAGAAAACCAGTACATTTCACCAAGGAAGTTACCACGTTCCCAGAAGTTTGTATGATGAACATCTCTAAGAGAGAAACTCCCTGAAACTAGCGGCTGAAGGCAGTAACACCACCCTGCTTCAGTTGGGGTGTGCTGGGTGCTGGATTTTTCCAGATGTGACTTCAGTGGCTTTATGGTCCAGTTGGGCTTCTCGTGAACTGGTGCTCTAATGAAGGTGGCTGAAGCAGTGATCTTGGGTTTTGTTGTCACTTGGGCAATTGCAGTGAGCTCCGTTTTTTGTTGCAGTGGTGCGTTTCACCTTCAGTTTAATGAATTTTTCTAGAGTGCTGCCTTCGAAAGTTCTAATAACTAAGGAAAATGATTATGTGGCAAGTCCTTTTCCTCTTGACTTGTTAGTTTCACAGGGCAACACCTGTTCTATAAAGTAAGATGGTTGACTTTTTGTGGGCTATTCCATTTACTCATGAGTTTTTTAATAGTGCTCTTCGGTAGGGTGGTGGATGGTGAGTGATGGGTGTGAGGAACCAGTGAGATTACCTGGCACGGGGCTTACCGAAGAAAGCGATAGCATCTCTGTAGTGGTGGCTTATTAGTCCTCCAGTAGTAGGACCGCTCATCACAATGGGAGATACGAGCTCTTCATGAATTGGAGAGAAGGGAAACTGTAAATGCAGTAACCTGCTGAGCACATTTAGGAGCTAGAAGAAGGTGAATTAATTGTATAAGGACAGCAGAGCTCATGGAAGCTGCTGAGAACTGGCAGAAGAGGAGGGCGTGAGTCAGACAAAAGGAGTGTTCAGATGTGTATTGAATTAACTCGGGGAAGGAAATAACAATTTGAAATAAGTCAGGTGATACTCGGCGTGAAGATTTGGTGCGTCACAGTTCTCAGAGGTGTCTGCACAGGGAAGGGATGGAGGCACAGATAAACAAATGCAGTTTTCTGTAACTTTCTGTGCCTGGTTCAAGGAATTAAGAGAAATTAAGCCACAGGATTTCAGAGTTGTACTCAGGTCTTACTATCTGAGTAGGTTAAATCTCCACTCAGGGCTGCACAGACAGTAACAGAAATAAAGGAGTCATGAAAGCGTTGCGGAGGAAATACTTCTTCAGCGTGAGGTAAAAAAAACAACCAAAAGTTGTTATTGGTAAGTTTAATTAGAATATGGTGTAGCTTTGGTATTGGGTAACTATTGTTGTTACAGTGTTCTGTGGATATTTGAAAATGTGGTGGTAGATAAATGCTGCGTGCAACTGTGTTACCCAGTTTCTAGCAATGGTATGGCAGTACTTGTGTTAGCTCACTGACAAGGACCAGACTCAAGCAAGGACAGCGTGAACCTCCTTTAGCACTGGTGCAGACTCAGGGTCCACAGCATTTTGTAATGTGTATGTGGCCAGATTCTTTCTGTGAGAAAGAAGTTTTAAGCTGAAGTATTGGGAAGGAGGAACAAACATACACAGTATCCCTGGAGGATCTCGCAGACAGAAGAGTAGCCACATAAAATAAGAGGAAATAATGCTAAAGGGACATCATCAGTAGGAAATCTGGTCCATTTTCTGTTACAAGTGTCAAGAATGGCAAAGAATTTTAAGCCGTGGTTCCTTTGTGAACACATGTATAAGCTATATATCTCATCTTTATTACAAGTAAGTTATTTTAAACTGTATGAGCAACAGGCAAAATAGAGAAATTTACTTGAACAACTCTTCAGCACATGGACTAGAAACATGGCAGGAACTACATGAAGTAATTCCTAAACAGCAAAAAATGAGGTTTTGAAGGAAATGTGTGATCTGCAGATACTTCTTTTAATGAAACATTAAAATAATTGAATCATGAAATGGATACAAAACAAAGCACATATTGAAATGTGGTGGATAGCCTCAAAGCATTTTACTATTTCCTGCACTGTTCTTGTTGTGGTTGTTTTTCTTTAAGTGAAGAATCAGGTGCAAAAGATGAAGGGTGAGAAAGAGACAAGTGTGAGGTGTACCCAGCTCAAAGAAAGGACTGCAAGGAGAAAAGCAGGACTCACCCCAGTGGGTTTACAGTCAGTTTGGCTCTGCTTTTGCTGTCATTATGAAGCTAGCTTAATACAAAATCCGTACGAAATAGAGGGAGCTTACATTGCGAGGGGTAATTCTGCTCCTCTGGTTCTGGTGGTGTAACAAGTCAGCCCTGGTAGTATTCACATTCTTACATGTTCAGTAGAGCTGAAGGTGAGTATCCACTTGTCAGGATCCTGGTGCCTAGAAGCTAGTGTATTTGCAGCTCTGGTACAGAATTGTCCCCATCTGATCCACTTCCTGATTTATTTTCCTGATTTATTGTGTGGGGAGGGAAAATATGTCCCTGTCGCCCATGGGTGCTATACCAAGCAGCCTCCTACTTGGAGATGCCCAAAATACCCGTCTATGGTATTAAGACAAAACCCGCATCTGTTGCTTTTGTGAACATCCATCAGCACTGGTTTCATGCAGCCCTGTGGGGAAGAGGGTCCATGGCTTGGCTCCATAAGGACATCACCTTATCATCATCCTCGTTGGTGCCACTTGCTGAGACCTCCTCTGGCTTCACATGCCCAGTTTTGCTTCTCTTTGCAGGAGCTGTCGGCTGGGGAGAGGACCAGCGTGGGGCAAATCTGTTAGTCTGTCCTGTCTTTGTGGCTACAGAAGTCCTAAAAAGTTAAAATAAAAATAACACAAAGAAAAGACTGGTGACCTGGTGTTGAGTTGGCCCTGCCGGCTAGAAATACGGACATTTCACAGGTGGCATTTTAGATTTGCAAAATTTGAGTAGACGTCAGGTAGTTTTTTAAAGCAGTGACTGAAAGAAGGAATTGTATTATTACTTTTTGACATATTCAGTACATAACCCTATAATTACTTCAAAAACTACTTGTAAGTTTAATTGGCGTATTCTCTCCTGTTTCTTTGCTTTACATCTTTAGAGAGTCTTTTGCCAGATGAAACGATCTCATTTTTAGTGCTGTTATTAAGTATCTCCTCTGTGAGATACTCATTTATTGTTGAGCCAGTTGGTAAAAATGAAGGTCTTTCTAGAGGATGTGTCTAATCTTATTTTATATGCTTGCTTATTCTAATGAATTTATTATATATGTCTAAAAGTTAATGTTGAAGTATTAACATGCAGCACACTCCTCTATAAATGTTATAGCTTATGGCTGTAAAGACTGAGATACAGCTACATCCTTAATAGTGGATTTTGGAGATGCTTTTGGAAGATGACTATTCCAAGTTGTTACTGTCATGTCCTTTCCGTCACATCGGATGGCATTCAGAATGTGGCAGGCATAAGGAGAGTACTGCAGTTACTTTGCCCCTTATTCATCTAGTATTTTTACTACTGTTCTGGAAGCATAGCAACAGGAATGATAGTTAATGAAATCATTATGGATGGAGTTATACTAGTTCAGAGAACTACATCAGAGCTTTAGAAACGAAAATGAAAATGAGCAGATAAGGCATTCTGTAGTTTTCTTTGTTCTGTGATTTAGATATATATATTGCGATGATTTAATCCTTTTTTAGTACCTCATTGCTGTAACAATTTAATTGGTCTCCATCTCCCTCCTTATTATCATTAGTAGAGGGATATAGCCCTATCTTTGATGTGTTCAAACTCAGCAAAGCTGGAAACAGATATTTTGTTAAATGTAATTCCTTTTGGTAAATTCATTTCTATCTGCATTGCCCTGTGACCTTTTTATCCCTACCAGGAACACTTCTGTAGCCTGCAGAATGGGAATGTACAGATCATGCCTTTGATGCTGAGTTAATTTTAAAAGGAAAACAACAATTAATACCTTATCAAACAGTAGAATGTATCATTATTACAGATTGTTACTTGAGGAAACTGTTAGGTGTAACTAAATTAAAATCTGTATGTTTTCTTCTGAGAAATACACCCTGAACATTTCTGTTAACAATTTTTTTTTTTAACTTTTACAGTTTACATCTTGCCTGAGTAGGATAGGCTCTAAGTTTTTTTTTTTTTCCTCCATGTCATTTTTTCCCCAACTGTTTCTGTTAAAAACTGTCTATAATGAGAGTGGCACTATCAGAGATGCCAGCATCTGCTGGAGCAGCTGTCCACTGCGCCTTGCTCCATGGGACAGCAGCCGCTGCGAGGAAACATTTCCCCACAGCCTCCCAAGTCTCTTCCCATCTTCTGTCATGCCTTCTGCAGAAATGGTTGGAACATGTTTTTTATAAGAGGGCTGAGTGAAGTGTCCTCTAAGTAGGGTGGTGGTTTAAGATTACTTAGAAACTTCAGTTAATGCAGACACAGCTTTGCCTTTGATTAGCCAGGCTAATAGCAGCGGGCTCGTTATGCCAGTGTGCTTCAACCAGCATGTTTCAGGTCCTTAAAATTTCATGGGTTTCTGGATAGATCCAATTTCTCAGCTACTCCTTAGCAACTTGGGTTTTGTGTTCTTGAGAGAAGGCCCGTGCCATTGTGCTGCAGCTCAGTTTGGTGGAAGCCTGCTTGAGTTGGTCTGCTGTGGTGTGGAAGCTGGATGCTTGGTGGGCTTGAGCTCTGCGATGTACTGTGCTCTTGGATCAAACAGAGATCATCCAAGTTGTATTGCAGGAGGTGCCCTGAGGTGAGGTGGTGGATTTTGCCTGGGAGTGATTTTAAAAGATAAGCTCTGTGGCTTTGGAGAATTTATCCATTTGCACTGAATTAATTTAGATTTATTGACATACGAGTTTTTGTGCATTAACAGTATGGTTTTCAATACTTTCTCATAGAGAACTAATGAAATTAGAGATGGAGAAGACCCATTGAATCATGTGGTTTTTCTTACTTCAAACTTGTCATGTGAAATACATGAAGTTTTCTCAAAGCCCCTTCTGTGAACCCTACCCATCGTATGAAATGAAGGGGAATGCAGAAACTTTCACTTCAGGCAGTGGTTACTGACTGACGTCCAGCTCCTGTTAGCCTGATACTGTGTAGTAAAAGTACTTCTGGAGTAAGGTGTTGCCCAGGGTTTTAAAGAGTTGAGGAGGAAAGAAAAGAGGAACCCAAAGAGAAATACAAGGGAGTCCACATTGTAGACCCAAACCCAAAGCAGTATCTGTCTGTAGTGGTGGTGTTACAGTGATTCTTAGATTTTTTTTGATGAAAAAAATGTAAATTTGATTATTTTTCACGTCAGACAACTAGCTAAGCATTTTTCTTCTCAAACTTTCGGTAAAAAGCTTCACGACAACCTGAGTTCTGCTTGGTTTGCATCTTTTTCTGTTATCTGTGAGTGAACAAATACCACTCATTCTTTTTTGTGAAAATTCCAAATTTCCAGAGAGTATTAATAGATATTTGCTGATTTTGGGAGTGGGACCTCACTTAGAAATTAGATTTTAGAAAACAAGGTCAAGCACTGAGGAATCTCTCTACCCATTTGAATTTCAATTACTGATACTTGCAGCAAAAGTTTGCAGTCTGCAGACGGTGTATGAGACTTGGAAAGTGTTTGTTAAAAAAGTTCAGAAAGTGTAAATTTGAAAAGGGGTGAGCTTTTGCTAATAGTTCACAAACCAAAGACAGTGCTAATTTTACTGCATATTATTTCAGCTGCTAAGCATAACGCAGTAGTTCTTCAGAAAGAAAATGAATGAGTCAGATTTTACATTGAACAAATAATAAACTAGGTGCCAGGCCACAGTTTTAAAGATCGCTGGGTTTGTAAGAAGTAGAAAGGAAGAAGTTGGTGGTAGTCACAACTGGCTGTGAGAAACATCTGCAGGTCAGTGCAACTGGTGCCATCTTTGTGGCAATGACAAGTGGTGGGCCAAAGCTCAGGGTCAGTGGCAGGTCTTATATACCTCTCTTGCTTGTGCAAATTATTTGGGTTAAACTCATCACAGAAGAGGGTGTTCAAATCCACTATTTCTGAAGATAAATATTCTTTTCCTCTCATTTCACTGTTCTGAAACAGAGGGATCCAATAAAATAGTCTTGCAAAGCAGTAGTTTTCTCTGGTGTATATGTTCTAACCTACATGTAAATAAATTTCACAAATGCAAATAAAAATTTAGTGAAAACATATGGAAACAGACCAGGAATATTTGGGTGTCTTGAGTCAGATGGTGAAAATGAGACAGTTTCAAATTAATTTTGAAATTTTAATTTGAACTTGGGTGAAGCATTCACATCAGCATGTTATCTGATATTAAGGAAAAGCAGTTCTATTAATCAGTGCCTAATGTATTTATTATAGGCATGCACTCATGTCTTGCCTTCCCCAGAACAAATGTTTTTCCTAGGTGTACTTGAGGTGTTTTCCCCATGTCAGTTTCTTCGCAGTTTGAAGTTTTTAATTTCTTTGCAGTGCAGCCTTGTTAATAGCCTCCTCATGTGTAAAACAAGTATTATTTCTTTAAGATTTTCAAAAGGTTTTGCCTTGCTTGTCTTACATTAGTGTATATTACCAGCATTGTCATCAGTTGTCCACATTGCCAGTGTGCTGAGGGAAGCATGGATGTTAATCTATGAAGTACATTTGAAGAAATGCCCAGCGATAAAAGCATTAAACCACTTACAGCATTTTCAGATAAAATCTTTTTATTTTTTAATTTTTTTTTTTTTTAGTACATGCATCATGAATGAATCTGCTTCTAGTGGAAATGGTCAAGAGTTTGATGTATTTAGTGCTATGGACTGGAAGGATGGCATAGGTACTTTGCCAGGAAGTGACCTAAAGGTAAGATACATAATTTTTTTAATAAGCGAAATAAAAACGTTAAATGGCAAAAGAATGCATTTCACAAGCTGGTGTGTAGGTATCTGCTTTTATGAATAAAACATGAATCGCAGCTCTTGAGTTAATGTAGCCTGTTACCTTTTAGCTCTGGAGTTTCTTGATTCAGTTTCTGGTGCTGGCACAGACAGCCGTCATCCCTGTAGGAAGGCATAAATTAGCACAGCCTCACTATATAGACAGAAGTAATCAAGTGCACAAAATCCAAAAGAAAAGTGTGAAAATACAGTCCACTTAGAGCATTATATTACTGTATCATTAAGAATCTTTATACTGTCATTGACTCTGACAGTCTCATATTCTTAGTTCTTTTTATTTCTAAAAATAGTTTATTTTTGCTATGCTTTTGTCATGTGGGTGCCTAGAAAAATGAATAAAGTGAGTGCATCTGAGCTTGGTGTAGTTTAGAAATTTGAATGATAGCAGAACAGTACTTCTAATTACATTTGTCACACTGGTGGTATCTACTGAAGTAAATGATAACAATTTTGTTTTCAAAATATATATTTTTTAAAAATTTATGTGATACTTTTTAATGTGTTGTCAGAAGATGTCTTATGTTGTATTAGCTAAAAATACAGTTTCAATATTAGAGACTTCCTTGCACCTATTTCCTGTTGATTTTAGTCAATATTTTCATATCATTCCATTTAGACTAACATTGATGAGGTTTTCTCATAGTTTATGTTTTAAAAAGAATCTCACAAGAAAATATGTTTTTTAAAAGAACTTCATATACTGTTGTGCCTGTGCAACAATTTCTGTTGTTGAAGAGTCAAAAAGTGTTTGAAATTCAGGACATACATGTTGTGAGTGTGTTTTTGTGTTGTTTTTTGTAAATCACACAACCATAGAATAGAATCACAGAATAATTTTCTTTAGAACAGACCTCAGAGCACCACCTCGGAGCACCTCAGGCCAACTTGACTGAGGTTGCTCAGGGCCAAGTCCAGTATGGATTTAGTTGTCTCCAGGGTTGGAGATACCACAATCTCTCTGGGCAGCCTGTTCCAACATTTGACCACCCTCATAGTGATTTTTTTCTTTTTATAGATACTTTGTTGGACAATTTCCCCTTTTGCAGCTTGTGCATGTTGTCTTTAGTCCTTTCACTGTGCACAGCTGAGGAGAACCTGGCTGCATCCCCTCTCTATCCTCCCATTAACTACTGGAAGACAGCAGTAAAATCTCTCCTCTGTTGAGAGCAAGCAAACAAGTTTGCTCAGCTTCTCCTTGCATGTCATTTGCTACAGTCCCTCTTTGTTTTAGTGGCCATCCACTGGACCTGCTTCAGTATGTCAGTGTCTTTCTTATGCTGGACACAGTGGTCCGTACATAGTCTCATCAGTATTAAACAGAGGCGAATAATCAGTGAATAATCAGTTCCCTCGACTCACTGGCTACGCTCTTGCTAAAGCAGCCCTGGGTGCTCACGGCTGCCTTTGCTGCCCAGGCACATTGCTGACTCATGTTCAACTCACAGGGCATCTTCTGCAAAGTTGCTTTCAAATAGTCTGCCCCCAGGCTGTACTAGTGCATGCAGCTGTTCTGTCCCAGGTGCAGGGCTTTGTGCATGCTTTTGGTTGTAGACCTTCGTGAGATCTTGTTAGCCATTTTTTCAGCATGTCAAGGTCTTTCTGAATAGCAACGTAGCCCTTCAGTTTTATCAGCCACTCCCTCCAATGTGATTTACTTTTGCTGCTTCTACACGTAGAGAAGCCTTTCTTGTTGCCTTTGCTGGTTTCTTCTGCAGCTGAGCTTTGGGTTTCCCACTTCCATCATTGTACACCGCAGCGATATCACTATATACCTTCTCTGTATAATGTTTCCCCTGTTTAACCTTCTGCTTACCTCTTTTTCCATTTGGACAAAGTCAGGAGTCCCTAGTTCATTCATGTTGGCTTTCGTCCACATTTACTTAACTTCTTGCAGATTTGCATGCGTTACTTGCCTGGTGTGAAGTCCCTGGAGATATATCCAGATTTCCTGGGCCTATTTGCCCTTTAAAGCAGTCTCCCGTATGATCCTGCCAAGCAGATCTGTGAACAAGCCAAAATCTTCCATTCCTGAAGGCCAGTGCTGCTGTTTCAGTACTTGCTTTTGCTTCTTTCAGGATTTCAGACTTCACTGAAATCTCATGGTCGCTGCTGCCAAGCCTGTATCATCAGCCTCCACATCCCTGACCAGTTCTGTATTTTTTTCGTTCTTTTGTTTCTTTCAGTTCAGGCTTTTCAAATTCCTTTTTATTTTAATAAGCAACATTGTGTGAAAGGCAAACATAATATTGAAATGTCAGAGAAATACAAAAGGGAACAATACAGAAAATATAATAATCTCATATAAATCACTGGTACATGCTTTGTTCAGTTCTGGTTACCCTATGTCAAAAGAAACAAAACCAAAGCAAAGGTTGGATCATTAATTAGTAGAGGAATGGGAAAGGTTCCATACAAAGCAGAGGAGGGGAGTGGGAGGTGCAGTGGAGGGTAACTTTGAGAAATCACGTAAGAAGATTCTTAACTATGACCTGTTCAGGAAAGCATGAGCTTCATTTTAAGGTTGCTCTTTGGTTGTTTTTTTGTTTTTGGTTTTTTTTTTTTAATTATTATTTTTATTTAGAAACAGACAGGTACTTGGTTTTTGGACAGATACTCTTTTTTTTTGGTCCAGGCATTAGGGAAGACACAGTCAGAGCTGCGATGATAATGTGTCCAGAGTGATGGAAGATAAAGAGAGAATTGGCCAGACAGCTCATTCTGGTTTTGTTTTTGTTTATTGTTTTTTGGGGTTTTTTAAATGCAAAAGCAAGGTGTTACTGGATGAAATTGAATGGAGCCATTCTAACACTGACTAAAGGAAGAATATTATCTAACAAGGCAGAATTGGCCTGAGGAGATCACTGGACCAGGGAGCATCAAGACTCAGTGAAAGTCTAGGTGCTTGTATCGATACCAAAAAATTTGACCTATTAGAATAGTAAGGATTTTTAAGCTTTCAAGGTAATTGTAACAATTCATTTTTCAGGGCTGCTTCTAAATGGTCAAAAGGGTGACTAATCCCTTGAAACTGTAAATGTGATCATGATATGTTACACTTTTTGTCAAATTCTCAGAATAGGGTTAATGTGGATGGTTTACCTGAACTGCTTTGATACTCTCTCCTGAAAGAAGAAGAAAATGAAAATGGCATTACCATAGCAGTTACTTCTTGTAAGCTTGCATGTATCTTTCAAAAATTATAATAGACTTGTTCCACTAAAGATACCAAACCATTGCCATGTATATACATTGAAATGCAATTGAAAAATCCACTGAAAACCCTCTAGCAGCAAGCTGCACAAATCCAAAGATTCTGTTTTTACAGCTTGGTAATAGATTGGAGTTCCTGTTTTTTTATAATAAATAATAAGCAATAGCTGAACTATTCATTGCAGACAATGTATTGCTTACATTCTCACATTTAGTCATTTCTCTTAATAAAATATTGGGGAAGATTTTCTTTGAACACTCAGATTTGTTAAACTGTATTGTGTGAGCATTCTTTGAATTAAGCATATACCAAAATGTTGAAATGCTGCTTTTTAATATAGACTTTTTGGGAGTTACCTACTTGAAGTCCTTATTTTTAGTCATGTAAGTCAGATGGCATTTGCTTCTCCTTACTGCTTGCATGGTGAAGTTTCATACTTATTTATATATATATATATATATATACACACACACACACAGAGACATGCTTAAGAAATCTCTTTTCTTGTGTGCTATATTAATATCCAGCCTCCTCAGATTATCAGGCAAGTATATCTGAGCAACCATTCTTTTCAAGAACCACTTCATTTTTCTGAATATAAGTTCCTCTATGAATAAAAGCTGGTAAGAAAACTATTCTAAGTAATGTAAAATTTTCTCAGTATTTTCTTATTATTGCTTAGATTTAACTTTCTTTATGATATAGAAGAACAACTAAATCAGAAATAGGAAATTGTGTAATTTCTTTTTGTTACAAAGTCCTATGGGCAGTTTCATGCCTGCCAGACTTTACCGAGATGGGCTGCGCCAGAGGGCACTGACTTCCCAGTCCAATCAAAGCAAGGGAGCCGGGTCAGATACCAAGCCTGTCTGCTCAGCCATGCCATGGTCTCTTACGTCTGCATCTGTTCCCACACTGGTAAAAAGCTGAAAGCGTTCTTTCCCTATGATTTTGGGCAGTGTAATTGTTAGATTTTTGTCACCTGTAGTTGGAGAAGGCTGTGGAAATACATTCTCATACAGATTTTATTGAAACTCTTCAGCAACAATAGTCAGAAAATAGTCAATACTCCTTGAAAGCCGCTTTGAGCATGCTGTGTGACAGCTACATAGTGAGTGGTTCTGGAAAATGCTAGGATTTCAAATTATACAGGGAATAGGGAGAATTAAAAATTGTACAGTATGATGCACCAAGGAATGAGAACAAAAATTTTAGCATTGTATATTAGTTCTTTCAAGATGTTTAAATAAAACAGAAAACTTGAATTCCAGTAGAGTTTAAAATAGTTTACAAATTACAGAATGCCTTCATGTGTCAGGCTGAGTAATGTATGCTCATCTGAAAAACATCAGTGCTTACCAGTTACTCTGCATGGTGTGAATGTAAATGTGAAATACTTTTCTTTTTTTCCTTTTCTTTTTTTTTTTTAATCTGTGCTGAGTGCACACAGTAACACCATCACTTCACGATTTAAATGTACTCATTAAATTGGAAAAGCTGTAATAATTTACAGTCACTTCCTAATGCAGTGACAGAAGTTTAAGAAGTACTCTGTAATGAGTTTTCTGGTGCTTGTGTTTGGAAAGTGAGCTGTTACATACTGCATGGACAGAATTTTGGTCATTATTTTCAGCTTGCAAATTGTGCTTGAATGGAAAAAAACAGCAAAGCAAAACAAAAGATGATGGAATTAACCTTTAAATAAAGTGGGGCAGCTAATATCATAGGAAACCAGCTATAACAGTGGAATATGCATGGTGGAATAATGGCCACTGTTGCTTTGTATTTCCAGCTGTGTTGTGCAGAAGGTAACAGTGTTGCTGGATGCATAGGTGTAGCAACTCCAAGCAGTAAAGTGCGTCTGTCCACCTGCCCCTTTTGAAATTGTGTTCAAGCTTGCTTGAGATAAGTAACATTTTGAAAACAACTTTTTTTTCTCACCTGATTATATGTCAGAAATACCAGTAGTGTCTCAGGCAATAACTAGGTACAGTGCTTTTTTAGTGCAGAGCTATTTCTGTCCTCACGCAGTGGCATGTGCTGCACTTTGTATCTGGAGAGGCATTTCTCTCTTGGGAGAGTCCCTGAGAGTGTCCATGGGAAACATCAGCAACTGGGAACTGGTCAAATCACTGCCTTCACCGGGAAGGCACTATTCCAGAGAGAAGCTAAGATTCCCTTCAAGGAAGCTGGTAAGAGGTAGCACAGGGAGGGGAAAGCAAGGCAGAATAGATGTTCTCTGACCACATGTGAGCCTCAGCAGGTGTACCTAGTGGCCTGGTCTTTTCCACATGGAAGTAACTTCTGTTGCAGTCTAATGAAGTTCATTAGCTCATGCTGTGCTTCATCGCCATAGATTTCTGGTTAAAAGTTTGTGTTGTCATAAAATGATTTTAGCTTGTTTAGAAAAAGAAAGACCAAAAAGGAAATTTCACTATTAAAATTGCTAAAACTCCAAATTCAAGAAATGCCAGAATTAGGTTTGCCTTTGGATTTTTAATTGGGCTTCCTCATGTGTAGTTACGGTAGAGTCTTCACTTAAGTGATCACATGCTATTTTGCCACAAAATCTACTTTGTCATTTGCTGTAGATGCTGTTAGATTTATAAATAACTGGCCAGAGGATTTCAGGAAGGAAAAGGAATAGTTTTGCGATTAATGCAGGTAAATCCCACACAGGAAAGCTTAGTGCTGCACTTGCTTCTACCACAGCCTTCCTGTGCGGTGCTGAACAACTCACTGGAACCAAAACTTTGGCAGATGGCCATTCATTTTTTGTTCGTCACTTGCTTGGGTTCCCCTTGAGATATTAGTGTTTGGTACCTAGAAATATTCTGGCCAAAATAATTCGGAGCCAGAATTGCTTTGAAGGTCCAACTTCTGGATCAATAAGTGTCATATTGGCTTCTGGCTCTGTCGCTGATTTATTTGTCACCTTAAGAAAGTGTGTTTAGCTGCAGTTTCCTACTGAGGTGGAGATAATAAGGCAACTGAGACTGGAGAGAAATCATTGAGAAGCCCTCTGGTAGTAAGATAATTCTTGAGCACTCAAGGCAAGGGAGGGAGTTTGGAAGAGCCTGAGGACTGTCTAAGAATAAAGTAGATAAACGTTACTGCAGACAAGACTGAGGTATCAGCGGTTTGCTGGGGAAATGTCAGTCTGTCTTGGTGAAGGTATATGTTTTCTGATGGTACCCAAGCTTTCAGTCCAGAAGTGATGAGAGAGTGTTCCTGGTTGGTTTTTTTTGCGAGGTAGGGGAGGGGGGAAGGTTGTAATTTGATAGTAATCCTTTCCTGCTTGTTCCTGCCCAGATAGGAAAAAGCCTGTTCCTTTTGGATGCAAATTTTCTGTCGTCTTTGTTACTTCAGAATTGGGCTAATGCAGTGTTGCTGAAGCATCGTAAAATCAATCGAAGATTGTTTGAAGTGCTTGACTTTCTTGCTGACAGCATCATTCCACTGGTGGTGGTGTGGTGGTGGTGCTTGTCCCTGTCCCTTGGTCATGGTGTGAAATTTAATCTCTGCTGATTATGATTTAGGGAGCCCTAAGTAGCCTGGGGTCCTACTTCAGTTTTTTGTCTTTGGCTGTACTTACAGAGCAGGAGTGTGCAGGCTGGATCCCTTGTCATCACTAAAGAAAGTGAATAGTTTGGAGCAGAGACACGTTCCCATAACCTTCTCTGTCGCTGAAAGAGTCAAAATTTTGTGACCAGGCAAGCATCATGGATCACGTGGTTACTGAGTGCTTTGAAATATGCTGGGAGCAGAGTACTCAGAAGGATGAAGAGCTGGGAAGAGATATTTTTATGCTCTATTGTAAGTGGCTGAGAACAGACGTTTTGTTTCAGGAATTAGTTTGCACTGCTTTGTAATAGTAATTGCTAGAGTGCCTAAAGCTTTTTTAGATACATGCTCTTTGTTATTTCAGTGGGATTTTTAAAAAGAGAATAAACAGTCATTCTACTTTCCAACCGTGTAGAGTAAATAAGACTGGCTTTATTGCTTGAAGAAAGAATATAAAAATACCCAAGAGCTGCCTCATTTTCTGAATGCTGTCCAGCCCCTGCCTAGGGCAGGAGTTCTGTGGATTGTGCATGTAAAGACTGTGTCACACACAGAGAGAAGAGGAGAATGGTTCAGTGAACAAGTTCTGGCATTTACTAACTTAGTCAAGTAATACGTAAAAAATAGTTTGGCAGGTAGCAAGATGCAGCTGGACAATGGAGTGTCTTTAGGCAATTCCTTTGCTTTAAAGAGAGGAAGAGCTGTAAGATGCCAGAAAGGCTCTGATTTATCTGAGCAGTCCCGTTGAAATCATTGTGATTAAACGGTGATTAAAATCAAGAATGAGAATAACTGTTTGCTAACCAGAGATCGGAGTGTAGTCCTTTGGCTTGTATCACTGGACTCCCAGGTGTTGGTCCTCTTGACAGACTGCTGTATAACTCTGCTACTTTAAGTTTAGTTACTTCATAGGCATAAAGTAACTAATGATAGAAATTTTGCAGGTTTCGTCTGAGCTAGTCCACAATCACATTGTTGTGGGGTCAGGATAAATTTTGTTCCTGAAGTTACTTTCAGAATGCAATTGTCCTTATTGCAATGAACTCTTTGTCCTTATGTTGCCCAGTAGATGGTAGTGTTGGCTGTTTTTTCTAATTTATTTTAAAGCTGCATTAAGATGTGTGGGATTTTTTTCTTCTTTTTCCACCTTTGCACTTCATTTGTTCTTGCTTTTTCTTCCTTTTTATTTCTACCTGTTCTCCCAAGTAATATTTTTACTTTGTATAAAACAATAGCAGCCTTTATTCTGATTTGATCTCTGTGGGTACTAATGAGATCTTGTATACCCTTAAAAGAGCACAAGTAACAGCAAATGAAGGTACTCTGATCTGTGATGCTCTGAATTAGACACATCCAACAGTGGGGACTTGATTTTAGACTAGATGTATGTATTACTTCCCAATAGGTTGGAGTTTCTAAGAGTTAATCTGCAATATAGTAGACATTTCACATTGTGTGCAAGTTTATTTTTATCCCGCATAGTGACAAATACAAAGAGTATTTTAATAAAATGTAGAGAAAGAGAACTGAAAGCTCTTTTAGCATATAATTTCCCCTACATAAAACTACAGAGTGCCTTCCAGCCTGCATGATAAAGCAAAGATCTTTCATTAGAAATGGAAAGGTCCTAAAGCCACTGGAGGAGGGACAGCAGAAGCCCACCTGCGGTGTTATGATTAGTTACGTTCACTGAGAAAAAGTGAATTTGCATGGTTGAGCCCAGTACATGGTGGGTAAAGAATGATGGGCTGATGAAGAAGATGGAGCACCATTTTCATAAGAAGAACAGAAGGCGCTTGTGCTTAGCCTAATAAAGTCAGGTTTCGGGATACATCATTCCTTGCTTCAAATGTATACCTGGAGAGTAAGTGCTAGGGTACTAGAGCTGTGTAATCCATAGGGTAATGTTGGGCTAGGAACAAATGGGTATAAACTGACTATGAATAGATGTAAATGAAAAGTTACAAGAAGGTTTTTTGAGAAAAACATTTAGGAATGGACTTTGAGTGGAGGCACTTGTAACAGAAAATCTGGCTGCTTCTCCATTGCATCTGAAACATTTATGAAATACTTTGTATTATACTATCGCCTGCAATAATCAAAGGCTTCTTCTGAGTGACTTATGATACTTACTCCAGTCCTGTATAAATTTTAGTGCAATTTTAATTTAAAAAAAAAAAATATGTTTATTCATAGTAGTTTTGATTCCTGTAGAAGAACTTTGCATGTGGACAGACAAAAACGGTTCAGAAAGTATAATGCTTGATTATTATTTATTTAAGCCTTGGTTTCCCTCAGTGTGTTCTTTATTGGTTGAATGAATATTGAAGTGTTCCTGGGGATTAAATTAACAGTCATATAAACTGAAGTCCTGGTATATCAGGGCATCGTTTCCGAAGAATGTGAAAATGTATCTCAGCTCTGAGTAGAAGGAATCTCTTATTGATGTTTAGGTGGAAGCTACTGTTTAATTTCCTTTTGATCCTTCTGATTGCCCATTATGCTTGCCCATTAATAGTTGGACTCATCCTGCCAACTAACTCAGTTTATGACATCTTTGTGTGAAAAGACCTGCAGTAACTTGAAAATGTGTATTTTTTGCCTGTGTTGCTCACCTGTACGTGAAACTTTGAAAGTTAGATTTTCTATCCAAATTTATTTATTTATATTTATTCCTGTTTATCTTACTGTGGATTTGCTCATGAAAGCTGTTGAGGTCTCATTCTCTTCTTTGTTGCCTTTTGACCTTTTAAGACCATTGGTTCCATCGGGTGGGATAGAGAATGATCTTCTGAAGAGGTTACTTAAAATTTGCAAACAGGCGTTTGACAGAAGTCAAGTGGATTAAATTCATACCCAACAAGCTTTATAATTTATTCTCTTTTAAACACTGAAGGGACAAAAATCAGGCTTCTCTGTGAGATTACTTAAAAAGTACTTGATAATGGCCTGACTTCGTTTGCTTTAACGAGGACAGGTTTAAGGAAAGTCCTTCCATCCAATGCAAATTTGTGTATTTATTTAAAGACTTTTGTAACTCGAAAACAAGTTTTTACTTCTCAGAAAGCTATGGATCCATCCTCAGAAGTTAGCTCAATGGCACTGTTTCCTTCCCTCTCTATCAACTGCTGTGAAATTTCAGACTGTCAGGACACCTAGGGAAGTCTAAGGCATGACTCCTCTTACTATATTTTGTCTTGGATCACCAAAAATAGAGGAAATTATGACAGAACCTTTACCTTTAGTTTTTTTGTCATGTGCTTTCTTAGTAGAAGAGACTTAGGAAAGTGTTAAATTTTTCCATAGACACATAAACCACCATTAATCTAGATTCTTTTTTGTCATGCTTCCAACAGTAGACACTAGTTGGCACATTGCTGTGGCAGCTCTCATCCTGTGATGGCTTTGTGCAGCATGCTGCTCTGTACATCTATTTATCCTGTTTTTAAGCAATTAACCTCTGTCACAAGTTTTTCGTTGCTTTTCCTCCACAGCTAAAACCAGAGTACAACTCCCCGGGTCTGAGGCATTTTTCCAGTCAGCTATGGAGAGCTCAGCATGCGCAATTGTGCTGAAGCTGTAGCTGGGGAAGCAGTGGGCAAAAGCAGACATACCTGCTTCAGGTCTGTCTGAACAGGAGCTGGAGGCCTCTGGCACTGATAAAGGGGAGGCTGCAGGCAAAAATGGGAGATACAGAGGTCAGACGAGGCAGCGGCCCGGTAGCATTGTCACACCCTCCCGCCTTCTAAGGCAGTAGCACGTGGTTACTCTCCATCACTGAGTCCGTCATAGCGTGGTGGCCCAACTGCTTCAGAGCTGCTTCCTTAATGCTCTCACATCCAGTTCAGCTCTTGCTGCCATGAGTCAGCCCTCTGAATCCAGAAGGGCTGGGGGCTCGCTGCGCTAGCTAGGGTGACATACTTGTATACCCCAGGAGGACCCAGTGGAGGAGGAAAGCATGTATAGTGTCAAGGCTGAACATCATTTGGATCATGCAGAAATATCCCAGGTATAATTGAGTGTTCAGAAGTACCTTTGGTGTATGTATGTTCTGGCTGATACTGTGTGAAGGTGCAGGAGAACGTTTCCAGAAGTTGGTTAGTAACCTCTCTGCGACCTGTCGGTCAGTGGGCTGCAGCACTGTGTTTTAGTCTGTGCTCGCAGCCTGCTTGCTAAGCCAGCTCTTGCAGAGTTAGAGCTCTTGGGAGCAAGGAAGGTTTTCCCTCCGGCATCCACCTGTTGCAGAAGCAGCAAAGCACCAATAGCAGAAACGAACTTAACCAAAATAGGATCCAGGCTGGGTGCGTAAGTCAGCTGTAAGACATGAGGATCCTCTTCTGAATGGTAACTCCACTGCTTTTCTTTGGGTGGAACAGCATGGATGTCTGTCCACAAAGTGGAGTATGAGCACATGCTGTTAATTGCATTTGGTTGCCTTTCGAAGCTGAACTCCTGGTCTTTCAGTCCAGATGGATTTATCGACAGTTTGTCTCCACTTGTGTATCTGTTGTGCGTGTAGCTGAGTGCAAGTAAAGGTCTTGGCTCCAGAAATCGTATGGCTGTGTGAGGTCCTCCTCTTCTTTTTCTCCCTCCCCTTAGCTTATTATTTCTGAGCTGCTTGCATTCCTTAGGAACCGGTGGCTCTTTGCAG
The DNA here is from genome assembly GCF_023634155.1 of Falco peregrinus. Taxonomy (NCBI): domain Eukaryota; kingdom Metazoa; phylum Chordata; class Aves; order Falconiformes; family Falconidae; genus Falco; species Falco peregrinus. Next base: position 35,852,051 of record NC_073727.1, read on the forward strand.
ATGCTAAAGCTGGAAGGACTGTCTTAGTGAAAGCACACTGTTGTGGTATGTACACCATGGGGCTCACCTTTGCTTTCAGTCGGAATGGCTTGCTTTCAGTCCTGTACCATAGCAGGCTCCAAAGTGAGCAGGAGCGACCCATGCTGCAGCCTCCAGAGGCACAGCGAAGATCCATGTCATGCCAGGCAATTGTTCCCCTTCTCATTTTCCCAAGATAGGGTTGCCTGAGCAGAGAAACAGAATTAGGCTTCATGCTACTGCCCTGAAGGAATATACTTGCAGGTGGGTGCCGAGGAGCTTTCAAAGGCTGTCTCAGGCCTGATTTTTCCTGTTGATCTTTGTTGGTGAGAGTACCTCACTGCTAGAGACCTGTCCTCTGTGGCAGAGCTCAGAGAGTTACACCCCTTCGCTGCTCAGAGCAGGTGACTGGGGACAAAACACTGCCTTGAGTTCAACCCCTGTAACCAGCTGGGCCTGCAGACCACGTAGTGACTGGGAAGCTGAAGTCTGTTTTTCTCTGGTAGCGCTGTAATCATTATGGCATTTGGAAGATGCTTCTCTGCTGGCAGCGGGATGGATATAACTGCTGGTGCTCCTGTGGAAGCACAGCGTGTTGGGGTATTGTTGAGCCTTGCTTCTGGCTGACAGTAATATCACGTTCAGCGTGTAATTAACCAGCTCGTAAACTGCCTTGAGATGTTTGTTTATATGCACTTTACAGCGGAGAAGTACTGTGTTTGTGGAGGGTGCTGTAATTTCTGTACTCTGTGAAGCATTTGTATTTGATGTTTGGTTCCTTTTTCCTTTTATGCAATAAAAAGCATATGGTTAGGAGATTTTCCCATTCATTTCTTTTATCGATTTTTTGATTCTTCCATGTAAGTTAGATATCAGTCTCTGTGTGGAGGCATCTATATCAATATCTATTGCAAATTAGTATTTTTACATAACAAAATGAGTTTGCATTTTGCTTGATAGAAGCAAGAAAGGCTTGTTTCCAATTCCTTGGGGATAAGCAGAAACACATAGAAATTGGGTAATACGGTGAGGACACTGTGTAAAAACTTCTACTTCTTAGTGAATGGAAGAAGATGCCGTAAGAGAGTATTTAGTAAATTTTTACTAATTTTTTTAGTACATTTTTACTAATTTTTGCTATTTGTTTTGTCTTACAGTTTAGAGTGAATGAATTTGGGGCCCTGGAAGTGATTACAGATGAAACTGAGATGGAAAGTGTTAAAAAAGCAACTGCTACCACAACCTGGATGGTTCCAACTGCTCAAGAAGGTCAGTTCAAAGGCAGTAAACATTTTCTGTGGTAGATTGTATTTTGTTTAATATATCACTTTTCTTTAAAGATTGCCCCCCAAAACAAAACAGAAAAACCTTACTTGCTTTAATACACAGAGTATCACTTATGATGTTAACCTGTTTCTTGAGGGTGTGATAAGTATAAAAATAAATGCATTTTAAGGTAAAAGGAAACAATTCCACTGTTAAACATCTGAAGCTCAGTTACAGCCACAGTTTTTTCTAACAGTAATTTTTTCTAAGTTTAGAATCTGTATTTTCGCTCTATTTAATTTGCAAAATTTCTTACTGGAAAATATTGAGAATTTTTTAGATGTTACTCATCTGCCCGCAGACTTTACTAAGTGCCTGCAGATCATTTGTGACTGAAGTACCACACGCTGTAAACTGGCTTCACATGATACTGGCTGCTGCTCAGCTGCTGCCACTGATGTCAATATATGTCTGCACTGTTGCCTTGCTCCTGCTGACTATGCTTTTTTACAGTATTAAAATTAGTGTGTATTAACCATTTATATTTTTCTTGAATGATAAAGTTCTAATAGTTTTAGTATCTGTCTACCAGATAAGGTGGTTCCTGGATTTAAAATACAGATATAAGAAAGCACCTTTTTTGTTCAAGGGAAGTTGGTTTACATTGTCATAAGTTCTGAAAAATCTTGATACACTGACTCCAGCAATGATGGAGTAGTGTGACAGAGAATACAACTGGTTTTGCAATTTCTTACAACTACTTAGTTTTTTTCCTTGTTGATACTATATTTTATCAATTTTCTTTTAAAATCTACATTCTATAAGTCCTTTGAAAAGCAGACTTCAGAATTGTGGTTTAATAATCACTGGGGTCAGCATGATAAACAAAGTCAGTGAAGGTTTTCTTTTGCTACTCCCCCACCACTAAGCCTTAACTGTCATGTGACTTTTGTGAATAGATGAAACATTTACACCAGTGAGAAAGTAATGCCTCAGATGTGAAGTCCGAAGCTTCAGACCACAGCTACTCTGTTCTGTAGGTCTGTCTCCAAGGCAATGATAGTTATTCAAGATTCAAATCTGTGATGATAGTGGCAAGCAACAGTGTGAGAGCATAGTAGCACAACAGGCTCTCTCCTCAGACTGAGAGATCGGTTATCTACAGTAAAGCGTACAACTTCATCCCCTATGGTCTGGTAAACCTTAACAAAAATATAATGTTGCTACTGTATTAATGTGTGTTTGTGGACACATAAAAATACCAAGTAAGCGTCCTACTACTACCTTACACTGTCCTTGATTAATTTAATAGAAATAAAAATATTGCTAAAATTTTCCATTGTGAGAGGAAATAGTTGCTTTGAATCACTAATGATGCTGGAGTGTAAATAGAGCACATAAATTGTATATTTCTCTAGTGGAGATAGTCTGCACACGAGTTCATTAGCCTCAGCTTTCGAAGACAGCACAGTGCTCAAGGAAGAGGAATAATTTGTGACTCGAAATTTGCCTTTTCGGGGGGTGCGAAGTCAGCAAACTGGTCTAGAAGTTGGAGAACCTGACAGTGCTTCATACTTGCCTGTGAGTGAAAGAAATGGCATCCTCTCATAGGCTACATGCTTACTGTGGGGAAATTGTAGCTTAGGAGGAGTGACGAACTTAGTATTTGAAAATTTCTTTGTTACATATTAGTGATTTTCTTACTTCTGGTAGACCTCAGGCAGGCTGAACAATAGCTACTGCTGTGAGAGACTGTGCAATATACTCAGTGATTTACTTCCAGAAATAAGTTCACCTATTGAAAGATAACTCCCCCCAAACCTTTTTCCCAAATGACCTTATACATAGGTCAAAAATGAGGCATGTCAGCAGGAGATGAGGTGGATGCCATGCAGTGTGGGCAGTCAGCATGGTGCCTGCCTGTCACAAAATTCACTCCTTCCACGAGCAGCCATATCAAGCAGTGTCAATGTGCCACTGATGACAGAAGCATGAAATCAGTGGATTCCTCTCTCTTGTACTGCAATATGAAAACCCAGCTTGCTTGTCAGGAATAAGGACTCCACAGAGACACTAACTCCCAGTCCTTCATCCTAACAAGAGTGATGTGACTTCTATTTTTCTGTTTGCTTGGCGAGGCCTGCTGAGGATGGTTGGAAATGTATCAGCTCTACCTAAGTGAAATTACTTTTTTCATTGTGCAGCCTTTTCAGAAAAGACAGGGATCCCCACAAAGTTGAAGGAAACTGCAAAAATGGATGGACTTGTTTTCTGTGAAAACTGTTACCGCTATGGTACCATAGAAGAATTTGTTCCTGAAGGGAAATTTTGCAGCCAGAAATGTGCCCAGCAAGTAAAAAACAAGTAGGTGCTATTATAAAGCATAGAAACAAAGAATTTGGCATAAATGCAGCATGAGATAAAAGTGGTGGGATAAAACATTAACGGTGGGGCAAAGGGAGATGTTAAGCAGCCATGTTTTGGTGAGTCTTCATTGGTTTATAATGTTCTTTCACTGTTTTTCCAGTAAATGTGTTAACAACATTTGGTTTTGTCTAACACTGATGTTGAAGGCAGACTTTTTTTGCTCAGTGTGCTGTGTTCTGCTGTCAGATGCAGGCAGTAAAACAGTCTATGGAATGCATGCATCAGTGTCAGACTCCCACCCTGTTCCATAATCATTGGAATTAAGATAATCAGTAATGAGATGGTTGTTGTGATAAGTTAATTATAATTAAACACAAGAGCTCTGTTATAGATGACAGTGAGTGAAAACATGAGCATACTGTAGTATCTCAGTTCCTTTTCTTTCAGCTAGTGCAGTTCATGTCATCATATAGGAAGGATTGTGTTAGTATGTCCATTCTGTATTGCATATTACTGCATTATGGCAGTTTTTAACATCTATGATTTTGTGCATTTTCCTTCAATTTTAGCTAATTGCTTCAAAGTTTTCTGTTCTGATTGCTTGTTTAGCACAGTCACATACCAGCTTTCTCCAATTGGATTTGTCAGTCTTAACAATTACCTTTGCTTTCCTTTCTGTAAACTGCCCTGCAGTCCTGCACATTTCACAGTTTGCTTCTCTGTGAGACTTGATGGTACATGGGAAAAGACACACTGTTTAAAACACACAGAACTTGTTCAGGGTAAGCTGACAGCTTTCCTTTTGCAGTTGCTATTGCGTGTCTTCCAGATTAATTCTGACAGTTGTAATTTTCAGTAGAATTTCTAAGAATTTATTTGGTATAATACCTTGGGACCTTCAAACAGCTGACCTTCAGATTTACTCACTTTTTACTTGTTTTAAGAATATGAGAAGTAAAGTAATACTGGCTTTGTGTCATTGTGTTACTGTTGTAATAGAGAACCAAAGGAGGAAAAGCCCAGCATGGAATGCAATGGGGAAGATGATTCCAAAGGCATTCGGAAAAGAAAAGCAAAGTTACCTCTCAAAGAAGAGTCCAGGGATGATGGGGAGAAGAAAGAGAATCCCGATGAAATTGTTAGTATGCGTCATAAACCCATTCCTGCGAGTATTTTGGTGGGAGTTTTGCCTTACATTGCAATGCCAGTAACTTCATTAGTTTACAAAGAGAAGTAATGACATCACTCTGTCAGAGTTGCAGTAATAGTTGGTTCACTTACCAAGTCAATTATGCCTCATCAGTAAATGGTAATTATTGACAATGAACTGATAAGAGCTGTTTTTTATCTCATTTTCCTCCTTTTTTTAAGAACAGAACAAAAAAGAATTTAAATGATACTAACCTAGGCTTGCTACGTCTTCAGCATAGAAAAGCAGGAGTACATATTTCCCAACACCTGTTACTTTGTCACTCTGCACATGGATAAATGATGTAGACCAATAATTTATTTACAAAGAAAGCTACATTACAGTTAAGAAGAGAATACTTTTGATTTTCTTAGTGTAATTCGTCTTAGAAAATCATAGCTAAAGGTTTTGTTTTGTGTTGCAGTGTAATGTGCTTTGGGGCATCTTTTGTTTTTCTCCTTTTGGATTTATTCTTCGTTTTAGAATAAACTTAACACAGTACCTTGCCATAATATTTGTTTTCCTGCTGTGACACTGCTGGGAGGAGCACAGTTGTGAGGGAGAAGGGGAGACCTCTGCAACTACAGAATTGTCAAAATGCTGAAGATGCTAGACTTGTCAGAAGGGAATTCGTAGCAATCTGTATAGCTGTATGTTAGACAGAAGTCAGGGGATATCTTCTTTGCCTCCATGCATCTGCCCTCTCAAATGAGTAGTTATTTTGTTCATCTATTCAGGTGCTAACAAAATTGATAATACACAAACAGTGGCATAAATAAAAAGGATCAGTGCTATTTTCTATTTAGTAAGGCAATTGTACATTTGAAAGAGGCAGACTAAAGCTTGAGAGGTTTTCCTTTAAATTATTTTGGAAGCATGAACATATCAGGGATAGTGCTATTTATCTCCAGCTCAGTGGGGACTGCCGAAGGCTCAGTGATCTGTCCCTGGCTTAGGCAAGGCTGGCTGGCTGAGTGCCTGGTGTTAAAGAGTCCTTCTGTCTGTCATTTTCACCATGTTTGCTGTGATTTGTCACTGATGGCTTGCTTTGTTTTTATTAGATATCTGCAGGCTTGTTTGAGATATGGGAGAGCTATGTCGCCATTTAAATGAAGTCACAGTTAAACCTTGAGTGTCTCCATTTGTACTGTACTAGACTTCTGAAATAATGAGGTTACTGTACTCTTTTTTTTTTTTTTTTTTTTTTAATTTAGGAGGACAAACCTGAAGGAAGGATCTTGAGAGTCTCACAGAGAGCCAGGAGAAAAAGGAAAGGGGAAATAACAGTTTTGAAACAAAGTAAGTTAGATTACGAAAAAAAAAAATCTCAGCTATCAATATTTTAGATAATACACATCTCTTACTGTGAATTGCTAGCATTGTTGCACTGCATTGGTATTCCCTATTGAATACTTTTTTTCAATTCTGTAAAAAGAGAGTGCCAGTGTTATTTATAGCAATTAAGTTTTAAGGATTGAAGAACTGAGAGAACGAAGTAAAAACTGGGGAAAAAAAAACCCCATCACTTGGAAATTGAGTACATTTTACAAAGAGAGAGTTTCTATACCTCTGGCAGCATGGAGGAGGGTACAGTGAGTGTAAATGTAACTGATGTGAATTGTAAGGTTTTTTTTCATCCCTCTAAAGAGTGCCGGTATTAAAGGGAATCAGGCCCATTGCATTCCCAGATGTTGAAAGGCATGTATTAAGCAGAAGTAAAAGTTTGCTTTTGTTTCCTTGGAGATCAATTTTGTATCTACTGTATGTGCTGGAAATAGACATATTTATGGAACTGTTTAGGAATAATTCCTATAATCAGTCCAAAGGGACATACGCTGCATCAAGCAGCATAATAAAACATATTTTAAATGAGTGCTGTTTTTTCAAGCCATTTCTATGATAGATACTTTCAGGAAGAATTGGAGAATCAGCAGCTATTATACCTCAGTGGTACACCAAGCACAAGCCTACATCTTGCCCTCCAAAGAGTTTGTTGTTGTAGACTAGGAGCCATTACCAGAAGTTGCTGAGCCACTAATCAGCACAGAGCTCCAAGTAGCTCTGCTGCACACTAGGCAGGTGAAATACTGATTGAAGATGCCACAAATAAAAGTCACGGAAGATCTCCCTCCCAAGATACAATTACTCCTGAAAGAAAAAAAGTATTTCTACAGTTGTTTCCAAAGCTGAGGTGATAAGTGTGTGAGATACAAGCACAAAGCTGATGCTCTATGGAAATCACTGCTGTCCACCGACAGAATGATCTATACAGATTTCTTGTGGGTTTTTATTTGGGAAAATGTCAGTTGAGCACAAAAGATTTAGTATAAAAGACCAGTTTATATTCAGAACCAAGCACATAACTGTGTATTATTGTGCTGAGCAACACATCTATTAAATGGAATAGATAAAACCTGGGGAAATCACAAATAAAATTAATGTGCTTTAATAGTGTTGAGCAGTTGCTGTCATTCTGAAATTTGTTATCTTTTGGTTACATTATCAGCTTTCTTTAGGAGAGTTTGGCATCACTGTTTTTGCAGTTCACATTTTAATCATAAAAATGCTTAGCCAGACTGTTACTTAAGGGACTTACTTCTCTTGTGAGTAGCCCACAGTCAGGATCAAGCCAGAATCAGACCGTGAACTGTGAGGAATCTTCCTGGCAGCATGAGGTTCTGATCTGAAATGCTGAACTGCGTGAGCAGAGGAGGCATTTTAGGTGAAGATCAGTAGAGCAGAGTGGAGGTGTATGAAAGTAGATATATACATGGCCAGCCTCACAAGCCATCTGTTTTTGAAGTTCCTGGCTTTTGCCAGTGTAGTTAGTGCCTTATTTTCAAAACCTAAAAACTGTTACTTACTGATGTGACTGTAACCAATACTGAGTTGGACTGTAGCCAGTATTACAATTACTATGCAAGTGTAAGCGAGTGTTTATACTGTATAAACAAACCTGAAACTGGTGGGTTTTGTCCTATGCTAATGACATGATGTGAGGAAAAAAGCACCAGTGTCAGTTTTGATGGCTTGTAGAAATTACTGTTAAATCACTGCCTCTCCACCCAAAAACATCAAACTACAAAGTGATGGAGTAGGTTACAAACATTCTGAATTCTGTTAAGTATTTGAACTGTGATTTAACAAGCATGTCATGAGTACTATCCAGTTTAAAATGCTTTCCAGGAAAATAAATTCTCAGAAAAAAACCTGAATATACTGGGCTACTTTGTGATGTGAGCTGATCTTTTTACACGTTTGCAAGTTGTCTCTTAATGATGCTTCTGAGCAATAAGGGAAAAGGGACAGGCGGCAGTACTTCAAAAGTTGTTCTTGTCACCTGAAAGAGCGTTTTCTTGTTGCTAATCAAGATTTGAACTGCTGGAAACCTTTCTGTACAAACCAGGAACAGTCATGTTCCTGGTGCCATTAAACATACAGAGCTACTACTTTTCCTGAAATAAGTCCTGAGACACACCATGAATGCTTTTAATAAAATGTAGATTTGAGCTGGGTATATTGTAAGCTTCAAAGTGTTGTGTTGTTTGTTTTTTCTTTTCTTGAGAAGTTAACGGTTGCATAATTCTTTTGCTATTGTGTGCTTTACAGATGTGCCCTCTAAAGGAAGGCAAGCATGGTGTTGGGCATCTTACCTGGAGGAAGAAAAGGCTATTGCAGTACCTACTAAGCTTTTTAAAGAGGTATGACCTTCTGAAGTTCAAATCAGTCAACCACCTAAGATTATGAAATTTCTAGGAAATGAATTAGAAAAAAAATTGGGGGATTTTACACTTCTCTGGGGAAACCTACATGACTAAAATAACACTGTCCATCAGCAATCAAGATAGTTGGGATGTGTGAAATTAGTTATTTTTCTCTGCTTTTTCAGAGATTCTATAGTTGTAGATGAATACTGTCAACTGAGACTACAGAAAGCAGATGCTTTTCCAAAACCTGCAAGTTCTAGCCTTTCCTTTTGATGTCTGAAGCTGAAAAGCTGATACGTACCTTCTTTATTTTTCATTTCATATAGTTCTCTCTAAATATGTTTAGAAAGGTGGTACAAAGGTCATCTTTTGGCTTGTTGCTTTGATTGTATTACCTGTCTTTTTGCACTCCTGCTGACATGATATTTTGTTACAGCAGATAATGGTTTGGCTTGTTCCCATTTTGCCTGTCATCTGATTGGATGTCACATCATCATCTCTTGGCTTGTCCTTTGCCTGCTATGGTAGTCTTTGTCATTTGTCATTTCAGTGCTTTCTCTAGTGCCGTCTCTCTTGCTTGGAAGAGAGCTCTGTATGCAAATCCACAAAACTTCCATGTTGTTCTCTTTTCTTGCAAAACCTGGCAAAAAATTTGAACATGTCTCAGCTACTGTACTTCTGCTATGTGTATCCTGTATTATTTTTTAATAATTCTGGTCTTATTTGTGGCCTGGTTCTTGCATCCATTTCTTTCTGTTTGCTTTATACTTCAACTATTACATCTTTTGTGCAGGATTAGCTTTTCAGTTTACATGTGCGTGTAATGATGACCTTTAATTGGTGCTTTTAGACGTTACTGAGGTACAAAAATAGGTACAAAAGTAAAGAACGAGAATTGCAAGGTACAGAAACCATAGATTTGTAGATGCAAGAACAATAATTATTTGACTATCCTTAGTTATATCCCCCTGTGCTAGATACTGTTTAAAAAATAACAACAAAAAAATCTGCATAACTAGTGTCTCTGTCTGGAAGGTAGATTTACAAAGCATTGCTCTGCCTGTCTGAAGTTCGTGGAGTGCTCTTGTGGCACACAGGCATACACCAGCATTTCTGGGTACTGAACATAGTGGTAAAGTGTAGACTTACGTGATGATGTACTTTTTCCTTTATTTTTCTCCACAGCATACCTTTCTCATTCAGTGCATCTTATTTAATATATTCTTTTAAATTCTTTAGCCCAGGGGTGACTCTGGGGTTTTATTTAGCGTGCAGTATTTAAAGCCTGTAGTGGAGATGGAGTTCTTAATAACACTCAGAAGTGACCAGGTAATATTCCTCCATTTTACAGATGGACAAGCAAGCCACAGGATAGTAATGTTAAAAAAAAAAACAAACCCAAACTTCACCACCAATTTTGAATCCTTGATTTCGGTTTGGATTGTGAGAATTACTCTTTTTTCTCTTACTTTTCCAGTTCAGAAGCAGTACTTCTCACAACCTTTTTTGTACCCTTAGTTAGGAATGGTGAAGATAATGGAGAGTCCTTGCCACTTCCTGGTAAATCTTAGAGTAATTTCTAGGCTGTGACTGACAAGCTGTTATTGCTCCAGTAAAACAAAATCACTGACTTTTGAATTTCGTTTTTTTCAATCTCCAACTCCCTTGATGTAATCTTTTGAGTCTTGTGTATGTTCTTCTACCATATATAAACATTTCTAATCCTCAGTCTGCCATCTGCTCATTTGCTGACTCCTTTTACCTTTACCCTTGTTTTGTTCTTGTGTCTTTCCTTATAAAGTATCTTTAAATGTTTGTTGTGAAGACACTGTATGTTTACTAAATTTGTCATAGCTTTACCTTGTGTGATATATTGAGAATAATGCACAAAATTGAAATAGTATTAAAGTTATTAGTCTTCTGAAAGTTGCCTGTTATTTTGCTGTAGCAGAAACCTAACTAAAGATTGTGTTGCCTTAGAAGTTTTAGAGTTGACAGTGGGAAGAATACTGAATAATTCATGTCTTAAATTTCAGGAAATGTGTGTGTGATGATTGCTTAATTTTTAGTGTGTTGTTTGTAGAATTTTGTATTATTTGAACAGTAATGTTTATTATAATAATGAAAGAATAAACAGATCTGTGATTTTCTAATTGTCTCCTTTCTTTGTAATTTTATTTGTGCTAGCTTTTGCAAAATCTCACTTACATTTTTTGCCACTGTTCCTCAACGTGTCAGTATTTCCAGCATTTCAGTTTTCCACTGAGGTTTTTTATCTGTAAGGTATTTATGATACAGATGGCATTAGCTACAAGTGTGTGCACCAAGATGAACTTGAAACATCTCAGTTTATTGATTTTAAAAAAAAGCTTAGCTTTTCTATTCCTCTGGAGGAAGTATCCAGAATTATGCATAGTGTAACTTCATTACACTTTCATTGATAATAAAAACGTTAAGTGTGTTGATGTTAGGATGAAATAGCTTTTCGAATGCATGTACTGCCATCAGATTCTCTGATACTTAAGCCAGATCTACAAAATGATCTCAGCTGTTTTTAGGTAGCTTAGAGTTGTGGTTAGCCATCTATTAGGTGGCCAAGTTAGGCTGATTTAAACTGGTCTAGTTCTCCATTTCCCTTCCCCTTGACTGCATATTCCTGCTCTTGTACCATGCACTGTTTTTTTTAAAAAAAATATTATTCAGTTATATTATTCAGTTGTATCAGTTGCAGCCAAAGCCACCAAAGAGAGGGTTTCCTTCCTTCCAAGTAGGTGAGACCTCTCTTGACTCCCTCCCTTGATACCCTTCTGTTTCCATTGACTGCAGAGGTACCCCAGATGGCTAGGGACCATGTGTAGCTTTTAGACAGGAGCAGAAGGAAGGGGGAGAATATAAGATGCTTCTCCTGTGTTTTGTCTGTAACCATTTGGGACGTAAAAACTGGCTGTGAATTTGTTAACCCGTGGAAAACACTCTTCAGTTTTAGCCAGTTATTTTTCTTATATTCCCTCCAATTTAACCTTAGTATCACTAGCTTCCTTCCTTCCTTCTTTAACAGAGGGCAGGGAGCAGCATAAATGGAATGCTAAACATCCATTCTAGCTTTATTTTCCCTTTCTGTTTTTTTTGAAAGATGTTCTCCTGGGTTCATTGTAATGTGATACAAAGGTAGTCGTGTTCCTGTGATGCAAAAATATTCCTGGAAAAGTAGCTAATCTGGACTCAACATGTAAAGGAGAAAATGTCATCAAAGAGGCCATCCCTATATACAAACATTTTTCATATTTCTGCCTTATAGTTCATCTTTCATGGCCTGAGATGTGGAAATGAAAAGGTAAAATAGAGCATCATTGCTGTGATTATTATAGGAATGATGACCACTAGGAAGGTCTCAAAGTGTCACTGTACAGGCTGAAAAATAATTACACTGTTAAAGTATTTTATTGACAATTAGTGAAAAAAGTTGAGGGCAAATCATGATATCTCCTTTCCCTTGATTAACTTTTTTGCTGATTCTTTGTAATTTTTTTACATACTGTCAAGTTTTTAAGTCAGTCCACTATCAATGTGTTTTTTAAACTATCATCAACTTCTCTTTTCTGCTGTATGTTTTTAAAAATATAAAACTTATTTTAAAGTGATTTATTAATTCTTTCAGAAACACGAAGAATAAATAATCATTTTTCTTTTCCTTAAAAAGATACTCTGTCTGTCTGGTCTCCTTTCAGAAGTATTGAAACTGTTCTTTTCCATTGCAGTATCAGTCTTTCCCATACAACAAAAATGGATTCAAAGTCGGGATGAAGCTGGAGGGTGTGGATCCTGAGCACCAGTCTATATACTGTGTTCTCACAGTGGCTGAGGTAAGCAGAGGCTGCGAGCAGCCGTGGTGTGGGATTATAGGAAAGACTGAACCGTAACAGCAGCAGCTGAAAGCGCTCGCTGTTCCCTAACAAGCAGACAAGAAACTGTATGTAGGAAGATGGCTTTTAAATTAATCATGCTGTAGTCAATTTGCCTGACAGACATGTAAAGACTATATCCAGTAGCACGTAGCAGTGGCTATTTACATGTATTTAATGTATGCAGCTAGAGAAAAAGGTGGATGATTTGTGTTTTTTCTGTAATTTTGTAGTTTAAATCTATATTTAAAAGAGAAAACAAGTAGAAAAAACATGACAACAGGTATATAGCAGTTTTACAGAAGTTTGATAGTATTTACAGTTGTTCTTTTCACTGATGCAAATATGGAACACTTCCTTGTGTTGTAGTTGTGCTACATTTTTTTAAGGCTGATGGCCTCTAGAAATTGCCTGTACCGTCAACTTCTACAAGTTAGTATACAGTATAAACTCAGTTTGTCTTTTTCCTGCAGTTTATGAAATAATTTTCCTGAAGAATAGCTGGTTTGCTCTTAGTAGTATAAAAGAGAACCTGTTTCTCAGTTACATTTTGTATGTTTTTCAAACATACCTTACATTAATTTTTACATAGTTTTACCAAGGATCCTTTTTTGGTTTTGTTTTGTGAATTAAAATGGGGAAACAGGAATAGGTAGGTACTCTGCTCTGTATCACTGGCATTTTAGGCAGCTGTAGTTTTACAGTTTATCTGTTAATAGCCTAGGCTTTTGTGTACCCATTTCTAGATCTCTTCATGGCCCATAGCCATATCTCATTTTTGTGGATATCTCTTCCATTTTCTGCGGGTGGTATGTCAGTGGTTGAGTATTTCCTGTGTACCTTGTGCTCGGCCCTAAGTGATGGGTCATGTTTTTCTGCAGGATGACCTGGATTCCACAGAATTCGGAGATGGCAAACTGAGAGTTATGTCAGAGTATAAATTAAATATAAAATAGAGTGACCTTGATGTCAAGAGATTTTCACTGATGACTGCGAGAAAGTTATGGCATTTGACACTTGGGAAGATGTGGAGAACTTTTGTAGAGAGAGAGGGATTGTGTCCTGCTTTTCCTCTTCCTCTCAGTGGTTAAGTTACTACTACATGGAGTAATGAAGTTCTGGGGGATACCTCCACTGACTGCTCATCTCTCTGGAGAGCCTGTTGAACATAGTTGCTGTTGAGTACTTCCTTGCATATTGATTAATCAGGATAGCTTGAAAACATCATTATCTGCACTTTGTCCATGATTGTGTCGGATGTATTCATGCTCTTATTTAGGTTTTCTGTTTTATTCTGATGTTGGGTTGAACAGTTTACAAGTTTTTGAACACTAATGGTGATATGCAGCTTTTAGTTAATTCCTTTCACCAGAAGAGGAGGCACTCAGACTGAGAATAACTTTGCTTTTTTATTCCTTCCTTTTTATCAAATGAATTTATTCATCCAGTGTTGGTTTGAGCAGAAATAAAAGGCTGACTGAAAACATACTGTTATTGTATGTAATACTGACCAGAAGCTGTTATGTGTAGGGCAGACATCTTAAAACACTGTTGTACATTCCTGCTTTTAGGTTTGTGGCTACAGAATACGCCTCCATTTTGATGGATACCCAGATTGTTACGATTTCTGGGTGAATGCTGATTCTTCAGACATTCATCCTGTTGGATGGTGTGAGAAAACAGGTCACAAGCTTCACCCACCTAAAGGTACTGTTTAGTCTGCAATGTGTATGTTTACCATAGTTCTGAGATTGAGACTATCTAGGTAATCCTGTAAAATTTTTGGTAGAAACATTTTTGGTCATTTAGTCAGAGTATTTGAACATGGCAAATAAAACTCGAAGTCTTGCTTAAAACCTCAGGGTTGAAATCCTAACCTTTTTATTCAGAGGAAATTCAGAGAAAACAAGAAAACAAAGTGAACCGTAAGAGTCATTCATAAGGTATTAGGAAAGAAAGTTAAGCCACAAACCTAGACCCCCAAATGACTGCTTATTGCAAATGAAATGGCAGCATACTGGTGACATACATGCTTAAACTGGGGTCTCACAGACAGCTGAGAATCCTTTAGTGGAAGGTCTTAGGACATTTTCCTTACTAGATATCAATCACCATTATTACACGTGTTGGCACGGACTAAGGAAGATTGTGCTCTTTCCACAAAGAGTAAGCTTGAAACAGAGACAAAAAGAGGAATGAACAGAACAGGAGGGAGAAAAAAAAGGGTGAGATTACAAGCCTGAAAGCATAATTTGTACATGTCTTTTGTAAATGGTACACAGGTGTTGAAATACATGCTTGTTTAATTACTCTATTTCAGATTACGTACTTTTTATTTTGGCAGATGGAGGGCATCTGTACTGAACTGTACTGTGAAAAAGGGATAAATGGGCTCCCTTTTGGAATAGGAATGAAGTATGTGGGGATGAAGGGAGCAAGCCATGAAGACAGGAGAGAGAACTATATGAATGTGGTGCTTTGACATACACAGTGGGGGTAAAATGTGGTTTAGAAGGGCTGCAAAATAATGAGTGTGCAGAGTCAAGAGGATGCGTTATGGAGAATTATAAAACTGTGGATGGAAGTGCTCAGGTGTGGAAAGTGAGAGTAAAGCTACTGGAAGTATGGAGACAGGGGACCTGCCAGTGTGGGAGAGATTGGCATTTCTCCAGCTGAGCCTTGGAGGAGTATGAAAGAGCATGAGCTGCTCCTCTGAGTGCTCAGCAAGCTTCAGTCTGGCTATAGGGCAGGAGTGCTCTGTGCTGCTGCTCCCATGCAGCAGTTTTCCTTGGGGCACAGTTCTGCGTAACTGGCTGTGCACAAATCGCAATTTCTTGCACACAAATCGGGATTTCTCAGAAGGCTGGCCTCCACTGAACTAGTAAGGTGTATGTAGCAAATGGGTAGTCCCCAGTTACAGTTACTGATATTATTACAGGATGCTTAGTAAGTTTTGTATCTATGACAAAGGTTTGTTATCTTTTCCATCTTAAATGCCTGGTTTAGAAAGCTTAACCTTTTGTTAACCATGAATTATTGCTGCTGGAGGAAAGTTACTTTCTCTGAATCACTTTTATGAAAAGTTTCTTCAGTTTCTCTTCTCGTTTTAAGTTGGTGGGAAGCTTGTTCTTTTATGTTTATTTTTTTCACCATTCTGAAGTGGTGGAAGGATCTTTGACTTAAGAAAGTCCTGAAGCCTATCAGAGCTGTTGAGGGAGACAAGTTAGGGGAAGATATGAAGGGAATTGTCAGGAATCTGGTTGTCAGTCCTGCACAGCCATGTACTCCTACTATTTCCAAGACATATTCTTGACTTTGAATAGCAAGACTGTTCTCTGATGTTTTTATCCAAGACCTTCAAAATATTTTGGTCTTTGTATGACTTGGCTGCTGCTTCACCTCAGCAGTAAACCATTTCATCATTGATGAGGTATCGTGCGACTGCCAAAACCTGCTCTGGTACTCGTGAGACTTACTCTGTTGTCCTCAGTGCAAGCTGAACTTGCACACAGGATGGAAGATGAACAGGGAAAAGCAAGCAGTATGGTAGTCATGCATTGGAAGGAGACTGAGGGCGAACAGCCATTCATCAATTAGACATATTTTTTCTAGTTTTCAGCAGGAGGTCTTGCACTACTCATATTTTACTGATAGTTGTGGAGTTCTGTTGTTCCAAGGGAAGGGAGAAGATGCCAGTTGTAGGTTGCTGGGGCTTCTTGTACATTTTTATCAGGTTGTGGGGTTTTATAAGGTTGCTTATACTTTGTTGTGGTATGACATTTCACTAACTATTTTTCTTTAGTGCCTATTGCAAATCATATGGACACTAAAGCTGATACCAGTTAGGACATAGTGGCACAGTATCTTATATAAAGGACACTTCAAAGAAGAACTCAAAGGTTTGCATTAGTAGCCATTCGTTTTCCAGATACAGTGCAAATTTATGACCTTCATGATGTAAACCATAAACAGTTTGGAACCTGGTGGCCTGAGAAAGGAGCAGAGATACTCCTGCTGCCATTCTGTGCAGTGTGGCGCCGCTTAATTGTTCCTGCAAGCTTGGGCAGAAGAGTCTTGCTTCACAGGGGAGGCTTGTAAGGAGAGTGTGCTCCAGGGGGATTTGGGGGCTCAGTAACTGACTCCTTGTTTTCTGAGGAGGTGAAAGTGGGTAACTTTCCAAAGAGGCTTCAGTTGATCTTTCCTGTTGAGGGATGGGAGGCTATGTGTTGTGATGGGAGAGGACTGTGGGGGAGATTGAGGGACATGAGAAAGGAAGAATATTAGTCAAGATGCACTCTGATACGTATTTATATCCTTGCTTATTAGAACGTAAGGGGTGGGTAGTTCTGCGTGCTGCCAGGCAGGACAGGCCACGCGGCAGGGTGCCTCCCATCCTCATGACAGCAGAGGCAGCAGGTGGCTGCGGTGGGGCTCCCACAGTGGAGGGGGCAGCAAAACCCAGCTGGGCTTCCCAGGAGGGAAAAAAGGTGGTGTTTCAGGACACTGTTTGTTCTGTGTGCAGACGAGGTTGTGTTTCTGTCTCGCTCAGGTAAAACCTGCAGAGAGGGGATGGATATGTGTGTGTTTCCAGAATTATCATGGGCTCTGCCGTGATAATACTGCTTTTGCCTGGATTAAGCCAAGAATCAGTTGGGTGCGAAAGAGAGAAGTTGGTGCAGCAGAGGCCACCAGTCTTCTGAAGCCAACTTCAGAGGAGTTGTTCTGCCATCAGCAGAGAGGGGAAGAGCCTTGAAAACTGTCTGTTACTAAAGGTCCCAAAATAAAAACTGCATTGACTCTTCCATACCTACAGTGACTAAATCAAGTTCACCTTTGGTCCTTTTCTGAGAGATGAGGTAGGAGCTAGAGATCCCCCGTTCTCATTTGGTGACAGGAAGACCCACGCTGTGCAGAAATGGTTTCACAGTCTACCAAAACCATTTTTTTTCTTGGACTTTGTCCCAGTACCAGTACCTGATCCCATCACACATAGTAGGTGGGAGTTTGGTGTTGTCTGCTGTGAGCTTTGAGTTAAGTTTGAATATCCTCTAAAATTACAAAGGGGAAATTAAAAGCATTGGTACCGCATTCCTTTAAAAATATTTCAACTGATCTGCAGTTATAGTGTATCAAAATAAGAAACAATTGGAGTATAAAGAAAAGTATCATTGTTTAGACTTGGAGGTTGATTTACGTTGGCTAGTATTTAAAATGAAAAGTGAGAAATCCATATGCAGAGAAGGTGAGGTTAAAGGGTTCTTTACTTGCAGTTCCTTTGAAAATAGGAGATTCTCAGAAGGTTAAACAGAGCTGTTGTCTATAGCATATTTGAGTAACATTTCAAATAGTCCAGAGGTGACCCATTTCAGTAAAGGCAATTACTCACTGAAATTTATGGTGTTTTTGGTCTTGTTTTACTGGATTGTAACATATGAACTAAAATAGATGTTTCTGCAACTATTATTTAACAGGAGAATGAAAGAAAAAGACTATTTGCTTCCAAATATTAGCATTGTTTTATAGATTTGAAGTACAAGCAGCTTCTTGTGAATTATTTTATGCAGTTCAATATAGTGTTGATAATTTTATTTCTTCCCTAAGAAACTAGAAGAGGCAAACTGTCAACAGAAATCTAGATTTCTTCCCAAGTGCTGTATGCATAGAATTAAAAATGAAGAAAGTCCATGCAGGGGAGAGTTTACAGTGTAAATGCATAAGGGGTCCTGGGGCATTGATGGTGTAAGCAGCTGTTTTGCTTGAACCTAGGGAGCTGTTTTAAAGCTAGTAGTGATCACGCTGTATTAGTGATAGTAGGATGTAGAGGGTGTAGTAGGGTGAAGTCTGCAGGAGGAGGGAATTTTTTATTTTAGACTGACTGACATAGTGGGAAGAGCTTTGGGGCCTGTAGGCCTTTTGCTTTTTCTGAAGTAGAAGCAACAAACTGAAAAGCAACTGGAGAACGCTTGCCCCGAGCTTGGTTGTGTGCATGTCAGTCAGACCACCAAAGGGAAGTTAGTTGGTGCCTGCGAGGCAGAGAGGAGGTAAGGTGCCATTTTCTTGGGGAGAGACACAGAGGTGACTTGTAACCTGTGCCACTTGGAGAGGATTGCTTGAAGGGAGAGAGATATTTTAGTATAAAACTGATAACCTTATTGAGACTGATTTTTGATACCTGGTAGAATTACAGATTTTAGTTCCTAGGCTGCCCCTAGATGTTCTGGTCCTTGAGGACCTTCAGGTCCCTTGATGGCCAGGACTACGAGGTCAGAGATCAGGGATAGAGCAGTGATTTTGAAATAAATGCTCCCCAGCTCTTTTTTTGAGGGTGAAACTGAGACTGAGCTGAGTTCTTGCCTGGTGCTTTATTTATATGACTGTTCTTCCTCCCAGATGAAGATTAGGAACAGTTCAAATGTTAGTCCTAGCCAACTATAAGAAACTAATAATGTGCAGCTCAAGAAAGCAGAGTATTTTCCTCAGTTAGTGTAAAGAAAGCTTGACATTTTGGTAAGGAAGTTCAGCCAGCCATAAGTAGAGAACATTATTCCTCTTTGTAATACCAGATGCCCAAATAAAATAAGAAAAGCTTCATCGACTTTCTTTTGAACTCGGTAAGCTCCTCTAAGGTATGTCGTGCTAAAATTTCTAATAATCCAAACCAGTGCTCCCTCAGAGACTTGCTGAGTTCATATTGGGATAGAATTAATATGTAGTTTTAAAGTAAATTTTATCAGTGTAGTTTATATAAAATTAGAATAGATAGTTAACAGTGCATAATCTTTTCAGTTTTGAAATTGTACGAAACATTTCAGAACTAGATGGGAAAAAAATCTTCACCAATTATGACGAAATCACCTGCATGCACCTTGTGTCTGATGCCTGTCATTTCTCACCCTTCTTTTATGACCATTATTTAGGATATAAGGAAGAAGAATTCAGCTGGCCCTCATACCTAAAGGCATGCAAGGCTCAAGCTGCTCCTAAATCACTGTTTGAAAACCAGAATGCAGTAAGTACTCAATTATTACTAATGGTGTGGAAAGTTGCTGGCATGCTCATGTGTGTGGTAGAGACTCACAGCATATTTTGCTGATGGCAGACTGGAGACCTGAAGTTTGAGATGAAAAGGTTACAACAAATTGAATAACAATCTCCACTTCAATTCGCCTCTGTAATTCTGATCCATTAATTTTTAACTGTTCTGTTTAAACATCTGATGTGGGACATTCAGAAACAGTATATTAAATGAAATCTAAGACTTGTTACTAATACTGTGTCTTGCACCATAAAGTTGTGGAACAAGCACAGTCTTTCAGAGAGAGTATCTAAGACAGTTAAAACCAACACATTTAATTTTAGCAGCATGTTTAGAGCTTTTTTATTTCATACACCATGAGTCTGTGTTTGAACATCTCTCATGTCAACTAATTAGGCTGCTGCCACTTTGTTGGAGCAGCTAATTGGGAAACTTAGAAATGACATGAGTATATTGATTGTAGACACTGGGGAGATTTCTGGATTTGTAGTCTTCATCTTCAATTAAATGTCTTTCTCTATGTAGACAGTGATTCCGTCGGGATTTCGAGTGGGGATGAAGCTGGAAGCTGTAGACAAGAAGAATCCGACTTTCATTTGTGTTGCTACGGTAACAGACATGGTGGACAATCGTTTTCTGGTTCATTTTGACAACTGGGATGAGAGTTACGACTACTGGTATGATGTTTGTGTTTTGTATCCTAGTGAGACGTATCAGAAATGTGTTAGCTTTAAGGACTATTGTGATACTTTCCAGACTGTCAATACAGTTACCATACCAACTTTTGCTAGATTTGTAATCATGACCACCAAAGTATGTTTCAGTGGCAGACCGGAGGAATCAAATTTCCAATGTCAGATTGCACATAAACAATTTTGAATTGTGCTAAATGAGTGTTCATGTGTGCTGCTACATCTGGAGTTGTGGATTAATTTCTCATTTCAATTACATAGTGTTTCTGAGGTTGATACCTGTAGTGAAGAGTGTGCACCATAATGATGTGACTATAATGGCACTTGGAATTAGGTTTACATATTGTTGTAAACTGAAAGAAGGGCTGCATTTTTTCATAAGGTTCTTGATCCACTTACATTGTTCAGACTGAACCTTAGCCATTTTCTGTAAGTCATCAGGATACTGGCAAAACCTGGTTTTGGTCTTTTGTGTTCTACATTCCTCAGAAAACTGGGATTCTGCTATCCTGATCTGTGTTAGAGATGGCCTTTCTGCATGTTGTATGGTGGAGGGCTCTGTGTATCTATGTAGGAAGGTCAGTGAATGGAGTAGGTCATACTATGAGCATAAAGGTACTGAAGGAGATTCAGCCTATGGCTGTCACAGTGCAGGATTGTATTTGCACTTGCATCTTCTTTTGGCAGATCATTTAGAGCAAAGTAATGTACCTTACATTCTTCGAAGAGTAAGTTACCGCGGAACACGTACAGCATTGTAAGCCCACGTCTTGGGTTCAGCAGTGGCAACTTAATTGCATAGTTGAGCCTGTAAAAATAAATGAAAGGGGCTTTTTCATCTATATTTGATGACTGCTTAGGCACTACGTCAATGAGAAACTATTATGTAACTTCAAAACTTCGTGAGTCCATCTCTTGAAATAATGATTGTATTGGCTACGTGACAAATAAGCTGTAGAAGAACTAAATTATTGAAGCAGTGGTGAACAGGTAGTTCAATGAGGTCAGGGACTGAGTGTCAAGATAATAGGCCATGAATCAAAGACCAGAAAAATTAATGATTATTTCTATAAAGAAGTAACACAGAACATACATTTCCTCACAAACCAGCAGGAAACTGGGGATGGGGAAAAGGTATTCTGAATTACCTGATACTTGAATGCTCACTGATAACAGTTATTCCATTAATTAATAATGAAAACAGCAGTTAGGTAGAGGCTTTTAGGGCAAACATAATGCAAAATAACCTGTAGTTTGTTCAGAGGTAGCATAGGTATCTCTCTAAAACTGTGTATAGCAGACATACACTGAATTTCAGGCTCGTTAATATTCCCATGTCAACAGGAATTTTGCCTACTGATCTTGGAAGAGGGAAAAGTAGTTTTTAAGTATATAACAAGGCTTTACATTTTTGCCGTCATAGTATTCTGAAGTGGGCTTTCTGAATTTCGTATGCAGAATGTATGAAATAACATCTGCTTAAAGGATGAGGGAAAATAGAAGTAGAAAATGTATAGGTGTGTGAGAAATCACTGGAGCTATATTTATACTGAAGCCAAGCTGATGATTTTTTCTCTTGGTGAAATTGTAAAAATACCTTTCTGGAAGGAGCAAGAAGATGCTGCTGGAAGTGTGTTGAAATTAAGTCCTGAGTGGCGTGGCCTACCTCTCTGCATTGCTATGATGGAGATCAAGAATGAATAGAGGAGGAAGGAAAGAAAATGTGAGAAAGAACAGCAAATGAAAATAACAGTGGAGTGTCTGATCAAAAGAGAGCCTGAAAATGCATCCTGAATGCATCCCACTTACATTTTTAATTTTAGATACTAGGTTTGTAGGGGCCTTAAAATATCTTAGGTGCATAAGTTTCAAAACCTACCAACTTATTTCTGTAACAAAAAAGGAAAAGTTTTGTTGGGCTTACCCAGAGTGGAGACTCACAGTTTCCCTGTGCCTGCATATAGGTTTCAATCTCAGAATTGTAACGAAGGAGAAATGATGTATTTAATGTATGTAGTTGATGATTTTCAAACACCTTTTCTTTCTGTATACCTTTTGTGATTTAGTTGGTTTGAGTAGATTGAACTTCTTCATTGAGGTTAAAAATTCTTTCCTCTTCTTGGATAAGTAAAAGGCAGTTGACTGACTTTGCTGGACTTCAGGCAACAGAAATCTGTTACCATCACGTAAGCTTATTAGGCTTCAGGCTTTAAGCTTGAAGATACCCTTCCTGATTTTTTCCTGAGCATTAGAAAATACGTTAATGGTTGAAAGTAAGTACCCTGGCCAGAATTAGCCATAACTACAGTTCTTTAATGCATGGTGGTGATACTTTCAGTGTCTTATAAATCCTGTTAAATTATCCTTTGCCAGTGGCTTTTAGAGGAAGCAGAGTGAACAAAATGGACAAATTAAAAGACTCCTTCAGGAAGGAGAATTTTGACCTATATGGCACAAGCCGTCAGGTCCTTGCCATCTGTCCCATCTTCTTTTATGAAACAAATAATACTTCTTTGAGAGCCAAAGACATTCCCTGTGGGTGGAATTTCTAAATTTTCTTATGGCTGTCTGAATCTAGAAGTAGCATTTGGGAATCTTTGGGTACATCTGAACTGTGATTTAACTACAGGTCCATGCTGGCTTTCGGTTCTCCATTCTCTTGCATCTTTTCTTACACACAGACTTATGTCATCTCAGCTTCCTGATTTTTTTTTGACTAAACCTAAACACTGCCAGAGCTTGTGAAGGGGGTTAAGCTGTGCTAGCTTGTTGTTGCTTGCCCACAGGAGAGATGGAGTGATGGCCATGCTGGATATGCTGCAGCCCAAACTTGCTAGGTCAGAGGATTATGGCTGCCCTCATCCTCGGCGTGGTCTGAACTTTGCCTGCAGAGAAGGTGCTACAGTCAGCTCTTTTGGGATCAGCTTACCAGGAGTGTTAGAAAATACAATGTCCCATGCTTCTCTCACCATTCTTTTCCTGTCTATCTTGCATAGAAAAAACGATTTCTAAAGTGCTTTGCGAAGACACACCAGCTTTTGATTTTCTGAGCCATTTTCTGATCTATGAGTTTTGGAAAGGACTGGATTTTGGTGTGAGACTGAGGCCAGTTCTGTTCTCCACCAGCATCTACTACTTTGCTAACAGTTAAGTCCTTAAAAGTTGTGCTCATCTTGTTTCATTTTCCACAGAATCACAGAATGATGAGGGTTGGAAGGCACCTCTGGAGATCATCTAGTCCAACCCCCTGCCAAAGCAGGTTCACCTACAGCAGGTTGCAGAGTCACATTCAGGCAGGTTTTGAATGTCTCCAGAGATGTAGGAACCACAGCCTCTCTGGGCAGCCTGTGCCAGGGCTCTGTCACCCTCAAGGTAAAGAAGTTTTCCTTCCTATTCAGGTGGAACTTCTTGTGCTGCAGTTTGTGCCCATTGCCCCTTTTCCTGTTGCTGGGCACCACTGAAAAGAGCCCAGACACATCCTCCTGACACTCACCCCCAAGATATTTGTATGCATTGATAAGGTCCCCTCTCAGTCTTCTCTTCTCCAGGCTAAGGAGGCCCAGTGTTCTCAGCCTTTCCTCGTAAGGGAGATGCTCCATTTCCCTAATCTTCTCTGTAGCCCTCCGCTGGACCCTCTCCAGCAGTTCCCCGTCTCTCTGGAACTGGAGAGCCCAGAACTGGACACAGCACTCCTGATGCAGCCCCAGCAGGGCAGAGTAGCAGGGGAGGATCACCTCCCTCGACCTGCTGGCCA
The DNA here is from genome assembly GCF_023634155.1 of Falco peregrinus. Taxonomy (NCBI): domain Eukaryota; kingdom Metazoa; phylum Chordata; class Aves; order Falconiformes; family Falconidae; genus Falco; species Falco peregrinus. Next base: position 35,875,982 of record NC_073727.1, read on the forward strand.
CATTCTTCCTAATGCACCCCAGGATCCCACCGGCCTTCTTGGCCACCAGGACACACTGCTGGCTCATGGGCAACTTGCTGTGCCCACCAGGACTCCCAGCTCCTTCTCCACAGAGCTGCCTCCCAGCAGGTCGGCCCCCAGCCTGTACTGGTGCGTGGGGCTGTCCCTCCCCAGGTGCAGGACCCTGCACGTGCCTTTATGGAACTTCCTGAGGTTCCTCACCCCCAGCTCTCCAGCCTGTCCAGGTCTCGCTGAATGGCAGCACAGCCTTCTGCTGCATCAGCCACTGCTCCCCGTGCTGTATCATCAGCAAACCTGCTGAGGGTACACTCTGTCCCTTCATCCAGGTCACTGATGAATAAGTTGAACAGGAGTGGACCCAGTACTGAGCCCCGGGGAACACCACGAGCTACAGGCCTCCAGCAAGGCTCTGTGCTGCTGACCACAACCCCCTGAGCTCTGCCATTCAGCCAGTTCTCAACCCACCTCCCTGTCCACTCACCTAACCCCCACTGCCTGAGCTTACCTGTGAGGGTGTTACGGGAGACGGTGTCAAAGGCCTTGCTGAGGTCAAGGCAGACAACATCCACTGCTCTCCAGTCACCTATTCAGCCAGTGATTCCATCATAGAAGGCTATTAGATCAGTCAGGCATGATTTCCCCTTGGTGAATCCACGTTGGCTACTGATAACTTCGTTTTCCTCCAGGTGCTTAGAGATGACCTCCAGGATGAGCTGTTCCATCACCTTTCTGGGGATGGAGGTGAGGCTGACTGGCCTGTAGTTCCCTCTTGCCCTTTTTGAAGACTGGAGTGATGCTGGCTTTGCTCCAGTCCTCAGGCACCTCTCCAGTTCTCCATGACCTTTTTGAGATAATTAACTTTGTTCCCCTGTATCTTTGGAAGGAACAGGTTTTTTTGAAGGGGTTGTTTTATGTCAAAAAGAAGATAAAACAATCTTAAAAAACCATGAGTCACAGTGCATGCTTTTAACTATTTAAATTGGTAATGGACCATTTTCTGACCCTAAAGCTCTGCAATTTCATGGAAATCACCATGCAGCTGTCTTATCAGACTTTAAATAGGAAATATGGTTATGTGGCTTGCTGAACCACCTCTGGATGCATACTATAACCCCATGGGCCACGTTTTGGGAAGCCTTTACTTAAAAATAACCTGCTTTTACACTTGTCAGTGATGAAGTGTTCTCACTTATACACTAGATGGGGCTGCAGGATGGTTTCTATGTTTTCCTTTATTTATTTTTTTTTTTTATGCAGTTAGATGACTGACTTCTCACAATCAAGAAGCTGTATAAGTAGCATTCTTGAGGGTATATTATTATTTATGCATGTTTAACAAACGTGTGAGCAGTTTTTCATAGATAACACTTTTGTTATAGATTCTATCTACGTTTAGTAAAGTGAAAATCAAAATACCAAAAGGTTTGTTTCCCCAAAATAGAACTTCAGAAATTATTTCAAAACAGCAAATGAGTATAACACATACAGCTTATTTTAAAGAACATGCCAATTACTAAATAAAAACTCTGTCCAGATCTTCAGATGGAGACCCATTTGGAAAATAATTTTCTAAAAGAATTGAATATGCATTTTTTTAACAGCAAGCATTATCATCCATTTCTCTTGATCTGAATTTAACGATCCGTATATATGAAACAGATTTTTTTTTTGAAAAATTAACAGTACAGCTGACAGTGACCAACAGAAAAATACTAAATCTTCTTCCATATCTGAGACTCCCACTGTGACGTGCCGTCCTGCTGTCAGTTAAGGACAGTTGAACTGCACACATGCTCCTTTCACACAGAGTGGTGCACCCACCAGGGGGGCATGTCATCAGCTGCCCTTAGCTTTCCTTATCGCAGAATTTCTTCCTGACCTTTCACATTGCGTAGCTCTTCCCTGCTTTGACATCTTTTCTAACATGTAGTTAAGCTGTCCGTAACTCAGCAGAGCTGCCAGTTGTTCTGTCCCTCTGCGTGGCTCTCTTATGGGTTCAGCTGGCAGGTTCTGCTGCTTTTGGCTTCACTTCAGCTTCAGTTTAGCTTCAGTTTCCAGTATGGATAATAGATGCCTTTTTCTGTCTGCTTGTTCTCACACAGCAGAAGGAATGGATGGCAAGTGGCATGAATTGTGTGGACATTTTAATCTTGCTTTATTAGTTGAGCGTGCCTGTGTCACCGGTGACTCCACTGCTTGGTGGAAGGTGGTGGTGCTCTGCTGTGGTCCAGGGGTAGGTAGATTTGGAGATGCAAAATTCTTAGCTCCTGCTAGTGGTGGTCACCTTTTTTGGCCTAGGAAGCATCCTAACAATTCATGGATCATCATGTTTTATGGAGCATGTTAGCCGGGTGATCTGCCTTCTGTTTTGGAACAAAGGAGATAAAAAGCTGTGGGATGCAGCAAATTGAATGTGAAAAGTCAGAGTAGCCTTTAGCATTCCAGCTGACAAGTCTTGGGCTTAGTGTGATAGATTGTTGTTCTTCCAAACTAGATGATATGTCCATGAAATAACACACATTAAAGCATAATAGTTTTACCTTAAATTGTGTTTGACTTCTACTGATCTCTACATTTATTGTTAAATGGACTGTTAGAAGCTAAAAGGCTGTGTGCAATCAGTAGGTAAAGAAGGACTGTGTGACCTGGTTTTGCGGAACAGGGTTGGTTTTTTTCCTGAGACCACAGTGGTTACAGACGTTTCCAACGGGCTCATCTGTAATGACTGCGGTTTTCTTTTAAAGCAAATCAAAATGTTGTGGATGCTTTATAGTGCTATTTTGCACTGCTGTGGTGTGTAGCACTTGTTGCTACGTGTTCCATGTTTGCTCCCAGTACTATAATGGCAGAGCACCTTCCATGAGTGGATCTTTCATTGCGACATATCTTGGTCACTTGCTTATTCTTGAAGCTGTCCTGTTAATTTTTCCAAAAAATCTGTTTCATATATACGGATTGTTAAATTCAGATCAAGAGAAATGGATGATAATGCTTGCTTATTCAAGAAGTTTGTGCAGTGGCATTTACTTTTCAGAATTTTATAAAAATGTTTGTTCAAACTATGCTTGAAAAAGCAAAGCAGAACAAGTGCATTTAGAAGGTTTGTCCTGGTGGGTGTTTTCACAAGTTCACCTCATAATTTTAAGTATAATACTGTTTTGGACTTTACTGCAAAACGTTTCAGGAAGTAAGAGAATATGTCCTTCCAGTGCAGAAGGATACTTCATCCATGAAAAATTCTTCCACGTAAAATTCTGACTTGAGAGGGGTAGAAGAGAGCAGTATTGTCCCCTTGCTTGTTAGCTTCCCTTCACATTTATTGTAAAGAGAAGGGAAGAGAACAGACGGAGCCTGAAGCACTCACCTTCTCTTCGATTTGTTTGGGGCAAGGTGTTCCTAGGAGTCAGCTGCTGAGTTTAACAGTGCAAACTTATCACAGAAGTCCTTTTGTTTCCTTTTATTAATGGCAGCTTCAGTGATTTAGAGAGTACCTTGTGTGATACTATAAATAATAAATACATATAGTATAGCTTTATGTATTGCAGTAGGACAAAAGGTTGGTATTCTGGAAGTAAGCTGAATCCCTGGCTGTTGTCAGAGCCATTAGAGAGTCTATCAAAGGTAGGTCTTATCTGCTAGAAGTTGATCTGTTTGGCGTCATTACAAAGATGTACTAGCAGAGCTGTTTCATGCATAAAGCCACAAGATAATTGTAGTAGGTTGGCCAGTATTTTTCATCATTAGTGCTTGACTCTTAGGTAGAAGGCTAGAGGAGTGCTTGTTCGGAGATGGTGCGTCTGAGGCACCCAACCTACGTTTCTGTTAAGTATATCCATATTGAACTTTAGACATCATGTAAAATTACTTCTCAGATTTTTAAAAAAAAATAAAATTAGTGTTATTCTCAGTATTCCAAATATGGTATGGTCCTCCTTTTTCTTTTATGCAGCACAGGTTCAAACCTGCAATGTGGTAGTAGCCCAGGGTTCAGTCTAGAGTCTCTTCTGTACTGTGTTTCCTTCTGCAGTCTTTGGAAGATGTTTGTATTCAAGATCAGCAGACCTAGCATTTTGATCTGAGCCTTAAGATGTTAGGGTGCCTGCTAATTTACCTTCAACTTCTTTTTCTATCGTGCACAGTTCATTGCACCCTCTTAAATGTTACATTTTATTAATGTGATATTTTTTTAAAATATAAATTAGTACTGCTAATTAAGGGAACTTCATTAATATGAACTTCCAGAATGCTAATACTTGCTGGGTAGATGCAGGTAATGATTGTATTACAACAGTCAGGGAGAACAGACCCATGTTAGGTATTTTGCATTAGTAACTTGGATTGAGGGGAAAGGAAGAGAATACATGTTACTCTCCAGCTTAACATTTGAGACATAGACTTCAGTGAAGGATTAAATAGAAACTGGATCACATGAGTATTTCAGTATTTTATGCAATGATTATTGTATATGAAATACATGTCTTCATGCATGGATGCTCTCTGCTTGTCTTCTTTTCTCATTAAATATTTGAGAAGTGTTTGGAATGCAGCATTCCTTCAGCAGGAGGGAGAGATGGTGTTTCTATCTAGAATGCCGCTTGGCTGCTTAAGCATGGTTTCTTGATCTCTTACTGGGGAATGTGGAATGAAGGCCTTAGTTATTTCAACTTACTCAGGCTGCATTTTGTTGGATTTCATAATTTCCAGCTAAATAGAAGCAAACAGTATGTTTGCACAGCATAGTGCAGTGCCATGCAGAATAATCAGATGGATGCTTTGTGTCAACATGATGTTCCTTAGTCACCTTGACTACGTATTACCTACTTCTTTAAAAATCACTGTTAATTGTTCAGCCAACTCAAAAACAATTATTAGGTATCGCTGCAGACAATAGGGATGGTGCATGTTTCACAGCAGAGTCTGATGGCATTTTACTTTTCCTGTAGATCAGTCTTACCTTTTTCCTAATAATATTGCATAATTATGTAATAATTATAGCATATACATTACATATCTTATAGATTATATGTTATGTTGTACATAATGTGCTATGATATGAAATAATAAAACAAATGTAATAAAGTTCTAGCGTTCTCTATATAATACTCTATATAATAATTTAATAATACTGAATGTTCGTTTTTTTCTTACCTGCTTTTATATCAGTTACCTTTGTGTAATTGATATAAAATTGTGTCTTTTTTTTTTTTTTAATTGCTAACAGAGCTTGATAGCCAGGACCTACTGCCACTTTCTTCTGAGCACAATGTAACTGAACCAGTGAGCACAGTGAGAGTGATCTCTCCTTGCTTCAGACAGATGCCAGCACATGTCAAGTGTAGCTCACACTGCCTCAATTAGTCTTCAGTGGTTCTTGTAGCATGCCACAGGCAATAGCACTAGTGCAAAATTTGATGCACGTGACGGAGGATATCAAAAGTTGTTAGTCCCTTGAGTAAGAGAGTTTGATCAGCTTTTTTTAGAGCAATTTGCTGTCTTGGATCACTGATTATTTCGGGATTCTTCCCGGCAGTTTGGAGCCTAAAATGCTGTTTTATTCTTTTTTACTGAACACTTTTTCTCAGACGTACTTTGCCTATGTGCTGCTGGGTTATAATAACTTGTTTATAGCTCCATTCAGACCACTCAGAATCTGGTTTTGAATTAGTACTTGTTATTGACAGTGCATTGCAGTTATGCATGATTTTCTAATCTGCTCCCAGGTGTAACTTGGACCATTAATCAAGATCTTTAAGCTTTTGGTTTAAAGTTTTGATCTTGGCATTGCAAAACCCCATCTGTCTTTGATGGGATTACTGTGTTCTTGCAACCAGCCAACATGTTTCTACCAAGAGTGTCTACATGTGAATTTTTCAGGTCCAGCATTATATTATTATATATTATTATCTCCTAAATGGATCTAACACTGACTTAAAGGACTTATTTTTTGATCTTCCATTGACATTGTAAATAAAACCTGATGCTTGTTTAAGTGGTAACAAGGGTGTGCTAAATATGTTCATATCTTCAGATTATGTTAGTAGTTTAAGTGTAAATTGAAGGTGTCATAGGTTATCTGGAATTTGTTAAATCTTTTTTGCATGTCTCGTTTTCTAAGCATAATAGGACTTCCTGAAGAACTACATTATCAATCACTTTTTTTTTCCTGCTCCACCAGGTGTGAGGCAGCTAGTCCACATATTCATCCTGTTGGATGGTGTAAAGAACATAAAAGAACTCTCATCACTCCACCAGGTTTGTATCTTATTACACATCTGAAAGATTTAAGGAGGTTATAGTGAGGTAGCAGCATTACAACTTACAATAAGCTTATTGTTACCTCTTCTGAATTTTTCTTTCGGTGATTAAGAATTGGAATTTGAGAGGTTTTGCATTTTTTTACAGGACATAATATAGTGAATGTAGAAGTACAATAGGCATTAGGTGTTAGGTATGCACATTTATGCTGCTTCAGTAGAGAGACATCTATTCATGAAAGATACCCCTTAGCATCTGAACAAGTTTGTATTTTTGGCTGATTGTATTCACTTACTCTGAGACACACACTGTGAAAATGCTGCTGAAACAAATTCTAGGTGTGTGAGATTGTTGCATAAGAAAAACATCTTCACGTGAACTAAATATGTAAGATAATGAGTTGATGAGAAGATTGCCTTATATGATCAAGGAATCAAATTTGTAAGGGCTCTTTGGAAGGGAAGAAGACACAATGAGAGAGATACAGAAGAATGAAAGTGTATTAATTAGTATGAAATATAAGACCACCACTGTTTTTGTGGACTGTTGTGTATAGCTGGATGATCTAAATGCTCTCTTGCGGAAACTGCCATCTGTGGTCTGAGAAAATGGAAAATTAAAACCAACTTTGACAGAAATTCTAATAGCCAGCAATCTTGAAAAGTCGTAAGCAATCTGTCAGGAGGTTAATTACAGCCTATTTTTCAGTGAGATCCTTTTTAAAATTAATCTGAATTGGTTTTGTTCTGTTCTAGATTATGAATCATAATGTTTAAACGTCAAACTTCTAGTGCAGAGTAAAGCAAAGGACAGGCACTGCCTTTTCTTTAAGAGCAAAGCTGTCTTTGTGTTTCTTGCATAAAGTGTTTATAAACATGACACTTTCTGAAAAAGGCAACATCTTCTTTGATGATATCTGTAAATTTTTCATATCGTAAATGTCCAGGCTTTTTTATAGAAAATCAGTTAAAAGAAATTCGCCGAAAGAGTAACAAGTAGTCAGGTGTGCTCTAAAGTGGTACAAAGCTATCACTGATTAGATTGTGCTTGCCAGTAAATTACTGTTTGTAAAATATTAGCTTTATAATACTTAAAATAATTTCTTTAATTGAATGGACAGATTTTTTCAGTCCACATTATTTATATTCTCATATCCAAAGGAATTGTGACTTTTTCTGCTAGCTACTGAGTATCGTGTATGAGGAGATTGTTAGTTTTTTTAACCTGCATGGTGAATGTGTCAGAGACAATTTAGAATAGCCTTTCTTGTACTTATTTTATAAATCTGAAGCATAAATCAGAACAGCATTATGAAATCGTTAGGCATTCTGTAAATTAGACATCAATTTTGGGGTTTTGTACTGCTGTGTTTAATTTTGCTCATTTTTCTTCTGTGCCAGATTATCCACACGCTAAGCATTTTTCTTGGGAGAAGTATTTGGAAGAAACCAGTTCATTACCTGCACCTGCAAGGGCTTTTAAAGTGGTGAGAAAACGCTTATATTTTTTTCATGCTTTGAAAAGCATGTAATTAATTAAAGAAGAGAATACATATATGGTGTTCCCATGTTTCCAAATGTATCCAGTTAATTAGTTGCATAATAGGTGGTTTGTTTTCATGCAGGTTTTCAGTTCACTGTTAGAAATCAGATAATTATTATTATAAATCACTATTACTTTATTATTTTAATCATTATAAATGGAATTAAATGCTACAAAATATTACTAATGAATGCAGTTTGCTATGGGAAATTACTGCCTGGTTATTAGAAATAATGAGGTAGGTAGTGAGTCATCATATTTTGAACAGATGTATTTCTATCCATACATTTTAAATGGTGCAGTAAATAGAGTGAGAATGTAAAAACTGTTCTAGGAGGTCAGTCTGGTTGCCCATCTAGTCCATTGTCTCTGGCAGCAGCCAAGAGGGTGTTTGTCTTTAATACCCTTCAGCAGGCTTTTTCAGCTGTGAGCTTGCGAGTAGGGCACATGGGCAGCATCCACAGGCGTAACTATGATGTTTGTGGGAAACATCCTTTTCTTTTAGCTTTGTACTTGCTAGTTTCTTTCAGTGACACCCATCTTTCATGAGCTCTTAGGATTTCAGTGAGGAAAGTGGGCTGGTCAGTAATGCAGATCAGGATTGCTGTTAGGAGCCAGCATCAGATGGCTGGTAGCTCCCAGCCCCTTGTCTCACAGCGCACTGAACCTATTTGACTCGGCTTTTCCGACTAGGGTCACTAATTCTGAATAACGCTTTGCTAAGAGCTGGATTAATGAAAGCAGAAGTGTGGTGCTTATAGCAGTTCGTGGGATCAGGAGATCACCAGACTTTATTACTGAGCTGCAGTTTATCGCCCCAAAATATGTCTGACTTAATGACATGACTCATTCTTACGGTCTTAGCAAGAATACTCAGAGTGAGGATTAGGAAGATGTTTGGTTATTTTTTGAGAGGTATAGTCCTTGGCAAAACAGAGGAGGCCTGTGACCTTGGCTACATCAAGCTAAAAGCAAACATTTTCTTTTTGTCCCAGAGCATCCATGTTTTAATGTTGCCGCCCTGAGTTCAGGCAACAGCCACCCTGCAGGCTCAGCAGTGGGAATGCCCCACCGGTGGCCCACAGGGTCTTCCAGCCAGCAAGGTCTGTCTGTTTGTGTCTGCACTGGAGAACTGAACAGAACATACCACAGGTGTGCAGGCATTGACAGCATTAAGCGGGCAGAATGCCAGCTGGCCTGGCTCAGCCCTGCTCCAGAAACCATACTAGCAGGGAGTGTCTGGGGATGGTGTAGGTCCCACAAGTTAGCTTAGACCAGGCTGGCTGGCTTTGAGGATGGAGGCGAAGGAGAGCTTGACTACATGTGGGTTAGCTGTGCTCTGTCTTGTGGTTTCACAGCCAGAGAAACACCTCCCTGCTTTCTGAACTAATATAATGACAACCATATTAATACTAATTGTGATAAACAACAAGCAAGCAGCTTTACTGGGAATAAAATGCTGATTGTGTTGGAGTTTGGGTGAAGTCTTCCTGAGGCAGTCGCAGTATTTTATATTGGATTATGGGAGAAAACAGAGTTCTTAAGCTGAGCTGAAAAAAAAGCACCAATGGTCTGGAAAGTCTTAAAGAGACAGTTTATGTTATTTTTCTAGAAATCTAGAATAAAAACATAATCTGTTTTTTGCATATGTTCCTTTTAAATGGAAATATCTTTTGCTTTAAAATTCATAGCTGTAGATGGCAGAGATAAAATCTGGTACTCCAAACAAAGACACCTTTTCTGCCAAAATAGGATTACAAAATAGGTGTTTGTTCTAAGTATTTATTATTAGTATACCATGGGTTAACGTCTTCAGTAGGAGACTGAAAAAGATTTGATTCACAAAGCAAAAACACATACTAAAAAGCACAAATATGTTTCCTGTGGACAATTTCATAGACATTTCAAGCTGTTGGTATGTAATACATCGTTCACATGAAACCATTGACCAAATCTCTGGGAAAACTCCTCTAGGGAATTTAGGAAAAAACCCAACTGATTTAAAATAAAGATCCCCATTTAACTTGCTTGCATGGCTTGAATCCTGTCCATTCCAGGAGAAGCTGGAATCCCAATGTAGTTACTTAATTTTTCTAATTTAATAACACTGGTTTAAATTACGTTTTTATGCTTGGATTTGTTGGAGGGAGAGGGCAGATCTGAGAAAATGAAGACAAAAATTTCTATGGATTTTATATACTTTACTATTGTGTGAGATTTTTGAGGTTTTCTTCTGTTAATATTGTTCTGCTTTTCTAGAAACCTTCTCATGGCTTTCAGAAAAACATGAAACTTGAAGTGGTTGACAAGAGAAATCCAGTATTTATCAGAGTAGCAACCATTGTAGATACCGATGATTATAGAATAAAAGTAAGTTTCTCTGTCTTACTGTACTGCCCTGCTTGAGTCACTGATGAGTACTTTGTAAAACCAGAATCCTATGGTTGGAAAATTGAGCACAGGACAAAATGAGTCACATTGTTGGGTCCTGCTAAGCTTTTGCTCATCCTTTTCGCTGATTAATATGCATGTAATTCCTTTGGAAGGGGTTGTTTTATTGTCCTTAGTTACATTTGCTGACGTAGGTAATTATAAAGCAGAGTTCAATATGTTGGAAAATTGCTTTGGGAATAGTTGTTGTAAGACAGTTGTCTATTCTATCAAGAAATGCAATGATTTAATATTAAGTGTCAAAGGTCTGCTATGATGTTTGTGTTAGGGCCCATAAAATATTCGGCCTAGGTTAATTGAATCTGTGTCTTTAAACATCCAGGGAGAGGTGAGACATCTAAGTGAGACACGAGAAAATAACCCTGATCTCTCGTGTCTTGCCAGTGACTTCTGTAATTCTGAAGTTTATATTAATTACGGACTTTAGATTGGATTAATCTCAGATAATGTATTTTTAAGGAATTGCAAACTTCCAGAAGTTGTTATGCTTGAATTATTTTTCATGTGTTTTACAAAACCAGTTTATGCTCTGAAGCACTTTACTGTTAGAAGGGCTAGTGTATTCCAGATATCCAGTTAGATGGATTTGAAAGATACTTGGTTTTGCAGTTTGTACAGATTAGGCGTACCTCGTATTTCAAGCAGAAAATAACACCTGACATTTCATTTTGAATCTGAATTAACTGGTGTCTGGGAGTCATCAAAACTAATATCTTTACACCTACGCATTTTCTATCTAAACTCTAAGTTGGTCATGCAAAAAAACCCCCAAACCAACCAACCAAACCCTTATCCAGTCTAATCTATTTAAATGACAGGATTTTTAACTTCTAGGATGGTAATTTGACTCTGTAGCATATGTTGAAAGAGCTCTATTTGTATGTATCTATGTGTACATGCATCCACACATGCATGCATAAGAGATCCGAGCTATTTACTAGTACAGACTTCAAGTAAGATTTGAAGATACTTAGCTTTCACCTGAAAAAAAGCACATGTATAGCCCATACTGGTGGGTTTCTGGGAAGTCACATACTTTTCTCTTCCGTTTCAACTCCTTATCTTGTATAGTCTGATGTTAGTAAAAATTTTACTTGTTGGTTTATATTTTTATGGATAAATGCAATTCTTTTGTAGTCCTTTGCTTACTGCTCTGCTATTCCTAAATCCTGTTCAAACAGGAGATTAAAAAATGTTTGGATTTTTGGATTAAAAGATGTTTGGATTTTTGACTTTTTTTGAGGGAAAAAAAAGGCAGAAATTAATGCTTAATTTAAGTATTAATGTGAGAACTAAACTTGTCCTGCTTTATTTCTGAGGTTTGAGCCTGATGATGCAAGACAGCAAAAAACCACGACACCTCTCTCTTCCCTTCAGCGACAGTATGCCTGGTCCAGAATCTAATGCACATGTATTTTTTGTGTAACTCTGACAGTTCTCTTAAAGTGACTTCAATAATGGACATCCCATTTTTAGAGATTACTTAGGGAAACTGATTTTATAGAGAATTTTTCTGATGTAAAATGTTTTGTTCTTCTCTTTTATTTTAGGTTCATTTTGATGGCTGGGATAGTATTTATGACTATTGGACTGATGTAGATAGCCCTGATATCCATCCTGCAGGCTGGTGTACAAAAACTGGACACCCTCTTCAGCCCCCACTTAGTAAGAGAAATCACATTGTAACGTAATGATGTTAAAAGGCACATGTAGTGTGCTATCTTTTTCCCTGCCAGTTCTATCCCAGTAAGCATAGCAACTAGGATATGCAAAATAATGTAAATGTTACATTTAGTGCAAGATCAATAGTCAGTAATTAATTACTTTTTAGTAGATTGATCCTTACTGTAATGGAAATAAAATGTTTCTTTGTTTGCATAAGAACCACAGTCAAAACCTGAAGTGATGACAAAGATCTGTTGCATAAAATCCTGACCTTGAAGCCAGTGATGAAACTGCTGTGGCATTCAGTAGGGATAGGGTACCACTGTTAAAATCCTCTTGAAGGTTAGTGTGCTTTTTAGCTCAAAGGAGTCCAGACTGCACTGAGAAGGCACAAATGCTGTGGCAAATCCTCATAACCAGGTAACTTGATTTTTTAATTCAGCTGAGCAAAGAGGAGTTAGTGGCGCCCACACTGAAGGTAAATCTAACAGAAGCATAGTTCCAATAATAATACTGAATTTACTGGCTTGCCCTCTCTGGGGATTTTGTTTTACTTGTTAAAGAGGAGGGAGGTCTGTCATAAATGAGACTGAAGGTTGCATGGAGAAGAGACTTTTGTGGTAACTGTATCCCTGCCTATGCCATTGTGTTTCTGGATAACGGTAGTAAAATCACTTTAGCCAAACTTTGAACAGAGGATTTTTAATTGAGTGATCTTCTCTGGGATTGTTTTATGTTGTGACTCTGAGGTATGGTTTGCACAAGTGCTGAGCGTTCACAGCTGTAACTGTGATCAGAAAGAGCTGTGCTTGGGAATAAATGCTGAGCAATGCCAAGTACTCTGATAAAAAATTAAATCTAAAATAACTGAGGTAAGGTGCATACAGATTGTGTGAATGTGTTACCTGAAAATCTCAGTACCTCAATTCAGCGTCTCTGAAATGTCAAGAAGAAGTGTCTCCTATCAGGAGCATCATCAGAGTATATTCATTAGTTTTCCGAGCATTCCAGTGGTACAGTGATGACTGCCTGTTAGGAAGTTAATCATTCTGTCTTCAAAGCAGAGTCTCAATAGTGTGGTAAGTGCCAAAGCACAGAGTGTGTAATGAGAAGACAGGATGCTGCATATCTGTTTCTTAATCTGAGATGTGCATCCTTGTACTGAATGAAGGAACAGTCCAGTGGGAAATAGTAGTCTGTGGCGACATAAGTAAAATTTGTATCATATGGCAAAAGAGCTGAATAAGGTTGCAACATTTTTGTTACCTAAGATTGAAAAAAAAATAAAAATCTTAGTTTCACAATGATGCAAGCAGCGGCTTCTTGCATAAATATGGACAGCCATTTTAAAGTACATTTGCAGAGAGTTTGATTTTTTTTGAGTGAAGAGAACATTTGTAGGAAGCTAGTCTTTGCAAAACCAGAACATCAGTAAGACAGGACTTTCCTTTACAAAACATCCCTGTTTAGTTAACTCTTCCTTTGAGTCTACTAACTTGTTAGGTTATAGGTGTCAGATCTGCATACAGGTAGAAAAGATAAAATTTTTTGCTCTATCATTCACTGCACCATTTTAAAGCCTATAGAAATCTTTGGAATTCAGTGTAGTTGTAGTGTTGTAACAGCATAGTGGGAACATCTGTTAAAATATGCTTTTGGACTGCCCTAATTATACATAATAATTCTCCATCTTTCACTATCCATCTGCGAGTAAGAATCTGTCTTTCATGTAGGAAAAATTATTTAAATAAACCTTTTATGTCAGTATTGTTATGTGTAGGGGGAGGTACAAGTTCATGTACTTCTCAAGTAACACGAGTACTAGAGAGAGTGCATGTTTGTAGATGTGCAGCAGGTGTTCTCCATTTCCTGTGGTGGAGTACGTGTCCCCTGCTTGCTGTGAACCTGTGGGTTATATACTGTGTTTGCTTGAGCATCAAAGCTAGTTTTGACAGCTACATGCTTTAATGTCTCTGCAGGTGTCATTGTTACAGGTTGATGAAAAAAAGATAGACACATGAAAGTAAAAATGTCAAAAATATCCTGATGGCTCATTCTTTTTAGTAGCAATTTCAGCCTTTGTTTTCAAGTCTTGTTCACTGGAAAACTTGGGCTAAAAATGGAGGAGGTCAGTACCCATTGTGGACAGATTCCTATGTTCAGGAACAGCAGGATAACCTTGTCTGTGCTTTTGCAAAACAAGCAGGTTCCAAATACATGTAGTTAATAGGAGAGAAATTGGAAGTCATGCTGTTCCTCCAAAATGTGCGTTCTTTATACCGATGTGGTTCTTCTATAGAGACTTAATCACACAGAGTAAGTGGATTAGGTTGTTTGAACCTCCATCACGCTTTTGCAGAATGTGTTTTTAAATTACTTTAAAATAAGATTTTGTTTACTTATTTATTCTTCATGTTTACTGTGCTACTCTGCTATTCCTGTGTACTTACATAACTTTTAAGGATTAGATACTTTTATTTAATCTCATATGTACTTTCCCCTGACATGCAGCTCCTTTGGAATTGGTGGAAGCTTTAGAGCATGGAGGGTGTCCCACAGCAGGATGTAAAGGAGTTGGGCACATTAAAAGAGCAAGACATATCGGCCATCATAGGTATGGGTATGTGCTATGAAACTGTAATGTTATTCTTTCAATTGAGCGATGTGTGTACATGTTTGTTTTTTTAACTGTTGTTCATAAGAAAACAGATCCAAGCTGGAAAAAAATAGGAAATCTTGTAAACCTAAATATTCAATTATTTCAGTTGCCATGGTGAACATGCTGAAATAAACATTAGCAATCTGTAACTTCATTTCACCAGGGTGTGCTGAGATAAGATTTGTCGAACATAATTTTTTGTCACAATTGAGAGGTTCAGGTGCTCTGTATTTAATTCCTACATGGATTCCTCGGTTTGCTGTTCAACTTGCAAGATGTTATGGACAGATATGTGTAAAGCAGTAACTTTTGAACCTTTTGAAATACGAGGCCACTAATTTTATTATGGCTTGGATGTTTTTGTTCTGCTTGATTGGTAGGCGTGAGGATTTGCTTGATGGCTTGGAAAAATGCTGGAAAGGGAATTCCAATTGACATATTCCTGAATGACAGCCTGAACAACTTGCTGTTTGTACCTAGTGGTTCTAAAGATGCTTTTGTTGAACACCTGAAATACAGTGCAGAAATGTGGGCATCCCAAGCTGTCCTAGACAAGAGCTGACATAGGGAGAGCAGCAGCATGGAAGAATGGAATGGGGGACAGAGAGACAATGACAGTAAATGGGAAACAGTTACTAAGCCAAAAATTGATGATTTTTGAAATACAGTATGAGGTGAATCCTGAATGTTTTAGTAAGGGATATAGAGTTAACCTAACATGTTAATTTGAGAATTTAAGTATCATAAATATAATCCTATCACTTTTTTGCAAATTTGAGCTTCCAGAAATTCTCTTGGATTTTTTCCATGACTCCTCAGATGGCATATCACTTTGTACTTTCTGCTCTCGTATGGTTAGAGGGCTATTTGGTTATTTGTCTGTTCATGTTTTTAAAACATATTACTGAACTACCATGATCCAAGAGTTAGCTCTGCAATGGGAGAGCTAACTTTTCTTGGTTCTGGTGAGAGAATTGTCATGGTGACTAGAGTTATGCTACAAGGTTTTGATGACATATCAGCCGAGGTTAAAGTCCTGACTCGTCCCTAACAAAGATACCTGCCAGCAAAACTTACTGTGTTGTTACATGTTTAGTGTGCAAAAGGCATCTTTTGCTGCAAGAAGTTCTTTCCTATCCACAGCAGGGCATTGTGTTTGTCTTGTTAGGACGCAGAAGAACTCCTGCTGCTATTACAAGCTTTATCTCCAGGAAGGGGCATGGCTAGGTTAGCTCCAGTGACAAAACCTGTTGCAACATGAGCTGTGGTGGTGGTGTCATGACACAGTATGCCGCATTGCTGTCTTTCAGATTGTTCTTACCCTTTTTGTTGGACTCAATCAGTAGGATAACTCCTTAAACAGTCGAGTTAGTACTTAAGAGGTTAGCCTTCATTTAGCATCTGGTAACCTACTACATTCATGTTCTTAGCCCACTGCAAATGTAAAGTAAACTAGACTTGCCTCAAAAGCTTCCTGGCTGCTTAGCTGTGACCCATTTTATTTCATATTCCAGTAGACTGAGTCTTGCGTGATTTATGAATGCACCTGGCCTGTAAGGTAATAAATTCCAATTGTTTACTGTGTCCCATCTCAAATACTTAGAATCAGGTGAACCCATTCTTAGCCCAAGGCTGAAACTGGGGGGGAAAAAAAAAAAAAAAAAAAAACAAAACAACAAACAAAAAACAAAAAACAACAACAAAAAAAACCCCGAAACCGTAAGTGATTATGTCAGAAAAATTTTTAATTTATGGTCTCTCTAAATAAACATTGGCACTAAAACTTCTGTATGTTTCATAGGGAAGGGATGAGTAAGAGCTATATGTCTAGTTAGTTCATGTAGCCTTTGCTTTTATAACTAGATTTTCCATGCTATTTAAAGTTGTTGTATTTACTTATCCTGAATATTGAGAAACAAACTCAGGGAAATCTGTTGTGGTTTATTTTTACTGCAGTCTTAGCAATCCTATTATTTGCACATTAACTGATAGTTCTAGGTTATAAAAATATAACTGAAGAGATTTTGTTGGTCATAAGACAGGTATTTGCTGTTTCATAGCAAATAAATTAACACCATTAAGTGTCTTATTCACTAACTGTATCATTTTGCCCTGTGTGCTGATATTGTGGGTTTTTTTCTGAGCGTTTCTGAGGAAAACAGTGAGATTTGTTATTTATCTGCAGTCTGCAGACTTGAGGGTCCAGGTCACCCCCAAAATTCTAACATTGTACCATCACTTTTTTCCTGAATTAACAAAGGCATTTTGAAATCGGTATAATTATCCACATCAGGTAGCAGTCCCTTGGCTCTTTTATCTTGGCAACCTTGAAATGTATTTAAGCATGCTTATCTTTTTTTTCATGATGAGGCACAACATCTATCGACAGCATAAATGCCTGTGTGCAGAAAAGATGATAATTTAAAATGCTAAGTAATTCTGAAATAATTTTGAAAGCTTGTAACTTAGGAACCAGATGAAAGCCTCGGTGATTAATTATGTAGTGAGGTGAAAGCATTTACTTTTGGGAAAAGTTGATGTTGATAAGGACTTGGTATCTGTCACCAGTTGATCTAGGGTTTTGTGCTGCGCAGCTGAAACTGAGACTGGTGTGCCGGTTGCTAGCATTATGCAGATCACCTGCATATGATTGTGAATTGTATGCTCTCTGGTGTTTAATGCATACAATGATATTTCGAGTTTAAGCAGTAATGCAAAGCCGTCAGTTGTAAACAGGTCATTAGTGTTTTGGGTCAGCACTCCATGAATAAAGAATTTTACCAGAAACTTGACACGCACTATGTGTAAGTCAAAGTGAACTAACTGAATGTGTCGTGGTGGAGGCTGTGTTGTAAGAGAACCACAGCACAGAAACATGGAAACCTCAGCTCAGCAGAATGTTGTTATCTTTTCGTTGAAGTAATTCTCCTCTGATTTTGATGCCAGTCTCAAGTTTCATTTTATCTTTTATGTAAGATCATTGGCCCCAGCCAAATCCGTCATAGCTAGTCTTGAGTCAGGTTTAGACTGCTGAAGCAGCTTCCTCCTAAGAAAGAATGCTTTAATGATAAACATGTGTTGTAAATTGTGATAAACGTATTGTAAATTGTGGAAGAGAAAATTTGGTCACTTGTTTCCAGACTAGTTAAAAATGTTTCTATAAAGTCAACTGAAGTAAAGACATCACTTAAAAATCCCGCAGAAGAAAAAGCATACATCCCCCAGTTGTTGTCAGGACCTTCTTGCTGGAGGTTTGTTGCTAATCACGTATCACTTACAGCAAATGCGGTTTTAGATAAAGTCTAATCCATCAGTTAGTCCAACCTATTTGTTTAACGCACCAAGGAAGATAGTTTGAGCAAATCTGGGTGAATTTTCCTGAAGCTGCCATACAGCCTCATCCCTTAGCAACACTTGGCAATAGCCTGCACCTAGAAGGCAATGAGGAGCTGGGGTTGGTAACATTTCCAACCAGTACAGCTAAACCAGGAGACCTGTTTGTGGCTTCACACAAGTTTGCAAAATACTCCAAGCAGTCATAAAGACTAATAATCCATATTAAAAAATACTTCAGTATTAACGTTCTTTTATGAAACAGAGTACCACCTTACTGTTCTTCAGGTTAAGAGAGAAGCCTGTCTTATATTCCCTTCTGATGTTAGATGTAGCAGAAACCAAGTAATCCAGTTGGACTCTGTGCTTCAGAAACTTTGTTTGCATACTAATAGAACACAGGAACATCTCCACATGTCTGGAGAAGGCTAAGGTCCATGCCTACCCATCAGTTGCCCAGTTTTATCCTATTACTCTTGAACTTTTGAGAAAAACGGTATTTGTGTAACCCTACCTAGAGATAGATCTTGACAGGGACAGAAGAGGAGTTGCAAAATAACCACAAATGGGATATGCTACTGTTACATCAGAGTTCTGCAAAGGGCTAATTATGTAAAACCTCTGTTGACTAGAAAAGCCTAGGTCTATGATCACAGGAATTCTTCAGAATGGTATACAGGAAGTAGTAATCAGTGCATTGCATTTTTCCTTTATTGATCTTCCCTGGTTTGATAAAACCAGAAGCTTATTTTAGTGCTCAGTTTTTACTTAGCCTGTGCAGGACCCTGGAAGCATTGGCTCCCTTTCCTCAGAAAACTGTTACGGACATGTATTGCCAGCCACTCTGCTGCCATTTCAGTAGGATGCAAAGTGTGCTGCAGATAGCTAATTGCTTGCTGTGTTGATCCTTCAACATTTAGAGTTGGCTGATTACTCTCCTGTGGGGTGTGGGTGTGTGTGTCAGGTGGTATTAATGTGAATATTTGTCTACTGAAGCCTGCTAAAGCAGCTCAGATGATAATTGACTATCTTTATTTTGGACTGGTTTCAAAGCTGTGAAGCAGTGCTGGAGGGTGGACAGCCCTGTCAGATGTATAGTAGAGGTTTCAAACTGAGTACCTGCTGCTGCTTCTGCTTCTTGGCATTCTCTCTGTGCCTCTGGCAGACCTTGTTACTCCTAAGTCAAGGACATCTAATCATTTTGGAAACTGCTTCTGAACCTCTGCTATTCTCAAAATAGTGTGCTAAGGCGAACTGCAAGCTGGAGCAGAAATCCAGATTCGAGTTGACAGAAGAGTTAAAAACCCTAATTTAAAATTAAGCAACCTAAACATCAAGACTTCTGAGCCCTTGAGATGAGTTGTCTCTAAAACTTACAGTCTTGTGTAAATCAAATACTTCTCTTATGTAAGAATAACAAGATTAATTTTTTATTCTTTGTAGTAGACACGTTAAACTGAACTGAAGGCTGGAGGCATTGAGATTCAGCAGGATTTACTGATTGATCTGAAGCCATGTAACTCATACACAGGTTCATTCATGCTGTATTTTGTTGAAACAAAGCTAATGGTGGAAACCATGAGGGTTCTTTTTGTTGCCCCAAGTAATAGTAGCATCAAAGGACTATCAAAGAGTTTTTTAAAAAATGATACAGCAGCTGGAATGTTTAATTACAAAGAAAAGCTCGTCGGAATCTAGTGCTCTAAAGCATCACGTTATAACTACTGTTGACTGAAATTGTCATTCGGCTTCTGTTTTTCGAGAAAATGCTAAAAGAAAAGGCAGTATATAAGCAGTCAAGTTCTAGTGAAGGAATGAATTTTGAGAATTTTTTTCTTTGTTTTTTAATTTAAAACATGTTGTAGTGTTGGTAAACAGAAGACCTGCTAGAGATGAAATTGTATTGTCAGATTTCATTGTGGTGTAAGACTGATTAGGTGGTTAGTTTTTCCTTGAGACAACCGTCTAACTGCTTAAAAACACTAAGCCTCAAAACACCCCTCTGAGCATAGGAAGCCAAAAGAAGATTACATGCTTTGCCTTACAGCAATGGCAGATCTGGTATGAATCAATATATTCCTGAGTTTCTGATAACTGTATTTCATCACAGTGGTATGAGTTTGTCACAGTAAGAACTTAAATCCCACTAGCGTTGGCTCCTTAAAACCTTTTTTCTGAATAGAGGCCTGTATCTTTCATCTAGTTCATATGTAGCTCATATGAAAGGGGAAAAAGAGATCGTTGTGGTAGATGCAGCAGTATAAAGAATTGAGACTATATAACAGCTTCCTCTCTTCCCTAGTATTCCTGTTTTCTTCCCCATATTTCAGTTAATGTTTTTTTTGTTCTTTTAAGACATCTAGCAGAGGCTAGTCCTAAGAGACAAAAACAGTAGGTTGAAAAATAAGTATAAGTAGACGTATACAAATAAATCTAAAATAAAATGCCAAATTCTGCCTAAGAGAATTTAGAAATAAAAAGTATATTTGTATATTCTCAGATAATAATCTTATTTGTATATTCTGTTCCATATCTTTAAAACAATTTTATTAACAAAAAGGTATCTTATTTCAAGTGTAGTGCTTTAGAGTCCAGCCACACATTCAGCTATATCTTATTCAGCTGTGAAAACTCCTGGTATGAAGGTTCTCGTGGCAAAAAAAATCAGTGCCTGTATCTCAGAGGAGGTGCTGGGACTACCATCCAGTTCCTCAGAAGAAAGCAAAGACGATTGTTTTGTGTTTCATCAGGTCACCTGGGGATATAGCTGTATGTCCCTTGAAGACACCGTACAGGCTGTTACGGAGCAATATCTGCTTGGAATGAGCTTAAACAGCGATCTCATCTTGATGAGAAAAGCAGAAACTGTATTCTCCTGGCAAGTTTTTTCCTCCATAATTCAAGTTCAGCACAGCTATACAAGGATTTTTTTAAAAAAAGGCTGATACTGTCTTGTTTTCAAGTGAACCAACTGACAAATCAGACATGCTGTTGGACTCCTGTCTTGATAACCCCAGCAAGGACTGATTGACTTGGTCTGTGTAGCCTTGAGGAATTTACTCGTTTCATGCTACAGCTGAGAGAAATGTAATTTTTGACCAACTTTTTACGTTGGTGAGACCAAAATTAGGTCACCAATACTGGTCGAACCTTGTCATAGGAGTTGATACATATTAACTCTCTTGACTCCAAAGCTTCATCAGTAAAGGAAAAGGAGAATGCACAGCATATATTGATTAAAAGGCCTTTTTTCATTTTTAATGCTGTGCTTTGTAAAATGAACATGATAATGAAAGCTGTTGGTTTTCTGGTTATTTTTTGTAATTTGGAGGTGGCAGGGGATGTGGCTGGCATGGTAGACTTGTTTATATTAGGCAGTTCTGTTTGGAAATCATGCATGTAACGATCAGTGAAATAAAATATTGGAGTGGTTTATGGAAAGGCAGGTAGTTACATTGTTGAAAAGAAAGTAAGCAAAATCACAGACATGCATTTTTTACATTTTACCATTATGGAGGTCCTTGTATTAATACAGGTGAGTAGGAAAACATAATTTCCCATTCTAGTTAGTGTCATAGTTCATGAGCCACAAATAGAACGTCATGTTTAGTACAGCCTCTCCTGTGTCTTAAATAGAGATTTGAAAACTTGAGTATGTTGTTATTCACTGTTGTGGCTTATATATACCTTTCAGAGTTTAGGATACTGTCTTTGAAGTGTGTGTAGCCTGACTGATCAGTTGAATACTGCAGAGTGGTTTTCTGAAGAAAAAGTCCTAGTTCAGCCCCATGTGTTTTGTGTTGCTCTTTTTTCCCTTTCCTACCTCCTATGCAAACACGGGCTTTCTGACTTTGGGAGGTACGGCTTTTGCATTTGTTAAGAGTAATATTTACGTGCAGTGTCACATTCTCTCTTTCCCTAGCTGCGTGCAGTGAAATAGGGAGTGCTGAATGATAGGAAAAATTACGAAAATATCACAGTCTGTTAATGGAGTATCACAAAATGGCATTTGCAAAGATGGGGCATTTGCCGCAGTAGGAGGATGTGCACCATTCCTCATACTGTGCCCTTGCAACGCAGCTTCTGTACAGACATTGCATAATAGAAATACTATTGTTCACAGAAAAAATAACCATGGGAATATGACATTATTTGGAGAGAGGTGGGTATAGTCAAAGGCACCCTGTATTTTGTATATAAATCACCATGAGAAAGCTGGCTAAACATTCATCAAGCAGTTTTCCAGAATATATGTGTTACATAACTTGCTGTCGAAAGGAAATGCAAAAACCATTCTGGTTGAGGTTTTTAATGCGTGGATTTATTGACATTTTGAAGTATGAGTAATTATTCCATTGTTTTCTAAACTTTATATTAATCAATTGCATCTGCTTCTAGAAAACTGGTCTCTGATGTCTTTTCTTCAACTTCTAGTGCAGTCAACTGCCCATATTCAGAGATGAACTTGAACAAAGAAAGCCTCTTACCTGACCGGTTGAGCGGAGAGATGCCAGCAGCCAGTCCTGTCCCCAGAAACAGAAAAGTGGAAGCAAGTGAAAGATCCACCTCTCCTGTAATCAAGTAATTACAATTGAAGTGATGTCCATGACTAATTGGACACATTTACTTCTGTATTCTGCAATGTAATTTGTAGTTAGGTAACTGCTGAATGGTTTCAGAAGGGTCTGCCTGTTTGCACATGGTTTTATCTGTGCTTATTGAAAAGGTCACCTAGCTGTCAAAGGCTGATAACTGATTTTACTGTGTATGATCTAACAAGAGTTCATTTTCATCTTCAGTGTAACTATCTAGACTACTAAGGTAATTGGAATTCAGAATTGAATGTTTGCTAGTTGGTTTCATTTAAGAAAATGATTTATTTGTGTTTCTTTTGTTTGCTGGGCTGGCCTTACTGATGTGACTGTAAATTAATACTGCTTTTTGAAGATCAGCCGCTATAAATTCTTGTTGTGGGAGTAGGGAATCAAATTACTGGGAGTAAGTTTTGCAAGAACGATGCTTAAGTCTGTAGCTGAAGCTTCGAGTAGGAGCCCTGGGAAAAACCAAAGGGATGTGATTCCATGATGATGATTTCCAGATGATAGTTTTCTATCCGAAATTGTGGACACCAACTCTTGTGCTTATTCTGAGCTGTGGGGATCCACAGAGAATTTAAGGAAAGGAAAGGAAGAATGGCTTTCCGTTCTTTTCAAGGGCTACATAACGTAAATGTGAATGTTCATAGTGAAGATTTCCAGTTGCCACTGTAATGACCATGTATTTTTGATAGGTGGTATTTTAAATCGTATTCTCGGAGACAGTTTCAGCTTCATGCTTTAAAAACCAAAACACTCAGCTGTCAAAGAGCACTGCTTGGATTGATTGTTCCTGTAAATGCAGGGTTGTAGAAATCTCGTGACTTGATTATGCTCTGACAGGTAGCCCAGGTACTGTCCCAGTGAAGCTAGTAACAGTTTGAGCAGTGTTCTCTGTAGCAGGGACCATGTCAAGTGCTCCTTTTTTCATTGTCCCTGTTAAGAGACTGAATAACATTTTTAAAGTGTCCTGGCTGGAGGGTGGTATATCATGGAAGGGATAGAAGGGACAGGCAGAAAATGATACTTCAAAGTTTTCTTATGTTAGAAATATTTGAGGTGGACAGCTTATTATCGAAAATAACATTAGGCAAATTCTCTTCCTGTTGAATTGCCTAAATGTTTTACCTTTGATTTCACGGGGAAGAGAGTTCTGTACTGTGATTTCTGAAAATCCCAGGTTTACAATTTTGTTGGTGGCAGATGAAAAACTTCTGTGTATTTCTTAAAAAAACCAAAAACTTTGTATATCTTCAGTTACATTAGTGACTCTTTACGCATATCGAAAATAAGTTGAATAACTCAGGTTCTTTCAGTTTTAAACTTTTTGTTAATTTGTTTTAAACAGTGACAGAAAATGCCCCAGTCCTGGTCACGTAGGTATGAAATCTTCAGCTCACAATCGATCATCTGGGAAAACTGTACCTGAAACAGCTAAGCAGGATGATGCAGAAAGTAAATCTCCATGCAAGAAGCCCCTGTTATGTGATGTGAAAGAAAAGAAGGCACCCAGGTAACTATCAGTTCCTTTCAAAGTATGAGTTGTTTTGGAGTCAGTCAGTTTGAAATGCAGCTTGCAAGGCAATGCAGTGCAGCAATTTGTCTGTGGAACTCGTGGAAGTAGTGGGGAGGCAGATGGAAGTTCTTCAGCTGTCTTTATTAGAAATAGGGAAGAAGGGAGTTTCACAGTGTATTTAAGAAATAAGAAATGCCTATCAGAGAGGAGAGGAAAAGTACTACAAGAGAAAGAAATTATTGGAAGTTGAGATCCTTCTTCTCTACCTCTGTGTACAAATAATGTTATTGTATATGTACAAATATGTACATACATTTACAAATGAAATGTAATTCCTTAACTCTCAAAATTTCTTCTCTCAAATAATAGATACTCTCTAAGTAAAAGACACTCTCAGAGTATCATTTTGACAGAAAATGGCATGAGATCATTTCCAAGCTTGCACTGGAAAATAATATTTAAAAAGGCTATCTTTGAAACTAAAAAGATACAATTCAGTGTTTTCACGGGGATAAGTGAGGCAATAGGGTTCCTTACATTTTTAATTAGTTACAGTATCAGTGCATTACTTTATTGGCTATTTTCATACAGAAATAGAAGACATGCTAGAACAAGAAGTGTCATCTGTTGTATATTTAAGTGTCAGCTACATTATCATGCGTTGATAATAGATGAACTGTAAATGTTAGCAATAACAGTGTCTTGAGAGACTTTGGAGAGGTAGTATTATATGGTGAATGCCTCACAGTAAAGCTGGTGATTGAAACTTGATTGTCTTGTTAAGAATCAATTAAATCCTGTGAAACTTGCTGCAAGATTTTTTTAAAAACTTTTTTTTCAAATTGGGTTAACCAGATCTGGCAGTGTTTTATGATACTGCTTCCTCTTTTCACTAGATTTTTTTTTCTTTTCTGAAATATTACTTATTGGTTTCCTTTATTCCAAAAAGCCTAAGTAAAAAATGAAATGAAAAATGAAGGTGTAGCTTTTTGCATCTTCTAAAATTGGTCAGCTATTCTTTAGAACGTTCTTTCGTATTATTTTGATCAGCTCATATTGTTCAAGTTATACTGAAAAACATCTAGTAGGAGTGTCAAGCAGTGTTGATATAATTTCCGTACCACAAATAAACAGCATTCACTAGTCATACTCAAGTGAATTTAAACATCAAAAAAAGAGACAAGGCAGTTGCATTTGTAGTTTTGAAATAACTTGTGTTAAATAACAGTTGTCATTCATCACTTTAACCATAGTTGTAGTAAATTCATCTTTTTGTAGAAATAAACTTCGGCTTTACAGACTATCACGTGAAATTAATTGAAGAACAATTTTTGCTTTCTTTTTTTAGAGGGTGCTATCTTTATGAAGACCTAAAATAACCAATACGTGTGCTATCTGTTCACTGTATTGAGTCATTTTCATTAAGAGAATAACAGCCTCCTGCCAACTTTGAACTACCCAGAGGCTTTCCAGTTTGTATTTGAACTGTTTGAATACACTGATGACTATCTGCATTTTATCACCTAGCTTTCCACATTCTTTATGTATCCAGCATGATTAGAGAGGACTTTTATTTGAATAATTTTCATTCCTTTGAAAAAGGCATGAAAAACAGTGTTCACAACGTTAGGTATATATGAACTGGAGTTATAAAACATTGAGTTATTGCAATACCCAGTGGATCTTCTTGGATATGTGTTCAAAGTACACATGCATAATTGAAGACATAGATACGTATACTTGTGTGCCCTTTAGCTGCTGAGCTTGTAGTGTGGACTTAGTTATGTTTGACTTCAGTACAGTTGTGGATACTTTCATATTCCAGCTAATCTTTTGTTTCATACAAGTCTTTGGAACCAACCTCATATGAAGCCAACCATGAGATTATTTTGATGTGTGAAGTGAATCTCAGCTAATCTCCAGTTCCACTTACTCCCTTTCTTTCCTTTCTTTTTCTTCTTTTTCTTTTTTTTTAAACTAGTAAGAGGTATCTGTGCATACAAACAATTATACTAGAAAATTTTGCTTTGCAAAAATATGTGTGTAAAAACTGCAGTCTGTCCCTCTGGAATGTTCCTGAGATTAGAAATCAAGATAAAAATTACAGGCCTGCAGCATATTCAGTTTTAATTTATACTATCTTTAGAGTAGAAAAAGAATTTCACTGTAATAGGAATTCCACTCTGGAAATATTTACAATGAAGGGAGGTGAACACCCAGACTTGGGAATCAAATGGTACTACTTCTCACAAGAAAATTCAATTTATCTTCCAACCGCTTCCCCAAAATCTTTAATTCATGATACTATCTTGTATTTAACTGATGAGATAAAATTTCTCTGTGTATGTTGCTATGAAAATTGTCCTCAAGAAAACAGAAAGATATGTTTCCTCACAGGTTTTGGTGCTCTCTCTCCTATACATTGAGTTACAGTAATCATTTACTTTGGCTTTGTAATGAATTGCACTATTTTGTAGCATCTCACTTCAGAAGTTTTCTGTGTTTGTGGAGGTTAGGAAAATAATTTTTAAGTAAATAAATGCAGGTGATAATTCTGAGGAAGATCCTGTGGAGAAGTCCTTTGTGGCACAGGACGACATGCCTGCTGTACGCGTTCCACTGGCACTGCTTGTCATACCATTATTGTTGGTGTCCTACCATACTACAAAGGCTGAATTTTCTGATTTGTTGTGTTCATTTTTCACCATTAATAGTGTGTTCAATAATTTTCTCTTGATGCTAGTGAATTTGCAGCTGCTAGCTTATTTATTCCCACATGCTTACTTGTATTTAATATTATAAATAGTATTTAATGTATAAATTTGGTTTACTGGTATAAATGGAAACAATGGAATTAAACAAGTCTGTTGCTTCTGTGGATTTGTGTTTTGAGGTTAGTTGATCTTGATGTCTAACAAGGTGTTAGCTCAAGTTTGGGACATTTGTGAAGGGGTTCTTGTTGGCTGCTTCTCTGATAGGTGGTAAACAGTGAGTTCATGTAGTGGGCTTTCTTGCAGTCTTGACTTGAAGACCATTCTGCCTGATGCATATTTTTAAAACATGTTCATTACCTGCTTAGTATATCTGAGAACTCTGCATCTATGATGGTTTAGTAAGAATTGGCCAAAGGGTTCTCAAGTTCTTAAGAGCAGAAGGAAATAAATACACACATAATGTCAGCAAGTTCTTAAAAGCTTCATTTCTGTAAGAAACCAGGTTGGAAATACCTTCTGAAGACAGAGTTTGAAAAGGAACTTCCCATGGGCTGACTTTAAGATGCAAATACACCGGCCCTCAGCTTTGAGGCATTCTCTGATTTCCACCTCTTTTGCCTCATTTTTCTCAGTAAGGGGAAAGTGTTCCCTCTTTGCAGGTGTTTGGGCTGGCAAAGCTGAGGGAGCAGTCACAGGCAGCAGGCAAAGAGCAGCTCTTTTAGAGTAGAAGTACTGCAAAAACAGTAACAAAAGAATACATGTTTTCAGTGGCATCATTAACAGCTGCACAACAATACGTCAGTGTAGTACAGGAGTTGGAGTAGGCTGG
Source organism: Falco peregrinus (assembly GCF_023634155.1). Lineage (NCBI taxonomy): Eukaryota > Metazoa > Chordata > Aves > Falconiformes > Falconidae > Falco > Falco peregrinus. The sequence continues at coordinate 35,903,562 of NC_073727.1, forward strand.
AGATGAAGGTCGAGCAGAGAAAAAGTAGGAGATGTTTAGACAGCTCCTGAAAATGGCCTGAAAAAACAGTAAGGCTTTGTGGGAGATGCAGCTATATGTGTTCTTCACTCTTCCCATCTTCTGCCTTGCACCCATCCAGTCACTGCATTTGGATATTTTCCAGTTTCAGTTATGAAGTCAAAAGTGTGTTGGTAAGATTTATGTAATCTTAGTTTACGCTACTCTTGAGCCTTCATTGCGAAATGCATGTCAGTAGTCATGCCATCTGTGTAAGTTAGAAATTAGATCCTCTATTTTTTTATTTTTATTATGATACAGCATCCTTTGTGTGTGAATCCTGGTGTGCTAATAGCATTGTTAGCAGGAGATGTCACCGTGCTTAGTGATTTTTATGATGTATTAATAAAAAATGAACATCTTACTTTCCTCAGTGGAGTACTACAGACAAAGGACTCCATAAAGAACAAAGAGTGTGAAGAAGAGGAGACAGAAAACAAGCTGCTTATTTCAAATGAAATTAAAGGTAAATTGGCAGTACTTCATTTGTTTCTTATTAAAATCTGCAGAACTAAATAAGTGTGCCATCCCTTGAAATTCTTCATGAAACTGCATTGCAGCTTATTTTCCACATTCACTATTTGTGTCCAAAAAGTTATTGGACACAAAAAAAACACTTTTAATGCTATCTTGTAATTATCAAAGGATTTGCCAAGAATTTGGTCCCAGTTGTAAAGATGAGTGCAAAATGAATACGGGTATGAAAAGTTACATTTCAGAAATATGTTTCCCGTGACTTTTAAGTCTGAGTTATAAAGGTACAACATTCACTTATTGCTTCAAAAGCGTTTCGAAAGAAAATTAAAGCATTTACACATTGCAGACATAACACAAAGTTAAGGTGACTTCCTCAGCCCAGCCTCAGCCTGTTGGGCAGTCTGGTACTTTCCAGCAGCCCATATGCAGAAATGGGAAAAAAAGAGAGTAAGCACAAATTGCTGCAGGGGAAATTCTGTCTGAATATAAGGAAGAAACTGCTCACCATGAAAACAGCTGGAATAGGCTGCCTAGAGAAGAGATGGAATCTCTTTTGCTGGAAATATTTAGGACAGGACCCTGGATAATGCTCTTGATGCCCTGCTCTTAACAGAAGCTGCTCTTTGTTGTTATGTGTACTGCTGTGCTGAAACTCTTGGCTGTTCACTAATCCAGTTGGGTGGATTGAGGTGGCTGCTCATTATTCATTTTTATCCTCAATGTTTAGAAAGAATACAGCACAAATCCAGAATGTCACGGTCTTACATTTCATAATTTTTTTGCCTGTGTGAAACAGTATACCAGGCTAGTTACTGAACTGAGTCAGTGCATTGTTTCAGTGTAGCTTTTGCTGCAATAATTTTATTAATTGATGCAAGTTCAATGAGAAACTAAATGTCTTAATTTCATAATTTAATTCTTTAAACTTTTAGATTTTTTTTCTTCAGCAGTTTGTTGTGCAACACAAAATTTGTAAGTCTTGTCAAAAATCTTGAGACTTGAGTAACTGTGGTTCTTTAAGGTCTACATTTCTTACCTTTTAAGTGAGCTCATCCTTGTAAAACCTATGAAATTCTCTGAGACTACTCGAGCATTGCATAAAGATAAAATCAAGGTAGTGTTTTATTTTTAATTATTAACCTCTGATATATTTGTTTTATTTTAAACCATCATTTGTCTGCTAGCACTTTTCTGTTTTCAGATAGATCTAAGAGGCACTCTGGCAAGCATGTGAAGTATGAGAGAGTCCATCTATTACTAGAGCTGGGCAAAAGGTGTAAAAAATCGGGGTTGTTATGGTGTTTTGAAACATGGTGTAGTTCAGAGTTCTGGAGAAAATGATGCATTGAAAGAAGAATCTCTGTAAAGCAGGTGAAGGAAAGAGAGGTTTTGGTCATTTGAATTACTTCATTTCAGCAGAATGGAAACATACTGTTTTGATGTTGATTTTGCATTATATATCACAATACCAAAAATTTACACTCAAATAGTTCGGAGCATTTTAAATTGTATGCAATTCTTTTTTTTATTCTAAGGAAACGGCCTGATTTTGTGAAGCATTTTGAGTTTGGCAGAATTGACTATTTGGATAACATTTCACCAACAAGTTCTACTTATTAGGATATATTTCTGTGTAAGGTCTTGCATAATTAGATTTATAAAACTAGAACACTTTTTTCTGTTATTGTTTTTAAAAGTTATCCTTTTTACCTCCTTTTTATACATATAGTTTGTGCCATTGTTTGTTTAAATGTGCCAGAATACTTAATCTTTAGGATGAAAATGGATCATTTGAGTTCTTGCTATCATAGTCATAAAAAGCTCAAGCTAAAATAATTGCAGTTGTGCAGACTTCTGTGTACTGTCGGGACTGGTACCTGTGCTTGTTGCCCTATTTTTTCTGCATGTCACTTACATTGTTACTCTTCAGTCTGCTTTTGCCATACTTGACCAGTTCTCTACTGATATTTTCTAAAACGTGTGCTGGTATTTTCCCTTTTTTGGAGGAAGATTATTTGGAGCTAAAGAGCTCCACTGAAGTCATGGCCCTTTCATAGCAGCTTTTTTTTATGGACACAAATCCTGATACATGCTAGGAGCTAAAACATGCAGAAGGGAGTGAACAGTGTTAATGGTCTCTCTGGTCAATGCCAGAAAGTGTATGCCATTATCTTCTTTGAAACATTAGGTTATATTCTGTTGGAAGGTAACTCACTAAGAGGATAGAGATGAATTAAGGAAGACAGGGTTCAGGGAGAAGGATAACAAGGTGGCATTAAGTATGAAAAAGAGTGTAGATGCAGGTGGGCTGATTCTGAAGCAAAATGTCAGCAGAGAACAGTGGTCAGGGTTAAAAGTGTGAACTTACTGCATGTGGCTCTGCTGTCACGTGTAGCTGGCAAGCAAATATTGTTTCTTCATTTATGTGGTTCCAGGAGCTCTTTGTGGATCTGGTGAAACCGGCTAACCCATGGTGCATCTCAAGTTAACTGTTCTCCTAAATCATAGAATCATAGAATTGTTTAGGTTGGAAAAGACCTTTAAGATCATCAAGTCCAACCCATCCTCTCTCCAAATTAATTTTGTTCCCCAAAGAGAACTGTAAAGGATTCGCTGGAGAACAACTGAAGTTCATTTTAAATCAGTGTACCATATACAAATGCTGTCTTGCAAATAGGATTATGTCCGAATTGAGACATAAAGTGGAATACATGACATATTTTCTCTGGTCTACAAACACAGATTGTCTCTCTATGGGAAGCAGGGCTTGCAGAATGAGGAATACCAGAGCATGAGGATAGGGAGAACTTTAGATGTCTGGTATTACAGCTGTAGATTGTAGCCAAAATGCTGTGCTTTGCGTTGTCTTTTGCAAGAAGTTACCCACACTAAACCTAAACTTCCTTTTGTCAGGGATGTGGTTATACCAGCTGCAGGCTTGGGGACTTCCTTTTCCTCCATATAGTTGGGTAAATCGGCACTTTACATGCTCCTTTTGTGCCGTTCATTTTACCTATGAGGCAGATACGAGATGGGGTGAGAACAGAGGCATTTTTGACCACATCCTCAAAAGCATTAGGCATTGCATTCCTTCCCATGTCAGTAAATAGAGCTCTTGAATGTGGATAGGTGGAGTACAAGGTTTAGCATTATGCAGTGTCATGTTCATGAACTTACTTTCTACTAACCTTGTTCATAACCAGCTAACCTGTGTTTGCTTGAAGTTTTCCAAAAAGACCAGCATGGATAGATGCCCAGCATAGATTTTTCATCTGTAACTGTTAGGATTTGACACTATTGAAAACACGGGATAGACAGGTAACCTTAGCTATTATTGCTGCTACTCACTATTCATGTACCTATATGCTTTTAGGTGTACCTATGTTTAAACATGTGCAAAAAATGGAGTGCAATTTCTTTGGACTTTTCTTCACACAGTATTGTCGTTTCCTAATTATGTTATAGTATCAATGTATTACATGTGTTGCAAATGGAAAACAAACAAAAAAAGCTAAATATTTCTATTTTCAGCTCTTAAGAGATCTTCTTTAGAAAGAAAAAATCAGGATAAGGATGATGAGGGGATTCAAGGGAACAGTGAGAAAGATACTATTCGGTAAAACAGGCTTTACATTCAGCATGCTTACTGCCTTACAAGACTCTTTCTTTCTCGCTGAGAGTTTTAGTAGTAGTAGAAACTCTTAAGGAACATCTGAAGAACAACAGTGAAGTGTAAACAGACATTTAGAGTACTCATTTCCAAGAGTAAGAGTATGATGCTAGGAAAAAAATAAAGAGTCTATTAAAAAGTTTAATCAGTGGGCTGACAATACTGACTAAATGGCTTAAGAGTCAACTTCTGAATAATTGACATTGATATAAAATGAGGGTAAGTATTGAAAAAACCAAAAATTTAAGCTAGAGTAGAGCAACACAAGCAAATGTAATCATATCCTGTATTGGCCACATTACATATTCTGGACCAGTCCCACAGTGCTGGCAAAAGTCTGTAGTAGGAATTTGTACCTTAGTTGTTGGGCACAAATGTGTGAAAACTAGAATGTTAAGGATAGGGAGAACTCTGAATAACAGCAACTTCCCAAAACCTGAAATAGAATGGAGCTGTAATAGAACTGAGCAATCCAAACAGAGATAGCACAGGGATTTGTGAGCGATTGCGTGAAGTCATGTTAGTAAGGAATATTAGGTATAGGTTCTTTGTTGGCTGTTTCATTCAGAAATTAATTCCAGAGCTTTTCTACAATTTGGCTCTGCATTCGGGAAGCATTCAGGCCTGAGTTCATAGCAGGCACGTTGTTTTTGTGTTTGCAGTGGATCTAAATAAATGTAGATGTCTTACGCAGTTTGACGTCATTTGAGGCATGCCTCTTCACTCTCTCCTCCTACGCACATCTGCAACTGCTGCTGTTCTTCAGACACCAGCAGCAACAGCAGCATGTGGCTGAAGCGACCCTCCCACTGGTACATTACCTTTGAGGCCAGTGGGATGGAAGCTCATTCCTTCCATTATGGAGAAGCGAGATAAAAAGGGAAATGACTTTGTAAAAAAACCATACCAGTATGGAGAAGTTACATGTTATTTCCCAAATAAAATGTTCAGTTAAAGTGGGAGCAAGGAATTTGCAGACATTTGTGTTTTTTCCTCAGAACTGAAAAACATTTTGTTGTGGATGAGGCATAAATGTTCTGTGGGCTGAAACTGTACAACTGATTCACTTGGAATTTTGTAGCAGTGCAGTGCTGCTTTTCATGAATTTGTAACAGCTCAGCCCTGGAATTAACTTAGTTCTTGTACTACTGTACATGTAGCTATTCAATGTAGGTGTGATTTATTGTATCAAAGTATTTAAAATTATGTGACCTGTGGTGTGGTATGCCAGCAGTTGTGTTGGCATAGAATTGTGTTGTGTTGGAAGAGACTTTTTCCACATGAGAGTAGTTATATTTATATAGAGCAAATACAATCACATTCATACTAGTGGAAGAACAGTCATGGTACCCCTCTTATTCTGATGTAAGCAAAATCGTACAGCTTGTGTAGGGAGGCCCATATGTATCAATAGAAATGAATGTGCTTTTACTGTGACTGATCTCATCACTGACTGAGGGATTTAACGCTTGTTTGTTGCTTCCTTTTATTGAAGATGTTGAAGAACCCAACACACAAAGACTTCTTTCTCAACCCGTTATTGTGTCTTCCAAGTTGCAAATCCCTGGCCTACCCTTGCGCTGGGAACAGCAGAGCAAGCTCCTTCCAAGTGTGGCTGGGATCCCAGCCAGTAAGGTTTCTAAGTGGAGTACAGATGAGGTAAGTTTCCCCTGTATCTTCTACCTCACTACAAGCCCTTGAAGTCTTCATTGATTCAAACCTTTAGATTAGCCGAGTAGATTAGCAGTAATGCATTAGTACTTCAAGGATTAGAGTCAGCCAGACCTAATCTAACAGAACCCCAAAATGCCCATTCAGCTGCCATCCAGCCCTGGAAGCATTAAGTATTAATTCATGTGTGTATAGGTAGGTATAGATACAGATAGGTATGTATGTGTGTATATATTTTTTTCACTGGAGTTAAAAAGGGAAAGAAAAGTGCTAAATGTGTGGCCCAGATGGTCAGGTGCTCAAGGTCTACATCAACCACATCTAGTACCCACGCATACGTTCTGGAGGAATGGTTTAGGGATCAGCCCGGACCAAGGAGCTATTCCCGGTGCATAGTCTGTGTGTGGCACACTGTTTTGGAGGTGAGAGTACAGTGCTGAGTGGATTGGTATGGATATGGTCAGGCCATGACACCTGATTTCAAGATTAGAGCCCAATGACTGTTCAGGTACGTATTAATGCTTGGATGTACAGGGTCTAGTTCCTGCTTTACTTCCAGAAGTATCTATGGCTAAGGAAATTTTCTGCAGCTGGGACAGTCAGATCTCTTCAGAGAAAAAAGAAGCATCAACTTTGAAAAAGAATTTGCTGATCTCTCTGCAGTAAAGAATAAAGAAGAGGAAGGCAGCAACCATTTCAGTTTGTGAGAACTGATCCACCAAGAGAAGATGCATGGTTCTGCATCTGCATGGATAGAGTAGCTTGAGTGATTTTGATGGAGTAGCCTCTCTCACTCTTAGATGTCCTGTGGACAAGGGTGGCACATGCTCTTTTAGTTTTCAGATTTTGTGAATCTTGTCCTTAAACACCCAGCTGCATGAGTCCACGTACTCGTAGAAGAAGGTAGAACACCTAATATGAGGCTGCATCTAAAAAACTAATGATTGTCAACGTTTAAGAGTATTTTGAGAAGGCACGGGTCTTACTGAGTCTTTTGTTGTATACTTTGATGGCAGGTCTCTGAATTTATACGGAGTTTACCAGGGTGTGAGGAACACGGCAAGGTGTTTAAAGATGAGGTAGGTAAATTTTATTTAAAAAAGACACAGAATACAAAGCTCGGTGGAAAGATTAGTTTTATGTCATCATTAAAAATACATATAAACTAGTAGGATTAAGTGTATGTTTAAAATCATATGCACATGTATGGAAGATTAGGTTGGTTTGCAGGAAGGGCTGGAGTGGGAAAGAAGTAAAGAAGATAAAACTAGGTAAGTGTCAGCCAGGTCTCTCACGCTTCCCTAGCTTTGTTGCTGCAACTGAAGTTAAACTAATGGTAGAAGGGGAGGAACTTTGTGATTTACTACTGTTCTCTCTTCACCTGGTTTGAGGAAGTTTATAAGTGTGTTATTTTAGTTCTGCACTATGTTAATAATTAAATAAAGCAGAGCAGTTGTTCAAGATAACCACCTTTTAAAACTCTTGTCTGATTACACTTAGCTCTTGATGCTCTTCCTTCTGATACAGCCAGTTTAAGAATGTGATGTGAGTGAGCGGAAAGTGAAAAGATCTGAAGGTTTCTGATGAGGTTCAAAGGAGTCAGTACTTACTTTATGAGCATGCTACGCATGCATTCTGGTATATGAGAAGATTGTTGTGCCAAAGCTGTCATTAGGAAGTGATAGGGCTTTAAGGTACAATAGGCCTTTATAAGCTGGTTTGGCTTTTTCTTTTCCACTCAGAGGTTTGTTACTGCTGTTAATGCTTAGTTTCGAGAAGGCTGTTTGATCACAGATTGCCAGAGTGAGTAGTTCAGGTGCTTATCCCAGCCAGACCACCTGAATGGGCAGAGTCTGATACTGTAATATCCCAAGTCAGCCAGCCTTTCAGGTGAGGAATAATTGTCATCCTTAGACTTGAGAAGGCACCTACTGGGGAAAATACATACAGATGGCCCTACTGATGTCCTGCAACAAAAGTTTTCAGGCTGTTCTGTAGATTGTAATGGTTATTACAGTTGCTTATCAAAAGGACTGACAAGCTGCATTTCTGGGCTTTTTAAACTTGCTTAGATGTTAGACATTTTACAGTTGCAACAGGTATGCAGGTCTAGGTCATCCCTTATGTCACTTAGGGTGTCTTACCAATGAATTTAAGATCGACAAAAACTGGCATATTGCTAATCAAGTCAGCAGGTGGGAAGTGCCACAGAGATGAATGAGTCCTAAACGCTTTCATTCTCAGAGGTGTAAGGAAGTACTTCCCCTCTTTAGGATTTAGCCTCTCAGGCTTTGCCTGTGAGTAGTAAATGAAACCTCTCCCAGTGAGGCCAACTGGCATGGACTGACTGGCATCAGTAAGGCTTTCAGTAGGTAGAAGGTGCTGGTTCAGACTTTTGCTGTGGAAATAAACCCTCATCCTGCTTATATTAAGAGGCTGCAAAAAGGTGGGCACCCCCATGTTCACACACTTCTGGTTCTGAGTCCACCCAGTCTGGCTTAGTGCACAAAATGAGTAGAAAGTAACTGTGGCAACTGTAACTGTATGTTTCTGTTCCCACTGCAGTGCTCCTCACAACTTAGTGCTGGGGTGTACCTTGCAGGCTTCCTTTGCAGCGTGTCTGATTCAGAAAGCTTGTCTTCTAGAAACTTAAATTATACTGTTCTTGTCTCAAATTAGTATCTTCAAGCCTAAGCAGTGTTCCTGACTTAACCACACTTGGCTTTTAGGTCTAGCTATCCTGCTTATGTTGCACTGAAAATTTACTGTAGATACCCAAGTGGCTTGAAGTTTACACAAGAAAAGTGTTGGCCCCATTGAAGCCCTTGGAAGTGAGGGCCTTGTGGCTCATCATGTTCAGATTTAGTGCTCCTGCTGACCGAGCGATTTGCTTACAGGAGAATATTGACTTGTAATGTTGCTTAAAATAGCAGAAAAAATACTCAGTTTTTTGAGAAGTTGTGTTTGTGTCAAAGAGGCAGTATTATGTAGCCTGGTCCCTGTTTGCATCTGGGACCAAATTAATTTTAATTTGCTATTTAATGAACAAAAGGGGGTGGTCTGAAGGGAGTTCCAGTTCTGCAGCTGGGAGTGAAATCCAGAAGCTTTCTTATCGAGGCTTGCATAAAAGGAGTACCTCAGATGTTAAAAAGCGTTACTGTGCTGCAGTACAGTTGAATTCTACTTCATTTACACATTTTACTTTTCAGTAGCTTTTACTTTATGTTGTCAGTATAAAAATAAGAACTGGTTAGCTAATAGCTAGCCAAATGGTTGTTTTCAAGCAGAAGGATGGTAATCCTGCTCTTTTGGACTGGCTGATCTGTCTAAAAGGTTGAAATCAAAGCTCTCCTGAAAGCATTTGAAAGTGTTTTGTATTTAGCCATTTCTTTACACTGTCTGAAATTGCTGGGAATTTTCTTTTCATGTTTTCTGAAACATCTATACTGCTGCACTGTCAGACCTATTAATAACTTTGTGTGTTTTTTTCTTTTAAAGCAAATTGATGGAGAAGCATTTCTGCTAATGACCCAATCAGACATAGTCAAAATAATGAGCATTAAACTGGGACCAGCTCTAAAAATCTTTAATTCCATTCTGATGTTCAAAGCTGCAGAGAAAAACTCACACAATGAACTTTGAAGATAATGGAAAATGTGTATGAGCCAGCTTTCTCCACCGGAGCTCATGTTTTATTCAAAGCACAAAGACTTGCTAGAACTGTTGTGTAAGGACTCTCAGAAAGGAAGAAACATAGGTTCAGCACTGGTGGACTATTTATATTCTCCTAGAGCCAGTACATCTGAATCCTTCTGGGAAGTGTTCAAGCTTTTGAGAAGGTACTGTGTAACAACCGAGTCAGCTAGTCTTATTTACCAAACTAATGGCGCTAATTCTCCATGGATGGTTAGGATCCCTAACTTTCTCTGGACATCAAGAAAACCTTCATTAATTATTTATGCTGTATTATATAAGGGAACCTTAATATTTTCTAAGAATTCTTGAATTCTACTTCATGTACCCATTTTACTTTTCAGAAGCTTTTACTTCATATTATCAAAATAAAAACTGATTAGCCAAAAATTAGGCTACAGGTAGCCAGATGAGACTGTTATGGCTAATACGTATTTGTGCCATAGTTTGAAAATGAAACACTTAACGTTACATATGTGACACTTTATGCTACAGCATATAACTTTACAGATTATAAAACTGTCTGTTTGCTTGTAACAAAACAAAACAAACCATGTTGGGGTTGAAATTATAATGCTTTTTTGATAACTGAATGTTTTTACTTTTGCACGATTAAAAAAACGTTATGTGAGTTTTTCCACCAGCATCTTTAATGTATTTTACCAAAAGATCAGTATAGAGAAGGCTGCAACTGAAAAATAAAGTTTGACTTCATAGAAGAGTTTTTGTTTATGCTGCACAATAAAGTCCCAGCCTTTTACATGGAAGCCTACTAAAGTTGTTCAGCTCATGAAAGAAAATACATGTATTTTGAGGTAAGGACATCAGCAAAAAAGAAAATATATTCATTCGTGTCTGCACATGCCAGTCTCCAGTATAGTTACCACAACAGTGGAGATAAACTGTGTGCTAAAGCTAGGACTGCTGCTCTGTCTTTGTATTTGACATAGGGGTGTTTTCCCAGTGGTGGGAAAATTATTTCACTCACCACTTCCTAGTTGGAAAGTCTTATTTATAAATGAATAAGGCATAGGGGGAAAGATAAAGCGTGGAGGAAAAGGTTACTTAAATGCATATAGTGCATCGGCATATCCTAGATGTAAAATGCATGCATTTCACTGGGTCATTAGTAGGCTGCAGATGCCACCAGCAGGTACTTCGGTGAGGCAACCTTCCTTCTTGGAGGATTATTACAACAGTTCGTCAGGGAAAGTCATTGCACTTGGTATATATATGTAAGATGTAAACCAGATGCACTTTATGGGAGAAAGCCTAGCCACCTGTATACTGAGGACTGTTCTAGAATGTTAGTTTTGCAAGAAGAGAGAGGAGTTGGATCAAGATTTTTGGCAGCCCTCTTAGTGCTGCAGTGGGCAGTTGCTCAGCCTTTAGAGCTGAGAACAAACAGCATTTCCGTTGCACAGAGCTGGGAGAATTTTACATCTTCCCACAGATTTTGCTAGGCTGTTCTTTGGCTGGAGTTCCTTAAGATTTCAAGAACTCTCTGTGCCCCTTCCAGATCATGTAGATGACTGGTACCTGCCATAAGAAGAGGTGAAACAGGGTCAGTATGAAGTAAGTTGCATTGCTCTGTTAATTTCCTTCCATGGCATTGCATAAATAATATTTTTACATTTTGTTCAATATTTGTACATTCAGATTGCACTCTTATTGTACTACAAAACAAATAAAACCTGAACTGGAGCCGTCTGTTACATTTGTGTGTGCCCAGGATTCTCAGATGAACCCGGCTGTTCCCCTGGTATAGAGTAATTCCTCACTGTAGCTCAATGTGGCTATGAGTTTAAAAAAGCAACTCTGCTGCCGCTGTCTGCCCTCTCCCTAAGCACTTACTCCTCAGGCTCACAGGACACTTGCTGTCAGAATCAGAATCCTGTTTATGGACCTAGATTTTGTCACTGGCAGAAGCTGAGGTTGCCTATGCAGATCACTAGAATGCCAAATCCTTGTTTTCTTTCCTTCTGTCCTTCTATGTAGTTTATTTTCCTTGACCCTCTGTGCCTCTCCCCGGTGCCAGGTCTGTAGCCTGCAGTGAGAACCATTCAAGAGATTTGCTGCTCGACAGAGATTACTTGGGGTTGTTAACAGCTCCCTGAATTCTTAGATACCTACAGAGTGCTGTGGTTTAAGAAATGGGTTCAAATTAATACTGTTCGCAAGATGTAGAATAAACCTCACTTCAGTGGTACAGAGCCCAGTTTTATATCCATACAGCTGTCACAACGGGGAGGACATGCATAATCCTTACTTTTGTATCCCGTGTGATGACGTAGCAGGGTGTAGCCAACTCAGTTACAAAAACTACACCCAGCACATTCACTCAGAAACTAAAAACACTCAGGAGACCTACTGAATCTTTAGAATGTCAGTTGGTATTGGTTTGTATGTTGTGTTGGAGGTGTCCCAGCTGTCACACTGGTAAAGGTTGTCCCCTGATTTCCATTGGAGCCACATGAAAAATCCTGAGACTTCAGCAAGAGTTTGGACATTAAATGCAGCGATCTGCCCTCACGCTGCAGCATCTCCCACTGTCATCCCTGCGTTGGAGTCACGCCTGCACAGCCAAGCTTTACCGCAGCTTCTGTGGTCTTCCAAGCTGTGTGTTTGAGTGTTAAAGAATTCTGGTGACCACAAATACTGCTTGGCCTACACAGATGTTTTTAGAAATGGTGGGAGGTTGATCTTTTTGGTAAAATGCAGTGTTTTAATAAAAAGCCATTTTGATTTCTAATTAATGCAGTGGGTCATGTTTGCTGGCTGCTGTTACTGTCCATCACTAGGCACCTGGCGAAAGCTGTGCACTGTCAGGCAGTAACCCCTGGGGTTTCCAGACATGCAGGAGTTAAGAGGAGCATGTTAGGGAGAAAAGGAGGCTGTGGAAGAAGAGAGGAAAGGGCCTCCGATCTGTGTGGGCAGACAGGAGAACCACCACGTGAAGAAAGCTGATCTGTTCTGCAGAACAACTTCAGAAAGAAAATGTGGCGTTTTCTCACCGGCACCAAAGCTGTGGTTACAAATGCACATGGCAGCATCCCAGATAAGTCATTCTTGCTACTTTGAGAGCTCATCTTAGAATCCCTACTTAGCAAATTCAGAATTAATGTTAAAAACAACAACAACAACAACAAAGAAAAAAAGAAGAATGTTGCATACATGGAGAAAATAATGAAAACTCAATTCTGAAAATTAAATATCAGGGCCACCATTTTAAAACACAACAATTATTATAGTAGTCTTTCAGTGATCATAATATAATGAAATGATGGTAATAAGTAAATCTTTAATTTGTGCCACTTTAAAACATTAACTGTATTAACATCTGAAGCAGCAAAGTGCTCACGTTAGCTTACAATGTGTTTTTTAAATTCTGACAGTCAAAATATTATTTGAAATTGTCAAATGCTCCATCCATATGGAAAAATAATAAACGACACATGCAGTAATCTAAAAAAGTTTATTGTCTGTAATGTCTCTAGACTGCTTTAGAATTTCCATTTAAAATAATGAAAATGCTTAGGTTTTAATTTTTTTAAAAGTAACGAGTACAATTAAAAAAAAGGGGGGGCATTATTAAACATAACTATTACAAATATACAGACATTTTCACCAGAAAGAATGGCACTGATTTATCTTCACAACAAAGGGATTTATTTTGACAGAATGTCAAATGCTCCCGAGAGGAGCGCTGTGTACACCATCAGATACCGGGATACTCTGGTGCTTCCAGCCCTCTCTTTACCTGGGTGGGCAGGGATGCTGGGCTCCTCACCTCAAAGACCAGGGACTCCAGGAAGTTCAGCGTCCTGTGGATTCTCTTTGGGCATGGGATATCGAAGACATGAAATGCAGCCACCAGTGCTGCCAGGGCCATTGTGCAGTCATCGAGCTGGGCTAGCTCTTCTCTTTGTACATACAGCGCAAACTCACATGAATTCACATTGAAGGGATTTTTTACTTCCAACACTGGTGTCACCACCTTTACCTAAATTAAAAAGAAAGATCCTTCAAATGATGCCACAGCACTGCTTTGTTGAACGGGACGGAGAATTCAGTAAACCTAATAACAGTGCTTTGAATATAGCTCATATTTCTATGAACATTTGCCTTTACCCAAAAGGCGGGCTAATGTCATCCTTTTCCACGAACTCAGCTGAGCCACCAAAAGGCCAGGCAATGTGCCCAGGCAGCTGATGCAAGGAAGAGGCCAAGACTACTGGTGCTCTGCCTCCTACCTCCTCGTTCACAGCAGCAAACAGACTGGAATCGTCTCCAAAGACATCCGGCAGGAGTAAACATGCAGCAGTCATTTTCATATCTGTCAAAGACAAGGATTTCTGCTAAATTACAAATGAAAACATTCTGACACTGCAGTATCATCCTGGAAAAGCAGATTGCAGCCTATGTAATAGTTAACAGCTAAGCAGGTTAACTGTTGTTAGGTCCGTTTTGAAGAGTAGTTTGTACCACAGTGAAGTTTTAGGCACCTGAGCTGGCAATGGCCATTAGTATTCAAATCATTCATGCACTCTGCTACTTAATAATACAATTAAATTTCTGTCACAATAAGTAAGTAGGCCTTTGGGTTGCTTCTAGTGGAGTTTGCAAGCTGAGTAGTCCTCCTGCCCCCACTGCCCATCCCCAAAGGCCTCTCTCCCCAGTAAATCAGATGTCTCCGGGGAGTCCTGTTGCCAGAGGACTCCACGTTGAAGGCTGTGGTACAGTCGGATGCTGCAGGACCTCCTGGCACGTGGTACCTGCTACCCCTCTGGTGCAGCACTTACTGACTGTAACATCTTTTTTGCAAGTCAGACTTCTGGTGTCGTACGTTTCACTGAGCCTAGTTTGTCAGGCGTTTGTTATCCAGGTGCCAGGTCAAGTTGTTTATGAGAGAAAAACAGGAAAGTAAAGGCTTTGGGACTTTACTAAGGTATGAGTTCAAATCCTTGTGGACATGTTTTATAAGAAAAGGGGAAAGGACAGCACCCGTAGCTTTCTAAGGCCAAAGGTGTGAGTAGAAAGTCCATAAAGGCTTTGAGGATTAGGCTGTTCATTGACACTTTTTAATCCATCATGAGCCTATTGAGTACTGGTGGGTTTAAGCTTAAAGACAATCTCAGTATTTTAACCTTTTCTGTTGCTTTTTTAAGAAATAGCCTGGTAATAAAAGGAGTGAAACTGCTGTAGGAAACACACATGTTCATAGTGTGTCACCTTTGATTTGACATCCTGGCATTATGCCTGTTTGATAGAAAATGACAGTCTAAGGAGCACTTCTCACAGAGCTAAGCTCAGGCATAGGCATCGATAGAGCTGCAGTTTGGGAACGGTAACAATTCTAACTGCTTCAAAGGTTTTGTCCCTGCAGAACCGCAATCCCCAGCCTTCTCACACAGAAAGGTGAGCGGCAGCAGGTGCTTGCTCCCTGGCAGCCAGTAAGCCAAACACATCAAGGTATGTGGACCTCGTTGCGTGCCCGTGGTACCTGCTCGCCAGTGGTACCAGTTCCCGTGCTTGTTCCTGCAGTGTGGCTCTGCAGAGATGAGGTACTTGAAACACACTTGGTGGTAACTCTTTCTTTTATCTCACTGGGATAAAGACTTTAACCATAGAAACAGTACCTCTCTTTCTAAAGGAAATGATCTCTTTCTTTTTCTGGGACAATTTCTCTTTCTAAACCAGAAAATTAGTCTTCTGTGTGTACTTTTAGAAAATAATAAGCACTCTTTTATGTATCTAGAAATACATAATTCTGTTCATCTAGCAACACTTATTTTAAGGTAGTTACTAACTTTATCAAACCTGGAGTCTTTTATTCAATAGAAAAAAAAGTTCCAATACCTGACTGATTTAATTTTCCTAGTAATTTCTTAGTTTTTATTCCTAATGCTTCCCTATCACTATATATTTTTCAAGCAACCGTGGCATTTAAAAAATGTGTTTGCAATGAAATTGGAGCTAGTTTAGTTATATAAGAACAAAAGTCTGCTATTCAGAGTGTAGAAGATTTGTACTGACATTTCAGAATGTCTTCCTCTGTGTGCCGCTTCAGATTTTCTTGCAGCATAATGTTAATTGGATTATTCCTCACCACATACAAAGATAATATGTTTTCTGAATAAATCTCCAAAATCTCAACTGTTTTCTTATAAATGTCCATTTGCGTGAGAAGCTGGAACTCCCTAAAAAGCTAAAAGAAAAACAAATATTTGATATTATTGCAATCCTCAAAACCAAAACTGAAAACAACACGAGGTGCACACTTTGAAGATAGGATAAAAGTAGCTCAGTAAAATAAGATTATAAACTGGAGGGGATGGTTTAATTTCTTTTCCAAGCAGGGAAGAAATACATCAGGTAACACCACCATACTTCAAAGAACCCACTAGTGTTGTGTGTGGCATGTTTAACACAGGACTGGTGAATCTTTCAAAGTGAGGTTAGCAGCAAAAATATGAGTTAGATTAATGAGAACAGTGTCGATGGTTACTTCACTGGAAACATCCAGTAAAATATGTGCCCATGGTTGTATCACATCTATAACACAGAATTCAATGTCAGTATTAAAAATAGCTCTGTTACCTGATAAGGGCATTTTAGGAAGGGAAATAGTCTAAGAATGTCTTTTAAAGGTGCCTTATTTCGTATCATCTTTCTCCGTATTTCTATTGTCACATTCATTCTGTTATCCACTTCTTTCCAGTTCCTCTGAGTTTTCATATATTCTTGCTTAAGCCACTTAATATGTACATCCATTGCACTGCCTTCAAGAGGAATAGGTTCTTCCTATCAAGAAATGAAGGACAGAATCATAACAAGTCAGCTAGCGTTTTTATCGGGCGTAGTTTGTGTGACTTGAGTGTAGTCAAAGTGTGGTCAAGCTTAGCAGAAAGTACCTGTAGTATGGGTTTAGTACCAGTTCTGTGAGCTCACCCTTATAGTTAATAGTCATATTTAGATCTGCTTTCATATAATACTATCAGCCAAGACTCCCAAACTGAAATTACATATCTGAGGATGTCCATGAAATTCCTGTGCTGTGTCTGGTTTGCCTAATTGTGGTTTATTTGAAATTAGTAGGCAGTTCTAATGATGACTCAGTATTTAGCAATATTATCTCTGTATTACCAAGATAAATAGTATTTTCTTCTTACTCATACAGGTCCTAAAAGCGGGACAATTAACTTTCACATTTATGCAGCTGAGGTATTTACCCCCAAGAAGACCAGCTGAACTAAGAAAACTCTTAATGCATTTTTTTAATTTAATGCAACTCTTAAGCATCATTTAAGGAGTTTGACTGTTAGTGTTTTCAAAAAGTTATGCTGTACTTTAAGATCGTTAACAGCCTTCTTCGAAACTGTTATTATTGTCCCTGCTGTAATTCCAAACCCAGTAATTACTAAGAGGAGGAGTGGCTATCCAAAGCAGTACATCAGTGGCAGTCGCCTAGGGCTTTTTAGCTTCTGTTCGAGGATGCAGTGAATTTGCTCATTGAAACAAGCTGAGACAACATACAGATGCACAGTTAGTACAGTTACCGCGCTCAGGCTGCATTTACACTGGCGTTTCCTATGCGTATTGTCACCAATGTAGCTGTTGTCTGTGTCAGTGGTGGCCTCTGGGTCAACGCCAGAGGGAGTCAAGACACTTAGTCCTGTTGCCCAGAACATTTAAGATGCAGAGCTGCAAAACACACAACGTCCAAAACTGCTTCACACTGCTCTGTACGTGCAATTAAACTTTCCAGTCTAATTAACATCCTTTTTTTAGATTGTGCAGGTGGTATTCCGGGAATGGTTGCATAAGGTACACAATTAAAAAAACTGTCTCCCTTCTAGTGTATATCTATGGATTTCAATAGCCATTGGGATCACAGAAGAAAAGAAAAAAAAAAAGTCCTGCATGCAGGACAGGTACCTACCATGACCTGGCCCTTGCTAGGATGCTGTATTAGCACAGTCTGCACTCTTTCTAATAGAGGATTTTAGTCTTAATTGTATTGCAACAGGAGTGTTTGTGACCAGCTTGAGCAGGCCTTCCTGTCCTCGCTGCGCAGGAACAGAGTTGGTGGGTCAAGACAAATTAGTCCCATACTCTACCTGTCTGAGAAGAGTGCTGGGAAGAAGTATAAAGTAAGGGTGAGCGTGTAGTGGTACTTCCCTTGAGTTCTGTCAAGACTCCACTGAACTGAAGTTCATTGACTGCCAAGGATTGTGTCTTTATATTTAACAGCCTTCAGTAGATTTTCTCCTTCCATTGTTTCTCCCAGTCACTTTTCCAGCTCTCATAAAATCATACCTCCCATAACATCCGCGTTAAATTTGACACTTTAACTATGCATTGTCAGAAGAAATTAAATTTTTTCGTGTTTTCTCCTGCTGCTTCAGCCTTCTAATTATTGTACAGGATTCAAAACCTATTCACCATCTCCTTGCCACTGTAGTTTTATAGCTATCTCATATTCTGTCCTCAGCCATCTCTTTTGCCAGCCAAGACCGTCCTAAGCTATTTAATCATTCCATATATAAAAGCTGATCCATACTTTCAATTATCATTGTTATTTTCTTTGCATATTTTCTAATGTCACTACAGCCTTTATGAAATGGGCACAGTAAAACTTAAAAATACTAGCTGAAATGCAGGGACACCACAGGTACATACAATAAAATAATGTGCTCCCTTTTTGTTTCTTTCTTCAATAATTCTGAGCATTCAATATACATTTTGGATTACTGCTTAGCATTGTCCCCAATTTTTTTTAGCATAACATCAAAATATAATTTGTGAACTGCTGCGGGCATTTCGGGCGAGCGGGAGTCAGATTCAAATACTCACAGAGTTCAAGATCTGATCCGTTTATTGTACAAACCAGGTAGACTTTTATAAGGCATTCTATAAGCGTGCAATAATGTGGTTGGCTATTTTACAAGCGTATAATAATATGATTGGTTAACAATTGTTTACTGGGAAGATTTCTGTTTCTGCTTGTTCTGGCATGTAGGCTCCTTTCTGCGGTTTCCCAGCTCCTCTTATCACGTCCCGTTGGCCTTGGTTTTGAGCAAACATCTGCAATTTGCTCCTTTTTCTTCATCCCACTGTTCTGGCCGTAACCTCGTCTTATTTCTTCAGTATTTTTCCACTTGCTTCAGAGTTCAGTATAATCATTCAATACAGCAAGAGCCCCAACAGTGAACGGTACTAGTAAGCTCAGAGCCCATCACTTTAATTGTTAGGACTGGGTTTTCTCCTTGTGCCTCGTTTTTCATCTATCACTATTGAATTTTACCTGCTGGTTTTTTGGCCCATCACTGAGTAGCATGGGGTCCTTCTGTCCGTCTTTGTCTTTAGTACCCTTAGCATCACCAGATGTGGTCAGCCAATGATTCTCCTTTTTCCACGTCATTTAGAAATACATTGAATGGCATAAACTAAGCATTAATAATCTTTTCAACTGTAAATCCCAACTATTTCTGCCTTGCCTTCTTTGTTCTATCTTAACTGTTTATCCATGCAAGGACCTTCCTGCTTATCCCCTCAGATTATATCCTGTAAAAGCCTTTGAAAGGCATCTGGTGAAATCTCTTCTGAAGTTAAACTATGTCAGCTGGATTTCCTGTGTCCTCAGGGTTGTTGAATACTTCAAAGAACTATTGAATTTATGAAAAAATACTTCTGTTTACCAAAACTTTGTTGATTCCTTCCCAATGTGTTCATCTCTTGGGTCTGCATTACAGTTCTTGCCAATTTGGCCAGTAAAGAGAGGTTTCTTGGTCAGTATGTTCCCTAGCTCTCTCCTGAAACTCTGGAAACTGGCATCAAATTAGCTACCTCAAATTTTCTAGTGCCATGTTTCATGAGACAAATTGCACATCACAGTTAGAAAATTACCTATTTTATCCTTGGACACGTCCGAAAATTTTGCACAGATACTCGGTCCTGGGAACGTGTTAGTATATGATTCTGTAACCTCTTTACTGGCACGCCAATCTGAGACAGATGCCCTGGTGCTGCCTGTGAAGAATGGTCCCAGTAACGTGATCACCTGAACTCCTTTTCTGAGAATCCTTGCAAAGTCTGTTTAGTTTTTCTGGTATGGCTTTATATTCTGCAAACCCTCCTGCACCTAGAGAGTGCACCCTGAGCACTCCTGTCCTTCAGCAGCATCAGGCTTTTCCTGCTTCTCACCTGGTTGAAAAAGCCTTTGTAAGCAGTGCAGAAAAGGCAGAAAACCACAAAAAAATTCTGTGCAAATCTCCAGCAGATTGCTCACAGTCATCAAAGCACTGTTTTGCTGCTAGCGTGTCATCTCTGCAAGCTCCCTGCATCAGTGTTTGGTGGGTTTTGGTATCTATTTTTTATCGGTTACTGACTTTGAATACCATTCTAGTATTCATACAGCCCCACGTGGGCCGTTCAGCTGCACCTTAACCTGCTCACACTTGCAGTAAGTTGGAAGGACTGTCTCTTGATTCAGCACGACCACTGCACAAAACCAGGGGCTGGTCCATTCTTGTCATCTCAAGCACACTTTCTCACACATGCACACACACACACACACACACACACTTGGGCAATTGTTCATGGCTTTTTAGTTACATTTATGTTTTTTACTCTGGGCAAGAGCTAGTTTGAAGCCTCTGGCTCCAAACAGCTCCATTACTACTGGCTTCTCCTGTGGGTCTGTTTCCAAGCCTCCTGCCTGTAGAGCAGGAGCTTCTTCAGCTACCTGACATGGAGCACAGCAGCTTATTTCGAGAAGAGCTGTCACCTTCAGTGCCTTACTTGCAGAGGCAGAACAGCAAAACAAACTCAACCCAGTGTGCCGTGACCACAGACAAACTGACAGGGCTGCTTAGAAACAGTGAGAAGAACAAGTTGCGACCTTTACTCCAGCTTATCTTCATCTCCCTTGTCAAGGCAAACACCTCTGGCGTTGATGGACTTTTCATGTAGTCAGCTCTGTCCTCAAGAACTAGTTTAGCTAGTGACATTACTAATTACCTAAATGAGACCATCTGACATTTTTGTAAGCACCAATGGCAAGCTACCAGTAGAAATATGGCAGTAGTACAAGGAAGAATTGCTGTCATACCTATCTACGGGGGGGAAAAAAAGTGATGGAAAGCCAAACTTTGTTGTTTAAGTCATCCGCTACATATGAGTAACATAAGCAGAAGTCAGTGTTAGGACTGGGTTTCTTACAGTATTCAGCTTGCTTAGAGCAATCGCCATCTGTAACCTTTCCATCTTTTTAAGCTGCACTTCTAGGCTGAAGAAAGGTAGTTCTGAAATTTAAGATCTTTAACATAGGTTGTTTAAACTAGTAGTCTATTTAATAGATATATGTAGCCAGCCATAAAACACATTATAAAACTTCAGTCAAGTAATAGAGCTCCAGAAATGTACCAGATCTGTAGTAGCAGTGTTTGGATACCAATTAATGAGAGTTCTCAACTGGTCTTAATAAGCCAGTGCTGCTGTTTCAGAGATTACTTCTTGTTTAGTAAAGTGCAGTGGAAACAACAAATAATGTTTATGTACCTTGAGGATGGGCAATGGTAAGTATGATGTAAAACACTTGGGATGTTGTAAAACAATGCTGCGCATGCAGTGAAAGAGCAAGTGAGTACTGAGTTCTAGGGTTGGCATTAGCAACCCAAGTTGCTATGATTTTGGGGACTCCTTGACTATATACAGTGGCAGGCCTGTGCCTTTTATATCTAAACACTTCATTTTGTGTCTGGACGGTGTCATTCCTACTGGGGAATACAATCACTATACTGTAGTATATAGTGCTATGTAAACACCGATCAACTGATAATGGGGAAGGACAGATTTACCGCATCATTGTGTATTTCTAATTCCAACTGGTTTGGTGCAAGTGGGGCGTGTCTGTCAGTCAAGAACAGAACAGAGCAATGGGACCTCACCGGCACGGTAAGTTGAACAGCAGTGACTGACTTTAGCAGAACCAGTGTGGAGATGGAGAACAGTGACTTTAGATGTTTGTGGATGAATAGCTGTTTTCAGTCAACCTAGCTGAAAATCTAAAGGGCAAAACCATTCTGATTTATGTTGTTTGTTATTTCTAAGCATAGTTTCATTGAAATAAAATCTGAATATCTTTGATAGAGCAGGAAATATTGGCACCACTTGAATTTTACACAAATCATTTTTGACCTCAGGATTTATTAGCGTCTAATATCACAAAAGGGTTTGCTTTTATTAAAAAATTACAAAATACCATGCGTGCAGCAGAATGTGTTCAGTATGTAACTCGCTTGATAACTCAATTTCCATTTTCTTCAGCCCTTCTCCCTATTTTGCAAATTTGCCTTCTTTCTAGTAAAGCGCAGTGAATTGATATTAACTTAGTCACACCTAAATGCAGGATTCACTTAAAATATTTTCATTTTTTCCTTTTAGTTTTTAGTTTGTAAACAAGTTGATTTTTAAGGTCAGTGGAAAGATAACCAAGAGCTGGCTTTCTTTTGGAGAAAAGAAGTTACCTCAGTGGGACATCATTTTGCAAAGTATTTTAAACTTTATTGGAGAATTATTCCAAGTGTGATTTAAAATCTTCTGTAGTTATCTTTAACATTGCTGGTATGAACAGTAAGAATCTGGGGAAGGCTGGCTACTGAACAAGTCCATCAGCCTGTCACATGCCAATTTAGAGAGGATTCTAGATGCAACAAAGCTAGTTACAGCACAGCAGTATTCCAGTAAAATGTTGACAATAATGTTAAAGCTCAGTTACTTCAATGTTGTGGAAATGCAATCCTATCTAGACGGAAGCCAAACCTGTCTCAATGTCTGAAGAAAAGAAGCCAAAGCTAACCGTTCAGCATATATGCAGGACAGAACTAAGAGCCTCTTTAAATGAGGGATCTTTTATTCTTGAGGCCAGCCAACCTCCTCTGGCCAGACTTTCAATTGTGTTGCTGTTAATATCCATTTCCCTTGCACCAATAAGGATAATGTAAATTGGTGATCTTCAGTTATTTTTGTATATAGAATTTTGTCTTATTTAGCAATGTATGTACTTCATTAGTAATGTAAAGAATTTACATTCTTTTTAAATAATAGAAGTAAATCTGGAACAAATGAGAATTTACTGCAATGCTTTAAAAAAGCAAGCTGACTTTTTGTCACAAGCTCAAGAGAAATACAGCAGAAAAAAAAAAAAAAAAAGTTCAAAAAGGTGCAGAAAGGAAGTTGATGAGGTAAGCAAAGCATATCCAGTAGCTGTGTGTCAGCGTAACACAGACCTTGCCTGAGGGGCCGTCCTGCCAAGGCTCTTAGCCCTTCTGTTGGATTCACAGGTGACAAGTGACAGCAATAGGGGAGCCCATTCCTCAGCATTCAGGCCTGCATCTGCCCTTATCTTCTTGGCATCTCAGGTATCTGTGACTAAAGCCACTAGATCTAGGAGCCATGCAGATTTCAGGGCTCTTTACCCATGCTCCAGATGCCTTTTGACAGTGACCCCCAGTCGATATTCAGAGTTCTACTTGGAAACATATGCAAGTGTTAAGATGCTCAGAGTAACAAAAAGTAAGAAAACATACATACATAAAACAACCAGACTCCAAATCCTTCATGTCTCCCATTTCCTGAAGCAAGAGGATAGTCATTTGGTTGGAGACAGGCTTTTAAATACACGCCCAATTCTTTAATGTCCTTTTGATGGATCTTGATTTTTCCCCATATTCCTGTGAAAAGCCCCAGCTTGCAGGGCACTTATATGAGTCAGTGCCACAGCCAAGGAAGTGAAGCTGCTACATCTCTTTGTGGGGAGGAAGGGAGCAATTCTTATGCATGATGTGCATCTCCAAGGTCTAAGCTTTCAGTTACTGTTGAAAGCCAGCATCATAAATCCCAGAAGTCATTAATGTCAACACCAAAGTAACATGACTGCCTAATCACAGAGTGATGAAAGCTCCTCTGGTGAGGACAGCAGGCACCTCTTGCTCTTTACAAGCGTTTACACCAGTTCCTGAATGGTAAATGTAGCCTAGCAGTTGCTAACAATAAAGATCAAGATCCTTTTTTTTAAGAATGCCAACATGACCTACTGACTCCCTGGTTTGAGACAGTGAATTCAAATAGGACCAGTAGAGTTAAAGGGATGGATATGAGGATGCTGCAGTGCATGCTGTTGATCTGCTCACTGCTAACCTTGGATTCAGGTTCCTCATCTGGGATGATTTGGGAATATACCTTTGAGGGAATTCCTTTGGATGGAGAATAATCTGCTTGCTGGAAAGGTAGAAACCATGCAATGGTAATGAGAACCATCTCCTGGAACAGCAGTGCCACACAAATTCAGTGGTGCCAGCACTGAGTGGGAGCTCTTTTTACATCATACTTTGGGACTGGGTTGCTGATGAGTTGCAGTTTCGGTACAGCTGTTGTATTGCTTTTCATTATTGCTGCCCTTGTCAGCTCCCAGAAGCAGCTAATAATATTTCCTTTGAAAGAATATTTCAAATTTTCCTTGCTAGATGCTGAGACATACCCCGACTGATGTTATTGCTTAGAGCGTTGCAGCTGCTAACACTTCTTGATTGCTGAGTCTACCTGCATCAGAGTTAGCATCAATGCTTAAGGAATTTACGCAAGAAAGGCTGACAGCAGCAGTTTCAGTGATTTCTCTGTGTCTAACTGAAGAATATGATGCTTGCATACTCACACTGGGGGTATGGTGGGACCTTTGTTTGGGATAATCTTTTCCATTAATTGGGTTTTGTAACTTCTTCATGTTAAGAAACAGGTTTCACAGGTAGCTAAGTGAGCATAATCTTAATCTCATGTCTTGATTTTTGAATACTGAAAAGTCTTGCTATTTTGTCTGGATTATGTACAGACACAAGGCATCATAAAAACAGAGTGCACAGAACAGTTTTTAATACCACTACTTTAACGGACAGCCTTTTTATCTGTGGTGACTTTCACGTTCATCATAATGACATTTCTTATGCTGAATACTGGGGCATTTTATATCAGGAGGAATGCTCAAACCAGGCTATGACCATCAGAAAGCGGAGATTTGCTCAAAATAATTCAAAACACCCCAGACTGATCTGGAACAAGTCTGAACCTGAAAGGCAGGCAGCAAGCTGGACACTGCTCAGGGCCCATCTTGTCCCAGAGGGTGGGAGAGAACTGAGAATGCATCACAGCTGTGCCACCCCTCGTGTCCAAACCCTGAGCACAAATACAGGTGACCCAGCACAGGCAGACTGCTTTCATGCAAAATGAGCATGTAACCTACTGCAGGATCCACGCTGACTTGTACTCAAATGAGATGTTTAATTAAAGCAGGCTCTGCTTTAATTACACATAATCACCCTTTTGAGCCAGGCAGAGACTTTCAGAGCTAGACTCACATGCCAATGCTAACTGCAAACTTTTGAAGCCGCGTAAGTCAGTTTATTTCTGATCACAACTGCTTTCTGATTTGTAAGCTGGCAAATACACTGCATAAGCAAATGGGTGAAATCTGTTTTCGTCTACCAAGGGACAACCTGTATTCCATATTTTATGTTAATTCACAGAACAATGGAGGTAGTGAGTGACATAAATAAGAAGGTGAAGTGCAAGATGTATATCAGGATTTTGTGTTTAAAGTTTTTGCTTTGACTCGAAAGTATTTTAAAATATGAGGCAAGCAATACCACACACTATGTATGCACATCAAAATTTTGGTGGAAAAAATCACAGTACAAAAGTACAGCCACTGAATGATCATTTGTATATGCATGCTCACATTCTGGCTGTGCAGACATTCAAGCACTTGATTTGGAAGCTTTTAATCTTAGAGGAAAAGGGTCTATCACCCCTGCTTCGTCTGTGTATAGCATTCACAGTATAGATGGTACCTAATGCTGTACCTGCCAGTAGGGCCCCTCAAACACAAGGCTGAGCCAAGTTTCTGCATCTCATGCACAAGCTGTCCATCTTTTGAGAGTTTTCCAGATGTTTGATTCATTTGGTTTCCTTTTTCCCTAGCACATGCTTTCTTTTCTTCTCATCCTCCCTTTTCTCCAGCCATTGCCTCCCAAATCCTATTCTCTCCACACTCACTGAAACACTGTTTTAAGTTTCTAACTCCTGCAGTGGCATAATCTCGTTGACAAACCTGATGTCAGTTATCACCTCAAAGAAAAACATATCTCTAGGAATTGTCTAACTTGTGTAATTTACCTAATTTGAGGTAAAAGAAACTTCAGCGCACAGGGTAGACATCAGTCAATCCTGGGTCCTTCTTTCATCAGAAAAGAGTCTCTAGATCATGATGAGCATAAAGCCAATGAGATAAACTTCTGTGAAGCACCCAAAAGCAGCAACTTTTCCATCACCATTTTTATCATTGCTGTTAGCCCTAAGACCACCCCCAGAGGCTCAAGCAGACTCCCAGCTCTGGTATCAGTATGACTTCGGCAAAAGGTTGCACAGGCTGAGGAAAGGTAAAGGCAAAAGAGAGGATAGATCATCTGCTTCACCCCATTAAATGCCTGGCTTCCTTCCATCAACAATCAGCTCCCTCATGTTGGTTGGTTCAGGGACCGTCTTCTACATCTGCCCTGAACCAGGTACTTTGTGCAGGTTAAGCCTTCCAGACCTCATCATTACATCTGGCTCTGGGTACCCAAGGTGATCTTAATATGGATTTTGGCCAAACTCAGGAAGCCCATCACACAGCTTTTCAACAGTCCTCCTCCTGTTTAAAGCCAGAAGGCCCTTCCACTCTCTCTAAGACAAGAACTCTCTCTGAGCCTCATTAGTTAAGGGGAAACCTTGGCCTTACAGCAAGGATGTTCTCACCAGCTTCACTGCTCTGGTACTACATGATACCACCAAAGAAAGCATTCACGGTCCCCAGCTTCTACCTGGATGCCTCTTAGGCCAGATATCTCTGATTTTCATCTGGTCCTCTTGGCTGAGGATTTGCACATTTTCCATGTTCAACATTCGTACTTATCTTCTCTGTACAGGAATAACATCAGCAGATGTCCAAGGTCATGAGTTTAAGTTTCTGCAGAATCCTTCCACTTCTCCCAGTCATTTCTTATCTCTATCCTATAGACACAGAAAGGAGATGGCCTGCTGGTGCCCCCTTTATAAATTGTTTTCGTTACGCTATTTCCAGCTCTGCTGGGTGTGACAAATATGCCCAGTTATCTGCAAACATCTACAGTCTTAACTGACATCTTGTCAGAGCCTATTTCTCCTTTTCACACCTAACTTCAAATTTACTTGTGTGACAACTCCAGAGCAACCCTGATGATCTCATATACGAACTGTCACAGGATGTAAGAAATTGGAGGCAGAAGGACGACTGTACTTCCTCCGCTTCTAAGATTATGAACTATTAAAATTCTTCTAGCCTGTTATATGCCCTTCAAATTCAGGTAATTTAAGATCTCCTTGGATAGTCCCTTTGATGACAAGTTTTCTCATACAGGGGCTGGGATGGATTGAAGGAGCTTGATTCAGTTGCATACATGTAGCTATGTAGTGGCTTTTGAGATGTCATAAGGGTATCCCAGAAGTCTCTGGAAGCAGGGAAATATGACACAGGACCTACGGGAGACCCACACCCTTCTGCATTGACTGATGGAGCCATGCAGGATATCTGTGGGCATTCTTGTGTCTGTATTCAGCTAACTGAATTGGCTGTGAAGTCATACTTTCCATGGACAGCACTGTTCAAGACTGACCTGACAAGATTTCAAAAGTTTTGAAGTCTTAAAGTTCTGAAAGGGACAATTTGCTCTTTGGTCACCACCCCTGTGATGACTAAGCTAACATTTGAACCACATGCTTTCATCATATGGAATCCAATCACCAGCTCTAACTGTACTTGCCTTTTGCCTTTCGATAAATCCTCCAGCCAAAGATGCACACCGAGAGTGCTCTACCTTTCTATTCCTTCTGGCTCCCCCAAGTCTATGGCCCTTCCTGTTACAACTAGCAGGAGGTGGTTTCTCTCATAGCCTGAAGGACCATAAGCCAAATAATTCCTTAGGGAAGAGAAAGAGGTTTATGGTGCCATTTTGTTGCTAAAAAACCCCAAACCAAACAAACAAGGAGATCAATGAGAACATGCCACTGGATGGCTGTCTTAGCAGTAATCCACCCCTGGCTTCAGAGGGAAGACTGGCTTGCCTTTCTTCTTTATTTTTATGGTGTGATGACCCCTTTCGTGGAAAGTATATTCCATTTGCAGCAGATGAAGGGCATTATCATTACAAAGAACTCCCTCTGGGATTACTGCTGCTCCAGGATATTTGCCTGACTGTGGAAAACGGCAGAGGAGGACCCTCACTCCATAGCCAGAAAACCTGTTAATTAAGGAGGTTTTCCTGATCAAGTTCTGAATATCCCTCAGACATAGAGGCTCATATTAAAGTCTATGTCAGGCATAGTCCAAGCTTCTTTGCAATCACGGCTCAACCTGGTGGTTGTAAGGATCACCATTTTAAGGGAAACCTCCTTCAGTAACAGACACCTCCAGCATGGATTTATGTGCTTACCTACCACCATTTTACAGCCCTGCACTTGTTCAAGGCCTTTCCCGTGATGCTAGCCACTCTAAAATGAGTATAGTGTTCGGTCTTCCTTGAATGTAATGCTATGTAATGAGGAATACATCATCATATGTTTTAAAGAAACCGGAGGAGAAAGCCAGATGCTGCATCTGGAAGCAATGCCTTGCATGGGAGGCCACGTAATGCTTGTGCTGTGTTTGGAGGAGGAACGCCTGCTGGCAGGTAACAGGGCTTGGACAGACCATGGGGCAGACATCATCTTCGGCTCTGAGCACACCCCAGAACATCACAGAAAGCTTGTCCTGACAAGCAGCTGGGTTTTTACATGATAAAGTAGAAAGAGTGGTTAAGGATTTTACTATTAGTAGTAATAGCTTTATTACTCTCTTTATATAAGAACAAATACCAGATATACCGGTGAGGGACTTCTTATTAGTAAATAATCTTTTTATCAGTTTCATGCCATTAATAATCCAAGATTATACTGACACAAAGCACATTTGGCGAAGTTACATCTTACAACTATTTAGAAACTAAAGCTCAGTATGTAAGTCAGCTGTGTGGCTGGTAAGTAGGTCAGCTGTTTGGAACAGATGTACTTTTTCATCTGCACCGCTTCCCAGTTGGCTTCAACCTATAATGCCCTGAACGTCCTACTCTGCCTATCTAAGGGAGAGTGTGGTGACACAAAGGGGCTAGGAGTCCTTCACTGATTGTTCTCCACAGGTCTCCTTAACCTGGAATTAATTTCCCACACTTTTACCTTAAATAATCGTGATGTGTTGGCTTCTAGTCCGCACAAGGCTGAGCTGTTCTTCCAGACCTGGAAAATGGATGAAGGCAGGGGCATCTGACTAATGATAATTTGAATATCCTTTGGTTTTGCCTGTGGTATTGGCTTCTAGACCAAGTATTTATTCTTCTGAGGCTAAGACTCTTTATTAAGCATTTTAAATTTATCACAAAGTAGGTAGTGCCAAGGACTGGCAGAAAGGTGCCTTTATGTGTGTCCCTAAATATACAGATAAAAAACCTCCATGCTGCATTTGTTTAAAAGAATATTAAACAAACATCTTGTTCAGCTGTGCATATTTGTAGTGACAGAATTTAGGACCTCAGAGTCAGACACACCTGCTTTCAATGTAGAAACACATTTAAACCTAAGAAAGTTATGATTCGTTCAGTTTTATGGGACTCATTCTTAAGACTTAATAGGCTACACAAGTGTTAATTCTTGCATTTATATTTCTATATTATTTTTATATATATATATATCTATGTGTGTGTGTGTGTGTTCAGGATACAGGAAAAATGAGAGAAAGGAAGGAAAAGTTGTTTAGGGATACTTTGCATCCTCTTGCCTTCTTCCAGTTTAACCCTTATTTGCTTATAACATTAAGGTTAGCAGAAAATGCCTACGGCCTTAGAAAAGATGGAAAATAATTTCTCCTTCTTTAATTTCTAAAGCAAACAAGGAATGACTAGTGAGGTCCTTTGGTAATGTAGTTAAAAAGAGGGGTGATTCCTAGTTTACAGACACACAGCACAGTGCGGTTAGACATTCTCTATAGAAAAATAAAGTTGATCACACAGTCCCTACAGGATCACTGCAAAGCCCTTCCCAGCTAGCTGATGTGACAAAAACAACCCGTATTTGCCCTTCCAAGCATTAGCAGATAAAGGATGGCTAACTCTTAATGCATGCCCAAAACCAGACGCCTGTCATTTCTCCTTTACTGCATGCAAGACTGTTTATTGTTTTGCACCCAAATGAAAGGTTTCTTACTTCGCACATTTTGCAAACCTTTCAAATAAAGCAGGCAAAAAGAGGGAAGTTTATTCCTGCACACGTTAATCAAAAAAGGATAAACAGAAATTACAGAAGCTTCTAAAAAAACCAACACAAACAAACCACAAAACCAAAAAAACCCAAAAGTTTTGGGTAGAAAACTATAGCTTCCTTCAAACACAAGGGCAATGCATGCAGAAATGCATCCAGTTAACCACTCTAAATACATGTGTCTCGTAAAGAGCAGGATGGACATGTGTAAACTAAAGTCAAATATCTGCTTACCTATCTTCTTTATCACATTCTTACAGTTGTTTAAATTTTACCACATTTTAATTGCAGTACAAGGAAGTGTGAGGAGCATTGGCAAAGCATAACTGGAACCTTAATGTATTTATGAAAGCGTATAAATTAATTAGTATGCTTCAAACACTTACTGTGCAGTGTTAGCTCTGAATTCTCTAACTAAAGGGATATGCAGCAACTGCACACATACATTCATAAGCATCCCTATGTATATCACACATCAACGTAAACAGCTTTTATATAACAAAGTGCAATGCGACAGTAGGATATGGCCACTTGCTGCCAGCTCAAATACCACTTTGCATTCTTATTTGTACAGGGATTTCAGCTCTTAGACATAAACCTCTATCATTTTTCACTCTAATTGGAGGTGTATTATCTAAAGCAGAATGAGAACACTGCATTTAAAAAAAACCCAGAACTTTCTGTCCAGTTGGCAACAACTCTAAATGGCAACAAATGTGCAAGGCACCAGTATTGCGTTTAGCTCTGCTGTTGATACTTAGGTCTCTGAAAACAGAAAGCAAGTCAAGGGTCTGGCTATAGGACAAACTATATAAAATGAGTTTAAATAGGCTGAGATCACCTTGTTCTCCTTTTTACTGGCTGGCAGCCTTACTGTCAGCAGAGGAGCTGAAAGATACAGAACTCAGTTAAGCACCAAAAACCCTTACCTCTACCTGCACCTGGACATCATCAGGTTTGTTTTCAGCAAATGAAGATTTCCTGGTCTGTCCTCGCCTGTGGCCAAACTTGCATTTGTTCCTCAGGACTTGCTCATCATCTTCAATGGGTCTCCGCACATACTTGAAACGATCTTTAAGGGCCCGTTTCCATAGCAGCTGCATGAAGGGGGGGGGGGGGGGGGGGGGGCGGGGCGGAGAATAAATCTGTCATTACCAGTATTTTTTATCAAGAATTTGCCCCATTCCTAAAACAGGTCGATTTGTTTTATCTAGCTCTACTTTATAAAAAACTGTTTGCCAATAACGGAAAAAGACTCATAGGGCAGCATCAGCATACTGGTGGTTTCAGGACTGAATGAAACATAAGCACCTGTAGTATGTGACTCTATGGCAACTAAACGGTGGGGCTACTGGCACAGCTGTAGTTCATTAAGGATGACAGCAATTAAACCTAAGGGTTAGATTTAGCCAATATAACTAGGGATGTAGTTGAAACCACAGTTTGCTTTCCTTTTCTCATCTCTTACTTTGGGATGCTCCAGTCATGACATCAGGTCATGAAACTACCCATGAATCAGATCGGCTCACTAATGCCACAGAAAACTAATGTTTGGGGGTGGGGTGGGTTTGTTGTTTTTTTTTTTCCCTGAGTGGACTATTTTTCCTCTGCTTCTGACAGCCTCTGATGGGTTGTGCAGTTGTATGATTGTAATATCTAACATAGGGGAGTGGGAAAGATACAGTGGGATACTCCCTTTTGCAGGGAACCTACAGTTACACTGCATCAAGTCTATTAAACTGAACTCAAAACTGCTGAATTAAGAGGATCGTTTCAGTAGACACTAGTGTTTGTAAGACTCTTCAAGGTATGTAAATTGCAACTTAAAGGTAGTTCTGCACTGCATGTGGATGCAGCCCTTGTTTAATGGAACCATCCATCACTCTGGCAGCCAAAGATGGAGTTTATATGGTCCCACTGCTTCTATCACACTCGCATCTTTTTTTACTTGGGTGCTGAAAAGTCATTTCTGAAAATTGTATGAACAGCAACTTATTCGTGCATCCTTACGGACAGATGGTTGTTTACCTGCAGTCCCCAGCTCAGCATCCCACGGCAGGACCCAGCCGTGCTAACCATTGACAAGTGGGGAAGCAATTACTAATCAAACGCCATTAAAAAAGTCTGCAGGCAAAACCTGCAGTTGTGAATACTGAAAATGTTTTGCCAGATCCTCAAAAGCAAATGCTTGTTCCAGTTATTGAGGGGGTTTCAACTGTCAGAGGGAATAAAAATTAGTCAGAAAAGTGACTGCAAATGACAGGATGTGGCAAGAGAGATTCAAATAGCTGTTACCTCATTTTCCAGAATTGACTCCAGTACTACACTTACTCAATACTGCACTCAAGCCTGTACTCACTGACATACTAAACCACCATATAAACAGACGAATGATTACTCCAGATTTCTTACCAAAATGGTGTCCTTTATTAGTCAAGGTCATATGACTTTAAGGGCTAACTTTGGTGTGAACCAGAATTCAGTAAAAATAGACTAAGTAGTATAGCATCTGTCTTCACAGCAGCCTGACATGCCTGCCTTTCTCACCCACAGGATATGGATAGGAGGGTCTCTTACAGAGACACTGATGAAGGTAGCATGACCTTGCCTTTCTCCTGCTGAACATATTGCTCCCAACCCGCTAGGGTACTAGCTGACTTACAGGCCCTCAAGCCTAAAAGCAAGACTTCCATGAATGGTGAAAAATGATGGTGGAAGAGCTATGAGAACACAGCCCCTGTAGCAGCTACCTCAGCTCTTCTCAAGCAGACCTGGGCCAGCCAGGGGAGGTGTGCCTTTCCTGGGGGACACCTTCTGCCACCCACCTGCAGGCCCTTACAGAAGTATCCTCTCAGCACCAGTAACACTTGAACATTGAGAACTGGCAAGAAAACAAATCCATCTGTATTTCTAGTACGTAAACTTCAGACTTGGGATTGGAGTCACATTTTCACCAATCTAAACATAACAATTAGACACAGAGCACAACTGCTCCCCCAGCCTCCTCACAAGGCATATTTACAGCTTCAATTTGAGTATCACACCAGCACTGCTTTCAAAAGCAGTAAGGTAACTACATGCCTTGCAAATCCCACTTGTTATCTGCCTGAGAGATTAAGGTTCCCAAATAAGTTTACAATTCTGGCCCTATGAATTTACATCTTGATGCAAATACCCCAGTGTTATATGCCTAGCAAAATTTATTTGGAATATGGTCATTTTAAGGCTGTTGAGAAACAAGCAAACAAAAACCTTAGCTTAATGCTTCCCTGAAGTGTTCAACAGATGTTAAAATATTTCAAAACATGATAAGCCCAGAATATATTAGCAGTTGACAATTTAAATCTCCCCTTAGTTGAGTTTTGCACAGTTTCTTTCTTTTGAAAACCTTTGTTTGGCTAGAAGATATTTTTGCTTATTCTTCCACATGAAAGAATATGCTGACACCTATACAGAGCTTTAAATATCCCTCAAAGTTCAAAACATTCAGCTGTTTCATATCCCTGTCCTCAGATAAATTAAGAGTTTTAACTAAATTATTTCTGTAATAGGATTCTCATAAGCTTAGCCAAGTCCCTTCTCACATACCTATTTCATGAATGAGACTGCAAGCACATACTTTTATGTGCTTCCCCTGGCGGGTAATGCATCTTCTAAAAAGGACGCTTTCGTTACCATTTTTGAGCTGATAAGTCTATTTTCTATTAATTCTCCCCTCCCCTCGCCCTCAAAAAAAAAAAAGCCCAAACCACCCCAGGAAGGTTTACAATGCTTGCAAGGGAGCAGAAGGATTAGTCTGTGTCTATCTGACATAGGAGGGGAAGGATTACATGCAGATTAAAAGCAGTAATTTACTAGCGAATAACCATTTTGTGTGCGGCAGTTACATAAATCGGGCATGTCAGCACTGGGATCCTGGGTTTCACCAGCATCATAGCACTGCTCAGCAGCCCCAGCTCAAGGGAGCCGCTTACGCAAAGCCCACTGGCCACCGGTGTGGATGAAGAGCCCTCTCTTTTCCCTTTTCCTTCCTTTAAGGTTTTCTTGGAACAATACAATTTTCAACATGTTGGCTGAAATGGAATAAGGGCAGTGACTCTTTCCAAATGGTTGGTTGTAACCCTTGTAAAAGGAATAAATATATACAGAATAGGATCTAGCAAGTGTCAAGAAACAGCATCATGCTAATTTTCTTTTGACTGCTGTGCCTGACTCTGGCTTTTGCTGTATAACCTATTTTGTCTGTAACTACTTACAAATGTTGTGTTGGTTACATTATACATCAGAACTCTAATAATCTATTTCCTGATCAAATGGAGTTCAATGTGTTTTGTTTTTTTAAATCTTGTATGTGTTAGTTTAGGATAGCATTGTTCTTTAAGTAGAAGGAATCATCATGGGAAAAATGACTTACATAATCACTTTAAAGCACTTTTTTCCAAAAGCTGATCTTGGAACAGAGTAGGGAAATTAATTTCATTCCAGGTCTCCCATAGACATCTTAAATGAGTTTTGCCTCATTATTTTTAATTATTATTTAGATTTTCAAATAATTTTTCTTTAATTCCTGCTTCAGGAGGGATCTAGTAAATAACATTCTTTTTAAATTCATAGTACCTAAGTAGCTTATTTGTAAACTTATTCATTTAGGATCATTATCATCATCCTGACTATACTGCATTGGATATCCTTTGCAAAAGGGCTGATGGCACAGAAGCATATTTTTCCCTACTGCAAAATCAAACGTGAAACCTTTTAACCAAGACAACAGAATTATGGATAACCCACTAGTAAATCTTGAAACGTCAAACTTTTAATGACCTCTCACTGCAACAGTATGAGATTGAAAATATTAGACTAAGTTTCTACATAATATATGCATTGTTGAAAGTACTTGTTTAAAATAGTTTGGAGTTATAAATAAAGTGTCCGGTATTTTGGGAAAAAACCCTCTGAAACCCGCAAAAGTGGAATGTTCAAAGCTTTGCAAGTAATATTTTTCCTGCCATGAAAATACTGGTGTGAATGTAAACGCTCTAAGGTTTGGGTTTTTTTGTTGTTCCTCTCTGTTTTCCAGCAGATCTTTCCCCTTTCCAATCTTCCAAGCCACTTCACTTCCATGAAAATGTTACAACAAAAGTGCTGAAATCTTCAGTTCAGAGTTTCTCCAAGATTTTCATTACACCAAGTTCTTTATGTTCTGATTTTCTATTCTTGTTCAGAAGAAAAAGCTAAATCTGGAATGTCTAGATCTGTCACGGGATGAGCTTTCCCTTGCCTCAGCCAGGAAGCCCACCCGCCTGCCCCTGCCCGCCCACGCCACGCACAGCCATGCATACTGGCTGTGGAAGAACCCAGCACCGTTCCCACTGTGTTCTTCCAGCAGCCAAGACACATCCATTTCTGGTGAAAAGCTCCAAACCACAAGAATTGTGAGTTAAAATCACACCACTGATAGACCTTCTCAGGACGTCTCATCAAGAACTACTGC
Source organism: Falco peregrinus (assembly GCF_023634155.1). Classification (NCBI taxonomy): domain Eukaryota; kingdom Metazoa; phylum Chordata; class Aves; order Falconiformes; family Falconidae; genus Falco; species Falco peregrinus. The sequence continues at coordinate 35,939,039 of NC_073727.1, forward strand.
AGCCTTCTGCACACCCCAGCAGACACTGTGGATGCTCCTCCACCCCAAAGGGTAAGCAATTGCTTTCCTTTTAAGCATGGATTTAGAGTTAAATTGAACCTAGGAACCGAGACATAGCCCAGCAATAAATAAAGAGCAATACATTAATGTCATTAACAGTACAGTGGGGTAGAGCATTTCACATGGCAGAAAGGAAAACACCCAATGGCAGAAATGAGCTTCAGCACACCAGAGGGAGCACAAGGCTTCATATTCCAAACTATGTTCAGACCTTTTTTTTTTTTTTTTGAAATGCATGCAACTATTTCTTTTTCCTGTTAACTTTGTCAAGAATTTAAACCTCTGAATGCTTGAAAACATGTTTGTTGGTATGCTAAATAAACTCAGATAACCTGATTGACCTACCAGTCCTGGAAAGCATTATTCTCAGCTGAATTGCCATGTTTGCTGTGTCCCATTCTCCAGCCTTACAACAGACTGAAAGGGGGGGGTTATCTATCAGGCACAGACATCTGTGCACAGCTGGTCACCCGAGGCTCCCTTTGGAGCCCACAGAAAGAATGAAGACCTTCCACAGTATTATTCCTCTCCTCCCAATGTAGACAACAAAACCACATGACACAAACTGCACCTCCAGAAGTTTATATATATGTTATTTAATAACTAATATAACTAGCATTTTTGTTTAAAATATTACTCATGTTAGTTTTCCTTTTCTACATTTAGCTGTCAGTCCCCAAATAAGTCCCTTTCTGCTTTCCTTCTGAATTATTTTATTGATGATAGTTTTCTTAAATACTTTCAATGAACTATTCAAAAATGGTAATAATGAATGTCTAATTATTATAGATAAACAAGTTTAAGGTATTCAGAACCTCTCAGTAAATAATATTTTACACCTTACAAGACCTGGGATTCAATACTGTTGTCAGGAACAGCAAGCAGCAGTTCTTACAGTCCCATGCTAGCCTGAGGCTATTTTAAAAGAAAAGCCTACAAAACCTTCACTTTTTTTGAGCTGCTGAAGACACTTTTTTCAAGAAGAGATGAAAGAATGGAGGTTAGCCAGTCTTCTTTTGTTGTTAATTTGTTTCTTAAAGGTATGTGAATTCAGTTTTACTGCAAGCCTCATGCTAAGTAGCTGCATATGTTATAGGGTTTGTTTTAAGCCATTGCTGTTGTAACACACAACTATCTCAGATCATGAAAAAAGAAGTATTTATAGCCTTTATGATTGTGAAGAAAGAACAGAATGTATAACAGTAGGGCCAATAAAAATAGTAATTTGTTCTCACCCCCCTCCTCCAAACTTAAATATACACACATACACCTTTAGTGCATTTTTTCCTGCCTTGACCCAGGCAGTGGAGAGGGGCTGGCTCAGAACCATTAGACTCGCAATACTGCAAACTGCTAATTCCAGCTTCCTCGCTTACTTGTGGTGGTTTCTTCCAGATATGCTTTCTAGTAAGCATGAGATAAATATCAAAAGATAAAGAACAAAAACTCTGAAGTCTCTGCCCCATCACTTAACTTATGCCATCACTTCTGGGATCCATCTGGGAAGCGATGAGCCGATAAGCAGTTTCCTCAAGAATGGGGTTATAAGTAGTTTTGCCCAGTCTATGCTCCTGCTGCAATTGAAGTCCTTTGAAAACCTAGCTTAAGCATCTCTGTTTAAAAAGAGATTTTAAAAGTTAAAGGCTGTAAAAGCCTCTTCAGAGTCAAACTGAACATCATTCCAGCTCCCCTTCACAAAGAGAGCCAGAGGAAGCCCAGGAGCCTGGCTGAGGACCCTCACTGGGGTATTCAAAGTGGTATCCTGACTGAAAATAAGGGTGGACTGTTGCTCTCTGATCCTTCTCCCTCTCTCTCCTCTCTGAGATGTATTTTTCTTTAGTCCTTTCCCTCCTATAACATGTGGGCTCAAGGGAGAACTAGAATAGCCACCCCTTAATCCTCACTTTTTTTTTTTCAGAATTATTTTGCTTTCTGCAGTAACTGCACATGAGATATATTTATATATGTTTAAAGCTAACAACCCCCACTGAGTCTCACAAGCTTTTACAGAATGCTATAAAAGTATCACATGGCAAAGCAATAATGTGAAGTCAGAAGGTGAACACTGTCCTCTGAGACCACAGATATATATTCTGGGCCACAAGAGTGAAAAAATGTAGTTCAAATTTAAGTCAGCTCCTTCCACTGCTTTCCGTTATGTCCCCATTGAGATGCCAACCAATGTTTTTAAATGTTTGCTTTTTTTTTTTAAATTAGGCCTAGATACCTAACAGCTAAATGATCATAGTGCATTGCAAAAGCATCAATCATATGTTAGCTCTTATACAGACAATTTTCTAAAGACTTGGCTTCTTTGTTTTTAAAAATAAAACCAAGTTACATTTACTTAAATGTATATTTTTGGATAAATCAATTCAGAAAAAAATACATAACAGGCATCCAGGGACTTCATGTACCTGTCTGCATGATCTCACAGTGGCTTTGAGGAGTGGCTATAACAGGATTAATCTTTAATTAAAATAATGAAATAAGAATGTGATTTGCCAAACGTGTCAAAGCAAAGCTTACAGCTCTGAATGCAGCCAGTATATAAGAAATTTATATTGATTTCCTCTGAATGAAGATATTTTCTTGTGATTGATTATGTGGAAATGAAACACACCAACAAACCTCAAACACAATACAACCTGTATTTTTCAAGACAGAGTATTCTTTACAATACTTACAAAGCCCTTCCCATCTTCATCAAGGAACGGGTACGCCTGCAGCAGAGCATTGACAACAATGTTATATTGCTGACTGTTCGGATACCTGTGAAAACAAGATGGAGATGTAGAAGAAATAGTTGATATTCTAGGCAGTGTTAGATACCAGCTGGAGTCTATACTGATTTACATTAAACTGAGAATTTCTCAGACTATTGATTCCTCCACAAATAACAAAGGGAACAGCTTTAAGGTTTGAACGAAATCTTCCTGTTGGCTTCAACAGGTTTCAGGCCTTTAGCCACCTCTGATTAAGCAAGCATATTAAAGAGAACAGCTTTACATCCATTTGAAAATTTACTTCTGCAGCCAATAGGTAATGCTCCCAAATAGATTCAGCGCTGTTTACTCACAGTGATCCTTCTAGGTATTTTGTCATGTCTGCTTGTAAAAATTCAATTATCCTTATTCTCATACTGTGATCAGGGCATTTTTTTTCTGCTAATATGCACTTGACATCATAAGGGAAGTCTGGCAAAGCATAAGAACTTGTCCACTGCAACGTCTTGTATCTTGCAAAAAATGATTTCAGATTTTTTCTGTAAAAGAAAAGATTATATTGTCATGATCATGCCCTTCTTTCTATGGGAACGCAGGCAAGAAGGAAAGAAAAATGCAAGTCTAAAAACTCAGCACAAAGGGAAGTTATTGCTATAGAAATTCAGGGCTTACTCTCTTGGTTTCTACATAAAGAACATCTACAAAAGCTGCAATCAAAACATATGGGGTTAAAACCAGGTGTCAAATGTGAAAAGTTATAATCAGGAGACACTGGAAGGTGTTCACTAACTGAAAGCAGAAGGCAGAGCAGAGGAATTCACTGAGGACTTGCTGCTGTTGCAAAATAAAATATCTTTATCTGTCATAATTTATAATGTGTTTCCTACCAGTTCTGCTAACTTACTAGTGAGAGTAAGCCAAACAGCTTAATTGAATAAAATACTGTCCTCCCGAAGGGGAAAGCAGTGAATGGGATGAGGCCAGTTGCTACCAGCACATGGCTGAAAACAAAGCAGACATAGCCTGTAAGGACCTGCAGCTCCTGCCCCAAGACCATAATGTCACACCCCAGCTGGGGTCAGCCTGAGGTAGGATATCACCACTGGCTACCCAAGTGCATTCCTCCTCCAGAAAGCATGCCGAACCCCAACTCTGAAGGAACACCGGGAAAAGTAGAGACAAATTGAGCTGAAAGTCAATCAAGAGCCACCTAGAAGATGGAGTGGTTCTGGCAGCCCTAGACAGCTTCCCAGTCATAGTAGTCCAGACCCAATAAAGGAATTAAAATGAGAGGTGTCAAAGACAGCTAGAGATTCCTGATATGTGTGGTATCACTGCAATTTATGTTTGCTTTGATTTAAATTGCAGAGAAAAATTTGGAAACAACTAGCTGACTTTTAGAATAGTTTTTAAAATAAACCATGCTATCATTACAGATGACAAATGTAGGTGCTTAAGTGGTGGAAAAATTCAGACATCTATACCTAAATTAATCATCTGAAGTCTCTTTATATTCACTGAGGACACAAACACCACTAAAGGATGACAGAACAACCAGAAAACATCTAAATCAGACCAGATGTTGTCTCGTCTATTTCTCTCCACTAATTATGATTATGAGATTAGGATAGTTACTACAGTTGTTGAAATCTATGCTGCATAGGTCTCAAGTTAGGAATCCCCCACTAGTGTGGGAGCTTTCACCTACATCCCCCAAACACTTGTGGCTGGACTAGGCATGCTGCAGCGTCCCTTCCAAGCTGCCCTAGTTTTTGAATCTATAACACATACGGAGAGAAATACCACTAGACTTCAGTCCAGTCAACATACACAGGTTTTCACTCCTAAAGGTCTCTGTGATAGCCTATAAACAAGAGCTAGGTGTATAAATAAGAGCTGTGAAGAGTTTTAGCAAGGTCTTCATTGGGAGGTTTTGCTATCCAGACTCTTTCAGATAAGGATGTAAAAAACCACCTCACCAAACTCATGGTAGCCAATGGCAAAATCAACTGCAATACCGATGGAGGGGCATTTGTGATAGCTTAATTTACACCACTTTGAAAGACTACTATATACCTGGAAGATATCTCATTTTGGGCCCCTACAGCCAGTTATAGTCTCAATACCTTCTTGAGTAGATTAGTCTGTAACTCTCAATATTCTTGACCTAGTTGTGCTGCCTACCATCTTGGCATCTCTTAATGTAGGTTGGTAGCTCGCAGGCTAGCAGCAGCTCTACAGCCGTGATATACCCGTACCAACCCCAGCACTACTGCAAATGACAATGCACTGCTGAAAAAAAATAATAGTCATTTGGGAACTGTCATCTGATCCTCGTAGTTATATTAACAAGTAGCAGCAGTACTCGTAGCACTACCACGCCCCCCCCCCCCCCCCCCCCCCCCCCCCATACAAAACAGATACAAAATGGCCAGGGCTGCTGTCTCTCCAAGCTCACCAAATTTTATGGGGCACTGATGGTTAACAATAGATGCAAACTGCAGTGAACTTCTATTAGTACTTGCAGTCTCAAAAGAAGGAAAAGCTGTGTGAGAAGTGCCAACATATCCACATAGACAAATTGACGTCCTTTTCTGGTGATAAACTGATACACAAACGAGAAAATAAAATGCAACACAGATTCTGAAATCTCTTGGAAATCCCTCCTATGCAAATAAAGTGCATATGTTCAATGTAGCACCAGTGAGGAGCTCTGCAGCCTGTAAGTTTGAATCCTGTACTTTCACCAACTTTACTGATGACAGTGATGTAGCAGACAGGCTGGAAGTTACTGTGTACTGTTATCAACATGCTATCATTTAAGCTAGCTCAAAAATGGACAGAAGTTTAAAACATGAAATTTGTATCTAAGCAGCACTGAAATATCTTTTGTTGCTAGTCCCATTGAAACCAAACCGAACCATACTCAGTTACTTGAAGAAAATAAAATTTTGTTGCAGTTTGGATGGCTAATAGCCAGGGAGGCATGGTAACTCTCCCATACACCAGTCCCTTCACATTTGCCAGTACAATAAAAACACTCCAAATTCTACTTCTCTTAATCTTACCCAACACAAAATAGTTCCTTGCTGTCCAAAGAAAATCCAAAAATTCCTTTAATCTTCACACTGCAACAGTGCAAGAGGTTAAATATTTTACTAGCTATTGCTTAAATCATCATTGTTGGGCAGTCACATTACATATATGCAGTAATATTTTACAATGAAATACAAGTTTGTTTGAAAAGAAACACAACTCCACACTAAACTTTATCCCCAGAAATGCTCACGTGCAAACTTGTTTTACTAAAACAATACTTCAGTTAAACTGTACATGCGCTGGAATTCATGCGTATAGCCAAGACCTTCCTTGATTGCGGAGAAGCACATTACATTTGGAGATTTAGGTACAAACATACACAGCCCCTTTCTAACCATCTCTTTCTGGTCTTCTAGCTAACCTGTGACAGGGATAAGATCAAAATCACAAAATGTGAATTACTACATGTTTTCTCTCAGTGCTTTAGAAATTTGGTGCTGCAGCTAAATCAATCTGATGGCTAATTCCTGCCAAATGTCAGTTCCCCTATCCCCGTGCTGTCACATGTCTCTACCCCTTTCTTACTGGGAAGCCTCTAACCCTGCAGCAAGTTACTTCAAGGAGCTACAGAGACAAAATTCTTAATTTTTCTTCTTGGCTTAGGTATGTCCCCCAGAATGGCTCCCCATGAGGTGAGACAAATACCAGCACAGATGAAGCAAGCTGGTCTCTTTATGTTTAGCTGCAATGTGGAACTGCATCTTAAGAAGCATCTCTCCAGTAAGGACACAACTAGTCACAGAGCTTTTGACCACTCAGCTGTTGTAGATAACCACTTTACTTAATGTACTAAGTCACAGCACTGTTTTACACACCTATTTCTTTGGCTTCATTACAACCTTACTCTGCTCACGTACAGTGTGTTTACTGAGACACAAAACTGTATAATAACATCATTTTGGACTGAGCCATTTGGGAAGAGCTTCAGCTGAAAAAAACCCAACCAAACAAAAAAAAAAACAACTAAAAACACAAACCAGAAAGAGCAAACCCACCTATCTGAATTATATAACCCCTGGCATCCCTAATCCCAGCAAATAAGGCAAAGAGTTACACACTTGCAGTGTCACTCAGGCCATTAGATGACAGTTTTAAACTGCACTGGAGAGAACAGTGGAGAGCGAACACAGCATCATGGTCTCCGAGCTCTGTGCCCTGTGCACCTCACACAGTCACCTGAATTAGCTGTAACAAGTAAGTAATCAATATAGACAGCTCAATCAAGGTAGCTGTGCAAAGTGCCATAGAGAGCTAGAACCACGTTCAAATACTAGATCATAGTAAGACTGTCATTTTTAAGCGTCTTGATCATACTGGCAAGGATCAGTTTCCTGCATCTATTTAGTGCATTTAGGAAAAAAAGTGACTTAAAGGCCAAGCACATGCACAAACAGGCTGCGTGCCATAAGCTTTTCTTCTTGTCTACTAAAGTCCGTGAGCCTATGGCACTCATTGCTACACCTATACTTGCTGTATCAGCCCAGGTCCCAGTCAGAGAACACGGCAGCTGAGCAGAACTTTGCTGACATCAGTGGGTTCCCATGTTCAGTACACCCAGACAAACTCAGCACATGGGTGGGGCCTCAACAAAGTCCCATTTTTCACAGCTGAAGGTTTAGTCTTTTTACACCACGCATCAGCAAGGCACTCATGTCTGAAGATTCGTAGGCTGGAAAAAAGTCCATGTCTACAAAGCCAAGGCAGAATCAGAACAGAAAAAACCCCCACGGAACTTGCAGATGTGAAGGAAAAGAGAAGTCTGCAGGCATAGAACATGTTGCATTTCCCTAATACATGTATAATATGCTTTCAGCTTTATGACAATATTTAAGATTGCAAAGGTTAGTTCTATTAAAAGGAAGAAATGACAGAAGACAAAAATTCAAAAGAAACTCTTTTCCCCCTCTCAATGGCAAGATAAAATAGGGTGCTCTTTTTCTATTCACAGTTCCGAGATCTGTACCTGAAGGATTCTCATGCCTTTCTCTTCATGTACTGCACTGCCATTTCCTACTTCCCAGCACAAACCCAGCGTTTGCCAGTTATTCCCTAGAGCCTGCGATCTGCAGTCTAGATAGTGCTTGATGATGTCTTTTATTCTTTCAGTTCCCACTAAACGCAGGGGCAGGTATCCTTTAGACTGAACAAGAAGTTACATCGGCTTCAGCAAGGCTAGGGCGCGGGAGCTGGCGCACACCCCGCAGCTGCCCATTTCCCAGCGCAGCTCCTGTGCCAGCTTTTCCTGCAGTATCCTTGCTATAGAAATCATCGCATTCAGTAGGAGTACGGAATTACAGAAAAAATTAATCAGCTTTAAAAAAAATAAAGTTTGTGAGATGCAGACACAACCTGCTTCTAGAAGGAGTCAAGATTTTTTGACAGTTTCAATTCTGCGGAGCTGCATCACTTAAGTGAAGGCTCTGCACTTCCAACTCATGCGAGGGCAGCAGCTGTAAGTTACAGATTGGGGGAGAGAAAATGCTCCTTGGGGAATCTGATTGACAGAACTGCCCGCTAAATCAGGCTATTTTAAAGAAACAGTGTTTATTTGCATTCACCCATGTAAGATGTGTTACGTTGTATCAAAAGGGCTTTGCTAGCAAAGTCACTTTAACAAGGCAATGCAGTTAGTATCTCCTGCAAGTCATTTGTAAGACTTGGCTCATTTCTGGTGTGGAAAAAGGAGATTAAACTTTTTTTTTCCCCTGCAAACTCTTGTGGAAAACCTTACAGCACCATAGCAGTAAATCCAGCTCTGCTGACCTCAAGTGCTCCAAAACTGTCAGTCCAGTTGACTTCTAAAACACTGAGGCGACAAGCCCAGAGAAGTTGTTATTGTGAGTCTTCTGGGTTTTTTTTTTGTTTTTTTTTTTGTTTGTTTTTTTAATTCCAGTTAGTATTCTTAGGCTTCCTGCTGCAATGACAGACACATGAAATGCTGACTTTAAAAAAAAAAAAAGTGGCAGAAATTTTCATGCCCACATAAATTGAAAACCTAAATGTAAAGAATCTCCCCCAAACCCTACACAAAACAAACCCCACAGATATAACAGGTTATTATGAAGATAGAATAACAGTTTAAGCGTCATTTTCAGAATCATCAAAACAAAAAAGAAATTATTTTTCTGTTAGGATACATCATTCAACAGGGGAATCTACTGTTGAAACAATAAATAGCTTCAGAAGTACCGAGACAAATTCTTAGAAGAAAGATTCAATCATTCACTGTTAAAATTAATGGGCTAGATGCAATTTATGGTTTAGAATGCCTAAACATTAATTGTTGAAAAGGTATAATCAAAGGAAGCATCTGATGTCTGTACTTCTGAGCAAAATGGAGAGAGAGTACTTCTTTTCTTTCACTATTGACCATTGTCAGAGACTTAACATGGGGGAGTTTATGGCTGCTGTTCATGTCCATATGAACTAACAAAGAAAAGGACCATCACATCTACTAGAAATAATTCTGATGATATCAACAATAAGGTTTCTGCATAGAAACTAAGAAACTTAAGTTATATATAAAGACACTCCAGCGGAGATTTTCTATGTAGGACTAAAGCTGCATATGTGTATACATGTATACATATAAAAGTACTATTTACTGTCTTGTGTAAAGAGCAACATCATCCAAAATAATTGACTAAGCAACAATTTTTCAGGCTAGCTACTCTCCCTCTTTATTCTTTCTTTCTTTTTTTTCCCCTCTTCTTTTCTTCTTTTTAAAGCATGTTTCAGAGAAAACACATTAAACACAGACCAGCAATACCGATGCATGGGTAATGCAAAGCAAAGGAAGGAGCTCTATTATAAAGATTATTAGCAGAATGACTTGTCAAAACTAAAACACACTCCAGATGCAGCTACCCAGTAGTCAGCGCAGTGTCCTGCAGTCCGACCGAACTAGATGCAAGACTGCCCTAGCTGAGACACACGGCATAGTCAGCATGGCTCTGTGCTCTGCTCCCCCCAAGTCCCTGCCAGGGGGGTGTTACTCGTTCAAACGTTGCACAAGTGCTCGCTGGTGGGTACCTGACCTCCAGAGGGCTTGCAGCAGGCAAGCCAGCTCCGCTGAGGGATGGATGAACAGCGGTTTGCCATCATGCAGGCCAGCATGGCTGTCTTGGAGATGTGAGCCAAATTTATTTTCAAACAAATCTTCCAATTCATTGTCCTTGCTATCAGCCCAAATTTATGTGGGCACCAGCACCAATATGCTGTCAGTGGTGGCAATGGCTTTATTGGTATTTGAGCACTTAGCAGGCCCAGGTTTAGTTGAGCATTGGCCACGTCTTCCAAATGGGCAGCAAACAGAGAAGCTCAAGGCTGTCAAGGCTGGGCAGAAGACCTGTTATCCTGCTTGTGCACATAAGCCTGCTCCGAGCAAATTAGTTATGCAGTGCTCAAGAACTACAGGACACATGGAAATACAGAAAGAATACAGACAGAGTAAATGTTATAGAAAGTTACAGAAAGAATAAATGTACAAATAAACCTGTATCAGGACATCACTCCTGAAGGAAAGCAGCTGGACCATCATATTTGAAACAATGAGAAAGGGATACATTAGGGACATCATTTGAGAAACAAACACCTTGAGGAAAGGCAGACAGAAAGTATAACCCAACAAATAAAAGGTTGGTTTTTCACAGCAGTATCAGATGTTTACCGGTGATGACAGCCTCTGTCTTAGCAACAAGATAAACACCAGGCTGCCATGAGCCATCAAACTGCTGGTACTCCGATACAGAAAAGCAGGTACAGGGGAAATGTATTTATTGAATTATCCTCTATAATTATATAAATATAATATAAATCTTATTATCTCCACAGAAAAGCACTGCTTTAAGATTAATCTTCTTGGGACATTAAAAAAAACATTGGCTTTTTTTACTTCTGTAGTTGCTAGTAAAAAGTTATTCCACCAAGGTAACCTGAAAACCTCATCTGGTTATATGTATACACACTTCAACACAAGGAAAATAAAATTATATAGTTGCTGCATCTACTTACTCTTGCTTTTTGTACTAAACAGTCTGCTTTGATACTTTTGCAATATATCTTTGTAATATGTAGTAATACAGAAGCGTGTACTTAACATGGTTGTTAGGACTATAGTACACAGGAGAGAGAAACTCTGAACCAATTCACCAGCACTAATAATCCATAAAAGCACCCGCAAATTCATTTTGAGCAAAACCATGCCAGTTATTGAAGAATGGGTGTTGCAGGGTGGGTGAGGATGACAGACAACAAACCAAAAACCCAACCCACAAAACTTTATGTTCTTCTTCAGATTAGGTGACATGAATGAGGAGACAGAAGCTACAAGTGTAACCCTGGCCAAATATCGATTATATGAACTGTACATTTAAATGAATCCCACTGAATTAAACTAACCCCTGGCAGAACTGACTCTGGAAGTGCTTATAATAACTGCTCTGCTGACAAATAAACAGGTGAGGTGGGAACACTGAGGAACAGTGGAAGTCATCATCATTCTTAGCTGTTCTTCCAAATCTGGCCTGGCTGAGGAGAAACGGATACCTATGCTCCGTCTTACTCTGAATGAGACAGTCCAGAGTGGTTTATTTGCAAAACCACCTCCCTGTATTGCTACAGCTTCCCTTTCCCCATTAGTTAAGATGAGAGACTAGGAGAGAGAAACAAATGCACAGACTTTAAACACTGCAAATTTAGAGCAATGGAAAAAAGCTACTAGCTGATCTAAAAGAAATCTCAATTAATATTATACTAAAATACAAAAAATAGCCACCATTAGTCAAATGGAAACCACTTTTCACTGTGGCACATAAACCCATAGACTGGAACCTGAGTGAAAAACAAACCAACCAACCCAGCTTTCAAAGTAAGTGGAGTAGCAGAATAGACACGTGGGTTACTTTTACACTCTAGGCTAAGAATCTATCATCATACTATAGTCAAAGCAGCTTTTCTGTTCCCATAATCAAATTTCTATAACAAATGTCTTGTTCAACCCTTCACAATCTGCTTATACGTGGCATAATCTCCTCAAGCATATAAAACATTAAGATTTTCCATTGGTTGTTGAAAATGCAGTGAGTACTGTAGGGAAAAGAAGGCAGAAAGAAAAGAAAAAAACCCAAAAAATCAAACCTAAACTCTATAATATCACATTTATCACTGTAGGTGAAGTCACAGGCATCTCTAAACAGCAGCATTCACCTCCAAAAATAGTATTTAACTTGAATTTGAATAACGTTTGAATGAACGTGAACTTCGTGCAGTGGTTAATGGATGCAAGGGCTGTTCAGTTCCACCCTCAGTCAGCTAAAACAGCCACTTCTGAGAAAGACATTTGCCAGCTTCTCATCTGACCTTTAAAGAGAAGCCCTCATAAAATTTACTCAGGCCTTCAAGACTACAAATCGTCACAGCTCCACAGACTTTTAGGCCATCAACTACTTCACAGAGAATGGGCATTTCATTTACAGTGGCAGACTTCCCTCTCCTGCTTCTCCGCCCCACGGTGAACTGGCCCTGCTCTTTCGCAGTCCCTTTCCCTGAAGAGGCCATTATGGCCTTTTGAAAGCTCCCTACTGACAACGCTTGCTGAGAACTTTTCCTAAAGCCAGTCTGTTCAGGGATACACTGATTCACGCAGCCCATTTAAAACTTTATACAGCACAAGGCAAGTTACTCATCAATTAAAAATAAGCATGCTCTAGAAGCACAGGCCAAACCCCATCACTGCAAGGTCATATTCATTGTTTATTCCAAGGGTTTAAGTGATTTGGGTTTGTTTCACTGATAACAGTGCTGACAAGATCTTTGGGTTTGGGGTATTTGTTTTGTTTTTTTTGAAGCTTGTAGCAGTTATTTTTAAAAGCATTAACTATGTGATTCACTAAGCCCTCTTCTCTGTTCCCAGACAGCTTTATCCCTAACTCCTTGTTACTTTTGATAAAATAGGCACTTTTGCAAGAAGGCATCCCCTTATCTCAGAATGGTGAAGCCATCAGTCACATCTATGGGGGAGAATGGTAGCAAGGGAAGAAATTGTAGCAGGTGGGAATAAACAGGGATAACGATAAGCAGACAAATATTCACAAACAAGAACACAATTGCCTTGAAAAAGGAACAGGATGCTTTTCCAACACAAACTGCCCATCTCAAAGGGGAAAAGCATGCAGGAGAAAAAAAAAATAAAAAAGGTAAAACTCCAGCAACTGGTCTTGTATCCAGTTTTTAGGGAGACTCATTCTGATACCCAAGGAAAATGAGCATGCAAATGAAATCAGCATGCCTACCTTCCCAAGTCCTATATTTAAGATGTCTCAAACACATCATTTTTTTATAGCCATATTCCACTCTATAATGACTGATTTGCTACATTGCTGTTGAAAACACATCCGTAAAAGAGGAATTTTAAAAACTAGACTAATAAAGACAAACCTGTATCTTGTCCTCTGCCTGAGGTAAGATATGAGATAGTGAGCAAGGACTGAGGATGGAGGGCAGAAAAAACACCATTAGACTTTTTCATTCAGTCAAATCCTAAAAAATTCCTGCTCCTGCTGTTTTCTAAATATACCTAGACATACCTTCATATACCTAGATATGGCCTCCAATAAATATGATCATCTTTTATAAAATATCTGTTTAGTCTTAACAAAGCAAAAAGAAGTGTTTATGTAATTTTCAAGAGGTAAGGAAAACTTAGTAAATGCATTATAAACTCACTTTTGCTTTAGCACTCTGTGATCAATTAGTTCTTCATTTTCAGCCAAGCACAGATGTTTTTCTTGCTCCACAGGACATGAAGAATTTAACATCTGTCCATTGGTAGCCCTGAAAGGGGGGGAAGGAAAAAAGAAAAAAAAGGATTTAAGTATTTTCACTGTTGGGTTTTGCATAGCTTATAGAAAAGAGATATTTTAGGGTTCTAAAATACTGGTGGTAGAAATAGAAAAGTACAAAAATTAACATCTTGAATAGTCATGATTTTACATGATGCTGATGTATCTTAATCAATCTTTCAGTTCGATTACCAAACTCTGACAAGATAAAAGGAAAACTGTAAATACTGCTGCCTAGTGATATTCTAATTACGACAGTTACAAAACCCAAGAAAATAAACCTTCTTGGTTTTGCAGGATAGCTGCCATCTTCATAGCCTGATATCTCCTAATGTAGTTTCAAAAGGGAGTTCATTACCCAGTGTGCAAAATCTAAGAAAAAGTCTAGGAATGCAAGACATTGCTTTTAATACAAAGTTGCACAAGTTCGGGTGCTAGGTGAGCTAGCACACATTGGTAGTTTCCACAATCAGATTTATACATGATTACATAAATATTAATTTGTTAACTTCCAACCCTCTAACACTGATTGGACGGTAATCTACATATTGATTACACAATCTTAGTGGTTAACTAGGCATGCTCACTGAGGAAGGGCCTCTTCGTGGGCTGGGGCACCTGGTGTACGGGGTGTGATTTTTAGTATTATAATGAAGGTAGTTCGCTTAAGGACCCATCTTTGGCGATCTGTTCAACAAGTATCAGATATACCTTGATTGCAAGAGTCTTGTGTTGCCAACTTTGCAGGATGTAATTATTCTTCAAAGTTGCCTTGTCCTAAGCAGCAATTTCTTCAGTTAATCGTCCTTGATAGTTCTTTGCATGGGATATTCTGAATCAAAATAATGTGTGCATTCTGTTTCTCAAGAATATGACAGACTGTTAAATAAAACCATATATCCATATGGTATTTGTTAGTTAGCTTACGCATTCTGGTGACAAAATTTGATAACACTAATCTCTGGGAATAACTAACCATTACAATATGCAAGGGGTGGCATGAAAGAGTGATTCATGCAGTATTGTAAGGCAGTTTCTACTCAATCAGAACCTTGAACCGCTGTTTTCTCTGGAGGTTAAAGTCCATCTTGAACCTTCAAGTCAGTTTTGTATTACTCCAACCACTGTAGAAGATCCCCAGATGCCACCTTGTCTCACATTCTGCTGTTCTTGATTATTTGCTCCAAATCTAGCCCATCACTAGCACCAAAATCTCCAGATATTCACTTTGCTATGTGCCAGTCCAAATCACTGCTTTGCATTTAACTTTTGTGTCCACATCTCTCCCTTCTCATTTTCCTGTCATTTCTTCTTCTTCTCTTGTTGGTAGAAGCCAGCATCAACAGTTTTACCTTGCACTGCGGGAAAGGCAGAGCTAAGATAGGGGCTACTGTTACTGACTACCAAGAATTCATGGCAGTCAAATTTTTTTTTTTTTTTTTTTTTTTTTTTTTGGAGAGGGGAGGAAATAGCTTCTTTTCTGAACCTCATCTCTTCAGAACCTCTGAACTCCAAAGATGCTTTATAAACTGTTCCAGCCTCAGCTGCAGTCACACATAAAAGGCTATTATTGGAAGTGACATTAATGTTTGCCAAGTTTATGAAGGGAGTTTCCCCTTTTCATGCATCAATATTTTTCAGCTATCAGGTTAAAACAAAGCAAAAAAATATCCAGTATGTTCTCTACATGGCTCCCAGAAACAATCAATCTTGAGATTGGAAAGCATCTTGGTATTTACCTGGTAACATCTATGTGTGAGGTACTCACGCACAGAAATACAGTTTCTACTGCACGACCCAAAACGCTTCCATCTTAACAGCAACAGACTAAAGATACTATTTCTGTGTCCTAATCGAAACTGCTAGAGACGTTAAGTCACATTTGGTGTCCTTTCATGAGTCTGTTACTTCTACACAGCGTCCACCTACCATACTCACAACTCTACATTCAACCAATGACTTTATTTCTGTTTCCAGCAGAGAGCTGAGCACAATTCACACACAGTTAGAAGGTGGGCTGAAGACACCAGGATAAAGAGATGGCTGGCCACGAGTGCACCAACAAGCACTGGGCTAGCATTCATGCGAGAAACATAACAGGGAAATACTGCTGACAACTCTTGGAAGCTCCACAGCAGTTTCAGCTGACCCAGGAGACTGCTATAGTGCTGCTTTCTCCCTTGCCCTGAGCAGTGCCTTCTCCACCCTGGCACTGGTGCCGGCAGGGCGAGCTAGTTCTGGGAACCAGCCTGACTGAGAAATAATTCTGCAAAACAGAAAAGGTGGTTGGTTCTCACCCAAGCTTGAGCATCACAAAAGAAAGGCTAGGAACACGCAGACTCTTTTCACAGTTGTCCCCTGCCACTGTGGGACCACAGAGTCAGCTATGGGCGCTGCTAACTGTGAACCTTAGTGCAGTGACTTTGCTCACATGACTAAGATGACAAGTCAGCCTAAGATCACTGAGCAGTAGAGGAAACATGAGGTTACTTCACATATATCAGGGATCTATGAATTTTTGTTTTTTCTCTTCTGTGTCAAAACAACTTACAAAAAAATAATGTTATTACATTACTTCAAAACAGTGACTTCTACACTTTATTCTAGTCATAAGTCCTGGAATTAGGTCAAAAGAAAGTATTCTTACAGGATTTTTTTTTAAGATGTACCGAACAGACAAAATCATTTCAAAGTACATCACTAAGGCACTCCAGAGTTAAAAAGTGAGTTACAGCCACCTGCATATGAGGATACAGCTTTTAGTTTTGTAATAAAAGACTGTTTTTACTGTAGGAGTTTTTTCATCATTCTATACCCCAAACAGCATACAATATCTTGATATTTTTTTACTTATTCTAAAATACATGACTGAATGCATTTCTTAAACACGCTTGAATTTGACACAGAAAATGTTTCAGAAGCAGCAGCTTATTTACCTAGCTTCCCTGTAAATAGAGGGACACCAGCATCTTACTTTCCAGGCAAGAAGACTAGGTAGGGAAAGATTTTAAGGTAAATTATATACACTAACACTTGAGATTTTCAGCATTTGATTTTTATTTGGAATCCGCAGAACTTCACAGAAAAGCTGTGCCCTCACAATACTGCAGCCACATGCTCCTTGTGAGATGCTAGCACCTGACCTGCAGGACTGGGGAAGTACACAGGGAATGGTCACATCAGAGATGCAGCCTAGCCAAACATCCCTGACAAAGTCACAGACAAAATCTAAATATTCAAAGCAACATTCAAACTGCCCTGAGCATAGGGACGTGTTTTCTTCTGAATGCCCCTGCTGAAACCACTATGTATCTACTGCACCGTGGATGAAACGCAAGGCCCACATGCAGCAGTCTTCTTCAGAGCAGGCACTTGCTCTACCTCCATAGAAGGAGCCTCCTATAAATCAAGCCAGCTAGGACCCTAGTGCAGAAAACCAAGGCTGGCTGTGATTGCATACTTCAGGTCTATACTAAATCCCACATGCAGTGATATTGTCTTCTTCCTGCACCCTCTCAGGACCATTTACCCAAGGGGTTTCATAAATACTTCCACACGGACAAGAGGGTCATGCCTTCTCTACCCTTGCACTGGTACCAGCAGGGCGAGCTAGTTCTGGGAACCAGCTTGACTGAGAAATAATTCTGCAATTTATTATATTGTCCACAAGGACAAGAGGATTTATCGATATGAGCAGTTTAGTTCTGCTCATGAGTGCAGTTTGGTTGAAAATAATGCCGTCATCGCCATTTACCACGCTTTGGTTTGCAATGTGGAATCATCTCAGAGTGCACGACCTGGACTCCTTTTGGTTGAAAAGAGAATGCTCTACAGATCTACTCTTGCTGGGCTACTACTGTGTACTAATGGAGGCTTAGTGCTAGAGTCCTTTCCTTCAAACAAGAGCATTTTGCATCTGTGACAAGGCATCCTCTACTGTCAGGTTTCGTGGGCTTAGAAGAGACCACTCAGAGCTCAGGATGTCTCTCCTCAGTCGAAGGGAAGGGAAAAAAATCCTACAAGATTTACTATAGATCAGAATGGAGGGGAGGGACTGGAGGGAACCAATCAACACAAAAGCCCCAACCAAACCACACCAAAACACCAAATGTAAAAAAAACAAACCCACAACCTCTGCCCCCCTCCCCTCAAGAAACCCCAAACAAACAAGAAAATAAACTGTGCTCAGTGAAGGCAGACTCTGTGGAATTTGTTTTCTAAAAATCTATTTAGTTCCACACAGTGGGATTATTAAATGCTTACACCTAGATCAAGTCCAGAGCTTCCTTTGAGAGACTGAATGTAAATACACCTGTGACACAAATACTATCTCTGGCTAAATCATGATTTTACACCAAGACCTGCAAACATTTAGAAGTCCTTCAAAAGCTTAGTGTCTCAAATACAGAAAATCTTAGCTTCAGTAAATGTTTGATAATGCTTCAACTAAATGAAAACTAGGTCCTAGAACTGGAAATGAAAAGCAGTTTAAGATTAAGTAACAGTGTTGTTCAGGAATGTTGATGTGCTGTTTCAAACCCCAAGGTAATAACCTTATTTTGCATTTCACATGCTGTTAGAGATATCCAAAGTATAAAAAACAGTTAAAACTTACAGCTAAAGAGCTAGTAAATAGCAATTTTAAAATGCTCTGAAAAGAACAGAACTATACACAGACTAATACTTCCTGTGCCACATACAAACTCACCCACTGATTACTTCTGGAAATTTTTGAGCTGTTTCACAACAGTGTGTAAGGGATTCTAGCCCACTTTTTTGCTGTTGGTATTTATTAATCAGGTCCATCAGCACTGCCTGGTGCCCAATCTTCTTCACCAGCTGCTGCACCATACGATCATTAAGAGCCAGAAGAGCTGCTCCATTTACTTCTTCTTCTGTAGATTGAAAGGGATTAAAGAATTACTGTAAAATAACTTTATAGTTACAGTAACAATCTATATGCCTAAAAACATTGTGAAGGACAGTTGAGAGGCAAAGATGCTTTCCACTGCTGAAGGTCAACTGCTGAAAAGATGATGGTTTAGCTACTGTCCTTTCCCAAGCATTGCCAGGAGTCATAATCACTGGCCAAACACCTTCCCCTGACAAAAAGCCAAATACGAAACATAAAGTAGTCGGTTCACTACTTCTGCAATTCTTTCAATCAGGCCTTACTTACACCACAGCAGACTTACTTTGTTAATGAAGGAAAGCAAGATTTTTAAGAGAGCACACCATAAATAGCCAGTTCACACAACAGTTTCTCATGTACTCTTTTGTAGAGTGTTTATATACTCAGACACAAAACATTTACACACTACAGTTGCATTATTTCAAAAGATTTATACAATATAAAATCGTCCCTTTCAGCCTTTTGAACTGGCAGCTCTGACTCAAGGTGCAACTATTTACACACAGGCTTAGTCTCATCCCCCTGCGTTTCTCAGACGCTTCATAACAGATCGGCAGACTTATCCTGATTTATCGGATCTGTGTCAGTTCTCACCCTAGTAAGTTTCTATAGAAGTCAGAATATATATATATATATTCATGCTCCAAACCAAGGTAGGCAGTGCTAATTAAAGGCACAGAAAGAAATACTAAGCAAACCCCACACAAACAACAAAACCACTTACCACGAAACTTAGGAACTAGCTCTCCTAAATTTCTCTGTCTCAGCCAGTTGCAGACTTGATCAACTGACCAATTTTCCATCTTCAGGTGTTGCAGTGCTAAATTTCACCGTGAAATGAAAAGAAAGGATTACTTTTATGCCACGGCTCTGAACTCCAGCAAAAAATGCACTTAGCAAATAATGTTACATTTACATGCTCTGAATAAAAACAGCACAAAATAATCCAACTAATGCCTGTTACAAGTGGCAGTTCCCTTAAATCCCTTTCTTCACCTCCTTTCCCTTCTCTCCTTTCCCTCCACTCTGAGCGACAGCCTTGCTCCTTAAAAAACATGACCTGCTTCAGTACCATTAACACCCAAGTTTCCACACAGAGAAGAAAAAAGGTGTGAAATTCACCACCACCACACTCATCAGGAAATGGCTGACATTCTACAGAAAGAGAAGAAAAAAACAAAACCAACCCCACCATCAGGTAAGAGTCTGTCACATAGAGGTTTATAGTAAATCAGGTACCTTAACCCTCTCTGCACCACCAAGCAGCTACTCAAGCAAATACTTAACGCTCGCTCCGTTACCAGCAATCAGAGGCAATAAAGGTCCTGGAAAGTGGAGGGGAGGTGACTAGCCCAGTTCCTTGCTAGTCCCATCCTTCAGGCTCCAGCACTCCTGGGGAAGATGCAGTGGGCTGGCAGGGAAGGGGCCAGCGGGGCCTGGGGGCTGGGGGCCTGGGGGCTGGGGGACCCCATCCCCCGGGCCAGTGCCCTGTGCTCCCGCCGATGGGCTGCCGGCAATTGCCAGGGCCGTCCATCACACACCAAAACCAACAGCAACCCCCTCCAGAGAAGACCTCTCATGAAGACAAAGCTGGTCCCACTCTATCAACTCCTTGACAGCAGAAAACTCTCTCCGGGGGTGATTTTCTTATCAATGTGTTTTAGCTCTACCAAATACAGGAGCACCGAGCATTCCATGGCTACGCTTGCAATCCCTGGCAAACACCGTTAGAGGAAATTATTCCAGCAGGTTTTTCAGATGAGAACACGAGTGTCTGGCATCATTAGCCAAACATTTCCTTTCTTAAAATACATCCATGCACATACCCTGAGCCTGCAGGGAACTCCCGGCTAACGTGAGGATTCACCCACACAGACCTCATTAGGATCTGGTCCACTGCACCACAAAAGCTAAGTGCACCATCCTTGAATAAAAACATTCCATTTTCATCCTTCAGCAGCAGAGACCCCCCAGACAGATGCACTTCAGCTTGTGCTCTTGTGCCACTGGGCTTCAGCAACTTAAAAGGGTTAAGTTTAAGAGGAATGTCTTTCTGAATTACATGAGTGGATTTAATTTGATATGACAACAGTAGCCATACAACTCCTCCCCCAGGCTAAGCAGCAACAACAGGGTGTGAAAAGTCATTATTTGTTGAGAACTCTGGTGTAAATGAAAAATCACACCTTCCTGTCACACTTCTTACTTCCTTGCAAAGAGCAGGGCACAAAAAAAAAAAAAAAAAAAAAAAAAAAAAAAAAAAGCTCCAAAAAGCTGAAAGATAAAACCAAATGCAAAAATGTTGAAAGATAAAACCAAATGCAAAGCATAAAGATGCTTGCCTTATAAATCAAGGAGTGTAAAAGTAGAGAGATACATTAGTAGAGAGTAGAGAGTGGAGAGGTCACTACTTGATCCTGTAAGAAGACTAGCATCCTAGAACAGCCCTGCTAAAGCAGAAGCAGACAGCTGGTTACCGATGTTTCAAAAAGTGTCAAGTGAACTAGGGCCATGCACAACAATGTGCACATTCAGCCCTGTGCGGCGAACTCTACAGCAAAATGTTCATCTGCACAGGGCATTGCAGGCTGTACGCTTGTGGGGGGAAGGACGTGATGACAGTTTAGCAGCTGTTTTAAAAAAATCAGGTTTAAGTCAGTATAAGGATCACTACACACAAATACTTTGAAATGTTTCTCAGAAGTGCTTTCACTTACTTGCATATACTATAGAAAACAGAGCTAGGAAAAGAGCACACCAGTCTTCTAGTAGCGTTATGGAGGCAACAAGAAAGACTGAGCATGGATGTTGATATTTGTCTTCATTAATGCCTCTATTTATTATGGTAGCATCTAAAGACTATCTAGGGAAGGGTTCCCTGTGCTCAGTATTGTAAAACACAGGAATATTTATATTCTTCAATCAACATTTAAAGGTCAGATCAAAAAAACCCAACAATGGCAATAGTTTGAAGACAGACAGCATTTTGGCAAATTACGGCATAACTTCAAGTCAAATTCAGAATAGTTCTAAGCATGAGTGAACCCTGCCTGTTAATAAATACAGCCACTCACTGAGATCCGTTTCTTCAAACACCTAGGGTGAATGTCCATTATTAGGATGTAACCAGCCCTGGTTAACGAAATGAATGAGAATTAAATTTCTCTAGGATGAGTCAGGACAACACTTGCTTTTACTGTAAAATCTTTCCAGACCAAAGGATGAAAATCTTGGGTTTTAATCAGACCAAGCTAAACACCTATCTGTGGTACAGAATTCTGCTGATGTAGTTGGTTACACAATGGCAGGAGATGAGGTTCCTGACCAGCATGCCTCTGCTGGCAGATCCACACTGCGCCTGCACTGATTTACCATGCAGCTTGTCTTACAAGAGGATATAATGAGCTACCAGCAACTGGAAATGACACTTCTAAGTGAATAAATCTATATGTCAAACTATCTTAGATAGGAAAAGTGAGTTATTACACCTACTTTACATTTCAATTTGTGGAGAGTCTATGGCGTCACAGACTACAAATACCTAGCCTTTAACAGGCCTCTACGTGGATGTTACCGAGGTTGGAATTAAGGTTAATCCTAGTACATTTTAGTACAAGAATGAGAAATGTGATGTGTGCACATCTGTACGTAACAGCTAGGTAGGGCATTTTGTACAGGGCCAGGTCTCAAAGTTGCAAGCGTGATGAGTAAGGAATCAGTGCATACCAAAGACATAAGCAAAGTATCCCATGTACATTCTTTGATGCTCTCCTAATTTGGTTTTGTCTTTGTATGCATTACAGATACTTCATTTTTCTTTCACTTACTACCAATCTATTTTAAAAATTATTAAGAATATATTCAAGCAACTTTATAGAAAGCAGAATATGTCATCTTGGATCCAGTGCTGAGCTATTAGGAAAAGAGCATCAGTTGTCCATAAACCTTTTCAATACCATATAGGGAAATACTCCAAGAAAGCACTCCTGTCACCTTCCCCACCCCCTGAAGAAAATGCCAGCTTATTGCTGACATGTATCAGGCACATGCTAGCATGAAGCACTGCACTGAATGCTCACAGAAGTGGCCGAAAGAAGCAATATGAAGGTAGGGAAAGGAAATTTGAATACTGATGTAGGAGAAAATCTTAAAGTGGAGATTTCAGTTCTCATTTCTGTGCTATTGTAGAGTAAGACAAATGCAGCTGCAAGATCAGGGGACACACAAATGTACAGCAGATGCAAGAGAAAACCTTTATTACCTGAGTAAGACTATATAAGAAGATCTAGGAAGAAAACATTCACAACCATTACTCAGCTGTAGATAAAGGGGAAAAATCCAGACAGCCCTTCTAAACCTTGATCAGAGTTTAGGGGAGCATCAAGGATTCTGAATATGGCTGTCTATTGAGCTTATCAAGGAGGCAAGTTCCTCTGCTGTAGGAATTAACTCTGAAGAATATAATAAAAAATCAACTCTTTACATGTGTTTCTGATTAAATATGCCATTTCTAGTATCCAAGTTTTTACTATATGGACTTTCAAAATATTTTCATCCATACCATCTACAGTGCTACTGGAAAAATGAGCTCTCCCACTTCAACAAAATTCAACCCAAGTACAAAGTTCTTTCTGTTTCAGCTGTACAAATTATTTGGTAATTTGAAAGGAAGAAAAGAAAGTTGATTTGACTGTGTTTTAAGGTGATTTAATAGCATGTGGATCAGACTCTGTCCTTGCTATCACTGGCAACAGCGCACAAGCTATGAGAGAATACATGGAAGAAAATGTCTTTATTTTTTTTTTAAGAACACAACTTCTGGAAATTAAGCCACTGCAAAATCAAACCCTTTTATATTTAACTTTTAGAACACTGTGTCAAATTAAAAATACAAGGTTACTGGATATTGAGAACAGGAAAAAAATCAAGTAAAAGTTAAAAATTCATGAATCACAAAAATGAAATCTCATATACTACAAAGAAAGGAATCAGACTGAAGATCTTCATTACAACACAGGGACTCCTCCAGAAAACTTGGGAAAAAAAATTCTTCTTGTAAGTGATATCACCCTTATTTTTCCTTCCTTCCAGAAGTATAAATTTCTCACCAGGACCATCAGTATTGTTGATCATGCCACTGCTGGCTTAGCTCCTGCCACTGAGCAGTGCAGAGATGTCTGACACTTAAGCCCTGCAGTCATAATCCAGCCGTCTTCTTTGCAGCCATCTGTGTGGTCATGCAATCTGCAGTGCAGTCTAAACAGAAAATGTAAATTTTTTTGGTATACTGGGTTTTGGATGTATCAATGTCTTTAACCAACTCCCTGGCCAATTGGGTGAAAATAGGTGGTGGAACCATATCCCTAGATTGATAGTTGTTTACAATGCATTATAACAATGAAGATTTCTATGTTAATGGAGCATTGGTTTGTAAAGTTAGGCCAGAAATACAAACTATGAGTAGCAGTTATTCCAATAAAACAAAAGGAAAAAAATTAGAAAAAGTACCCATCTCCTTTCCCTCAAATAATTTTGCTCGAATTATACTGGCTCTACTGCTTGCAAGGGTACTCTCACTTCCATTCAAGCTTTCCTGGTGAATAAGACTAAGATGTGGAATACTCAAAATAATGAAGTTAATCCATTAATTACTGAGAAGGTTGGGTGCAAGAGTCCATTATTTGCTTGCTCTACTCTTAAATCAGTTCACAGAGCTGAACCAGCAGTCAGTCATAGTGACCTTCTTTTTTGTAAAAAATTTTAAGGCTAGCTGAAAATAACAGCTTACCAAGCCTATTCTGATGAAAAAGGCTTTGTGGCAATTTCTAAGTGGTTCAGTTGGCAGGTCCTCAAAGGTGCTAATGTTTGACAAAGCTGCTCTCTGTTGTTCCTAAGGGGGGGATGCAGAAACATTTTTAGCCCGGGTAACATCTAGAAAGTGATGTGTATCTTTAAAGTGAGTCTGCATAGCTGGACTGTGACATAGGTTGGGGTTCTCGTGTGGAACCATATGGGTACACTGCATTTACACGGTTGCCTCAGCAAGTAAGTGATCTACACAGCACTTAGACCTTCAATACCCAAGAGGTGTTATAAAATACATCACTTGAATTTTGCTCACATGCTTGTTCTTATTCTGTATTACAGCCTGCAGTCCAAGTAGGATTTTTCAGCCATGTTTAAACAGGGAAGCAACTGTGGGATTGTTACCCAGTGTGCATTAGCTGAATCGCACACAGTCGAGGTATTTGTTTATTTCACAAATCTGAGCAGAGAAGGGTGCTAGGTGATAATTAGCAAAGCTAGTACACAGATCTTTACAGTGTTGTGATATTTCTACATTTCAGTTTCTAGTACAATCATTCCTCTTAAATATCATTGGTTACAACTTTCCTCACTTTAGTTTAAAGGTATAGTCAAGAATTTTTACTACTCATGTTCTCTGGGTGGTGGTCTTCTGGAAGCAGGTAGCTTTTGATGAGGAGGTGTGTTTTTCTGTTGAAATTAGTGTATAATGAGGATGGCTGACTTAAAGATCAAAACATTTAACAACTCTTGCCAAATTTCATGGTTTGCTAACTAGGTTCATCCATCTCAGGCCCTGTCTCCAGGCCTACTCTTTTAAGTTCGTCTTCACAGGTAATTATTTCCTATTTTGTTTTGACAGACATCCTTCTTGAGGTTTTCTTGGCCTTATCTTTTGACCCATGCAATGTTTCATATTATATCATTTGCCTGTGCAATGTTTCATCTTACCTGACCAATTTGGTTAGAATACATTTCAAAGTGGAAAAAATATATGGGAGGATTTGTCCCCCAGAACTCCATACTTGCACTGTCCTTCCAGATTCACAGGCACTGCAACAAACATTTGCACATCTGTTTAAAACAAGCCTTGCATCAATGCACGATTTCATCAGGCAGTGACTCAATCATGCCCAAAGTCAGGATTTGACCTGTCACTGAGAAGGGTCTCCACTAGTCTCTGTGAAATGTACCGTCATCAGGCATGGCCATATGTCTGAGATAGCCCAGCCTCAAAAAGAGCTACTAGCTAGACGCAGAAACGTTTACCAGGCAGCAAAGAAACAAGAACCTCAGGAAAGTTTTTGAATTCTCCTGGTGTTTGATCAGCTCCATGAATAAGCCAGATAGAGGAGTGAGAGTTACTGGGAAGACGTACACGGGAACCACTGAACGCACTGCCCTCATCAGTAAAGACAGACGACTGCACACAATCAGTTTTGGCCAGCTGGTGGGAACGTGTCCAGAGGTCTTTTCTCAGGTGGTCACAGTATAACTGGGAAAACTTGAGCTTGCTGCACCTTATGAATACTTAGTAGGATGCTCACAGCTCCTCAGCACTTTGAAAGAATAAAGCGATGAGTGTGTTTGATGCACAGGAACCCGGTCTGAACTGCTCAGGTGAAGATACCTCTGGGTTTTGTTTGGCTCCCGCTCAAGGCAGACAGCCATGGGGTGGCTGTGGGTAGGGCTGGTCTCTCCCGCATTAGCCCTTCCTTCCTCCTCCAGCGAGCTGGGCAGGACACCCCTGAGCAGGAGTCACGCACCTCGGTAAGAGATACAGATTTCTTTTAGGTATCACTGAGCCAAAGAGCAGAGCACTGCCGCTAAGCAGTGCATGCTGCCGCCTAGCACTTCTGAACTGATATTTTAGCATGATTGAGGATTGCTGAATAATACGGCTGCTTACCACTGACAGTACTCTTCCTTCAGTTTATCCATCACATGAATATGGAGATGATGATTAATAATTAAGTTTTAACACATTTCATGATGCACATTCTTTGTTTTATATTATTAATTCATAATGATGGATCCAGTCAGTCATAAATTTTTGTGTCAGGCAATTGTGTTGGCATATGAAGCTAGGTGAGGTAGGTGTGATTAAGCTGGATGGTGAAAACAAAACGGGCTGTTTCGTAGGCCTATTTTACGGACTAGAAGCAGCAGTTTAACTAATTTGGCATCCATTGGTGCAAACTCTTTATGTACAAGGTGTTCTAAAGGATGAACTAAGTAACGCAGTATTAATTCAAAATAGATGTCCCTATGGGGTCATTGTTTTTATTTAATTCATTGATGTTTAGGACATACACAGCCCATTTCTTACAGTATTACCACACCAAAACGGTCATTATTCCCACTACCTGTGTGTTATTGTTTCCTCATCATATCCAGATGAAGAAGTCATGTGAACACTCCACATCTGATAGAAGAATGTTAGTTGAAACCAGCAGTGGAAAGGTAATCAATAATCTCTGTCTACATGGTGGAGACAGGGAACTGGGAAGTTCGAACATCGATAACCTCCTATTTTGTTGTGATAGTGTAACCATGGCATAAGTAAAAGAATGCACAGGCCCACTTCAGAGGACTGTTTCATCCTGCTTTTTGCCCCTTTTTCAGCTATGCTAATTTATGATGTCTTGAAGAAAACCCCATCCCTACATGTAAGCACCTATGTAAGTCTAACCATTTGTTCTAGTGACAAGGGTGCAAGCTTCCCGGTCTAACGATCTTCTGAGATTGTACCCTTAGACAGTCTATCAGTTAGGGAGTCCTCGTTCCAGCTGGTTGCTGTAATCTGTGCTTTTCAGGACTTCCGAAATATTTAGGTTAAGAGGAGCCCTCAGTTTCAGAGATTCACTGCAGGTTGCCGCAGAGCCTCTTTCTCGGTTAGCACAGAGGACACGTGAAAACTGCTCTTAAATCCCTGCTGCAGATTAGGCTGAGCAGGGATTTGGGGATATGCCTTACACCTTCAGGCTGTCAACCACTACAGATGGGGTGGGATCGTCATTTTGGGGGGAGGGTATGTCAGAGAAAGCCCAACCTTAGTTTAAATGCATCTCCAGGAGGGGGGCCAGGGGTGATAATCTCAAGGGAGAGTGAACGCTTTGCTCCAGGCTGAAGGTAGGTAGATACACTGCATTGAAAACAGCCACATAATGTTTGTGTTATGCTTGCACGATGAATTAATGAAGTTAAACATGTTTTCCAAAATAGCTAGAAGAAATCAGCTTTGTGATTCAGTCTCAGGCAGCACAATGTCTGTGGGAAAATGTAAGGTTTCACTGATTTAGCTTTGCTTCACTCATTCTGTGGCTCCTAAACCTACACAATTTATAAATAATTCTTTTCTGATTGTAGGTCTTGTTTGCATTGCAGTCAGACTGAAGCAATACACTAAAAGAGGTGTGAAGTTCTTCTGCATGTGTCAAGTAGAGTGCTAATGTCAAAACATCATTTTGCTGTTAAAATGCTAATAATTTTAAGCAAATGCATATCCCAAGCAGCTTCATATATTGCAAGTTATTTGTATTTAGTTATACACATTGGCCAAATACAATAAAGCGTACTTTGGTATACATGGTTCAGCAGTCAAGGATAACCAGTATAGCAAGATATATTTTTTCCTCCCCAAGTCACATTGGCTGGCTTTAACAAAACCAGGCATGAAGGCACTTTTCTACCCAGAAAAGGGCACAGGGGTACTTCTGTGATGGACAGTCAATGTTGCCATATTCTGCATTTCAGCTTTCTCTGACAAATACCAGGAAAATTCTATTTTGAAATATTTTTTCTTTCCATAAATATATAAAAATATTGTTGTATTGCTATTTCTAGTTGTTGTTTTCTCATTTGCATTATCCTTGGGATCATACCAAAAGACAGTACAAACAGCTTACTCACACATAGCCAGTAAATATACACTCACACACAGATACATTTTAGTAAGCTTTTATGTATGCAGTAGTAAAAAGATAGGCATGCACACTCAAATAAGTACTTATGGACACCATAAAATCATAGCGTTCGTGATCAGAATGCGAGAAAATCTATTAAAATCACTTTGTTTTTCTTTTTGAATGAAAGAGTAGAATACGAATTTCCCCAAACACTCAAGATATAATTAAAATACTATATTATCTTTATGTAAGTAAGTAAACTGCTTGGGATTTGTTACTCCTATGTTTCACTGTATCTGTTACTAGATATATTACTACTCAGGGATATATTGTAAGATGGTACTAATGCAGCTGTCAAATACAGCCTAGGTGAATATTTAACAGTGGGTATTTATATGACACTGTAAGAGGGAAACCATACTTAGTATAGAATCAAAGAATGTTCTGAGATGAACATGTTTTTAGGTTCAAAACTTTCTGCTAATTCATGTAATTAAAAAGAACAATGTTTTCTTCCCTTTTATCATTGATTAAAGAAAAAACCCTATGCAATCTCTTTGCCTGGCAGCTCCCTTCTGGATGCTCTGTTGTTCAGCTGATATAAGCACTGGGTGTACTGTTCAAAAACAAGCCACCGACGCTGAAAGAAGCTGTCCCTGTCCCCTCTTCTGTCTCCTCATTTTCCTGCCCACACTGCCCCTACGCCCCTGCCAGCACAAGTGCTGTCTGGCCATACCAGCCAGATCAGGGGGCCAACACCACTGGAAACTGAGAAGGTGGTGAGTTTTCTGTAACATCTGGTCTCCCCTCCAGTTCATCTTGCACTGGTATGAATACTTGCGCTGGTGAAAGGGAGGTAGTGGTGCAAAGATGGCAATGAGCTCCCAGGGGTTTATGGAGGAAGACTTCTTCATTTTGGTAACAGCGTTAGCTTAAAGTATCTATGGAACTGGTGCCTGATTTAAATAAGGATGTAGACCAACAGTCATTTTGGAAAGGGCTGACCTAATGTGGAGCATTACCTCCAGCTGCTTATTGTTTCTTGGCTGGAAAGCTGTTAAAACCAAGCTGTTCGGGTACTCCCGTATGCTAGTTCAGCTGTGCAGTAGGTAATCACTGGCACAGCAGGTCTGATACCTTAAATCACCACAGCTGTTTTCCACAGTCTGACTGAAACTTCAGATGCCAAATGGGTGAGTCTTTATCATCTTTAGAGTCACACTCATTTCATATTTGCAGCAGTTCTTGCAAATCATATTGGTAGGAATGTGTGGTAAGGAGTGAATGAGGGAAAGGATTTCCTGCAGGTTAGGGGCTGGCTTGCCTCTGAGATTCTCCAGACAGTTAATTTCATCCATGCCTTAATTCTCCTGGATTCCTGGGCAATGGCTGGTACCATGGCTTCTCCTTTTTTTCTGAGAGTGATATCCCTGCTGCTGTTCACTCAGGCTGTCTTCTGAAAACTGTTCATCAGACCCAAATTCAGTGCAGAACAAGATTCAGTCTTTAGGTTTGGCGGGAGTCCCATTTACATGTTTGCAGCAGAAAAGGCTGGGGCAGTCCCTTAGGAAGTCAGTGCTTTGGCTGCATCTTACTGCTGGCTGCTTGGCAGCTCCTTACTCCCAGGGCTCAAACAGTCAATGGAAGACAATGGCCACTTTCGTATAAAGTCAGGGCTTAAATCCTCTTTGTTAGTTTAACTGTAGTTGTTAGACGCTGGTGGGCAGACATGTTTCATTAGCCTTTTAATGTGGATGAGATAATCTTTAGCAACAGATGAGGGGAGAAGGGGGAAATCAGCCATTACTAAGCAACTTGAATTCATTAAGACTGCTAGCATTTGGAATTTCTCAATTTACACTTGCAAATCTTGTATTTCTTAAAAGTGTAGACAGATGTTTCTCTTTTCATATCTTCTTGCCTAAGTGTAGTTGAGAGTTCAAGATCTTTAATAATATCTTCAAAGTCCGGAGTCCCCCTCCTGCCACAGCATGAGGTCTGGGGTGCTGTAAGTGCTGGAGCACAGATGTCCCATCATAGCTCACGCCAGTCCAGCACCGCGCAAGGCTGTGCCTAGAGCACAACATAGCACAGCACAGGTTCTTTGTGGCTGTAAAAAAGGTGTATGCGTCTCTGCAGAATAGGAGGTGGGTTGCTCTTCATTCAGGATGACCCACAGACACTATGGTTTGCCCTTCAGCCCATGCTCTGGGGTCCTGGGTGAACCTGGGGAGAGCTCAGCAGTGCTTTCATTCTGCTGCCTGGTGCAGAGCAGAGAGCTGGTGGGGAAAGCACAGGTGCACAAGCAGCCTTGGAACAGGTCCTGACAATTATTTGTGTCTTCTTTTTTGCACTGAAAAATCTGACAAGCTCAGGATTGCTTTGCCCTTCACATTGCCTTGTCCTACATCAGCTAAGGGTTGTCTATGTTCTTAATTGCCAGTGATATACAGATGTTAAGTTTACATGGTTGAATGTATCTTTACAGCCTTAAAGTTTATGAAGTATCTAAAACTCAGCAATATCTTACAGGGCTAAAAATAATCAATGATGACTGGTATTACTTGTGCAATTAAAAATGTAATTAACCCAATCAAAGGGTAGCATAGTGACTGGTAAATGAAGTTTCAAATACTACCATACAGCAATACTTCTATCACGATTATTCTATTGTCTTTATAAATGCTTGTAAAGATACAAGCTATATTATCAATTATGTTTTGCAAAGCTCAGTTTTACTGAGAGGAAATAATTAGCTACAATCCCAGTTTTGACCCTTAGGATCTCTTGACATTAAAGAATTACACCAAACTGCTCCAAAGAGATTACTATTAAGAGCTTTTCATCAGTATTTCTATAATGCATGTTTCTGCTAGGGTAGTGAATTATGAAAGCAAGCCACAGCTAATTTTGCATTACTTTAAAATACTGAGCTATAAACTGGGTTAGTTTAAGAATGGTTTCACAACCACCTCAACCTTCTTTGCTATAAAGATGGCAAATTTCAGAAAAGGCATCCCTGAAAGTTTCTCCAGCTGCCTGTGTTTGAGTGTGTATGTAATACTGTTGCACAATCTTATTTAAAGTAGGAGTTTTCAGTAATAGCTGGCTATTGTTCCCTATTTGGAAAGATAAAGTAGAAGAACTGAAGTCAAGGGAAATTTTGGGTGACTGAGAATTAATTTTGACTCTAATATATGAGCTGAAATAACACGAACAAAATGCTTGTGGCTGGGGATAGTGACTGCAAATGTTTAAAAACTACAAGAAAATGTAGAACAAAACTATTTTTAGAAGTTTATAGTCAAGAATGTCAATGTGCCTCTTTGTGTCCAGCATGTCTTACATGTATTGTTGGTTTTGACCAAAGAGTGATCAAATTTATAGAATTTCAGCATAGTAAAAAGTATCATAGACCACTGTTGGAGCTAACAGCCTTATTCAACATAAGCAGGTGGTAACAAAACAGGGATTTTATTGCAGTTATTATTGACAGTGAATTCTTGCTAGCTATTTTCATCCAGTTCTGATATTGTATGGTTGAAGGGCAGCATTACGTCTTTTGAAAGTGACAGCTTTCAAAATAATAAACTGCTGGGTTCCGTGGACTTCCAAGCAAAAAAATAAACTATCTTCTTGTACCTGCCTGCTGGATCCTCTTCTGGCAGAAAACCAGGCTTTATTTTATAATTTTTAAATACAACGTGTAATTAGTAAAAGTTCCCATACTACTGCCACTACCAATTAGCAAATATGTTTCATATTCAGCTCTTGTTGAAGCAAGCAATGAAGCCATGCTCTGCTGTGCTGGTTTCAGACAAAGCTGTGTTAGAGAAGGGAGCAAAGGATGGGAAGCGTTGTGCTAGCCCCTGTAGTGCATGTAGCTGATGGTCCTTACTTAATAAAATATTACTATCATGGGCTATTTTTGACTACAGTTGAGGGTTTGGACACTAGTGAGGCAATAATGAAGTAAAATCATATAGTCTACATGGCATAGATAGGACTATGTCTACATTGCTGTGTTAAGCAAGTCTCTGGGACTGTCCCTATGACCATGCCTCGTGCATCATGTGGAACAGTTTTGTATTCCCGTTGCCCTGGTTTGGCTCCTCACTGTTCCTGGACTATGGGGTCCTGCAGCCTGACTGCAGGCTCAGTGCCTGCTCAGAAAGGGCCAGACTGATTTCTGCTGCTTGGTCTGAGCCAGTAGCAATTGCACATTGTAGCTGATGAGGAATAAAATGGCATCAGTCTTGCCTATACATGCAACCTTGGTGTCAAGGCGTCTACTCCATGGTTCTGATGCTGGTAGCTGCTAGGCAATACTGGTGGTTTCTGCCTTGCAGACACTTGCCTAGGACCCCAAGACACCTTTAAAGAAGTACATTTAGAAGCCACTGATATGGAGGAAGAGAAAAGAAAGGAAGACTGCTATAAAACAGGCTGGGGCATTTCCTAGGGCCAGGAACAGATAAACTGCTTGAAGGGACTTTCATGGTCAGGCTAGCCCAGTTTGGCCAGGAGCAGTGTGAAGCTGCTGGTTTTGATTTGCTGACAGCAGGCTATGCAGATTCCCTCATTTGATACCCAGCATGCTATGCTCACTGTGTAGGGAACCTGGATGTCTCTCTCAGAACTAGGGATTTTATGCCACAGTAATTTGTCTAGGAATTAAGCACATAACACTTTGAAGTGGTGGTGAATTGGTTCACTTTGATGCGAAATCATGGCAATTGATAACAGCGTTTCCACGGGGATAGATTTTTTCCCCTTGAAGAGTCCAACCTACACTAAAATAATCTACATCAGAGCAAATCTAATCTTCCAGTGGCATAAACTGTATCTGGTGCCTTGATAATTATGCTACTGGGTAAGTAGAGGGTGAAAGAGATGTTCTAACTTTTAAAAGACAGATGTTTTAAATATTCCCAGAGCGGAGATTTCTTTTAAGTTATGCTCCTCCAACAAAAAGAATATAAACTGTTGCTTGAAAGAACGGAGATTAGTTCAATAGCTGTATCAGTAGCTATAGTTAAAGCTATACATGAAGCAATAATTTCGGTTACACCTATTCTTAACATACATGAGGGTCATGGAACTGGTCCAGTAGACTGGTAAAAGAAAGTATTAACTAAGCCATCTGTCAGCTTGCTAAAGCTTTGATGCAGAACACTTGCCAGTTATTCTTTCTATGACTGACATTTTCCTAATTCCATGCAAAATTATGCATTAACTGTTTTTGCTATAATCTCAGTGGACTGCTATTATCTATTTATTTATTTATATGCATACTAAGACATCAGCTGCAGTCAAAGAATTTGTTACTAGCTCAGACTTCCTAATGCTCCTGGGTTTTTTACAGCTTTGAGTTATTAGTTCATCAGAAATTGTGATTCACCTTCAGCCCAAGGACAGCATATTTAACATTTCACAAAGCTTTTCTAGTAATTCTATATTTGGAAAAAAAATGTACACATATAATGGCTACCCCAAATATTCCTTATGTTAAAATCAGCTGAGGGATTAATTTCATTTTAAGTAAAAAAACCCACCCACCCCCCCCCAAAAAAAAAAAAATTTGTAAAACCCTGATGACTACTTCAGAAAATAAATTTGAATCATAGAATCACAGAATATCCTGAGTTGGAAGCGACCCACAAAAATCAAGTCCAGATCCTGATTCCTGCTCTGCCTGACAGGGCAACCTAAAAGTTAAACCAGATATCTGACGGTGTTGTCCAAATGGTTCTTGGACATTAAAAGCTTGGGGCCATGACTGCTTCCCTGGGGGACTTGCTTCAGTGCTTGCAAAGAAGTAGACGTTAAAAGGTGGTCTGAAATTTGGCAGGGTGGTAGTCCTGGTATTTAAGAGATGCCTGTTCCATCTAAATAACAAAATGTCTGCATGGGCAAAGAGTAAAAAATTGCCTACATATCTCTTCCTTTCTTTTTTCTTCTATTTTTTCTTCCCCCCCCGCCCCCCCCCCTTGGTAGTATAGTTAATGTTGGTGTCAATCCTCTCAATACAAGCATATTAAGGAGTTAATTACTAAATTTAAAGCAAAAATAGTCAGATGATAAATTGCTTTAAGCCTTGACATTTCAGCTTGCATGTAGCATACTCTTTCAAGCCAAACTCAGCCAGTATGGACAAACTAGAAGGGTAGATGCTTAAACCAAAAAGCACCTACCTTCTTTTCTTTGTCTTTGTAAAACACTTTTTTTGCTGATGATAACCACAACTATGCCACTTTTACAGATGCTTTATTACAAAGGGGTTTCTAAATTTACCAGTTGGTTTTAGAGATAATTTATCACTATTTTAAGCTTTATTATCAGGTTTTTCTATCTGCATTTATTACCAAAATCTTGGTCAAATTCTCAGAAATGGTTACAAAATATTAACCAGTGAAAGATATCCTCTAGTCTCACATCTTGGAAACAATTTCTGCTATTTAACATATCAGCCATGACATCTATTTTTAGCAAAATAGATGAGGAAAGTTCATTAGAATCTAAGGCTTTGATTTTTTTTTTAATCAGTTTTCATGGTTTAAATGTGCTTAAACCCATGAAGTTAAATTCTTCTGGGCAGAGCAGAAGTTAGTGCTGTAAACTTTTGATCTCATAGAGTATGATCAACATTACAATTGGACATGACAGGGGGAGCAGTGGAAATCGTAACACACACCAAGAAGAAAATCTTTTTGGTAAAAAAAACAAAACCAAGGTACTGGATCCAGTGCTTATAAGCTTTCTGATCAGTGTGCCCTTAAAAATTTTGATAACTTGAACCCTTTAATTCTGTGGCACTGTTAAGTTTAAATGGCTTTTAAAGTGTGGTGATGATGTTTAAGGACACCTCTTCCAACTTGAACTTGACCGATTTATGAGGACTAACAGCAGTGATTATATTCCTATCTTACGTACACTGTACCATTATTGGTCAATAGCTGCAAGCAACTTGCACAAAATAGAACTGTCCAAATTAATACATTACAGAAAAAAAATATCAATAAATAGAGCCCACAACTTTCTTTGAAGGACACATTCACCTGAGACCATTCAAGCTATGGGATCTATGGTAACCTACACTGATACATTGCATGGATGTTTTTCTTCCCGTTGTCCCCACTGGTAGTACTGATGCAGGGAAGGGAGGACCATGGTAGTCTGGGATTAGATCAGTTTAAACAGATCTGCAACAGTCTCCTTGCTTGCATGGAGTGCTGTTTCTGCTCACAGCTCATATGACCCATTTCTGAGCATCTGGTAAGGAAGTACAGACTTTTGTAACCTTTGTCTGAAGGAATACAAACTTCACAGCACATTAACTTCATATGCACTTATATTAATTTGCAGAGCCTGCTATTCTGGCAGCCTTGCATCCTCACATGACTGGCTGGTTGGTTTGTCCACGTGGCCTCTACTGTCCTGGGCTGACTAGTTACCATCTCCTGCTGGAAAGCTTTCTCTGCAGTTGAAAGCTCTCTAAATTTGAGGGTACATCACCCTCAAAATGTGCCTTATATAAAGCAATACCCCACTGGTCTCCTTTTCTTTAGGGAAGAAGTGATGATTTGGTCTGTTGAGCAAACTTCATAGCAATGGTCTAACAAAGCTGTCACTGCAGTGTTTGCTTCTCAAAGTTGTGTCTGCCCTGCAGTGTGGGACCACAGGAAAAAATCCAGCACAGTCTCCTAAGAATCAAAAGAAAAAAAGTGGCCCTCCAGCAGTAGCTCCACTATTTATTTTTATGTGGGGCTGGACTAGGCTTTGTTTGCCAGACACTTCTGCCTGCCTGCAGTTTGGAAAACGGTCCTGAGATATTGCAGGATGGAGATGATGCCAGGATCAGCATGGAGTCTGATAACAGCCACTCAAAAACCAGAGCCTCTTTGTTATTCTCTGAGGAGACTACATACTTGGTCTGCCAGATTTTCTGGATGGGACTCCTTTTTTTGGGGGATGGGAAACTGGTCAGATTTGGTTTGCGTTACAAATATTTTGTTTTACTTTCTATGACAGACATTGAGGTTTTTTACTCATAACTAGAATATCGCTTATGTAAGGGACAGATCATTCTTGCTTGTGCATTTAAATATTTTCTGTACCTAACCATTTATTTCTTGTTCTACACTTTTTCTTGCTTAGGGGGAGGTGGACGTACATCATTCTGTACTCACAACACTGACCTCTTCTTCCTGCCTGTCCCATGTACAGTGCAGACTTTGAATTATAATTATTGTATTTATCTTAAAACTTGGTCAATGCTCTTGTATGACTGCATAGAAAATTACGGAGTACATTGTAAAGCTCTGTGGAACAGTGTGGTGAGAGGTCTTTCAGGTTTCATAGCACAGAAGCATAGCACTTCGGCAGGACAACTGGACGACTTTGTGTGTGTGTGGCAGGGGGTTGTCTCATACAAAACTCAGCAATTCCTGTGCTCTGCTTATCAAATGCCTAAGCATGCACAACTAGTGAGGCACTGGTAAGGTGACAGGCTCAGGTCACTGCAAACTCTAGTAATTTCAAAAGTTGTTGTAACTGCATTCATGTCACTACAAATTTTGTGCATGTCTGCAAGGGCTACAAAATGCAGCTTCTGTGCATAAAAGTACTCTGCAGCTCCAGCATCAGAAGGAGAGCTGCTATGTTTTTCATTTCAGAATAGGTAGCTCTGGCCTTTCAAACCTGAAGGATGTCAGGTGGGACCGTGCTGGTGGGTGATGTCAGCGTGTACCTTGCTGTGCTCCCTTTAGACCTTTTGAAATAGACGTTTGTTCTGATTCTTCATCAGTGACGTCTCTTCTGACAAGGACTGCCTGCAGAGGTATAAAAATGTAGTTGCTAAATGCTTCTCCCTCCCACCTCACTGCCCACCCTTTGTGATGATAACGTGACCTTTGTCAGGCATCCAGCATCCGGCAAATAACAGGAGCAGAATGTAAAAAGAGGAATATTTGGTAGCTTCTAAAAGGTTGGATAGCACAGAAGTGGCTGAGGATTCTTAAGGCTGAGAAGGAGAAGAGCAGAGGCACCGTGACCATGTTGCTGGCACTGTGCGATATCCAAGGGAGATGGACAGAAAGGTTCACCGTTAGGGAATGAAGAAATATGATTTGTGGGAAGTGTGACCAATCTGAGAACCTTCTGGAAGACATGTAATGCTTCCCCATTTTTTCCTCTGAAACCAATCCCCTGCCTTATGGGGCTCCATGTGACGTGGCACTGAACACCTCTTACTCATGTAAGTTTTGCTAACCACAGGTCCTCCTTCCCAGAAATTTCACTTGGATAATGTCACACCTGAGCTGCTGTACTGACACTGATTTCTGCCATGTCTTTTCATCTCTTGAGTGTAACCAGGAGAAAACTTGCAATAATATCTCCCTGAGCTGTATGGCCCAAAGACCTTCTCCCTCTTCTTTGTCTCAATAGTAGCATTGGACCTACATGACAAGGCACGCCTGATAAAGGCTGGTTTTAGGGGCCCTGACAGGACTGTTTAGAAATAGTAGTATGGCTTGGATTCAGATTACATGCTTTCACCAGTGAAGGAGTAGTCTTCTTTCTGCCTTGGTTTACCTGCCCTTCAGCCTACTCTGCGTTTTCACTGTAGAAAAGATTCTGTGAGATCTGACTGATTCTGTGATCTCCAGTGATTGACCATCCTCCCTTTTCATTATTTTAGATGAATCAGCAGAAATAGCACCTAAACTACATCAATTAGGTAATTATAGGACTGGCACCTTCAGGGTGACAAGCATATCGCTGTACTCTACTAGAATCTCCATCTGATCCTCACCAAAACTTTACCACCACCAATCCTGACATCTCACCTCCACAAGAGTGATCTTCCTTCAGGACTTCATACTTGCAGGATCTCCAGCAGTCACCTGCTTCTGATGTTTGGCTGCCAAATGTTGCTGTTGATTCTGGAGGTGTTCTTGATCATATTTTTTAAAGATAAAAAAAAAAGACATCAACTTTCTGCATCAACATGGCTTGGTACGGGTCACTCTATATATGTATATATATATTTATTTCAGGGAAACAGTGATAAAGTGGACAAGTGTGCACTATCCGTAGGAGTTATGCACCTGCAGAACTGCATCTCAGGAAAAATATCTGCGTAAGACATTACTCTTAATAAAATAACATTACTGGTGGATGCATTCTGAAGTAACTGAGTCAGCTGAGATATCAGTGAATGTGGCATAGTTTCTCCTTGGCTATTGCTGCTAATTAATAGCTTTTCAAAGTACAGAAGTCGTTCTAAAGTCTCTAAAGTGAGAAATTAATGTCATATTGTATGGGATTATTATAAACCACATCTTTGGTTCACAGGATGTCATATAATCCTGCATTTAGGATTACATCCCACATTCTGCTACTGATTTACCAGAAATAAAAGCAGATAATTGTCTGTTGGAAAGTGGCAGGTCAAGAAGAGCTTACATTATGTACTGAAGGTTCCCAAATGTTTGACAAACTACGTAAGAATTTCTCATTCTCCTATTCCTGTTTTTAGCTACCTTGAATAGAAAAGAGCGGCTTTTGTTCACAAGAGCCTTTCTTCAATATTTCTTAATACCACAGATACTTTTTAACAGAGATAAGATGAAAAGTAGCTCTACCAGTTGATACCTTTGTTAGGATAAATTCTAGGATATAATGGTTAGTAACATCTCTTACAAAAAATGAACTGCAAAGTACTTTAAAGACTACAAGTGCTCAAGATCTCCATTTTACATCTGAGGCAGAAAATCAAATGCTCTTCAGGCTTACTGAGATAGAAGTGCATTGCCTGGCCATGCCTGGCACCTCATCAGTGCAGCCTGAACTGGCTTCTCCTCACTCAGCTCCATTTCTAATTACTTTCATCTGTGGGTGTGGGTGCGTGGGTGGGTCTAAGTGCCAGCAGCTGGAGTGGCACCATGGGTCCTAGGGCCATGTGTCTGGATGCCAGCAGGGCAAGGGCCTTGGGAGACAGAGGAGGGTGTGCGTGCGTGCGTGTGTGTGTGTGTGTGTGTGCGCGCGTGCCTGCGTCCATGAGACGAGTGGGGAGAGCAATGATCTGGGTGCATGACTAGGTGCATGACTCACCAGCTAAATTCAGCTGTTGGGGGCTGTGTGTGTGCTGGTGTGTGTAGGGGGGTCCTGTGCACAGGTGCCAACAGCTGGGGACACTGAGGATCCAAGGCCAGATACCAGGCGCACTGTGCCTAAGCCCAGCTGCCAGGGGGATCCCCACTGCATCTACACAGATGTATTTCCCAGCAGGGGACCAACAGCTGGGTCAGCCAGAGCGGGGAACAGGATGAGGCTGTTGGTTCTTGTGCAAGTGCTGTGGTTTGTGTTGATCTCTGTAGTTGGCAGTGTATACGTGTTGTGTACATGTGTGCACAACTACTAGGAACACATGTATGCCTGTGCCTACTGGGGGGACATGCTACTGGTCAGCCCCAGGGCCACAGAGCCGCAACAGCCTCGTTGGGCTGCTGGATTTGGCAACCCTGAACATGGGCTTTTGCAGCTGATAACATTTACCACTGAACTGCATGACTGCTATGATCAACCCAAAGCAAGGCTGACCATTTAGCTTAACTCCTGCTATTGCTGCTGCCAGCCAAATATTTCAGAAAAATTCAGCACCCAGAATAGCCTGCTTCCCTAAAAATCTGGCCCTAATGGAAAGTTTTAAGCACTCAGAGTTGGATCCAGTAGGGCTACCTGTGTATAACACAGCCCTAAGACTAAACATCTCTGGTTATATAGCAGCACTTGGATTAGTATGGTGACAACTTATTTAGGAAATAAAACACAGGGGTTGAGAGGTATTGGATCAGCTTCTCTTGATCTAAATTTTGTATAAACTCCAATTTTACGCAGGCTTCAGACTGTTAAATCTCAGGTTGGCTTACATCCTCTTGTTCCTCAGTGCTAATTTACTGCAGACATGCTTAAAATCAGCCTTACAATACTTACAGATGATATATGTATCTCCAATACAAAATGCTTTTATTGTGAGCCACAGATGTGTCTATGCTGATGTATGCTTTGATGAAATTTGGCCTGGGGAGCTACACACCTGAACTCTACTAGGATTATGAGATAGGTTGATGACATCCAAATTTTTATTAACTTCCCAGCATTTTAGATCTGCTCAGCCTATTCCTTGTTCATCCTGATTTTCCTTTATTAAATGAAAAACACAGATCGGCAGCGTGCAATGACTCATCTAGGAAACAGATAACCTGGATTTAGACCATCTTCAGTCCAAGGGTAGTGGGACTACTAGACTGTGGAACAGCGTGGTGTGAGACTCTGCCAGGACATGTCAGCCCCAGCTTCAGCAGCCAGAGGGGATTCCCCTTTGCAAAAGTGGAACACAATTTTATGGAGACAAAGAACAAAAGAGAGGCAACCGTTAACGGCAGTCTGGAAACAAGAAAATTGGCCCTGAAACAAATGTTTATTATACAGTCCTATGACAACCAAATGTCTTTACTTTTCTAGGCTTATTTTGATATAGTATAGGGAGAATAAGTGTACAGGATGAGGAGTTTCAGGACATATTTCTAGGATTTGAATAAGGCATTAAGATCGCACAGGTGCTTTGCCATCATTCACTTATCTGGGAAAGACTAAATGTCAGATAGCAAGAGGTTATGCCATGGATTTCCTTATGGAATGCTAATTACTGTTAGCAAGAATCGATTTCACTGTGGATCAGCTGCTGTTGTTTCCCTGTAAAAATCATTTTACTCAGCATTCTCCTGCACTAAGATACACAGCAGACAAAAAAGAACTAAAAAATCAAGCCTGCTGAATGCGTAATTTTCTTAGATGAAATCCAAGCAGTCTTTCTTCTTTAAAAAGTGTTTGCAAACAGGGGCCAATATGCTTATTGGGCAGATGATTTATATTAAAAACAGTTTGGCAGACATACGGATTAAGTCTTGCAGCTACGGGAGGACCCAGTTCACAAAATAAATGGCAAGTGTATTGATTTTAGTTGTGCAGGAACAAACACAGGATAGTTGGTAAAATGGTGAAGTTTTAACCATTACAGAGAGCACAAAGATTGAAAAGAGATGCTTATGTGTACAATGGCCTTATATTTTAGGATTATGATTTTTTTGGAATTCTGTAGGATGATCCTACAAGAAAACGGTATTCAGTGATAAAAAACAGTGCCCAAGCTCAAAGCTCTAGCATTTTACAATAGTTGTATCTGGCTATTTAAAACCAAATTTTAAAGAAAATTGTAATGCATTTTATACATTTTTAGTGTCTTATTTTATTGAAACAGTTCTTAAAAGGAAGCTGCTTCTGCCCTCAAAAAGAGGAGTTAAATATCCTTATGAACAAAAGTATTATCAGAGACAGTACAGATTCACTAGGTGGCAGCATGGTTAGTAATTTTCGGAAAAATCTACCTCATATTCCATGTATGGAAATTTGGATGTCATTGACCCATCTCATAATCCTAGTAGAGTTCAGGTGTTTAGCTCCCCAGACCAAGTTTCATCAAAGGGTACTTTTTTTGGCCAAGTTGGATATGAAAACAGATAGAAAAATAGCCTCTTAGAAAGCCGTATTACTCAAATACAATAAAATTATTGTACTATTTCATTCTTTCAGAACATGCATTAATTTAAGGCATATAAGTCTGTATATGAGGTAAATGACATAGATGCATTATGGTGTGGTAAAGATCCTGAACAGCACAGAAAAAATGAAATTCCTTAAAAAAGGTTCAATCATAGCTTTTAATCAAGTCTATAGCAGAAGAAATCTGAATTGCAGCTTCAGAATGGTTAAAAACCAAAGGAAAAATAGGTAATATGCAACTGTTAAGAGGTATTAGAAGTAATCTGAGTTGACCCTAACCAAGTGTCCTGGTTTTGGCTGGGATATAG
Organism: Falco peregrinus; assembly: GCF_023634155.1. NCBI lineage: Eukaryota > Metazoa > Chordata > Aves > Falconiformes > Falconidae > Falco > Falco peregrinus. The sequence goes on from NC_073727.1 coordinate 35,981,324, forward strand.
TTATTTTTTTTCCTAGTAGCTGGTAAAGTGTTGTGGTTTTGAATTTAGTATGAGAATAATGTTGATAACACACTGATGTTTTAGTTGTTGCTAAGTAGTGCTCAGTCTAAACCAAGGACTTTCCAGTTTCCCCATGCTCTGCCAGCGAGCAAGTGCACAAGAAGCCTGGAGGGAGCAGAGCCAGGGCAGCTGACCCCAACTAACCAAAGGGATATTCCATACCACAGAATGTCGTATTCAGTATATAAACTGGGGTGTGTGTGTGTGTGTATTGGCCAGGAGGGGACGATCACTGCTCAGGGACCTGCTGGGCATTGGTCAGCAGGTGATTAGCAATAGTATTGGACATCACTTGTTTTTCTTGGGTTTTATTTCTCTCTCTCTTTGTTACCTCCCCTTTCATTACAATTATTATTGTTGCTGTTATTATTATTTTACTTTATTTCAATTATTGAACTGTTCTGATCTCAACCCACACGTTCTACCTTTTCCAAATTCTCCTTCCCAACCCACCAAGGGGAGGGGAGTGAGTGAGCAGCTGCATGGTACTAGTTGCCCATTGGGGTTAAACCATGATACCAAGGGAGGAATTTAGTCAAAATTGCACCTCAGGAGATGCAATCACTGCCTCTGCTCTCCAGAACCAGGTATAGGGCAAACAGTGTGGTGCCAAACAGAACAACAAAGTGAGCAGAGGAGGAGGCTTACCTCTGTGGCTGACCATTTGCCAAGCTATGCTGATGCTGTGAACTTGTAGCTGAAGTCACCTGGTTGGGTATAAGGCTGAAAATGGATCTTATCTGATTGCAAGATCCTCTCTGATTTCATGGTTTTACTGTAAATGACAGGGTTTTTTTTTTTTTCTTGCCTTTAGAGCAAAAACTAGGTTAAAACCTTCTCAGCAGGGAAAATGGATATGAAAATACATTGGTAAATGGACTGGAATAATTCAGTCTTCTGAGCTTCAAAGATTCATATGAACTGATTGGCCCTTCTCACCTCTGTACACACCTTACAATCAACAATCATAAATTCAGAATGGATAATAATGATTTACTAAAATGTTCCGTAAGCAAGCTCTTTCCTGGTAAAAATCAATGTAATTATCCAATAATCTCTGTTCTGCAATGCTGCTCTCAGCCTGTTACGCTTAATGCATGTTTGCAACGCAGCTGCTGCTAACTCAGGGGGAAGCGAGAGGTGCAGTACTTAGTGAGGCAACCTTTTATTTGTCTAATTTCCCCTCATTAATGACCGCAAGATCAGTTACTTTGTATTCCAGCCTTTAGGACTAATCCCTGCCCTGTTAAGTCTAGTGGGTTTTCTTACCAGTTTCTCTGAAGTAACCTTGCAGCGTAGTTTGGGGTTTCTTCTTGTGCCTCTGACAGCTTGCTTTCCCCTAGGAAAGGAACAAGTGTGGTGGATGACAGATAGTGATACAGTCCTGAGCTAAATTCCAGTCTTGGTATTTAATCACAGGGACTGGCTACCATTCACAAACTGCTTGAGCTGTACGCTTGCGGTTTAGGATCTCAGCATCATCCCCTGATGAAATTACAGTTGTGTTTAATCAGGATTGACGCACACTTTTAGACTTTTGGCAAGCAGAAGACCTATAGCTCAGAAATTACGTGCAATATGTTGTAGATGTTGCTGTTTATATTGAAATGGAGCAGATTTTGTATTTTTATAGTGCATGTATTTTTTCAGGTGATAGGAGTAACAGAAAATGGTGTATTTAGAGCAACTCTAGTAACTTTAATTCAAATGAAGCATAACACAGCCTAGTAACTAGAATAATAATTCCTGAAGTCCAGTAACAAAGATAAAATACAACACATAAGTATCTGTATTTATTTTTAGAAACTGTGCATGCTGGTGTATGATATATAAACATCTATTTATTTGTTTGAATTTCTTTTCTTGAGGAAATTTGATACTATCTTTGACATTTTTTCCTGAGCAGGGACTAAGAGGATCAGCTGTCAGTATTTCAAGCCTTGATGGTACTCTCATTGAAGTGCATGAAAGTCTTGCTACCGCTACCACACTAGCATGAAGTTTCTCTAGCCTTTTTGAGTCTCCTCTCAGTTATCAGGACTTAGATGCCACCTTGCCTTCTGCATCTCACAAGCTGATGTTCTGAGATGTCAGTATTTTAGCCATGGAACTGATGTTTCCTTTCCAATAAGGGTAACAGGGACCAGGGCAGGGCTAGTGGTGCACTCAGACCACTCCCTATCAAGCCAGGCATGAAACCTAAGTTTGCTTCAAGACATCAGAACCCAGAGTGCGCTGAAAACTAGACAAGAACTGCACTGAGGTCTTTCACTTTGGAGAAGGGAGAAGCAAGAAAACATGATTCCTCTGTCAGCTGTTGTGAAAGAATAATAATGGCATGCCATCCACCTTGCAAAAGGCTTGCCAAAAGGTACAGCTCTAAAACTGTATAAACAATTTGGATTAAGAAACATTAAACACATTCACACCTGCTTTCAAGCTCTGAATCTGTAGCTCTGCAAAATGTCATCTATTTGAAGAAAAGCAGATATTTTTCTTCCAGTAAACACCTGTTTGGAAATGATAAACTTATTTTTCTGCTGTCTCCTTTACCCATTTATCTTCCTATTATATAGGAATGTGTATCTATCTATCTATTTATATCTATACACACACATCACTGATGACCACCACACAATAGCCATAAGTAATGATATTAAGTTATACCCTCCTTTGCCTTCTCTCCTTGTTTGTAAGATGAAGGTTTTTCAAATAATTCTACATAAGATAGTTGAACTTGAGAATACAAACACATTGAAAACCAACAACGATCTGCTACTAAGTATTGAGAACTGAAAAATGTATTATTCTGCTTTACTGTTAAATACAAGAGACTTTCAGTTTCATTAAAAAGCAGTCAAACTCAAAAAGTGAATGAAAGAGAAATCCTTGTTTCAATTACTTACATGATTTGGAGACCAATGAGAAACAATCCACTGGACAAGCGTATTTGAAGTGAGATTTGATTTGATGAGATATTCAGTAAAAAGCAAAGTATTACAGACTTGATTTGAATCAATCTGTAATTTAGAACTCCCAAAGACTAGGAAAAACAGAGTAATTCATTCAAACATTCAGATGAGGAAATTACCAGGTGCTTCTTTAGAAAAGAGTGGACAGGGTAGGAAATCAACCAGGTATTTAACAGTATAAACACATGTTAATATTTGATGTGCACTTCAAATATAACATTGTGATCCCAGCAACATATTCCAATTCAAGTAATATTTCTGAAGTCAAGGGAGTTGTCTCTATAAATAAAGGTACTTGATCATTTGTTAGGTTCTGTATTGTTATAATGCAAAGCCACTGGGATTGGAAACTGTATTAAACTTTTGTAAAGTATATTTAATGGAATGTAGAATTTTCCTGCTGAAGTTCCTGCAAAATGCGTGGAAAGTGCTAGACAGTATTCCATAACCATTCTTATGTACACACATCTGCAATAAGCCTAGCTACCGCACAGTGAAAGTGCAGTTTTGAGGGAACCTGAGAAAACAATAAGGGCAGAGATAATAAATAAAATATTTTATATTTTTTATATTTTCATAAAATAAAATATTAAAGGAATATGTTATTTAAGCTTAGAAACCAAAGGGAAGGTATATGGGTGTATCAGTAAGGTGGCGGCAGCTGAATTGTTATAAATGCATTATATATTGATAAAGTTCACTTAGGGAATTTGGTGCATCCATGCTGAGTACTTGCAGTTAACTTCAATTGATACAAAAATGTGTGCAGGCCAGGCTATTGGAAAACAGATCAATAGTTAAGTTCAATTTACGTTCAGTGGTTTTTTTCTATAGGTTTTGCAAAGGATAAACTCTGCCTTGCTAATTTGAGATGAAAAGTGTTAGCTGATAATCTAAGTTAAGAAAAGCATCAGTCTTGTTCTGTAATGTGGACAAAATTTTGTTCTACCTTCCCTCCATCTGATAAATCCTCCTGCAACGAGTAAACCAAAATTTACTAAAAGTCATAGCTACAAAATCACAGAGTGGTTGATATTGGAAGTGACCTCCGGAGGTCATCTGGTCCAACCCCCCTTAAGCAGGGCCACCTAGAGCCAGTTGCCCAAGACAATGGCTTTTGTGTATCTCCAAGGATGGAGGCTCCACAGCCTCCCTGGGCAACCTGTGCCAGTGCTCCGTGACCCTCACAGCAAAAAAAGTGTTTCCTGATGTTCAGGGGGACCCCTGTGTTTCAGTTCGTGCCCATTGCTTCTGCTCCTGTCACTGGGCACCGCTGAAAAGGGGCACTGCAATCAATATACATTTTGCAGTAGCTCTCAATGTTGACACACTACAGTGAAGTCAGAATATCTTTCCTTCAGAAGAAGACCAAGCTGAACGCTATAGAGGTCCTAAATCCAAATAAATTCATCTATGTGGAGACTGTAAAGCAGCAAACAAAGTTTAAATTCAGGCCCTACCTTGTTTCACAACAGCTTTTCTATGCACATGTCCTGAGACGAGATTCTTGGTGAGCTATTTTCATGTTAGGGAGAGAAGAGTTCAGATTTCTCCACAGGCCATCAAACCAGAGCTGTTTAAAGGAGTTCAGTGTTTTAAATGTCTTCCAGACTGTCTTTCACCAAAAGGCTATCCTAATTCCAGAATTCACAGGTCTGTAGAGTTCATATGCATCATTACAAGACTAAAGGCAGGTACTTGGCCAGTACTTCTAACATTCCTTTTCAACACATCATGGGACTGAAAAAGACATCTGTAAACAATGGCTTTGTTATTTTTTTCTAAAATGTTTATCAAAAACATTGGTTCTAACAGCAGGTTGAAATTGGAATGGCATAGGTATTGGAGACTCAATAAGGCTGAGGGTCATGGCACATCAAACTTCTGTTGTCTGTGGCATTACGCTGTACTGACTGCTGATCAGCTCTTCTGTAGAGCTTGTGCTCCCGTGAATTCCTTTTCTGCACAGCATAGCAATTTCTTATCTAAAATTTGCACTGAGAATGCCATGGGAGGCTCACTGCCCTTAAATAAATGAGTTCCTGTATTTACATAGTAATTTTTCCTCCGATGTACTTTCAAAATGCTTCATAAAATTGGGATATTTCCTATACCAGCAAACACCTAACCACCCTCATTGTTCCCTATTGTGCAACAGATGGCTGCTCTGAATAACTGAGGGCAAACATCATTCTGCTGTGCCTGATGCCATTGCTATTGTAATGTTTACATGTTTAGTACCTGCATTTTTGAGCATTGCCTTTTCATTGTATTTTATTCCAACCCTCTAATTAATAGTATGTGTCAAGAACTTATACTTGGACTAACCAACTCCCACATTTTGATAATGAAAGGTCATTACTCCACCTGGTCCTCAGCCAGTATGCCTGAACCCTTCCTCTGTCATGACACTGCATGTGCTAAGGTAGGGGGACAAAAGCCCCAGCAGCAACCATGAAAGTATACTGATGAAAGTATACTACCATGTTCTGCCATCCATGACATACGCTGACTCTAGAGTATCATGGTCTAACCTTACAGGGGAAGACACCAAATTAGGAAACAATCTGAAATGTGCCTGGTCAGTATGCCTGACATTGATCTCAGCATTGTCAAGTGCTTTTAAAGACATCACATCAAAACTAACGGGATTTTAGTTGAATTAAACTGGTTACCAGCAAAGTTAGTAACAGAATAGATTTTAAACTTATTGGAAATCAAAGTATGTTCCCCCCCTAAAGATATGGATTATAAACTTCCCTTGATGGAAGAAACTCTATAGGAATAGTAAGATGCTTCAGATCCCATGGTAAATAAACTGTAGAAATGAAACACAGCTGATGACCAAAGGAAAAATGGAGGCTGTCGTGTCTCAGTCAGCAGTGTGCAGCCATGCTTTTTAACAGCTCTGGTGAGGAGTGCTGTGACAGCTAGAAACTGTACAGGGAATTTAAATAATAATAATAAAAAGGTAAATATTCATGCTGGAATGTAACTGGGAGACCAAGATTACTGTACAGGGAATTTAAATAATAATAATAAAAAGGTAAATATTCATGCTGGAATGTAACTGGGAGACCAAGATTAACATCAGTAGTTTTCTTGGGATGCAAAATATACCAGAAAGAGAATGTCATTATCCTGTGCATTAACATGATGACTTTTACTGGCAGATAAAATGAAAGTAAGTACGAGGCAGTACCTCCCTCTGCCATCCGGTGCACCAAATTCACACTGAAGTCCATGAGAATTTGAGTGCAGATGGGTACATAACAAACTGTCTGGTTATGTATAAATAACCATAACAAAGCTGCTCTCCTCGGGAAGACATTATCCAGGTTTGGTCAAGCTGTGAAGAAAAAAGATACTTTCAGAAGAGACAGTAAAATAAACAAACAGATACTGACAGAGTTCCTTGTGCTTCATTTTGACACAAAGAATGAATGGATATTTTGGCAAATTTCATTAACAGAGGCTCCAGCCAGCCTGCTGTGTGCTCGCCTGCAGATGTGCTGAAGCAATTAGCAATATGCTAAGGTAGTCAAGCTCATTCTTGAAGAGCATTTTGTTCCAGAGTGTTTCTTTAAATGTTTTGAAAATTGCTTAAATACATCTTTTAAAAAAAAGTTCTTCTAAAGCATTTTTCTCCTAGGATCAGGTTAATATGTTTTGATATGATCCCATTCCATCTTTAGCACTTCAGTGAAGGTATCACTACTTCTCTGAAAATAATTCCACTTTACTTAGGATTTTGATATAATAAATCCTGGGAGACATATGGAAATAATGAATAATGGCCTCCGCTTCATCAAGCTTCTATGTTAATTACCATTTAAGCAAATCTAATATTCATAAATAACTATTCAGTTAAACCCCATTCATAAATGCGATTTGAGACAATACTGTGACAAAATTTGCTGAATGGTAGATTGATAAGATTGTTACATAATTATTAATAATGGAAATGTAAAACATTAATTAATGGCTCTACTGTTATTTTTCTTGCCCTCTTAAGCATCTCATGCCAATAATTTACTGGAAATAGGCAACAGAATACATGCTCCTAAGTCATCCCTAACAGGCACTGACAATTCTTTAAGCAGGACAGAGCCCATTAAAATAGATAAAATACTTCAATGGTATCTTTGTATAGAGGTTTGTCTTATCCCCCAGTTTTTCCTTTTACATTTTAGGATAGTAGCTACCTCCATGGTCTCTTCTAAGACAATTTCCTCATATAAACTATACTGAGAATCTGCTGTGTTCTGGGTTACTGGTTCAGAAAGGGGAAGTGTTGTTTATAGGCTTCTCACTCATGACTACAAAAATGATAGACAGGAGAAAGTACTTTTAAAATGAGCTAAAAATTTCAAGGGTTTCTTTCCACTTAATTATTTTAGCTAGGGATATCTTTCAGTTTGATTTATGTTAATGTATAATCCTCTAAAAGTAATGTACCTCCCAGTACGTCTTACTAGATTCTCATGGGAAAACTTAAATCCCTAAGCATTGCAAAAATTCTGTGCAAGGAGGGAAACCTGAATGCAATGGATATTTTCAAGCAGTAATTACTATATATATATATAGTATGTATGTATGTATTAAAAATCCACTCTTTATAAGTACAAGTTCCATACCAGAAAAAAAACAATAAAACATTTTCCAAAGAGCTGTGAAATAAAAGTAAGTTATCACAACATATTACCATGCATGTCTTGATAGGGCATGCAAGTACAGAAATATCTCTCATGTAGATCCAAATGAAGAAGGCATGAAGTCACTGTCTTCTTACCTTCAGACCTTAGAATATTTCTCCACTGTTTCAGAGCACCTCCTGAGGAGGAAAAGTGAAATATTTGAAGACATTACTGCTGAGCTAAACTGAACTCTGAAAATTAAAAAATAGTAATTTTTATCTAGTACTCGTATTTTAGTAAAACTCTAATATGAATTAAGGCTCCGATCTTATGTTTTTATAGCATGAAGACCCCATAATCATCACTGAGTCAGTTCAGCAGGACATTGAGAACACTGTCCAACAGCAATATATGAGTTATTCAGTTGCATTATTCATGTTTAAAGTTAAATATGTCTTGAAATGTTTTACTTTATAGTGGCACAACACTCTGCATCTTGAGGAGGCTCAAGCTACACTTCAGTAAGAGAAATATTTGGGGTACTGAATTTAAAGGGAGTATTGCTGTTGATTTCAGAAGAAATGGGATAATTCCCTTAATTCTATTGTATTAACTCTTAGTTTTACCCTATTCCCTCAATTTTAATCAAAGAACATTGCTCTCTGACTCCATACTCGAGCTTTTAACACCACTGAAATGTAAAAACTGAAAACAGAGCAATCCCTCTTCTTGAAAAATCTGCCTTAAGATTTAAGCAGCTAACTGTCAGTCCCTTCTTAAATCTTCACTGTAATTAAAAAAAAGAGTGGTGGCTAAAACTGGACAACGAGAGGATTGCTGAAATAAAATCTACAGGGATTAATCTTTTGTACAGGGTTAAGTCCTTGACCTATACAGGTAACATAGACTATAGATTTCTGTTGTGTTGGAACCACAATGTTGGATTACAAATACCATTTTCATAACTATTCTCATAGTAAATATTAAGTTCCTGATGTCATCAATTAGTCTGCTTTAATTGCGAGATTTGGTAGTCTTTGTTACAGAACTATTCAGCATTTGCCTTTCAGAAACAAGCATAAAATGTAACCGAACAACAAATCACGATCTGTTTTTCATAAAGCTCAGAAATGATGACTGGCGTTTTACAGTACATTTCCATGAAGATCTTATACTTAAGATTTTGTGCAACTTCTTAAACTATTTGAATAAAAGCCAGCTTGTCTAGACTCTCAGTGGGACTCAGTTATTCAGGGGACTTGCATAATCACATCACGCAGGAAGACCCTCATGACATCAGACTAGATTTAATTCAAACACACTTTTTCCCTCTAGAATACATTCCAGCACTCCACTGTTATGTGGCATCCTAAAAACCCATTGTGACGACAATCTTTATTAAGCATCGCGGAAATCTATAGGGATGACTTTGTGCCAATTTTCTATGCTGAAGATGTTTTAGCTATTTTCCCTGGAAAGTCAATATTTTTCTGAAGTATTTCCTATAATTTAAGCATTAAGATCTAGCTCTTTAATCAAGTATAGGCAGTAATGGCACATGATGATGGTGGATAAAATGATAAAGGCTATGGGAGAGGTGTACTTAATCTTTGAGGCACCTGTCACTTTGTAAAATTCATGCTGAATTAAAACATGCATATCTGGTCACATCACAGGAGGCCTTTAACACTCATGCTTTCTTAATGAAGTAAGCTATTGTTCAGTTCTAGTTTCTTTTTTGTCCAGAAACAATAATATTTAGGAACCTCATTGGTAGTACTTGGAGGTAATTAATTACATGTTTTACACAGTAAGACTGAATTTACTACATAGAAATGGCTTTTTTTTCTACGTAAGTGGGCAACAGAAGCAATATTTGATACTTCCCTTAATGATGCATTGCAGCAGATATCCAATACCTATTGAAATGAGTCACCTATTCACTCTTCCTAGTGCTCCAGTTTTTTCCCACAATGACAGTGAGAAGAATTTGAGATGGCATGGAATGGCATGAAGTCTGAACTCATCACCACAACTGAAATGATCACAGATAATTACAATATGACATATAAAATACTTCAGTGACACTGTTCGAAACTATGAAGAAATTATATTTTCTCCATTACTTACATTTTCATTCAGAAGAACAACAATACTTTTCTCAAAGATAGTTCTGCTTCACTTGTTCCTAATTTCCTATAAGTCCCCAGTGGAATTTTATACAGAGATAGTATGACTGCTGCTCACAACAGCACTTGCATGGGAAGCTTGTTACAAAACTAGCACATTAAATCACGCAGTATGTTGCTTTTTGTTATCTTTCCAGAAATATATGATGAAAAGATTGCAGTTCTTTAAGCCATCTTCTCTTTTGCTGGCACTACTGCTGGCATTTCAAATGCAGAGACAAGTCCTTATGCAAACAAAGAAATAAGCTACCTGTGGTCCCAGCATCCTACCCACCTGTCTTGAAACAGCCCAAACAGAAGAGTCGTGATTTTTGATTCATGATGAAGTATCAGGAAACCTTACATGCAGAGAAGAAAAAGTGTCTGCTGCAAACAACCCAGTAATCTGACAAAAGATTACAATTTTTATATATTTGTTCATTTCAAAAAATTACTCCACAAGCACTCTACTTATTGAGGGCTTCTGCTACAAATGACATAAAACCTACGTATTACTCTCCATCTTTCAAGACAGTGCTGCTATTTAAAGATGCCAATTCAAGAAAGTCTTCCAGATATAGGCCAAGGCTCTTAAGCTGAACTGACTTAAATAGCAAACTGAAAAGAAAAAAAACATACCTTTCTGGAAGAATTTTTTCTTCACTAACCTGCACATTAAACAGGAGTTCCAATCCGTACATATTTAACTTCCTTTACTTTATTCAGTGTATTGTTCAGACTCTCTTCACCTACATATGCATAATAAATAACTTCTAGTTGAGGATTTCTGTGGTTTTTATTAGATACCAATATTATACATTCCAAGTTATTAGTAATATAAAATAATACTTTCTTCAAACATTACAAATAAAGGCATAATAAAATTTTGTTATGCCAGTGGAACACATTTAAGAAAGCCTGATTTCTTAAACCACTTCAAGACAGATTAAAACCTACTAAACTCAAAGACTTGTTTCATACTTTGGTTGTCAACAAAAGAATAGATATTCCAGTAATAAAAAAAGCCATATATACTCTCAGTGCTGAGCAGAGAGAAAAAGTTGACTTTCTATTTACAGAAAATACCAAAATATGATTTTCAAAGGTTTATTTTTAATACATACACATTTTCATCATACTTGGAGAGCTGGGTGTCTATTCTTTTTTAAAAAGTTAGACTGTAGGAAAGTTTGAAAGGATAAAGTTAAATCAGCATTTTAAGTATTGTTGAAAGCTCACAAATTATTTGGAACCAGACATTTCTATCTGTATTCTCACTAGCTTCAGAAACTGTTCAAGGTAAAGCTCAAGCCAATAAATGGTAAAACACATAGTATTCCATGCTGTTTAACTATTGTTAAGATAAGTAGTGACACATGCCAGGATCCTTTTATATGACTCTGACATTTTCTTGGCCCTGTGTTTCTTAGCTTACATTGCTGTTACCAAATATTTGCACCATAATTCTGCTGAACTGGATCTCACCGATTTCCCTTGGTGGCATACACATGCAACCCAAAAAGATGCTTACATGAAAAGCTTCCAGCTGAGTAAAGATGCTGTGTAACAGGTGAGTGCCAGGAGTTGAACTGGTCAGCCTGAGAGTCAGTGGTTTCATCATTGCAGCAGTCTAGCCACTTTTAAGATTTTTCTAGGCAATATAGAAAGGAGTTTCACATTGGTGGTGCAAGGAGACCAGTGAAGTAGCTTTACTGGTACTTAGATGAGTTCCTGGTAGGATTAGTGTGCAAGGCACCACAGAAAAAAGATTTAATTGCTTGTTAAGCACCTTGGCAGTTGGATAGCGGATGCTGGCATACATAAACTGACTTTCTATATCAGTACAGTGTGGAATAAGAAAAGGAGGTAAAGACACATCTTCCAGACCTCTGATGGTGAGGAAAGGTGACTTTTGTTTGAAAAGACAGACAGTGGGAGGCAGCGATAGAGTCACAAGTTAAAACAACAGCCTTTGTAGCACCATTCCTCTCTAATAATAGTTTCACTGTCTCAGTTCAAGGGAAAATACAGTAGAGCATGCAAGGCCATTTTGTGTGCTCTAAAAGTATATTATAGAAATATCTACACTGTTAACTCCATTTCCTGCTGTAAAACATCAGGATGACTAGGTCTTTTATGACTGAATTGTACCTCATGATTACACATAACAGGCTTGTGATTTAATATTTAGACACTATGTAGGTCTTTGCTTAAACATTTTCCCATGTGCAGATTAAAGATTTTAGATTTTGTATTTCTAAGGGCAGAAACCAGCCATTAAGCCAGAGATCTAGGCATATTTTGCAGTTACATGTTTATTATTTATTGCCTAACACATCATTTATTGTCATGAAGGAACTCTTGATACCCTTATTCACTGATTATGGAGACTCACTGATTACACTGTAAAAAAAATGAGTATGAACAAATCAGTATGAACAAATGATGGATTGAAGATTTATTTTATGTCTTAATCAGAATTAAAGGGCTAACAGATTTAGGCTAATTTTTTAGTTTAATATGATGTGGAAGGTGAGCTATGTAAGATAATTGTATCATTCACTGTACTATTTACATTGTCTTAGCAAAACCTAAAAACTTATAGTGTGGTTTATTTTCACTGTAATGGTCCAGATTTGACTACAGCTCTTCACCTCTAGTGGGGATCCTTGCAACCTTCAATTTCATTCATGTTCCAAATTCAGGGTATTTCACACTTTTCTCCTTATTGCACAGGACAGTTAAAGTGTCACAAATGCTAGCCAAATTCTAGCCAAAGTCAAAGTAGAAAGGAGTCTGGATCTTAGAAAAAGTTCCTGTCCAAAGGTGAGAACTAAGAAAATGGCCAGCCTTCTCTTTAAACTGCATTACATTTACAGAAGATATGCTTACAGTTTAATCCACCCACTGCCTTGCTTATTACAGCAAACGAATGACTTTTCATACTATGAAGTGAAAGGTGTAGGTGCGAAGGGAAATAACTGTAAGACTGATAACATCCCAAGTTTCAAATGAAAGTATTCCATGCCTTCAAAAGAATTAATAGGAAGGATCTCACTCATGAGGCTAATTACAGATTCTTGCTATAATCTCAGGAGCAACCACCTTCATAATTAATGCATAAAAATGTTTGTTTTACTGGGCATTAGCGATATCAGTGCTGACTTTTAAATCCTAGAATATTGGTCTTGTCATTGGCTGACTCTCCAGAGATGTGCAGATGACAGCGATTTGAAGAGCCTCAAGGCCTTATTCTCTTCTTTCCTTCCTACTGCAGATCAGGAGTAAATTCCTTAAATCAGTGGTCTTAATATCAGTGTAAAACTGTTTTAAGTAGGAAAAGGAGCAAGCACTACCCCTCTTTAAGAATGCACTGACAGAATTTTAGAAGAATCCAGTCGCCACAGGTCAGAAGCAAAGCTGAATGTCATCTGCTTGCAAGACATGTCTCCCAGATGTCTCCTGCTAGGATGGGCAGTTCTTGTACTATGATCCACAGCAATGTCCCACAAAATGTGTTGCCCACAATTGATTGTCACATTTTCCTACATATAACGTATGGGCTGTACATAAAAACAAGAATCCTGTGGGTGGTTCAGTGGCAGTGTGGGTTTTGCACACACAGCAAATGCAAGGGTACATCTATCCTAGGAGATGTTTCTCACCTAGTAGCGCTACTGATATTAGTCCTCCTGCCTATTAACTCTGTCTCCAAAAACCACACTGGCTCTTACTGTCACCTGCCTAGGGTCTTTTTCTGGGGGTGCTGTTTGACAGCATAAATCACCTGAGGATTTATTTTAAATGCCAGCACTTTCAAAAGGATGAAAAGTATCTGAGTAGCATCTTATAGCATGAAAATATGAATAGACAAGAAAGATACGGTGATACTGTACCTGGCCCAGTGTTGCAGGGAAAACAGAGGACACTAGCAAGAACTGAACAAATAATTTTCCTTGCAAATTTAGAAACTCCAGCCTTTCCAGAGAGAGTACAAGAGCAGTGGTGAAATTGGTGCTAGTTCACATCACACCCTTGGCCCACACTTCATCAGCACAGGAGGGTGAAGTTTCTGTATCTCATCCACAGTGACATTTTCCATAAATTCTAGAAAAAAATTTCCAAATTTTTACTTGTAGAGATGTTGCATCTAAAAGGGATTTGGTAGGCATATGTAATCCTTGTATTCATTCCTTCTGTGTCTTACAGAATTTGACATCTCTGAAATACACACCTTCCTGCAGACCTGTCCTCTCACGACCAGACATCAAATACATGTTACGTCATGCACAAAGCAAATTACAGATCCAGTAACATCTGAATGAACAGACAGAAATCTGACACCTGAAAGTGATTTTTCACTCCTTGAATCAAGACAGGCTGAACAGCTGGAAATGCAATGTTTCAAACTTCTAAGGAATGTTACTTTTCTGTTTGATAGTCCAGAGTTGCTGGCATGTATGTCTCCTTGCTGGAATAAGGTGGTAACGGAGGACATATTTAATGTGGAAGCCACTGCAGCCATCAGACAGGAGTATAATCACTATAAAGTGTACACTGAGAACTGACAACCACAAACAAACTGTATGCGCTTAGGATTTGAAGTCCTGTTGCAGGGCGGATGGAAGCTCCTAAGTCTGTGTTGAAGAGAGCACGACCTGAGATAAATCTAGATATGCTTATGACAAGTTCAGCATTCTTCTCATTTTGGCAGATGCATTAAATAGAATTACACTAAGTCACATAAAAGGCAACGGCAACACTCAAGTCCAATAAATTTATGAAAATGAAATAAAATCTGCCACCAACTGAAAATAAGTGCAGGGTTGTTCCACCCCCCCAAAAGATACCTTCGATTTACAGCTGTGGAGAGCTCCTACGCAGGCTGGAGTCTTCCCCTCTCCCAACCCACCTGCGGGGTTACGCGCCTGCCGGGGAGGTGCGAGCAGCAGGGACCGCAGCGCCGCCGACCCGGGCTGGGCACGAGGGGTGGGCGAGCGCCGCGAAACCAGCCCCCAAAATAAGCGGAAAAAGGAAGAGCTGAATCATAAAAGTGTAATTGCATCTGAGGTCGTCGCCCCCCCCCCCCCCATTTAGGTGAATCACTGAGCGCTCCCACGGTTCCCGTCCGGCTCTCACACGGGGGAAGGGGGACAGGCACACAGCCCCGCGCCCCGGGGCCCCTGCCGCCCCCTGCCCGCGGGGAACGCTGTCCCCCGGCCGCTGCAACGGCACCGGCACCGGCACGTCCGCGCTGCCCCCCCCCGGCTCCCCCCGCCGCCCCCGCCGATGACTCCTCCCTCGCGGCCGCGGCCCCTCAGCCCGCCGGGGCGGAACCGGGCGCCCTACAAATCCGCCGCTGCGGCGGAGCTGGGGCAGAGCGGCACGGGGAGGGGTGCCGGCCGGCTGGTCGGTCCTGGCGGGGTGGGGGGTGCGGCTCCCGGCGGCTCGCCGCCCTTCTGCCCTGGGGCGAGGGGCCGCTTCCCAGGCAGGCAGGCGGGAGGGAGCGAGCGAGCCGCGTCCCGGTGCCGCGGCTGCGCCTGCTCCTTTTCCCGGCCGCCGTCCCGTCCCGCTGCGAGGCCCCGCGTCCCGGCCGCTGCCTCCGGCTAGACCTGCCTAGCGCCCGCCCTCTGGCTGCCGCCTCCGCGGGCGACCGTCGTCCCGGCTGCCGCCTTCCTTCGTCTGCTCTCGGCCGCGTCCCGTGGGGAGCGGCGGGAAATGGGGGGGTCGTTTCCACGGAGACGGGGCCGCGGCCGGGAGGTTTCGGAGTGAAACTTTGCCGCCGGGGCCGCGCGCGGGGCTACCGAGCCCCGGCAGCCCCGAGGGGAGCGGGAGGGCCGGGGTTCCCCCCGGGGCGGCGCCGGGCACCTCGCTGAGGAGCCGACAAAGTTTTGCGCCGCGGAGCCGCCGCCCGCCCACGCCCCCCTCGGCGGCTGCCTGGCGGCCGTTCCCCCCTCACCGCTCTCGGCGGTCCGCGGAGCCCGCTGCTATGGCACCCGCCCGTCGCCGCGGGGCGAGCAGCGGGAGGCCGCCTCCGGCTGGCCGTGCGGCGGGGGGGCGCGCAGCCCCCAGTCGGCGGGCGTCCTCCCCCGGCCGGCAGTGACCGCCCCGGCCCCGCTGCCCGCCCGCTCGCCATGCCTCCCTCCGCCCGCGTCTCGCCGAGGACGGTGCCGGGGAAGGGCGAGGGGAGCCGCCGCCCTGTCGCTCCCTGAGCCAGCCGCCGCCTCACCGGAGAAGCCCCATGTCTTCCGGGCGCCGCGCGGCCCCGCAGCTCGCTGCGCCCTGAGCGCTGCGGCCGCCTCGCACCTCCCCACAGGTAAGTGGCGGGGGTCTGCCCTTCGGCCCCGAACTTCGGCCCGCCCGCAGCCGTTATCCCCCCTCGGGAGCGGAGGAGCCGGGCCGTGGCCGTTCCTGCCGGCGGGGACGGGGGGACGCGCCCATGCCCTCGGCGGCGAGGGGCAGGGTGGGAGCGGGGACGGGTAGGTGGGTTTTTCCCTGCCAGAAACGGACTTTGCGCCGCCCGAGCGGAGCGGGCTGGCGTGCCGGCCGCGCAGCTGCTACACACCCTCTTTTGTCTGCTCGCGGGTCCGAGGCACTTGACGTGCTGCCATCGCCTGCCCCGCGGCGGGGAGCCCTGCCCTGCCCTGCCGAGCGGCTGCCCCCGGGCTTCGCCCCCCTCGCCGCACCAGCCCCGGCACGTTCCCCCTTTGCCTTTATTTTCACGCAAGTTGGGTTTTCCTTAACCTTTGTTTGAGGGAAAAATGGTGGTGAGCTGGTTATCTGGAAGGATGAGAGGCAGATGGGGACGGCGAGAGGGTAGCCCTGTTCCCTTGTGTGCAAAGATAACTCGCTGCTAAATAAATCGCTCCTCAGGTAGACATAAGCTTACTGGTGAGGTAGACTTTGGAACAAAAGTACTGCAACAGCTTGGGTGCACGGTAGATACTCCTCGTATCTTATTAACATAACCATTGTTAGTGATTGTGCTTGAATTCAGTACGTGTGCAGCTGTTCTGCAGATCTGGAATGGCAATAGCTGTATCTGTTTGACACTTAAAACTAATTGTCATTAACCACTGCTAGTCTAATTTATGCAGTGATTATGAGAAATAAAATGGGTTTTACTGTTTAAAGACAAAAGTATTCAGACAAAAGTATTCCTTTTAGTGTAGCATTCTGTGTAACATGAACTACAAAATAACCTGTAGCAGTATAGTGGACTTGCACTTCATAATGGTTTTAGGACGTAAGGAGTGTATTGTTCAATATAATTCTGTCAGCAAAGGCTTTGTCTTTCCTGACTTACCCTGGTGCTAGATCAATACACTAGCAACTATTCTGTTATTTTTCTAGAAGTAGATGGTGCATCCAGTCCATGTGATGGAAACCAAGTGCCCAGTTAGAAAGAAACTGCTTTTTTTTTTTTTTTCCTTCAATTGTTTCTGTGCTGCTTTGTAGAAAGCAGGCAAGAAAAGCGCTTCTAAAATAGGAAATTATATTTCCATTGAATATAACTTAGATTACTTAATAATGAAGCCAAAGGGTCTTCCAAGTTTGGAACATTTTGATGTACTCGTGTTGCCAGGAAATGTACTTCTAGCAAAATACTTGTTAGAAGATAATTACAAGACAATTTTTAGTAATTTGAAACATGAGTTACAATTAGATTTTTGTCCTGAGCACAGAAAGACACCCTCATGGAAGAAGATATGTAGTACTTAATAGTAATTTTGAAAATAAAATCATATATAATTTATATTTTGTTGGCATAGAAACATATTTTGTTTGCTCCTCAGTTGGATAGCAACAATGATGCAAGTGAAAGTTGGAAAAGGAGTACTCATGCAGGAGTTCAGAATGCTACAATTATTTTATTTCCTGTAAAGAAATGGGTTGGTCCAATGCAGCCTCACTGGAGTTAGAAACAGAGCTTCACTCTTAGGGAAACTCTGTACTCAAATTAGGAAGGGTGGACTGCCTGAATTTAATCCTGTGAAGTATGGACTAAGTAAGCCCTTCTCTGACAAAGCACTGAAACCTACACTGACCCTCAAGTAGGTCAGTAGTTCCAACTTCCATCCCTAATGATGACGTACATTATGAGTTCATTGCACGCAGCGATAGGTCCAAGTAAGTCCAATGAAACTGTTCAGCGGCTTAACTGCATTACTGGATCTTTCCTGGACGAAGCCCTCCCACAGTGTGGTCTGCTTCCATTTCCTTGAATGCTGAGCATATGACACAAAGTACCTCTGCCATATGCAGGTGCTTAGCCACACTGTCACAGGTTGTATATTCTTGATTGATTTGTACCTCTCTGAGGGCAGAAGGGGAAAGTGAAAAGTGGAAATTGGTTAAGGAGTAAAGCATGTGTATGGAACAGCAGGAGGAGACTGCTACTTCTTGTGCCTTGTTCAGTATATTTTAGCAGCCAAAAATCTGAAATGCTGAAAATCGGTGAAAACTCCCACTAAAATTACTGAAGCCAGACAAAGTTATGATATAAAAAATATGAAACTTAAAGGTTGCTGTTGTGAATAATGGTTTTTTTTGTTTTTTTTTTTAACAGAAGAATGCTGTCAGTCCTGTCTGTGATAGTGGTAGAAAATGTGGAGATAAAAGGAACTTGATATTCTTGCTAGTGATGATGGTGTCCATTTGACTTGGTGCTATTATGCTTTATAAACAGATTAATTACTTGACAGATTAATTACTTGACTACTTGACAAATGTAGGCATCTTGTCCAGTTTAGACACCCTAAGTTGTTTCAGACCTCTGTGAAGCTGGCAAACGGGATCTAAGGAGAACCTGAACACTCCTAGAAAGGCAGCTGAAGAGGAGGTAGCATATTCTATTAGGTAATATTTGTACTACAGCTCTACATAAAAGCCTTTAAGAGGACTTGAATCTGTTCTCCAAAACCATGTTATGATTTCTGATGTGGTATGATGTATATGGGAAGACAATCCCAAATATGACCTTACTATCAGAATTTAGGGAGGTCCATTCTTGATGCCTGTGTACCAGGAGAATCTTTGTATTTCTTCCTGTGCTAACTGGTGACTGACTGCCTTTGAGTTACTTGAAGATGCTAATCAACAGCTTAAGAATATTTCTAATCCTTAGAAGTTTAATACACATTTTAAAACAGAGCTGTGTACACTCTCCAAGCCCACTAGAAATAAAATGCAATTGCAGATAGTGCTTGAGTTGGTGCTTTAGTTTTAGTTAGTACTTTACTTTTAAAATAAAAATATGTTAAGGAAAAGTTTGTTTTTCTTCTTTACTGGATAATAGATACCCCCACTATCTCTGGGTAATTAGGCTGTTAGCCAGTGGACTGTCAATTGCATGGAAAGGTGAAATGCTGACAATATCAGTGAATTAACCTACTGAACAGATGTTTTACACAGCTGTTATCCCACCCACTAGTTTTACGGGTTCCTGGGTGTCTGTCTTTTGTGGAGTTTGTAAGAATAAGCGCTGTTCTAAACTTCCACATTGGGACTTCAGTCTGTCTGTACAGCAAGAAGATGTTACTCTATTCCACCATTAACCTGTTAAAGACTAATCGTAGATTAATATCACTATTGTGTAGGTTAAAATAGTAAGATTAGTAGACTATTTGCTAGCAGCAGTGAAAACACAGATGCAGCAATAACAATATAACCAAGTTCATTGTATGACTTTCCATGACTGGTTTAGCCTTCAACAGAGTTAGTCAGTAGATGAAAATAAATGTATACGTTAAACACTAAGTAATAATCTAATAGGCCTGTCAAATGATTACTGTAAGATATAAATAACTTCTATGATTTTTGAGTCGAGAAGAGAATAGCATGATCTATGTGGTTGACAATCTGATTGAATGATGAGAATCAGCTGATGGATGAGAATTTGAAGTACTTTCCAGCTGACTAAGAAGAATAGAAGAATCAAAAAGGTGAAACTTTAGGTGGACTCT
Organism: Falco peregrinus; assembly: GCF_023634155.1. NCBI lineage: Eukaryota > Metazoa > Chordata > Aves > Falconiformes > Falconidae > Falco > Falco peregrinus. The sequence continues at coordinate 36,001,126 of NC_073727.1, forward strand.
TATGATTAGACTTTAGGGATTATGTAATTGTTTTAAGAAACCTATATAAGATGTAAAATTAAAAACTTCAAGTTGCCACTCACTGAGATGGTGGCTCAACTCTGAATTGTGATTAAAGCAAACCTAGAGGAACCCATTTGGCTTGTGGAAATTCATTAAGAAACCATTTCCACACAACACAATTCAGTTCTTAGTGTATATCTGTAACTGCTTTTCATATAGATGAATCTTTGTAGGAGCAGCTCAAGTGGACCTGATGGCTGAACTTAGTACTGAAATAGTCAGATTATAGTGGTTCTTAATATAAATGAAATTATGTTCTGCTTCCTGAATCTTAATACAGGATCAGTGATTTTCAACTCCCATGATTTTGCCTGGGTGCCTTGTCTTTTTCTTCTCTTTTTTTGCACAGCCAGACAGATGAGATGGATATCCTGTAATACAAAGCTACTTGAAGCCTTCTATCTGCAGCAGTAGCAGAACATGTTGGTGTCACTGTTTTCTTACCACTCAGTTCCTTCTTTGGTCTCTTTGGTGACAGAAATATTCCAAAGAGCACTTGGTGTTTTTTGAAAATAGTTCAGTGACCATAAGACCTGAGAAACAAGGATGATTTTCCTCAGTCTTCTCCTCTGTTCTTCTGTGTCTCATGTTGGGGAGGGTTATTTTTCTTTTTGCTCCATGTTTCACTACTTAGTGTGTGACAGGGAGGTGCAGGGTCACCTAACCAAAACTAGCTATCTGAGAAACATTGTCAATGAGATGCGATGATGCAACTGAGTTTTCCAGGAAAACAGAGTTGTGGAAAATGAAGCAATGAACTACCTTTTTTGTGTATAAAGTCTCTGAAAAGTCTGATGTGGACTGTAAGACATTTGTCACTACTCTTGTGTTCATTTATATCAACATCTCATTATTATATATATCCCACTGGAATTTTAGTCGTTTCTTTTGTTGGAAGTGTGACCATTTTCCTCTAATTAAAATAAGTAGAAACAAAGGACATATTTTTCTACATATTTTTTTTAATGCTACCCCACAAAGCTAAATGATGAAACTCTTAGAGAAACTGGGATTTTGTCTCTTCAATGAAATATGCTTAGATACATACAGTAATCAAACAGATATTAATAATCACAAGAGATATGAAGTATAGCATAGGTTACTTTTTGTAGAAACTAGAGAGGAAAAATATCTTTTTATATGGATTTGTTTTGTCTTTGTTTCACAAAGACAGTTGGACTGGGCATCCCAGTGCTATGGTTTTACAACCCATCAATACAAAGTGCTAAAACTTGAGCCTGTTAAAACACCATACTCCTGTAATTCACTCTAGCTGTAAAATGGGAAGGACATTTTCAACGAAGCGTTGAGTGTCAATGGCCTATGAGATCTGGCAGTTGGTTAGTGGCACTTAATTCTTAAATAGTAGAGGTTTGTGCTTTGATGCCTCTGACCTATGCTGGGATCTGTAGCATTAACTCAGAGAGTGGTTATGATATCAAAATAAGCTTTTTAGAGCTTTCCAATGATAGTTGGACTACTTTATTCCAATGATAGGGGGAATTTCAAAAGTAATTTAAAATTTTCTTGATTTAAACCACTCTCAAAGCAGATTAATTAGGAGGCAGTTAAAAAAGTTCACTCTACTAGTTGAGTTTGGTGTGATAGTGGTAATGCTAATAGAATATGATTATTTTTTTCCCCACATACTCCATTTGAATGTGTCTGAATAAATGGCTCTGCTTATCTGTAATCAGTTGCCTATTGTTGAAGAACAAGTTTGTATCTAATTGATGTTATCACTTACATTTCAGTATGTATTGAATGAAAGAAGTGCCAATACTTGTACATCTGTCTAGTTGCATGTGTAAAATTGCAGCTCAAAGCACTGGAGTTTCCACTCTGCTTTCTATAACTCAAAAGTAACAAAGGCATATTGCATGCTAAAATACAGAGGAAATATACAAAAAAAGTATTTTGTAATCAAAAAAAAGCTCCAGTTACTCAAGTTCTGTTTGCTATTGCTGAAAAACTACTTATGATTTGTTAGGATTCAGCATGTGAGAAACTACAGATAAATTACTAGCTCTGAGTTGTTAGGCTATTAAGTTGTTTCCCTGTGTACTGGAAAACTCTTAATAATTACGTTGTATTGGTAGTGCTTGCCCTTCATACAAGTTGGTAGGATTGTCAAGGGAAGCATATTCCAGCCTAGCAGTTGACTTGATCCTATTACCTCTATTTCTAGATACATCCTCTCTCTGCACAGACAGTATATGTTTCTCTTGCTCAAATGTGATAATTGGCATTTATTGACATTGTAATGAGATGTACATTTAATGTATCACTTAATGAAGAGGGATAAAAGCAGTATTGTGTCTTGGGGCAGCATTTTGCTGCAGCAAACAAGCTTTTCTAAGGAAGCATTGCTTGCAGCACACGAGGTGTATGTAACTATAGGTGCTATAGCTTCTCTTTTGCATGATCTTGTGCTAGACAGACTTGGGGCATAATGTATGAGGCAGCTTGCTGGACTTGGAAAAAGAGATGCGCCATGGAACTATGCTCTTCTGGATATGTGGATGCCACAGGGTTGTTGGAGGTCAACTGAATAAACCTGATACAGTGTCTGAGACCTGGGAGGTGTGTACTTCTTGCTCTAAATTACTGTGTATTTAACAGTTGGCTTGTTTCACCTGAGGCATGGCTATATTTCTGTAGGAAGGAGAAGTTAAATGACAGATAACAGATAAAAAAGAGCAAGGAGGAAAGCAGGGGAGAAAGGAAAGTGAAAAAAGAGCAAATGAAAGAAGAAAAATATTGAAGAAAGAAAAAGGATAAGATAAAGTTGCATTTTTTAAAGATGAATGATGCTGCATTCAGTGTTATGAAACAGAAATAAACTCAAATAATGAACATAACAGTAAGACCAAAAGATACGGTGGTATTTCTTTTTTGAAGCACTCCCATCTTCTGACTCTGGAAAATGAAGATATTAATTCTTGTCTCCTTAAGATGCCTTTAAAATGATATGTCTTTGTTGTCATCAAAGTATGATGCTCTGTAAAAATCATGTTAAACACTTCTTACAGAAAATGTACTGTAACCAAATCAGTTCAAACAGACATATGAAAGGAAAGGGAACTATGGAGTATAGTTTGCTTACCAAGATAGAAACTGCATTTCGAAGTACTTTCAAATTAGGTGAACTGTTGTTTCTCTTTGCAAACATATTAATACTCTGAACCCAAAAGTTACCACCATGCAGATCTATGTAATCTCTTACTGTCTCACAGAAGACTAGTGAGCACAGTAAGCACAACAGGGACTTCCTTCAAAATGGTGAATAATTAGATGGTGTTTATTAAGTAAATACTTAGCTGTCATACTTGCATAGATTTTTCTTTCTTGTATGTTTCTGCTATGGCTGTGTTAGGAAACTAATGAGGCAAAGAACTGTTCTCTGGCCATGAGGCTGGCTAGAGTGGTCTGGCTACATGCAGATGTTAAACTGTCTTTGCGATGGTTGCATCCAAACTGCCTGGTTGGAATTTGCTTCTGGACTGAACTAGCGAAGTGCCTGAGAGGGTACAAGCTGACCTTGGCCACAAGTGCCCCGGCATCCTTCTGGTAGCATGAAAGAGATGTGGTGGAGTACCACTGCCTGGGCCATGCCCAGGCATAACAGCTGGTCCTGGGCACTACATCCATGACTTGTTAAAGTGTTTTTCCATCTTAACCTAAACAATCTTATTGCAACAATCCTAATATTCATGGATTTGAAGCAGAAATAAGATATTAAGTTATCTTTGGAGGTCACAGTCTGCTCTAATTACATTAAAAGAAATCTGATGTCCGCTTGCTATCACAGTAGTAACTCTGGTATTATGGAAACTGGAATTTGGAACGTTATGTTTGGATACACAAAATATGTGGAATTGGTGGAACATACTGGGACACCATACCCCCAAATGAATTATAAGAGGTTTACCAAACAAGTACAAACTTGCTCACAAAATAAATCTCTAGCTGGCAGTTCCTTACTGTTACAATTATTGGCCTGTTAATAATAGCCTGGTACAGAAAAGGCTAGCAAATATTAATAATAAACCTCCAGAGGCCTAACACACTCTTCTTGGGAATAGCTTGGCTATTAATGCGGTTTATAGACTTTATAGCAATAGAATCACTTTGCATTAATCCAGTGCCAAAGTGCTTTCCCCAAACCCTTCTTATGACCCCTACGAAGTATTTGCTTTGCTTTTTGCCAGGAAGAAATTTCTTTTCAAATTACTTTGCAGATGCCTGTTCTGAATTTATTGCTGTTCTTCTTGTAATTCAGTTTTATTCTCCTGGGACATGGCCTCATTAACTGGTGCCTGTGGTGGAATATCTGCAAGGTCCTACATACGTTGCTGGAACATAGTTCAATAGGCTATATTATATTATAAAGACACAAGGCACTGTTTTCCAACCCAAGCCTGCAAACAATATGCATACCGATGAAATTACACACAGAAGTATTTACTGGTTAAGGACAAGCAATGTCGTGTTTTGCAGAACTTTGGTTTATAAATTTTCTATTGTTCTGTTGACTGTAGAGTTGAAATGGTAATGGAAAATAGGTTGTAGCTGAGACTATGGTTCTTTTTATTTTAGTTCTTAATGCTGCAAATGTTTAAATTAAGCAGTTTTGTTTTTTTTAGTTTTCTGTGGGTGTGGTGATTTGGCCCTGGCTGAATGCCAGGTGCCCACCAAAGCAGCATTATCCCTCCCCTCCTCAACTACACAGGGGAGAGAAAATACAATGAAAGGCTCATGGGTCGAGATAAGGGCAGCGCTGATCACTCAGCAATTACAGTCACAGGCAAAACAAACTTGACTTGGGGAAAATTAGTTTTATTTATTACCATTCAAATGGTATTATTTTATATATAAATTATATATATTACCCCCCACCCCTCCCTTCTTCCTGGGCTTAACATAATTCCTGATTTCTTTCCCTTCTCCCCCCAAGCAGCACAGGGGGATGGGGAATGGGGGTTCTGGTCAGTTCATCACATGTTGTCTCTGCCGCTCCTTCCTCCTCATGGGAAGGACTCCTCACGCTCTCTCTCTGCTCCAGTGTGGGGTCCCTCCCATGGGAAGCAGCTTTCCACAAACTTCTCCAACATGAGTCCTTCCTACAGGCTGCAGTTCTTCACACATTGTGCCAGTCCCTTCCATGGGTTGTGATCTGTCAGGACCGGACTGCTCCAGTGTGGGTCACCAGCAAGGTCACAATTTCTGCCAGCAAACCTGTTCCAGTGTGGGCTTTTCTCTCTGTGGGTCTGCAGGTCCTGACAGCAAACCTGCTTCAGCACAGGCTTCCTGCAGGGTCACAGCCTCTTTCGGTTGTCCACCTGCTCTGGCATGCGGTTGTCCATGGGCTGCAGGTGGCTATCTGCTCCACCATGGACCTCCATGGGCTGCAAAGGGACAGCCTGCCTCACCATGGTTTTCACTAGAGGCTGGAGTGGCATCTCTGCTCCGGTGCCTGGAACACCTCCTGTTCCTTCTTCACTGACTTTGGTGGCTGTAGAGTTGTTGCTCTCACGTGCTCTTCTCTCCTGCTGGTGCAGATTTATTTTTTTTTTTTTCTTCTTAATATGCTATCACAGAGGTGCTGTTACCCTCGTTGATGGCCTTGGCCAGTGGCCGGTCGGTCTTGGAGCTGGCTGGCATTGGCTGCATTGGACATGGGGGAAGCTTCTACCATCTTTTCACAGAAGCCACTCCTGTAGTCCCCTGCTACCAAAACCTTGCCATGCCAACCCAGTACATTGGAATTTGGAGAGTATGACTAGATGGCATTGTATATGTTATATAATTCCTGTAAAAACGGTAAGATTATCACAGAGTCAGAGTTAGAATGAGGGGCTGGGCTCAGATGATGTTGTATAGCTTTCTCTTAATGTTTGCTACGTACTTTTATCAATGTATTGTTGCGGTGCCTTCATAGAATACAAGTGCATTATTATTGTGCTTTGTGACATGACTTCACGATGTGTGAAGTTCAGTGTTTTTCCTACTTTCTTCAAAGAGTTTTGAGAATTATCTTTGCTTTTGTAATTTTTGTCAGTGTACATGTTACTAGGTATTTACCCTGTTTTAGGGAAGGCAAAGTTCAAACAAAGAACCTGGAATAAATAATGGTCTGTGTGATACTTAGTTTCTGTAGTCCTTCCTTCCAGAGTTTAGCGGTAGTCTCAGGGAAGACTCTTTAACTCTTGTACAGAATATTCTGATTGTTACTTAACACAGTTTCATTTTGAGTAAAGCTTGTCATGGGTGGTTTTCGGGCTTGAGTTTAGGAGGTAATTTTCAGCCCAGAATATTGAGTGCTTTGGAAACAGACCTAACACATTGCTTAAAACTCCTTGAGAAGCCAGTATCAGCATCACCCTCAGGTTCCAATATGCTTTTGTTAAACCTTATGGCTAAAGAGATAAACTTCAGAATTCAGTTCCGAGCTTTCTTTCCTAATCTAGCTATTCTCACTTTACAGTTGAAGAAGCATCTACTGGAGCAAATGGGGAGGAAAAAGCAAAGAAGGGAGGTCCACTACAGCAAGCTATGAATTCAGAGGGAGAGAGACAGAGAGAGGCTGGTTAAAATAGTCTGGAACAGAGATGGCTGATGGAGAGGGTGACGATGTTATGGAAATTTGGATTGGAAGATTTTTCTGATGAGTCATTTGCTTTGGAGTTTGTTGAGGATGTTGCACTTTGACAGTGAGACTGTGTCTGGGAATACCCATATTTCCAAGAGCATGTGGCCGAAACTTGTCTAGTACTCGGGTTTGGGGCTTCTTAGGTTAGATGTGGTGCTTGGAAGTCTGGGTAATGTTTATTGTGTGGATTATTCTATTGCTTTATATTAATAATCTTGTTGTTGTGTTGTGTCTAACTGCCTGCATTTGAATTAGTTGCACACATTCAGTAGCTTTGTGCTATACAGAAAATGCACAGAAACTCTTAACACAATTTATTACATTTTTATTATTTTATTAGATAAGCAGAGCCATTTGTTCAGGCACATTCAATTATTATTACACTTCTGTAAAAAAATGTAGGCAAACACAGTTCACTCCTTGACAACTGCAGGACCATGAATATAATGATATTATGAAGGCAGAATGTAGATAGAGGGGAAGATAGGTCAGTAGTATAGCAGCAACCATAGACATCAATTATTCTATAGGGACAAGACTGTATTTTTGTAAATAATGTCTTAGACAAGTAGTAGGAAGACTCTTACCTGAATAACTGGAAGTATGAGAAGTGGGTCTTAGCATGTAGCATGACTAGGAAGTGACACGACGTTGATATCATAGCACTCTTTTCCTTCTTGTTTTTCACTGAGTCCACAAGGAATGATGAGGCCAGGCATTTGCCATGTTTAGCAATTTAGAAGAGAAAGACATGGTAGGGTAGTGGTGACACTCAGGTCTTCAGCAGTGGCACCACTGCTGTAAAAGAGACTTTGACACAGAGCAGTAAAAGGACCCTAGAAAAGTGGTGAAATCTGCTTTTGTCTCTGCTATTCTCCAGAAGTTTGTGGCTTTTAATTCTTTCCAAACACTCAAAAGCTTCTCTAGCAACAACTGCATTGCACTGAAAGACTGCCCTTAGTATGGTCATATGTGTGTATTGCTTCTTGCCTGCCTTTTGACCATACTTCAGCCTTTTAGACTGTGATGTACTCTGTGATGTGCTGTGGGTAGTGTGTTCCAGCCAAGCTCCAGGCCATATATGCTAGCTCACAATATGGAAAGTAGACAGAGGAGGAAGGGGTATTTGCAGAGGTTGTTGAGATGAGCACAAAGTTCAGGTTTTCAAGATTTTTTTTCCCCTAGATCTTGAGGCAGTTTGCTGTCAGAAGCTGAGGTTTTGACCATGTAATCACGTGGATCTTGAAGTTAAGGTGCTGGGCAGGTTTCTACAATTTCTGTGCCTAAAATCCCATCTTGATAGGAAATTATCTTCTCGGATGGAAATATCAAGGAGATGAATGAGCCAGAAATTGTCTACAGATCCTACTTTATACGTTTCTTACTGTTGCAGATGCAGTGAGGTTTTCCTGAAAAAAAAAACCAACCCAAAACACCCTAAAAAAATTGAGGTACGGTCAAAACAATATTGTTTACAGAGCATTTAAAATCACTTTCACATACATCATGTGTAAACCCATGCATCTGTGATTAAACAAGATCATTGTGTGCAGTAGCTAGAGGATGACTGTTGCTGACTATAACTTGCTTTACACAGATTTTACAGAACTATCAGTCATAATGATCAAACTGTAAAAACAGAAAATATGAGCCACAGCAGAGATCTGAAGGAACAGCCAGAGAAACCATCCTGGATTTCATCAAAAATGAAAAGATTATATGACTTCGAGTCATAGCTTTGGGAGAATGATAGAATTGAAGCTGATAAATGGATTGTGTTCATAATTTTATATTTGGCATGTTTTTGTTTTCAAGGACACTTTACTGTCAAACTTTTTTATTGTTCATTCTCAGTATGGGTTTTGTTTGTTTTTACTGAGACAGACTGTGTATTTATAGCACAGCAACTCTCCATTCTGTCTGGATAGTTCATGAAGAGGGAGCACGAAAAAAGCATGGCTATGTAGCCAAGCTAGTATTGCGTTATTTGAATGTTTATCTGAATCCACTATCGATCTTCTGGCAGATCTGCCAGTAATTTCTAGTTTTCTCAAGCAAACCTGTCTTTTCCATATAGGGGTGTGTGTATATATATATATAAAAATAATAGGGAGGAGAGCAGGAAGTTTATGAAACTGTTTTCCCTCTTTTTGTGGAAAAAAATAATTAAGTAGTGGATTTGCCTCATGGAGGCTTGTAGGCCCTAGTTTTGTTGTGTGCTTCAAAGGATAGCAGTAGAAGCACCTTAATGCTGTAGTCCTACTTTATGGTGTGAACCCAAGCCACCTCTGTATTGTGTAGATAGAGACAAGGTACCAGAGTGTGGTACAACAAGTAAGAATCTTGTGGACATGATGTTATGTGAGAGGTTTGATAACAGCTGACTTAACTCGGTTCATCTCTGAAACGGGCCTTTAAATACTTGAGGTTTTTTGTGTTCCTCCAATGCTCTCTCCTCTATTTATGTCATAGGAGATCCATCTTTTCCTTTGCTTTGCTTCTCCCTTGTTGCTTTTTTCCTACATCAGAGTGGCAAATGCTTTGGGAAGCAAATGGTATTTAGATTGGCTTATGTCTAGGGTGCACACAGTCAGAAACTACATATTGGACCACTGAATTACTCCTGCAAAGTTAATTTTTGGAGTTGGATAAATTACACAGGTCAGCAAAGACATAAGAATTTGGATTCTCTGCTGTCGTTACTCACATTTTACATCAAAATAAATCCTTGATTTTAATGGAAGTTTTAATATATGTCACAAAACAGGTGGAGGGTTAGATATTACAGATTGAGGATTTGATGACACAAGTAAAAAATAGTATTTCCTTCCTGTGATCTCAAGAACACTGTAAAAAGATTCAATTATTCTTGTTTGCTTACTCTTGCTCTGGTAGTGTGGTGGGATCCTGAGTGTGTGAAATCAAAGGCAGAATTCCTGTGTATTTCAGCAAGGTTAGGATTTCATTCAATATGTTAGGTAGTCATGGACCTAGTGCTGGTTCTTATGTGGCCCAAAAATGTCAGAGATGTTTTCTGTGAATTACACCTTCAGTACACAAACAACTCTCAGGAGCTGGAAAGGTTTTAGTTCAAAGCCATGACAATCAGTTTCAGCTAATAAGCTGCCATCCTGGAAACCCCCAAAGCCTTCCAGAATCTGCTTTCTGCAAAGAACACTTTATAGTTTATCTAAGTCATGTTAAGGTAGGGTTTTTATTGTTGTTTTAACATCCCTAAACATACATTTTTATCATTTGGATTTTAAAATGTCTCTCTAGATTTCTAAATTATATATCTAGCATGCCTGAGTTGAATGAACTTTGGAAGTAGGAGAATTTTTTCCACGTAATTTCTTTGATTAGAGTATTATGAAAGCATATGGTAGGTTAATTAAGTTTAACCCAGATATGGAGTAGATGTTAAGTTTTCTTAGTAGTAATATTGCAACTCTTTATGGAAACATAATGGGGAAGATGTCTCTTCCAGTCCAGGAGAAACACTTTTAGAGAGCTTTTAGATATGAAAGACTTTGAGGCCAGTAAAACTCAGGAGGCCAGATGTTCATTTTGCAAAAAGCTGGCCATTCGTGAAAGCCCATATCTCTCACTTCAAAAATGGTAAAATCTCAGTAACCTTTATGTCCCAGTGTACTTGAGCAATAAGATTGGAGTTGTGGGGAAGGTTATATAAATGCACTGCGAATTTACTTAATGCCCTTCTGGTTCTGCAATCCCATTTGCTGGGATGGGAAACACTGTAATCTTCTGCATCTTTCTGTGAGTTTCTCTGCTGACTTGCAGTTTGTATTACATGAAGCTGTGAGAGTAAGAAGTCTGTGCTTGAGGAGGCTCTTCTCAGAATACACTTCGATAGCTGTTAGCTGCATTTTGGAGAAAACCTATTAAGTTCTTTCATCTATTCATTTAGTGTTCATTGATCCAGAAAAAAAAACCTTCCTTCTGGGTTCAGGTGTGAAAAAAGAAGTGACTGAATGCACACGCTTCCATTGACACAGTCACTGGGGACTGTACTGCTGGGCTGAGGTCTTCATTTTATCTGCCAGAGGTCAGAGTTTTAGCAGCTGCCAAGGCAAATTTTGGCTTGCTGCGAATATTGGTGTTTGTGATTCTTTACACTTAAAGTGTCTGGTTGTATGAAATGGTGAGAACAGCCAGTTGCTTAAGCAGTGTAAAAACTGTTGCATTCCTGTGCTGAGCAGTTCGTATTGTTAATGTAGTTGAAGCATCAGTATGAAATTTGTAGTGTGTTTCTGAGCTGTTTAAAATGCAGAGTAATACACCTAAATTTTACACAACAGTATCTAAAAATAATGTATTCAAATCATAATGGTTTTGCTATAGAAGCACAGGCATAAGAATCTGACAATGAAGGTTTTGTTCTTGGCTTTGCCAGAGGTAGTCTGTGACTTTGGAGATCTTGCCTGACCTTGCCTTTCCAGACATGCATAGGCACCTTGTTCCCATGTTATTTTCATCCCTTTGGAGAATATGATCTTCAGTATCTTTTCCGTCAGTTTGCCTATGTGCAAAATAAGCCTCATATAGAAATATCCCTAACACTCATAAATACTCATGAGGAATTTTTGAAATATTTAAATGAAAGGTGCTATGCAAAATCAAATCAGAATTATATACCCTGAGTGAAAAGAGCTCTGTGAATGTTGGTGCCTGAGCAGAATCATTAATAGTAGAAGGCATCTTAATGCATCAAAAGGTTATTGGGCATTAAAATGCTGAAACTGAAAATAAAAGGAATTGAAATTGGAAACATTCCTAACAGCGAGAAGAATTAATTCTTGGAAGTGGCCTCTAAGAGCTGAGTTGTCTTTCTTAAAATCAAGGCTATCTTTCTGAAATACCTAACTCAAGGAGGAGTTTCAGGCTTGATGCAGAAATCAGAGGTAAATTTCTTTGGTTATGTATGCAGCATGCAGATGGCAGCAATCTTTTCTAGCCTAAAATATCCATGCATGTATATTTTTTGGTGGAACAGTCATATGTTTGTAGCTAAATAGTGCCCTTCTCTAGAGGGATTTAAATTCCGTCAAAGCTATTACTTTGAAATGTATAATGTAAGCTCATTATTTAGACAAACATAATGGCCTAGATGTTTATTTTAGGCAACTCTCTCCAGCTGTATTGATAAATATGAGAGATTGGATGTGGTTCTCCAGCATGCAGCTCCTTGGATGAAATTTAGATTGCACTTGCACGTGTTCAGTGTAGTGAATGGAACAAACATGTCTAAGTAGGAGTAAAATTCTGTGGACACACCATGCCTTTAGTGCATTATTTGTGTGTGGCAAAAGTAGGGTTGGTATTGGTAAGCCTGCCTAACAAAAATCAGTAACTTGGTGTGCATGAGCTGGTATGAGCACCAGGCATGGCTATTACACGTGTGCTCCAGATAAGCTGGTCCAGATGCTTCCATGTAGGACTGGATAATTTACACAAAGCCTGTGAGCTCAGGAGCAGTTGTCATACTACAAGTTGTAAGGAGCAAGGTTTAATCTACAATACTGCATACAAGCAGTTTGGTAATGTTTGTGACGGGTTAAACAAAGAATTGAATTGTCTTACATGGCACACATCACATGACTAGATCATTTCAGCACTTTCTGAACTGTTTCTAAGTTGAAACAACAGTCTTTCTTTTGTCTTCCTTTGCAGTTTATAGGAAAATAAATGAGAATTGCGGTTCTAACTTTGGAGTTGTGGAGGTCTCTTCCAGCCTAAATTATTCTATAGTTCTGTGATGTAAGAATAAATGTTTTTGGTTTGTATGCATGTAAGCATGAATCTGCACACTTCAAGGCCATGTAGTTGGGCAGATACATATAGCTGGAGCCATTGCAGATGTGAAGGAGTCTGTAAGACACCTTTACTGACTGTGGAGTTGAGGTCCGCAGTCTGTATGACACTTCTGTGAAGGTTCTGACTTTTGCCCTGTGAAGTTCCCTGCCTGATTTCCTGGTTGTGCATTGGCTCAGCAGTTCACCTGGAAAGCCTGAGCTTTACTTCTCCTGGGAACTGAAGGAACAATAGCCCAAAGGTGGGCACTCCTTTTGTGTCTTAAACCCCCTTATTAGTGGAATATGATTTCTTTCATGCCCAGTGTTGCCTAATATTGCAAGAAGTCCATCAGGGCTACCTTTCCAATGGATTTTTACACAAATGGAGCATCGTGTGTGGTCTTTGTATTAATTCCGTATTCTGTCTTGACTTCTGACTGTCAGGAGATATCTGCCAGTAAGAGGCAATAGCTAACTGCTTGTCTTGTTTAGAAAACCATACTGGTCAGGGAAACAGTTGGTTACTAGTACTGGGACCATTGCATGACTAACTCGTAGGCTAGCTTTTAATGAAATAAATCTGTGATGAAATCTTTAAGAGTATATTTTATCATCACAGTACCAAGTGTCAGAGATTTTGGGTGACAAGGTCCTGTATTTTCGTGAAATTTTGGGGACAAGTCTGACTGGGGAGGCAAGGAGACACCCTGTCTGCTGTAGGGCTAGATGGGAAGCTTGCCCTGGAGGGGAGGATGGCACATGCAGGCCAGTCAGTGAGGAGGCTATTTCCTTCCTTGTGGAAATTGCCCTCTGAGTTGGCTAGCACCCTTGATGGCTCTGTGGCTGGAAGAGCAACCAGAAGGAAGAAACGTCACCATAAGAGACTGCCTTTCCTCCTGCTTGTTCTTCTTAGGGGCAGCTTCTGTTGGCAGAGTCATGGTTAGCTTGATCTCCTGGTAAGCCTCATGTGTAGTAGTTGGAGATTCTGGCCAAGGCACTGATGGCAATGGATCATATCTTTGGAAGAGGGGCATTAAGAAATTTGGGGTTTGTTCTTGCTGAGGTATTGTATTATTGCCATTGGAAGACTTGGGAGAAGGAAGGTTAGTCATGCCAGTTTTTCTGAAACAACAACAAATTAGATGACAACATGGTCTGGATAACTATAAATGAAGTATTATTTTAAAACATATTTAATTCCTCTAGTATCTCATACAGATACTATCTCAAATAAATACTTAGTTTAAAGAGAAATATGTACTTTCTTAAGCGAAATAATGCTTTGGCTATTTTTACAAAGAACATAAAAAGTACAAATGAAGAATTCATTTGACATGTTTATGGGATAATTAACAGGTTGAAAAAGTTCGCAGCTAGTACTATGAAGGAAAATTACTGTTGCTTGCATATTTTTGCAAGACTAGACCAAAGCATGGGTAATACCTGTCATTTAATATTCATTCATGTCACAAAGCAACATGTGATGTGGTGGTCTCAAAGAACTGTTGGGAGTTTGCCTGTTAATTTCAGTGGGACCACAATTTCATGTGCCTAATTAAATTTCATGAATGATTTGTTCATTGCAAAATTTTCATTTGCTACCCAGAACTCTCAGGGACATCACCAAAGCCTTTGCATTTGCAAAGAGTCTATGGTCAGCCCAAGGTCTGCTCATGTTAAATCATGAAAATCAAACTTTGTTATTGTTCAGATTCATACGATTGAATATGATTGAACAATTTTTTTCTGAAATATCTTTCTTTAGAAGAAAAATCATCTGTATCAGAAAAGTTGACAGAATGTTATGTGAAACATTAAAAATTATCCCCATTCTTATTTAGGAGGGTTGGTTAATAATGGAGAACTTAGGTGTTAGCGTGCAAAATCTGTGTTGTATAAAGAGAGGTTTTGTGACCTTTTTTTTCCTTGAAATGGTATTTTGCAATCTGTTGAGCAGAACAGATCATTATTCTTTTTTTGTGTGTATCCTGTTTTTTATGTTATTGCAGTCTTGTAATCACAGAACTGATGTCCCAGTTATACCAACAGTCTGCGTAGTATTTATATGTATGTAAGGAGTTGCAGATTTTCAAATAACCAGTTAAAACAGGGGTCCTCAAACTACAGCCCACGGGCCGGATACAGCCCTCCAGGGTCCTCAATCTGGCCCCCGGTATTTACAGACACCCCCTGCCCCCCCCCTCACTGGGGGTTGGGGGGGGGGAAACCAAGCAGCTGCAGATAGCTGCTTGCCACTGCATCCGTGCGCCGGCCCCTGGTTAAAAAGTTTGAGGACCCCTGAGTGAAAATATGATCATCATTGCTATGTATTTTTCCCCAATCTCGTTTAGAAGTCAAGAGAACAGGTTTTAAGTGGAGTTTTCACAAAAACATCAGATGCAAGACCACCCTATTTCATGAAAGCCCCAAGCTATTAAATTCTGGCAAAGTTACAAACAAGAATTTACAAAGAAAATAACCAGGCAACTGGTTAAATTGGCGGCATTTTAAATGGACTTTGGAAAGAGGAAACCATTTCCTTTGCAATGATACAAAATGTAACGTATTACAGAAAATCAGACAGGAAAGGCCATTGAGAATGTTAATTTCATAATTTATTGTGGTCTGTGGGAGAATCAGCTGGAACTACTAGACCTGATACTGTCAAGCCATCATGTTTCATTCTCATACCCAGCACATAGTTAAAAGACCGGTGCAGTTTTAAGCATTATAAATTGCAGGCTTAGATTATCTTTTAAAGCAAAATACTTGAAAATAATTTAGATCTACAGCTATTTAAGTTGGTTCCAAATTTCACCTTTCTTGCAAACCAAAGGTGCAGAGTGAGGTACAAGAAAAACACTGAGGAAGCACAATATCTTTAGTGGCTATTCTTGAAAACTGTCAGCAGGCAGAAGACAAGAATTGCCAAAGAATGACAGTCTTTCATAATGGTTTCTTCATTATAATGGTCAGGGAAAGGCAGGTGAGTCATACTTTGTATGTTTGTTGGGTTTTGTTGTTTTTTTTTCCAGTGAGCTATGAGAGTTTGATTATGCTCAGTTTGACTTTAACTGCAAAAGCTGTTAATCTGGACTGTATCTAACTGTAGTGATCGTTAACAATGGTTGCATTTTAAATTGGGATGCTCATAGCAGAGAAAGCAGGAGATTTTACAGAGAGGACATCAAGCAGCCTTACTATGGAGACTTCCAAGTTTTTCATAATAGTTTAAAAATAGATATTTGAGGTCTCTTTTTATGTAGGTTTCCTGAATATCTAAGAATTTATGTTTAATGCACATAATTTAAATATTTTGACAATTGTATCCTCTAGTCCTTCACTTATTTGTTAGTGAATTAACAAGGCTTTGCAAAGATATTCTGACTTAATACACTTGCCCAAAATCTGAGTTAATGCCAAATCATTACAAGATAGTAAGTGGTCTGCAGTGGAGCTTCCATGAAGACCTTCCCCTAAAACTGTTCATTTCATATTCAACTTGATCATATGTGTTTATAAGGAATTAACCTCTGTCAATCACACAAAGCCATGCTAATAGATAACTCACTTTGGATGAATGTGGAGAGGGAGAAGCACTGTCTCTCAAAATGTGAGGACAGACAGACATAAGGACTAATTTTCTCTTGAACTTTCTTTAGGAAGCAGCTTCCTCAAACGGCAAACCTTGATACCAGCGCATGAAGGGCAGGGTTATCAGTTTTCAGAGAGCCCTTCAGCTAAACACTAGCAGTTCAAAACAAGATTGGTTGTGTCTACACATTGAAATGTCAGAAATTTTGTTACCTGCTTAACTAGCACCACACCATCTGGAGAAAATAGCACCTCTGCAAAAATAAATAGAAAAGTGATGTTGCAACAAAGGCAGTAGGATCCACTTCTCTGCTTTCAAGACCCAAGCTAGCACCATTGCACGGTGCTTTGTTTTGGATTTTGTTAATGGTAGCTGAGTTCCGTTTACTGCACTTCGTTGCATGGTGTAAGTATGCCCAGTGGCTACAATTCTGGCTGATAATGAAAGTAGGAAAGACTCTTTATGGTCTGCTCAAAAGATCCTCTATTCAAAGGCCAGACAATAAAGAGTATCCAATGATTGTTGTAAAACCAAATATTTTGTAATACATGTTAGCTTTACCTGTAAAGCTTCTGGTTTTATCCGAAAGTAATAATTTAGTCACTTTTTTTAATTCATTGCGACTTCCACATTCACTGAATATTACTGTGTTTGTACTGATGTACATGTATACATGTACATTGGTTCGTGTACCCTAAACATAAAGTACATTTTCGTTATTTCCACTTCTGTAAAAGCTATACCACTGCACACTTACAGCATGCATTAGTTCAGTATAGCTTCTTTGTGATTTAAAGGTGCTAATGGTTATGATTTATCTTTACCAAAAAAATCTGTCCAGTGGTGCACTGAGTGAAACTCTTTAAGGTCTTGGAAAAAATAAGTGCGTGAAATGAAAGACAAAGAGAAGCAGGGAGGGCTAAGGAGAACAATGAGAATACAAACTGGGCTAGTATTTTCATTAAGTCCTTGTTCTCCCTGTAATGTAATCTCCTTTTACTTGGTCTTATTTGTTTCATGTGGTCTACTTTATACTGCACACATGTAGTGGACTTCAGTGGTTCCTTTGCCTTAAGATTGCTTTGGATGAGGCCTTTACTGTCAGTCTGAAACAGAAAGTGTTTCTGAAGGAGGATAAGGCAGTGGTAGGCATTCACTAGAAATATGGGAGCATCATTCTAATAGCATTTTAGAGTGACTTTGATAAAAAACTAGCACGTGAGTTTTCTTGGTTCCTCTATAGAAGCCAGGGACTAACCAGCCCTACTTCTAGGATCTGAACATGTATGCTAACATACTGACAAGTAATCTACCAGAGACCAGGCTTTGTTTCAAGAGAAGGCTGGGAGCAAGCCAAGATCAGGCTTTTGGTGTACAGAAGCGTATGACAAGCCTAGATTAAGGAGAGATTTAGAGCAAATATTTTTCTCTGTGGTCATACCATACTTAACTGCAGTCAACTTGCTGAGTATGAAGATAGACTACAGAATGCACCTTTCAATTAATTTTAATATGAGGAAGAACTACTCAGGATAGTTGATGGTGCTGTAATAGAAAGTGAAAATCTAGGGGGAGTTCAAGGGAGCTACAGTAATAGTACATTTGGTAGAAGCATATACACAAATGTGCCTTCAGGAGGGAAGGGCTTATTTTCTGCAGTCACCAGATAAGTGAGGCAAAGGCAATGGGAAGGTCTTTGTCTTCTTTTGTGGTTTTTGGGTTGTTTGTTTGGGTTTTCTTAGTTGAACTTATTAGGAAAATAAAGAGTATAAAGAAGTGAGGAAAATTAATGCATTTTAGGTGTAAGAAACCAGTATTTCTCTTTGAGATGTGGACTGCTGTGTTTTTTTTATATAGTATGTGGTGCTGAAAGGTCTTGGCTGGTGAAGGAGCTTGTAGGTGCTGTTGTTACTGTGTATGACCTGATGCTAGTAACTTAAGAGGTGAACTATTTTCGTTAAGTTAAAGATGGAAGAAACTTCACACAGCAGAACTTCTTTTAAAAACAGTTTTTCAGCTTTCTGGCCATGTGTCTCCTATTAATTCATTCTGACTGGTCAGTGTCAATCCTGCAAACAAACTAAAATACAAGCTTAGAAAAATCATACAGCTTGTGTTCCATTGATAAGCAAACACATACGAAATTACTCATATGATTAGATCTGCCAGTTTCTGTGGAAGGACAGAATTTTTCCCCACCTGCCAAGCCGCAAAATGAAAAGCTGTAGTACTCTGGCCTCAAGGCTATTGTCAGTTCTAGCAGCCGTTAGTTGCGTGAAAAATCACACTGATTTTAGTGGAGGGAATTCCAGGATTTAGATTCACTAATGGCATTTTCTCGCTGAAAAAATTCCACATTCAGCTTATAAGAGTATAATGTTACTTTGCATACAAGATGCAATAACTCTGAAGAATTTACTGTAAAAGTTTTGCTACCTTAAAAAGAAGGAAGTAGGTGCAGTTAAGCAGTTGTTTGCAAATCAGGCTCTCTGTAGAAGTTTATGCCAATTTTGTAAACATAAAGCATACTTTTGTCACTATATAAATAATAATTTAAGTTCCCATAATTCCTGTGGGTACATTAAAATGAGTCTTTTACTTTTTAGGGCTATGAAAAGATCAGCAAGTTCCACAGTAATTATCATCATATTGTTTAATAAGCCAATTTAATGCTGAAGCATGAATGTTTAAGAACGTATAACAAGATCAGATCTCTTAAGATTTGAGATGGACAGCCTCCAAAGACTCCTAAGCATATAAATAATAAACCATGGTAGCAATTATTTTGAAAAGGCAGCAAGGTGCACATGAAGAATTACTGAGAAGAAAAAAAAGAATTCTGAATCACGTATAACATTCTGATCCCATTTAAACTAATGGCAACCTCCTGTTGCTAGAACCTCAGATTTGGCCTTTTGTCTTGTTACACGCTTTCAAAGCACATATGTGGACATTCAGATATGTAATTGATAGGACAAATGACTTGAAAATTATGCAGACAACATGGGGAATATAGATGAAGGATAGACAGAAAACCTGGAGAGGAAAGTTAACCCTAGTATTTGCTGGCTTCTATACCTCTTCCTCACTATACTTTTTTCTCAACTAAAGGTTAATGCATATAATAGTCCTATAATGAAATGGCTAAACAAAGTGTGG
Source organism: Falco peregrinus (assembly GCF_023634155.1). Taxonomy (NCBI): domain Eukaryota; kingdom Metazoa; phylum Chordata; class Aves; order Falconiformes; family Falconidae; genus Falco; species Falco peregrinus. The sequence goes on from NC_073727.1 coordinate 36,020,408, forward strand.
GCTTATCTTCATCTTTATGGCATACCTTTACTTGCTGCTGTCTTTCTACTGGGATGGATAAGATGGATTGCTTTTGTATTCTGTTCCAAAATCCTTCCAGGAGCAGTGAGCTAAGAGCTATCAGCAAGGATTACAATTTTTATTTCAATGGGAGGTTGTAGTGTATGGGGCATGTAAAGAAGACCTTACTGTTACATACGTTGATATGATTGTAGGATTGAAGGCCATCTATATGTCAGCCTTAAGCAAACAGTTACGATGTATTATAGCAGCCATTGCCTCCAGCAGCTCCTACATGGCTGCTTGAGCCCAGTCTGGCATGTCCTGAAACCTAGAGGTCTCCATCCCAGACTGATGGAGACAACTGCTGCTTTCCCATTTACAGGTTCAAACAGTAGCAAGGCTAAACAGGTACCCCAGAAACACACACGCATACAGAGGACAGATGCACAGCTGGCTATGCAGACTGCCACAGACAAGGTGCTTCCTTCAACAGCACTCACATGTAACGCCTCCAGGAGTGACGTAACAGCCAAGTCCCCTTCCTCATCTTGGGCTGGTAAGGATTGATGTTCACTAGCAAAAGCACACTCTCATTTGTGGATCTCCCAAGCACCAGTATGGCTGCTCTGTCTGCCCAGCACCCCTGCCCGGATCCTGGACCCCCTTATCCACCTCATGGGTCCCCTGGTGGGCAGCTGGTCCAACTTGGTGCTTGCTGCAAATGGACACACACACTTACACACTTGTCCCACAGGCATCCCACATTTGTGGGCCCCCTTAAGGACCAGTATGAATCCTCTGCCCACCTGAAACCCCTGCCTGGTGCTGGAGCCTGCTACTCACTGGCTCGTTCAACTTGAGGACTGTGAGTGAATACACAGGCATACCCCATGCATGCCCAGTTAGTTTCTTAATGGCTTATTAATTAGTAACTGGAGGTCTTTGGCATTCTCTGCTTATTAGTTGTCTATCAGTCTGTGTGCTTTTGTTTATTGCTTCTGTCTTTGCTTATTATGCCCTTCTGTATTGAAAAGGTCCTTGATTGGATAAAGTTAATGAAGCAGATACTCTTACCTTCCACATGCTCTTACACAAACAGGTTTTGGCGTTGGTAGGGGTGACAACTTGAGCTCAGTAACCTGTACTCAACCTGTCCAAATGCTGTGCAGCCATCTGGCCTCTGTCAGTGGCAGGTTTAGCTGTGGTGGTTTAAGATGTTACTTCTACAACTGTCCATCCCAGTGCTTATCAAAGGCTTCCTCCGTTGCTGAGCAGCAGGTGTAACACAGGGCAATTCCTCAGTTGCTACAGTTCGTGTTTTAGCATATTAGCATGAATCATTAATGAAGAATAACAAAGTTCATACATTCCATTGCAACTTGCACTAATTTTCACCCTGGCACGTCTGATTCTGCTGTTCCACAAGCGCACTGCAAGACTGAACTGAGAAGTTCTGGGGTTGGATGTGGCAGAAGAGAGTGCTTAATCCACTGGACTTCTTGTATCCAGGCCCTTCCCCTGGTGGCAGCACCCAACCTTGCTGAGCTGAAGCTGGCCCAGTTTAATTGATAAGAGCTACAGTCACTGTTTTAGTAACCTGTTTCTTAAATTTTCATTAGAGTTTTATCTTGCTAAATTTTGGGGGTGGTGGTGGTGGTGTTTAATATTTTTGTTCTGTTTCCTGGATCTCCACACACCCATTGTGCGCAGATTGGAGTGTGGGAAATATTACAGTAGGTCAAAGAGCTGGTTGGTGCCAGCTTCTAGCATTTTTAGCATAACAGATCTCTATCTCAGATCTCACAGTCTTTCCAGTAAAATTGACATCCTGAATGTTCATCTCCTAAATAGGAAAAAAAATGAGGAAGGTTGAATGAAGGGAATGAAGAAAGCATGTAGTGCAGATAGGATGGAGAAGAGCTAGAAGCACACAGACCCTAGTACAGGGTTGTGGGGAAAGGGGAGATGTGTAGACCCCCAGCTGTCCTGCAAGGGTAAGGCAAAGAAGCCTGGTAGTATGATTTGAGGGATCCTTGGTGACCGAGTGAGAAACAGATCCTGCCTGAGGAAGGAGGGAGGTGTTCGCAGGCCCTAATGAAAAAGTGGTACACAGGAAAGTTTGGGTCTGGGAGTGGAGTAAGGAGATGCCATCTTCTACAGAAGCACCAAAAGCATTCAAAAGAAAGGTTGGAAGTGTACTAGTTGTATGACCTGTTCTTAAGCCTCCTCAGGGATTTTATAATCTGCAAGTATAGTCTGCATTATATACTATGTGTTGCAAAATGCATTTTTCCTAAGAAATGTAAAGGCCCAGCATCTGTACCAACAGTAAAAATCTTACTCAAATGAGCAGCCCTAGTCAGTTCCACTTGAACTGTTTTTAATAGAAGTAAGGTACGAGCCACAGAATGATTTCTGTGAGCTACTGTAATACTCCTACATTGAACAGACTGTAGATCACAGCAGGATTTCTCCTGTGGTGTGGTGATATCCTGCGTGAGTCATGGCAACAGTCTCCAGCCCCACCAGCAAAGTACTGATTGTTGCAAGAATGGCTGCTACTATAGGCAGTATATCTCTATCCTGTCTTCAAGAGTATGACTGAATTTCAGCTCTGTGTTGATGCCGTGTCTGTCTTTATTACAGGGGGAAGGGTTTTTTTTGCCCCTCTTCCTTTGTTGGGTTAGGTTTCTTTTTCCCCACCTCAGCAGATACCCTGAGAGAACGTATGTGGCCTATAATGGAGCTGTAGATTTTTGTAACAGGGTGGCAGATGTTCTTTATTTGAATTCATCTTCAAATGTTACTACATTGATAAATAGCATTTAGGGGCTTTTTGCTTTGTTGGCTAAGTGTTTTTCCATTTGGCATTTGTGGAGTGGAATGTTGAATTCTGAGACTATTGAAAAAGACAAATCAGTTATGATGGCTTAATCACTAACACAGATGAATTAAATAATAAGCAACCAATGTGAACATTTGTGCAAAAGTAACTGTATATTTTTATATTTCTAAAATTCCATGAACACCAGGAAAACTAATCTTTTTAGAGACAGGCTTTATCTCATTTTTTTTTTCCCTATTTTTAAGGGCTAATCCGAGGCTAATGCGTGAATGCTTTCTTCCTATGAGTAAGAACTGCATACTAGGCTTTTTGTTTCTTCTAATTTCTTCTTTTTATTTCTTCTGATCAGCTATACTTACTCTTATATTGCAGAGATCTTACCCAATTTGTCATAGCACTCGTTACATGCATGCACTCATTACATATAAAGCATACACATTACATGTGTATGAAACGCCTTCTAGCTGAAGGAAATTGGCTGTCTCAGAAACTGCCAAGGGTTTCATAGTAGTGAGTGTAGGGAGCGCACAATTCAGTCAGCATGGAGGACCTGCACCCATCTGTGTGGAAGATCTTCATAGTGCAAGTGTGCCTGTTTAAGACATCTGGCTGTTAAAGTTAACAGTTTGCCATGAAGATTTCAGGAGTTACTCAGTGGAGATGTAACATGGAGAGAGATCTGATCACTCTCCAGTTCTGCCATGTGAAAGTCAGTTGACATGAGACTTGGCCACTGACTTTCAGTAGCAGTCCATTAGGGCCCTAAGAGATAGGAGATCTGAATTTACTGTGAGATGAGGACAATACAATTTGGCCTTGAGAAGTTAGAAAGTTAAGAAGTTTGCTACAATATCTGGACACCTCTATGGAATCTTTCTGAAATACAATAAAGAAATTTTATATATGTGTTTTGTTTTGGTTTTTTTCCCTTTAATTTTTCTTCACAAACTTGTCTTTGGAAAGTAATTATTTTTATTTTTTCAATAAGTGGTTCATTTGGCTGCTGGATTTCTAATTGTGGCTTCAGCATGTGATCTTTGGACTCAATGGAGAGTAGAAGGGGTTGAGTAAGACATGGAAGATGACTGAGGAAAAAAATTAACATTCTACAGAAGGTTGCACTGGAAATTTTTTAGATATCTACAAACATCAGAAGTTTGAAAATCACTGATCTAGAATATGAATATTTTGCTAGCTGAATTGCAGGTGCTAAGGCTTGCCCTCTGCTTTTAGTCTTTCCTAGCGTTTTGGCTCTAGAAATTGGGATTTGGCATTTTCCTATTGGCTGGTGGCATCATGCAGTTATTTTGAAGTCTTTTCCTGAAAGACATACACATTTTATTTTCCATTGCCAATTTTATGGCTGGGTGTTAGGACCAGTGCAAATAATGCTAAAGTGCTTCTAGCTTGACTATGTATTATTTGTGTATTAGAGAATATTAAAGGAGACAACATGCATTAGAAATCTATACCTAATACGTTTCAAACGATAGACTTCTTAGTGCACCTGAAAATGTTAACACTTGATTTTTTTCTATATTGTCATGTAAAAAACTAATTTGTGAGTTAACAATCTAAATGACCACATAAGAGGAACTCACTATACAAAAAATATTGGCAAATACACAAAATTAAGAAAGATAAACCATGTTATTTTTCTAGTTGCTCTCAATTATTACTGCAACAAGTAAAACAAAATATTTAAAGTTTGTTTTTATTTTAATAAGCTATGTTTAAATTTTAAGCATGGAGTCAAGGCCTCATCAAGGCGTTGGCCTTGCTCGGAGGTGGAAGATTGCTGTGTGGGTCTGAGGATGCGGGGTACCCAACTTCCTGTCCCATCGATGTGTCTCAGGCTAAGAATTTATTTCAGAGTACTGAGAGCCAGAGTGCTCAGTACCTTGCAGTATTGATTCCTGGCAATTTATAGGCTGATCCCACACCAAAGGTTGTAGTAATTTTGCTAGTGCATTCAGTTGGAGGTCATATAGGGGCCTTACCAGTGAATGATGCCTCAATTCTAAATGGTATTTTATGTCTTAATATTCAGTTGAATATTGTAACCAGTGTTAAAATTGAGAAATGGAACTGCATGGAAGTTAGCAGTTATAACTGGGGTTGCTACAGAGGACTACTGCCAGTGCTGAAGCGTATTTCTGACAATATACTGGGAGAGGGCTGAAGGAAAGAGGGGAGTTATGGGATTGTGAATTTAACCATGGCCTTTCACCTGTGTCGAGAGATGGCATCTGTTGCCACCATCTGTTCTACTTCTCTGCTTATCTTCCCACGTATGATACCAAGCTGGGAGCCCAAAAAAAGGGGACAATGAGACACTTTCTAATGAAAGTTCCATGAATGCTGCTTTGAAGTCCCCAGGTAGCAACTGGAGCTTCTGCGGATAAGTTTGGTCTTTTGCTTGTCAGAGAGAAAGATGCAACAGAGCAGCCACAAATGTGATTAATACCCTGCAAGGAAGTTTTCCTGACTGAGCTTCTATCTAGGATGTTAGTATGTTGTGTGACAAAAAACTGTAGTGAAAATAAAATCAGAAAGTCAATCACCCTTAGAGAACATCTATTTGATGGAGCTTCCTGATTTAAAGTAGTTCTGCAGGTACAGTTTAAAACGCCATTCTTCATAAAACCCAGCAAACGGGAATATGTAAAAGTCTTGGCAATCAAGAGTAGATTTCAGTGAGAGAACAATGGCATCCATTAAGGGAAAATAGCTAAATAACTGGTCATTGCTGTAAACATCTTCAGATCTTCTGACAAATCTACTGTATTTGGGCAGCATCTCTTCAGATCTTTGCAAGCCTGTAGGATGTTCCATAGCAAAGACAAGAATTTGGAAAACCTCAGGGGGCAAGCCTGGCTGCAGTCTGTGACAGCTGGTCATGAATGAATCTGAAAATGGTGTGCGTATTGTATAAAAGTTTCTTATGAGCAGCGAGTTGTGGAGATCAAAATCATGGTTCATAAAAACAGGGATTTTTTTTTTAATCAGATGAATGTCAGTTCTATGCGAAGTGTTCTTTTGACAGAAGTTGTGTGATTTATAATATGAGTCATTCTGTACATGCAATATTTTGGTTAAAAAAATCACTTTTACGTGTGAAACATTTCACTCTGACTCAGTGTTGACAATAATATGAAAGAAGACCTGCTGTAAAGTTTCTTTTCATAATCTTTTTTATTTAATCATTGTCAAAACCTGTAAATAGAATGGAGCTAAAATTGAGGATACACTACATGTATATCAGAACAGCATTTTTACTAATTGAATCTGTTTGCCAAAAATGCAGTGTAGATTAAAAAAACAAATGCTGTATGGGCATCCATACTACATTCAGCAGGTGATTTTGGCTTAAAATAATAACAATTGAAAACAAAAGCTGAAGCAGTCAAAATATGTTTTGTTTAAAAGTGAAGCCTTTTTTTTTTTCCTCTCAAAAGAATATTTTTAGTTGAGATTCACCCTAAAAATAACTATTTTTAAACCGGTCATGACAAACAGAAAAAGGATGTTGTTTGACCCAGAACTAGTTTTGCTTGGTTAGGATTTTGCTAAGAAAGCTAAAAGCTATTTATGTTCATGCCCAAACAATTTTCCATATCATTCCATTTTTAGGATCGCTGCAGGGGTACTGGGCCTAAGATTTCCCAGCATATGGGCAACTAAAAATTCAGAATGCTGAGTTGGTGCATATGTTGCTGAATACGCTCTAGAAATAATTATATTTTGTTTTTGAAAAACTAGAACTGTTAGAAACTTTCATTCTGGGATGCTGTGTTTTTCCTTTCCTCTGTGGTGTTGCCCACATTTGTGTAGTTACCAAATTATGATAGTGTGTGTGAAAGGAATGCTTAGAATCATAGAGTCATTTAGGTTGGAAAAGACCTTTAAGACCACCAAGTCCAACCATTAACTTAGCACTGCCAAGTCTACCACTAAACCATGGCCCTAAGTGCCACATCTATACATTTTTAAAATACTTCCATAGATGGTGATTCGACCACATCCCTGAGTAGCCTGTTCCAATGCTTGACAACCCTTTCAGTGAGGAAATATTTCCTAACATCCAGTCTAAACTTCTCCTGGCAAAACTTGAGGCTGTTTCCTCTAGTCTTATTGCTTGTTACTTGGGAGAAGAGACTGATAACCACCTTGCTCCAGCCTGCTTTCAGGTATTTGTAGAGAGTGATAAGGTCTCCCCATAGTCTCCTTTTCTCCAGGCTAAAGAACCCCAGTCCCCTCAGCCGCTCCTCATAAGACTTGTGCTCCAGACCCTTCACCAGCTTCGTTGTCCTTCTTTGGACTACACTGCTGAACCTCAATGTGTGCCTTGTAATGAGGAGCCCAAAACTGAACACGGTTATTCAAATTGTGACCTCACCATTGCTGGGTACAGGGGGATGATCCCTTCCCTTGCCCTGCTGGCCACACTGTTTCTGGTACATGCCAGGATGCTGTGGGCTCATATTCAGCTGGCTGTCAACCAGCACCCCCAGGTCCTTTTCCACCAGGCAGCTTTCCAGCCACTCTTCCCCAAGCCTGAAGCGCTGTGTGTGGTTGTTGTGACCCAAGTGCAGGACCCGGCACTTCTCCTTGCTCAACCTCATACAGTTGGCCTCAGCCCATTGATCCAGCCTGTCCAGATCCCTCTCCGGATCAACACTCCCCCCAAGCTTGGTGTCATCTGCAAACTTAACTGAGGTTGCACTCGATCCCCTCATCCAGATCATTGGTTAAGATATTAAACAGGACTGGGCCCAGTACTGATCCCTGGGGAACACCACTTGTGACTGGCTGCCAACTGGATTTAACTCTATTCACCACCATTCTTTGGGCCTGGCCATCCAGCCATCTTTTTACCCAGCAAAGAGTATGCCATGCATAGCAGCACAGAGTAAGCTGTGAGAAACGATGTCAAAGGCTTTAGTGAAGTCTAGGTAGACAACATCCCCAGACTTTCCCTCATCCACTAAGTGGGTCACCTTCTCATAGGTTAGTCAAGCAGGACCTGCCTTTCATAAACCTGTGCTGAGTAGGCCTGATCCCCTGGTTGTCCTGTATGTCCTTCATAACGGCACTCAAGATGATCTGCTCCACAACCTTCCCCAGCACTGAGGTCAGGCTGACAGGCCGATAGTTCCCTGGGTGTGCCTTCTGGATCTCCTTGTAGATAAGCATCACATTTGCTAACTTCCAGTCAGCTGCGACTTCCCCGGTTAGCCAGGACTGCTGATAAATGATTGAAAGTTGGTCATTGAGCAGTTCTGCTACTCCCCTAAGTACCCTTGGGTGGATCCCATCTGGCCCCATTGGCTTGTGTGTGTCTAAGCGGTGTACCATGTTGCTGACAATTTGGGGCTGGGTACCTTGAGTACAACTGGCCTTACTATTAAAGACTGAGGCAAACAAGCCTGTTCCCTATCTTTTGTCATTATATTTCCTTCCACATCCAATAAAGCATGGAGAGTCTCCTTAGTCCTCCTTTTGTTGCTAATTTATAGAAACATTTTTTATTGTCTTTTACAGCAGTAGCCAGATTAAATTCTTGTTGGGCTTTGGCCCTTCTAATTTTCTCCCTGCATAACCTCACGACATCCTTGTAGTCCTCCTGAGTTGCCTGCCCCTTCTTCCAAAGGTGGTAAACTCTCCTTTTTACCCTGAGTTCCAGCCAAAGCTCTCTGTTCAGCCAGGCCTGTCTTCTTCCCCACCAGCTTGTCTTTTAGCTCATAGGGACAGCTTGTTGCTGTGCCTTCAAGATCTTCTTGAAGAATATCTAGCCTTCCTGGACTTCTTTGCCTTTCAGGACTGTTTCCAAGGGACTTTGTCAACCAGGCTCTCCTAAGCAGGCCAAAGTTTGCCCTCCTGAAGTCCAAGGCAGCAGTTCTTCTGACACACCCCACCCCCCCCTTATTTCTCTGAGAACTGAAAACTCTTACCATTTCAGGATTGCTATGCCCAAGACAGCCTCCAACCATCACATCACCAAGTCCTCTGTTCACAAACAAGACCAGTGGGGTGCCTTCCCTAGCTGGCTCACCCACCAGCTTCATAATATACACAAAATAAACTAGTTCACAAGTGAAGGTCTGTCCTTGTTTAAGTCAATGCAAATTTTGTGACTGATGTTAATAATTAGGATTTCACCCGGTAGTGTTGTGGCCATCTTGATTTTTGTGACTCAGCCATAAAACCTGATATATTATTTTTCAATAATGTCTCAGAATTCAGGATTCTGTTCTGCAAATGTGGAATGGAAAAACACTTAGGCAGTGATGTGAGAAGTCTCTGAATGCTGTTTAAAACAATTAGAAGTTGAACTAAAACACCTGACTTTGTTCTAGATCGAGAAGGCACATTTGTAAATTTGTGTTCTGGAAACTCAAGAGATCTCATCACAAGTGTCTTTTGACCACAGTGTAGTTATTTGTTATTCATAATCCTATTTCATGTTAGATGAGTAATTTAGTGTCCTTTAATATTATTTTGTAGTCCTTGCACATTCAAACTTCCATAAAAGCCAATCATAATTTTATATGCACTTAGAAAAGTAGGACCAGGCCTCTAACTGTAGATGACTTTTTTTCTAGTTTAATCTAGTTTAATTTATATGAATTATACTAAGCGTAATCCTAACAGACATTTCCAGATCAAATTTTACTTACCTTACTAATGCAAAGTTCCTGTTGAGAATTAGGCACCAATATGGGTAGCATTTTCTTAACCATAAATCTTCTGATGCACAGCAGGTAATTTCAAAGATAAAGAAAGAGAAAAATCGTATCTATTATTCTGCTTTCTATTTGGAGATTATTAAGTTCAGAGGTTCTAAAGTAACACTGACTGTGTTACAAGATGTCCTCCACACCAGAAAATGAAATTAATCAGTCATTGCCATAGTAAATGAGAACGAATTAGTTGCAGACAAAACATTGTACTTTCATTAGTCATGTCAAGATGCAAATGCAAAGATATATATCTTCGCATAAATGTTCGTAGATAAACAAAATAATTAAATTCACTGTTGAAACAAAATAATTAAATTCACTGTTGTTATGCAACAGATACTCTTTTTAAGTATATGATGTTTGCTCTGTGAGCATACACAGTAGGTTCTTTATCTGTATTTTGTCTATGACGATAGTAGAATTTAATTTTTGTGTATCTAGGGTGCCTAGATTCAGGCAGTGACTCAAGAAAACATCTGTGTTTATGCTTAGTACAAACAGTCCATCTAAATCCTACTGGCTTCAAGTTTATCTTTGTTTTAATGACATTCCCCTGAGAAGTATAATAACACAATCTGATCTCACAATTTTGTGAGTGTCTCTGGTCAGGATGGTTCCAATGAGGACAATAGAACTGAAACAAAAATTGTGCTTTCTATGTTTTTAAAGGATTTCATTAATTAGTGCCAAAGCAAACTTCATTCTGAATATTTGCTTTAATTTCTGAAATGTTTCTGGCAACAGAAAACACTTAAAAAATCACCTGTTAATTAAAAAAGGATTAAACATTTAATTGAGTTAGCTTTTTGCTATCAACTTGAGGGAATGCAAAGTGGGAAGGGATACCCCGCCATGCTGAAGTGGTAGTGCTGTACAAAACCTGATGTGTGTAGATGTGAACTCCTGCGCATCTTGGAAGACAACAAAGAATCAGGTTCAGTGTGCCTGGCCCATAGATTTATAGTCTAATATGTACACCTTCAGCTACTCTTCATTCATGCTGATGGGTGGCAGCTGGGAGTAGAAGACTATGAGAAAAATATAAAGGACTATGAGAAACAGGATTTAAAGTGACAGTGAGTGTTCTCATAAAGGACATAATTATTGGAAGAAACTAGACTGAAAGAGTTGGACCACAGGTAAGGAACATACAGTGGTAGACAAGATGAAGTTGTACAAATTGATAATGAGCGGGGGGCATTTACTCTTCACCCACAAGAGAACTGGACTGCATTCAACAAACAAAAAAAACTAATCAAAGGAAACAAGACTTCACATTTCATATTTGAAATCAAAAGCTTTCTAAGCTGCAAAGGATTAAATATTTGCTGACAATATTTTGGGCAATAGTAATGAAAATTAAAACAAAGTATCTTTTTGTTATAACAAAAGTAATTAGGGAGAATTTTTTTTTTTCTGTGGTTGGTATGCCTTCCAACTGGTAACACAGGGCTTCTTGCATGTGTTGCCAGGCACAGAGAAGATGCCAGGGTAGGTGCTCCACTGCCACAATTCACCAGAATGGTTTTTACAAATAAAGTTTGGGGAAATGATCAAGATTCTCTGCATTATAGTAAAGTTGGGTAGTTACTACTGCCTTCACTGTTATAACTGGATAATTGTTCTGAAGCCAGATTTTAAATGTCTTTTTATACAGTGATCGTGCTTTTCATCATATTATTACCAACTGATAGTCTGGAATATAAAATGTTGCATATTCACTGTTACTAAGGAATCAGCCCTTTATGGTTAGAAAAAGACTTCAAACCCCTTAGCATTTGCTGAAGACACCAGTATATTCTCCCTTCAGCTTATGTTAGCTGGGTAACAATGTCTTCAGGATCTGGGAAGAACAATCTAATTTTTTAATTTATTTTGTATTTCCTTCACAATTGTCAAACATGATAGTTTTGAATAGTTTGAGAAAATCAATTGGGGTGACAATGAGGAAGACACAGCAGCATGGGAAAAAAATGAATAATCAAAACCTCAAACAACCCAGAAGCAAACAAAGGAAAAAAAGTATGAAAAATACACCTCTTCTTCAACTGTACATTGCAAGATCAGTAACAGGGATTTGCACAAATGTTTTTGTATGGATTAAAGTTACCTATCAGTAAAAAAGTAAACTGCAGGTTCTTCTGAAACAGCTAGCAAGTCAAAAGACAGGACTGAACCTGTAGAAATCGTAAAGCCTATAGTCCATTTAAAAGAACCACCCTGATCCAGCAGCACTTCCTTGTGTGAACTCTTCAGTATCTCTGTATGAATCTTTTACCTAAAAACTTCAGCAGGATTACAGCTCAGGAAAAAACTGGAGGAAGAGGAAGGTGTGAGGAGCTAACCACAGTTTGTACAACTGAGAAACGTCCACCACCTTGCCACACTTGAGTGTTCGATCCTGCATTTGTTTGTCAGAAGTTCAGTTCAATTTCTGTGTTTCCTCACAGCGGTTGATGACAGCAAAAACTACAGACCACCTCTTGCTCCCGTTACTGAATTTCAGAAAGAGGGAAGCCTAGGTTTAGAATCTGGGAAAGCAGGAGAAGGACCAGATAGCGTGATGCTTGAATATTGGCTTTGTATTGCATGAGTGAACAAATAGAGTTTAATACTTAAGATCTGAACTGTAGAATATAGGATTTTTAAATCTGTAATATATGTTGATGTTTCACAAATAATATTTTTAAGTTTATTCCTTGTAATAGACTTAAGCTTAAAAATAGTTTGGTTTGAAACATTTTAGCTACTTTACAAAAAGAAACCCTCAATCACTGATACAGAGTACTTCTTTATTCTTTGATTTCTAATTCATCATATGTATCATATGTGAATATGGTATAGATTGTTAGTGTTAATAGGTACAGTCTTAAAGAAACAAGAATTACTGCATTAAAAGTGAACAGCAACCCCTTGAAATGTTTGACCCTAGGTTATTATTTCTCGATGCATAAGCTTGTTGGCACTACACCTGCTTTTGTGCCTGTTCTTTGTATCGGATACCTCAGGTCCTGATCTCTTGCTCCTTTGGCCTCAATCTACAACTTGTGAAGCATACTGCTTCAACCCATCAATGAACAAAGCATTTTAGCTTAAAAAATGTGAAGCACACTTGTAATGCTGTCAAGGTCAGCTGCAATATTTATATCCATAAACTTTAGCATATATTTAAACATACTAGTGGATCAAACAAGTGCTCTGAGAATGTAAAAAGTGGTGAAACTATTCTGCTTAATACTACTGGGAATTCTGAAGGTACACAACAAATTGCTTCATTAGAGAGAGAAATAGCAGTGGGTTGTTCCAACAGCAGAGATGCAGCTTAACTCAAAAATGTGGTTGTCTTCAACTATCTCAGAATATGTGGCAGGAAACCAAATGAGGATATAATGAGCATAATCCAGGAATAAAATGGAGCTAAAAGTGAGAAGAATATTTCTAGACATTGGGGTAAAGTGATCCCAGTGGGAGGGTGGGAACACATACTTCCCTTTTAAAGTGGGGGCTGTAGATTTGATGAAAGAGATTATAAATGGGTTTTGATTGTAAAATAATGAACCAGACATGTTTTCCAGTCTTGTATTTTTAGCACACTATCTGGTGCTATCTTTGCTGTTGGTAAAGGGACTAAACTATTTGTTTTGTCCCTAGATTTTAGTTTGCCTTTAAGAGCAGCATTGAAAAGAGTATTTAAGAAAAAATAATTGAAGAAACATTTCCACCTAATTGGCAAGTGTTTAAATTTATAGAAGTTATTCTGAATGTGAAAGTGCTCTAGTTGGCATGGGATAAAGCATGGGTTTCTTTTTTGTGTAGAGAAAGAACACAATTAATATTTACTAAGCAGTTGAATATTAAATATGAAATGTGAAGTGATCCCACACAGAAGACTCTGTCTAGGGGCCAGCTTCAATATTTCAGCAAGGCAGACTGTATAGGGCAAAATAAACAAAGCCTTATATAACTTGTTTATTCTGTTAATGAGTTTGTTTTCTGTTTGTGTAAACAATCAATTTTGAATGTGTGGTATATTCAGTAATGCAACAGTTGTGTTAGCATTTGTACAACAGAAATGCACGATTTTGAATTTAGATGTATTTCAGCATTTGCATTACTAAGCATGTTAATAATACTGATGCGAAGTCCCCAGGTTAAATATGCAGCTGACAGAGAGCTTTTGAAGAAACTACTGCTGCTGCCCATATGTCACAGTAATATTTTATAGTACATAATGTTTTCTATGTGCATATATGATACTCTTTTATCCCTTCCCCTGTAATTTTCTACAGGAGAGCTCTTCAGGAGTTCACAGGTGGGCTGTGAACTACAAGGAAGCGGGTTTTCAAAAAGCAAAATTGAAAGACTTTATATTTATAAAGGTCCTTTCAGCAAAAGACTGGTCAATTTTTGATAATAACTTTGCTAACGCCTTCTGAATTGGCAGTTATGTTTTTTTTTAATGCACACAAACACACGTCCTATATTTTGTTATATAAAGCCTGCTGTAATTTAAAGGAGGAATTTCTGAATTTGGGTATCATTTAACATATTTTAAATCTACTTTTTGTGTGCAACTCAAAACCCCAAGCAGACTGGACTGCTGAAATGAAAGTGGAAAATACACAGATTTTTGTCTCAAAAGAATGAGAGACACTACTTTATAAACACATGAGGGAAGTGAACATATGGACTGTGTATTCTTGTTTGAAATGTTTTTTCTCCTTTTCCCATTAAAAAAGAACATTCAACAGTAAAGCCCTACAAATACATGGACCTACAGATGGGAAGATTTGAATTCATCAGTTGAATGCTTGCCTGAAATTCTTAAACCCCAATTCTTTATGAGGTTGGCATATGTGGAAAATAAGGCAGAAATGAGGAAGGAGTGGTTTTCTAGGGAAATAGTTATAACTTAATTACTTGGTGATTAGTAAATAGGAATTTGAAGAGGGTATTGTAGGGTCAGAGAAAAAGAGCCATGGCCCAGGTAGCAGATGAAAACTGGGAAATTCTAATGCTCAAATGCTTAAAGATGAACTTTTCTATAATTGCAGGTTCAGACCCTAAGGGTAAAAGTGTCAAAACCTTCTAAGTAATTTGGGAACTCAATTTCTATTTTGAATGGAGATTCCCAGGTAATTTCTGAAAGAGATTTTAAATCCTTCTGTAAAATCTTGTGTAAGCTTTTTTATGCATTAGTTGTTCCATTAAGAGGAAATAGATATTAAACTTTTTAAAGTCTTTTAAATTGTACTGGTGATAATCTCCTGATGACATTATTTTTATAGCTATACTCTGGACATCCTAAAACATGACTATTGTGATACTGACTGAGAGTAGGTTCTGGTATGTGTGGGGGGGTCTGGTTGTGGTTTTATAGGTAAGAAACATGAATCACGACTTCTTAGCTCAGAACAGCATCTCTTCCTTAACCATTCGATGAGCCAGTAGAATCAACCAGTATTTGTCATTATCGCACGGCTAACATTGGTTCTCAAGAGTTGGCACTGGGTGGATGTAATCTATCTGCATTATTGGTGAAATAAAGATTATTAAAAACTGAGCTGTAATACAACCACATGTGCTGACAAAAGGAAAGGATAGGAATAAAGATGTAGATTAATAAAGATGTTCTGAATAATATATGCCTATTGCAGCCTACACAAATCTAAATCTGTAAATCCCTCCCCAAAACACATGTTGAGTTCCTGTTTGCCCTTCCTTTGTCTTGTTCTTATTGCCCCTGTTCTTTTTAAAGCAATAGGTTTCTGTGACAACTGTTTCAGTAAAGTACAAGAAGCTGATGTGGGGCATATGGTTAATCAGTGCTGAATCAGGGACGCAAATGGTGGACAGCATTCATTGGGAAGGAATAGGAACAGATAAATGTAGCCTGCACTGCAGAAAATCAGAACAGGATTGGATTAATCAGCACAGTGTGTATTAAGAGGAGGCCAGGGCAAGCCCGATTCAATTACATTTTAGCATGTCCCAGCTCTCCAAGCCAGAGTGTCTGTAATTAAATTCAAAAATCAATGTTAATGCTCAGCTGGGTCACACAGCTCAAATCAGAAGATAATCAGGAAGTGCTGGAAAATTGGAGGTTTCATAGAAATATTCTGTTGGCTGTACTGCACTTCATCAATGTTCTTCGGTAATGCTTTTTCAGAACAAGTACTACACGGTGGTGTAATGCAATTAGGACTGTATGACACTCACCAAGGACAGGTGTCACTATGCATATTCATAAGTATAACAACAGTAGGATAGAATAGGGGAGGAGTAGGGTGCTGCATCGTGCCTGGGTTGTGAATTTCCAAGCTAGAAAAAGATGGCACATTGGTATCTCAGCTTTTGGCCATCTCTCAGAGCTCACAGGACTTGAGGCTATTAGTGACACGGGTGTCCCAGCAGTCCTGAACGCAGTTTAGGTGACACCATGGTCCTGCTTTAGGAATTGTGTGATCTGTATCATACCCCAAATGGAAAGAAAATTAGAATCTCCTTACATATCCTAATCCTCTGTGAGCAGGATCGCATGAGGTGTTATTTATGGCACCAATGGATAATGATGTCATTAACACTAGCACTCTTTACTGACATTTCTATAATGATTTTAGTGTAAGTGAGAATATTTCATCAAGAAAGATTCTGCACTTAGACTGGACACAGGTTAGTCTTCTTTGGTAAGATCTATGAACCGGGGAAGCAGTAATTCCTTCCAGGCTAATTTAGGGATTATTTAGGAATCTGTCCCACTGGTCCCAAAGCAGGCTGACTCATCTGAATTTTTCCTGTTTCATAATCTGCCAAGGTTCTGCCCTGGCTCTGTTTAATGTCCGCACACAAGCTTCCTGTAAAATGGGTCATTTTTTTGCTTTTTAGATGTGGAGTTTTCAGGCTAGATTTTTGGATCTACATATGGGTTATGAACTGAAAAGTTAGGAAAAGTGTGCACAGCTAGGCTTCAGTTTGCAGATTTAAGTCAGCTTGAATAAAGCAGGCAATATCAAGTGCCAAGATCCTAATACAATGTCCCTGCTTTCACCATGTCTGGCAGCAATGAGCTGAACGTTGTGCTCCTGTTGTGGCAAAGGCATGTAGTAACAGCCCTTGGGAACCATCAGGTTCAGTATTGTCACTGACTGTCCTAGGTGTATGGAAGGCTTCTGTGTAAATGGCAGAGAAAGGCTTCCACGTTAGCAATAAGCATGTAATAGAGGATTACTATACAAGCATCTCTCCATGGCTTGGAAAATGTGACTTGGAAGTGTATGGAGATGGACTGCTCAAGTGAAAAATCTGAACCCAGCTTTCAGCCAATCTGAAATCCTGGGGATATTCATGGTTGCAATCTGCAGTGCCAGAACTCCTTCAAAGATCCTGAATAAACATTACAACAAATAGAAATTTGCTAGCAAGAAAAACAACAAAAATACCAACATGATCTATCCTATTTTCTGATAGTACAGAAATTGTATTTCTAATTATGTAGTAGGCATCTTATCTTTGGATCTTTCTCGTCTGAATTTAGCTTTTGAGGGCTACAGCAGAGATGTTGTGAGTGCCCAATGTTCTGACCCATTCTTTCACCCACTCAGCAACTCAGCTGTGAAAAATCGCAGAAGGCTTGTGTTAAACCTTTTCTCAAATCCACAGCTATTTGAAAAGCAGAAGCATCAGAGTTGGCTGGAATTCGGAACACTCAGCTGGGATGTGCCTCACTAAGAACTGCACCCTGGGATGCCAAGGCAGCATGAGAAGCCACATGCGTGTACAAGGGCGATGCAGGCACATTTCCAAGGGAGCCAGCTGGCATAAGTGTCTGAGGCTTAGGTGCTTATAACTGCCCAGGGTATTGTGTACTGCTCTGTCCCATGGTGGCTATGCTAGCTGGCTGTACTGAATGAGCATAGAGCAGTCCTTGACATCTGTGAGGACTGTAGCGAGTTTTCTTGTTTCTTGTTGATGTCTTAGTGATGCTCCTAGGATAAGGAATACTGAAGAGTGGGTGAGAAGCCTAAATGAAGCACCTGTGATGTGGTCATTTCAACCTCTGGGCAGGTGATGGTTGAGCCTTTCTGTAGAGGAAAAACAAGTGTGATGTGAAAGGAGAAGGAGGTTCTTGTTCTGTAAAATCTTATCCTCCAGCTGAACCCGGAGGATGTGATCAGCTTCCAAATCTGCCAGCAGCTGCAAGTGTATATGACTAGTTAACTCCCACAGACGCTACACATTTCCTACAAATCATACAGTTCTCATAACCAGCTGCTTCTTTTACCTTCGCTTTTGGTTTCATCTGTCGTGTTTTTTCATTGCTTGTGCAGGTCTCTTTGTTGACCTGGTTTTTCCTTGCCTCCCAGCATGCTCCCATTTGTTATCTTCATTTTTTTTGGCATTTGCATTAGTTAAATTACATTCTATCCCTGACATTCCAGGCTGTTTGCACATAGTCGCACGATCTGGCTCATCTCTCTGCATGCTTCTCTACCTCTTTATTCACTCTGGGTGGTCCTCAGTGTTTGCAGCTCTATCAGCCACTATTTCAAATGTCAAGTTCAGTTCACGTTGTACAGAACTTTTGCCTTCTGATATTTGCTCTGCTAATTCTTGGGCACATTTTTAAAAAAATTAACAATTGTCCTTTTACGTTCTCATGTGCCTGGCTTACTGTGGTATTGCTGCAGTACTTTCATTGACTTGAAAAAGTAGGAATTACCTTATTCAACATTTTAGTCTCATAATGAAGGTGAACTTGTGTGTGTATAGATTAATCCAACTTTCTAACCCATTTACTTTATCCATGGTTTTCTAGGACGTGCCTTTTCTGCAGAACCAAAGCCTTTAAGGCTTCAACACAGAAGTGAATGAGCAAACTTTGTACCCATCTTCAGAACTGATGCATTAAGACAGTATCTTAGAAAACTAGAGGCTGGTAATGCTCCAGGCATGCTTGTGAATAGTCCCAACTGCTCCATAATGTCTGTTGTATTTTAGTGTCTGTTGCCTCTTACTCCATACTTACATGGGTGTTGCTGCTGTCTTCCATTAGGAGGAACAAGCATTGAGCAGTGACTTTTGAACACAACTGAGAAAGAAGAGGAATCATAAATAAACAATTGTTAAAAAGTATTCTGTATATTTTTTATGAATTTTAGTGAATACCTTCAATTATGCATGGATAATTTTAGTTTTGTTTTTGCTTGTTGCTTTAGCTCTCTAAATAAATCTATTTCAAGTAATTTGGTAACACATTGCTAGCCTTTTACTGAAAAAATAATTAACTGGTGACATTGTATTTCACTCTTTCCCCTACACTGCGAACTGAAAAATTTGTGTCGGACTGCTGGCAGCTTCCTGCTGCTCAACCTGTAACTACATTTTCAGCTTACCTCTCTCTCCCCATTTCTTCATCCTGCTTTTCTTACACAGAGCTGGTAATTTTACAGCACTTTCTTAAAACAAAAAAAAGTAACCCACACTGTATCTGTTGGTACTCGGTAGTCTGCTGAGTTTTGCTGACCTACCTCTCTTCGCAGCAATTCATTTAGAAATTGGCTAAAGGTTTAGACATACCAGACTCACTGATACCTGCAAGTGCTCTGTGATCAGCTGAGAAGACCCTAAAGCCGTAAGACATACATGTACATTTTACATTAAGTGGAAAAACTTGACACTGTATTTTCTGTTTTCTTGACTTTTAAGTCCTTATTGAAATAATCTTAGTTGTTCATGCTGTCTATATTTGCATCACAGATCAACCAACAGTTTTCAAGGTGCCTCAAATAACTTTGGTAATGCATTCGTTGTAGTTTAAATGTGCCTTACTTTTAAGTGCTTGATTCTGAACATTATGCTGGCTTCGTGTAAGGCAGGAGGATATTCATTAAAATAAACTGATACTTACCTTTGTAGTCAATAGTGACCATATCCAGACTAAAGAAAAGTAAGTAAAATATTAATAACGTAAGATGATGTAGCAATAGCAATGTAAGTGCAGACCTCAGGGAGCTAAAAAAAAACCAAACTGCAAGTCATTTGTGAATAAATTGCAACCTTTAATATGTTCTAATAAAATTTGTCATCACCTGCTAAAATTAAAATACTTCCTAATAGTGTTGACATCTGTCCTGATCACACAGGTCAGCTGAGATCATGTTTTAAATTACAAAGGGTAACTCAAGTGCGTTAAAACACAGATATGTAGACTTTATGAATGGAGGGATGGAAACTGTGCAACACGCTAGCACGCTATCTGCAATGCATCCATTAATAGGTCTTTAACTAGGGCACCATGCTTTAGCTGGCAGTACTACTTATCATTCCTCATGTATTAGGAATATTCTCATTTTTCTCAGGCCTGGCAACCTACTGTTCCACAGACTCTATTAAGGACTCAATGTAACTGGAACAACTGGGTGGAGCTGGTTTTCTGCAGAATAGCGGGATAGGCATATGCTGATTAATAGATGCAAAATGAAGTAACAGCAATTCTGCCATATTTCAGAGGCCTTGATCCCATATTTGAAATGTAGGGCAACAGGATGGAGTGTAGATGTCTGAGATGAGGGAGGCAGACCTTTTAAGGGTCACGAGAGAAAATTTTGTGCTAGATGTGAAGTCCCCTGAGTGAACAACATCTGGACATTCTGGAAGCAAGCAGAAGCGAGGAGGTAGCAGTTGTTCTGCTCTGTTTAATTTGCTTTACTTGAGTACTACCAAGGAATTGTTTGGTGTTGGCCCCTAATGCTGTTCACAGATCATTCATGATAAAAGAAAAAAGGGATTTACCAAACAAATCATGTATTTCTGTAAGTGAATTCTGCTTCCAAAGCATAAAATACAATTCCATAAATGTGACCCACAGTATTTCAGCATGTCTTCCTCTTAACATCTCACTATTCATAGGTTTCTTAGCTCCCTATGGATTCTTCCCATTTGCAGTATCTTTAGTTTTGGCACAAAGAGAGTGGTTATTGTAATGCAAGTGGTAATGGAGTTGATTAAAAGTACAGAAGAAATGGTTTGTAAGGGATAATTTACATAATGGGAATTATCTTAAGCCTTCATATTGGTAGTTATATCATTTTATACATGTGAAATATTTTTTTTCCTGAAACTGCTGCTTTTATTTGTACTTTGTAACTTGTGTTTACCTGTCAGCAAGCCGAGTACCAGTGTGGATGCTTACAGGTTCTGCTGATGCCCCCATGTGGATGTCTGGCTGGGTCATGCTAGTCTGCAGTTGAAGACATGGTTGACTTTTTGCCGTTAATTTAATAGTAACTTTTTTTCTGTGACATCCATTAATGGGGAAAAAAGTTTGACTGTTTGGGATACCAACAGTATTTTTGAACTATGCTTTCCATTCTTTATGAAATAGTGCTTGACTGACCCTTTTTTGTATCTCGCATTTGAAACTATTGTTGACATATTAGGAGTAGCATCACACTAACCAGTTTACTTATTTTTGTGGGATTCCTGAGACCCAAGAAAATTTTCATTCCATTACTAATGTCCTAATAATAGCTATGATATAATGATGGCCTAATTGGTTTGCCAACATAGAATAATCTAAACCTCATACACTGATTTTTCTGCCCCTGTGGATGGATATAATTATAACTATTTGAGAGTCTACCTGCACCCCTGAGTCACTGAAAGTTAGAGTAGAGGTGCTGGAACTGTCTTTAAATGTGACAGCTTAAATACTGTGGCCTTGCTAGTTACAACAACAGAGACCTTAGGAGGGGCTGATTTGTCTTGCTTCTTGGCAGGGTAAGTTAACTCGCACAGAGGTCTTCAGTGTAAAAGACATCCTGATGCTGACCCATGTTTTTTTAGTGTTCTTTAGATCATAGTTGTCAAAGAAGATTTCAGAAGGCAATGACAGACCAGATGAGCATAACAATAGCATAGAGCCACAGCTTTGCTGAAGCAGCTGTTCCTGTTGGCCATATAAACACTCACTTTGTGACTGGAGTACTCAGGAAACCCACATTCAAATTCTTCTTCCCAAAACCCCTTGCATGGACTTTTATAATGACAAGGAGAAAAGTCTCCTACAGATGGAGGATCCTGGCACCCAGGATGCTGCACTTTCCAGGCAAGTGTCCTGGCCACTAGTTTAAAACTATGCTGTCAGGGTTAATGAACAGGTAGCAGGGTTAAGTCTGTGTCTTTCATGGTTACTTTTTGGTCCTACGTCCTTAAGTTCTGCTAAGCTAGGCACTTAACTTCTTTTTTGTACCTCTGTCATGCACTGGGATTTTCAAATACAGTTACATAGTGTAGATACCCAAGTACTTTTAGAGTTAGGCTCTTGCATGATTTGAGGGTTTGGGAAAAATTGATCCTAGGTCTCTGACAGTAAACAGGGGATGCTATCTCCTTTGAGTGTGCATGTTTTATAGAACAAGAAGTATTTTCTAGGTCAGAAGGAAAGCTTTGCTCAGACATCGTAGTTGGGAGCAAATAGGTTTTAATTCATATCTAATATGTATATTACTTAAGCCTTCTTTGAAATTCTTACTTCATTTTGTTCCTGATATTATTTGATCTTGCAATCATTGGACTTGTGTACAGTGGGAAACTACAGTTGTTAGAACCTGCTAATTAACATGATTAACTGAGTATGTAGTGCAGATAAGGACATTTGTTTGGTCTCTTAACAGCTGGTCACTGCTTACATGAAGTGTGTGTCTAGGCTGGAGATTTTGCCTCTGACTAAATCAGGTAACAGATTGCTAGTTAAGCTAGGTGATGTGAGTATAAATGATAGCCAAAGCACTCCAGCATTGGTTGTGTTTATATATCTCCACATCAAGTGCCTGCCACTGTTTCATGTGAAATTTTGCACCTAAGAACTGAAGAACCAGCAATCCTTGTGCTTGTCAATGAAGACGTTTCCTAACATTTTCAATCTGGTTTCATGTTTGGGTTATATTAGGAGACTGAATTTATCTGGCACACTGAGCCCTGGAGTCCTTAGTCGTGCCTTTCCTTTGAAGCAGATGACAGAGAACATACCTCTTACTCTGCTTTTACACAGTCAGTCTTTCGGAAACATCTAGAGACCTTTATAAAATATGTTTCGTGACTTGTGGCTGATAGCTGATCTGCATTGTGAGAGCTTGCTTCAGAATTCCCATTAGTTCTGTGCACTTTGGATTTCAGTTCTAGGATTGCTGGGCAATAGTATTATCTCACAGTTTTCACTTTCTTCTAAAAGAAGCTCTTTTTTATTCCTTGTAATGTCTAAAAGATAAAAACTAAAATTAAAAAAAAAAGCAAACTAGAACAAATGCTTAAAGATCCACATGTTTCTTTTCATGTCTTAAATTAGATTGTGCTCATAAAGTGATTGTTTTATTGCATGGCATAAAAGATCTAAATAGTCTACTTATTTCCCCTGTAAACATAGATAACCCGGGATCTTTTCTAATTACTGAATATGAACACTTAATAATATGAATGTACAAATGTGTCTAAAATAATTATGAATATTTGGCCAAATAGCCAATATCTGCTTCCATTTGTAGTACTGATTTTCACTACAAAATGGTTTTACACAAACTGAGGTGCTAAAATAGCTTAGAAACAGATTTTGTCACTTTAGTCATAAAGGTCAGTTACCACCTTACTTGATTTAGGTTAAAAAAACCGTAGCTGTTTTTTAGTAGAAAAACTCAGACAAACTGGAGAATGAAAGCAAGTAAAAGCAAAAATAAAGCCTAGTATATCCAGCTTTTATTTTCCTGTGTGCATATTCTAATTTTTCTTCTAAGAAGCAAACAGAAAAAAGTTTATTAGTCAGTCACATTTTAAACACTTTTTCTTCAAATCTTACAAAGCTTCTTCCCATATTTGTTTTCCCAATTTGTTTTTTAGTTCCCTCTTGCCTATTGTTGTTTTGGAACAAGACATGATGTATCTGTATATAAGAAGTGAAAATTTCTCTGCATAAGTAAAGAAGTTATCGGTACAGACTTCTGAAATCAAGTCACAGCTCTCAATTTATAAATAATTTAATACAGTGAATATAGAGATTACAGTAGGCATTCCACAAACAAATACATCCAGTGCCTGAGATGTTTCTTTAGTCTGTCACCTAGGACCTGAGCTAAGGTGGTACAGCCACAGAGAGCAGGACTCTGCTGATGACTGGGAAGCTTTTCTAGACATAAGATACCTGGTGCCAGCGTCTTGTTACGTGAGTTTTACATTGGTAAAATCCATGAACTTCTGTAGCCTCACACCCGATTTACTGCGGTGTGCAGATGTAGTTGAGGGTAGAACAAATTTAAAAGTGAGTGCAACTGGGCCAGACAAACACTTGTAGACCAAATCTAGGCCAAGCCATAGAGCAGCGTCTTGAAAGCAAAACTCAGGTTCCTTCTTTCTCTCTTTGATGTGTGCTCTGTGTTTTTGTGAGTGGCTAACAAGCTCTGTGTAATGCTGCCAATATTGAATGTTGCTGATTTTGCACAGAATTACAATATGTGACCCACTGAAAGGATTAAGCTGAAGAAGAAGTAATAGCAAAGAGGCTAAGCAGCTCAGGCATTCATCTTTGTGCAGTATTGCTGGGTGTTCACCTTACTTTTGACCTTGGCAAAATAGTTGAAATAATTAATGTATATGGCAGATACTGTAAGTGATGAAGGCATTCAAAAGGGATTTTTGTTTGATGTGATTTAAAGAATGAAGTTATGGCATTCCCCAAATTGGGTAACAGGCTTACAATTACATTTTTCAATATTTCTGGGTTTGTAATTTGTAGTTCACATTCCCTAGTTACTGGTTGATTATTTCAAGTTAGTTTAGAGCCAAATAAAATCCGGGTGATTTCTAAAAAGGAATTTCCTATTAGTAACATGTGAAGAAAGGCATTAACAGACTGGAGCAAGCTCAGCATGGGGGCCCCAGGTGGTCCAGGACTGAAGCTCCTGCCCTGCCAACAGGCTGAGCAAGCGAGTGGGGCCGGTTCAGCCCTGGAGAAGGGATGGCTGTGGGAGGACCTAACTACAGCCCCCCAGTACCTACAAGGGGGTGATCAAGAAGATGGACCAGGCTCTTCACAGTGCCACATGATGTTAGGACATGAGACAACTGGTTGGTCTTGCTTGGACTGGTACAGTGCAGATTTGAAACACACTGCTAGATCTAGATGTTTTTAAGTGAATGGGTTGGTGTCGGACTGCAAATTTCCCAACAGATTTGGACATGTCCTTAATACCAAGCTTTTATTTCCACTTATGAGTGCAAAGATATTACTATTTAACATGGTACTATTGTAAAGCAAGTACAGACCATCTGATAGAGCTGTGTGATCTACCAATATCCAGGGAACCTGTTTTTAATCTCTGCAATGGACCTTCTGCAGCCGCTCAGACCCACTGGTGCTTTTGCATTGCCTGACCCATGTGTGGCTTGCCTTTTCCTTTTTATGCTGTGGAACTAACTGCTTGCACAATTTGGCCTGCTTCCATAATCTGACTGGAGGTTAAAAGAACATGATTAGTCCCTAAGCTGATCCCTTTCAGCCTAAAAGAGGCACCACTAAAGGCAATTTGAACACGAAGAGCTTGTTTCCCCTGGAAATTTCAAAGCTTTAATGTTTTAAATAGGCTTGCAATTTCCTATCCTTGGCTTTTCTATCATGACTCTAAAATCCTAGCTGAGGTTATGGAGATTTTTAATACCACATTTCACGTTTTTTGTCAAAGTACATTTTAAATACCCCATAATCATAAATACAAAAGATGTCTTCTGCTTGCTTGCTTTTCTTCTTTAATCTGTTCCATCAGGTCAGATTTTGAGGAACTGATACGAGGAGAGGGGTGCATCATAGGGTAGTCCCATTGGTGTGCTCGTCACTTGGAGGGAGCTGCTAGATCAACATGTAATTTGAGATTATTTTTTCTACTTCTTGTAGAACTACCCTGTGTTTGGCTATTGCTGTATTGTCTCTACCAGAATGATTAATGCCGTTGGGCCTAAAAAGTTGCATATTTTTACCTTTGGAATAGAACAGTTTGTACCAGTGACAACCTCAATGCATAGATAACATTGATATGTACATATTGTACATTAGGAGAAAATTTAGATGTTTAATGCTTAATTAATGCTTACTATTGATTTGTTTACTCAGTTATGTTAGCAGCTCTCTTATTACTTTAGTATTTGCATTCTTGATTATGAGAAATATTTTATGACTAAACAGTCTGTCTGATACCTCCTTCATTTCTAGGACCTGAGGTTTATCAAAATTCAAAGAAACTTGCCTTGATGTAAAATTTGTCCTTGTGTTAGAATTTCAAAGTGAGTCACTTAAATGATAAAGAATCAAATACTAATGGGAAATAAATTTCCTTACCAGCTGAAATAGTAAGATCAGAAATGTTACGGTAATATAAATAAGGTTCTGTCACACCATACTTACTGCAGTGATGTTTAATTCTTTCTGAAACACAAGAGCTGTATTTTCAAAAGTTTAGCATAACATTAAACTACAGGGATATAGCATGTATAGTTCTGATAATTTTACATCATTCAATTTCAATAATTTTTCAAGCAGTAAATGAGAAAAAATATTTATGCAAATAACAAAGATAAGTGGTAAGGGACACTGAAATATATCTAGAATAAAACAAATAATATTAAAGAAATACAATTCTAGCATTCTTTAGTTTGCTTCCCATCTATGCTGCTAGTATACATTTAAAATTAAGTGTAAGATCTCAGTGTAATTCAAATAACTATGTATGTATTCAAAAGACTAAGTTGTAGGTAGAAGTAATAACTTTTATATTACCAAAATAGTTGAAAAAATTAGATAAGCTTTCAGGCATGTAAAATAAAAGCCCCAAATATTAAAGCTTGCTACAAGTTGAGAACAATTGCTTAATAGTTAGACCAGCTCTGGAAAGAAGTTAGTTGGCAGCAGTACAGTTAAGGTGATGCTAGTCATTAGGGAGGAAAGAGGGGTATTAAGGCGGGTGGCCTCTTAGGTAAAAGAGAGAAGTAAACAGTTTATAGTTTGTGGAACCTGGAGAAGTTATCTGGTGCAACTAGAACATGCTATGAAGGCAATTCCTTCCATTGAATCTGTGCTCTTGCATACACGTATTTCAGATTTTCCTAGGCTGCCTAGCATTAGAGCCATTGTCTAAATAGCAGCTCTTGCCGTAATTGCTGTTAAAACAGGAATGTGCAGTCTGCGATAGGTTCTTGCAGTTGATACATCTCTTATATCTGGGATAATCAATCACTGAGTCAACTGGGCTCAAATTCCATGAAATCCTATCCCACCCATTTTGTCATTTGCTTGGCTTCCAAAGGATAACTGGGTATTACTTGTGTGCACAGACAGTTGCTAGCATCAGAAAGGCTCTGAGTCACTCCTCTTATCTGCCACACCTCCCTGTAGATGTGTCCAGGCTGTTTAAGTTGCTCTGTGCTCTGCAGCTACTCTAGTGAGTCCCCAGGTCACCTGCCTCCTGCATCCCTGCCTTTCTCTATGCTGGCAAAGTCCGAGATGGGTTATGCTTGCTGCATAAATGCACTGTGTTTCTGTCTGATCATCAGTGATAACCTGATGTCCTGTTAGAAAAGAGGGATCTTCATCCACCTGTGCTAAATTAGTTTGTCTGTGAATAATTTATGGTTTTTATATGATAATTTGGCTTACCTTTGTATCACTTAGTGAATCTACTGTTTCTTTGTTTATTTGTTTGCCCCCCTGACTTGATTAGGAAAATACTTCATTCTTTGCTTGGCAAATGCAAGTCTAGTGGTTTCTCACAACAAACTGTTCTGTGAAAGCTGTTTTTACCAAAGTTTCCTTTATGACAGCCTTCCCTTGAGCATCTGTGCAACCTTTCCCCATATGGAAAGGTGATAAAGGAGAATCCCTTCCAGCCTCTCTGGCAGCCTTGGCTGGGGTAGCCAGTTTAATGTAAGGAAAAAGCAGATGCCACTCCACATCACAGAGTGATGTTTCTTCTATCATTATGCATTTCGCATCATGTCTGCAAACGTTTTCTGCATGAATTTATTCTTCTGGTTCTAGTATTCTGTTCTTAGATGGGCTACAGCCCTTCGTCCCCATTTCTCTGTCCTTGTCACATGGCTTTTTGAAGGCC
The DNA here is from genome assembly GCF_023634155.1 of Falco peregrinus. Lineage (NCBI taxonomy): Eukaryota > Metazoa > Chordata > Aves > Falconiformes > Falconidae > Falco > Falco peregrinus. The sequence goes on from NC_073727.1 coordinate 36,048,145, forward strand.
CTTCTGAGGCTACATCACTTGAGATAACTACCAGTAGTATCTGCTGAGGGGTATCTTCGTGCTAAGGAGGCACATAACCTGTTACTCCATTGGCTGTTGTTTCTTTCTTTTAAAGGCATCTCCTAGAGAGCACACCAGATGCAAAGAACCGGGCTTAGCCCACAGCCTGGATGAAAGGTGAAGTACATCTTGCTAATGGCCATTGAAGAGGTTAGAACTGGAGTGTCAGGAGCCTGAATCGTCATCCTCTGTATGAGCAATGCAGAGAGAGAGCAAGAGCAAGAGTGAGCAGGAGCTGCTCTACAGGATCTCTAACAAGACAGGCTTTTCTTGGGTGATTGTTGAGTGGCTGACAAGGGTGGTGGCAGGGCCGCTCTGTAACAACAGCACAATGCAAGGTGAAGCTAAATGTAGAGGTAACTCTGGGCCACTGCTTCTTTCAAGACTAAAACCCTAACCTGTCCAGGCCTTTGGACCTGATGTTCTCGGTGAAGGTGAAACAAACAGAACATTACAAGGTTAGAGAGTCACTCAACATTTGCTCTTTAAAAAGGAGCTTGGCAGCTGTGGTGCTTTTGTACCAGCAAGACAGTTGTGTTCTATAAAATGAATTATAGACCTGTTCCTTTCTTTTTATTCTGTATTCCACATCCATTTTACTATTATTCTATTTGTTCTAGAACCGGGTTGTGTCATTCACAGTGCCACCAAAGGGATGCTGTCTGAGTTCTTTGCGTAATCTGCATTTAACCCTGAGTCAAAGTCTTCTATGTCTTTGCTTGTTCAGAAGTTTGAATTCAGACTTCAGGCTAAAACTAAATGTAATCACTGTACTAAGTTAAATAAGAGAAGCAGCATTTGTCACTGCCACTCATTATGGCTTTTATGTGTACTAAACAGATATGCAGAATAAATCAAATGTATCTACAGTGTCATTTCATTCTAATTATAATATTTTCTAAAAAAAAGTTTCAATCTTAATATGCACTTCGTTCTAATTGGTTTCTGAAAAGCTGTCAGTATGAAGTGAAATCATTTTATACCAGTATGTCTGTTAATACCATTGATTTTATTAAATGTGGAAGAGATAAAAATTCAGCCATTAAGTAGCTTATAAGCCTTACCAACACTGTGGTTCATTACAAATTATTATTTACCAACCTGGTTGTGATTTTTTCCATGAAAGAAGATTTAATAATATTGATGTGAACTCAAGAAATAGGAATGAGACTTTTTATATGTATAAAATATAGTTGTATCTTGTTGCAGCGAGACTTTCTGTCCCCACACCCAAGTTCTGATGCAGGTAAAGTGAACAGAGAACAAAGTGTTCCCCTGAAATGGTAGGAGGACGCTTGAGAGATCTTGCTTTCTCTCTCACTTTCACTTTAAAAGATCTCAATTTCTGTCTGTCCTCCAAGTTACCAGAGACCAGTTAAAAAAGAAATTGACATGTGGTTTTCCTGCAAATTTTGCAAAATCTGCAAATGGAAACTTTCTGTAGAAAGACACCCCGCAGATGTAATTTTTAAGAACGTTTTTATTGGCTCTGCTATTCAGAGTTAGAGAGGAGGTTTTGCTAGGAATATGTTTAAAATATTTTGCAAGCAGATGTGAGTTTACTCCATTCACCATTTGGTGCAATCCAGGTAGCTGTGGTAAGCGCAGTAAGAAATCCTGCCAACAGAGTGTGGATTTAGCACTAACCTGCCATGCCTGTGAGTTTCTTGGAGCCTTGAGAATGGACAGAGTGGGTTGATGTGTGCCTGTAAAATACCACATGAATATGGAAACTCCTTGCCCTGCCCCCAAAGGTCTGGAATCTGGAAGAGAATAATGGAACAAACTAGATTATAGCTAAATGATTGTTCATTTCAGTAAAGACATGCCATAATTCTCTTAATTTATTTCATAGAGAAAACTAATTGCATTTAATTGAGTCATGATAAAATACAACAGCTTTTGTAATGGATAAGTCCTATTTATTTCTGTTTAGAGATTCAAAACCTTGTTTTACAGAATAATGTTCTTTTGTTTTGGCAGAAACCCTTAATCACATAGGCATATGAGAAAGTTTTAATTTTTAAAGACTATCAATGTCAAATAACTTTGGGGGGTTTTAAAATTGTTACATTTAAAATAAAAAGGGGCTTTTCATGAAGCCACTGGCATTGAACTATTGATATCCAGTCACAAGTGGTATTGGGGGCCAGTTCTGTTTAATATCAGTATCAACGATCTGGATGAGGGGACCAAGTGCACCCTCAGTAAGTTTGCAGATGACACCAAGTTGCAGGGGAGTGTTGATCTACTGAAGGGCAGGAAGGCTCTGCAGAGGGAGCTGGACAAGCTGGACCGATGGGCCAAGGCCAGTTGTATGAGGTTCAACAAGGAGGAGTGCCGGGTCCTGCACTTGGGTCACAACAACCCCACGCAGTGCTATAGGCGTGGGGAAGAGTGGCTGGAAAGCTGCCTGGTGGAAAAGGACCTGGTGGTGCTGGTTGACAGCCGGCTGAATATGAGCCAGCAGTGTGCCCAGGTGGCCAAGAAGGCCAACAGCATCGTGGACTGTATCAGAAATAGTGTCACCAGCAGGACAAGGGCAGTGATTACCCCTGCTGTACTCGGCACTGATGAAGCCGCACCTCAAACACTGTGTTCAGTTTTGGGCCCCTCATTACAAGGCACACATTGAGGTTCAGCAGCGTGGTCCAAAGAAGGACAACAAAACTGGTGAAGGATCTAGAGCACAAGTCTTATGAGGAGTGTCTGAGGGGATTGGGGCTGTTCAGCCCAGAGAAAAGGAGTCTCACAGGAGACCTTACTGATCTCTATCTGAAAAGTACATCTACGACCTGGAAGGAGGTTGTAGCGAGGTGGGTGTTGGTCTCTTTGCCCAAGCAACGAGTGATAGGATGAGAGGGAATTTGTGCCAGGGGAGGTTTGGGTTGAGTATTAGGAAAAGTTTCTTCACTGAAGTGGTGGTCAAGCATTGGAACAGGCTGCCCAGGGATGTGGTAGAATCACCATCCCTGGAAATGTTTAAAAAGCATGTAGATGTGGCACTTAGGGACATGGTTTAGTGGTGGACTTGGCAGTCTTGGATTAATGGTTTGGTTGTACTTGGTGATCTTAAAGGTCTTTTCCAACCTAAATGATTCTATGATTATATGGAAATTGCCCAGATAGCATAAAAAAGGAAGTGAATTGCAAAGGATGAGAATTTCCAGAGATATTTGGAATGTGAAATGTAATACTATATGTGAAATTTCTGAGATTTTTTTGAATAATGCTATGGGCTTACTTCTCTTTCAGAAATTGTGTACTTAGCACCCTAGGCCTTTTTTCAGTTCTTTCCTTTGCAAAAGAAAAGGTTTCTCACAGAGAGAGAGGAAGCCCTGTGTCCTTTAGTAGTGATGGTGCAGGGAGGGAGTTCAGTTTGTTGCTCTGTCTGTTACCTGAATTGCTGCTGAACAGATAATAGTGAACACTGGCTGCATACTTTTTCTGGATTAGTCCTTCCACTTAGACAGCTATCTCAAATTCCCTATTAATTTCATAATCATGTTCATAATTGGTGGGTTGGACTGATTTCTGTTTATAGACATGCTTATGTGACGCCTGCTTGCAGTGTTGGAGATCTGTGATAGTGTCCAAATGTAGCCTGTTTGTTTCTCATACCATGAGAGATATAATATTTTTTTTCCCCATGGGTGCACTGCTAAGATTTTTTTAAAAACAGAAATATTTTAAGAGATCTGTGATGAAAATTACCGCCTGTAAATCACAAGCAGTCACTGGTTTGCTTTGCCTCTGCTTTTTAGCCTCTCACATTATTCACCCAGCCCAACTTTAGCTTTGCGTGTTAAATCATCCCCAGCTTTGACATGTAGCCTTCTCCTCTGCAACAGACCATCAGCCTTTCTTTATTTCTGAGCCTAGTAAAGCCACCAAAGAGATCACAACTTTTTCATACCTGGCTTATAGCATCTTAATTTTAATCTATAATGTTATCTAGTATTAATTCTAAAACTCATTAATTAAACTCAGAAAGTATTTCTGAGTCTGATTATAAGAAGCCTTGTAAAAGAAAATAGAATTATCCTGAACTGGCTTGTTTCATTTGTTACTCTTACTTACACAAAACTGTCAAATATGGCTTTCTTTTTTTAAACCCATGCCTGTTAATGTTTCTCATGTAATAGACAGCCAGGTATGAAAAATGAAAAAAAAATCCTCATAAGTGATGAAGCTTTGAATTGATGAACTTTAAATTTATGAAGATTTCTGATCTGGTAAACTAAAGTGAGCTATTTGATTTGTAGTCCACAAGGAGCCAAGAAGAGGAGAAAAAAGATCTAGCTTTGCATAAAAGAGAGTCAGTTTTATTGGGAAAGGCAGAAATGTTTCTGTAGTAGAGACTTGGGTGATCTGAATAGGTTTAATAAAACGCACTTAAAATTATGGAATAAATATGTATTAATATGTGCTGAAGTCTGTAAGAAAGGATTCTTAAAGGGGATATGTAGAATGAGCTGTATTCATAGTCACTGTGTGTCATAGAAATTTTTAAAAGAACTATTTGATAAAGTGCTAAAATTATCTAAAACACCTACAAGGTAATAATATATTATTGACTTTGCTGCAGCCCAGTCCAGAGATAAATCATCTGTTAAGACTTCTGAATATTTTAACCTTTAATCCTGATATATCGCTACTAAGAGCACTAGCTTTCTGCTACTGTCTGTATCGCTGATTGAAGATCTATTGCCTGTATTTACAGCAATGAAAGACTTCTGGAAATTTTTTTTTAAGATGTCATGTGAATCTGAAAACTGCTACTATTTCATAACTGTGTTAAAATATAGTAGCTTTTTAAAAGTCATGAATATTTTGATTATCAAGATATATCTACAGATTAACAAAGTGCTGTTTATATTTGCAGACACAGCCTTTGCTTGCCTCAATATTTCTTTTTTTTTTTTTTTTTTTTCTCTCAGGGCACAATACAGAACTATGATAGCAACCGGAGGAGTCATAACAGGACTGGCTGCCTTAAAAAGGCAAGACTCTGCCAGATCTCAGCAACATGTAAATCTTGCCACAGCACCAGCTTCTGAGGAGAAGAAACCAGTTAGACGCCGGCCCAGGGCAGATGTAGTAATTGTTAGGGGCAAAATCCGTCTATATTCTCCATCGGGATTCTTCCTTGTTTTGGGAGTGCTAATAGCATTCTTTGGGATTGCAATGGCCATTCTTGGATATTGGCCCCAAAAGGAACAGCTTTTAGGAGCTGAAGATAATCTATCTGTAAATGAAACCCAGGTCCTGAGAAGCCAAGGAAGCATTTTACTTCGTTTCTTTGAACAACATGTGCACTCGGATAAGATGAAAATGCTGGGCCCTTTTACTATGGGCATTGGAATCTTCATTTTTATTTGTGCAAATGCCGTTCTGCATGAAAACCGTGATAAGGAAACAAAAATCATACACATGAGAGACATATATTCCACTGTAATAGACATCCACACCCTGAGGATCAAGGAACAAAAGCAGCTGAGTGGTGCCTACACTGGCTTGTTGGGGGAAGGAGAACTCCGGCACAGTGGGAGCTCGTGTGCATCACGGCTGGCTGCGAACACAGTTGCAACATTCTCTGGCTTCAAGGGTAATTTTAGAATGGATAGTTCTGCTGAAGAGGATGAGATTACCCTAAACGAAGACAGGACCACTGGTAGCCTCCTGCCACCTCTGCTGACTGAGCAATCTGGCTCAGTTTTTGGAATTTACCCTCCCTCCAGCAAGGCTTCAGATGACAAGAACCCTGGCTCTATAAAGTGTGAAACAAAATCCATTGTATCATCTTCTATTAGTGCTTTCACACTGCCAGTAATTAAACTGAATAACTGTGTTATTGATGAGCCCAGTATAGACAACATAACTGAGGACTCGGAGATCACTCGGAGTCGGTCTAGAAATCTGTCGATGGATTCTCTGGCCATTCCATTAACTGATACCAATGAATCCTGCAGACCAGCTGCTGCCATGCTGCCACGACACAATTCATTTGTGGACACTCCATCTGATCAGTTCAAATCTTCTATGACTCTTGGGCCAAGCACAGGAAAGCTTTTATCCCCTGGCGCTGCCAGGAAACAGTTCGGGTCCAACACATCTCTGCATCTTCTGTCTTCACATTCGAAGTCCCTGGACTTGGACAGGGGTCCATCTACACTCACTGTCCAAGCTGAACAAAGGAAACACCCCAGCTGGCCCAGACTGGATCGGAGCAACAGTAAAGGATATATGAAACTAGAAAACAAAGAGGACCCAATGGATAGGTTACTTGTGCCACAAGCAGCAGTCAAGAAAGACTTTACTAATAAGGAAAAGCTTCTTATGATATCAAGATCTCATAATAATTTGAGTTTTGAACATGACGAGTTTTTGAGTAACAACCTGAAGCGAGGAACTTCTGAAACAAGGTTTTAATATTTAAATTGCAATTTAGAAGATGTCATACAGTATTTTTAAAAAATACTCAAACATTTTGACAAGTGTTTCCTTTTCAGTGAGACTAGTACAAGCCTGTTTTTACCAGATGCTTAATAGCCCATTAAAATTGGCTTGTGTGAACAGAGATCTTCATCTTTGTAATGCCAAGAGTTTTTTGTCTTAGTAACATACAGCTGCAATACTGTACATTATCATTGCTCAGAGAGTTTTGGTATGACTGATTCCAATTTTTCCCAAATCATTATTACTTTTGTTCTATATAAGCATGTTACTTTTATCAGTTTGCACTGGAAAAAAAGCTCCATTTACCTATAAGTTCTGTTTATTTAATGACTGCAAGAGTCTGAAAACGGTGCTTGTGGTCTAGAATGGGAATTAAGCAGGAGCACATACTGGAATTGTCAAATCCAGGCCTTTATCCTAGGTATTATTTTTCACATACAGTACATCTCGGTAACTAGAGTCTTGCCATTGTCATTGTGAGAAACTTGTTTACATATTGGGGTGGGTGGGTAGAAAAGAGTGGGTATAATTAAAACAATTTTTGTGATTTCATTGTAATTGGTCGAGTTGAATACCAGTGTTGTGAATTATTAACTATGCTTTGTACAATAATCTTTCTACGTCCATTGTAATTTAATCCTGTAATTCTGGGAAAACATATACAAAGCAAGAAATCTGAAATTCTTCTGAGATTAGTTCTCTAAACCACTTTGATTGGCAGCAGTTTTACAATCAAGATATACAGATTCAATTAAAATCATAGGAACATGATGAATGCCAACAGGATTTTAGAAACATGGTGTATAATCAGATGTTGTTGTGACATGCATCTGAAGAGAATAATGGAAAATTAATATATTGCCTCTCATTACAATAGCGAGAAGCTAAATAACTAGATCTCCGTGTTCAAAATACTGATACAAAGCATACAATTCAATATGTATACTAACATAGCATGAAAGCCCCTTGCCTAAATTTGGATTTATATATTTCACATAATTATTGGTGTGGTGGTTCAGTGGAGGCTTAGCTGTGGCAATTTGCGTTACAAGGTTTTGCAAAAGGAAGTGACATTTAAAACAATGTTTTTCTCAGCAAAGCAAGCTTCACATTTGACAGTTGAGGGCTATTGCTGAAGAAAGTGAGAATTTGAATGTGCGTACAGGTTTTTCATGTATTTCATTAAGGTATTTAGGCTGTGATCCTGCCATGACAGCCATGCTAGAGAATGTCACTTCAAGCCGCAAGGCTCACCTAACAGGATGTTGGTCTTAATTGGTCATTTTTTATATATTCACTTAACCTAAATACTCAGGAATTATTTTTAATGGCTTTTCCCCGAAAGAATCAAACCTGTTAAAATGTCGTTGTTCTTTGATTACTTTGATGCTGAATGATCAAAGATAAAAATACCCTCTTTTTTTTTTTTAATATTCAGCTTCATATTTCAACTGAGTGATGTTTATGTATCAGGAGCATTACTTGCTCAGTGAGCTGAGGCATAGTGCTAACTGTTAGAACCTCAAGCCTATATATTGTAACAGAGTTGGCTAAATATTTTGCTATGAAGCTTTTAATAACTTTCCGGTTTGTGTTCTTAAGACATTTGCTATTTTTTGAAAAAATAAAACAAATAAAATGTCTATCTACATATATCCGTTGTAAGACATATTTTTCCTCTATGATCACAAATCTTCCTTATCAAAGTATAATTAGGTATCATAACATTGTATATAGCATTATGCTTGATGTATTAGCCTGCCACTAGATATTTGGCTATGACTAATTGATTTCAGTGACATCCCTACAAATGTAAAGGATGAATATGGTTTTTTCCCCATGTAATGTGAAATGTATTCAAAGTGATTTTGATATAAGGAATTTTTGTATAAAAAGAACATCCTGTTCTTTTCAGTTTAGTAGTAAGTATTCTTATAAAAATGGAAAACACTGTTAAAGACACAAATGATTTAAGCTTTTATTTCCTTAATAGCAACACTAAATCATAGCTTAAAAGACTGGGTTTTGGGTACCATTGTACGTGGGAATAGCGGTCCTTGTGTAAGTGCACATTTTCTATGTCTCAGGTAAGCATCTGAATCACAACCTATGGATTAGACTGATGGTCTGTCCCTGCCTCCTGGGCAAAGCTGTTTCACTCTGCTCATTTATGGGGCATCTTTCATCAAAAAATAAAGAGCATGACTGCAGTGATAGAGCAGAAATGCTGGATTACATTGTTTGTTCCAGGATTGCTTCTATATTTTACATGAAATGGTCACTGGATAAAATCCTCGAAACAGGGACTGGATTCTTGCCAGGTTAATATTTTAACCACTCCTCTGGGGAGCCCAGTTTACTCTCCCTGTGGGCCAATGAACCCAACCCTTCCACACAGAGCAGCACAGAACTCAGCAGGAGGGACTGGCAAGTGCTCCAGCTGCTCAACTGCACATGGCTTAATGGATGGGAAGGGATGGGTTTCCTCAGCAGCAAAAGGACTTTGGCATGGTGTTACCCATCCTTGATGGATGCTCTTAAGGCATGTAAAAGGACAGAAAAGACGGCACCACCAAGTCTGGTTTTGAAAGAAAAAGAAATTTTATTTTAAAACTGAGCAGATGTTTTAGGGCTCCCAAATCTGGAGGTAGACATCTACATCTGTCCCACTTCATATATTAGCTAAATAATTTTTCTGCAACCATATCAGAGCGCCTTTCTCGGACCTAGAGCTGATTTTACTTGTCTTCAATATATAGCATTACTAGTCCTTTAGTTTCTGCTGAGTGAAATTTGGGAAATAGTTTTAACCTACTACAGCAGTTTTCTCTCTGAAATGCTTTTCAGGCAGCTTGTAGAGTTCCTGGATTGCTTTAGTCTTATGCTCTTAATTCCTTCCTTCCTTTCCTTCCTTTTCTTTCTCTGACCCTCTCCAGCAACTTCTGCGTTCATCTTCCCAGCACTACCTTTTCTTTTTTTGTTAATTTTCCTACCAAATATGGCATTAAGATGAGCAAGTAGAAATATTTTGGCAAGACTGTATGCATGTATGTATGAGAAAGCAAATGGAATAAATAGTCTATTACAATGTAGGAATGCTTCAATTAGTGTGATTTAGCTACTCAAGGGCAAGTTCATGCCCTTTGTTTAAACCTTTTCAAATTAAACTTAGGAGCAAATTAATTGCAGTTATCACAGCTATCATATGTTTGACCTTTAGGGCATATTTATTAACCCTTTCATCAGTATTCTATGTGTAGTGATGTTGAGTTGTTTTGTATTTTAGGACACAGTATTTCAAATTAACCTCACTGGAGTATTTTACACATTCAGTAAAGCCCAGGGTTTAATAGTATTACTTACCTGAATGACAGTAGGCAGAATTGCAACCCTGAGTCTTGTAAAGAATGTAAATCTGATAGTTACAATACTTCTATTGTAGAATAGTTTGTTGAAATTTAAAAAGAACCCACTGTATTAAACAAAAAGCTGTATATCTGATCTGTTGTCTTGGTTCTAATTCAGGTGGATAACGCTTTAGAGGAGGGTAATTTGCAATCATTGTGAATTGTCCATAGGAAGAATCATAAATGTTGTTCCTTATCGGTTTTTATTCCAGCTAGTGTAATTATTCAGGATAGCATTCACAGAAACATCTAATCCATTTCTGAATCCCACTAAGCCCTGTTACTAAGGCTGTTTTTGCAAACTACTGCAGATTAGTTATGAGTTGACAATAAATATATTTCCCTTATCTGCTGGAAATTCTTACCGGGACTTTAATTTCATTGCAACAGCCAACTGCTCTCCAATTAAAAAAACGCACCAGGAATAACTTGGTATCTTTTGTAAATATATTGGTATTTCTGGGGGCTTGTTTTTCATATTTTCAAAGAAATTCATCACTAGTTGCTCAGAGTTATCCCGTGATTCACTGTACAGCTGGTTTAGCACTTGGATCTTTTTGTTCTCAGAATAGGTTCCTACACTGTAGGCAATACTGTATTTGTTTTGGGCTCCAATTACATGGGTTTTTACTTTTAATATTAAATGCGATTTCATTCCAGCCTATTAAGACAATTCAGTTTTCCTTCTGATCTCTTTCATACTGGTAATACTTACCTACTTCAGCTTATGGGCAAACAGAGCAACTCAACAGGAGTAGGTCTGTGCTTGGTGCCAAGGGCCTGTTTCCCATACTGGTTGCATTTCAGAAGGTTTGTTTGACTAGGTCCCACCTGGGCCAGTTGGACTGAACATCCACTGGCAACTAGAATGTGTTATATGCTCCTGGAGGACATCTCCCCTTTTATTTTCCTCTGAAGGGAGTCCAGTGTGTGCTATGAGATTGCTCTTTGACATGAACTGAAGTGTGGTACACAAGGCTGACCTGGTTTGTTTCAAAGGAACACCTCCAACCTGGAAAAAAGGTGCTTCTTTAGCCACACCTGTAGTGATTTCTGAGAATTGCATCAGCACAAATGTACATTTTTCTTAAACCTGATAATAAATGCTATTTGGTAAGATTAGTTTCATGTCAGATCCTTGAAAAACTCTACTAATCTGAAGCCTTATACATCCCCTACCAGCCCAACTTGTCACCTCTTCATTTGATGCTTAAAAATCAGCATATTTTTCCTCCTGATTCTCTTCTCCAGCTTGGCTAATAATTGCACATGTGCTACTGTATGAAATAACTTTGCTGAAGTCAGAGCAGATGAGATCTAATGCATATTTTGTCTAGAAGATTATTATTTCAAAAAGACATGTCAGTTCAGTGTGGTGTGATCTGTCTTTGCCACATCTACTCAGCAGCTTATCCTGTTTCCCATTTCCATTCTTATGTTTAGTGCCTTGAAATTTTTTTTTCTTCTGAAGTTTTCCATATTACCTGGATCTTACTGACATGATTCAAGTGGACAGGTAATTCCTTCTTTCCTTCTTTCTGGCATTTCAAAAATACAGTTTAAAAGATTACAAAGCTGGGAGGAGTGGCTGATGCAGCAGAAGGCTGTGCTGCCATTCAGCGAGACCTGGACAGGCTGGAGAGCTGGGGGTGAGGAACCTCAGGAAGTTCCATAAAGGCACGTGCAGGGTCCTGCACCTGGGGAGGGACAACCCCACGCACCAGTACAGGCTGGGGGCTGACTTGCTGGGAGGCAGCTCTGTGGAGAAGGACCTGAGAGTTCTGGTGGGCACAGCAAGTTGCCCATGAGCCAGCAGTGTGTCCTGGTGGCCAAGAAGGCCGGTGGGATCCTGGGGTGCATTAGGAGGAATGTGGCCAGCAGGTCGAGGGAGGTGATCCTCCCCTGCTACTCTGCCCTGCTGGGGCTGCATCTGGAGTGCTGTGTCCAGTTCTGGGCTCTCCAGTTCCAGAGAGACGGGGAACTGCTGGAGAGGGTCCAGCGGAGGGCTACAGAGAAGATTAGGGAAATGGAGCATCTCCCTTACGAGGAAAGGTTGAGAGAGCCGGGCCTCCTTAGCCTGGAGAAGAGAAGACTGAGAGGGGACCTTATCAATGCCTACAAATATCTTGGGGGTGAGTGTCAGGAGGATGTGTCTGGGCTCTTTTCAGTGATGCCCAGCAACAGGAAAAGGGGCAATGGGCACAAAATGGAAAACACAGAAAGTTCCACCTGAATAGGAGGAAAAACTTCTTTACCTTGAGGGTGACAGAGCCCTGGCACAGGCTGCCCAGAGAGGCTGTGGGTCCTACTTCTCTGGAGACATTCAAAACCTGCCTGAATGTGACTCTGCAACCTGCTGTAGGTGAACCTGCTTTGGCAGGGGGTTGGACTAGATGATCTCCAGAGGTGCCTTCCAACCCTCACCATTCTGTGATCCTGCGGTCACTACTCTTAATACTCATTGCCTTCCCTCTCTCTGTCAGCTCAGTAGATTTATCGAGATGCCTTGCTATGATGTGTTTCACATGCCAATATTTTCAGGTTACTATAACGGAGATTATGTGCCCCCATGCTGTGACAGCATTAAGGGCTTGAATTTAGCTTTTTCATTGGCGAGGATTTACAGCTTCCATTTTCACACTTTCTTTCTTTCATTTTCCACACTTTATCTCCCATTTCCAGATTTTTTTCTTTTTCTACTAGTCACCTTACCTTTCCCCTGTTTCTAATATAGTTAACTTAGCTGAAAAATGAGGCAAAGTATTCACTTAGTATATAGGCTTAATCTGGAATGAACCCGTCACTTTTAGTGGGTTTCAGGGGGGTGTTTAATTTTAAAATGGGTTAAAGGGAGCTGAATGTGACACCACACTTCACAGTGTGTTCCCACATTCACTCTCTGCTCCATTACATATGATTCCCCACAATGTTGCCTCGTTTGGGGGGGGTTTTAATTTTGTTTTGGTGATGCTGTCATTAATCCAGCTGGGTCTGAAATTATCTCCAGAAGCTTCATACAGTCGAGGTACACGGTTTTTTTGTGCTTTGGTTTATAAAAAAGGTCTGCCGTACCTGAAAATGAAATCACCAGCCATCTTGCTTGGTCAATGTCAATAACTACTTTTTGTTCAGGGATGAATTCAGCACTTTACTTGGAGTGCTACTGTAGTTTATCCTTTTTGTGTGAAGTTCATTGGTTCAGCTCATGAGCACTTGAGTTTCTAGGAGCATCTTATCTATGGCACACACACTACTTAACAAAAGCCAGACGTCAGGAAAGCGTATAACAGTGAAGAAGTTCTGTATTTTCAGATATGCTGATAATCAGTCTTCCGCAGCTTGAAAGGCATTTAAATGCACATATATTATAATAGAACAATGATTTGCAACATAAAAATTGGTATTTATGTAAGAAGTAGCCATGTAAGCCTCAGGTGTAGTTGTTGCTTTCAAATGTGATTTGCCAGATGAAAAGCATCAGGTAAGGACGAGGTATCAGCTTCACCTGACACAGGCCAGGTAGGTTGCTTGCAAAACTCTGTGACATGCAGTATAGTAGCCTGCATCACAGCTACAAACTTGGTTTGGGGAAAGAAAGACTGTGCTATGCACTGAACTGAACAAATGATTAATTAATATAGTTAATCTTATTTGCAAGGATATTATTCACATCTGATTTTGGTAATATCAGTGCTTAAAATTGCTTTCACCAGAAGTGCCAGGATAAGCAATGCATGAGTACTTGTGGCAAACACATACACAGATCATGACCACAGCCCAACTAACCTTAATTTTCAAATTAAGCATCTTCAGAAAAAAAGCCACCTACCTTTCATTCAGCTTAGAGTTCTTCATGTTATCTCAGAAAAGCTTTTATATTTCATAAAATACAGATTCAGCATAAAGAAGCACATGCAATGGGAGACAAAAGGACACGTGTTATTTAAACCCTGGGCATAGCAAGATGTGAAGAGGATACTGACTTTCTTGAAAGGGGAAATTCAGTCTGCTGAAGTTGATAGATCTCTGCAGCTACTTAAGATCATCCAGGTTGAGTGCAATGAGAAGCCTGACAGGTAATTTCTAGGAATCCAAAAAGCTCAGCTCAGCTATAACTGCAAAAATGTTTACCTGAATGTTCCGCTAAGCAGCCCAGGGCCTGGTTTAGTGAAGTACTTTGGTTTTGTTGTCTATAGATGGCTTTCTTCGTGAATGAATAACAGTGTCTGCTAGTATAAAAAGGTAAGTTATCAGTCAATTTAAAAGTGTAGACATTTGGAAGACAAACATAGTCATTTTTTTTTCATTGCCTTTCCTAATTTCTCCCCCTAAACTACTGTAGTCTTTTGTCTTACTTTTTCAAGGGTGTAGAAGCAAATGATGTCATATAGGAATAAAAATTAAGTAACTTTCAAAACCAGCTTCTCTGTGATAAAGCTCTGTCACAGAACCTGTAGAAACTGAATGAAAATGGTTTTGAAAGACTCTTGCCTTCTGTCAAAAGCCACAAACCTGAACGAACTCTGAATAGATTGGGTATTGTGGAAAGATGTAAATATCACCAGCTGACAGAATTAGATCCATGCTGGTTTAGAGACTGCATAAAGTATATGGACAAGTTTGAAATAATGATTTTTCTCCTTTTTCTATTTATAGAACAGAAACTGTTGAAGAAACATGTCCTGCCCAGCTCTTTGCTGCATACAACTGCCAGGAATATATTTCTTTGTAGATTTTTGGGGCTGGTCAGAAGAGTTATAATGGCAGTATCTCTTCATAAAAGTGTAGACCTCTCCATATCTGTTCAACAGACATCTGCTCTATTTAAAAGAAAGTATCCCCAGAATATAAAAACAACTGAAGTATTCCGGTTTTTTTAATGCCTCTCTAATAGTAGAAAAAACATTAATAACTGAGGTTAGGGGTAACATCAGTGTGATAAGAGAGTCTAAACCAGACTGAAGACCCCTTAGTTATTTCATATATGCTGCTAAACTGCAACGTGTAATAATGTTGCATTATCTTAGGAACATTAGATACATTGGGAACTTTGCCAAGGTGAAAGAAGCTTCTATTCAGTATCAGGTTTTTTGATAATAAGGTTTGCATCAGTATTGGGTACAGGTCTTCATGTAGTCAACTATATCTCCTGCAAATCCGGTAGCTTATACTACAAATGATTCAGTTATTTTAAAGTGATGTTTAGTGTCTAGTGGAATTGATGGAAATGTCAGTTTCTGGACTTCTAGCTAATAACATGGGAAAAGATGAACAGTATCAGAAAAGGCAATCAACAATAGGACTAGCAGGATCCAGACCCTGAAATTATCAGTAAGTTTCCACTTAAGCTTGTCTCTCTCTTTGAATCCGGTTAGTTCAATTTACAATAATTTCCGTCAGGATTCTTTCATTGCTCAAGCCTGTGGGCATCATTCTAAAGCTCAGAATGTAGTACTTGCCTTTTTCAGTATGAAGGAACCATCTGTTTTTTCTCCTACACAAGTAATACTGACAAAGGACATATATAACTGCTGTAACATTATCTAAAAGGAAAACAACATTTGCTTCCTCCAAAGAACATAAATAACATATTGAAAAGTATATGAACATCCACAGCATGTATGTGGTAGGATATAGCAGAAATTAACTAGTTATAGTAACAAAAATTCAATTTTCTATTGGTAGGAATTGAGGTTTATATTGCCTTTTCTCTTAGCCCTGTTACCACTCTGTGTCTCCTGTCACAGTGTATGATGGCTTTAACAGATAAGAAAATAAAAGGGAATAATTTTGCCCAGCAGACTGTCTAAATCCTTCCTATTTCAGCCACTTGCCGTTCCAATTTCTATCCTTAAATTAACTGAGTTTTTCTCCTGACTTTGTCCATCCTTTTCAAACTATGGCTATTTTCAGTAGGAACAACAGCGTCCTTAGTTGCTCATGGGGAGAAAGGATTTACTGGGTACTTAAGGAAATGCAGCAAAATCAGGCTCATGGCATAAAGCTCAAAGCAGTGTGCCTGACATGCTCCTTCGTGCAGTGAAGAACGTATGTCCAATTCACTCTGTTTTCTCCATTATACATTTTCCCTTGGAAAAATTCCTCATTTCACTCACATGCAGACTCAAGGGTGGAAAAAGAAAATTAGGTGTCCTTAACCAACATTACTTCCAATTATACAGTGCACTTCGCATCCCAGTGTTACTCTATGCAGATACTGGAGTTTCCATTCTACTTCTAATATTTGCTGTCTTCGTACCCCTGCAGACTGTTTCTTTCCTGCAACCTTTCCATTGCAAGAACAGCTAAATTATTTTTTTTTCTATGTCATTCTACCTCTGTTGCAGTGTCTCTGCTTGTCCTTCATAGTCTGTACCTTACAACAGTGAGATCACAAGCCTCAGGCTACAAATTTCCTTAGCTCAAAGGTACCACCAAAGGCAACGCATGCTACAGAGCACATCAGTCCTTGTCAAAGATCTCTTTGTAGAGTCCCAAATATAAGTCCATTTTGCAAACATAGGAATAAGGAAAGGAAGAAATGTGGCTTCACAGCACCTCTAGAAAGTTAAACCCAATAGTGTTTGTTGGCTTCACAGAACTGTATTGCTATGAACACTCATAAAAGCAAGAACTGATGTTACTGGGAATATTTCTATATTTCACAGCCACAAAAAGAAAGTTTATATACACACAACAGGGTGTTGCTCATATTTGAGATTAAAAAGACAGAAACCTCTTGGATTCATTTTATCTTGGTTTACTTTTGCTTGGTTTAAATGTTGCACGTGGGACGGAAAGTGGTTTGCTTAGTGTTTAAGAGATCCGTTGCAGATACCTGTCTGCCATTGAATGATGTCCTGAAAGAAAAACCCAACCCAAACCTCAGTAATAGTCACAAGGAAGGTGGCCACAGAACAGTCTTCCCTCCACCATGGGGAGTCTTAGCAGTGCGGGGCCGGGGCCACAATCTGACCTCAATTTGATCATCCAGTCTTGATTATAAATATAACAAAGATCAAACAAATAAAAAGAAAATTTACCGGACTCTTTGGAGCGTGATCACAGCTCTGAATATACCGGCATCAGGAGACAGAGGGAGGCCAGTTGCTTCAGTAGTGCGTTTCCTTTTTGGTGGAATCATCCTTACTCTTCCACATGCAATATGTTTATTCTCCTTCACTCCTTTGATGAAAATAAGACAATAATAAAATATTGAATAGGAATGAAAATAAGAGAAATAAATAATAAGATCTCACAGTGGAGTAACTGAAAGTTGAAGTTTCTGTGAATATTTATTTTCAAAGAGAAAAGAATGGAGGTGAATTTCTATTTTTAGTTTCAGACAAAACTATTAAATAAAGGGGTACCTAACATTTTTCTTGCTTTTCTTTCACTTTTTGAAAGGGCACAGGAGCTGCACTCCTCTGGTCTCTCACATCCTCTTCTTCAGACAATACATTTGCTTAGTTTGATACACATTTTCCTATAAATGCTGTAGCAGGTGACAAACAGAGCTGGCCATGAAATGCTGTGGCAGCCAGCCGAGGAGCAAGCAGCGTGTTGTGTGGGGAAAGTGCCAAGGAAAATGGAGGGAAAATTGGCAGAAAGTATCAGGAGTAATGGAAAAATGAATAATTGACCTACCAGAGAAAACGTTTCACTTAAAGGAGGTGACATCCTTCAAGAGAGAAAACTGGCAACTGAGAAAAAAAGGAAGGTAAGATAGCCCTCCTCCCAGCCCCTGTATCCCAGAAGCTCAGTGACAAACAACAACGGCAACTGCATCTATGCTTTGGACACCAGGAGATGGACTTTAAGGCAAGAGTGCCTGACAGACATATTTTTGTAAACAGTCAGACACTAGTTTGCCTCCAAGTCTTGCATAAAGGAAATCACCCACCACCCAGTTTGTCTAATGTTCCCTGAACCCAAGAGGCTGAAGCTCTGCATGCTGTTGTTTCGGCTCTGCATCCAGATCTGAGTTGAAGCGCTATGGTTTCCCTACCCAGGCAGTAAGCCTGGGGAATCAGCAAAGATAACAGCAGATTATTGCAGAAGCTTAGCCTGAAAAAAGTCAGCATCAGCATATGATTTCAAGCCTAGAGATAGCAGAAGTGCCTGAGATCTCGACTGCCCTAGATTATGAACTGGGTAGGAGTTTGGTGACAATAAACTGGACAGGTTGTTGAGCAAGCAAGAAAGCTGTCAGAGGAGTGGCTCTCCACAGAAGTGGTACAAGCTGGCCCAGAACAGAGCTACAGGGGCTCTGCCAAAGAAAGTGACCTAGTACAGAGTTGGAAATTGCTTTTTTGGGGAAGCTGGGGGTCAAGGGCCACTGGAAAGAGTCCTGGAAAGCAGTAGGAGCCAAATAACTGTGTGCTGTAACTGATCTTACCATACTACCCATTGTCATGATGTGATTGTAAATCTTGAGATATTTGGACACTAATTTTCTTGCTGTTTGTGGAAATATGTGTTCTCACTGAAGGGGGAAACAAACCCTAGACAACCCCTCCTTTCTTTACCCTCCATCCTGCAAAAACTCCTGGAAGTGTGGCTTGAGCATATTCTGCATACTCAGAAGTCAGAAAATGATGGGAAAAGCTTAAATTGGTAAATTTAAGAAGTGATTTGTAAAATATCTAAACATTTTTGAAGGGAGGCTCTTGACATTTTTGGACTTAACCCAGTTTTGAAGATGGGGGCCTGGGCAGAATTGGGGCTGGCTGTAAGAGCTCTGCTTCAGGAGGTTAGCTCCTTGCAGAAACAGGGAGCTTCCTGTAGAGCTGCGTGTGCCCAAAGAAAACATACATGTTCATCTGAAATGGAAAAGGCTATAGGTGTCCCAGCAGCGAGTCTGAATCTGTCTTGTGGCTGCACATGGAGCTGACAGGTGGGATTTGTAATGTCTGGCTGGGTGGATAAGTCCAACACAACTGCAGATGTATGTGGAGAGGTTCCTACTATAATATCTTTGTCCCCAGTTCTTGCTATTTTTTCTTTAGTGTCCTTACAAAAGAACATGGAAGAGAGAACAGAAAAGAAAAGCTACATTTCAAAATGTAGTTTCTGTGCTTTCATGTAGAGATAGGGAAAAGTGGTGTTTCTCACAGCACTGTATTTCAAGATTGGTTTTCAGAATGATCTGGTTCTTTACTCTGAAGTGACTTCTGACAGGATTTGGCGGGAAAGGAGACCATTTAATTCAGTGAGTGCCAAATGAAAAAAACAGAGCTGGTGAACAGAAGAAGGTGAAAGCTGAGAATTTCCTAGATGTGTAAGCTTTTCTCATTCTCTTTCTTTGACTTCTTGATTCCTTATTTATTGAACCTCTTTTTGAAACAAAGCAGTGTGAAAAGGGGTCATTTGACTTGTGGGCTAGGAAAAGGGAAGAGCATTGACTTCCCGTGTGCAGGTTTGTCTGCATGACTCCAAAGATTAGCAGATACATTTAAGTATCTACAGACCCTTCGCTCATCAATTTTTCAAACACCGTCGCTCAGTGTTTGGTTTAACACTACCTGGCCTGCAGGAACCTGCAGGGACCCTATAGACTTATATGCCTATAACATTTTGTGGAGTAAATTCTGCCTGGGACCAGACATGTGACCCTTGGAGGCTGCCACAATGCATTCTTGATGCATACACCAGATATATGAAGGATGCCAGCCTGCACAGGGGCTACATCCTAAGGAAACAAGAGGCTTTGTTCTGCTTCTCTCCTAGCTTACAAGTCAAATGTCTGTTTCAGCTGGTGCCGGTAGCTGGAGGCTGATGTGAATGGAGTAAGCACCCAGAAATAGATGCATTTACTGCCATTTCTGTCTACACTGCTCTGAAACCTGGCCCTCCTTTGCACTTGACAGACAGAGTGGCTCCTAAACAACTGCTGCTTGATGGCTAAATATACATTCTTACCCACACAGAGTGCCATCCTGCCTTGCAGGCTGTAGCAGAGCCTTCAGCCCTGTGTGGATGGGGAAAACAACACCACACAGAGGCATCACATAGACGGTAAAAATAGTTGAGAGACACGAGGGCCAAGAGGATTACGTATGTGCTGACTGTCGTGGCAACCAGCATTGGAAAGGATGGTTCTTATGTAAGAAGCATAACTTACAGGATAAATTAATTTGTATTTTGATTTCCCCTGCAAATACAGAATGCAAGAAAGCACCATTTACAAAAGTCTACTGTCATCATTTGGAGAGTGTAACAGCAAACACATCCCAAAGCGAGGCACAGAATGGGAGCTGCTTTCCTGCCTGGCAGAGCCCAGCAGGGCTCCTATGCTTTTGCAGGACCCAGAGGAAAACCCCCTCAGGGTGATGTTCCCTGCAAACAGTCATCTTCCTGGGGCTGATTCTCCTGCAGGCTGAAGAAAAAGTCATAAGAATGAGGGTAAAGCATAATTTTTATTTTTTAAATGAATGGAAGATTAAAAGGTGAAGAGGAAGAATGCTTTAACCAACCAAAAGGGACAGTTGTTTTCTGTTAAGCGTATGCGTGCCTTTTACATCTTGTTCTCATGACGAAGGCAAGTGAGGAATTCTAGTGAGATACTAAAAGCTTCAAGGGAGAAACCAGTTTCAGCCTGTCAGTCAAGGCAGAAGTCTATTTAAAAGGTCATATTCAAGATCGGGGTAAGGAATAATATGATGAGCTGACTGATAGCATATCAATCACCCATTCCGGTAGTGAATTGCCTTTCTGTTTTTAGGAATGGAGCTGCTGGGTTCCTTTCTCAAAAGGTTCCCTCTCACTGCTGTTCTTCAGTGTTTACCTGTGTTTCTCCATCAGTGACCTTATATCTTAGGTGGATGTACGTGCTGAATCTGCTATCTAGTTACTGACCCTATTTGCCAATTTTCCTAACTATGACTAGGCAGCATCTACAGCATCCTAACCACTAATCTTAAGCAACAAGAAACAAGTGCTATTCCTCTCTTTCTCTGTGTTGTTTCAAACAAAGGAAAGTTTTGTACCACTTTGACCTCTGTGAACATGAGAATTTTCATGACTCAGACACAAAGTTTAATGCTGGTAAGACAAAGAATTGAGCTATACTTTTGTTATTCCCAGCAGAGGCCAAAGATCTGTTCTTAACCCATGGAAGGATGTTTGATGTGGAAGTGCTACAGTACAACTGCAATGGAATCTTTTCCATTTTATTAGTATCTTTTATCAGAAGCCTTTCTACAGTGCTGAGCCTCTGGGAATACAGCTGGAAATTACAGACATACCACTGGAAATTTGCCTACAGATCTGATGTCATATAAGCACAGGAAGCAAATTTGCCTGTATATGGGTGAAGCCAAATTTACAGTGTTCACTGTAGATTTTTTTTAAGGCAGAAATGGGAGACAGGCACCTCTTGGTCAAATTTTGTTATTTAAACTGTGCTCCAGAATTTGAGCATAGGCTTTGCAAAAGTAGGTGGGAAGATTTACTCTGACTCTTTAGCCAGGCTGCCTGTGTATAGTAAAGACAGTATTAATGATGATTCTGCTCCTGCACAAGAATTGTTGTGGTCTGTACCTGACCAATATTAAAGTCTGGTGCAACCACCTACAGAAAGGTATGTAGTTACGCCTTTATGCTCAGGTCTGAGGTAGCATGAGCTTGATGCAGTTCATGGGAGAGACTCTCTACAACTACCTGAAAGGAGGTTGTAATGTGGTGGATGTCAAGTCTCTTCTCCCAAGCAACAAGCGATAGGAGGAGAGGAAATGGCCTCAAGTTGTGCCAGGGGAGGTCCAGATCAGATATTAGGAAGAATTTCTTCACCAAAAGGTTTGTCAAGCATTGGAACAGGCTGCCCAGGGAAGTGATTGAGTCACCATCACTGGAGGTATTTAAAAGATGTATAGATGTACATTTAGGGACATGGTTTAGTGGTGAACTTGGTAGTGTTAAGTTTATGGTTGGACTCGATGATTTTAAGGGTCTTTTCCAACTTAAATGGTTCTATGATTCTATGTGACAGTATAAAGGACACTGGAACTTGCTGCCTTGCTGCCGAGGTTCCCCATTGCTTCTGATATTAGTTTATTGTTGATAACATACTTATTAAAAAATGAAAAGCACCATGCTGAGGCAGAATTTTAAAGAAAGCTGGAAGGATCGTACACTGCTGGGTGGATTTTACCACTCAAGCTATATGCGGGTAAGAGCTGGCAGTGGGTAGTATGCAGCAACCGACGTTTACATCGATGAATACTGTACCAGAATGTTCATTGGTGAGAGCTCTGCTCTCATTAAGCAGTAGGAACTGTTTCTTGCTGTTTTGAGAAAAAAGGTTTTATATAATTAGAGTTGTAATTAGAAATGCCAGACCTAATGTTCTGTTGCCTACTTTGGTTTGAGGACTACAGAAAAATATTCAATTCTGACAGAAATTTGCACCCACTAATTACTTGTGAAAAGATTTGGATGGAAAGCAGAGCCTCAATCTTTCAGTAAAAGGAAAAGCAATTAAAAGAAAAAGCAAGCCATTACGTTACTCATTTCTCTGGATGATCTGTGCCATTACTGCATTGTTATCACTCTGACAACATTCTCTTATTAGTAACATTCAGTCTGACTATTATTTATTCTATTGTCCCTGAACATAGCTCTGTAATAAAAGTGCTGAAATGTGGGGAAAAATTACATTATAATGAAAATAAGACTTAGATCCCAACTAACCAATAATTCTGTCCATCTTTTTGCAAATGATCCACAGGGGTTAGATAAGACAGATTTGAGGGTTACTTTCCTTGAGAAACATTCACAGATTTGTCATCTCCTCTTGAATCAATAGCTCCTTCTGACCCCTGCACACGTTAGTTAACATACCTGTCATACAAAACTATTGCAACTTATTAGTCATGCAGAAGAGTTTGAAACCTTTTCCTTTCCCTTCCATGTAAACATATACACGCATATCAGCTATACTTGAAACAAACTTGAAAGTGAGGTGAAGTCGCTCAATGCCTTCTTTACATTTAATAAATAAATGAAAAAAAAAAATCTTTACAGTAGGTGATCCAGCATATCTAAAACCCCAATAACTTTCTGGAGGGGCTTCTTTCTCTCTGCTGGTAGGGAAGGGAACCTTGGGGAATGACTCTCCCAAATTAAGCAGTGCAGGAATTTAAAACTTATTGGAAGTCAGAGCATACCTGATAGTCTAACCATTGAGGATAGCACTGGGACAAGAGTTCCGTCCATCTACCAGTAATATCACATCGGCTTTATCCATCTGAAAGTGTAGTGACATACCGTATATAGGTCATAGCACTGCATTTTTTACTAGGATTTAGAGTGACCTACACTGCTACAGTGACAGTGGAAGCAGGTTTCTTCAGCAGTGACCTGGCTTCTTCCATTGTACATCTGCTTACATCTTTACTGAAAAAATGTACAAAATTAAGCTAGCTATATATGATTGATTATTAGGATACAATCTTAAGCTATAAGTCAATGTACTGGCCTTAAACTAATATACTAAATTTAATAATGAAATCTTTTGTGGTAATTTTAATTTATTTGACCAGTTCTTTGAGTTCTTTCTTCAAACAGCAGCATACTGCTGCTTTAAAACTTTGTCCTGAAAGGTAAGCCTCACACAAGACTCCACAAGAAATTTTGCCCAGCTCTCTTCTCCCAGAAGGCAAGGAGGAGGGAGATAGGTACAACCTCAGGTTTTGCCTGAGGGCAAACAGATCTTTAAACTTGCTGATGTTAAAACATGACTCGTTTGCCTGTAGAAGTACTTCACAAGTTACAATCTTCTGCAGCTTCATGGCATTACAGAGAGCGCAGGCATTGCTGTCGAGGTGGTTGCATGAAGAGCTGGGGTCATTAGGCACTTCACAGGGTGAGCACCTTGCCCAGGTGAAGCAGGCAGCTGAGTTCACCAGGCTGTCTTCAGCTTAGTTTTCCTGCTTCTTCAAATTGACATTCATTGTAATGCAAAACTGGTCTTTAGTGAGAACAGTGAATGTTGCATTCCTGTGGAGGGAAGGAATCCGAATGGAAGACTTATATCTGAGCTGTCTTACTGCACATGCAGAGCATTTAATGTGTTTATTTTCATTTCTAGCATGGTTGCTTATCATGGGGTTAATTTTCCATTTGGTACTTATTCAGCACAGTTCCACTTATGGAGCTGAAATGACGTATCCATCCATCTTTTCAGCTCTTGGCTGATAAAAATACAATCAGAAAAGCAAATCTTATGTTAATTTTCTGTCATGAACAGCTATGCTAAAGCATAACTCCTCCTTCCCCTGCCACCAAAAGCCCTGTTATCATACAAACACTTACTACAGGCTTCCTGGTAGGATTTAAACAACGTTCCACTTTTTTCCCAAAAAATTTTCAGCTTTTATATTCAAAATGTGTTTCCTGCAATGAGAAATATTAAGTGTTTCATAAAATATGATTTTATTATAAAATAATGATTTGGAAAAGAAATACCCAGAGAAATACTCAAACTTACAGCAGTCAGCTATTCACCTGGTTAGCCCTAAATGTAAAAGTAGGCTAGTCCCAATTAAATTCTGTTTGTACCTTTGTGTTTAGCCCCAAAGGGGTTTCTGCAACCTGATTATTCTTTATGTCGCTGGTTGTTATACAATAGTTAAGACATTTGAATGCTCATCCAAGTTGGCATTCTTAATAGAGCTCATGAGAATTTGCAGACTTCCACGTCAGTCAAACAGTTAACTGCTGAGGTGCCTTCAGAAAATGCAGCCCAACATTTTATAATGTTTCCTTTATTGTCTGCTTAGGTGAAAGAAGCTTTTTAAACAGAAGAGCAATGAAAAGCAAATATGGAATAATCTTTTTACACAAGAGTTTTTCTGTATGTGGAGATACTGGCATTCATGAAGAAAGTAACTCCCAAACATTTATGCATCAAAAAGCTAGTTTTAACAGATATTGGCCTGGTATCACTGCATTAGCCACCAGAACAGATTTCAAATGTCTATACTAAATTTCATAGTTATTACTAGTTTTGCTATCGGCACACTACTGGAAACTGCAGTGTCCCTTATGTGAGCTGCAGGAAAGCAAGTTGACTACCCCTGAAGATGACAGAGGAAAGAAAGCGTGGCTGCATGGAGATTGAACTGCCCTGTTGTCTTTAAAGATGCTTCTTCTGAAAGCAAGGCACACTGCCAGATCCCTGTGGAGAAGTTTGGCTATACCTGTGATGCAGGTGGACAGTTCCGAAGACCTTTTCATATGATACATTTCACGAGTACTTAATTCATTATGAAAGTGTTAAGCAGCTTGGCTATCATCTCCCTTACAGCAGTTTCTTTCCCTGAAGACCCAGGAAAAGGGTGCTTTTCATAAGGGTGCCTTGCAGGAGCAATGCACAGAGAGTGGTCATACCCTGTGGACAACACAAATTTTAAAAATGTTGTGACACCAGGACTGCCTTTCTTCCATAACTACCTCTAAACTAGACGGAGCTGGTGCTCCTCAAAGGAACATGAACTAATTTCAGTCTCATCGTTATTCATGTACTATGCCCTTTCATTTTTGATGAGGAAAGATATCCTCTTAAATGAGTTTTGAATCTCTGTGAGTATTTTACTGAACACATGCATAAAATATGGGAGGCTGAGGAGAGAATAACCCAAATTCCTAATTCGTATTGGGTGGAAACTTGAAAATGAGTTTGTTTTTCTTGTTAAATTTTGCTTTGATTTATGGCATGTTCAGTGTGACTAAGGATCTTAATTAATTCCAGCTTAATCATATCTACATGTCTGACTCACATACTGTATCTAAATTTAGAGTAGCTACTACTGGGGTGAAGTACTGATGTTGAGAATACATTGGTATAAACCTTTGGTGCCTGCCTGTATGGCTATTGCTTTTTTAATCTTTGGAAAGCTCCTTCTCCAAGGAACAAGGCAAATTAAATCAAACTTCTTTTGATAAAAGTTTATTTTAACGGAAAAGACAAAAAAGGAAGACTACAATTATGAATGTTTGACAATATAAAATAACCTTTCTGATGAATATTTCAAAGGAGTAAAGAACAGCCTCCATAGAATGTGACAGAGATCATTGGAGAAGTGTAAATTATGTAGTTAGAAACTCCACAACATTGTTTACTCCTGGTAATAGATCTATGGTTTTGATGATAATTTATTTCAGTTCTCTGTGATATGCAAAGGAACAGTATTCTCAGAACCCTGATAGTATTTATTGGCTTTGCAAATAATGTAAAAGTTTCCATGGCTGATATTTTTATCAATTAATTCACGAGTTATTTTCCTTGTATCTGTGAAATTGTAATTGATTATGGTTTTTCCTGTCATGCTACAAAGTTAACGTAAACATTTGCAGTGATTCTTACTGAATGTCACTTCATATATTTTCACATTAAGATATTCAGAAAGGTTTGAATTTGAGAGAATGGAGAGAAAGAATGGAGAGTCTTTTTGTGCTAGATTTTCAATATCAGATGCTTTGACAAATTTACCCTCTGTTAAGAACCGGGAAAGTTTATTCTGAATGAAAATTTCTATTTTTTGATTTCTGATTTTTTTTCTACAGAATAATGTTAAAAGTGTTCTCATGTTTTCACAAGAATATTTTTATAGACTCATTTTTCGGTCTCATTTTTCAATGAAATTCTTTGTCTTCCTTGTTATAGAATATATCAATTTTATTTATGTTGTAATAAGGTTTCTCGTTGTATTCAAAATGTATAGTGGAATAGTCATACTTTGAAGAGTTTCTAGCATAATATAAATCATGCACACTTTCTAACACCATATTTCTGGGATTCCTGTATGTGGGTTTTTTTCAGGTGATACAGGTTGTTCAGGTTAATTAACCTGCTAGTACAGGTTTTCAGATGTTCAGACTTCAAAATTTTCTTTCAGATGGCTCTAAACACTTGACTGATTCTTCTTTAGCATTCTCCCATCTTGTGTTCAGATAACATTTTGGAAGACAGCACTGTTTAAAATGGAGATGCAAATTCCTCAGCACAAACTGATGCTGCCAATGAACTTGTTCGGCTAAAGCAAAACATCAGCAACAAAGTTCAGATGAAATTCTGCACTTTGCTTAGAAGTGCTCTCCTCTAGATCAGCCTGGAAGGTCTCCTAGCTTGTCCTCCCCAGCTTCTGTATGTTCTCTTACTTCTTTTGTCATCCTGTCTGGACTAATTTCAGTATTATCACTAAGGCCCCATTCCTGCAAAAAGTCCTTATGGTGAGCTCCTGAACTTCTCCTGTTCTTGGCTCAGATCAATTGAAAGTCTGAAGTAAGGTTTAGATATGGGTGCTGAAACAGACCCTTTAAAAGAAAAAAAGAAAGAAGAGGGAAAAAAGAGAACGGGCACTATGGTAGCAACATCTTCAGGATAAGCATGTCTTTGTAGAACAAAAGATGTACATGAACAGCAGGTACTGTGATACCTCCATACCTTGCCATTACAATAAAGGTGCCTTTGAGAGTTTATATTGCTTCACAGTGAAGTGAGATCAGATTTTCTGCATGATTCAAGTGGAACTGACTTTAGAAGGGCTGTCCACTTACCTCCTGTCAACATAAAAAGGGAAGCAAAGTCTGGCATCTATACGAAGGAAAGATATCCACCGAAGCAGAAAAATATTTCTAGAAGTCACAGGAAAAAAGGCATGGCAAGGAATTTACACATTTTTGAAAGAAGAGCTTAGAGAGTGAAAAAATGATTTTTTGCTTGACAAAATCCAAAGGTGTTTAAACAGCTTGGTTACAAAAGGGCAGGTTTAGCTTAGACAACCTTTCCCATCTGAACACAGAGTAGGATTTATTAATTAGTAATCATTTCTGTAAAGGACAGATTCATATTGACAGCATTAATGAAAAATTCATGATGGAGACTTAACATTCTAATCTGCTGGATTACTATAAGGAGGCTGCCAAACTTGGGCGACCAGCCAGTGCTAAGAACACAAATAAATATCATAGTTCCCATAGTAACTGGGATCACCTTGGAGATGATTAATACCAGTCTGACTTACAACAGGCGTTCCAGAGATATCACTCTCTGCTGATTTAATTATGACCTGGTGTAACATATCTGAAGAAATACCGAAAACATCTCTGGAGAAAAAAATAACTTTATATTTCTCTGTTTTTTTCTTCCTACCCCTTGATGGTGGTCCAAGAAGGATATTCTTTTGGTTTGGGTATTTTGCTATTAAGGGAAAACAAAACACCTTATAGCACCCATCCCAGAGTCATGCATGCCACACTGGAATGTAAACAGATATGCTGAAGACAATTTAGGAATATTTAGAAACATCTTCCTTTTGGGTTTTTGGTTTGGTTTTTTTTTTGGGGGGGTGTTGTTAGTTTCTAGTCTTGTAAAATCATATATTGCACCTAATTCATGGTACTCTGAGCAAAACAAACCATGAACAGTTTTCATACTTCATCAGAGTACATCAGCTGGTGCTAGGAGAATTTTTTACAATCCGTTACAAAGAAGGAACTTTATGAACAGAATCCTGTTCCAAGGTTTTACAGTTTTAGCCAAAGTAAAATGCTAATTTCACAAGAGTCTGTGAAAAAAATATTGTAAAATTTTTTTAAAAAATTTAGATCTTGTTAGCACTACCATCAGAGAATTTAGGTATTCTATGAATAAAACACTCTGTGCCTCAGCCACCATTCTAACACTTGTGGTGTCATTCAGTCTCTCAGTTTCTCCATGAATAAAAAGGGAATATCAAACCTGGTACATTAACACATTTTTCTAAAACACAGAAATTGCCTGAAAGTGCTAGATTTGTACAAAGAACTTCTACTATTATAATTGAACTAGCATAAAATTCAGTTTTCCTTCAATTTGTTCTTGAGGATCAGTTTTCATGTGCTTTCCTGATACATGAGAGGTTTAAAATTTAACAGTGACTTGTAAGAGATATGACGTTTGGCAAAATGATCTCTTATCTCATATTTACGTGAAGCATTGTTATTGACACCAGTAGTCGATTTGGTTTGAGATACTCCAAACAGTGCTGAGCAAAATTAATAGCTTCAATGGTTTCAGATAAATATTCACAATGTATTTTATTCTTTTTTAATGTTGAAAATGTTTCCATGCTTACCTGCTTGTAGAGAGTTGAAAAGAATGAAAATATTTCTCCCCATTCATGAGTACAATTGGAGAACATGTTCCCATCCAGAATCAGAAGCACTGGCTTTCCTCTGCCTCTGGACGTGGTCTTAAATGTGTCCAGTGGAAAAAAAATGGATGGAGAAGTAATAACATATCAGAATATCTATGATGACTTTCAGCTTGAATTCTTCATGTGTGAAGCTGCTGGATTGACCAGATTCTGGGAAACTGACTGTTCCAGAAAGCGAGCACTGCCTCAATGAGAGGAGCAATGGAAAGGTACTGGAAGACTAAGTGAACTATACTGATAACTCTGCAATGGTTTCACAGGAAAAAAGAGAAAGTGTAGATAAAGCAGAAACAACACCTGCTTTGAAAGATGCATTGCAAAGATAAATTATTGTAGTGTACAAAGGAAAAATGGAAGGATATGAAAGGCTATGCAAAGAGAAAGGCGAAGAAAAGGTAAAAATATTTAGAAGTATGTTAAGTCCTAAGAAGAAGACAAAATATTTGCCAGCCATTCAACAATGGATGAGATTAACAGATGAAGGAAAGAATTCTGAAGTGGCTAATATCTTTTTGAAAGACTAAGCATAACCAGTCAACCTCTATAAATAAAGTACAAAACCAGGCTAAGTTTTGGACAAGAAGTTTAGGTGCATGGATTGGTTTCTTTAAGATGTTTTCAAATTGTTTAGCAATTCTCAGATGAGCCACTAGACAGGCTATTTCAGGACAAAAGGTGGTAATCTGAAAAACTGATGATGGGTAAGCTTGTGAAAGGATGGAGAATTCTAGATGTAGTAATCCTTAAAAAAAGAGGAAAAAGGACAGCCAGAGTTTTGGCTCTGGCCAAGTAAGCTTCTATTCTTGAAAATTTTGGAATAGATAAAGCAAACATGGGTGAGAATTAGCAGATAATGAGGAAAAAAGATTTTTCAAGAACAAATCACAAATAGGACAAGATAATATATTTTGTGAGTGGGAGAAAAGTAGTAGATATCTTGTATGTTTTGAAGTTGTTTCATTACATGTTCATACAACCCATCCAAGAAAATATATTCTCACTGAAACTAGTAGACAGCTATATGAAAAACTGTTTCCAAGTCCATACTGCATATCCATGGTTCAATAGACATGAAGAACAATTAAAATTAATTCAGCAGTGAGAATGCTTACCAGGAAAGACTGGAGGCATGGTGGGATAAAAACCAATAGGTTTAAACTGAAGCAAGTAAGATCTGTGTTGCAATTAAGAGGAAAAGGATGGCTAGCAATTCAAATAGAAAATAGATACCAAAACCAGTGTTCCTCCAGCTCTTTGGAAGGGTGAGTTCCTTCTGGATCATTTGCTTCCATGTGATGCCTCGCATTGAAAGCATTCATTATTCCTCAGGAAGAATTGCTACGTGCTTGTGTTTAACGTTCATTACCAGCTCTCTGCTTCCCGTGAATATCACAGCCAGTGGTCACAAGCCATTCTCGCTTCCAGGTGCAAAAGAGCTGCTGCTCACTGCTTTGTGGTCTTCTTGGCACCTTTTCATGAATCTCCCACTTTCCTCCCTGCCTCTGTATCCAAGGGACACTGCTTGAAGGTTTTCAGCAGATGGCAATTTTAAGAAAAGGTTACTCAATTTTTGCCATTAATGATGCTGGTATACCTGTTTGTACTACGGAGCAGGGAGGCAGATGCCACTGTCTGAAAATCCCTTCCACCCCTGTTTTTCTGTAGTTCCATGTGAACAAGATGAACCGGAGGATATAATTTACATTTAATTGGAAAGCTCACCGATGTATAAGTAAACACATATCTTAGGAAAGGCTGTAGGTCTCTGAGTTGTCTCTTTCTTCTGCCTATCAATTTTTAAATATAATTCTATGCAAAATGCTGGATAATTTGGAGGAGACCGAGTTCTTCCTGTACTAAAAATTTTCTAAGTTCTTAAATTTAGTTGTTAGCACAGGTACCCCTGCTCTCACCAAAATTTCCAACTAATAAAATGTTAAGAATGAAGGTCAGATTTTTTTCAAGAGAATAGAGTGCCTATCCGGAATATTTTGGTGAATGTCTACATGTTATTATGAATTTTAACAGATGGCTTCTACATAAATGTTTTTCGCTAATGCAACCATTGATCTAATTTTGCAGTTGGGCATGGGAGAAGGGGATGGAAGATCACTTCTGATTGCTTTTTTATATGCACTGGTCTTACTTCATATATTTCAGCAGAGTTGCTCCAATGCATGCTAGCATCATGACCCAGCCGTGTGCTCCACACCTGGAGCTATATTTAGATTTGGTTTTGCTAATTTAAGATCTCTAAGCATGCCTGGAGGCTTGCAATTTATTCTTCAAATGCCTCACATTTTCTTAGCTATATAATAAATGGATAGGATCCCACACAGAGATATGCATGCACCGCTGTATTTTGTTGTAGGCATAGAGTCAGAGGACAAGAAAGTCTACACAAGAGTCTACTCTTACTTCTTTCAGCTTCCACTGGAACAAATCAGAATTATCCTAGCTTTATGAAGGCCTGAGCATCTTTTCATCCCCCCAAAATGTGAAGTCTATCTCCTTGCAAAATCAAACTTTTATGATTTCATCCTCCAGTACAGAGAATCCTTCCCTTTGAGTACAGAGAATCTCCTTCCCTTTCATTTTTCAGAAAGAACACTCCTTTCCCTTTCCTCTCTGTTTTTGAAAATCATAATTTATCTTCATAACTTGCTAAATGTTTTTCTTGAGGAGTACAAAGGCAGTATTCAGTGTTGTTGCAAATACTTTTTTTGAGCTGAAAGTCAGAATGTAATTCCAAACCTATTTCTGACTAGAAAGTATGATTCCTTTTGACAGCTGTATTCTAAGCTCATCCCAAACCCCATTCAGGTCTTATCTGAATCTAACTGCAGGCTGGATCCTGGTTACCATTTACATTTTTGTGCCTGTTTAACTTTTCTGATGAGAATAGCTTCACTGGCTTCAGTGGGGCCACTTGTGGCAGAAAATTAAGTACATGCATAAACATTTCTAAGCTTGCTGCAACTTATGCTCTTCTCAATAGTGCCTGAACAGCAAATGCTGGCTTGGTTAGGAGTTTAATGGTGATGTTGCACACTTTGCAAAGCAATAAATAGCAGGTTTTGTTCATACTTTGCATGCAAAGAGTTGAAACACAAATAACTTTATACTTTAATCAACAGAGACTAAAACAGATCAAAACTGGAGTTCTCCAAACCTTATATCAACAAAATTCCCATCCTGACCCTCTGACATTGATCTTATGGAGAGATCAGTTTTTGGAAAGTCAGTGCATATAATGTCAAATCTTCAAAGGTTTGTGTTAATATATGTGTACTTTAATGTATTACTAAAGAAAGGTTTTCTCTAGTTTCTCCCTGCCCCAACTGACATGAATGTATTTACTTGTCTTCTGTAGCATTTCTGTGCAAAATTATGCTAAATAGCGGAAATGCCATAGAAAAATTCAGTAATCTGCTCATATGTTCCTGACAGCTCCCTTGCTGAGTAATGGGATGAGACTATATTGATAGTAATTCAAATTATATAACAAAGGGATATGTAGCATAATGAAAATAAATCAAGGCCTCGTGCACTGTTCTGTTTTTCCTAATGCCATCCTTGAATTCACACCAATGACAAAGACAAACAGGAAGCAATTTGTTGGATTCTGTGTATTATTTTGAAAAATAGAAGGAAAACTCCTTAAATAAATAAAACCATGTGCCAATATGAAAATGTATCCTAAAGGCATCTAACTTTTTCCATGTAAGTATGATTTATTAACTGAAAGTTGAATGAATCTTCTCTGTTCCAAGAATACCATCAACTGATGCTTTGAACGCTCCAAAGAGCAGTCCCCAGCTGCTTTCAAAGGGGTTTAAATAGATGCTGTGGTCCACTAATGAGAAGCCTCACTGACTTTAATGAAGATAAGCTGTACTGAGGCAGATGCCAGTGCTCAAACCATGGTTTCTACAGGGTGAATTTTTATCAACAGATCACTCGGATGCAGAAAGAATTTGTTCGTGTTTTTTTCTTCATGAAAATTATTTTCTCAAAGTATTTTCCATTCTTTTGTGTCCTGATACTGTCTACAGCAAAGATTGTTTATTCACTGATAGAGCTGATAAGGACTAGGAGTAATTAGTTGAGCATGTCTAAATGTGTGGATTCTACTGACTGAAATCTTAAAAATATATTTTCCTGGGTATCTTTTATCCATGGGTTGCGAGCACTGAACTGAAAATGTAAACATAAATAATCTTAATGAAACCACAGTCCAGTAAAAAATATTATTGTGCTTATAATGCCTATCCAGGTACAGAATAATAAGCACATGTGCGTGTGAGGGGTTAAAGACCTGTTTTGCAGAAGAAATGACTGCACATGGTGCCAGGCATATCTGGTGGGATTCCACTGTGAATCAGTGCCACGGCAGAAAGCAGAACCCAGTACTCCTCTCTCTGGCTTCCTGGATTTCTTGCATTCGACTGCTGTTCTAGGACAGCAAACAAAAATATGCTGGGTATCATAGTGAACCATTTCTATGTACATACAGTCTGGCTTCAGGCCAGGGTTTTGATCACTCATTCTTTCTTCTGGAGATACATAGTGGTAACCAGCTTTTGGCTTTGCTGCTTAAGCTAGCAACAGATACCCAGCACTAGATGTGCAGTAATCATCATATGGACTAACAGATGAATACACAAGTGAAAGCACATTTAGAAAGGAGAAGATAAAGGATGATGACTATTCTTTGCAATTACAGAGTTGTTAATATAGGTATTCTCTTAAGCTGGCAGGGAGATTCTTTTCCTTCTATACGTACAGGGTTCATTCACTTGCACAAACTGTGATTATTGGTTTTAGCAGGGAGGTATGTATTTCACACTGCGTTACTTTTATCATACGTAAAATCTCATGGAAACTTTGGTGCCGATAACAAGAAACCCCATTACAGGAACGTTAATAAGATTTCTGAGATGTTAAAGCTATATGCATTATTCATACACTACAAATGGAAGCACTGAGGCCCTCAGCTGACTGTGGAAGCCTTGGAAGCTCTAACAGACAGAATGGTTAAATTTTTTACACAGCAATCAGGGGTTAGAAGCGTCAAATGAAATCAGTAAATTTTCACAAAAGTGTGACACTGATGGTATAAGAAAGAGGTACTGCAGCAGATTCCTTAACAAAGACCACTTTACCAGTTAGATTCCTATTACCTGCACCTGGTTCCCCAGATCAGCAGTGGCAGTTCTGCATGCATTTGCCTCTCTCTTCACCCATCTCCTGCTCCTCATTCACCTTAATGGTCCTTAGAGAGTAAAGTGTCCTAAATTTCTGTGCTGGAAGAGATGGTTGATGACCATGAAAATTGTCAGTACTCGGTACTTCACAGAAGACACTTAGAAACTTAAAGAACTGCATCATTTAAGAAATGTTTCAGAAAAATAGCTGGGGACAACTGGGTTGGGTTTGTATTTAAAATATTTTCTGGACAAAAGCTACTTGAAATGCCTTTACCTGAGGGATTATCAACAGTGTAAACCATGTTGGTAATCTTGGTCATGGTTCACATTCTCCATACAGTCCCACCTCAGAATTGCAATGAGTGCAGTATGAATTCATCCTAATGCATCTCATTGTAACTGTTGTCTTTATTTGCAGGGCTTTGACTAAGAAGGGATTACTCAAGGAGTAATGGAGGTACATTTTTCCTAAAGGAAGGGTGATGGAATTTGTCTCACTCTTTCCTAGAAGAAATAATGCACAGCCCATGACAAATGTGCTGTTTGAGGTGATATGACCCTGGGAGTAATAAGATAATACACTGCCCCATATGTTAGTCTATTCTGCTTCCAAACTATGTAACATACTTCCAGAACACTCTTTATTACTCTTTTCCTACCCTTTTAAATCAACATATATTCCGATCCTGATTTCTGATACAAGGGCACATTTTAAGGCTCCAAATATATCTTTGAAGATCAATTTGTATTATTTGATAACATCAATCAACTGTATTTGTCATAACTAGTGGCATAAAACTTTTGACTGATGACTAAGAGACAATGTCTCCAGGGAGTGGGGTATTATTTGTTGCACTCGGACTAATTTAGGCTACCATTTCAGGGGATATCTGGGGCCTTAAGCAGCTCTGTTTTAAGGTACTTAGACCACTAAAGCTGGAAGCTGATGGAATTGAGACACACAACTTCAGATCATGGAGCTGGTAACTCCTTCCATGTTTGAACTCTGGGTTCTTTGGCCTGATGGGCAACAGGAGGATCACTGGAGTGAATCTGCTATGTAAGGCGCTGGGTGAGAGGATCAGAGTCACTGTGTTCCTCACTGGACAGAGTTCAAACTTCAGAGAAGTTTGAGGGAGAACAAAATTTGGGAAGTCACTAAGGTCTTCTCGCCCCTGGCCAGAGTAGAAAAAGTAAAGGCGTCTAGTGACCAGGTCAGGTGGGCAGGGAGTGGTGGGATGTTCCCTGGCTGCTCCTGCGCTGCCTGGCCACCCCCAGCCAGGGAGCAGGGCAGGACTGGGGGCAGCACCAGTCCCAGGCATCTTTGTTTAGTAGTAATCTGCTGTTTTCCTGCTATGTTTGTGTCACTTCTTTTACATCTTCCTCTTCTTTTGCTGCATGGGATCTTGTAGCTTTCCTCAAAGAGAAAATTGACAGAGTACTTGCCCTTCCTCTCATCTAATCCTCTGGTTGACTTCCCCTACTGCAACCCTCTTCGCTCACTTTCTGACAGAGATGGAGTGATTTCTGGTTGCTTTCCTTTGCTTGGGTCTTCTTCACTTGCACAGTAACTTTCATTTCCCTTTGCTACTTGTGGTTATTTCTTTTGACAGTTTTTGTTCATGAGTCAAATCTAAGTAAAAATGACCAGTGAGTCTGCTTCCCCCTCCAGCCCCTTCTGCACTTCTCCCATTCATGTATCAGTTCCTTGGCTGTCCTTTGTGCTGCTGTCCTGGTCCTCACACCTCTCCATTTGGCTTCTTTTTCTTGCTGAAGTTACTTCCTGTAAAGATTATAAAAATTTTACTGAACAGAGCAGGACAACACAGTTCTCATTCAGTACTGTGGTGGGTACACGTGCCCATTGCCACCTTACCTTATATGTTTAAACTAGTTTTCTTTGCTGTGTTGTCATGATTGACCCTCCTGCCTGACAAGCAAAGATCCACAGGATCACTGTGAAAGCCTCTCTATAGTCTCCTTTGCCATGATGCCTCCAAACCAATCTTGACAGTGGTTTGGCTGTTGGTGTACTGAAATCGCTGTCTTCTGTGGTAAATAATATTTCCTCATATGTTCAATATACTTTCCCATACTCAAAGCCTGTTGTTGTGGTTGTCATGAGGCAAGGATGGTCGTTTTTATGCATTTGCAAAGCATATAACACCACGGACCATTTCCAGTCCTTCATGAGGGCTCCTGAGAGCTGCAGAAGCACAGTCTGCACTTAAGGGTAAGTGATTCATGTCAGCTCTTCGTTTAACGTAGCCTAAGGAGGCAGTTCCTGTCCTTGAGATTTTGTCTTGTTGTGGGGAGATGCTGCTGCAATGCTTCCCAAAATCTGGATCTGAAGGTAAGCAGGTATTTTTATTATTGAAATCCTTAAACTGCCATTAACTACACTACATCCTTCGTAGTCACAGCTGCTTCCTTTGAACTATTCAAGAGTAAACCAAACCTAATTTACAAACAAGAAACCTTTCAGGCTGCTTGCTCGTTAGTGCAGAATTAGTTCCTTTTGAAATGTTGACAATGAGAATTCGAAGTAACTAAACACGACTGTGATTTCTGAAAGAGCGCTTGTGCTCGTATTGATCATACAAGAGAACAAAGTGTGTTTAAGCCCTCAGTTCATTATGGAAGTCTATGAAACTTTGAAATTTATTACTCCCATGTTAGCTAATTAGTTTGTACACTGCATTTCAGCTTTCATTTCTGTCTTCTTAGACACCAGTTTGCCTTACCACAACGGCCATACTAAGTGGATTTTGTAATGCTCGACTACAAATAGGGCATTTCCTTATTTATGCTTCTGTCTTTAAACATTTGCCCAGCACTAATTAACACAGTATGATTTTACCAGTATCTTTCTAGAAGTTTAGCCAATTCCAGGCCATTATTCAAAGCATTTACTTTTTCAGCTAAGCATAGTGAAAGTACACAAAGAGAAGAGAAGCAGGGATCCAGTGAGAACTGTTTCTAAATGGTTTGCAATGCTTTGAAGACAGTTGCCTCCTGTGGAATCCCATGTGAAGAGCATCTGAGAGGGTGACAGACACATACAGCCTTCTTGTACAATTTCTAGCTCACCCTCTTCTCTAGGTTCCTCCCCGTTTACTTTCCTGACTGGTTCCAGGATTCTCAAAAAACACTTCGGGCAGAACTGAATGTCTGCAGTCTCCTCCCAGCTGCAGCAGTATTAAAACAGGCAAGCCAAAATAATGCAGTTACCAGCAGGCCACTTTCTGTAGCATTTGCATTTTCCATATACTATGCCTGATTCCTCTCATTTTGTGATTATTAAGGCTTGGCCCTGCAGACATTTCATTTTAGAAGTGAAAGGCTTTCTAATTTTGCTGGGAGTTAGTCAGATGTGGGTGTCAGGATCAAATCTGCTCCATCATCTCATGGCTATCTGGGAAAAGAAACTTATTTTGAGAGCAACATCTTCAGGCACACAGGTATTACAGCTGCAAGTGCCAGCTTCTGCACTCCTGCACTTGACACTGTAGGCAAGTGAGAATACTCATGCTTGTTGGAACAAAATGGAAAGAAACCTACATTATTTTTTTTTGTTCAAAGGAACATAAAACTTTGTTGTCTCAAGTTCTTTGTTTATTTTGGGAATAAGCTGCAACATTTACTTTATGCTTTGGTCTTGCTTTTAAACAAACTTACTTAGCAAAACCGTAGTATTAGTAGTATTGTTCTAACATTTAAGTGGCCTATTCCTATAGACAGAGTAAAATCAGGGAAACGATGAAAGCTAGTGCTGGAGTTTGTTTAATAAATCACCTACTGAAACAACTAAGAAATACAGTTAGT
Source organism: Falco peregrinus (assembly GCF_023634155.1). NCBI lineage: Eukaryota > Metazoa > Chordata > Aves > Falconiformes > Falconidae > Falco > Falco peregrinus. The sequence continues at coordinate 36,086,305 of NC_073727.1, forward strand.
AGAAATGTTAAGTATAAGCCAGTGTTAAGCAATTTCTGGCATTAACCCAGTCTGAAGCAAAGACTTATTAATGGACATTATGGTGTGGTATTTCAAGTCTTAAACAGATAATCACCAGCATTAATGTGAGGAAGACTATTACTGACACATCTTTCAATAGTGGTTCAAATCTGACCTCCTAAAAATCAAATTGTTTCTAGCTTGGGGAAGAGGTTGTCTCATAAGAAAAATAAAATAATTATAAATAAATGGTTGAAGAAAGATCTCTTTCAGTGAGAGACCACCATCACTGTGTGCGTGCTTGTAGCATCTGGCATAGCAAAGTCCCAGTCCTGAATAAGAACCTGCAAACACTCCATTAATATTAATATTATTAATAACAAAACAAGCACCACCAACATCTTTGGACAGAAGATCTAATTCTATCATTATCAATATGCATATAATTTAGTGATTAAAACGTTAATTCTTTGCAATTCAAATGATCTGTTGCATTTCTTGTGTTAAACTGTGCCCTGTCTCTCATGGGACAATGGCTTTAGTGACTTGTTCCCTTTCCTGCATGATGAAAAGATATACATAATGAGTGCAAGGTCTTGTAATATAGTCATGTTCTACTTTGCATACTTTTTTTTTAATCAGGTGAAACCTTTCATAGTTAATGTCATGTTCAGGAAAGAAACTATGGAACACTGGGTCAAACATGTTCTTCATGTAGTTAATTTAGTAAACGAAGACTTCATAACCAGAATCACACTAACAACCTCTGATCAGAATTCTTCAGAATTTTAGCCAGGATATTTTGTTTCTGCAAAGTGATATGTGTACATTTTACTTACATTAACTGTAAGTCAAAAGTGTTACTTTTCATAACTAGTAGAAATGTTTCACTAACACTGAGCCAGAAGTACTGCAGACTGTGTTATGCCATATACTAAATTAACTGTCTGCCTCAATTTATAGTGGGTTGTCCAATCTGTTGTGTCCAAATTTTTTTCTTTGCTGAAAATGCCCAAGAATTCTCTCTATATTTTCCCTCACTACTATAAACTGACCACACATACATAGCTAATTTCTTAGCATAAAGCCTCTCCCAGGTAGCCAAGTGATGTGAAACATTTATTTTTCACTCCCACAGACAATAGATGCAATACCTTTAAAATTTAAAAGGTGCACGTACAGTTGCCTAGCAAAAACTGAAACCTTATGTAGCAAGACTTAGCTCTAAGCTGCTCGCTGCCAGTGTAGCTGTGTCATTTCAGACCCAGTTTGCTGTGAATTAATATTTAATTTTCTGCTTTAGGAACTATTATCATAAGCAGCTACTGGTTTATGTTTTCAGGGTGAGGATGGATGCAAGAGGCTTACCACTTTTGTTTTGTTTTTCCTTAAATAACACTGTCAAGATTTTCTTGAAACATACTCTTGTTGCATAAGGCAATTCTCTTTGACATTAAGCAAAGTATGGTTTTAGCAAGGGCTACAAACACTCATTCTGTCCAACTTAGGCAGTAATTGGACACAGGCAAAACACAGACATGAACTTGACTTTTTTTGTTTCTACTGATATCATTGTTGACGCAGCACAATATGTATAGCTGGCTTTTCTATAAATGTGTCTTACTGTGGGATATACTTTCTCACATGTGGGTGTGCATTTATGTCAAAATGGAGAAAAATATATTTGAAATTAGTCTGTGAAGTCTTCAAAGTTAAATAATCTAAAAATTCCCCTTTGTACAACTGCAATGAAGGAGTACCATATTTCCTTAAATTGAGCATATGGCAGGGCTAAACCAGCAAAATGAGACTTGTCACAACAAAACATACCTTCCTCTTCTTTGATTTAATATGGTTACCAGAATTCCCTATGAAGTTTACTTTGACAATCTCTGGGCAGACCACCATATGTGGAGGGAACATACTATAAAGATTACAAAAACCTGGCACTAAATGTTGCTTGATGTCGGAAGAATTTTTTCAGACTGATATTAGAAATCAGTAGCCATTGCAACTTCAGTTAAAATGTTTCTGAGAGGTTTCGATAGGACTCTTCTGAACATTGTTGCTTTGCAGATATGGGGGAGTTTGATAAAAATACAGACGACATACAAAGAGATATGTTCAATGGTTTTCCCCCTCAAATTTCAGTGATAGTAAAAGCAGATTTTAATTATGCATTTCCCATTCCTCATCTCTTGGTGGAAAAGTTAAGGTAGGTCAAGATGTGAAAATGAAACACTGCCTTGATTCAGAAAGAAATACTGCAGCTGTGTTCTTGTTTGCTCTACACATCAACACACCTCAAGGCTTTGCTACACTGCAGCTTTCTTTATAACCTTGCTGGAACAGTGACATATATAACAAAGTACGAAAGGCATTACAGACACTGAAAGTGTCATTTACATTGTATGGTAGACTGTCTGGTTTTATAAAAGGGGCAAATCAATTACCAGGTTGCTCTCTATGACTTTATTATACCAAAAAAAGTCTTAAACAGGGAAGCAGTCCTTGGCACCAGGCACAGGTAAAACACAACATGACCTGTTTTTTTGATGTTTGCTGTCATGTAGGAGTCTGATCCAAAGGCTTCCAAAGTTCATGAACATTTTTACTTTATCTTTAGTGCTCTCTGACTGGGTTCTAAGTGTAGAAAGTAACTACATTTTCCCTTAAAACAGATTGTAACTGTGTATTAAGTATCTGAAACACATGCTGAGCACATCCTTTGTCCCAAAAATAGTAACACGTGACGTGTCCTTGCATGCTTCAGAGTGCTAATCCTTTTGACTCTTGGAGCTGTAGTCTCTTTTCGTGCAGGCTGCTTATTTAAGACTTTGTTGGGCAAGGTACCTACAACCTCCCTTTTTCAGGTATCTGCCTTTTGAGATGAAGACAAAGCTGTATCTTCAGCCTTAACGCTGACAACACTACAGTACATCGGCGTCTAGACAGCTGGTGGAATTCACAGCCCTAAGTTTGGTGGTCAGACTGCTCAGTGGTTAGAGTGGGAGAGGTATCTGCAAGTTAGATCTTCAAAAGCTGTTGTAGACAAGGTTTATCATTATTGTAGAAGTTTCTGGTGTGTTAGGAGAGCCAAACTGCAGTGTATCATTTATTTTCTGGGGCAGGTAAAGATTTTCATTTTATTTGATCCAAAGAGGTGGGTGCAATGTATGAAAATGACTGAACGTACATTTCTCTGCCCAAAAGACCAAATATATGTTTTACTCAGGCACAGACTGAATTGTAAAGCTGATTCTGTGTTAAGAACAGGCCATCATGGCAGAGTACAAGTTTGTATGCAATGAATGAAAACAGAACTTCCCACTTCTATGCTAACAATGCATAAATACAATTACTTGACCAGTTCATCTAATGGATATGTGGAAATGTCATTTTTCCTTTTCTGTGGCAGATTTTAGATTTTCTAAAGCAAAGCCAATCATAAAACTTATTTTCAGAACAGCCTGTGAGGAAAAATGAAACAAACCATTAAACCAACTGAATGAAAATGTTTCAAAAGCTGAAAATACCTGGTATCCCTCAGTACTTATAAAAAAAAATAATAAATTACAGGAGTCTTTGAATCATCCTGCCACAGTACAGCTATTCCAGAAAAATGTCTGCTCATCTTTCCCCTCCAGCTATTACTGTTTTGACTAGTTGCATAGAGAATCTGAATGATCACCTGAGCCAAATTTAGTTCAAATGCAGAGAGATTATGTGGTGCAAACATGAGAAGACACAATTTCATTAAACTATCCTGTCTCCAGAGCAATTGCTGTTACAATAAGTTAACACGGGGACAAAAAATGTTTAGTACTTCTCCCTGTGCATTGACATAGCTCCCACCTTCCTCCTGCTGTGACTGATGTTCGTACTGGCTCAACAAAAGGGACGCCCTGTTTTCAAGAAATAAGCTAAAGTAGGAAAGAGAGAGGCCCTTTGCCTTTGGCCTAAACATCCAGGTGATGACTACTTATAGTCATTAGGATAGTTCCAACTGGAATGAAATTTGTATTTTACAAGAATAATTTTGCTGTAAGGCTTCTGGATTAAGCAGGCAAGGGAGATCCAGGGATGCATAAGGTTGGTTTGAGAATGTTCTTTTAAGAAATTTGTACATGTATAGCTGTGTTTCCCTGCTGCCTTTCTCAGAACCTCTGGCCAGGTGTTGGTTAATAACTGCTACTGATGATTTTGCCCTAAAAAAACCCAAAAAACCCTCCTTGTCTGTCAGGAATACCACCTTTCAGTCCATGCTTACAAGTCTGAAACTTCCAGGGAGAAGCATCAAAGCCACTGAAAATTGGTAGCAGCTGTAAACTTCTATCTGCTCTAGTGTGATCTCTCTCAGATCTTGAGGACTACTTACAGGCCATTCAGGCTTTCTCTTCCACTGCTACCACTTTTGCTTTCTGCATGCCCACATGGATTGGCATGCATGTATGCAGAGGTTTTTTCCATTCTGTTTCTCTGGTTTCCTTCTATTCAATTGTATGAGTAAGAATTTTCTAATGATACCAGACCAAAAGCTTCTGAACCTTTATACATCCTCTGAAGATTCCTAGTCCTCTCTCATTGTTACGTTTCCCAACACACAATTAATTTTGATGGAGACAAAATTGCACTGACCTCAAGTCATCTTGTCTCTATAGAAATGCTCATCACTTACATGCCTTAATTTCAGAACTAACCCAAATAACGCTCCTGAAAGCCTTTTTGAAATGCAAAAAGTTCTTTCAACAATATGTTTGGAGAATTGATTTCTTTCAATAATAACAGATACATATAAGCACCAAGAGAGTCAGGTATGGCTGGTCCAAATAATTTTTAGAACACAAATAATTGAAGTGATACCTTGTGATAGTAGCGGTTTTGTGTAAAATTATCTCACATTTGCAGCTTGTCTCTAATACTTACTGTTCCCTATCACTGCTCTCCTCTTGTTTCAGTGCTGCAGTGGTACCTCACTCCATTTCCTGGAGGAAAAGCAACCACATGGTCAAAACCGTCACCACAATTTGCACTAATTGGGAACCCTTGTGAAAGTTTGAGCAGAAACCAATGTTTTAATAAGCAAGGAGTTAGAAACACCCACTCAACACCTTGTACTGGGCTTCTCCATGGCAGTGTTAGACACATTGTCATGGCAATTGGGAAAGTTTGCACTGTGGTGCTTTAGATAATTAGAAGACTTGATTCCCTGGAATTGCTATTCTGGAACCCTGCACTAAATTCTAATTTTTCTTAACTCTTTTTCTAAGGGGTAAAAAAGAAAGGCAATGTTCTTCTGTCAGAAATAACTACAATACAAAATTCAGCAGTGGCAGTGCATTGGAGACTGCTAATTAAATAATCGATATCACCACTCAGTATTAACTAGTGAGTTTCAACATCTATAGATTAACGAGCCAAATCAAACCTTCAGTCAATTCCTGCTCTGACTCTCTTGTGTCCTGCAAGTTGTTGAGTGTTTTCTGCCTATGAATTCATTACAATTAAATTACTTCCCAGCAAAAGATTTTAAAATTAAAGTGCAGCAGTTGTCTCAGAAGCATAGTAGACCCCACAAGGATGCTCTTCTACACCAAACACTGCAGGATCCAGTCACAGTGAGCTCTACTGCATTAGGCGAGTGGATTTACATGGAAAACTATTGGACCTGAAACTTCCTTTTCTCCTCCCCCTAAGCATTGCTTCTTGTTGCATGAAAAAGGAATGGTATTGCTCCTGTAAAGACATCAACCCAGTGACGAGGTGGACCATGGCATTTCTAATATTACCTGAACAGAGTCAAAAAGAGAGTGCAAGGACAAGAAGTAGCAACCAGTTGTCCTCCACTGTGGTGTGGGAGGGCTGACTGGGAAGGGTAGGAGAGTATTTAGAGTATTTTAAAAAAATAGTATGACTGACTAGCTGGGGGATATTGTTGGCTTTGTTGGCTGTATAAATATGCTTTTTTTTAAGCAGCAATTCAAGTGCAAGCTTTTTAAAAACATGTCTTAACTATTCTTGGTTTGTGCATGTGTGTGGCTAATAGCTCTTGGCAGACAGAAAAGGAAGCAGAAGAGACTTATAAGTCCTGGAGTTCCCGACTACCATACAATCTGCTATTCTCATCTCAGGGATGTGGCATCCTCACCTTCTGGACAAGACAGGAGCTTGGCTCCTTTCAACAACAGTGTCTCCAAGCTCCAAATTTTCCCCCACATCCTATTACACTGCCATTTGTCCATAGAGACATCCTGAGTGTTATTTATTTGTGTACTCACATAACTTAGACACAGGCTCTGCCTCCAAAAGGATCCAAGTCCAAAAATGCTCCTATACATCAGTAAACAAAAAGCCTAGGAACAGAAGGAGAAAGACAGCAGTTACTAAATTGGTAACAAAAACTGGTCATATAAGTAGAGTTTTGTTTAAGATTTTTTTTAAGGTAAATCAGACATTTTTTGATTACAGTGGTTCTTTCATGTTACCCTTTTTAATTACTGTTTCCATTCTTCCAGGGGTGTGTCTGCATACTTTAATGCATGCATTGTAAGAAAACTTACAATAGAACTTTTTTCCTCTTTAACAATAGGAAGAACAATGTATGGAATAATACCTGATTATTTTTCTCCGTGCACCTATGTTCATACCTCCCACATGAGCTGGCTAAAGTGGGTGCAGGAGATTTAGCTATCATCAGGTACATCACACCCAATTAGGACTCATGTGCTGCGCTGGGGGGAGCCACACTGATTCAGCATGCTACGCAGCAGCTGGCATTTGCCTTTTCTAAGCTGGTCTGTGAGGGAGATTTGAGGAGGGAAGCATAGACACAGGTTTTCTTTGGAGGAACTTTTTGTTCTTGCCAGTTCTGTCCAGGATTTTGCTTTTTCTCTTTGATCCCATGGCACTGGTGCTAGATATTGATACAGAGACAAGAAACACCAGCAGTTCACATCAAATCCAATCAACTATGTTTGGATTCATGACATGGGTCATGAAGCTTGGCAGGAAAGATGGGATGGGTATAGAGGAAGTTATTTAAACTAAAAGAAGGTAGATTAAGGCCAGATCTAAAGAAGAAATCTTTTTTAATGAGGATGGTAAAACACTGGAACAGATTGTCCACGGGGGCGGTAAATGCCCCGTCCCTGGAAACATTCAAAGTCAGGTTGGATGGGGCTCTGAGCAATCTGATCTAGTTGAAGATGTCCCTGTTTATTGCAGGGGGCTGGACTTTTAAAGGTTTCTTCCAAGCCAAACTATTCTATGATTCTATGATTTTCATTTTTGCAGCTATTTCTTGTTTCTCTTAGTTCCGTGTAGTAGCCATGGCAAGTGGTGAGTCTTTTAACTCTACTTTGTCTTTAACAATAACCATACATAAAATGCAGTGATCCTTCTACAGCAATATAGCAATCAATCCAATGAAGTGTAAAATCAACATTATAGAGCCAGATACTGTTCCAGATAAAGTTAATTGCAAAAGTGCTTTCTGCTGATTAAATAAAATGTTCTTAACTCTTTTGCCCTACACATACACAAATAAAGACAATCTTGGCACAGTACCAGTAATAGAGTTTAAGCTTATTAAAAATATTTTTTCTCTTCCAAGACAGATCCTTGACTCTATCTTGTGCCTTTGTGTCATGAAATCAGGTGGAGAAAAACTAGAACTTCTTTAATTCCTCCCTTCTCTTGTGACAGAGATCAGCTAAGAGGCAAAAGCTGCATCAGGTGGAATCCACCTCTCTGGCTGCAGGCAATAGGGCCCTGCTGAGTCCAGACTTATGTCTCCTGCGTGTTGCAATTGCCAGGCAGGTGGCAAAAGTGAGAGCGGGTCTGACACTGCCTTAATTGTATGCAAAAAATATCTAAATCTTTCCAGATCATTCACAAGATCTTCAGGATTATACGTACTGCCCTACAATCATTTTTGTCCCTTCCAGCCCCTCCAGCCTTTATCTATTTATTATGAGGCCCTGCAGCAGATTTGGTTAGGAATTGTCTGAGCGCTGCTTCTCCTGACCAGCCAGCTTCAGTGACATGAGGATTTTCAGCCTCTTGATTATGGGATATCCATCTGGGCAGCCCAGTCCTGCTGGAGCTCCACAGGCTGCCTGCTCTCCCGGCGGTTAATATACCACTGCTCCCATGCAGCTCAGGAACACTGGATTTGTTACTAAAAATACTATCTTGACTTTTTTCCTAAACAATTCCACTCTGTGTCCTCTTTTTCTGGAAAAAATCTTTCCCACTGAAATTCAAAAACCTGGACTAAATAGAAGAGACTTAATTAGACACCATGCAAACTCTTAGGAAACGCAGGGAAACAAAGATGGTTTTAAGTGAGAGGTGTGCAATCCAGCATTCATTGTATTGTGACCACTGTTTATAGAGGTGTGACTTAGCCCAGGTACTGACAATAATCATAAACTAAAATTTTTGAAATCAGATGAACAGCAGGAGTTCAGTAAAATACAATTTGATTTATACAATATGAAAAACAGGAAACCTGGATTGTTTTGTAGCCCACCATCTTCATAGTAAAATGAACTGGATACTATGATTTCACTAACAAAGTTTTAAATAACAAAATACCAAAATATTTAAAAGGGTATCTATACTACTGGTGATTATCAATTCGTGCTGCTCAGGCAGTATACGGCAATAGTGAGAGCACTTGCTGTGCTGGCCATCTCCTGCTCTGCCCTTATGGTTGGTACAAACCCCATCCTCCTTGGTTGTCCTGTCTGGATGATTGTTGCAGTTCCCCAACAAGTATTTACAAATCCAGAACTCGTGTCATAAGCATGACAGTAGTACTGCAGATAAGAAGAGGGGCGTTTCCTATTGCTTTGTGTGTATGCAATTGCTTACACATAGATTGGATACAAGGTGAGGAATTCAGGCAACAGGTAAGAGCTGAGTAGCTGTGGTCTTCCAAACAGTGGTGTATGAAATGGATGAATGAAGAAATGCAGACATTGCCAAGCTTAGATGTGCAGGGTAACACTTCAAGTGGTTGTTCCTTCTAGGGAAAATCAGATTTCCCTGCAGTCCTGCAGTGCTGGTAAAACTGGTAACTTCAGATCGCATTCCTGACCCAACAAAAATGGTAGAGAGTGCTTGTGATGGTGCTGGCTGCTGAGCTGGAGTAAAACCAATCACAAACCATGTATCATGGTCTACAGCCCCTTCAAAACTGCAGTTTCCATGTAGGCTTCCTAGACCTGCTAGGTCTGAGATGTTTGGGAGTGCTTTGGTGTAGAGGAATGAAGCTGGGTTAATTATCATTGATAATATACAGCTGCGGGCTGGCTTTGGGGGCGGTGGGTTGGCTGATGTAGACAAGGTGCAGCTGTGGCTGGTTCTGTTAAGTGGTTGAGAGCCAATGGAGAGGGAGCAGCTGAGGAAGAAGTGGGGAGAATGTGCTCTGGATGAGAGGGGAGAGGAGGGACTGTATGAAGAGCATGCTGGTATGAGGTGGTAAAAGACCTTGTTGCAGCTGGTTAGTTTGGAGAGTGCTGTGACACGTTGGGTTTAGCTGTTCTAAGCAAATCAACCTGATCTGGCTCTAACTCTCAGTGCTTCCAGGACTGGTGGTTGTTAGAGGAGCTTTTCTATCATTAAATGCTTATCAAGGTTATGGTCATTTGGTAACTCTTTTATTCTCCCAGGTCTCTTTTCTGGTGTCCCTCTGGCAGCAGGGCTGCAATACAAATATTAACAAGTATGAAGAAACAGTCTTGTAAGAACAAAACTAAACTAATTTATTGAGACTGCATCTGTGAAATTGCTTTCCAAAGCAGGTTAGCAGCCTTGACAATTCCCAGAGATGCAATGACTGACTGAAATCAGAACTGAAAGGCACATCCTACGAGGCACATTCAGCATCAGGATTCATTTCCCTTCAGTTCTTCCCCCAAGAATATGTGTTAAATTTTCCAAGAATAAACACATTGTGTGTGTTGTCTTTTGAAGGCAGGAAGTGAAGAGAGGATTTGAAGATTTAGGATTGCTCCTGTACCGGATTTAGGATAATGATCTGTTCATCTATTAGAAATGTATTTATTCTTTGAAAGGAAAAGAGAAAACTCCCAAGTCAAATTAGACATTATTTTATCCTGGAGAATATTATGCTACTGATATGATGAGTGCCTGGAGATAGCTGGAAAATATACAGTTATTGAAAGTATTATAAGCTCATAAATAAAACACCGATCTGCTTGGTGACAAAGCCTATGCTTGGTTTTTCAGCCGTGCTTGACTGTGGGAATTCCAGAGCGGCTGGGAGGGTAGGAGGCGCTGATGGCTTTTTGTAGTTCTCCACTGAGTACCAAATATGAGAAATATAAACATTAAACAGTAAATCAAATGTTGAAAAAATAAATAAATATGGAACAGATGGGAAAAAGATGTGTCCAGCTGGCTCATGACACTCATTTTTTTCTTGTTTGAGCAATAGCCACATGCAAAGTAGGTTGGGTATTATGCTGAAACTGTATTTTTCAATGTTACGCTGCATTCATTTTCTCACAAAGGCTTTTTTAGAAAAAATGGAGGAAAAGTTTCTCTGATAAGTTTATATGCAAGCAGTCAAATAGATAGGGTCTTTCCCACATCTCACTTGCTTATGAGAATCGTCAGGGCCCGTTGCATCGCTGGTGACTTACACATGTCATCATCATTTGTGGGCTGCACAACTCTGTGCCCCATATCATGAGCCTCTTGACTGTTTCTCTTGATGCATTCTGCAAACCCATGATGATGCGCATACCCTTTCAGCAGGTATCACATGGAGCTGCTCTTGACACATTAGCAGGCAAACACACTAACCAGGTGATGGTCACTGCGGCATCTCTTTGAGGATGAGTCTCTTCCTCTACAACTTTTGGTGGTGTGTGCATTTTGAGGGCTAGAGAATTCTGAGGGCAACACCTTCAGAGGAACACCATGGGTTTGATGAAGCCTTGAACTAAATCTGATATTTCAAGTTCTGAAGTATAAATACTGTTTTTCTGTGGCTGATTTCACAGCATTATGCAGGAGGGCAAGGAACTACTTAAAAAAGACCAGCGGTTTCTAGTTTGTGGTACTGTATAGTCCACTACCAATTATGATTCCACTTCTTTCTTTTAAGCCAGTTTTCAAAATTTAAATTCAAAAATTAAATGGTACTTTTTGGTAAAATGGTAAATTCTCATTCCAAATGCAGCTAAGTATATAGAGTGCAACTGATACTAACATTTGGCCTAGTACTCTTGGAAATGAATGGAATGGTCCTAGTAAGCATGTGATCTATTTATTGATCCCAAGTTCAACTGCTAAAAAAGTTTGTTCCGATGAAGCTTTTTCCTGTGTGTAGAGGAACTGAAAACAAACACTCTAACTATTTTCATGACATTTGAAAATGTCATTCTGTATTTTTTTATCAAGAAGAATACAACACAATATAGCTGCAGAGATCCCTTCTAACCTAAATTATTCTATGATATCATGATTGGTACATCAACAAAGATCCTGGGAAATTAAATTAGAAAAATATAAGGTCAACAGTAAGAAAAGCACAACTACAGTGCAAGAATTGCCTGCTGCAGTGCTCACCCCAGCACTTTCATTTCCCTCATCTGTCACTTTAAGATGTGATTTGTGTTTGTCTTGATCAACTACTGGAAAGTATGATCTTTATCAAATGTGTTAATTGATTAGTCTTCTATTAAATTAAGACCTGTAGGCCATTTATGTTGAGTGATAAACAATTGCAGAGAAAGATTTGGAGACAGACATGGTACATGCGGCTTCAGAGCAGGTATAGCAAAGGAACAAAAATACAGACACAAACAGACCACAAGGCGTGTGTCCAGCCTGGCTGCAAGCCACGCTCCGCGCTGGTGAGGAAGCACTCCTAAAACCCCTTCTATCTTGCTATATCCACCAGGCGCAAATGTACAGCAGGTGACCCATGCAAAAAACACCCGTGCTTTTGACTTCATAAACATCCATTCTGGCCTCTTTCCTATGAGCTGAAACTGATCCAACCTTCTGTGGCTTGTGAAGTCAAACCAGCGCTCCAAGATGAGGAGTACTTGGCCCACAGTCTGTGATTCAAATCCAGCCCTTGATAAAATTCATCACCTGGCCCATTGGTCCTCTTTCCAGCTGTCTCCTTTAGACATTCAGCTTCAGGCAGGATAAATTAATCTGGCAGATACGGTATCTTGCTGCTGATTGACATTTTCCCTCAGCAGCCTTTGTATGTGGGGCAGGGGCTACACAGTACGTGTAAAGCTGTGCATCCCTACACTGAACCCCTAGACTTTCTCCATCTGATCTTCTGCTCCTGCACCCTCACTTTTTAATGGGAGTCCTGTCAATACCTGCCACTAGCTGACCAGCTAACAGACCTGTCTTAGCCTATGTTAAGCACAAAGCTTTCATCCTTTCTTTAAGCATTTCATATGTTTTGGTGCCATTTAAAGAATAAAAATAGATAGGAACAACGCTCTAACCCTCTGAAGAGAATATATGTAGGGGAGAAAAAAAAAACACAAAGAAAACAAGACGTACAAATGCACAAAGCCAAAATGAGTCAACACTTTTTTTTTTTCCTTGCTGATACAAATAGTGCTTTTAAGTTTTATAACTGCACGTAGAAAATTATTTCATGTTTATGGGGTTCCACTTTCTCCCCAATACATACTTAGTAATACACTTAGCAATAAATCTGCAACTTCAGTTTTGGGATTTACTTTGCATTCTGAGTCAAATTGTGCTGAGTTTTCCTTTCTGAGTTTATGCTTTTACAGTCAAACTGAGAAACTGGTAATTAAAAATAAATAAATAAATAAATAAGTTAGTCTGCAAATGAGTTAGGAAAAAACAGTTAGCCGTTGCTTTGAAAAACCTATTTCCTCTCAATTTCTAGTGGAAAAGGATATGTAAAAATAACATTTATATTTGTGGACAAAATCATGGAGTCTTACATTTGCTTCTAAACCTACAGCAATAAATGTTGCTTCATAGAGTGAATTTTATTTTCCTGATTGACGTATCAACTTTTACACTTCTATTTTGCTTTGAAACATTTGCATCTGTTTGTTTCATATTTTCTCAGGCTGTTTCAACAACATTTTTCAAAACTTCTAGTGCCAGAGTATCTCAGAACAGCTTCTTGCATTGACATAAACTTCTTTCTCTTTATAATCTTATTATCAGAAGATATTGGCAAGACAAGTGGAATGATCCTCTGTGTATTTCTTGCAGAATTACAATTTCTCATAGCAGAGTAAGCTCACCTCTGGCTGTGGTGATGCCTACTATGCACCATAGGTCTCTCTTGCCTCTGTTAGCCATTGCAATGAGGAAGACCCCGTTCTTCCAGGTTCAATGCATTGATTATACTTTACTATGTGTTCTCTATCAGAAATTTGGGTTGCATGGTCTCCCTCATATTTGCCAGTGGCGTTTTGTTGGCAAAGGCAGATGACTTCTGAAGGAGGGCTCCCCATGAGGGGCTTGGCAGGCAGCGGGGATCCATGCCTACAGGGAAGGGCTATGAGTCTCTCAGGTCATTGTAGGTGGGGAACTTCCTGGTCTATCTGTTCAGAGACTCATCAAAAGGAATAGTGTAACCTTGTCAAAAGAAGTAATATTAATGTAAGCATGGTGATCCAGAACATTTTCAGGGCAGAACTGCCTTCTGAAAGACAGCATATGATAGAGAAATGAGAGTGAAGAGCAGGACAGCTGCTCTGTGTGGGTGGCTGTTCGTATCCATAGGCTGGAGGAAGGCCACAGTGAGATGAACATTAAACAGGTGTCTAATCTGAGCTTGAGCTATTGCATATAACGGATACTCTTTTCCATGGATTGCCCAGTCCTTTGAATTATGAGGTGCTAGCAGTACTGCAAGTATATCCTTTGTGTTCCCACTGGAAAGTCCCCTGGTTGTGAGGATGCCCAGATTTCACATGGATCAGGTAGTGCTCAGGCAGCTGAAGCTCTTAGGCTCAGGTTATGTAGCTGGGGCACCTGGAGGTGGAAGAGGTCACAAAGTGAACAGCCACTTGTACTGCTCACCTGTGTGCTGTGGAACAGCAGCAATACAGTGTTTCCTGCTGGAAAGTATTTTGAGACACAGACTGCTTACAGGCGAGGCTAGCTTGTCTCATGATAAAAATCACTGTGATGAATGTCTCACTGATGGCTTGCTGGGGACTCTTTCCTGCAGAAAAGTCCACCAAGTAGGACCACGACACCAGGCTTCGAAACAGAATGACAGCAATAACATGGTAGCCATTACATGCAATGCTCAAAATTCTTCAGTGTCATGCAATTACAGCATGGAATGGTCAAATAGTTTAATGCTATAATTCCAACCATTTTGTGAAGTGACTGGCATTTGTAATCAATGGGCAACATATACAGTACAAGCACATTGCAAACACAATCATTCATAAAATTGCTGTTCCACGCCCTCAGTTCAGGCAAATCTGATCATTCCCATGGACTGCAAAGCAGACAGTTCCCTACTGCTGTTCCTGTAGATACCATCCATACTGCCACTGAGCAAAACACGGGCCCTCCATAACAGCCCAGCCAAACTGGTGGTGCTACTGGTTTGTTCTGGTTCCAACGATCTAAACCCAGGGTCCTTCCCCAGAGTCCCCAGGAGGCTGGTGCTGAGTAGCCATCCTTCCTTTTAAAAACACAAAGAAAACCTACGTATGCCTACAAGCTGTGTAGTAAGCAGAGGTTTTTGTGGTCACAGCAAGCTGTAGACACCTCATCTTTCCAGTGGCCACAGAGATCTGTACATTGTATCACAACAGAACTGGCTGTGTTCAATGACAGTTTTGGTAGCAGACACTGTGTCAGTAGTGGTGGCTTTTAGCTTGAAGACCTCTAGGTCTTCCTCCAGGTAAGCTAAAAGAGATTTTATTGCTTGGAAGCACTTACTTACAATGAGAATGCTTACATGATCAAACATCCACAGAAGATGAGTTTTTTTCTCTGCCATTAGCATGCTTCAGGATACATTTTCATGGCATCCTGAGTTACCCATTCAAGATAATGACACATCATCATGGGAAAAGATTGATAATGATCAACAGACCAGGTGCTGTGAAAAATGAAGCACTGCCTGGGCTGGGCTTTGGGAACCAACTTAAGTTCGCTGTAGCCACATGCATTAAGTCTTTTGGGTTTACTGTGCAGTACAGAATCCTTAAGTACACAGGAATGTGCTCTTTATTTACATAAAATTTCTGAGTTGGGAACTGGATGAAATCCTCAGTGATTGTGTTCCTCAGGACAGAGCCAGCTGTATATGGAGGGATGGGGGTAGAATGCCTCAGTTAGGTTCTTTTTTGCTCATCTAATTGACTTACCTGTCAGAGATGATTTTCCTGTGGTCAGCTGCCAAAAAAAAGAAATTATGGAAACATAATAAGGCACATACAGAGCTACTATTTTCTTCCTGATTTTGTGAAACAGGTGGTAAAAATTTAAAATCAATCTGACCCAATTTGAGCTACTATAACTGCATTTGAATAGAATGCTAAATACTGGGAGAATTCCTCAAACTTGGATTTGTATTGGTAGTCCTCAACAGGACAGTCATTTAGAAGAAATTAGGATCTTAAATGAAGATTTTTAAAGTTTAACTGACATTTGGGTTAAGATAATCTAGATATAATGGCGCTGGTTGCATGTTTTCTACTAACAGTCCCATTCCTACAGTGGTTAAAGGAAGAAAAATAGAATGTTGGAAGAATAACATATTCATTGGTATGACAAACTTAAAAGTTGCTTTTTTCCCCCATAGATTTAAGCAGATCTCATGCAGTGCATAAAGGAGAATTTTCTGTACAGAAAGTAGTTCACTTATGCATAAATTAGAAAAGTCATAACTTGGAATGGTGCCAAGAGATTTCACATTATTTTACTATTGTAAACTGAGGGAGATACAAAAAGGCACATTGGTAGTATACTAGTGGTAAGGCTTTACAGCTCTTTAAAATAAAAAGTACTGAGGGAATATTATGTCATTTATATTAGCCATGATATAAAGCATCAAAAAACCTGTAACATGAAAAATTGTTGATTTGTTTGCTGTATTAAACACTAACCAGCATAACCAGCTGCATGTTTTAAATCACAAAGTAATTTTGAGTATTTAAATAAATGGGATCTGATTAAGTCTATAAAGCCAAGAAATCAAAAGTAATGACTGAAAAATAATCAGCAACTCATTTCCCCATGTTTAAATATTAAAGCACTACACTCTAAGAAAGTGAATCATGCACTGAAGTGCGTTTCATCTCAAGGTACTGAGCCTGAGATGTACAATTACCATAAACACCTGAAATAATGGAACAGTTAAAGAATACATAGACACCTTGTGAAGGATCATCTATTGTAAGTATGCCTTCAGCTAGATTGTATGAATTAGATGTATACAATATCCTTAAGCTGATAGGAAAACATACCCCCCACATACTATTAAGTATGTAAAAAGGCAAAGCCTCCCTAATATTCATTCATTTACTGTACAGCTCAGTCTTTTCACAGTTTATTTGAAAGCAAAAACCATTTTCAATAATTTTTTCAGTTACAGAATTGTCTTATTACATAGCTCCACGTTTATGCTGAACATAGTAGCTGGTATTGTGGTTAAGAGAAAGAAAGATACTACAAAAGGAGGTGGTGAAAAACTGGCTATGTGCTGGACCTCTGCAGACAGTACCAGACTGTGCAGGCACTGTGGGACTAACAGTGTGTGCCTTTCAGAAGTTATGTTAGATTACAATTTGATGTATTTTGAATTTACATGTTTTACTATTTTTCAGCTTCTTCCTCACCAGCTGCCATTACCTCAGCCAGAGCATTTCTGCTTTTGTCCTGAGCAGACTCTTGTCTGACCTCTTGCCAGCCCTCCTTATGCCTTTCCCTGCAACAAACCACCTCCCTGGCATAACAACTGAGTCATGAGGATGCAGAGAGGCCAAATCTTCTGGTCCACTCCCTCTCTTCCTTACTGCTGATAGATTGCTGTGTACTTATCTCAGACATTTTTATTCCGCCTCCTACTTAAAGCTTTCAAGTCTTGTGCCCTGATGAGCTCAAACACTTTTAACCTTTCCTAATGAATTACAAGTCCTGGAAGCAATCAAGAGGGTGGAATGGAGGCAAATCCAACGCTAGTAAATCCAAAGTTGGTGAAGGAGCTTGGAACGTTTAAGGGTTTCAAATCAAATGTTTGTAGTCAAAGATTCAACCATGACCTATCTGGAACTTCAGTCAAACAAAAAGGGGAAATATTTACATAAAATCTTTAAGCCATCTCACACACACACAAAAAAAAAATGTGTAAGAACACAAAGAGAGCTTACAGAACAGGGGAAAGGACTGATATAAAAACTGGGACACTGGGATAAAGTCTAGGTGAATAAAGGGAATGAGAATGACCCAGCCTGAGGTGGAAAAAAAGTCTGATTTTAAGTCAGGGACCCCATAAAGTCGACAGCTTATTGTGTCAGAAAGGAATATATTTGGTTGCAAATGTTTTAATTCAGTTTTCTAGACTAAGAAATTAGGAGGTTTTAGCCCAAGAACCATTTTGGGAAAGTCTCCCAATGCACGAAATATCTAAGTGCATCTAGCTTTAAGACAGTACTTAGACAATTATTAAAAGAGCATGTGATGTGATTACCTGAGACGGCAGACAAAGCAGAGGACTGGCCTCAATGAATCAGGAGGTCTGTTCTGACTTTGTATTCCCACAGGAAATCTAGCCTGAAATAAATCTAATGCTTTGAAATTATGCTTTTAGAGAAAGCTAGTCGAAATCCTCCCTGTAGAAATGTTTCCTGCTTTTCTTTCAGGATGGCAAAAGGAGCAGCAGAGCCAACAAGTTGAAGGTGCATAGCCAGGTCCCCACTTATCTCTGGGCTTTACCAGTCTCTGATAAAATTATATGATTATCCTATCCTTAAAAGCAGGGATCCTGTCAATTTTTACTAGAAAGCATGTAATAAGCATAGCCTCAATCCCTTACTGCAAATTCTAGTCTCTGGCAAGTCTATTCTATGTAGGTGATAATAAAAACTCCCTTTCCTTTATTCCTTTTACCTACACTGAGAAGGTAAGATTGAAGCAATTATACTGATTAACATTGGTAAAGAATTATAATTAGGGATGCAAGAGAAATCTGATTGCTAACATTGGTGACCTGGCTTAAAAGAAAACTTGAATGGTTTGTTTCAGTTTCTCATTAAGAAGCTGTTCAGCCAGAAATGGCATTCTAGAAGCATTGCACTTTTACAGGTGTTTGCACAGGTTAGTAGAAAAAAAAAACAGATTTTTAAATCATATCAACATGAAACCAGAGATTTTAAAGAGATAAACTAGGCAAATCAGAGAACAAATATGATGAGTATCTGAACAAATAGCAAAACCACATCTACAATTTTTTGCCTGTGGGCTTAGAACCAGACTTTGATTCACAGGTGAAATGCCAGTGGTTGGATTTCTATATGAAAAAATATAAATTTCCCTGCACAAGTACCTACAGTTATGTTTTGACATCATTCTTGGTTTTCATTCTGCCTATCCTGGAAGCTGAAATGCTGCTGATGAAAACTCAAGATGTCAGAGCCTGTGACAGGAAGGTTTAGTACACACACACACCTCCGGAGGCATACACAAACACATGTACACACTATGTCCCAGTTTTCATGGGATTCATAGTGGTCAGCAAAGTAATACTGAATTTTCTTTCACTTATTCAGCACTATTTCACAGACAAAAATGTACAGACTTATGGAAAACACTAATTCTGAAAAAAAATTAAGCGATGAGTGAGTGCAATTCACTAACATAAGACCTTTCCCTGTATTTTAGAAAATACAGAAAAGAGTTTATAGATTTCTAATAAAATATAAAATTTTTAAAATAAAAAAAAAGAAAGAAAATGTCCATAAAGTTAAACTTTTCACAGTTCAACTGATTATCCAGCTGGTCTAGGTTTAACTGGTGTGTCTCTGGGACTACAGTATATTAGCCAAACTGCAAGTCCTATGGATTGGCACAACAAACTTCAAGAGAAAAGCTTTTCAGCTGGCCTTTTCACACTCCCTCCTTTTACCTCAGCTGAATCTGTACATGGGACTCTAGAGAAAGGGATAAAAAAACCAGACATTATTTTGATTTTTGGTATGTGTTAAGCTCTGCTCTTCCAACCAAGGAAGAACAAAGAGAATCATTATGGTTTTGTTTGGAGAATGGCAGCACTCAAGTCAGTTTTATTTCATCCGACATTTTTATACTTCTGTACTGTCACTGATCACTGCCACAATTCCTTATTAATTTGTTACCTTGAAAGGTTTCCGTATTATTCTTTCTGGTTTCTCCCTCTTAAAATCCTAGTGCTTGCTCAGTCACTACCTGTCCCTAGCTAGGCTAAATACTAAGTAGTGCCACAAAACTTGCACTGGAAAACTTTAGTGAAAAAAGAAGAACAACTGAAGAATAGAACTGCAGATCTAGCTGCTTGGTTGTGTTTGCTGGACATAGGAAGCAGCAGTGACTGTCATGGCTTTTGTCTGGATCTTCCTTTTATTAAGTTCACAGCTTGCTCACTGCACCACCTTGACATTTAGCTTTGGTAGTTTCTGCTGAGCTGCATCTGATGGTTTAAATGAGATTCAGGGACAGGGATTTTTATTCTAAGTTGCCTGAGACAGCAGAAACCTACTGGGATTTGTGATATTGTTTTATGTAGTCCAGTCTAAAAAACCAAATGAGGACTGAATGGACCACCTATATTACAAGATCTATGTTGAAGGGTCTTCAAGAGTGTGGAAAATAATTATAGTCTGAAAGATTTTAGAAATGGGAGAAATCTTGTGGTGACATTATTAGAATGTATTTGAAACAGTTTATTTTAACTAGATCATACTCTTGTGCTTGAACATTGTTTATCTGTTGGCCACTGAAAAGGAGAAGAAGAGAAGGCTGGAAGGAGCAACCTTTCTCTCCACCACTCCCCATTGCCTACTCTGCTTCTCGTACTAGAGTTTCTAGAAATGTTCTTTGGCTCAGTGCTATGATGCTGTAGCCAGAAAGGCAACCTCAAAGTGAACATGGCAGCACTGCTAAAAGGCTTTCCTGTTTCAGAATAATTTTAAGGAAGTGCAATAGCAGGTGATGTCCTTGCAAATCATCCCATACCTTTCACATACCTCAAAGGAAAAGGAAAAGAGAAAATTATTAAAATGAGAGAAATCTGTATTTTAATGCTTCATCAGTGCTTTCTCCCTTCACCTTCCTTTCTTATCTTCAATTAAAATTATGGGTTTGATAATGTTTTTTACAATGGAAGTTGCCCTTTATATGTTGGTGTATAACACTGATGATGCTTTAATGCTGCAAGTAATAAAAAATCCTTTTTCCTCAGCTTGTTTTTTGGTGAAGGTAAGTGCAGAAATCTCCTCCTTTTCCTTGCTGAAGTATGTGTTGGAATCACGTTTGATCACCGATGGGGTCCAGTTTCTAAACTACCATTACAGGTTCTCAGCTGTGCCACAGTCCATGGATGGCACAAACAGCTATTACTACAGTTACTGGAGTATAACCAAACATTGTCATATCATGTCATACAGTTTGTAGAGGTTTAAGAAAATAAAGAGGATTTTAAATATGAAAAGAAATCCTTACAGTGCTGTAATTGTTACCTGAGAGTGAACAAGTAATATTGACATTAACCATGTAAGAAAGATTGATTTCCAAATAGACATACCTAATGGGTTTCAGCATGAATTTGTGTTTACTGGATTAATCTTCCTGGTTTACCTTAATCAAGAGATTGACAATCACAGTATCTTTTGGTGTTAAAAACAATAACTTTGTGAAACTTTGGATGAAAATTTTGATTGTGTATCAGAACCTGCATGCCAGACTTTCAAAATTTGCTGAGGATCAACAAACTGAAAGGAATAATTTAACAATTACAGCCTAGAATATTTCTCCATGACATTTACGTTTTTACATTTTACCATATTCCTTCTTCTGTTTATTGAAAAATATTAACTCAGAGGCTTACATTTTTCAACAGCTGGAGCCAAGTATTTTACTCTGGCTATTGCTGATGAGAGAAAAGCATTTTTTTTACCTGTGTTTTCTCCTTCTGCACCCAGTCCTGACTTTTTAAAGTTATTGGAGAGGAAAGAGTGGGAAGGAGAGTGCTCTCTAACAGCGTGGGTACCAGCAGAGAATCTGTCAGCTCACTAAACACCAGTTTGGGCGCAACATTTGGACTGCTATAGATGTGCTAGAAAAGATGATATACAGTCTGTCAATGCCCGTTATGTCAGAGGGATACATGGCCAAAGGGGAACAGGACATGCCACCAGCAAAGGAGCTGCTGCAGTGAGGGACAGCAGGGACGTCCGAGGTGCAGGATCAGGCAGGGAGTGCTCTCCTGCGTGAGGAGAGAGATCACTCTGTGTGCAGATCCACCCTCCTGCAGCATCGTTTGTTTTGTTTGCAAGGTATAAATTGCGTGTCTGTGTTGCTCTAATGTTTTAGGTTCTGCTTGTTGAACATAAAAGCGCTGGCCCTGCCTGTTGCATTTATCTGTTTAATAGATAGCTAGAGGTCCAGAGGTGGTGTGCTGTACAAGTCACACAACCCTTCCTAGCACTCTATGACAAAGAAAGCTGAAAAAAAAGATAGGAAGAGAATAGGGCAATTCAAAAGGCACATTGATGGTCTGTATTCCCCAGCACAGAACTACACAGAAATGCCCGGATGATTCCAGAAAATACTTTTATTCAAACAGAAGCTAAAAATGGAGAGGCCTAAAGATCCTATTATAGACTTAAAAGTTGCTTCAAGAAGTAGCTTGGAATTATGTGGAATTGGGGGTTAAAGTAGCTATGAGAAATTGACTAAAAAAGTTTGTGGTATCTCTACCCATTTAATCAACAGTTTCAGCTGTAATGGAGACAGATCCTGTGTGTCTTTGAAAGCTCATACTAAAATTTTTCTTTGTAAAGGGAAGACCCAGAGAAATAGTGTAGAACAAGGCAGAGGGAAAGATGACTCATCTTAGGAGAAAATTACTGTGTGTTTCATACAAAACCTTTTCAACTCTAGTGAAAATATTCTCCTTTAAATGACAGTGCACCATATTGATCAATAGAGAACTGAAAATTCTACAGTAGTAAGAGATGAAGTACAATTTAGCACAATAGGAGCAGATAGGAAAATGCAGATCTTCACAAATTAGCTAAGGAGCAGTATCATTTAACTAACAGGCAAGCAATTTCATTGAAGTAATGAAATACACAGAAAAACTCCGAGAAGTACTAGAGGAGCAGAAGTATCAAAAGCTTTCTGTAAAACTTACGTATATTTTCCACAAGAGAAAGACAGAGACATTTGGTTTTCTACCAGGCATGCCTGTATTGTGAATCAAGTGAGTTAATTTATAGATTTCATAAACCCTTCATCTGAACTTGGCAATGCTCTATAGCATCTGAGATTTTTTTCTCTCACTCCAACCTATATTCACAATGCTGTTTTTTAAGTTGAGTATGCAAATTATTCTTTTATACTTGGCTTACGGGCACTGAAGAAAGTCCCCGTCAATGAAAGTAGCTTGCTGAGTGAGAAATATAAGATCGAATCTCTTCCATACTTCAAAAAGTGGTATTCAAATACCATATGAAGTGTTGTATGAAATACGTTTGATTTATCTTTCTTTAAACCTTGAATAACTCTTCTTTTTTATTTTTTAATTTTTAAACGGATTAGACTGGTTTGCTTTGATTTCAGTTACGGCACCAGCTTGCTCTCTCCATGGCCTACTGCAAAGGTCGGTCTGTGTTTCACTAGGTGTTTGAAAGTGCTGCTGCTGAAGCGGGGTTGTGCTAATGCCATTTTTTCAGGAAGATGTCTTTTTGTTATATTATGTGAGAGTCAGATGCCAGCCAGAATTCCATTCTTCTCTTCCCAAACACAATCTGCTTTTGAGCTGCAAATCAATCCAACATGCTTCAGATGTCTGCTTCCAGCTGACTTCTCCCTTTAAACGTAAACAGTGCAGATTCCCAAGGCCTGTTACTCTGACAACCCTATAATGCCATCCTTTTGACTGTCCAAGCTCTGTAAATCTTCATTCCATCACAGCTTGAAACAGACCAGTCTATTTTCACTGCTCAAGATATGGGAAGCTATAAAAACAGCTTCAATGGTAAACTCATCAGATTATAAAATTGTTTCAGTATGATCTAAGCATCCATCAATGACATAGACAATCGCAGCTTTTAACATCTTATTTTATTTGCAATATAATTACCCAGTGCTGCTTCGTATCTGTAATTTGGGAGGAAAACCCCATTTATTTCAGTAGTGACTCAGGCTGAAAAACTGATGGCCCAGTGCAGGCACAGGGAAGTACATACACACATATGTGACACCTTAGGTATTTGACAGATGGTCTTTTAGCATCTTTAAGTATCTAGCAATATAAAGAGCAAGCACTTTCAATGTGTAGTGGTGCAAATCACCACATATGCCAAATTCTGGCATATGGAAAAGCATGCAGGGGAGTATGCACTTAATGGAGCCAAACAGTCACCATTATTAACAGGATAACATTTGTTTTTAGCCACATTTCCAAAATTTCCAATGCCCTGCCATAAAGCAGTGAGCTATCCATTGTTCTTAGAAACGGTAACCTAAGAAAAGGCCATTATTTCTCACAAGGATTATCAATGACAGGCTATACATCCAATGTATTTTTATTTAGAGGGGAAGGAGAGGCATTAATAATTTGGTGTGTTGGAAGCAGAGTGCTTCTTTCAGTCTCAAAAACAATGTAAAGAGAGCACAGTTTATTTTAAAAGGGGCTAAAAACATGTCTTGCAAGCAGCAAACATGATGTGATGTTTCCATAGAAACAGAGGTTGGTATTATTAAAAGAAGTGAGGTGTTCTGTGGCTGGCTCTCCTGAGGGACCCTTATTTACAGCTAGTATCGGGCAAACTAGGTAAGTGAGTTTTACCACCAGTTGTTAAAGATCATTAGATATGCCTCTTTAAAGCCTTATGAACTCTGCTAATTTGTGAAGAAAGCGTGAGGAAAAACACTACCCCCTACCTCTAGGTTCTTCTGGAGTTTGTTTTACATTCAAAATCAAACCCAAAGCCTCCTTTAACTGAGTTGATCTTGAAGGATGCTTCTTGCCCCTATCCTGAAAGAACAGAGAAATCATTTTGGCTCTGTCTCACAACCAAAAGCATTTGCCCCCTGTTGAAGCCTTGAAAGACTATATAGCTGAATAAAGAGAGCAAGAGGAACTTCTGAAATTAGAAGAATCTAGTAGCACCAAACAGATAAAGCATTATTTCAGAAAGTTACTGAAGCTTTAAAATTAAAATTATAGATGTGGCTATCTACTCATGTCTCCTGTGCTTAATCAAACTTATTAATGCTATGAGATACTTTTATTCATGATCAAGTTGAAGTCTTTATTTTCGTCAGTGCTCATTGATTTCTGTACAACGATGCTGCTAAGGTCATTGCTTCTCTTGGCCTTCTCAGCTTTCAGTACTGACAGAGTAAATGGCATGTTGGGTCAGGTAAGAAAAAGACTTCCCATCTCTGTGCTCTGAATACAATACATTAGGTACAAAAAAGCCAGCTACTCATGTCATAACATCATGTTGTGCTACATAAAAATTATAAGGCTGGTTTAGTAAGAGGGGGCTGGAGCTGTACATGTTTCATTATCACTTTTCTATCAATTTTGAAGCATCATTTTTCTTTATTTTCTGCAAATCCAAAACTGAGCTGCCCATTTTTTCCAATTCCACCTGAGCCCATAGGAAACTGAGCTTGTTAAACTAGACATTTTTACAAACTATGGACTTTACCACACAAGGAGATGGGCTACTTTTGCCAAATAAAGGAGCCACATGGTCATTATGCTGTGGTTACTGTGTCAGAATCTGCACATAATCCAGATATAAATAGTTTGAAAGGCTTGATATAAAACACAGGTCTGGGTTTAAAGATGTCAAAAAATCTTAAAGCTGGTGTGGGACACTTCATAAACTGCAATACTCCTTTGATTCCCCGTTTTTTATTTGCCAGCTTAAATGATGGTTTTTTATTAATTCTTCTAGGAGTTAGGAAGGGTTGGCTTTACTCAGTCAGCCCACTGATTATGGTCCATGGACTTCACATCTTGATGTTGCTTCTGAAAGCTTTGTTCCAGTGTGTTTCAGGCAGAGGAAGAGCTACTCTGAATTATCTGCTACAGATACCAGATTATCACTGGTTTTCTGTTTGCTGTCACAGCTTGAAAAAGAAATTCATAGAAAGACAAGTTAATTGCATATATCCAAGCTTCTGCTTTTTAGTGGCAAACAGAAGGTCAATGTGCATGCAGGAAGGACATATAAAACTATTTGTTCCTTCTTCCTCTGTTGCTCTGAAAGAGCTACTCTTTTCCATCAGTTTCCCAGGGCAGTTAGCCAACACTGTTCTAAAGCTGCCTGTTGCAGAGGAGTCATCTCTTAAGTTCTACATCAGCATGACAGCCTTAAAAGGGAACCACATTGAGCTCTTCAAAATGTTAATTAAAGTTCACAAAGGCCAGAGCCTGGGTATGCTGATGCAAAATGGTAAAGCTTTCAGTGCAAAATAATTTGATTAGATAATGTAACTATGGAAAGAAGCTGAGACCTGCACTTGCTCTGCATTATAAAGTCTGCCCAGACTGGAGGAATTCAGTGAGTTTTGTAAGGCTGTTCACGGTATCTGCTGGTTCCTGCTCTGAGACTGCCAGGTGTGGGTTGGAGGGATGAACAACACAAATGAGGGTCCTTCAGGGAGCAAGAAGAGAGTGAGTTATCAGAAAACACCTACTTGCTTGCTGTGAGGTATACAAGCTGAGGTCAAATAGAAGTTCAAATGCCATTCTGAAAAAAAAAAAAAAGGTGACAAAAGAAAAAGAAGGTGAGCAAGCAGCAGTAATTTGGGAAAAGGTAGGTGCATACATACATGCATACATACATACATGTATATATATATATATAAACATATATAAAACCCTGAGATATATGTAGTGTTCTCAGCAGGAATGGAGAGTGAGTTGGGACTTAGCTGTGTGTGCTTGAGACAGCTGGACATCTGTCTAAGCTCTAGAAAAGGTAGGCAGGATGCAAATTAGCAGATGTGTGTGTTTTAACACTTTTCTGCCTGCTCTGTGTCTGTGGGTAAAGGAACACCTCCACCTGGCAGAAACTGCTCTGATCTGCTCCAATCAGCTGCTGCTTAGAGACATGCAGAGAGGAGAGCATCACACATCCACCAGAGGCAGCTGCTCTGCACACTCCTGCATGGGGAGCAATAGAGGAGCTGGCCCACAGGAATCTGTGGGTGTCCCCAGGCTGCAGGGTGCACATCTGATAAATTATGGGTTGGTATCAGGGGTAGTGGTCACAGCAGCCTGGTGATCCAAGTGAGCATAATGTGAAACACGGAGTTCCAGCAGGGGGCCTGTCCATGCAGGTCTGCCCTAGAGAAAGGTGGCACACAAATAGAAAAAGAGAATGAAAGAAATCAGCCCATCCCTTCAACAGGATGCCCTTCAGGTTTACTTTTACATAAGAAAGTTATCGTAGGACAAAGTGAGGAAAAGCTCTTTAGGGAAATACAAGACTTCTTTTTCAAAGAAAAACGCTGTATATATACACACCAGAACAAAATTCAAAATATTAAAAAGCAAGCATTTGACATTTAGGGGAAGGCTGTAAAACCTGAATTATTTCACCAAATTATGACACACTTTTAGGATATACTGGGGTTTTTAACATCCATGCTGTTCAGCACAAGATTCTCATGCAGCTAGCAACTATTTAATATTTGCTTTCCCCTTGTTTTTCACCGTGCAGCTCACCAAATGTCATTTATCAAACTCTGTAATTTCTTCTGAAGTTGGAGTTAGCCTCTATAGGCTTTTCTGCATTTCCCCCCACTATGGTATCTGAGTGATTCTTAGACCTGAATGCAATTCTTCAGCACCCATGCAAGGTAGGAGGAACTAGTTACCCATGTTCAAAACAGAACCAGGACATGGGAATTAGTTTCCTAGGAGGATTTAGGATGTAATTTGTAGCATCTACTTTTAAGATACCCTGCCATTTAGTGCCTTGCCCACTGCAAACAGAGTAAAGAACATCATTAGCTAGCCAAGGAAAAATACTGTCAAGAGGGGTACAGAGTCAGCACTGTTTTTCCAAGAGCAGAAGACCTCCATTCCCCTCAAGATTCACAGCCAAGGTTCTACCTCTGGGATTAGATGAGAGCGCACTGGGGTGATGGAGTCAGTGTCATTATTCTTGTGCTTTGTAGTCTGTAGGTAATAGCTTTTATCTACGTTACAGAAAATAGATTCAAATCCTTCTTCTGCCTAACTAGATTTAATTTGGATCAATCTTAATTTGGTATGACAGTACTGAAATGGAAAAAAAATGCATCATGTCATAACACTATGAGGTATTACCGTACTTGTAGGTTTGTGTGAGACAGGGTTTCAGAGGGTGTTTCTCTTCTCCTCACTCCCCCACTACTTTCCCAGTGTTCTTGCTGTGGAGCTAGGATCTGACTGTGGATTTTTTGCTGGGAAACTCTGCCCTTCTCCTCTCCTCAAAGACATGGGATTTTCAGACTGAGCAGAGACATTTTCTGGACTCCCCACACTGTGGGTTCAGGAGAGGCGAGCCCTGTGCTCTGACGGTGCAGCAACACTGCATTGACTACATCTGGAAAAACAAAGGGTTGAAATCAGGAGCCAGCAGGTGTGGGCAGTGCAGGGCTGAGCTGGGCCCCCAGCACAGTGCATCCAGCTAGCATGGCTGACAGTTCAGCATCACAGCACAATACAATACGTTTACTACCAGCAAACATTTCTTACTACGGTATTGGTATAGCATCCATGATTAATGTGAGCTGTTGCTTTCCCTGTGAAGCTCACTTTATAGAAGTACCCCTTCACCAGATCAGGAACTTCAACCTACCTTTCCTGTGTCCCTGATGCCCAGCCTCATTATCCAGAACCTCTCCCTTTTTATTAGAAATTCAGAGTTGAGCCTGTTTTGTGAACCCAGCTGAGGCTAACCTGTGGAGGAGGACTCATGCATCTCAGAGATGTCAAGATGTAATTGGTTCTCTGCATAAACATAGCAAAAGGTAGAAGGTCTAGCTATGCATATCGGCTGGATATTACACCTCTGGATATCTTCCTGGACATTCCCCTTACAGATGTAGGCCAGATATTTTAAAGTCAAGAGTATTTAGTAACCCTGAATGGCCACACTATAATATCTACGATCTGTGTTTTTAATGTTTGGCATTATATATAGAACACCAGCCCCTACTGACTTCACTTGTGCCTTTACTTGGTACATAAACCTGGAGTAACCATGGTGAAATAAGCAGAGTTACAGGTGGAGCTGCGAAGAACAAGCAATTGGGAGTCTCATGCAAATTCTCACAAATTATTCCATCTGATGACTTTGGAGACAAAAATAGATGTGTGAAAAATTGCCTTCAATACAAGCCGAAGCTTTGAACTCTGCAGCAATACTTGTTGCAGAGCAAAGATCTTGTTTGGATAGTGTATTTTGAGTTTTAGAACTTGTAATGTAAAGACTCTTGAAGAGGATACTTGAAAAGGAATGAATTAAAATTGGAAGGTATTAAAGCATGACTACAAATCTGAGACCTGGGACATGGCATCATAAGGTATGTCATGAAACTGAGAAAATTACTCTGGTTTTAAAAGACAGCTATTAAATGTAGAATTTGAAGATTTTCTGCAGACTATTACATGACACTGAGATGGGCTTTACCTTGGAAGAGACCCTCCTTGGACGGTGGGCTGAAGGAAGAAACCAACAGACATTTTAAGAAAGGTCTTGGTGTGGGAAATGCCACTTGTCCTGAATATTTCCAGTCACCTCTTTACATCAGTGCTTTTACACTAAAGCAAAAATGGTTTCATTAGTAGAAATGTGCTAGAACAGGGGGAGGCGGCCTCCCAGAAAAAAGAAGTGGTAAAACACTGTGTTTGGAAAAGTATTTCCATGCCAGTCTTATATAGCAAAGAGTGAGATGCAACTAAGACTCCTCCTGGTCATAGCATGGAAAGGCAAACAGAGTAAAAGCCCTGTTCATAGGTAATAGAATCTTGTTAAAGTGCAAAAATGGTGTAAACTGTCATTCAAAAATAGCATCTTCTTCCTCACCCAAATTGCTGCATGTGTGGTTTCTGCTGATTTCAGTGGCATTTTAGAAAGTTTTTGGCTTCTTTTTTTCAGAGCATACAAGCAGCATGAGCACAAAATGCTCTCTCCCAGTAATAATCCGTCATGGATGCAGGCAGGGGCATGCTCTACCACAGCCAAGGGAGGAGTTTGTCTATGATCCCTTGGTGCCACACCTGGCTGATCTTGACCACTGTTGGGTCTCCTCCTATCCGAGGTTCATGCAATAACTGTACCAAGCAAAGCCAGTTTAGTAAATCCCACTCTGTAAACTGTTCAATCTAGCTTATTCTGAATGAAGCAAATTAAGGTGCAGTTTACACAACAAGCAATTTACACAACAAGCAGAAAACACGCAGTTCAGCCACCAAGTCTGACGGGCAGTAACTTCTCATAAAGGAACAGATGAAAGAAGTGAGGGATAAGTGGCCCTTCCACTTCTCCCACTGCCACAGCTGGATTCAGATCAGAGCAGCTGCTGGCAGCCAGATCATCAACTGTCCCTTGCAAAAAGACCTGTGCTTTAAGATCCTGAGTTAGGGGCTTAAGGCTACCAATTAGGCAATTTGGAGAAATATTTTTTAATGCTATGATTATACTTGAGTCACTGAATAACAAAGCCCCCATATCTTCCTATGTCATTTTTACGCCACAAATCTCTATTTTGCTACCATCAGAAATGTTCAGAGAGCTAATGTGGTGTGACAGCAGCCCAAATGAAATTAATCTGCTAACTGAGATAGTATCTTGAGGTTGACAAGAATTTCTTCCCAGTTGGAAAACCTGTTAGCGAGAGCTTCACAGCTCAATTGGTCAGCTTTATGCCCCATTAAGCATCACTGACAGGTATCAGTGAAGGCTTATCAATCACTAGAGTCTCAGAGACTGTGAAGAGATTAGGAGTAGTACAGTTTAGTATGGAAAATAAAAATCCTTTGGGGTTTCTACATCCACCAGTCTGCTTTACTTTGTGGTGACATTTTAATAGAAGTTGAAGGAAAAAAGATAGAGATGGGGTGACAGTGCATTTCTGTGTCTTTTGTCATCTGATTCCCTCTCTAATACTGTAGGAAAATGCTAGCACAACCACCTTATCAGAGCAACTGTTCCATAATTGCAACTCACCCTGTAGTAAAGACATCATACTTTGGTATGAAACAAATGCTCTCCTTCCATTACCACAGACAGATGTGGCTGTAACCTTGCCCTGATTTCACGTGTCAGGAGATGAAGGCAGAAAATGCTGCTGTGATGCTCTAGGTGTTTCACCTGGCCATAAAGACTAAAATTAACATAAAACACTCCTATCCACTGACTGAAAATGACAATTCTTTTTCTGATGCTCTCATAGATAAGCTGTCAATGATTTTAGTTTCTGTGTCAGCAACAAGTTAAGACCATTTTATTTCCCAATGAAAAGCTTTCATGTTTAAGCACACACTAAAATATTGATTACTGTACTGTTTGCAAATTATAGTTGAGGCAGAAAACTAAAATGAAAAGAAACCAAAACCCAGATGTTTCACAAATACAAAACGAAACACTTCCTTCCACTTTTTTACTGTTTTCAGTCCTACTTTCACATTTCTCAGACATTCAGACCAAAGCCAAAAGCCAAAAGAAGTTAAAATAACAGATTCTAAATATACAGCAATGAAACACTAATCTCATGTTTAGAAAAGGTCAGAATTCTTAAAACTCCCTAAGCTATCTATCGGTTTTCTGCTTGGAAATGAGTTTAAACCTGGGACTCTCCATTTGCGTGCCTGCAATATGGACTGTTAATTTCAGAACAAGAATAGAAACATGAACTCCTAAGATGCAGCTGTCAGGTGAATGCCATTCTGTATCAGTGACAGCAGCTCCATTGGGAAAATTAAGCTGTGTTCCATGTCAGCAATCAGAATGACCATTGACCCATTACTGAGTTAGTTTACATTGCGGACTAAAGCTATCCAGGCTTTCTAGCAAGACTAACAGAGAAAACATGCTGAGTGAAAGCGAGTGAATTCTAATGCCAGTAACTGATCTGCATATTATAAGTATCTTTTCAATCACTGCTTAGGCAACATTTTCTTATCTACAAAGTGTCTGGTTTGCATACTGGCACAGCTGCATATCTTTGAATCTCAGCAACGTATCATTTTATCATTCCGAAACAAAAACAAGTAGGAGTTATTAAAAAAAATCCACCCAAACTTGCAGATATCAGGTCCAATAAAAATGCATGTAACTGAACTGGTTGAATTTTTATATAGAGAGTGAATTTCTAATACCATTCCTAGTTTCAGTTCAAATTTCATGCTTCAGAATATTTTCATCAATATCTGTGTACTCAAAATCAGAATGATTTCCAATTTAAGTCAGCTGGGAGGGAAGAAGTCTTAACAAATGTCAGATCTCTCAAGATGAAGATGAAGCATGTTTTAAAGATCAGTCTAGAAAAGCTGAATAAATGAGCACCCTGAAGTACCTACCTATTCCTATTGATTTTACTGTTACTTCTGAAGGTACCTTCTTTCCGCAAAGGGGGGAGGCTGTGTAAGCATTAATGCAAATAGCATAAGAAGGTGCAGTACCTGATGTAATTCTATTTCCATATCAAATGTGGAAGTCCATCCGTTTCAAGAACTGACACACAGTCTCACCATTTGAAACATGTTACTTCTATGCTTGATATTGCACAGTGACAGCATCTGGCCCAACGATTTTAATTATAAGGCAGAGAGATTTCTCTCCTTCACAGCACACAAGAGAATGGAAGAGAAACTGAACCAACTTGCCCTCAAGTTTTCATGACAATAATCACTT
Organism: Falco peregrinus; assembly: GCF_023634155.1. Taxonomy (NCBI): domain Eukaryota; kingdom Metazoa; phylum Chordata; class Aves; order Falconiformes; family Falconidae; genus Falco; species Falco peregrinus. The sequence continues at coordinate 36,118,455 of NC_073727.1, forward strand.
CAGAAAGTTTTGACCAGATTTTTTCAAAGCAATCTGACATGATTGTGCTTCTAACTTCAACTCCAAATGAGCTCACCTCAGGAAATTGTGAACAAGTGAACAATAGAAGTTAAAATTCATATGACTGCCTGATAAAGTAACGCATGATTGCCATGAAGAAAGCAGCCAGTCTGAGCGTTCATTTGATGTAATTTAGATATACTATAAAAGTATTTTTTAAAGGGTCCTTTTTCTCCCTAAAAATGTATAACTGAGAAAAACTTAAAAACGTAGCTTCAAGCATGACATTACATTTTGCTGCAGAGATAATACATTGCAGAGGTTCTTGAAATTTCTAAAATGCACACATAGCTTTCTGGTGTGGATTGCAGAAGTATGCTTGATATTGGAAAAGATCTACCAAACAGATATACTCTGATAAAAGGCATTTCTAAAAGATAATTAAATTTAAAATATTCTTAGGAGCTATTTCCCCATTTTTCAAGTTCTCTTTAGGCAGTAGAATGTCATTTACATCTTCATAATAAAGGCAATATAGTATTCCTATGTATAACAGTACTTTTCAGTTTTTCAGAACTAAATCTCCTGTCATGTTGAAGGAAATATTCATCATAATTGAAACACAGCCATAATCTGACCTATTTTTTCTTGCTTTAATTGATTTAGTAAAAAATAATTGGGCAGCTCCAGGGTAATTGGCTAGTTAATAGACAGGTATCTGGAAAAAGGCCTGGAATCATCAACCTTTGGTGCCTGGGCAGCTCTAGGTACATGTAGGAAGCAACAGCAGTGACACTGCATGATTACACCTGGAGAAGGCCAATCATACATATTTACATGTGGGAAACAGCAGAGCAAACTGAAGGAGTTCTGTGTGCCCCTTGGGGCCTGATGAGCGTGTCTGCAGTGCTTCACTTGGGTCTCTCTTGCAGAGTAAGGGCATAGGTACAGCACAATTTTTGCCTGTTCCTGTCAAAAAGTGTAGAAATGCAGTATTTCCACATTCTTGTAGAGGGATCAAAAAATTTTGCCTTATATAATAAAAATCCCTGTAAAGATGTACTGTTCATCTTTGCCTACTATTCCCTCAGTCCCTATTTAAAAACTGTCTGAGAAGAAAGAAAAAAAAAAAACAGGAGACTGCCTTTTACTTCAAGATAACAATAGAAATTATAGGACGCATTTGAATTTCAGTCGCTTTGGCACTAATCTGGAAAAACTTCATTGACTAATGGAATTACAGTGGATTTGTATCAGCATAATTGAGTGGAATCTAGTCTTGTGATTACAATGTAGGCTGATCTTATTTTTCCTAAGTCATAATTTAGGATTCATCCAATTACACTCTAACAGAATACCAAGTATTTTCTTCTTTCTATAAACGAGTTAATGGCAGGTAGACTTGCATACACTGCAAATCAGTAAGAGTTAGTAAAAATTTGCTACAAGAGGATTATTCAGTGTCTCTTCAGCAAATATTTGGAGCCAGTTGCTAAGTTTAATACCAAGTGAAACATGCCCAGTTACAGTCTGGGTGAAAATGTTAGGCTATACTGAACAGAATTATTATACCATCCATCGTTATGCTTACAGTTGGGTTTATAACATTTTGTATATGCTTGTTACATAGCATTTAGCTGGAAGCTTTTTTTGGTCAGTGTTGAGAATGGGCTCCATAGTGCAATAGCCACTTGACCCTCACTGCACCATACAGAAGACAAGGGCAGTGTAGGAAGAAAAGAAAGGACTGGAATTATTTCTGTATGAAAGAGTGCCAAATGTTAAAACTATAATTGTATGAACTTCACCTGTTCTATTCTAAGGACATATTAAATACCCTGACTGAATCTCTGCTGTCTCGCATGTGTAAATTATTGAGTGAACCTTTAATTATTAAAGATCAGCACCTTTATTAACCTTGCTTTATAATAAATTATTTCTTATTTACCTACTGAGTGCTTAAGACAAAATAATATATGCACATTAAGTCACACAGACACAGAAATGTAAGAACTATACAGGCACACAGAAATCTTTACTTTCACTGAAATTTGTGTTGTACAAAATATTGGTAAATTATTGTGCATGTTCAAATAATTTTATTAAAAGACTCCACATCTATCAGGGTAAGTACAAAAAAGATCTCTTTCTGCTCAGGCTTTGGACTTTCTCTGAAGACTTTTTGTTAAAATGTTAATTATATTTAACTGAAATAATCAATAAAATATTCATCATCCAGTGGGCTGTGGCCTAGGCAGCCTGTTATTCACACAAGTGAAGGAAACCTTAAGTAAGACTGCTTAAGTATGTGCAAATGCAGAAGATGAGATCCTCAGAGTTAACTATTTTGCTCAAACCCTTAAAATCAGCATTTAGATAGGATGTGGCAAGATACGAGAACAATTTCATGTGTGCTGATCTCAAATATGTGGACAAATCACATCTTGCTGAAAATGTATTTACTGAATATTTTTTTCAATGACTGAGTCAAGGAATTAGCCAGTCTGTGCTGCCCAAGAAGACTTTGAAATATAGTTGGAAAACAAAACATCCACATGAATACTCAGAATGAGAACTGTTAGTGTTTGGATAATTTTCAGTCTGTTTCTTTCAAAACAAATTTAAAATACAATGCAGAAAGTCCTCTTGTTTTCCCACCAGTTCCAGTTAGTAGCACGAATAATAGAAATAGTCTTGATTCAGCTTGTGCCATGTCAGCAGGTATATTCCAAAAAGCACAGAGGAGTGGAAGAGGCAGCATTATCTATCTGAAAATAGGAAAAATTCCATATTTTGCATACTTAAATATGCATTTTTGTACAAACATATTATAGTATACTACACCTAGAATGATACTTATATCTGTAGCCCTCTGCACCTAAACTTAGGTGCTGTACATTACAAAATGTAGGCTGAATTAATTGCACTGAACATTTGAATGTGCAACCAGTCATCTGGCAGACACCCGTCACAGAACTGGATGCACGAAATCCTAAGAAAACTACTTTAAGCCCTCCCAGAAGGAAACCCTAAACCAAGGCTATTTCACACTACCCATAGGCACTGACATCAAAGTTGTGGGAACTTGGTGTGCCCGCGTCATCCAAAGACTGTGAAGAAGTCACTTATGCGAGGAGCAGGTTTGATAGTTGATTGCAGTTCCTGCGGGCCCACACAAAGCCTTAAAAATGCAAAACTTGCACCATGTAGCAATGGAAGAAGTCTTTATTTATTCAAGACCGTCTCTTCTTCCATCCCTGCATGAAAGATGAAATGAAGAAATAAAAAAAACAAACCCAAACGCAAACAAGAAAGAAAACATTACAACACATTCAAAAAGTGTTTTGAGAGCTCTGTCAAAGTAGCTTCCATATGGCTTCCACAACAGTTGAACTTTCCTGAAGGAACTCCACCTTCCGCTTCCTCTTACAGATGTATATTGAAAGTCTTTGAAACCAGTAGGGGTGTGACCTTCCACATGTGGATGCACACACACACACCCCCCCACGTGGGTGTGCACACACACACACACACACACACACAGAGTGATCACTTTAAAGCATCATACAGATGGCAGAGGTGAAGGTAAATCATTCTACCACAGTTGGCTCTGCATTGAGGATTCTGGTCTGAAAAATACACAGGAGTAATCTGTGTCCCCCCAAATCCTTGACATACATGTTTATTAAAAAACTTCTTTCCTAACAACTAACAACATTTCTTACACACCAGTTCAATGACTCTAGTGTTTTATACATAATTAGTAAAAGAAAATAAATATAGTTTCAGATGCGCATTACCTTTTTGGCATTTACTTGGAGCACCTTAAAAAATTATTTCAGTTCTTGTTGATGATATGGTATTTCAGATGTAGCCGCTGGAGCTCATGTGTCTGTCCTACACTCTTCTCTAGTGCTCATTTCTGCAGCTCACATCACAAGTTCATCTGTTGTGAATTGAAGTGATTTAATTTTTGAAAACACTGCTCTGTATAACTGGATACCGATGATCCTGTTTAATCAGTCTCCAGATGTTACAGGCACAGTATAAATTCTAGGAGCTTTTCTAAATGTTATGATTTGATGAGGGATTTCACTCCTGAGCAGGAGCTATATCAGCAGGCTGGCTAGTAGCTTTGTTAATCTTCTATATCCTGATACAGTTCAGGAATCATCTTGGATTAAGAAAAAGCATACCAACTTTTTTTGTATGTGCAGCCTCCTCAAAACTAATCTGCTCACCTCCTTTGTTCTACTGCTTTCGTGCCTTTTTTCAGGTCCTTCCCTTGGGTACATCTAGCTTAGCCATGTAGCCTACGCATGGTCTGTGGAAGCTATTCCCAACAGCCCACAAAAACTTGTATACTTTTTTTCTTGATTTATCAGATTCACAGTAATCCCAAGTGAAACTGTATGTTAAAGATCTTTTTTGAAAATTTGAGCTACAAATGATGGTGATTTGGGTGTTGGAGATAGAGTATGGGTAAATGAATAGGAAATAACAAAACTTTTCTTATTCTAGGTTTGGTGTTTACTTATTTCTCAACATTTTACTCCTTTTTCCTCTTTCTTCCCTCCTTGCTTTTTCCTATAACCACTAAAGTCTTCTTCATCTTACTTTCCTCTAACCTGTCAAAATGCAGTCCTTCTACCTCTCCTTTCCTTACTTCTGTAAAACACTCATTTACACGTTACACATTATGTCTATTCCCCTGCTATGAGCCCTTGTCACCCAGTGCTTATACCACGACTGAACACAAAGCTACGCTTCACCTCCACAACCAAACTTTGGCTCTGCTGAAGGCTCCATGGAGACATTTCTGACCCTATATCCACCTTTCTGAGTTTCTTGGATCTGCCATTCCCCTTTACTTTGATTAAGCAAGACTCAGACCAGGACAGATGACTATCAGGTTAAAGGGGTTAGTATGGACATCTGCTTTCAGAGACCGTAGTTTCTGTTATTTACTTCATTCTTATAAACAGGACCACTGTCACATTTAGCTACAAGAGTCTCATGATGCTCAAGATCAGCAGTGGTTAGTGGGGCTGCTGTCAATCCATCAAGAATGTCAGGTATCTTGCTTGTTCTTATCCATTATTTATATATGATATTTCATGCTGTGTCAAATCTACAAAAGACTGGATAAATATATGGATGACAAAGATATGCATCAGTGTGAAAAATAAATGCTAGATAAAATATTTAAATACCTGGAGGAAAAATTCTAAAGCCTTTTTCATGATCCTGTTAAATAGTTCTGATAACAAATCAGTTCAGACTGTGAGGCATTTGCCTTCATCTGATTAGGTAACATAAATGTTTGAACTGCTGTAATGATGAATCACTAAGTGATATAGCTGTGTTCATTCAAAAATTGTAAAAGCATATGCTGCTCACTCACCTTCAGTATGTCAGTACTTCATAGCTACACTGTAACTGCAAGCCAACGTTAATAGTACTCCTGGGAGCTACAGGAAATGTTTAACAGGTAACTTTCACTACATAATATCTATGATGTGGTTTCAAAGCCCAATGTTAATGCTCTGAGAGATCCCCAAGAAACCAGGTCTGACCTGAGGCAGTTAAATGAATCAGGAATTGCAGTTGCCTATAATACGGTGAAGTAAACCGCTCATCTTGCATGGTCCTCCCGTCTGTTCTAGAAGGTGTGATCAGCTCATTTGTACAGCGATCCTCGAGTTGCCTAAAATGCCATTTCTAAGGTTCTGGTCAGCTGCAAACCAGGTTCTTGCTAGAAGTAATTTTGGTGTAAACAGTCTCTCTATAATTGCAGCTAACACATGCCCACTGCATAACAATGCCAACTTGAGCCCATGCCATTGCAAGGTACAGCTATTTTGTAAGAAGAAATGCCATAAGACAAATGAACCACTAGTGATAATTAACAAAACTTCAGTTAACTAAATTGTAATTTGGCTGTAACTTATAGTGTCCCTACTGCAAAAGGAAGTTTAATAGCCAGACCTGCAGTAAACATCACCATTCTTTACTAAACATCCTGTCTTTGCTGCAAAAGGACCTTTATAACTCCTCAGTATTCCAACAGCTTATTGAGCAACAGTTGCTTTTTTAATATAAAATAATTTATTTTTCATTTGAAGTCTTGAGTTGGAGGAATCCATACAGATAGTTTATGCAGAAAAAGATTTCTGTTTCCAACCTATTATCAGCAGACATGCACTTCCTAAATTTATCCATTAACCTGGTTATGTCATAGGAGTTGCTTTTGCTAACATACCCTGAGTATTTTCTTCTTCATTATTCCATTTCCAGTTCCACAGAACAAATCAAAGACATTGAATTAATTTCATTTGTAGTCATTCATAAAAGTATGGACACATTATGAGTCTGTTTGAGTCTACAGACTATTTTTGGCTGCATGTGTATCCAATCAGCCATTACAGAGACTAAGATAATTTTTAAAAGATTGGACAAAGTTGTTGTTGTCCTTTGGGAAGATATTTTCTACTTTGAATTTCTTCTAGATTGAGGTCAGACTGTTTGCAAATTTTTTTTATGTAGAATAAATTGAAATCAGACATAAGAAACTTTATTTCTGCCTAAATCAATTTTAGACGGGTCAAAGAGAATATTTGGCATACAGTGCATGAGTCAAGCTTCCTGCCATTCTCAAAGCAATAGAATAATTGCACTGCTATAAACGTCAGGAAAGGAAACATCAGCACAAGGATCAGCAATCACAAGAGTTTCTACCTTTTGTTTTAACTGTTTGTTTTCATTTTTTATATTCCATGCGCTTTAGTACTAACGGGTGTCTTACGAAGGTAAATTCTGAAAAATAGACTTCTGATGAACACTGCCTTCTTCCCCAGGACAGATAACTCCAAGTCATGGAGATAACATTAGAGGTGGCTTTAACAAAGATATCTAATACAGCGAAATATCTGCTGTATTAAGTGTAGCAGTCATCACTAACAGTGGTCAACAACCTTTTTTTTTGAAAAAAAGGGAAGAGACTTTCTGTACCACGCAAGGTTGAAAACAGATAAACTGGTGCGTGCTTATGGTGCTTAGAGCACTTCAAGATACCATAAATGTCTTGTCCTTTTCCTTCTCTTCTTGGAGTAGCACAAGATAGATTAGCTAAAAAGATAGTCTCACAAAAGAAGTGACCATCTGACTTTTTTTTCAAGAGCAACACTATCACTGACACACAGTCACCATTAGCAGCAAAGACTTGGACTGGTTATGCTGAAGAGCATGCTTCAGAGTCAGCCTCTGGAAAATGTGAATGGTTTCTGACCTACTGATATTCTTCATAGATTACAAGATTTGATTTTCATAATCCTGGCCAAGTGTTGTGAACACACTCTTGTGTCTTCCAGTACCCCTCACAGACAGCTGCTTTCAATCTTCATCAGCCGTTGTCAGGAACTAATTGTGGCAGCAGACTTGACAGCCGAGGCAGATCAACGGGCTTTCTATGCAAGTCTCCTGCCTCTCAGAGTTCCATCCTCATTTTCCTGCTTGAGATGATGAAGGCTTTGTCTCTTTGCAGCCTCTGACACTGCCAATGTTGAAGGACAAGCCTGTGCTATTGCCCAGAAATATCCTGCAACCTAATTCTGGTGCAATAAAGGCTACCGTATCAGTGTGATGCTCCACCTACATATATTCTCAGTGGGGTTGATTAACGTAAACAGCTTGCTGTGTTAATGTTGCTATACCACCTTTCGTGCCCAAGGTAGCCTGGATTCACTTCCAAGGCACTGCACTACGTTCTGTAGATCCAAAGACAAAATCTGAGAAAATACATGAGAGAAAGGAATTACAAGGGATGAAGGTTCATTTTGCTTCCAAATGCCATGATCAACATCATTCAACAAAACCAGGAACAAGAAATATAGTCTTCCATTGTCACACCCACCACAATTTTCAGACAGATAAATGACTGTGTAACTCAATAGAACTGCAAAGAGATGCGGTTTGGAAGGAAATATTTCAAACTGGTTGAATCAGGTTGAGGGCAAGGTATGACCTTCAGGAAAAGGTTTTTAAGTCTATAAGAAAACAAATTAAACTTTTATCATATAGGTTTTGTAGGCTTCTACAGAAAATAAAATTATAAGTTCACACTTCAAGAATTGCAATTAAGAGCTCAATTTTACTTCTAAAACTAACAACCGAATGTGACAATTGGGATTTCTCAAATGAGGAACTAAACTGTTTTTCATTTGATGTCTGTTTTTCACTCTAAGTAGAAATAAAATTGCTCTTCATATGGAATGATTTTTCAGTGAGAAATAAGTAATGGATAGAAAATGCATTTCACTTCCCAAAACTATGTGTTACAGTGAAAGATCATTCAAACTCAATTTTAAAGTGTTATAATCTGTCAAAGAGTTCAGGGCCCAATGATGTAAGTTCTTACTCATTCTAGCAATCCCATCTGCTTTCTCAAGTGAATACAGAGCAGCAGGATATGGGATTTTACCTGTAGATTGAGAGGGAGGCTTTTAATTCCAGAAAATGAGAACTGCCATAAAGGAGCTCATATTTTTTTGTTAGCATTTTACAGGCACAGTTACTATCTTTCCTTTCCTAAGGTGGTCAGGTGTGTGATTTAGTAAATATCTGGAGAGAAACTTTTTTCTTTCTGAAGATTTTGGCACTCAAAATGTAAATACTACTTGATTTCATATAGCACTTAGCATTTTTGAGGTATTCATTTTTGTACAATAATGAGTCACATTGTGGCAGGGTCATGGCTGGGTTAAAGCAGCTATTCTTCATTAAATTACAGATTACATATATTCTTGGATAATACAGGCTTCACCCTGCTTTTTTTAACATTATTTAAATCCATCTGAAGACCATTTGAAACCTGCTTTGGAATCTGTTATTTCCATCAACTCATCAGCTAAAGAACTTTCTCATATATTTCATGTAAAGATTAACTTTCCTCAGAGTTCTTTTCCTTTCCATCTTAATACTGTAAAAACTTTCATTGTGGTACTTAAACATCAATTCTTTTTTGCTTAGACTATGATGATTATACTACTAATAAATGATGGCTATTTATTAATAGAAAATTTTTGCATTTCAATACTGCCTTCAACCAAAAGATACCACTCACACATTTTAAGGCCAGTATTAGTAGTCATAGGGAGTAAGTGCAAAAAGGGGCTTTCAACAGCTAATCTGTGGGGAAAAAAAAAAAAAAAAGCCCATACGAAAAGCCCAAAACCACAGAAAGACATCAGACCATTTTATTTACAGTTCTTTGGTTTGAGTTAAAATGCTTTCACATTCTTTTAAATACATATATATGCACACTCATTATCTTCCTAGCTCCACCTGCTCTGACATATTAAAAAGTAAGAAAAGAAAGATTCTGCATGTGATCTATAGTCCAAAAAAGAATATGTGAACCCTTTACCCTGCACAGAACACATTCTGGTTTTGGTTTGGGGTGAGCTAATTAGTTTTGTAGTTTAATTTTAATTTCATAGGCTAAGACTCAAGTTTCTAACCACACCATTTCCTTAACTTACTTATCAAGGTTATAAGAAGACTTGAAAATACATACTGGTCATTAAAAAAAAAAAAAAATTAGTATAGGAGTTCACTGAGCTTTCCAAGATCTTGTGTAGTTCCAAATAGCGTCAAAATGGGTTTTATTTGTTTTTATGAAATTAAGACACATTTAAGATTCACTTAACATATGTTTGGTTTTAGAATTTATTCCCAGGCAGTCTGTCCCTTGTGTCAACATGGACACACACTGGGTTTATTCTAAATGCCTGTGGGTGTTCCTACTTAATTCTTTGGCCTTGAAAGCTCTGATAACTGAAAGCAGCCTGGAAAAACCCATGGGTCCTTATTGGAATTAATATTAATATTGAAAGAGGGAACAGTCTAGGAGAGGAAAATTTCTGGCAAGAAAAATCTCAGGAGAACAACAAAAATTCCCAGATGGCGTGCAAAAATTCCACCAGAATTTTCAAACCATAGCATGTCTTTCCTCATTTGCATATTCTTAGAAAGCAGTAATAATTATTATTTACAAATTCCTTTTGAACAGTATATTTAACAAACATATACAAATACCAGGATGACTTCTTTAGTAAGTTTGCAACAATTTCAGCCTATGGCCTAAATAAAGACCAAGCCACATTACTTGTACTGTGGAAAGCAACCTACTGTGGGCAATAACACCCACATTAAAAGAACACCCACCCTCATTGTCCATTGCCCATATATGATTAAGGAACTCATTCCAGTTTTCAAACATTCTTTGATTTATTGACAATTTAATCCTAAAATAAATTTTCTCATACTTTCTCCACACTACAGAGAGCTTTGCCTGCAATTATTTACTCTCTTGCAATGTGGCCACAGTTATTTCTCTTACTCTGTTGTTTCTATCTGTGATTCCTCATAATGGTTTCATGCCATTAAAAGAAATTCTGTATCCAGTAAGAATGGTGAGGAATTTGCAAATGAATGTTCTTTGATCCACAATGCCTGCAAGCAAAATGTGCCGGTCAAATGCATCATTCATAGTCTACATGACAGTATGAAAACTGAACACAGGAATAGAACAGTTTAATGGTTATAAAGGAAAATGTAACAAATGTTTCAAAACAGATTACCAACCTGTAAGTAATAGAATTAACTATTTGAAAAGACCCTTGAGTGCAGGCATTATAAGTAACTCCTGACATTAATTCCAGGTGTTAGTCTTATAACAGGATCGTGATCTGAAATAATTCCTACTTTCCTAAACTTGATACTGCTTATGTTTTACCTGTCTATTTTTTTTTTCTATTAGTGTGTTCTTATTCCCCTGATTAACTGTTAATTTACAGGTCGAATATATAAAATTAGCTGAAAACCATCTGGCCAAAACCCACACCCAGAATTCTGTTATTACTTTGATGATTCCCAATGAGCCCATAAAAACTTTTAAAATCAGTTTCTCTGTGATCTTACTGTCTAACTTATCATTCTAACCACAGAAGTTATACCTATCGATCAGGACTTAGATTCATCTCACAGCAGTAACCCATGCATATCCAGTACTCCCAAATACTCTAAGCATTAATATTGCCTTTGACCACATAGGTTTTAGTATGAATTAAACTCAATACACAATGTGTTTATGATCTCTAGAAAATAATTGTAGGAGTGATGTAGGCCTAGTTCAGTTTTGAAACAATTGCCTAATAAATTGCTGTTTCATAAAGCTATGCATAGATCCTGTTAATTATAGCAGTACTATAAAGACATATGCACTTATCACGCAGTGAGTGCTGTGTTAGTAAAAAATAACTAACTGGTCCCCTAAGAAGTGTAAGTTATGAAGCCATGGGAGAAGAAAAAGCCGACAAAACAGGACTGGTGTTGAACATACAGAGAGAGATAAGCATGAGAATTTTAAAGTGTATTGTATAACTGTGGTGGGTTGACCCTGGCTTGGATGCCATGTTCCCACCAAAGCAGCTCTATCACTCCCCTTCTCAGATGGACAGGGGAGGGAAAATACAACAAAAAGCTCATGGGGCGAGCTAAGGGCAGCGCTGATCACTCAGAAATTACTGTCACGGGCAAAACAGAATCAAATTGGGAAAATTAGTTTAATTTATTACCATTCAAATCACAGTAGGATGATGAGAAATAAAACCAAACCTTAAAAACACCTTTGCCCCATACCTCCCCTCTTCCTGGGATCAACTTCACTCCCAATTTTCTCTCTGTCCTCCCCCCAAGCAGCACAGGGGGATGGGGAATGGGGGTTCTGGTCAGTTCATCACATGTTGTCTCTGCCGCTCCTTCCTCCTCACAGGGAGGACTCCTCACATTCTTCCCCTGCTCCAGCGTGGGGTCCTTCCCACTGGAGTCAGCTCTCCATGAACTTCTCCAACGTGAGACCTTCCCATGGGCTGCATTTCTTCATGAACTGGTTCAGTGTGCGTCCCTTCCATGGGGTACGGTCCTTCAGGACCAGACTGCTTCCAGCATGGGTCTCCTGTGGTGTCACAAGTCCTGTGAGCAAACCTGCTCCAGCACGTGCTTCCCACGGGGTCACAGTGTCCTTTGGGCATTCACCTGCTCTGATGTGGGATCCTCCACAGGCTGCAGGTGGCTATCTGCTCCACCATGGACCTCCATGGGCTGAGGGGCACAGCCTGCCTCACCATGGCCTTCACCACAGGCTGCAGGGGCATCTCTGCTCTGGCACCTCGAGCACCTCCTGTCCCTCCTTCTTTACTGGCCTGGGTGCCTGCAGGGCTGTTGGGCTCACGTAGCCTCACTCCTCTTTGCTGCTGCAATTTCTTGAACAGGTTTTCCCCCCTCTCAAATACATTATCCCAGAGGTGCTACCACCATTGCTGATGGGCTCAGCCTTGGACAGCCGTGGGTCTGTCTTGGAGCCGGCTGGCATTGGTTTCATCAGATGTAGGGGAAACTTCTGGCATCTTCTCACAGAAGCCACCCCTGTAGCTCCCCACTACCAAAACTTTGCCATGCAATACAATAACATGATACTCAGAAATGTTTTCACTGTGAAGAGAGAAGAAGTTACTGAGGGTGTCTGTTTAGGTAAAATGGGTGGAATGAAAGGAGGTGTAATAAGGCCAAGTAAAATGAGAAATGAAGTAGGTTTTGAGAGGCTCAAAGAGGAATTTCGCACTCATCTGCTATTATCCTTTAGTAGGAGACAGTTGCCTTGTTTTTTAATGCTTTCTTTTTTATTACACTGAAAGTATCCTCACTTTGTCTAGGGTTTCTACATAAGCTACAAACACATCTGTATTTCTGTATATGTTTTCTTTTTCACCCCAGAAATGTTGTTCACATAGAAAGTGAACTTTGGCCAATTGTCTGGAATTTCCAGATGTCCAGCAGCCCTGTTGAATGAGTAGCTTTGGCCAGGCTCCAGACATCTGGCAATCCCAAATGGACAGATACTGAACATGCAGAAATGAATAGAAGAAACGTTTTGGAGTTTAATGTGTCCTGGATGCACTGAACTCACTGCACAATGCTGTTTGACACATGCATATTCATTTATGTTTAAGAAATACAAAGAGATATGAAAGCACTACTTTTGTATTAATGAAGTATGGTAGAGGTTTTACGGAGGTAATTCTGGGAGTATATAAGCATTTCAGGGAATATGTGGTCCTCTACTGAGCAAGAAAAAGCATAAATAAATTTGTCAATGTTGTAATTCACAGTAATACTCCTAGTTAGAATGAACTGCATTTCTAAAGTGTGGGTGAGGAATGAGGACCAGTACCCTGCTTTTATTAAAGTCAGAGGACTAGCTGCAGCCCAAGGGACTTACTGGTACTCCTACTAATGTAAAAAGAAGAAATCTTTTCTGTAAGTGCTGGACTGGTTCTCAGTGATGAAGAAGGAAGATAAGTGAGCTGAGGAAGACCATACCTTCACTCATGATTGCTTGGAGCATCTGTATTCACCAATACTGTCAATGTATCACACAGAAACTGCAGCATTTTCAACCACAAAGTAAAACACTTGAAAAGTGTTGACTGACTTGGTTGGGGTGGAGCGTGGGGAGCATGGGGAAGGTGAGAGCACAAAGAGGGCAATCATCTGTCAGCCCCTGGCATCTGCAAACCAGGAAGATTTGACACCAAGAACGGGAAAGCTGGAGAACCAAATGGTAAGGCCCACCCCCAGGGAACAGATAAAATGAGCAGAGAGCAGGTTATCTGCAGGCAGCAGAAGGAAGCTGTGGGAAAGACATGATATCACTCGGTGGACGAGACAGAAACAACACTCAGCCAAGCAGGGGAGTGCATGTTCCCAAGGCTCCAAAATGTTCTTGGCATGCCTGGAACAAGCCACCTGTTTCCTTTTTTCTTTCTTTCTCTCTCTCATCCCCCCCTCCCCCCTCCTTTAAAGTCGCCTTCCTATTTAACATTGTTGGGTTTTGCCAGCACAGGGACTTATCCACATTGTTTATTTTCAGTATACCACTTGCAGAACACATCATTCCTGGGCACTTCCTTGCAGAAACAGCTACACATATATATGTGTATTTTTATTGTAGCCTTGTGGGTTTTTTTTAAATACTTGACTTACTAATCTAGGAATAGACATAGGGGAAACCTGGAACTTTTTTGAAGTGCTGTTTACTTATCAGGGAGGTTAACTGGACTTTTCTCTCAAGATTGTTTCAGGTCAGGGGCAGTCAGGACATGGTGCAGAGGCAAATGCAAGCAGAAGATCTCTCATGTGCCATTAGGTAATTAGAAATGCAATTGTAATTTTGTTCTTTGGCTCTTTGTAGAAATGTTCAGTGAAGCATGATGTAAAAATTCAGGGAAGTTTTAGAAGATTCAATTTCAGAGAACTGCAAAGGAGAGAATACTCAAAAATGACAACAAAAGTCAGACTAAGGAAAAACATTACCTGATCTTGTCTGCAACCTCCTTTGGCTTCCTCCATAGATTTATTCCATATGCATATTTTTCCGGACCAGTTCACAAGGGGATAAAGGCTTTCCACTTCTCAGGCTTTTCATTTAAGAAACATGTTTGGGGTCCCTGAAATGCCTTCCAAGCAGAAAGAAGAATTTATAGAAAAACAATTTGTTTGAGATTGTGCCTCATGTTAGAAAAAGGCAGAATTGCTACATAAACAGTGGGGTGACCTTGACCACCAGGAGCCCCTGAGTTCAAAACCAGTTTTACCTGCTCTGTAAAGGTCATTTTAGGACCTTCCCCTGAATCCTTTAATTTGCTCTGACCTCAATTGTGGAGTATAAACTATTGTGAGAACTTGGGAGCTTCAGCCTGTGACGTGTCCATTTTATCTTCTGTTATGGGTTGTTTATGCTTTGGTCCAAAGCACAGGCTCCGGATGCGAAAATGTTCATTGCCTTGCTGAGGAGACAGGGCAGAACAAGAGGGAAATAGATGGAGGGGCCAGGCCCTGCAATCCCCATAGCATGGGAAGCTGGAAACCATCTGCCTTGAGAGACACAGCCCCCCAGCACTACCTAAATCCCCCTGCGAGCCCCTGCAGCCCCAGGGGCAGCTCAAGATGTGGGAAATGGTCATGACTTGCTCAGCAGTGTTGCAAGGAAAAAGCAGGGCAGTCTCATGCTGGGAAGGGGGTCTGTCCTCTCCCACCCTGGGGATGACTGCCCAGGGCTTCTTGCAACATGTAGCTCAGGCACAGCCCTGACCCCCCCTTTCACACAGACCTGGTGGGAGTCAAACTGCCACAAACCGACCTGCTGTCTGGCTGGTCTGCTGCTTGCTGCGGGTGTTATAATGTAAAGGGAGGTATGTACCTATATCTATCCACCAGTACATCCAGCCCCTGTGTGTAGTTAAGAGCAAATTCAAGCTTTGCTTTAAACAGTGCAATAAATTAGCACAGCTGTTTGATTCAAAACAATCTGTTTACTTGCCCACATATGACTGTGTAAAGATTACAGGAAATTAAAACATCTAGAAGTAGAATGAGTGTCAGGGAAGAAAGGAATTTAAATGAGCCATGTGGGCCAGTGCTGGCTATTTACGCGACCTCCAAACCACACAGGGCTGTTCCTGCTTCTGTCCTGCCACTCCCACTGCCCAGCTGCTCTCAAAAGGAGAGCTTGGCATCAAAATCAGCGTATCTCCTTTCCCCTCTTCTGATGAGAGCAGCAGAAACAACCCTGCAACCTGCCAGTCTGTGCCTGCCATGCTGTGCCTCCCTACCACCAAAGCCATCCTGCATGAAGACAGAGGGTCTGTGTCACCCTGCAGGTATCTGCTGTACTCTGGGCTCCATGGGAAGGCTTGCTTAGGCTGACCTGGGAGAACCTGAAGAGTCCTGTGATCACAGGACAGAGCCAAGCCTGTCTTATTTACCACTGCAGCTCTTCAAGAAAGCAAGCTGTTATGAATTCGCAGCAAATCTTTACCCCTCCATCATTTTGTGTGGTAGGTAAAAGTGGTGTTGGCATGTAATGGTGTTTGTGGGTCTCCTCTCCAGTTAGAGGCACACGTCCTGAGAGACATCGAGGCACTTGGTGCCTCCAGGTTACATTCAGTGTCTTTAATCCAGAGAGAAGTGCCTGCATCCAGAGTCCCGGCACAGGCTATGGAGGGGCTCTGCTGGGGGATGAATCTTCCAGCACAAAGTAAGGAAGATGCGAAGATGCCAGACACTCCTAATGTAGCCTGGGAGCCAGGAGCTTGGCAAGGGTGGGGCAAGAGAGTGTGTTTAGGAAGGATATAGCACCTGTCCTGAGGGTGCTTCAAACAGTGCTGCTGACCTTCGACAACCAGTGAATGTCCAGTTTTAATTCTCAGAGCTATCTGGACTTCTCAGGCCAAGCTTCACTTCTCAGGCTTTATCTAGATGATACAGTTTATTCATTTAACAGAACATTCCCACACTGGAAGGATATGAAAGTAATTTCAAGGCTGTTGTAGCTGCTGGGACGTGAGCTCTGAGTTTCATCTCCAGTGGTAGGTTTCTCCTTGCATGTTTTACAAGCCAGGCAATGTGATCTGTGAACTCCATTTTCTTACTGACTGTACCTCTTTCCTGAGTGAAGCCTGATGCAAAAAATTATCAAATACAAAGATACCACAGTTTTTGTGAAAACATTCACATTTCTTATGGGATGGGAAATAGAGAAAAAAGGATATCTTGTGGAAAGTATTTTGTAAACAGTATACTTGGATGTTGACTTTCGCCATGAATACTCAGCACATCCACCACCCTTCTGAAAAATAACAAAAACTCCAGTGGTACCTTTCTTTTCTTTCTTCTATTTTAATCACATCTGTTTCTTCCTCAGCTTGTTAGCAGTACAGTCTTGGTGTGCCCTATATGAACACTTGTTATAAGAATAAAGTGAGAAACTCTTGCAAGGAGAAGCTTGTACCATTATCACTGTAAGAGTAACAATAACTAGGACAGGATGATATTTTAGACACTGGTTTCAGGCATGTATGATCCCTACTGGAATGGTAGCTCTCTGTCCTTCAACAATAGAGGACCTTAGAATATAAACAAACTAAAGTGTAGGCCTTTGATCTAACAAAGATCTAGATGAATAACATTGTTCCTAAATTTTCCTTCTTTCCCCCTGACTAAAGCTGAACAACACTTGAATTTAATTTCTAAATTGCCTTTTTTTCCTTCATTTTGTCTTCACCAATTGCTCCTCAAACTGATTTCTTCTGTTATCTACCTTTATGGTTTATTTAACTGTTAGCTCTTCTCAGGAGTTGCTTTAGTACCCCACTCTACAGGCCTGGTGTAACCTTGGAGGCAAGGAAAATATTTCAGTATTTTTAAACTGCTTCTGTTGTTATAATAACTATTTTTCTACTAAATATCTAAGATGCACATGATGCTATTTAAAGACCCATACATTTTACTTGCATTGAATAAAACTTTTAATAATACTAAGATATTAGTGTTGTGTGGACCATATAAGATGGACACTGATTTATAAACCGGTAAAATGAGGTATGAGGTACAGATTAGCAAGCTGGGGAGTTAAGTGATGTCATGCTCCTATGAGACATCATTCTAATAATCTATAAACAGCCCCAATGCTGCATTATAATCGTGTAACTTAAGCTTTTGCTTCAGTAAGAACTATTCACATGCTTATGGTAAGCAACATGCACAACTGTAATCAGGCCAAGGACCACAATGGTGTGTGTGTGAGGTGGACATCCTAATAATTCATACAGGAGAAAGACAAGTTCAGCAAACAAGAGCAGTGTTTTTCAACTGCAGAATACAAGTCACTTAGATTGTACAGAGGATGAACTGAACTTCAGGTAATTTTCATTCAATTAAACAGTGGAAGGAAAGTAGCAAAGCCATGTAAATACATGACATAATCCACCATGCTAAACTAGGCTAAGGACAGGGACAGCACACATTGGGCTATGAATATCTGACCCCATCCAAAGGAAAACACAGGTCAGTCCTCATTAACACTTAAGAAAAAAACCAGGGTCAGCGACAATGAGAGTAAGGACAAGAGGTGGATGAGGATCACCTTTTCTCTGTCCAAGACAGTAGTTCTCCCCCACTAATACCTGAAAGAAATGAATGTACACAGCAGGAGGGAGTAGCAGCAGCAAAGCCTCAGCTGTGGTATCAGGGGACAACTTCAGCAGCTGACCCAATTTGCATTCAAAGAAAAAGCATCTGAGTTCCTTCATGCAGACTGTGCACTGCCAGAAACAGCAGCACATGGCTCCCTAGGAATCCCTCTTCTCTGCTTTTGCACATCTAGGGCAGGTGATGCTAGCCCTTACCTGTACATCCAAGCGCATCACATGACTCGAGGAAAGGGACAAAGATGCCAATGCAACACAGGGCAATGAAACGACACTTTAAGCGCAAACTGTCTTTCAGTGTTAAAACTGTATTATTCTGGTTCTGAGAGAATATTAGAAAAAGACAAGAACAGATCAACATTTCTTAACATAACAGTCTTTCAAGTGAACTTCTTTTTGGAGTCCTGAAGTATTTCATAAATACCAATGAGTTAAAGTCTTGTATGGTAGTCCTGTCAAATCAGTACTATTCTCATTTTACTTATGAGAGGACAAAGTCAGAGGGGCTTTGGGCGTGTTACTTTTTGCCATTCACAGGGCTGCCATTGAGATCTTCAGTGGATCTTGAAAGTTTTTGCTATAAACACAAAATGTACTGTCAGTTGAATTCTGGCACTTGAAACTTACTTTTAATACAGCAGGTAACTAAATCAACAAAGGCAGATGGAGGACTATTTTTGTTGAAAAGAACATTTTAGAATGGATGTAATTTGCATGTGGTTCCATATAAATGAAGGTGAAATTTGTTTCAGAAGGTGAATTTTAAAAGATAAAATACGGTTTACTTGTGTTCCCATAAGAGGTAATCCCTGCCCCAGACTCCTTTAAAACCCAAAAGGAAGACATGGTTCTGATGGAAGCATACATATCAGTTGGGAAAAAAATGAAGAAATAATAAAGTAATGCTGGTCAGCATGTCAGACAGATGCTGGTCAGCATGTCCAACAGTTACCTGAACATGCTTTTCACCCAGATACTGAATCCCTAACTCTTGTGAATTTTGCACTTTACTTGGGAGTCTGCACATAAAGAAGTGTGGAAGTCTGGTTGGAAGCATATGATGCTTTTTTTTCTTTTCTTTTCTTTTCTTTCCTCCCTTATTTAAAAGAATTAGAGAGTCTATCTTGTCAGGAAAGAAACCAAACACTACAGCAATCATCCCTTGAAAGCTCCAGATGCTAATCTTGTTTTCATTAAGAGTACATCAGTGATATGGGGATTCAACCAAAATTACTGTGATGATTTCATGTTAATGGGTATTTAAGTAAAAGGTAAGACATTAATCAAAAATTAGAGAAATGTATGCTAAATTATTGCGATATATCTATAACTGAAAAGAAGTATTGAAAGGGAAAGACATTTCTGCCTTGGAAGAACAAAAATTAAAACCTAGAACAAGACAGATTCAAAGTAAAATATGTCTGAAGATGCTCTGAATGAATGCTTTTATTTTCTTTCTCTGTATTTTTCTTCTCCCGGTGGGAAATAAGCAATTTGTCTGGAACAAATTTGCAATTTGATGCTGTAAATGGAGGATCCAAAGGAAAGTTAGCCAGTCAGGGTAGGCTTGGTAACTTCTAGGGCAAGAATTATTTTCCAGGTTAGAAGAATTACTTATAAGTCCTCTTTAATAAAGCTCCAGGTTTGCAAATGTAGCTGTGATGGACAGTAACATTGAAACCTGACTTCAAATTCAGTTCATATGTAAGTTTCTTTTAGGAGCCATGCACAAAGAAATCAGCTGATGCAATGCAAAAGGGTAATTTTGGACAGACTCTGTAGTGCCTTTGGCTGTTTCTGTACTGGGAGAGATCTGACTTAAATTATTCCTCTGTGGATTCAAGTCCTTTTGCTGGAAGGGAGATGAGTGACAGCCACGGCCCGATGTCCCACTGATCCCTGAGGATCAGCATGGGTTACTGAGGGCCAAAGCAAAACAGAACAGCTTGAAACTTTTTCTCTCCTGTGTAAGACAAAGATCGTCTTTGGATCACAGAGCTGTAAAAATAGTTTCAACCTACTTCTGCTTTCTTAACTCCCTGATCTTATGATACAGCCTATTTGGGCCCAAAGTTAAGTCACTCTGGGAAGGAAAAGCTCTTGCCTGAAAGCTCCCCATAGGCCTGAGATATGCTGGGCTTCAAGCAGAGGGACAAGCCGGTCAGACATGAAGCAAAAGGCCTTGTTTTGCAGTCAGCCTGTGCCCCCAGCACCAGCACTTAGAGCCACCTCCCTTTTCCGAACAAATGTTTTCCATGAAAACTCATAATCCATCTCTAGTTTTCTGTCAGGTCTCCTTCCTAACAAGCTTGTTACCTGAGTAGAAAACCTGTGGAAACCACCCGGTCACCAGCATGTCTGTGTGTGGTAGCTGGTGACTCTGAAACCTTCTTAGCAAGTTCACTGTAGGTGGAAAATTGAGGGTTTACTTCCACCTTTGGGAAATATCTTAGAAAAACAAAGATTTGGTGTCACTGCTGAAAAATACATAGGGTATTTTTCAATGCTTTCTAAATTTCATTGCTAAATTGATAATCCACTTCAGGCAAATTAATGGCTGCTGTTTTGTTTACCAGGCTTGAAAGGACTGAGAGCCTGCAGTGACACACTGGATTATGTCAATCTCATTAGCATTTCATTAGTCCTCTACTTCTTCTCATTAAAATCTCAACCTCATGTAATTTCTCTGCCTCTCTACACAGATAAGTAAGAAAGCTCAGATGCACAGAGTTAATGGAGCCAGGCTTTTTCCCTGTTTCTGAGGTACGCTTGCTACAGGCCCTTGCTGAGCCCTGTCAAGCTGATATTTTTAATAATACACTATGTTCTTATTAGTCCTCATGCCTGCAAATCACATTGAGCTGAAAGAAATTTCCAGCAGTTGCAGGCACCATGCACAGCTTGGTATAACTTCCCTAGCAACAGGGATCCAATGTGACATGGCTTTGTGCAAAATGCATGCCTCGAAAAACTTCCTTGACCTTTTGAAACTTTTGTGTCTCTTGGGGTGACAACTGTAGGGCTGTGCTGGCTCTTGAGGGTCCCATCCCACTGACAGACATCAAGGGGAGGTTTGCCCTCCGATTCAGCTGGCAGGGAGGGCAGGTGCTGCCCACCAGATGATGACAGCTGTTCTAATTTCTGGAAGGATACGAGAATCCCCCATTCTCCCAATGTCCTCCACATCCCACAAGCAAGATATTCAAATGTGAAACATCAGACTATTCAGAGAGGCAGCACAATTAATCCACTGGCTATTGTAAAGTGAGTAATAACTACAGTCCCTCTTAAGAAAAGACATTTCAATAAAGAGAAGAAGAAATTTTCCCCAGAAAAAGAAAAGGCACTGTGAGGAAAATAGTGTTCTTGTCTTCCATATGATGTCTGAATATCTGGAAGTTCTTGCTTATGAAAACAAGAATATTGTAGATTCCTTTTGAAGCAATGCACAGCATCCAGTAAAACTGAATGTAGGGGGAAAAATTAAAAGGGCTTTACTGGGCCGGGTTAGGATAGAATTAATTTTCTTCATAGCAGCTCATATGGTTCTGTGCTTTAGATTTTTGATCAAAACAGTACTGATAACACATTAATGTTCTAGCTTCTGCTGAACAGTGTTTGCACAGCATCAAGGCCCCCTCTGTTTTTCACTCTGCCCCCACTGAATAGATTGTGTGTGTGCAATAGGCTGGGAGGGGACACAACCAGGCAGATGGCCCAAACTGACCAAAGAGAGGAAGTAACCAAAGAGCTATTTCATACCATATAATGTCACGCTCAGCAATAAAAGAAAAAAAGGAAAAGAGGAGGCTTTAGGAGTGTTAGTCATCTTTTGCTCAGGAACTGGCTGAGCATCAGTCTAACCACAGGAGGCGGTGAGTGATTGCATCTGCATCGTTTGTTTTGTTTTCTTCTCCCTTCTTCCACTTATCCTTCAGTTATTAAACTTCTGTTTGCTTGTTTGTTTGTTTTATCTTGACCCCAAGTTTTCTTGCATTTGTTCTTCTTTTCCTCTTCCCCTGTCCCACTGAGGGAGGGTGAAGTGAGCAAGTGGCTGTGTGGTGCTTAGCTGTGCCACTGGGGTTAACCCACAACAAGGATGTTAAACACTTGGCAGATTTTCTTCTTTTGGTAAATATTTCTTGTGGCTTATGAGCATGCCTGCCATCTTTGCTGATTTTTCTGTAAGAAAAGATACCGTGCTGTTTCCTAACCATTGTAATAAATTGTGGTCTGGTTGGTACTGAACAGTAGGTTTCATGAAGAAAAATGGCTTCAGACTTGTTCTTTGGATAAGAACCTATAGATCATTATCTAACATACTCCATACCAGAAAAAATTTGTGGAGTTAGAAGAACGTTATTTTGTGTAAATCTCTCAGAGGTATATGCTTTTTAGCCTTTAAGGAGCCAGTTACAAATAAGCAGTGAATATTTTACTACAGGCTAGTTTTCTTACCTCATATTTTGATGACCACATGCTTGCAACCTCCACATCGGGTCTTTCAAATGTAAAGTCTCTGGAACAGAAACTGTTTATATCTAGTGAGGACAGATTTTGGTACAAAAAGATCCTGATCTTTAATAGGGCTTTAAAGTGCTTCCACAATAACATTAACAACAACAACAACAACAACAAATAAAGCTCCCATGGTTATGATCGTAAATAATCATAAAATAGTAGTTATTTACATTACTCAGTAGGGAGTCATATCATAAACATGTACACATTTAAAAGACGGGAAATTGGAACAGAATAATGACTTAACATCACACGATGAAACATCTATCTGCACTTATATTTGTTTTCTTTAGTCTGCTGCAAATGAGTTGGCGATAGATCTGAAATACAGAAAGATCAGAATTGGTTCAAGCTGTTAGTACTTAAAAAATGGTAAACAATTTTTCTAAGTTTCTGGTGGTTGTTCCATCAGTCTTTATAAGGAGGTCATTTTCCCCCAAGTGAGTAATATTTTAATTCACAGACTGCCACTGATTTCATATTTCTATATAAATAAAAGGCTTTAAACTTCAAGGCAGAGTTGGAAAGACCCACATGACAGCATCTGACAAAGGAGTATGAAAAGCCATCAATGTTACAAAATTGTATTGCTAATTGTGGTAACTGAAGGGTAGCTGGAATTTTTTATATGAACATTTTTTATGGATGTATGTGTACATATATACATATAAAATATAAGCCCTTTGTGGGCTCCTAATTATACAAAAGTATTTCTGTGACCTTGAATAGAACAGTGTAGAGACTGATAAATGGTTGTTCTCTGAAGCCAACCGTACTGCCATTTCTGCTGTTTAACAATAGTTTGACAAATTAATGCCAGCTGATTTTTAATTCCATAAGATTTACAATATTAATAAACATTATGGCTCTACGTATGTGTTGGATGAGACACTCAAAATTATTCTCATACAAGATCGTTGTCCCTCACATGGAGTAAGGATCTTCAATCATACTACTTCACTGCCTAGTCCCAGCATGACTGAAGTAGTTGAAATAAATTCTTTTAACTTCAGTGGGACTCAAAACAAGCCTTAAGCAAGTAATCATCTGCAAATGGTTCAACATCTGACCCATAAAATTTGTCTAGAATTCAGCTTAATGGAGTACTTAATTAAAAAGCACCATTAAGGTGCAAAATAAGGAATATTTATTGTTAACTGGCTGTATTTCATCGGACAAAATGTAAAATCAAATTTGAAAAATATTGTCTCTTCTGGTTGATAACTAAGCTTAAAGATTATTTTCTTCCTCGATTGATGCCAAAAATGTAGTAAGCCTCATCAGTCAGTCCAGAAATACTCATCAACATAAATCTTTTAATGTGGTATAATTTTCATGACAGTCTTCAACCATCCATTACGGTGATTTGACTAAAGATCTTGCACAGTAGAAAAAAGATGAAATATGATGTTTGAACACCTTCTATTTAATTTTACAAAGTTTACAAATTAGCTTTCCTGTCTACAATGAGAACAAGTGCTAACCCAGGGAGATCCCCTTGGTTTCAGCAGTGCAAGAGGGGCATGACAGACATACCCATAGAAACTGGTCCAGGACCAACCATCCCTATCAGTACATCTGAGCAGCCCTGCTACTGCCCATCCCAAAGAAAAACAGAAGCAAATTGAATCAAGGGAGCCATAGACAGAGTTGGGGTTTGCCACCCCAGTGGTGCAGGTAGTTGAGCTGGTGACACTGGTTCTACTGCCTCTCCCCAGTTTGCTCTGTGTGGGGAACACCAGGCTGTAAGTCTTGGTGCCCCATGCTCCTAAACATACCCTGCCAGGAAGAGCTATATAGGGTCACCATCTGCTTTCTGCTAGCCACAGGTCTTTGATAAATTAAGCATTTGGTGTACATATCCCCCTTGTTGGCTTAAAATGTGGGAAATTATGGGTCAAGTTGAATCCTGACCATTTCATTCACATCAACAGTCTTAATGAAGGCAGTGAGCAAGGCCTGAAAGGAGGCAGCTTGCTGTCTGTGGTTTCTGAAGCCTGGAAACTGACAGGACTTACCTTGCTTACTCCCTGGTGTTTCTTTACCTTGAAGTAGGATGGCTTTAGCAGTGCTGAAATTAAAAAGTCTGCAGCGTCTTTCATTCTTACGTGTGCATACACACTCACATGTAGTCTCTCAGGGTCAGACCCATGAACAGAAAGATGCAGTGATCTTGTAAATCTTCACATCTAACTTCCAAACACCTAGTTTCCTGAATTCTTGGTATCAAGAGAGGTTCCCAGATCAAAAGGATTCCAGGCAACCATTCTGTAGGTATTAGCAGAGGAGGAAAGGGACCACCTTCTCAGTCTCATCACTTCTAGCAGGGGGAGCAGTCCTGTGGACCTAGTTTATAATGTGGGACTGAACCCTTTCAGGCTATGGACTTCCCAGGTCATGGCTGAGTACCCTAGATACTATGCCAATATATAAAAGGGGCCTGTGTAGGAGCGTCAGCCCTTCAGGATATATTTTGAGGGCAAATGGCTGCAAAGTGACAAGCCCTGGGCACAAATGCTATAGATGACTTGTGCTGTGAGTGCAGCTACTGAATAAGGCTTCAGGACAGGTAGTGACCAGGTTGTCAGCCATAAACTGGTATAAGCAGGAAATAAACAATGAGAGACTCCACAGTACCAGTCCAGAGGCATTTGTGGGCAGCACTCAGAAATCCCAAGCACTTGCAAGGCTTAAGGGTTGAAGTGTGAGTTATGGGAACTGTGTGCCTATATGTTGGACTCCAGCCTCCACCTACCTGTAGCACTTGTATCCAAATTGGTCCCTAAAATTGAAGAATGAGTCCCAGTTTCAAAGAACAGGGATTTTACATGTTTCATGCTATTCTTCCTCTCTGTGGGCTGTGTTTGATACGTATAATTGTTCTTTAGTGAGGCTGCTACAAATCACAAAAGGCAGAAAGCTGTGTCTAAGCCTGACCATTAATGAAACCAGTTCATTGATTTCTGGTGGTACACAGTGTTCCTGAATGCAATTAATTTATATGAACAGTACAATGGATTTTGTTCTCTAATCTTATTCTGTTGTTTCATGAAAGGCTAATGTGATAGAATAGATGAGACCAGTGTTAGCTCAAGGAAGAATACTTCAATTTCTGAGTATTTTAGGTCATCATCAGACTTGATGTAGGTTTTAATAAATGGAAGAAGTTAGGATCCATTTAAAATGCTTCTTCAGTTCCTGCATCTAAAACAGTTGCTCAACTAACAGATAGCTGTTGTTTCTGCTAGTAATACTCACCAAGGTTCCTGTTCCAGCCGTACTGAACTGGAAAGGTTGTTCTTTTAACTTAGCTCACATACTCAACTGGGGCAGCTCCTGG
Organism: Falco peregrinus; assembly: GCF_023634155.1. Taxonomy (NCBI): domain Eukaryota; kingdom Metazoa; phylum Chordata; class Aves; order Falconiformes; family Falconidae; genus Falco; species Falco peregrinus. The sequence goes on from NC_073727.1 coordinate 36,144,423, forward strand.
GAACTGCTTTGCATCTAATGGCAGTGATGTGACAGTGATGGAGGCTTAATTAAGACATAGGATGGATTCCACTTAAACAGTATCTCTTCAGATGCTGTTACCACCATAACTGATGCTTCAGCAGGTTTGAACACTAAGCTTCAGTCTACACTGCCAAATAAAGTTTTAGACCTGCCTAGACTAAGAAGATTGCTAAACAAATGATGATTGTAATTAATGCTTTTTTTCCTGCTTTTTTATTTCTTTAATCCTCATTTTTGGCATATTAAGACTTTTCATGTTCTGTTTAAACAATCTCCTTCTTAGGAGATTTGGCACAATAGAAGGCTTTAGAACAACTAACCATTGGCTAAGGTGACAACAAAATGCTCATGTTGCTGTAGTAAACTGAGACACCTGAGTTCATCATTAAGGGCAGGATTTCACTGTGATTGACTATGAAGGAAACTCACTTGTGCGAGTTTTGGTTTTATTTTGTTAAGGTTCTACATAGCAATGTGTCTAAAGAAACTGCAGCTAATCCCGTTGTAAGATGTTACACATTTCCACTGTACAGGGAACCCCTCTCAAATATGAGTACTCCAGCATGCATGCACAAACAGGCACATTCCCAAATCTGTAGCTTACTTTTTCATTCTTGCTATCAGTATAAGAATGGGCTGCATGAAAAAAATGTGTGCCTGGCATGATGTTTGTTGCCACTGCAGAAAATTGCTTCTACCCTATGATCCTAATTGGTCTGCAGTACTCCCTCCAACCATGCACTGCCTGATATCACATTGAAGTGGGAGGGTTTTTTCTGCCTCTGCATTTGGGGATGCACTCACAACCTCTGCAGGCTCTGCGGACTAGATGGATGCCTTTTTTCCAACCACTCAGCTAGCAGCCTCCTTGCATTGGGCTGCATGGGGATCTTTCTGCTGCGAGTCCTGCTCCAGCCTGTATGAGCCCACCTGCAGACACAGTCCTCCTGTGGGAGCAGATCCTGCATGAAACATACTGCACCAAAAGCAACACCTCTCTGGAAATCTCCCTGGGCCATATCAAAAGGGATGAATTAAATTCCCTGTGCCTATTCCCCATGGAGCTCTCTCCTCTAGCATGATCGCAGGCTAAAAAGATCTCAGAAAGACGTTGCAACTAGCACCTCCCTTCCTTTTTCACACAACAGACATAAATACCGTGTGAAAAGGGAACCAAAGACGCATATAATGATCAAGAGTTTGCAGTCCTCATCCAAATGTAGGATGGGATCATTTGTTTTCTGATTCATCTCCCTTCCTGAGTGCAAGCTGTCACACCCAAATCATTTTGACAATTGATCATCCAATCTATTTTTTTTCTAACCACCATTACTGGAGACTTTATAATTTCATTCAGTAAATTTCAGGGCTTCATTCTCCTAAAATGCAATTTAAGTTATAGATAATTACAGCTTTCTCATCATGCAATAAATTTTCTAATAACTGATCCCAGGCTGCAAACCCACCTGGAGAGCTTTCAGTGCAATGGGAATTTTACTTGGACAGCTCATGTAGAGTTTTCTTCTTTTATTGAGGTATTTTGCAATAGACTAATCTAAAATAATCCTCAGGAAAACTTTAATTTTTCTCTTTCCTCAGACATTACTCCAGAGATCTGAAATCTCACAAGCTTCATTCTATTGAGCAATTTTGCAGCCTAGGTGGGCAAAAGGATGGAAGGGAAAGAAAAGAAAAACTATGCTGACTTATAATGTACCTACCAAATAACTTCAAATGGAATTTAGAAGATAACACTAATTATTAAATTTTCTGACAGAAAAAAAATGAGAGAATTAATGAAAGAGGCATAGAAAAAGAAATGTATATCAAAAGGAAAGGAAAAAGGAGCATAAGGCTCCCTTATGAGACATAAAAAAGGAAAGAAGGGAGAAACAGAACATTGCCCCCCCCCAAAAATGAGAAAACAAGGGAGGAAAATCAGACTTTTCATGAAAAAATGAACATGGTCTCCACAATGAAGAGGAAAGGCAAGCACTGAAGGAAGATGGCAGGTTCATAAAACAGATGGAATTAACTTCTGTGCTGGTGGTATTCAAAAGTTTCTCTTACTACTCATGGAATACAAAATTCTTTAGAAAACAATTTAAGAACTAAGGATGGAAAAATATTCTAAAAATAGCACCTATGTGTTTTATATCTAAAATCTATATATTTTTATTATTGCTATAGAACGCAATGAAATTGAGGCAAAAAGGGATTTAATGGCTTCTCAGGAAATGCGTTGTAGAATTGTAAGCTTCTCAGTTCCCAATATTATGTTCCTTCTAAAAGACCAGAATGCTGTTCCTATTTAATCAGTAGGCATTCATCCATGAGCTTCAACATGAAAAGATGAGATCCTAGGAATAACACATGAAAACACAGGGTGTATCCCATGCACAGGTATTCCACCAGGTTAGACATTCAGTTAAATTACTATTAAATGGGAGCAAAACGCCATTGGCAATAGGACATTGCAGTGATCTTTGCAAGCATTACATGCATCTTTGTTGTGGTTTAACCCCAGCTGGCAACTAAGCACCACACAGCCACTTGCTCATCCCCTCACAGTGGGATCGGGGAGAGGATCAGAAGAGTAAAATTGAGAAAACTCATGGGTTGAGATAAAGACAGTTTAATAGGGAAAGCCAAAGGCGCATGCACAAGCAAAGCAAAACAAGGAATTCATTCACCACTTCCCATTGGCGGGCAGGTGTTCAGCCATCCCCAGGAAAGCAGGGCTCCATCATGCATAAGAGTTACTTAGTAAGACAAATGCCATCACTCTAAATGTCTCCCCCCCTCCTTCTTCCCTCAGCTTTGTGTACTTAGCATGACGTTATATGGTGTGGAATATCCCTTTGGCTAGTTCAGGTCAGCTGTCCTGGCTGTGTCCCCTCCCAGTTTCCTGTGCCCCTCCAGCCCTCTTGCTGGCAGGGCCTGAGAAACTGAAGAGTCCTTGAGTTTATATAAACATCACGCAGCAACAACCAAAAGCATCAGTGTGCTATCAACATTGTTCTTACACAAAATGCAAAACACAGCACTGCACCAGCTACTAAGAAGAAAATTACCTTTACCCCAGCTGAAACCAGGACAATCTTCTACCTCCTGATTTTCTCAGGCTGATTATAGGACTTGCATGCCAAACACTCAAGAGTCCTTTAATTCTCAGTGGGAGACTGTCATCTAAAAAATCAAATCATGAGCACCACATATTCTAATATAAAGTGCTGAAGGAAAATGTCGGCAGTGTCATCTTCTCAAAATGAATCACTTAAAGACATTTAAGAGTGTCCATATCTGGGATTAACTTTGGCTTCTAGTACTTATCAGTGATGAAATAAATGACAATTTGAAAATGAAAGAGGGAGAGAAACACAGGCAGAAGAAAGGAGTTACAGCACTACCATATGCAGCTCAGACACAAAAAGCAGTGATGGTGCCACACAGGGCAGTATGAAGAGGGTAGACAGATCAGATGTAAAACCAGATATGAAGAACTTTATATATTATTAAAACTTGGATGGTAAAAGCTTCTGCTTAGATTAATATGCCTTTGAAAGGGGGGTTATTAGTCACAGGAAATAGTTACTGAAGCAACTCCTGTTAGAGAAAAAAAAATACTAGGAGAGAAAGAGCATCCCTCCTGTCATTCTGCTCAACCCCAATGTTTCCCTGGGCACAAAGGCCCCATGGGGGCCAGGTCCCCTCTGATCCCTGTAGGATTTTTTAACTTATATTTTTAGCACTGAGGGTATGGCTCACAGTTTTTGCAGTTACCATCTGGTAATTTTTTCTTGTTTCCAGTGATGACATAGTCCCACCTTTCATTGAGCCCTCAGAAAAATGAGAAATAAAGATTCCAGTAGTGCAGTTCCAGTTATTACCTGTTAGTTGTTTCTGCGTTTCTTAATTTATAGTAGTTACCATTAAAGACTTTTTAATAGCCACCATTATCTTTATGTACACAATTAACTTTATTAGTTACAGAGAATCACTGTGCAGAATATAATAATGTAATGGACAGATGTTGTCACTTTCATAGCAACCACTGTATTGTTTTGGAGATTATAATGTGTGGATCCCAACAGAATTTTGTTCTAAAATATTTCACTATTTTTCCCCTCTTTTCTCATTCCTGGAGACACTCCTGTCTGTGTAGGTTATCTAACAACCAGAGGCATCCTGTTAAATACATTGTTTTCCTTACTGAGGAAACCAGGCTTTCTCCTGTTTTGATTTTCTTTAGGGTTTTTTGTGTGTGAGATAAATTGAGAGGAGTTCACATGGGAGCCAGAAGGTGTGATAGGCAAAGTCAAGGTGGGTAGGCAGTTGTCTGATTCCACCAAAAATGCCTTCAAGCTACTCCAACCATCACCTATTGGCAGAACTCCCATTCATCTCAAATTCAAAGTGTCTTGAAAAGCTATCATCGCTGGATGTTATTGGAGGCAGAACGTCTAGTACGTAAAACAAATCTCCAGAGCCAAAAAAGCTATTAACTTTTTAATTTTTAAGGGATTTTCACTGTGTCAGAATTGATGTAGTTTTGTTCGGTAGTTTTATAAACCAGCTGTAAAAAGAAAAACCAGAAAATCCTCCCCACTATAATGTGTCTACAATAAAATTTTCATGCTTTTGCCAGACATAGGGATTTGCTACAAAAGCAGTTTGGTGACTTCCTGCAGGTATCCTGCTCTGCCACAGTTCTGTGGCATGTACCCCACACCAAAGGGAATGGTGCAGAGGGATTCTCCACCTCCCTCTGCCATGTGCACACACTCACTGGTGGGATGGGCGAGCATGCCATAAGGGAGCACCAGTGAGGGGCCCAGGAATGGTGCCACTGGCACATGGTGAGGTCCTGACAGTCAGTATCTGGTCTCACATTAGGGTTGGTTGTTTTTTTTTATTTTTCTTTGTTGAATGTTATATATAAAATTAGACCCAGACGTCCACTAAAACCTGAGTCAACAAATAACTGAAGAAAATGCTTTCGTAATAAATGCTGAGACTAAATTTCTGGCATGGCTCTAAAGAGCTTAGCTTGAGTCTGCACCATCGTCAGTGACACAGGTCACTAGAAGCAAAGAGAATTGCTGAAATGGATCACTTGAGGTAGTCAAGGGAATAGGCTGCACAGAGTATATATATTACCCTCCTCCCAATCCTCGGCTCAGTCTTTGTCAGAATAGCTGATGCCTAGTTTGGAGAGGCTTGACTAAGTATTATGAAGAATGAAAAATCAATATTAGAATAGCAGATACTATTTATTTCCCAGGAAGTGGTGAACATAAGGCTCTCAGAGAACATTACCATTCTGCTGGAGACTGCTCAAGCATACTTTTTCTTTTATTTTGTAATATTTGCAAGCTTAAAAAATGTTTGATATCTTTGTCTCCTGGCATATATATGAGAAACAGATAATTTACCTGAATTAGGTCACTTCATTCTTCCACCCAAATATGTAAAATATAGAACTGCAGATGTAGGCCAGACAGAACAGTCATAAATCAGTATGATCTCACTAATATGAAGAACAATGCCCTTACATCAACTGATATAAATTATCTTGACTCAGCAGACGTCACTCCTTGGCCCTATTTCATATTTTCCCAGTATGCCAATACTTCAGCTTCCATGTTGGGGAATGCTCTGCTGGTTGCTATTTTTCCGTGCTAGCTGTTTTAGGCTGATGAATTTAGATCTAGGTCTCTGCAAGCCCACTGTATGCATTACTACGCACATTTGCTCTATTAAATGGATTTCTTTAATGGCTACAGTCACTGACTGTTTGTGCTTGTTTAGAATGGACGAATTTCATTTGCCTTTGCCTTTGCATAGAGGAGGCCTACCACCTGCCTGGCCGCAGGAGCTGTGCTGAAGCGTGGCTCAGAGAAGGTGCTAGTCTCCCTGGAGCACTGGTCCCAGTGCATCGGTCCCATGGAAGCTCTGCCAACTTGTTGACCCAGTTGTGCAGTTTTGTCAGAGTCATAAGCAAGGAAGACTGGAGCAGGCACAATGTGATCCAGATAAGGCTGGAATAAGAGAATTGAGGACAGTATAGCCTGTAAACAACAGTTCAGATGGAATGTAATATTCTGTGTTGTTTGATCCTACTGTAAAAGAGGACCAAGATGTGGCAGTGACCGCAGTGGGTTAAGGGAACACCGTTAGATGTTATGCAAACCATGCTGTCACAGGAACAGGGGCTTATTTCTTGACCTGATAATTATTAGGCTAAACATACTGATCTGGGTCTGATGACGTAATCCTGGTTAAAACTTTGCCACAGAACAAAGCCTGAGGCCATTTAGAGCAATCTAAATGTTGAGATCTCTTCATGTACATTTTCTAACACTATTCTTGATACCTCTACACTGAAGCCTGAGTGGCACCTGACAGGGACAACACCAAGAGTGATGTGGACCATAGTGATCTCTGTCCTTGGTGACCACTGATTGCCTATTACAGGTGAGTGTTCTCTTCTATGTAAATTGCACAGTAACACGATGGATATAGCTGTGGATGTATTTGAAGGAAATAATGAACTTGTCAGTAATATTCCAGTAGAAGACAAGAAGAACAAACTTGCAGATTATTTGTCCAGCTCTATTGTACAGCCATGAAAACAGCAATAAAATATTTGCTGACATAAACAAACTACTTTGCCTCAGCAGTACTCACAGTATTATTAAAGGCAAGAAGACATTTCCTTTATATCAGATATATTATATGGGGGTCATATTTTCATTTTTTAAGTACCTCTGAGACAAACATTTCCTTGTGCTGTCCCCTAAGAAAAAATATTGATTAGATATCCCATAAGCCTCACTTAGCCTAGCACTGTTCACGGCATTTAGCTGCTCATCTGTCCTGGGCTAACTGTGTGTGTTGTCAGCTGAATTGAATGCCATGGCAGCTTGCCCACTCAAGTCATGAAGGCCAGTCCTATACAGAAAAATATGTGCAACTCAAAAGGAACCCAAAGTATAGGTGAGGAAATACCTGAACCTGTTTCTTCCAAAACATTTTAAAGTATAAGCATACTCAGAGACACGGCAACGTTAAAATCAGCAGTGCTATAAAAGGAACATACATGCTAAGTGCTACTATTTTGATGTGTCTCCCCCAAAAACTGCAGACCAAAATAGCTTCTCATAGGTATGCTCATTTTGTGCTCTGTTACATTTTCCTCTTCACTGATTTGTTTTAATAATTATGTTTTGTTTTGACATTTTGAATCATTTCCATGACATTCAGCTTATCATCTGAATTAAAAACGCGTTAAAAGCTGTCACTGAAAATGTGCTCTGCAGTTAAAGTTAGATCTGAGGTGACAAGAACTGAGGGGTTTTTTTACCTATAAACTTCAGCTTTATGAAAACCTCATTTCTCACTGCGTAAAGCTCTTGACAACAGATTGCTGTTGTGAATGTATGGCAAACCTTTGAGTTTTCCCATGGCCTTAACGGTTATATAAAAAAAGCATTAGTCAGAGCCAGCTTTTACTTTCCACTAAACATCCAAGATCACCACTGGGTTTCCCTATCAGTTTTCAATTTGAAAATGTAAAGTGCAGAACTGTTAGCCCATTGTTTTGGTATGTAATGAACACTTAAATGCCTTGTTTTTTAGCGTTAACAGTGTACAAACTTTTTCTTGAGACACAAGGCTTGATTGAAAGCTCATTCAAATGGATGAAAAGCCTCATTACTTTCAGAGGGCTTTGGATTAGACTGTGGGATAACATTTGGGCAGCTGTGAGGCAGCTGTCAGTCTTTGATCATAAATCCAGCAATCAAGGTTTTATTTTCATATTTGACTATCAGGTGCCTTTCCTCTAAATAACATACATAATTGCCACAAGATAGTCTATCCACTTTTACTGCTCCTTTTGGGTTTCTTGGAGGGAAATGTCCATAATATGTTGTGTGGATTTTGTACAGACACAAGCCACCAGCATGTGGGTTCTATTCCATGCCCCTCACCACTCTTACCTCAGTTACCTTCTTGAAAGATCAGTTTAAATTTGCAAAGGGGAGGTTTAATACAATAAGAATATAGGTGGACAGGAGTTTTCACAGCTGTAAATTTTGCATTTGCAGTTTGTCAATTTGATTATTCTTATCTCATTTTTATAATCCTCATTTTTTCTGTTAACAATATACTGTATCTCTCTCAGAAAGTTTTGCACCTTGCTTGAAATACACTTTTTCACTTACAAAAAATTAACCCAAGCTTTCCTTCAATCATTTATTGAAATTTATTCGTTTACCTTTATTGTCTAGCACACTGAGCTCAATTTTCTATGTAATTACTTTCTGTGATTTAAACCTATCCCCTTGCACTTTTCCTATCTCTATTCCAAGGCGAGACTTTCCCAGTACAGTTATCTTTCCTTCAGACCAACAGACCTGACTACCCAAATCTTTTAACACATTTGTCTTTCCCCTGTCAGCCTGTGAACTTGTCATTCGTCAATCTACATGTCATTTAATAAAGCAGACACTTGGTTTTGGGCAGCTCATAATGAAAGAGCTGATTAAAGAATATAACTACATCAGACAGGAAACTTTTTCTGATGTTTTTGAGCTTAAAGGAAAAGAAGAAAAACCTGTTGTGAATCCAAAGGAAACCAAGGCCAACTAAAAAGCTAGGAAAAAGAGGTTACTTGATGTTCAAAGGACTTTGGAGGCATGTCTGTCTCACAGGAAGACTTTCCAAGGTAATTTCCTGAAACTTAGACTACCAGTCTTTGATCAGAATTTTACCAATTTTCCAAATAAAATAATCCAATACATTTTTGCAAAAACATCTTGACACTTTAGTATTAAAATAAGAACACAGCAACTGAGCTAGACTGCCTATAATGCTATTTTTCAGGTTATTTCTGTGAAATACCTACAGTTCTAATTCAAATAAAGATTATACGAAGAAAAAATATGATAACTTGTAAGGAAATTCCCTTTCATAGAGATGCCTTCCAAAACACAACTTTTGCCCTTATTTTCCATCTTGCAAGAGATTTAAGATGCTAGAAAAAGAGCTAGCTTGGCCTGTCTTGTTGCATTGCTGCAGGCAAGATGAAATGCAGCTGTTGAAGAAGCAGATTTGCCTAAAAAATTTGAAGTACCATATTTTGGCAGCTAGAGCTCAACAGCTGGCTGCAGCTGGCACAAGTAAGCTGGAGGGTTACAGAGGGGACAGTCCTCCCTCCTCCTTTCCCCTGTTCCTGCTACAAGCAGCAGCAGCAACTCTGCAGTCTGTGGTAGAAGGGCACATTCAAAGGCTGCTCTTAGTGAGGTTTCTACTGCCACAGGGATGATCATGTGTCCCTAGATCCTGCTGTTGTTGATGCTGAGCACAGCAGTGGTACCCTATAAATCTGTGTGCAGGTTTCTGCAACGAGGTGAACGTCATCCTTTATAGATCCTGTAGAGATTTTTCTTTTCAGTGTCCGGATGCCTGGATCTGTTTCTTCTTTATCTGTTCTGTACAGGATAAGATGAATTCTTAGTGGAAGAGTTTGTGCTCCAATTACTGTCCTACTGAAGAAATAAAATCTTATATTGATTTGATGAAAAAACTTAAGATCTTGTGTTAAGAAAAGTCTATTAACTGAGTCTTTCATTTCATGACAGTTAAGTTAAAGCATCAACAGGGCAGGGAAAAAAAGAGGAGAAAACATGAGAGAGAATCATCAAGAGACTGTGGAGCATCGCACTGCCCTGCAGAGCTAACTCATGAAATACAAGTAGCATACTTATCCAAGCAATGGCATTCTTCTGGTCTTTCCTAAATGGCAAAGAAGTTTGCCCTTTGTTCATCAGGCAATCTCCCAGAAAGAAAAAACAGCCAGGCTCCTCACAAGCAATGCTTATTTGAAATGGAACTGGTAGGTGGCAAAGTAGACCACAGCCATCACCCACAGAACGCCTGGGAGCGGGAGTGACTTCTATGTTCATTTAAACCCCAATTGCCCTCATTTCCCCCTCCTCCATGTCAATTGCTGCCACTACTGGCCTTTAACTCCAAATGTGAAACACCTGTCATAAGAAGAGTTTTTTGGAAAATAACAATAACACCTTAGCCTGATACTTGGATAAATGTGGCACATGAATGTCACCAATGTGAATATAATTGATGCATAAAAAGAAAAAAGAACAGTCATTACGCATTAAAAATATACCCTAAAGATTATCATGGAAAGTGATTTTATTTTAAGAACAGAATTTGCTTGTGATCTTCCTGAGTTATTATTAGGTTTAGCCCCAGAAAGAAAGTGTGGTTCAGAAGTGGTGTAATTTGGTACATATGCATAGCTACACAGTCAATAGCTGCAAAACTAAATCAGTCTTCTTAGTAACCCGAAGTAAATAGGGTAATTAGTACGTAATTGATTTATGAAAAAGGGATCCAAGATGGTTGTTCCTAGTAGGTTTTGAAGGAGAGATTGTAAATGAGAAGGAAATATCCCAGCTTAGACTCATAGCTAAATGTAATGCACTATATTAATTTTTATTTTTATTTGATTTCTTAAATCTGAGAAAAGATACTCTTGGAAAGAATGACAGAGGTAATATTTTCTGTAATCAAGAGAAATGCGATTGTTCTCATTAAGGTATCAATTATCCAGAAGAAATAAAAAAAATTGCTCCTGTTCTTTCACATGGTCTATCTTGTGATTGTATAATAGCCAAGATTATGTCAAGGCTGGACAAAAGCTGTACACTAGAAAGTTTTCCGTAAGGAAACTTGCATTGCTATTTTAATTAGCACAACATATGACACAGCTCTTTCTGGTGTAGAGTACTGACTTATCACAACTTTGCCTCTTTTTTTCCAGTTGCCAAAGAGCTTTATTTTCAGTTCAATAATAACTTTTATAATTGGCAACATCAGTGATTTCCACAGATTTCCCCCTCAGTAGAAACACAGAATCATTTAGGTTGGAAAAGACCTTTAAGATCACCAAGTCCAACTGTTAACCCAGGACTGTCAAATCCACCACTAAACCATGTCACTAAGCACCACATCTACACATTTTTTGAACACTTCCAGGGATGGTAATTCCACCAAGTCCCTGGGCAGCCTGTTCCAATGCTTGACCACCACTTCAGTGAAGAAATTTTTCCTAACATCCCATCTAAACTCCCTCTGATGCAGCTTGGTGCCATTTCCTCTTGTCCTATATTGCTTGTTACCTGGGAAAAAAGAGCTACCCCCCTCCCTGTGTCTACAAGCTCCTTTCAGGTACTCGCAGAGAGATATGAGGAGTCCCTCAGCCTCCTTTTCTCCAGACTAAACCACCCCAGTTCCCTCAGCTGCTACTCTTAAGACTTGTTCTCTAAACCCTTCACCAGCCAGTACATCCAGTTGCCCCACACAAAGGGATCAAACATGATTAAGAGAACAAGTTTCCAAGAAAAAACATTCCTATGAGCACATGGGGGTCAAACTAAAAATAAAATTAAGCATCCCTGTTTTAACACATTATAGGGATCAGATTGCATTGATTAAATTTTCAGAAATCCATATATATGGTTGACACATCAGTCCCTGGGGCTCTGACAAACTCCCTTGCTCTAGAAAGCAAAAATAATTAAATAATAGAAAATCTAAACAGCTTTTGTTTATTTATTTATCTTAGCAATGTTATGCAACTTCAGCAGAATTCACAGTTGGCTGGTGGAGAAGCACTGATTATCCTAGGTCACTGGGGATAATTTTTACTCCTAGTGAAACACCCCCTGATGAATCATCCTTCAGTTTATCACCTTTTTCAGACCAGGGTTTCCCTGAGCTTTTTGTGATTGTCTCTTTGGTTGCCTGCAATCCAGTCTGTCTGAGAAAGCCTGTAACCTTCTTGCCTATGCGTCCATTGGCAGGGCTGCAACCCCTTGAATGAAAAAGCTTGTATTCTTTTGGTTTTGAATCTGCTCCTGGCTGGAGTCATGTGATGGCCCCCAATTCTACTAGAAAAGACAGGAAACAATTGACCCCTATCTTTCTTCTCCATGGCACTCATAATTCTGCAGACCTCTCTCATTTCCTCCTGAAATTTGTTCTCCTTTTCTTCCTAAATGACTCAATCATTTCTCATGTGGAAAATGTTTAGTTCTTCTGATCATGCCTGTGGACTTTCTCTAAAATTTGTCTAGTTCTTTTTTATCTTTTCAGAGACAAGGTGACCAGAGCTGCCTACTTTATTCATGGTGTGAGGAAAACATTAATTTATGCAGTGGCAGAATGACACTTTGTTCTCTATTTCTTTCCCAATAATTCCTAATAATTGAGTAAATTTTCAGACTGCTGTTGAGCACTGACTCCATGTTGTCATTGATCAGTTGACCCTAAATACCGAAGTTTTCAACACAGAGCCCTTTTGATACCCCATGAAGTTATGCCCAAGGCCCTGCAAGGCTATACTAACTGTTTCTGGACAAATGCTAACCCTTTCCTTTCTGGCAGATATTGTCTGAGGTCTATTGCATTGGAGCGAAAGAGACTGAGAGTTTGCAATCATGTGAATATGAGTGGAAGTTTTTTGTATGGAATGGATTGTTCTGTCAGAAACTTGCATGTTCATGCTAAAACAGAAAACTGAATTCCATATTTTTCTCACTGTTCTTTGTGAATTGTTTCTTTTTCATCAGCTATAAAATCAGTTATAATTATATGACTTCTATTCTTATTCCACTTTTACCTGCAATTTGAGGAAATGCCAAAGGAGCTAAGGAAATATCCTATCATTTGTCTTGTATTACTCAGCCATCAGGACATGAAGATCTAAGTTCCTCACAAAAGGAAAATTTTCCCTCTAAAACACACAGGTTAAATCCTTATGAATACATCCTAGAGCACTATCAGCTGAAAGTATCTATATTGCCAAGAGTAGAAAGGGAAGGTACTGCTGTACTTGGCAGTCAGTTTTAGTTTCATCCTCCAAGCTGCTTTAAGGCATCCCTCTATCTTCTCCCTAGAGAAATTTCATAGTGGTTAATGCAGGTTAAAACCACTACTCCTCATTCGCAATCATTAATAAATATATTGAAGCTAAGTCAGTAATGGCATTTCGAGTTCATAATTTTTGTAAATTTCACTTACTTCACACTTCATGAGAATAGTTCCCTTTTAGAAAGATACAACGATTATTTATAGTCCTTAAAGAATTAAGGCAAGATTAACCCCCTTCAGCTTAAATATATATTTATACTAAACTATTGTCCCGTCGCGCTTCTCAGAAAAAGAATGGCAGCGGCATCACTAATCTATGTGGATAGTGTCTTCTAAACAGAATGCAATTTATGCTGTGCTCATCAACTCAATCGATAAACTAGTTAAAAACAAAGACATGCAATGTTTCCAACATCATCTATCAGCTGTGGCTACCTCAGATGTCCACTTTCAGCTGAAACACAGAGTAGACTCTGTGCTTGTTTTTGTACCTGTGATGAGATCTCCCACCCAAAATAAGTATATGTTGCTGGATCTGTTCATATCAATAAATTACAGCTATTTGTCAAAAAAATAAAGCTCTAAGAAGCTTTAGACATCAGCAGAAATGCCCTGAAACCTGAATTCCTGCTTTCAAATGAAACCCAGAACACTGTTGTGGGCAAACTGTGTCATTTATTACCACAGCATTCAGTTTGATCTTCCCAGCCTCTTTGAAGCCCTGAAGAGATGAACTGCCAAAATACCAGTTTTGGTATTTTCACTGCCAATGGAGATCCACAACTTCATTGTATCAAAAATAAACAGCATCATCTTTCAGATTACTCAAAATTTAGCAATGATTCATATGAAGGAACAGTACATCTAAGCTGGGCTTTTAACAGGCAAAATAGGAGAAATTCTGATAGGAAGGAAAACCTGTGGAATAATTTTTCTCTTTTATGATATCCCTTGTTATCAAAACTCTCTGTCTGCATGAATACAGGAGTTTCAAAGTTATCAAAATTTATAGCTTAGACCAATTTCTATGAGTCATGTAATTAATAATTTAAATCAAAATCTCCCTGATTTCACCAGAAATTTTAGATTTAGTCTTCTCAGAAATGAACAACTGCTTATCTCAGTTGTGTAATTATCTTCCCAAGATAACAGAAACAAACTGCATTTCTCAACAGGACATAAAAATTTTCAGCTACCGTATGCTGACACCCTGCTACAAGCGACCAAAGCAACAGTCCATATATTTTCACAGCACCTAAGAAACCAGAAGAAACCATTGTGTCATCTACTCTGGCCACCTCAGCATTAAATCTCATTACATTTGTGGTAGATTGACCCTGTCTGAATGTCAGGTGCCCACCAAAACAGCTCTATCACTCCCCTTCTCAGATGGACATGGGAGAGAAAATACAACAAAAAGCTCATGGGGCGAGCTAAGGGCAGCGCTGATCACTCAGAAATTACTGTCACGGGCAAAACAGAATCAAATTGGGAAAATTAGTTTAATTTATTACCATTCAAATCACAGTAGGATGATGAGAAATAAAACCAAACCTTAAAAACACCTTTGCCCCATACCTCCCCTCTTCCTGGGATCAACTTCACTCCCAATTTTCTCTCTGTCCTCCCCCCAAGCAGCACAGGGGGATGGGGAATGGGGGTTCTGGTCAGTTCATCACATGTTGTCTCTGCCGCTCCTTCCTCCTCACAGGGAGGACTCCTCACATTCTTCCCCTGCTCCAGCGTGGGGTCCTTCCCACTGGAGTCAGCTCTCCATGAACTTCTCCAACGTGAGACCTTCCCATGGGCTGCAATTCTTCATGAACTGGTTCAGTGTGCGTCCCTTCCATGGGGTACGGTCCTTCAGGACCAGACTGCTTCCAGCATGGGTCTCCTGCGGAGTCACAAATCCTGCCAGCAAACCCACTCCAGTATGGGATCCTCTCTCTACATGTCCACAGGTCCTGCCAGGAGCCTGCTCCAGCACGTGCTTCCCACGGGGTCACAGTGTCCTTTGGGCATTCACCTGCTCTGATGTGGGATCCTCCACAGGCTGCAGGTGGCTATCTGCTCCACCATGGACCTCCATGGGCTGAGGGGCACAGCCTGCCTCACCATGGCCTTCACCACAGGCTGCAGGGGCATCTCTGCTCTGGCACCTCGAGCACCTCCTGTCCCTCCTTCTTTACTGGCCTGGGTGCCTGCAGGGCTGTTGGGCTCACGTAGCCTCACTCCTCTTTGCTGCTGCAATTTCTTGAACAGGTTTTCCCCCCTCTCAAATACGTTATCCCAGAGGTGCTACCACCATTGCTGATGGGCTCAGCCTTGGCCAGTGGTGGGTCTGTCTTGGAGCCGTCTGGTATTGGTTTCATCAGACATGGGGGAAGCTTTTGGCATCTTCTCACAGAAGCCACCCCTGTAGCCCTCTGCTACCAAAATCTTGCTACACAAACCCAACACAGCACTTCACTTGGTCACCATTTTGCCAGACCTCATAATCAGTGTTTGTCTTAACGTCTCTACCCTGAGAGGCACTGAAACATCAATATAACTTCAGCTTCTGTCAAGTGGTTCTTATTAAGCTTTTTCTCAATGAATAACATAAACTTCTGGCACCTGCAATTTTCTCGCGAGACTAAGCTTCACTCTATTTAAATTAGGGGAGTTCTATGTATTTTATATTCAAATTCTTTTTCTCATAGCAGCCTTGATTGTCATTACAGGCTCTTGTAGCATGTTTTCTAGCTGCACAACAGCAAGTTGTCCTTAAATTTCCTGTCCTAAACCTCATACAAAACCAAAAGCTAAAAATATGTACTGCGGGGAAGGAACAGCAAGCCATACACTGCTTATCATGATTCTTTTCCCACGTAGTACGTAACTTTGCCATCCCAGCCACTGGAGGCATCTGAGGGACTGATGCATTGGGATGCATCCAGAGAGTCAACAGAGCCACTGGTGAAGCTCAGTGGAAGAAACCCCACAGTGTTTTATACAGAAGCTTGTGAATCACATAAAGTCATATTTTTCCACTGCAGCTCAATCATTATAAAACAGAATGGCACCTTTTCCTTGCAGTGAGGCTCCCTATCTGCCCATGTCACTGCCAATGTCACCTTCTGGCAAGATAACTGTCTGTAACAATAAGATTCAGAGAAAAACCTAGCTTTTAAGCACACTTCAGAATTAATGTGAGGCAAAATTGTCTCCTTCCACGTGGGTTTTCAGAGTGATATGCCGATTAGCATGAGCATGGCTTTCTTTTTAATGGGAAGCCTGATGTTTCCCTCATTCACAGAATTTGCATTAAATAGATGTGTCCAACAGGAGATAAAAAGGAGGGAGAACAGTCAGCTTAAGACATGTGCAAAATGTGGAACAAATACTTGGGAGATCCATTTGAAGGCATGGAAAGGCAGCTTTATAGATAAATTTATTTATGTGTTTAATTTTTGAAACAGGTTAGTGGGAAATATCATCATCTATAATTTATAATATTTCATTATGAAATATTTCTGAGTGCATAATGAGTATTTGCCATACCTAAATATCCTCAGAGTGTCACTCCACATTCCTCCCACACATACCATTTCAATTCAGGGCAATAACTTGGCAAAATTCCTGTCAGCTACAGAGGAAAAGTGACTTGCATAAGAATACAGGATTTGACCATTGGAGTGTGAGTACTGTAGAGACCCAAATGCACTCTCTCATATTCCTGGTGCAAGTAGTCTGTAAGGACAAATTCCCATTATTTGCACCAAGTCCGTTACCAAAGAGAGCAAAGTAAATGCTAGAGGTTATGTTCTGCCATGGTTTTCATCTTTTCTTTAGACACAATGAAGTGAATTTTGGTACAGGACTCCAGTTTTGAACTTTTTCCTCCATTTTGCAAAAGAGCCTCATGTTTTAATGGGATTCAGGATTTTTCTTTTTGGTCTCCTCCTGTCAACACACGTGCAAATTACTGCAGGCAAAATGCCTCTTTAGGCACCACTAGAGGTGGTAAAGGAAACAGGGATGAAGAAAAACAGGAGATGGGGAGATAGGAGTAAAAATGAGACTTTTTTTCTGAAGTGGGGTTGAGAGAAAGTCAGTGTTGTGACTCAGAATTTTTTCTTGTTTCTTCATCTGCGAAGATTGGGGAGATGAATCACATTTGCCTTGTACCTGAAGATAAAACATGTATGGTGGCGCATCCTGGGGAAACACATGACATTCAGATAAAAGAAGAAAAGGAAGATCCCAGGCTTCAAATCCCTTTGCCTACTTCTGCCTAGTTTTAGGGTATTCGGATTCAACAATTTTATCTGTTTTGCCGCAAGGTAAATTGAAAGTAGCCAGAAGGTCAGCACTCTTTGAACCTCCTGGTTTGGTTCTTGTTCCTTCCAGCACAGACACGCTGAAGACAAAAAAGCAAAGAACTTAAATATTGTTTTTGATAATACCCAGAAATAAAGGCTCACGTGTCAGCTGTAATGATCCATCAGTATGATACACACATGCACACAGATAACTGAAGGTGTCTTAGGCTAACAATTGCACTCTAACAGGGGATTTAGCATAATACAAGGCACAAAGACACAGATTGATTTAACCTGTTTGGAATATAACATACAAATCATGGGACGTGAATGTTATCTCCAGTCAGAGGGAAAACCCTTCCATAAATGGGGGGTGAATGCTAAATTTTCCAGTTGTCTAAAATGCAGGTTCCTCAAAGTATTTTAAATTCATAGCTGAAATCTACAGTGCCCTGTACCTTTAGTAACAGATATGCTAGTAACGTTATAAGCTACAAAAAGTTACAAAGAATAAAAATTGAACAGGTTTAGGCCCATCCTAGAACAACAGCAAGATTGTCTTGGGCACTATAAAAGAGATATAAAACTGTCAACTAGAATTTCAAGGGTTTAGCAGCAAAAAACATTGAAAACCACAGTCCTGGAAATGGCAGATACCTGAGCAGTAAGGCAGTAATTACAGAATAGTGTAACTCCCATTCCTGAAAATCCTTGGTGTGTGGTATCCTATTTAATGCAGCCTGAGATTATGAAAGATAAAAACAAATACAGGTTTCATTTCTTTCTAGCAAGGTTGCTTCTCTTACCACCTAGATGCATAACATTACTTAGAAAAACCCAACCAACCAAAAACAACCCCACCAAAACACCAAGAAATACCAATATGAAGTTTGATACGTCTGCTCACCCTGCAGTGAGCGGAAATGACCACAGGGTAAATGCAACCTGAAGATTTCCAAGATGAATAAACAGAAGTCAGGATTCTTGACTACCCTTAGTTTTGCAAAAAACTGTCATGTTCTTGGCTAAAATGTAGATTCAGGACCCTGTGAGTGTCCATACTGTTTCAGTTAAAGGTCTGCCTGTAGCCTGTTGTCAAAGGGAAGGTACTGAGGGAAGCAGCATATGGTTAGACCCTTAGAGAAAGACTACAATAGGCAGGATACATAGTAATGTATCCACCACTTCTAGACCCTTGCTAGCCCCTGTTCGGAGGCTTCCAGAGTTGGAGCATGTATCATGGTTATGAACAGCCTCTGATAAACTTCCTTCTGTGAATTTGACTAATCAGTTTTCTGAGTCCATTTAATCTTTCAGCCTCCAAAACCTCCTGTGCCAATGAGTTCAGCAATGGACTAATATTGGATGAAAAACATTTCCTTCTCCTTCTTTTAAATTTGCTTCCAAACTATTTAATTTAGTGTCTTTCTAACTTTGTGCTGTGGGGAAAGGTGTATGGTTTCCTGCTCACATTCTTTATACCAGTCTTGTTCTAATAAATATCTGACCTATTCTGTCTGAGAGAGAATCTTTCTAAGATGAAAGGATTTAAGTTCAGCATCCACAGAAGAAATTCCTTACCTCTAAACACTATTACGTTTTTTCTCTGTCTTAGAAGTGACAGTAACTAGAATTGTGTACAACACCCAAGGCATAAGAAATACATGGGATTTCTATACTGGCATAAAGGTAATTTCTATTTCTGCTTCTCATCTTTTCCTACCAATTAATCAGTCTGTGTTTGTCCTTTTGGCTACTGCTGAGTGATGAGCTGATGTTTTCAGAAGCTTTCACAACGATGACAAGATCTCTTTTCTGACTGGTAATAGCTAACAAAGTCTGTCATCACAAATGCATCATTTCTCCCTCCATCTGTATCACTTTATGTTTCATCTGGCATTTCTTTTTACCCAGTCATTCAGTATTGAGTGAATTTTCTGTAGCAGTTTACAATCAGTTTTAGTTTAGATTACTCTAATTTTTCCAGAGTAAAAAATGTCAGAATGTCTATCTCTATTCACTCCCTCTTCAAGAACATTTACAACATACGTTGCAGCATATACACATGGCAAACTCTTGAAGCAATTCTATTGTTCTTCTATGCCCCTGCAAAAATCTATTCTTTATATTATTATGGTTTCATCTAGCTTTGCTGGTATGTAAGTCAGACTTAGTGACCTTGGATTTGTTGTTGTTTTAAAGTATTGTCATACTTCTCACCTTCCATTCCTTTCATATTGAAGCTTCTGGTACCTTGGAACCAGTGGCATTGTGACACAGTTTTGGGTATGAGCAGGATCAGGATGTTAAGTTATTAATTTTTCATCTATTAATTGGATGCTCTGTAGAGAATGATGTGACGTATAATTGGCGTTTGTAAGTTCACAACAATTACCTATAGCATTTTCTGAGAGTTGATTTTAGCATTAACCTTTACATGACTGTCAATTAACTGGAAAAAAAATATATCTTTGTTAATGCATTTCCTATAGTACTTCTGTCTGGAGACTGCTCCATCTTTTCTGGTGGCCATTATAAAGAAGGGCTGTGCCTGTTCCCACATTTTGTTTGAGCAACTGTGATGGAGCAAGGGTGACTGTCCTTAGTTTCTGATGATGATACACTGGTGCCGAGATCTGTTGAGGATAATAATGGATTTTGGTTACAGCGGAGTGGATGTAATCTTGTAGTTTATCTTGTAATTCTTGAAATTTCCGTCATCAGTAACAAAAAGGAGGAAGGGAGTTTGCACAGCAAGCATCTTCTCTTTGGTGGTCTGCTTGCTATTTTTGTGTGGTCACGCAGTGACGTGAACCCCTCCAACATATAAAACTGTCTGTTTTGAAGTTTACACAAAGGCATGGTACACATTTGATTTCCGACGTAAATGAGACATAAATCAAATGTAAACGAGAAGCAAGTCACTGGAGAAAGTCACAGCCCAAGTATACAAGATGAAATTTCATGCTTAGTGAACATCAAATGTTAGAAAGTTTCAATTATTTTTTTTTTCCCCGTGGAAGATACTGCCAAATAACCATTGATTTGAATGGCTGTCTGCTTTAAAGAGGAATGTGTTGTTTTAATGAGACCCCTCCTGCTGTTTCACTGCTTTTGACTACTAAAGATAGTTTGTGCTACTAACATGGTGCTTGGCAAAGTGATTGCCTCAGCTTTTGTTTATGACCAAGTAAACCTGCTACTGCATGAGCATGGCAGAGGAATAACTTACAGCAATTCTGCTTTTGCTGCATGAATAATTCTAATGGATATTTTTCTCTGGCTTTTATTTCTAAAGTGTGATTTTTACAATGTGTTGGTTATTTTTCGTAGTGTCAGCAGTACATAGTAAATTTAACCTCTTAAAGGACCTTTTTTAAACGTCATTTTTCTTTTAGCTAATATTTGGTGCCAACAGTGATATAGCCTATTGTGGTAAAACTCAAAAAATGAGTTTTTAATAGTACTTAGCAGCCAGACACTGACACTCCAGAAACGTACCCAGGAGTCATAACTTCCTGTCTATATTTCATTTATATCACCATCTTTCTGACAAGATATTTGTTATTGGTATAGTCTGTTGTGGTGGGCTATGTAAAAGCCACTAATGAACAAATGAATGAAGTGACTAACCACTAAATCTCCCCAAGACTGCAGATCTTTTGCAAGAATGCTTTCACTCAGTTATTGCTTGTTAGAAGAATAACATGGATCTGATTGTTTTTATTTAGCCTCAAATGTCTATATCGTAAAAACTTTGAGCTGCCATGGGTGAGGTTCCAGCTTGCCAGGTGCTCTAAAAACCAAATGATGATGGCTGTTTCTGCAGAGACTCACTGGGGTCTCAGAGAGATTATTCTCATTACCTTTGAGTCATCCCTATTTTCAACTTCAGTGGTTCTGTACAGATACAGCTTTTCCTAGCCCGGCATTTACCTGTCAGGGTAAAGGTTCCCCCAACTTTCAAGCCAAGGGTGGCAAAAACTGATTTTTCTGGTTTAACATGCCATCCACCTTCTCAATCCCTACTTAACTGTGTTCACCTATCACCATGACTCCTGTCCCTGTCCTTCCTTGAGTCTGACAACTCTACAGTCTCATCTCTGGCTCTTCCAATTTCCAAATATTTTTCCAGGACATCCAAAACACAGAAATCTGCTTCCTAGCATGGGCTGGAGCACTGCCAGCAGCACTTGCTATGTATTACATGGGCACCATCCTCCCGGACCAGTTGTATTAACTCAGCCAGACACTCACTTATGTGCTGGCCTTAACTTCCAGTCACCACAGATAGGTTTAAATCATTGATGAAGAATAATTTCTGTCAGTAATAAACTCCCAGGCCAGCCTAGTTCATTATCCTCACTAATGTATTTTGCCAGCAGCAATTTGCCATTCCATTGCATCGCCCACAACCTGAGAGGCACGACAGGGAATTTGGCACTTGTCTCAGAGAACAGAAGCAGTTTTGTTTGGCTTGGGAGGCCACATCTGTGGCAAATGTCCCAGGGACCTTCACTTGCTGGCCTCCCATTCACGCCACTGAGCAGCACGGGAGGGCAGGGATTGGACTCCTCCTGAACCAAATCCACCTGAGAGGTGTGTTCCTTCCACAGGGCAGACCTGAGCTGCAGCTCACAGCCTCTGAAAGGTATGAGGGGTGCACACCAAGTCCTCAGCACCAACTCCTTTGCTCTATAAACATGCTCTGATTTGACCGTACTATTTAATAACATAGGCATAGCGTTAATTTTGGAAATAAAGGGAAATTAAATAAGGACAATGCTTTTCAGATGCCTGTTCCCTTTTTATTGCAAGAGTCTTTTCCACCCTGAAAACTTCTCCCTGTTTAAAAGGCTGGGACTAATTATTATTTTATTTTATTTTTAATAGGAACTTTAATAGGACTCAAAGACACACTACAAGGAGAACTGACAGAAGAAAAAAGAAATCAGCCAGAAAAACAGCTCTCAGTTCAGAGAATCACAGACTCGTAGGTGGTTTGGGTTGGAAGGGACCTTAACGATCATCTAGTTCCAACTCCCTGCCATGGGCAGGGACACCTTCCACCAGACCAGGTTGCCCGGAGCCCCATCCAGCCTGGCCTGGAACACTGCCAGGGATGGGTCATCCACAGCTCCTCTGGGCAGCCTGTGCCAGTGTCTCACCAAACTCATTGTGAAGAATTTCTTCCTAATGTCTAATCTAAATCTACCCTCTTTTATTTTAAAACCATTCCCTGCTGTTCTATCACTACATGCCCTTGTAAAAAGCTCTGAATAACTAACCACAGCAAGAAAAACCTTGGGCATGGGGAAAGAGAAAAACAATATTTCAGTTCAGATCTGAAAGAAGAGCTGCACCAAGCAGAGGGAATGTAACCACAAATGAAATCAGTTCCTAGGACACTTGACCTTTACTGGGTATTATCGACCAAGATGCAAAATAACATGGATAAATGCTGGGTCCAGTTTTTTTCATTTTCTGTACTAGCAGTGCTTCCAAGTCAGTCAAATCATACACAAACACACACACACACACACACACACAGAGATACACATACATCCTGGAGCAAGTTTATTCCTTACATGGCTTTGCTGTGCCTCCTCTAACCAAGCAGGCAATAATATTTACACTGGAAGGCTCCCTAGGGAGATTCATGCAAATCTCATTGTCCAAGAGGAACTCTCCAGCAATGCCTGAATTAAAGCACTGGAAACGAAGGCTTTGTGACTTCCTCCTCCTCAATATGCAGCAAACCCCCTCCTATTTAGGTAGAGCTACCTGAACTAGCAAATGGGAGAGGAGTACAGAACACCTGCCATCAGAGCCAAGAGCGAGGGAAGGGACTTGCTGTGCGCATCTAAGTGCAGAAGTAGCATCCCAGCGGGCATGCTCTGTGCTGAAAACCTACTAACATCTGCAGCAACCAAAACAGCTATAGGATTTCTGTTTACTTGATGTCTTCCCTTCCGAGGGCCACTGGGCTCCTTCATCATCAGCCACTTGGCCATGTTTGACAGCAGCGTTCTCAAGGACAGTTGTCTTATTTTTTAGTGCCACCAAGTGGCAAAATTTAATAGTACTGTCTTCGGTGGTCACTTCCAACCAATGAAGAAACGAGTAAACATTAGTGCCAGCAGGACAGCAAAAAAGCTTTCAAACAGGCTAAGGCGCCAAGATTTTGCAAATTAGAGTAAGAATGAGTGTTATCTGTTTCAAATGC
This sequence comes from Falco peregrinus, assembly GCF_023634155.1. NCBI lineage: Eukaryota > Metazoa > Chordata > Aves > Falconiformes > Falconidae > Falco > Falco peregrinus. Next base: position 36,167,939 of record NC_073727.1, read on the forward strand.
TAAATGATCCAAGTAAGGGACGAGTTCACAACAGAGCAAAACTTTAAATGCATGTAAATCTGTAAGAGTCTATTCAGTGTAACATCATCAAGTGCATGCTAAAAACTACTGAATGGAGCAAGAGGACTTAAGCATATGTTTAATTTTAAGATCAATTATCTTCAATGCCTTGCTCAACAGGTGCTGCTTGCTGAGCTGGAGCCAACTATAATTAACTCCGAGAATCAATGTGGGGAAGCTGAAATTTCCCATAGGCTGATGGTAATTTCTGTTATATTTTAATGGGAGGAAAAAGATTCACCTCTTCCTGGTACAATGTAATTATGAAATAGTCTTAAACCATGGATGCAGTTTAATAAAGTACTGAATTCTTTTTTGTAAGCATATGAACTACACCAGTCCCCAAGAGGTCACCATGGGAGATATTGAAAAGCAACAGTACAATGTATCCATCTGAAACAAGCATTTTCCGAACTTTTAAAGGTTTCTTTTAGATTTGCCTGTAAATAAAGGGACAGTGGTACAGATCTTAGTGCTACATCAGCTTTCTCCTGGGCTGATTCTCCTTCAGTTTTCCTCTAGATATATGGAGAAATAAACACAGATACATTTCTGGAACATGAATTTATATTTGGAGTATTCTCCAGATGGAATTAGCTGGAGTATAAAACAATGACTTGCATTCTTAAAACAAACAAACAAACAAAAATGTTAGTGTTTTAGTGCAACACACTACATCCATCAAGCTAACTGAAAATGTTAGTATCAGAGGAGGAATCTCCTAGTATAAAAATTGAAGTGAAGTCTTATTGGAAGCGCCTAAGCAACCTTTAGGAACAGGAGGGCTTCTGTATAAAATGTTTTGAGAAAGAAAGAGCAATGCAGTCAGGCTGGCTGGAGCTGCAGTAAGGGCTGGGAACATGGGTGCAAACAGGTAGCCTTTTCTCAGTGGGAAAAAAGCTTTTGCTCATTTCAGAGGAATCTGGGTAACACAGTTTCCTTTCAAAGCCATTCTTCATGTAAAGCATTGGAAAATGGCACACTCAGTCCAACTGTTCATTCGGAGAGCTTGGGGGCAGCACACTCTTTGTAAATAGTGGTATAAAATGAAAGCTGAAAATAGGTTAAAAATCTTCCTGTTTACTAATATGACAATAAAATGTATCACTATATAAAACCAGCCCATAAGCACCATTTAAGGATAGGTCACGGGGCTGAGAGCAGCTTGAGCACTTATCCATCACTCCTGATGCATCTCAGGCTCCAAGTGTGATGCCTGTGGCTAACAGGTCCAGCGAGAGGGCACATTCATCCTGTCCACTTCAAAGGTCAGCAGCAAGTACTTCTGGCTCCCCTTGCTTCTCTGGGCCATTTTTCTTCTCCCATTCCTACAACACTATGCAAGATTTGTTCCCAAGGGATACCATAGCTCCACTGCCAAGCTAGATCACTGCGAAGGCATCAGCACTAAGAGACTCTTGTGCTAGGTATGGCCTTTTGAGCAGCCAGTTGTACTGGAGACCAGTGAACAGCTGAGACCTCTCAAACTGAAGGTCTGCATCAATGCTACCATTTTTATAAGGCTAGGTTTGCAGAGTGTTTAGATACCCACTACTAAATGATTAGACTATACAGTTATTACGATAACATGTTAAAGACGTGTCTGAGGGAGAAAAAAAATGTTTACTTTTAATTTAAATCAGGGCATATTAACATTAGGAGCAGTTCATTATCTTTTCTAGGAATTTAGTCAAGAATTGCAAGACTAACACTGTGTTTATACACTCAGTTTAGCATCAAATATTTTTTCAGTAAGTTGATCATAGAAACAAGCCTTCCCAGAACTGCAGCCATAACAGTGAGACATAACAGATGGAGAATGTATCTTCTTTTGCCCGTTATACCTCTGTTACTTCAGTGGTGACACAAGAAACCAATCAACTCCCCTGTCTAGAGTGCAGAAGGGCTAAAGAGGAGCTGAAACGTAAGATGAAAAAGAAACCACGAAAGCCACAATAATCTTCAGGGAATTAATCTATTTTGTATTTCATCCATTCTAGATTAAAAGATCCATTGTAGTTACATGGCAGCCTTACACATTTCCCACACAGGTATCTTCCTACCCTTTTCCTCATGCATTTATCATACGCCTTCATAAACTGTGCAAGTTTATCCTGAGGAAATTTTTCTACTGAAGTGCAATCTATTCAGCTAAATCTCCGTTAACCTGACAGCATCTTCCAATTAGTCCTTCCTATTCAAGCACATGCCCTGTGTGCTACTTCAGGCACATTCAATTAAGAGGAAGAAAAAAGTTCAGTAGACAAGCTTGACATTAATATAAACAAATTAGTGTAATTTCTTCATGCACAAAGATACCACAGTTCAGCTTTCAATATAGCTTTCAGTTCAAAGGGATTTAAATACAGATAAACTTGCATAGGTACAAGTTCAGGAAGTAGAAGAAAGGTGACGTTAACAAAAAAGTAAAAATGTCTCTGAAAATCATGGACCTTTATCTGGATCACTAGGATAATAAAATTAAGAGTGATTTCAGCGTCTTCTAATGACACTGAATTTTTTATACTGACAACACTGTAAAAAGAGACAACCAATTTAATAGCAAGTATGGATTGCATACTTGCTCAGAGAAACACAAAGCTATAGTGAGCTTGGTCTTCTGCAAGATCAGAGAGCTGTAGTCTGCTCTCCTCCCTGCCCAGAGAGCACTGCACACCATCAATCTGGCTCTGTGTAAAACAACAAAACCAGTTTTATACATAAAATTCTATTAGGACAGATTCTTCTTAGCCATCTACCATGAGTGCTTCTGCCATTTATTTCTCTCCATGCCAGTCTCTCACTCTGTTCCATTGCCTCAACTAGTTTCTCTCTCAAGCGGTCCAAGAGACAACATACTCAAGCTGAAGCTGCAGCAATTTGTCCTCAAAGAGTATTTAAACAATGATCACCTGTTTCCGTTCTGGGAAAGAGTTTCTCTTACTAGCAGCTTTTCTGGTCTTTAGTTTGATGAAATGATACAGCTGAGAAAAAAAAAAACAAACCAAAACAAAACAACAAACCAAAACGATTTTTCTTTCAAGCTTCAGCTGGGATGTCTTAAACACAAAAGACTATACCAAAGCACACAGAAATGTTAAAACCCATACTTTGTTATAGAGTAGATTATCTCTAATTGCATTTATTTGTCTGTTTAAAAAAGCACGGGTTTCCTCAGCTGAAGTAGTGCTTTCCAGTGCAAAGCATTTGCTTCATGTCAAAAACCTTGGTTGACTAGCACAGAGTTCAGCTGAGGGACCAATCCCTTCTGCAACAGTAATTATAACTATTTCCGAGAAGGCTAATTATGCTCCCTGTTAATTAGGATCTAGTCAGTGAGACACGCTTATAGGTGTTCCTCAAGGATAAGACACATAATACGAAACATTATTGCAATGATACTAATGGGCAACTACTAGACTATTAGGCTGTTCAGACCTCAGTTGAGAAAACTGTATTTCTACCTTAAGATCATCAGGAACTTTCAAGTTATTAGAAGCTGGCCATTCACTTCCACAGTTCACCATATATGATCAAGACAGGAAAATATTGGCTTTACATAAGCAAGAAAGAACATCCAACCCTCTTTACATGTCACTGTATCATAACCTAATGTATCAAAACCTGGAAAAATTGAAGATACATGTAACAAGCATTATGAATCTTGTAAACATAGAAGCCAAAAATTGTAAGTTGAAAGAGTCCCAGAAAAGGCATTTTAATAGTTTCAGAGCAAATCACGTGTGTCCTGATTTAAATCAAGCATTGACCTACTTTTTATAAACATACACATTAGTTATGCTTTTTGCCATATGCTTACTTAGCTAACTATATCAAAATCTAGTTATTTATAAAGAAATAGACTGTGGACTGTTGAGCGTCATGATAAAACAAAAAGCAAGAGTTTACCCACACAAGTAACAGAAAACATCTTGTAAATGGCAAAACCAGAATAAAATTTAATTTGAGCAAGAAAAAAATCCAGAAAACCAAGGACACAGAGAGGCTCACAAACTCTTCATGACTTGAAATACGCTAACATGGGGTTTGGAAGAATTTCCACCACACTGAAAAAGTAAAAAATTATGAGAAACAACTGCCCTTGAGCATTGGGAGCAGAAAGGGAAGACCTGTATTCATGGATGTAATTCATATTTTGAGTAATTTGCCTTGCTTTCAGCAAAAAAGGGAATTCAGCCAACGACATATGTTTGATCTCACTGCTAAGCACGTAGATAATCTGATTTTCATGCGGGTTGTGTTTTAAAAGGTCTCATGCGCCCATTGAGCGTTGGTAATGCCTGAAACACTGCTCCCTGTAAGAACAGTGGTGGTCACTGCAACAACCAGGTCAGGAGGTGGATAGCTAGAGCAAAGCACACTTCCCAGCTTTATCAAGCTTTCATTTTCTGGTGTCTTTCTTCACTCTGAGATGCCTCTGAATGTCAGAGATAAAATTCCCACTTTGAAAGCTGTCTCAAAACCCACAAAGTTAAACACTGCAAAACCAACCACAACCACCATCCCATCTCTTGACATTTTGGTATCTAGCACCTTAGTAGTGTTCAGGAGTTTAATACAGATGAAGTGTATTTGGACTTTGTCAAATTAGAGGTCATGCAAAAAAACCCCAAGAAAATGTGCGTGATTGTCATCTCAACTTTTTTGCTTTGCTGGCTAGGTAAACATGGACTGGAGTGCGCTAAAGGGAGGTGTGATTTAAAAATAGAATTAATATGTTAAGAATATGAATACTTTTCTTGGGAGAAAACTTGAGTATCACTTAGTTTGTGCAATGTTTGCTTTAAAACTTAAGGCTTATTCAAAACCAGCACACTGTGAGTGTAATTCACCTCTTGACAGTAAAGCCACTGCCTTGGGTGATTTCAGCTAGCCCATTTTACTTCCCAGCTGAGGCATACACAGCCTGATATCACAGTTCAGCTGATATTGGGGAGGCAATTCTAACTCAGTCATTTATGACCCCGAGAAAGCACTTGCCTCCTGCACTGGCTTAGACACACTGACGTCTGGGAAGATGGACTGGAGTGCAATCTGTGCTGCCCAGTCTGAGCAGCGCTGCAGGTCATTTGGGGGCAGAAGGCTGCAAATCACTGCAGATCTACTTCAAAGCATAATGCAAATCTGTTTAAAGCAAAATAACCAGGTTAGCTTCTTGGACAGCTGCAAATTCTAGCAGAATTACACCCTGGACATTTTAACTAATGCAAATGTCTCCTTGAGGATTTGAGCTTAGGAGCGTTGGGCATGGGGGCACTTACAACCTGGAGTTGGTTTCATGCATGGATCAGAGCTGAAATTGAGGAGACACATCAGTCTGCTTTACCTCTCATGCAGGACTTTAACTAGGGTAATGACAGGAGGAGTGAAACTGTTTTGGATGGTTGTGCTTGCCCGAGCAGCCTTCCCACAGTGGCCACCATGTTCATCTGCGTATAGGCCCATAACTTGAAGTTGCATTGGGAGCATTTTAGGCGGTTTTAAAAACAACTCAGAAAATATAAACTGTCTTGTTTGTGTTTTTCTCTGGCTGAGCTCCTGTCCAGACACCTGCATACACAGAGGTGGCCTAAATTACATTTTTCCTTATATTTAAATAATTCAGAAACACTGAGCAGAGGGAGTGAATATTAAGTATTTTGAAGGTCTTTCAAGGGTCCCTGAGAGAGAATTAAAGGATACTGCTTTCAGTCAAAGTGGAGATGGCACTTTCTCAAAACTGAGAGGAGGTAGAGCTTGAGAACAAACGTTCCAGTAACAAAATATTTAAAATAACTGCACTCTTCACTGAAAATGTATATCCTGTTCTCCAGAAGTAAAAAAAGAAAGACCATGTTTTCTTGGTCTTGTATAATAAGATGGTTTTATGTATTTCTTCTTGTATATCATTCATATATAAGACACTCCATGCTGTAGAGGTTTCTATAGCAACGGAATAAAATCTTTTACCATAGTAGCTGTTCTTTTCCCAGGTATACTTATCAGCTGGTTATAGTTCAGCCTTTGAAATTAAATTTCTTGTCTTTATGGAGCTGTACATCTCATATTAGAAACTATTATCCACTTAGCTTACATGAGTAAATACTGATGCCTCAACTCCAATTAACAAAGGCAGAAATGAATGCAGGAATTTGAGTGGCAGAGAACACATTGCTGTGTCTGAGTGCTTGTTGTAAGGTGCTGGTTTTCCAGGGCCTGGAAGGCTGAGTACAGACAAGCCCCAAAATCTGGCACACAACAAGCAGAACTGTCCAGCAGGAGGAAGACCTCCCTCCAGGGAGCCATGGCACTACCATTCTTCAGGAGGCTATCCTAAAGAAAGCACGACTGATAGGACCTACCCAGCCTGGCCCAGAGGCTTTAAACCAACCTTAAGTTCCAATTTTAACTGGCTTCTCTGTTTAAAAGTACTTTTTCCAAAGCTGTGATGCAACCTTGAGTGGAGATTGTTTCAAAGCAACCCACTCTGTGCCATGAAACATATTTGGTCTCTTAGCTGTAAGTCTCCAGGTTAGAGCTTCCCAGCCCCAGCCCAGTGGCTGAGCTGCAACCTCATTCACTTCCCTGAAAACCACAGCAAAATCAACCACAGACCCAGGAGGGGCATGATGAATCTGAAAGTATATTGATTTTGCTTTATGGGCTATCACAGCAGATACTTTCACATTACCATTCTTACCACAAATATTCACTCTAATTTAACTCAGTTTCTCTTCTGTAATTCAATAGAAGATCAATCACTCAGCAGAACAAGGCACTGAAGCAGCAAGTAAATAAAGGAGACAGGTTCTGCTGCTGCCACATTACTTCTGTTTCGTCATGCTGCATGTGTCACCAGGGAACAAGGATTACTTTAATTACCAACTGCTTTAATGTCAAATAGTTATTAAGGAAAATTGTGAATCACATTAATTTACTTTGGCAGCATGACAATGGGATCACTTTTAGTCCTTGGCAGCGGCTTGGGGAGGCCGGTGGGGATGGAGGAAGGGATGGAAGGAAGGCACTTCACAGATTTCAGAGGGGGTGTTCTCATTCAAAAGAAAGTATGCGATGGCTTTCAAACTGATGTTAAGCTGAGAATGAGCTGGGGCCACAACACAGTCTATCAGAACTTCTACACTGACGATCAGCAGTCCAGAAATGTTCATTATCTTCCATTTCAGCAGTTCATCATTGACGCAGCTGGCAATAAAGGTTTGTTCCTTTGACTTCTGCTTTTCCAAACGCGCCTGTGAACTTTCAAAATCCCTGATAGGTTAACATGGAAAGTGTACCCTGCCCTAGCCCAGACACTTGGGAACACCATTGGAGAGGTATAACTAGATATACTTAACGATGAGAATCTTTTTGAGACTTCTGAGTTTGAGACCTCTTGGTGACAAGATAGTGAGCCTAGACAAGCTTAAAAGGTGTGACGCAGTACTGCAGTGCTATTTTGTGTTGCATGCCTCTTTTCCCCTCTACCCTGGTGTCTCTCTTTAAAGGTCAAAGGAAGATCTAAATTCAGGCAGTTTTATGTACCTTCTCCTTGGCTGCAAAACGTCCTGCCTCCTCTCTGCTCCCTGCTGCCCAAAGCTAAACACTAATTGTTCCATCTCCACTATACAGAAAAAACCAATAAAACTCAGTTTTGACTTATTTCTTGGTTGGTTGGTTGGGGTTATTTTTCGTTTTGTTTTGTTTGTTTTTAAACTCAGATGATCTCAGCGATCCACTTTCCCGTTCAGTCTCATGGAGAGCTGAATCAGCTCAAGCAAGGAAACTGTTAATAAATGATAGAGGTCAAAAATTTCTTAACTGCATTTCTGTGCCCAGATAATGTACATACAGAGAGCTGTATGATAGACCATAAATTGCAAATTAATATCTCCTGAGATTACAGAGCATGCAGTGACTTTCTGCACTGGTACAAGTAGCATTTTTCAGGCTAAAAAAACCTCAAACAAGAGAAGTCACTAATAAGGATTTTTCTTACCTTTCAGACCTTGAAGAAACAAAGCAAGTCCATATTTCATCCCCTATAACTCCTCTGAGTTAATGGCTATTTCCAACTAATTTAAACTTACGCTGAATCTGTTGGGGACTGAGGGAAGGTCAGCCTCCAGAAGCGCTCTCAAGCTTTCTTTTTTATTCCTGGCTAGAAGTGGGAATACATGAGGGTACATGCTAATAGCTGTTCCAGGAGACCGTTGTCACAGCCTCTGAGATAAGACCAGGACACTGACTGTCATGTCCTCTTTGCCTGTGGCACCAAAACCACCTTTCTGTTCATCCAGGGCTCTGACAAAACCCATATAAAGTCCTGGTGGCAGATGGTGTGGACTTTGGTTGTGTGTTCCCAGCAATTTTGTTAGGAAGAGGAATGGTGTGATGTGGTGTGAAACCCCCTGAGGGTAAGGGGTTGACCTGAGCCATGCAGAGGAAGACCTGACAGTCCTGTGGAGAGGGTAGTGGTCAGGCAGTGAGAGACACAGGTTTAGCAGGGAGGTTGCTGAGAGAGACAGAGATAAGATGCCACCTCACAGGTGACAGGAACAACTTCCCTAGGGGCCACAAAGGACTCACAGAGTTTGCTACAATCAGAAATCCACTGAGCTGGCTGAAATGAGAGCAGAAGGCATCAGCGCTGCAGAGGGCAGAGAGACAGTGGCATATAAACCCTTTATTTATGTTATTTCCTCCCTAGCCCCAGCGTTTTCTCTAAACTAAATGTTACTGACCATGGCTTGTTTTCTAATAGCACCCGGCTTGTTAAAGCTTGAAACCTTTTTGGTCTTTTAGGGACGCTCACAGCACAGGGAAGCCCTGGCAGGTCCAGTGCAAAGCACTGGCCCAAACCCTCCCAGATCTGCTAAAAATTCAACTCCTTCAAGGGAATTATACCAGCAATAAGTACTGAATGCTGCCTTCACAACACTCAGCAGGTATTTTCACTTAAGTACTTCAGTAAGGCAAAGCTTGTTATCCTCTCAGTCTTCTGTCTCCCTGGGTGGATGCTCCAGGCATTTCGGGGGATGGTAGCTCAGTAGCCAGTCTGCATGGCCAAGGCTGGGCAGGGCACACTGCCTTGCAGAGCTCCAGGCCCATTTGTGCTTGGTGTGCTCTTGAAAAGGTGGTGCAATGCCACTGCGCATTTGATAATCTGGTCCACAGATCCAGTCCCTATCAGCTGGCCCTATTTTGGTATGGGAACTGCTGGGGTTTTACAGCATAGTTTCAAAAAGGTCCATATCTCTTAAAGTCCTACGAAATCTGCCGTTTCTGAAGAGCTGCTATGACAATCACTTCAATTCCACTGTCATAAAAAGGTTTCCTGGTTGGCTGGTTTGTTTCTTTCTTAAACCGTTGCTGTAATGGCAATGAGCATGTTTGTTTTCTGTAGTTTGGGGTTTTTTTTTCTTTTTCAAAGGAGAAATAAAAAAAATACCAGAAGTATTTCAGAAATGATAACAAAATGCATTTCAGAAAACACATTTACATTTTAAGGCACCACTTTGCAGGGAAAATGTTCCCCTGAGATTTCAAAACCAGAGGCAATGTAAGTTATATGACAAATGACACAAATGCAAGCCACAGGTATGCTTAACATTTTCTGTGTCATTTTTGAGACAGTTTTGAAGGCTGGCTATTCTTTTATTTGGATTCCTCAAAATAGCTTCAGGCAATCATAAATGTAAATTGAACCCTGCCTTCCAAGAAAACGAGTTGGAATCAATAACTTAAAATATTACTCTCGTTTCAAGCAAGGGTAGATTGCAAGGAAATGATGTGCCAAATATGCTGTCTTCATTCTCTACATCTATTGTCTTCTGAAGATTTTTCAAGATTATATTAACCAGAAATACATCCCTGGAAAACATTTGTGTTTTAATAAGCACTGCAATGTCTTAGCAGTGTTCATTTTCCCTTTTTTTTCTCCCAAGTATCCAGACGCTTTTGTATATAAGAGTCCTAGAAATAATTTAATTTCAAGAATGCCTTTTTTTGCTCAAACTGCCAGATACCACAAGGAAAACTGGATTACAACAGACTAAGCAGCTGTGTGTATTTAATCCAAAAGCAGCTTTTTTTTAACTCTGAGATTTATGCTAATTTAATAAGTTATTTTAAAAACTTGTTTAGAAGGTTGACATCTTCAGTTTGTTGAATAGCTGTGGCTGCACTGTGATATCTTGAAAATAAGCCTTGAAAAGAAGAAAAGCGGTTTGAGACACAGCTTTGTACGATGACTACGCCTGACATCGTTCCACTAAGAGAGGCAGCGATGGTAAGGTTACTGGACAGGCCACTTTAGGATCTGGGAACAGGACCTTCTCTACCTCTGCACATGGTTGTGCCTTGACCCAAACTTAGGGACCATCATTAGGGAATGTACATTCAGTCCTTCTTGTTGAGTCAACACACAAGACTACAGACACCTGCCTGGTTCACAATGGTTTTTGTAAGGGAGAGTCCTCTGTGGAAATGCTCCCTTCCAGAAAGCAGTACTATCATCTCCTGATCCAAGAAAAGGTTTTGCATTAGTTTGGGACTGCATTTGATCACATACACATGGTAAATTGTCTGACTTACCCCAGCACTAGGATGTCAAAGTGTTAATACTTCTCTAAGAATTTATTTAAAGCATAAGAACAACCATTAAATTTTGCTAAATTGCTCTAGATTTTATGACCTGTTTGCCTAGAAGCACTAAAAGAAAATTTGCGATGTGGTCATTGCAAGGAAACTATAACAGTATCTAATCCTTTTAGTATTTCCTATGCTCCTTAATGTTGACAAATCACATAACCCCCTGAAGCCACCATACCCAACAGCATGCCTGGAAGACGTATTACATGCAGTCATGGAAAAACTTGGCAAGTCAGAGCACAAACACACTGGAAATGCATAGCAGCTTTTTAAAGACAGGGCCCTACATTCCCTCTGGAAAAAGTTAGAGTTATTCTCAGCAGTTCAAGTGTCTGTTGCTATTTTTAGCACTCACTAGTGACAGCAGCAGAATAAATTCCCCTTCCTCAATCTTCAGAGCACAGTGTGAGACTCATCTTTTTGCTAAGACAATATCCTGATGGATTTGAAAGGTCACTCGGACTCCTCTCAGGGTCTGAGCCTTCTGAGCAAGAGCTTCTGAAAGAGACCAAAGTTGTTGCTCACATACTGCCCCCACACACACATACCATGCCATGCAGCATCTCTGGTTCATAAAGAGACCACAGAGATGGCAGGGATGGGCTGTCCCATTTTTTTGTGGCAGTAAACCTGTTGAGATCTGCTATCATCATGCATACAGCACAACTATCTGCTGTATGGGCTACAATTTATCTAGGGCTGACAAGCTTCAACTTTCATTGCAGTCATGAAAAAAACAAACGGATTATTCACTAATTCAGGAAGCATCTGTTTAATAGCAACTTATCAAGCAAAATAAATCTCCTTTATAAGACAAACTCTAGTCCTTTACTTAATTGTCTGTGAATAACCTTGCTTGCTCTTCAGGAGATATACCAGAAGAATGAGGTAAGCTAATAGTGTAATGGCTAACACCTGTCTGAGGCAAAGAGTATTAATTAATCACTGAAAATACTGGGTTTTTTCTTTACATGTAAAAAATACAAAGGTGATAGAGGTAAGAAAGGTTCTGCAGCAGTTACATTATTGCTAAAGACAGTTGTATTTCCCTTTAAATAGTGAACTATAAATAATATTTATACAGTGTCAGTGGCATGAATTTATTGTTTTATTAATTTAAAAGTACTTGTATTGCAGTAATTCATGGGTTTTGGACCACAGACCAAAAGAATTTAGCACCCCACAGCTCTGCACCCAGAAATATGAGTGTGAAGTAAATAAGATATTTTAGAGGCAATGAAAGGAGATCTTGGCATTCAAAGGACAGAAAAGGTAAGGAAGTTGTAGAAGGCATGATAAGGACAAAGGCATGAAACACTTTTCATGCAAGTCTTGATGTTAGTGTTAAGGCCAATTCCCTGTATTGGTAGTAAAGACAAAGCAACCATTAGAGCACATCTCAATTCTAGATCCTCAAAGGCTTTGTGGAGGAAGGTTCTTGTTCTGCAAATTTAGAAACTGTACCTGACAAAGGCAATTTTCCTAAGACAAGCCTACAAACAAAAAAACCTTCAGGGTTTCATCCCTACCCAGGAAACCACATAGCTTTCCACTAGCCATCACTATGATGTGAAAGTCAAACAGTGGTTGAAGAGGAAAAGAACTACAAGAACTGGAAAAAAAAACAGAAAAAGAAAGGAAAGTTTCGGGGCTAATGTTACCCAACAAGCAGGGATATCCAGTTCTTCCTGAAGTCTGGCAGTGAGAGAAAGAATGCAATGCTGTCATGTTACATCCCTTAGGGAAGTCCTGCCAGGAGCAGCTCAGATGAAAAGGATCAATAGGAATGGCAAATGAGTGGCTAATATTATGCAGTAGCCTTTCACGCCAGATGCTGCTCTCAAACATAGCAACTCATCAGTACATCTCCCTCATAACTGGCTTCTTGCCCTTTATCCTGTCCCTCTGGAAAAGCAGTCTGCCTTGGAATTACATTCCAGAACTTGCTATGGCATTTCTGATGACTAACAACAGAAGTGACGGTGTTTTGAGATAAAGCAGGAAAACTGAGCTGGAAACCTACCAATGAGCCAGGAGCTTTTGCTTCGTCATGGAACAGCACAAGTCAGGCTCAGCACGTAGCAGTCTCTGGTTTCTACGTCCTGCAGCAGGATCTGATTGCTAGCTCACGCTGGCCTGAAACTGAGACTCATTGGGATGAAATAACCTCTCCTCCCTCAAACCATCAGGATGTCTTGGACAAGAGCAGTCAGTACTTCTTTCTAAGCCAAGGAAGGCGACAGCTCACCAAAGAGGTTCTGGGCTAGGGGAAGTGCTCAAGATTTTGGCTGGGATGTCATCTCCTTTAGGGGAAAGGATTGGATGCTACTTGAGGACTGAAAAAGTTTCAAGAGGCAGAGCAGAGTCTCAATTTCTCTGTGCAGAGCCCTTTTTCTCTGCTTTGCCACTGCCTTGTGCTTGTTGCCACAGCTCTAGCCCTTGGAGGCCAACCCAGGAAAGGGGGGAGCTGGTAGCACAGAAACTCAGAGGTGACTAACATTTTAGTCCTTTCAAAAATTTCAAAATTATTAAAAGAATTTTTAAAAGTTACATCATAGAGCTAATTTTCCACAGAGCTTCAACAAAATTCTCCCCCCTTTTTTTACAAGGTGTCTGATATTGCTCTCTGACGCTGAATTCAGAAATCTAAGTTGTGGACAAGTGTTTGTCACCAGTTAGAAATCAGCAATCACTAACCACATGGAAGCACCCAAGACCCCGCCCACCCCAGCAACAGCTTTTCATTACAATATGTAACGATTATTATAAATATTTGATGCCATTTGACAAATAATCTCAATACCTTTTTTCAGAGGCACCTTGAACAATTCATTGCCTCAGATAAGTATAATGGTAATTTTCCTCATTTTCAGTTAAGTTTATAAGTGCAAAGAACTTGCACTTGCAGACTTCCAACAAGAGATTGTTGCAAGTACAAATGAAGCTATAACTAGTATCAAACCAACATATATTTAAGTTGAACCACACTAGATGTCAGTACCCAACAACAGCCCTATGTATACACACATAATACACACACGCAACTGGAAGGTTGTCAAAAATGAAGAGAGAATCTGGCTCTGCTGAAATTATGGACCTATGTTCTGCTCAGAATTGCTCTTGAATAAGTCCACTTTTAATCCACCTAAATAAATGGAACTCCTTTGGATGCCTATGAACTTAGCTCAGGAGCCAAATGGCTTAGATTGTTTTATCTCTATTAACTTTCCAGGGGAAGAGAAACACTTAAGCTCTATTTTATTGCAGGAGATAGCAGTTTTGGTTAATGACAGCAGTATAACAAACAATTTTGGGGGAAGGAACGCAGAGAGGAAACAGAAGCAGACAACTTACTCTAAATGAAAAGCATTGAGGATGAAGTTCTTGGCATGGTCTGAATTGTGATTTGCAGCTCTACTAAGAAAGTACTGGGAAAAGCTCTTGTGAATATAATTCCCTTAATCTTAGTTTGACAGTAAAATATTCTGCAGAATTAAAAAAATACAGTTGCAAAATCTTTTGTATCAGTAAAAATACTGCTTGAAAGTATGACAGTTTCCCTAGTAAAGCTAGTAAGGTACATTTAAATATCACATGCACTACAAAAGAATTATTTTCTAGCATGCTTGGACAGAGTAAAACTATTATTATTAATGTGGAAAGAATGCCTGAACTGGTTCACAGTAATAGAAGGATGCCAGAAGCCTTGAAAGCACCTGAAAACCCTGGCTAGTTCCCCCGTAAATTCCATTTAGTTCGGAAATTAGATTGGTCTGCAATATGGTCTAATTTACCACGTAAATAACATTTTATCCCAAATTTCATTACGTTTCAGGGTTTTTTCCCCACAGCTTTAAAATAATTATAAAGGTGTCCTTACCCTTGGCTATGAAGCATTTTGCATTAACATATTATGTATATAGGCTTGGCACATGAACCTACATTAAAAAACCAATGCATGTATATCACTATTGAAGTTCTCAAGCACAGCATGTTTTCCCCAAGAGAAATGCTGAAATTAGGAAGTACCTTTGTACAGTTTTTACCAAGCTCAGAAAGATTCAGAACTGTAGTAATTAATTATTATAATGGACACACAGGGATTAATTAAAATTCCATGGACCTCCTCATTCTTGCACATTGGATTTTGTAACTTTTATATTCTGTGTATGGGTTGTACATTCATATGGGGCAGACAAACGTTATCCCCAGTTTTACAAAACCTGAGTTATGGAGCTGCAATCTAACTTTCAAGTGGTCATCGTGTGGACAGGTCACCATGCACAGAACTCTTTCTGCTACTTGAGCTAATGGAGAGACTAATGAGAATAGACACTTAGCCTCTCAGAGGTATGCTAAGCCAGGTCATGGCTCAAATAGCTGTGGACTGGGAATCTCAGGTTTCATTCCAGCTGTGAAATAGGACAGCTCAGGTGGGCAGAGATTCTTCCGCTTATTCTTCAGAAGTCCAGCTTTTGCTGCCTGACCCTTCTCAGAGCTCTTGAAGGTTTTTATTCTCTCCATATCCTATTTCATTCAGGACTGGTATCTATGGCCCAAACCATTTCATGTTTGTGAAGTTTAAGCAAGTGAGAACAGGGTCTGTGTAATGGGAAGTTCTTAGTGTTGTTAGCATTGAATAGTAGCACCAGCCTGTTACAACTTATCACGGAGACAGGCTGTGAATACCTGCAATGAACCTCTAAGCATATCCAGTATAAATAAATCTTCCCAGAAGACAGAGCCAAATCAAACCGAACAAAGCCTCTGTGTTGCTAATGAAAGTGCTGTCTTTTCTACTGCCAAATCCGACCTCACTACTTATTAAACATTACACATGATTTACTATATCTATTATCATAAACATACCATTTTTAAATGTTTTTAATAACACATTCACAAACAAGCACTTTAGTCGTTTCAGAGATTACAGGAACTGGAGCTCTTTGCCAGCAGTTTTTTAGGCACACAGTCCATGCAAAACATCTCTTTTCTGATTGTTTCAATTCTAATGCACATGGAAGTAATTGAATTTGGGTTTTTTCCAGTGCAAGGGGAAGTGAAAAAGAGGAACCAGAGTGACTTGCACCAAAACCAGCCAGATCAAATCATATTGGGATTTGCAAGTTAATTTATTCGCTTGAAGTTATCTTTCATTTTCATCCCTCTTAGTGCTTGCTTCCAACAGGAATTTAAAATACAGAAACATATTAAAAAAAAGTTCTTGTAAGACATCCATTTTGCAGGCTCAGAGGAGTCATAGAGTTTGTGTTAGGCTGAGATAAGCACTCAGAAGAATGAGTGCTTATCTGAACCAAACTTTCTGAGGTTTGTCATGTTCTAAACAAGCATCCTATAGCTGCAATCAGGGATATACGAGAGCAGGGCTCGTCTTGGGACCAGCCATCATGCTTCTTTTTCTGACTCTAACAAAGTCCATCCACCTGACCTTTGGCCAGTCATTTAGCCTCCCTCCTCCAGTGCACTGCACATAAAGTGGAGATAGCAATACTTCCTTTTCCTTCAAATATTGGTCTCTGCTGTCTGTTCATAATGCAACCAGAATGGGAACAGCAGTTAACTGCTTAATATGGAGCATTCCTTAACTCTGTTGGACCCCAAGACATTGTTGTAACATTAAAAACATAATTAGTTCTTAGTGTGGGATACTGCAAACCCATTCTCTTCCTTGAGAATTTCCTTCATTTCCTTCTCAAGTTTGTTTACAAAATGCTTTAAAGTGACAAACTATATGTAATATTTAGAAAGACATATTTAATTAGAAGGCTTTGGTGGAAATAAATTGTTGATAATGTTAAGCACTGATGTTTTGCAAAGGAAAATATTGAATATGCTAGTGCATATATCTAGTGGTACTAGATTGTGTAGTATCTTTTCAATTCATCTGATCATTTCATATATGCAAGCTCATGTCTCAGTCAAAGCAGTGTTTGGCAAAAATTGAGAGAAGTCCAAAGATTGGCCTGAATGCCCGACTTGTAAGAACATCAATTAGACAAGATGTGTGTTGAATTTCCTTGCCACTGAATTCCTACCAAGTTTTACTGAAAATTTTGTCGTTATATCTTTTAAGTGCTTTGGAAGCCAACACAAATAACTAGCAATTTAAGCCAAATGGAGCTTAACAGCAAGTTTTCACACTGCCTTTTGATTAGACAGATGTTATGATATCATTAGAAGAAAGATTCATATTAAGCCCTTTAAGACTGATGCAACAATGATGGGAGTAGTTGTTCAAATTCACATACTCAAGATTTTGGGGTAGGGATTTTGTACTGTATCCAGGTCAATAATCTGAGACAGTATATGTATTCATTCAAAAATGCATAGCTGGAATAATTGTCAATGTAGACCTTCAGAGAGGTGTTTGTTTTAAGGCCAAGGCCTTGGAAAAAAGAAAGAAATAATTGGGGGGGGGGGGGGGGGGCGGGGGGGAGCAGCCTTTGTTACCAATTACATGTATCAATATGAATTTTGGTGTTAACTGTGGTGCATTTTCCACTTAGAGGTAGTAAAGTAGGTTGATGCCACTGGAATAAAGAAAAAAGCACTTTCTCAGAGATCTATAATTTACTGTCAGCTTCTTTGCATGGCAATGGAAAGTTCTGCTGGTGGTTGAAAGCAATATGCACATCATGTGGGAGCTGACAAAATTACCCAAATAAAACCAAGATAACAAGAATTTAAATAGAAGTTCTATTTAACAACAAATTTCCTTTAATTCTCAGGTTTTCATTCCAAAGCATTTTAAAAAGAGGTTGTTTTCACAGACTGGGCAGCTTCAGTGAGCAGAGAGGGAGTGCTCTGTTACAGCACGGTAGTTGGTGAATTTTCATGGACAAGTGCAATGAGGAATTAACCCTTCTCATTCCAGGGGGTGCCAAAACCCATCTTATCAGTAGACTTCATCCAGAAAACTTTGTGAGTTCTGAACTGTAAGTATGTGTGCAGGACTGGAGTGAAAGGCTTTCATCTCCATGCACCTGTTTCTGCAGCCTCCTCCCTGGCTCAGACAGGCGCAACCATGCTGTCTTCCCCACCTGCTCTCATTCATTCAGAGCACATCTGCAAAGAGTACTTTTCTAAACCATCAATTTGCTATCTCGCCTTGCAATCTACCCATACTGCTTCTTCCATATGCTATAGAGCATCCAGTCTTGGCTACTCCTTTTCTCTTCCAAGTATCCCATATTCTGTCCCACCTCCTTGACCTATTTTTCTGGACAATACCAAAAGACTGATAGGCTCATCACAGAATCACAGAACAGTCAGGGTTGGAAGGCACCTCTGGAGACCTTTTAATCCAACCACCTGCCAAAGCAGGTTCACCTACAGCAGGTTGCACAGGAACATGTCCAGGTGGATTTTGAATATCTTCAGAGAAGGAGAAGGAGAGGCAGAGAAGGAGACTCCACGGCCTCTCCGGGCAGCCTGTGCCAGGGCTCTGTCACCCTCAAGGTAAAGAAGTTTTTCCTCCGATTCAGGTGGAACTTCCTGTGCTGCAGTTTGTGCCCATTGCCCCTTGTCCTGTCACTGGGCACCACTGAAAAGAGCCTGGCCCTGTCATCTTGATACTCACCCTTAAGATATTTGTAGGCATTGATAAGGTCCCGTCCCCTTTCCCACCAGCTAAAAAGGCCTGGCTCTCTCAGCCTTTCCTCATAAGGGAGCTGCTCTGTTTCCTCAATCATCTCTGTAGCCCTCCGCTGGACCCTCTCCAGTAGTTCCCTGTGTCTCTTGAACTGGGGAGCACAGAAAGGGACACAGCACTCCAGATGCAGCCTCAGCAGGGCAGACCAGTGGGGCAGGATAACCTCTCTTGACCTGCTGGCCACGATCCTCCTAACGCACCTGTATCCTGGGATCCCATTGGCCTTTGCCACCAGGACACACTGCTGGCTCATGGGCAACTTGCTGTGCCCACCAGGACTCCCAGCTCCTTCTCCACAGAGCTGCCTCCCAGCAGGTCGGCCCCCAGCCTGTACTGGTGCGTGGGGCTGTCCCTCCCCAGGTGCAGGACCCTGCACGTGCCTTTATGGAACTTCCTGAGGTTCCTCACCCCCAGCTCTCCAGCCTGTCCAGGTCTCGCTGAATGGCAGCACAGCCTTCTAGTGTTAACAGCTGATCCTCCCAGTTTTGTTTCATCAACAAACTTGCTGAGGGTACACTCTGTCCCTCATCCAGGTCATTGAAGAACAAGTTGAACAAGTGCCAGTTTGCATCACATACCCATAGAGTTTCAAGTTACTACATTTTTATGTATGGAAGATGACCAAGAAGACAGCACCTTATAAATGGCCTTAGTAACTCCATTCAGACTATTTAAAACTTGCTGTGGCATCTACCAAAAGTCATGATTACGGTGCTAATTCTGTTGCTTATTACATTGACTACTGTGGTCTTTTGTTTCTTTGATAGATCTAATTGTTGGTTGTCTTGCTGTGTACTTGGGTTATACAGTCTCTGAGGCAGGCTTTTCTGTTTAGCTCTGTTTAAAACTTCCAGGACAACGTATGTATACTCCATGATGGGCAGTAGATTAACGCAACACATCAAAATGTTTTCAAGTAACATTGCATGCTGTGTTATAGGTGTTGGTGTCAAAAAGCAGCACGACACACCTATGAAGTTTTTAAAAATAAAGCTTTGCTCTTTCTTGGTAATTCTTCTCTTTGCGATACTAGAAAGGAAAACAAACTACTCCATTTTTCACAGTAGGTATTTCAAGAAGAGAGGAAAACAAGAACTGAGAAGGGAATCACTCCATACACAGAAAACAACCCAATAAAGAAAAATAAACAATAAAAAAATACTACATTATTGCTTGGAGTTTTTCCAGATGTTGGATATCGTGGCCATGATTCAGCTCAAAATTGTCTCGTACTTGGTTTTTAATAGAAGGCAACCATTTGTCTATATAGTGGTACCCAGCTGATTTTTTTTATTTACAAGGAAAGGCAGGTTTCTACTCCAAGATTCAAATTTGCTGAACTTTGCAAGCTACATCACGTAGTTCCATTATTATGCTTTCAGGTTCTATTTTTTTGCACCTAGCGTATTAGGAAAAAAGCCTTCTGACTTCCTGATGATGCATTTAAATTAATAAAGGAAGACATGGAGGATAGCTGAGGCCTAAAAACTAGTGCACACTCCATGCTTTTGTGAATACTTTAATTAAAGAGCACCATATGCCATCAAAAGTATTGTTGGCTGGGTAATGTCCCTTCTAACAGATGTGATTACAGACAAAAGGTAAATATTTTGCAGGAAGACATACTAGTAGCTCAACCTATTGGGAAAGGAGAAACCCAGCAACAGGAAAGCTACTCCAAGGAGCAGTGTGCTATTTGGCAAGAGTATAGGCTTGCTCTGGAACATACCTATCTTTCAGCCTTGTGTAGAAAAGTTCATGAGCTATCCAAGCTTCATCCCTTAAGCTTATGTTGAAAATACACAGTGATCCCCTCCAAAGCACACAAACACACTGTGGGCCTTATATTTTACTTCAGAATGAGGTTGGGTAGAAGTACAATCGACTTTTAGTGCAAAATTACATGTATCAAATACTTCCAGTCCACTCACTCACCCTTGCAACACAGACCCCTGCCCAGCTGGCTCTCATGTCCACCAGGAATGAGAAAGCCCCTGCTAGGAACCAGTCTCTGCACCAGGAATAGGCAGAAAAAGTTTTACCAGGCAGTCACCAGCTTCTTCAGAGCTGTGTGCATCCCAACACCACGTAAAAGAGCATTTGGGCTCTTCCATACTCCGCTGGGTATAGTATAAAACTTGCTACCTTACTGTCTGGCTCCTGGTACTTCCTTCCTTTCACTGTGCCAGGCTGGCAATGGACCACAGCCAAACTATTTAACTGAAAAGCAAGAGGATGAGAAAATAGCAGAAGGGAAGCAAAACAAAACAAACAAAAATACCCACGGAGAGGGAAAAAAAAAAAAAGGTGAATGGAAGAGAAATGAGAAAGGAAGCATACTGGGAAATTATTTAACAGCTGACTGAGCTTTAATGTTACGTCTTGCCATGCAAACTGGACAGCAAGTGCTGTTTTTTGTATGTGCTAATTGAAAACAGGAAAGGTGTGTAAAGATGCTTCAATTCCTTGATTACTTGTTTTTATTGCTAGAATATCTATACTATAAAAAATAAAGTTTTGTCTCATTTGTATTATTTATGCAGTTTAATATCAAGGACAAAATAGCCTTATAACGACCTTAATTACTGCAATATAAAATAACTGCTAACTGGACCGGTATAGTCTAAAATAGACTTGAGCTACAGGGTTCAGACGCTGTCAGCTGCAACTGCCAGGATGTAATATTTGCTGCATGTAATTATTCTTTCCTGCTGGCACAGAAACATGCTTTCAACTGGTTTTGGCTGCAGTTCGTTAGGGCCCTGGCCAATTAAGGCAATAGAAAATCCCCCATTAACGTCAATGGGATAGCTAACATATTCAGAAGATGGATTTAGTTCAGCTAGTATACACATACGACAAGAAATTAAGCTGAAAAAGGATGTCAAAACCACATCTGTGCAAAGATATGGGTGGAAAAAAGCTACCGACTACCAAGAAAGCTGATGCTCCACCATTTTGACTGATGTCATTGCAGAGTTTCCAACCCTGAAAGCAGGTCCTTCCTCAACAACACTATACTTGTCAGGAACAAGCTGTAAGAAATCTTTTCATCTCTCTCTGAAAAGATGACTAGCGTCATGTAGGGGAAGAAACTACTGATGCAGCACATCTTGATGTTAGTAAGCCTTTGATACAGTCCCACTTCTGTTCTCAGAAAAGAGTTTGAAAGAAAGCCTAGAAGGTAAATGCACATTAATATGTCAGCCTACCTGCTTCAAATGAGAAAGTCATTCAAGTCAGGTCACGTAGTTTGTCCCAAGACTAATCTACTTCATCTCTTTATCAATGATGTAGATGATAGGTTAGCATGTAGGTCCTGCCAAGATGAAAAGATTAACATTTAAAATTAATTTGGACAACTGGAGGAATAGTCTGCAAATGATAAAATTCAAAGCACAAAGGGCAATGCTAGAAGCAAAAAAAGGCACACATACAGAATGGGGAAAAGTCAAGAGATGTCTCAGCATTGTGGGGGGTTGTAGCTTAAAAACTGAAAGCGAAGAGATAGTGTTGCACAGTGTTATCTACTGAAAGTCACCAGCACCACCTTTCCTTCTCTCAGATATGGGGGCAGTGACTGTGCTTGTCTGTTCTTCCACACTTTCCTGCCTGTTATTTCTTCTCCAACCCACTCTATAGCTACAACTTGTCAGTTTTGATCAGGAAAAAAAAACCCAACTGTTCCTCTCCATAGGAATTCTTCTAGAAGAGCTCCTTTTCCAAGAGTTGTAGGGAAACCCAGACCTACTACTAATCCCAGCAAGACTCCTCCCACAAATTTAAACAAGTCTGGCTTTCTGTAAAACTCGCACCACTTCCTTAGACTTTCTCCTACTTAACCTGTTCCTGAAAGTAATGTCTTTCTATTTGTTCTCTTTCCATTTTGCATGGAATGATCCCAGTTACTAAGACATTTTCCCTTTCTGAGCTTTCAAGATCTCCATTTCTGAAGACAGAGCCACCCCCTTTTGCCGCTCCATAACTTACTTCCCAGATAGTTTAAGGTCCCTTAGCACTTCCTTAATATCCAGGCCACTTCCCTCTTCTAGGGTCCTTGTTGATCTGCCTTGTGGAATCAACCTAAATGTTCTGCTCCTTAGCCTGTTTTCTGCTACCAGGCTCATTCTTTTTGATGGCCAACACTTGGCAGACGTGGCAGGCACACCTAAACAAACAGTTGTGGCCAGGCTAAGGCATATATGAGCGAAAAAAATTGCAATACAGAGAAAATTATTATACTCTAGAGTGTACTTGAAGCCTCCAGCTGGAGTTTGAGCAGTTCATTCTCAAAAAGTTATAGAAAGGCTGAATATAATTCAATGAATAGCCACAATTATAAAGTTTCCAAAAAGGAGGTATACAAACAGACAAAAGAATTCCTGGCTTATTCTAAAACTGGAATGAAAGGATGCATAAAGCAGACTGCAAAATCATGGAGTGTGTCAAACAAGGATGGCAATCGACTGTTGCTGATAGAACAATAATACAATTAATTTGCAACAAGAGACGTTTAGGTTAGATAGTAGGGAAGTCCCAGCATACTACTCATTACATGGTACCCAGGGAGGCACTACCTCAGGAGGTTACTGGAACCTGTCTCAGAGGGCATTAAGGATAGGTTATTTTGACATGTTCAAGAAACACAGATGCTCCCGACCCTGTCTCAGAGGAGAGATATTGGTTAGATAGTTTCTTCAAAACTTTTCCAGTGCCATTTCTTTGATTTCTTAATATAACTCTCAAAGACTGGCAACAATACTTAGGATGAGAGTTATAGCTGTCCAGAAATCATACCTATGTGATAATCAATGTACAATGACAGTGAGTGACATAGGCCATAAGGCCTTGGGGGGGCATAGGGGGAGGAGTTAAAGGAAGAAATTTTTTTAGGCAGAGAAAAAGAATAATTCACCAAATAAAAAGAGCAGACCTCCACCTGGTAACCAGAGAAACTGAATGTCCATCTCAGCCCCCCTTCAGCAGTTACTTGCATAAAATGGTTGATGCCATAGGGGAAGGAGTCCATCTTCTTCACTTCAGCACAAAAAATGAATTCATAAACAGAGAAGAGTATTTCATATTCACTGGGACAAGCCAGCAAGAAGGTCATAGTATCAACTTCTAAGAGTATTTTAAAATAAGCCTAACTTTTCTGAGTAAAATTTTCCTAGAAGGTATGCTTTTACCCTGAAAGCTTCTCAATACACTGTGAACTTTTATAAAGGCACAGAAAATTATTCAATTAAGTCTTTTTTTAGCCTCGCAATCCTAACTTGGTTTCATTAAACACAATCAACAGTGACAGAAGACTTGGTATGTAGGTAAATTCCCCTGAATTGTGCTGGAATACTGTTAATATCTGAGATAGAGTAGTCCACCTGCATTATTTTTAGTATCACTTCTCCCAGTCAGATATATCCGAAGCAGTAAGCTGAGTGTTTAAGATTTGCTTTCACAATTACCTCCTTGTAAATTTGACTAAAAGTGTTTAAACTTAGTTTTCTTACTCCCAGTAATCAGAGAGTTAGCTTAATGGAAGCAGCATATGCACTCCTCCCCCTCTTTTACCACAGTAGGCTCTAGGAGCCATTCTTTTCCTCCTTTTCCACTTCAGCTGGTAGTGAATCATCTAACCTACATTATTATTTAGAGAAGTGAAATAGGGAGAGGAGTGCCTGTTTGTTTCTGAGAAATATGACTTTATAGTAATCAAAAGATAGGACACTTCTTAGCTTTTCTGGCTTCTCAGTAGCCAGCTGTGCCATGAACACAATTTCTCTTAGGCCTGAGCCACCAAGACTTCTTCCACTCCATCTCCCTGACTGTCTTGTGTATTCCACTTTTGCTTCTTCCTTGCTCCGACACAGGCCCATTAAACTACAGCCATTGCCTTCCCTTGTGTTCAGAGTCCAGAGAAAGCCCCTCTAATCTTCTCTCAGTGTGTCATCCCACTCTTTCCACACCGATTTGTGACATGGGAGATGTTTCTTAGTTCTTCGGGTATGACCAAATAAAGATACACTGTTACTCTGCCACTCTGATTAAATGAGATTCATCTCTGCTTCCTACCAGCTCCAGGAAAATCTGCCAGATGCAGCCACCCTGTGTGCCCTCCATCAAGGGAACCTCAGGAAATGCTTAGAGTATAAAGAAGTTTTTTCTTACTATAAATTTGTTAAGACAAGGTAAAATCCTAGTTTTGTTGCTGTAAAATAGGAATTGCAAACCCCAGCGCTCTCAGGAGGTGCTGAAGTCCCCGGTACATCTGAGGGAGCAAATCCATCAGTGCTTTGCACAGTACTTGGGGACCTTTAAATAGAAAGCCCTATTACAACTTCAAATGTTGGTATTATGACTCTCTGCCAAATGCAGAAATAAGCACTACAGAAAGATAGGAGAACATGTCTCTGTAATGTCACTGACTGTAACCCATTAGCGCACCATGCTCCTGTGATGCACCGATTGAAGAAGAGTGCTAGATAACAAATGCTGTTGGAAGCCACTGAAAACTCAGCAGGTTGCTGTCACACGACTAACTATAAGTGAAAACAGATAACGTTACCAAGATAAAAACAGCACAAATGGAAGAAACAGTGTGGGGGAGAGAGATTTGTATAGGTGCTGGGGGAAGAAAATTAATGAGAAGACTTAAAAATGTGTATTTTCACTGATTTCTCCCCAGCCTTTTACTCTACCAGAGGAGAAGCATGCTGCAATAATAATTATAGATGATTGTAGCTCTGCAGATGCCATGTTGTTTCTGGTTTTGTTAAACAATAAAAATGCTCACACACTCAAGACTGAAAAATCAGTCTTCAGATCCATGCATGCATACACACATACACAGAAATAGGTCACCAGGTACAGCAGCCCACGAATTCACAGCTACTCCCCGATTACCACCCAGCCACACACTCACAAGAAGAGTGATTAATCACCACATATTGACAGGACAGGTAAAAATCTGCCTGGGGGCACATATCCACCGAGTAGCCAGAGTGTTGCTCTGCATTCATACCCTTTCCAATCCATATGAACTACATTTTGCTTGATAGCACATGGTGAGCTGGAGTCCTCGCTGTGTTTAGTACATTAAACATATCTGCAGCTCTTCCTTCTCATCCTTCTTGTTTGATTTTCTTGACATTTGTGACTTCTATTCCTCTGAGGAGTCAAAGTACTTAAGGTATTTTTTGAATAAAGATCAGACATCTCTACGAGGGCAGCCCCTGGACAAGTCACTGCAGGGAAGCTAAATGAATCACTTTTTAAGTACCCACTCTGGAAGAAACTGGAAAGACTCCTGTGCTGGAACTCCTTGGTGGAGAATAAGGGGGCAGCAAATATCTGAAATTGTAAGCGGCTGTAGAACAACTTCCTGACCAAACTGTGAAAATGAACACTAGTACATCCCCGTTATTCCCTGAGAAGTTCTAAGAGAAGTCAAGGATGAAATAGGTGAGGTACCAACAGTCGTGTGTAACTGACTAAAATTGCCTTGCTATCTCAGGGCTTGGTGGTGCAAAAAAGACATTTAGTTTTAAGAGAGACCTTGGGAACTCCAGGGTAAAGAACTGGTAAAGCTGATGTCTGTATTAGGAAAATTAGTAGAATCTAAGGAGTAAGGAATAAAAAGACAGGATTCTCAATTCTCAGGTAAATACAGCCTGATTTGGAAGAGCCTGCATGGCTTCTGCAAAGGCGCGTATTCTCTTACAGCCTTCTGAGGTGGCCAAACAAACATGGGAAGAGTTTTTGTGGTTTCTGCTTGACCTGCAAGTCAATGTCTCTGAACATCTGGCTTGGCAACAGTAAGAGATCATTAAGGGAATGAAGGACCGAAATAGGGGTGGACTGCATTTTTTTAGTCACAACCAAGCCAATTGCAATTCAATGTAAGGTTTTTACAGTAGGTTCGGAAGCCCCATAGGCTGAGTTTCTGGTGCGTCAAAATTCATCACTATTTTGTCACAAATTAATGCTCATATCATCACCAGGTTACTGCTAAGTTCTAGTCTAAAAGTAACATTAAAAAGAGTGGAAAAAAGTACATTCATGACCTTCAGATTTTACAAGATAAGAAAACTATGTCCTCACCATCCCCTAGTCCTGAGTCATTAAGTATTTTACTGCAATTTAAAGCAAAAGAGATCTCATTTCCCTTCACTGTCGTTGTTCAGAATCAACTATTCAATCAGTGTCTTGAAGCACCTGTACAAATCAGGTAAATAGTCTTGCCCCCTGTTACAGCTATATTTGCTGTTATATTGATCAGGTCTTACAGGGCCTATCAGCATTTTCCATATAAATTGGACCCACAATCTGGAAAGTCAGCAAGATAGGGCAATAGATCCTTAAAGCAGCGTACCTTTTACAAACAGAAAGCGTTTGTCTCAGTTATTTCCCCTTTCTATTTTATCAGTTCGCAGTTCCTGCGTCCTACTGCCACAGCTCTATGTGGTTTAATATTCATGCTAGAGAAGCGGCTGCCTATATCGCAGTTTTCTGATGAGGATGGAGTACATTTACCTTATCACTCTAATGAGTAAAAGACCTTAGAGTGCATTCATCATTCAAAGAAAAAATGCAGATGTAGCCCTCTTAAAACACCACATGAAACTTCCCCAAGGCAAACCATTCACAGTAACCATTTTAAATTATCGAACAATGTAGGGTTAAAAGCTCTTTCCTTGGTCTTACATAGTTGCATGTGTAAATTAGCATTTGTTGATGCCACTGTCAGGGTTAAGCATAAGGTTTTCTGGGTATGTTACAGTATAAGGAAAAACACGAAGGGCCATCTGCCTTTCTCCTTTCTGGGGAGAGGAGAAAAAAAAAAAAAAGATCAATTCATGCCAGCAGATGGCTACAACTCATTACTGTGTAAATGTACAGCATGGAAAGTGAAACGAGAAATTAATTAACATTCACCAGGAATACATAACATAGAATGATATGTGCTTATGCCATTTTATTTCATGTCACACTAATCGAGTACTAGATAACTGACAAAATACATTAAACTAACCATAGCTTTCCCTAGCAGTAGCAGATAAGCTGAAAATTTCTCTCACGCAGAGGTTTTGTTTCCTTGCAGACACTGTAACAGAGGAGGTAGCTGTGCACACACACGCACCTCTCCAGCATTACTTACTAACTTACTGTGCTGTTCATTTCACTGTAAATTATTTTCACCCAAGGTTACATTAGGCCTTCACTCAGTAAGTTTCTGATGCAAGTGCAGCTGAGCCCTGTGGCCCATCAGCTTGCTTCCCCGGGACCTGGCTGCAGCCGGAGTCTCCTCTTCCTCCAGGGAGACAGTCCGTGCAGCAGGAGGGGGCCACGGTTCGGCTAGCCATGTGGGAATCTCACAGGGAAAACCTACATAAAATGTCTGCTGCCCTTTTGATGAATAACTAAAAGACAAGTTACTGGCAACAGTGACACAGGCACTTTTAATGTGGATCTTGTGTTTTCTACAGCTCTATCACCTCTATGAAAACCTGGACTTCTTTTCAGGTATGTTTAAGGGTGTTGAAACTGAGACACTGCAAAATTCTCAGCCGCCCTGAAAAGCAGCTGAGGCATCATGGCTCAAGTCACTTTTATGGCACAGAAGTAAGCACAAGTAAGCTAACATGTCTCAAAAAGCGCTCTGATTTGCCACTTTTTTCCCTTTGCAGAGCTGTGCCTCAAACCTAATACAGCTGCATCACTGTGCATGTTTAGCCATTGCACAAAATGCAGCTTTTGCATTAGTGCCACCCAGCGTAGCTTTTTCACAGGGGTTAAAATCAAGCTGTGGCACTGGGCAGCCTTCCTCGCCACCCGTGCTGTGGCTGTCCCAGCCAGGTACCACTGCAGCAGCTCAGTCCTGTGCTGGATTAGCCAGGGCTGGGGCCAGGCTGCATGAGGAGAGGTGCAGGAGATGGCTGGGGCATATCCAGTTCAGCCTCTTGAGCCAGCAGGGCACAACTGTAAGTCTTGCCCCTGTAGCCCAGTCCCCATCCTCTTTTATTGGGGGAAGTGGGAAGAGAAAATGTGCATTGCACTACAGCTATATGGTGACTCAACACTGTCTGAGGTACGGTAGGGTAGCAACACTAGGGTAGCAGTGGTGTTGCACAGTAATGCCAAGAAGTATTAGCTAACCAAGAGGCAATAAATGGCATAACACATCTGAAAGCAGGCCAGCTAAAAAAAAAAAAAAAAAAAAAAAAAAATCAGCTTAGTTTTTATAATTGCTTAGAACACTCCTGTGAACCTTTACACAGCGGTTTCAGGATCAGTTACAAATTGGGGCACCAGATGAATGTTGAATCTGTCCCAGTTTCTAGAAGCACATCTTGTTGCTTTGCTGCTAGGTGAAAAATGACCTGTCAGTAAGCAAATGCTAATACAGCAAACTGCAATCGTAGCCCGAGCCGTGGGTTATGGGTGAGACAGAAAGACAGCACTGTGCTATCGCTGCACAGATATTCCCAGTTCAACTTTGCTCTGCCTTTCTGGGGTACCAGAGCATCAGTTTTTCACCACTCATCTACACTGTCTAAATGTTACATTGATTTCCTTTTTACTAATCAAGGAGTAAAGCACACAGAGGCAGCTGTGAGCCATCCAAGAGGTGGAATGAGATTTGGGTTGTTTTGCTGTGTTTAAAAAGATAAAGGTAACCTTCCATTTAGTACACTGCTGCTTCAAGTTTCACGCAGAGACCATTCGTCACGTGGATTCTAAAGGTCTACAATCTTCCAACAGAAATGGGATTCAGTTGTAGGGAAGGACCTTGCAGGACTGGGTTATGCTGAGGTACAGGTGAAATAACCCCTGCGCCGGGACTGGTGAAGAGCAGCTGTTTACAGAGCAGTCACTGGATTTCTAATCAGCAGTCTTACTCGATACAGGTCAACAGTGGGTAACTAACAAGAAACTACATACACACCCTAAAATGGGTATTAGAAATCAACATATTTCCTAAATTTTTAGCAAAATTCCTTGATGCAAAAGAATAAATATTTATTAACTTTAATAAAAAATCCATCATACTTAATAAATATGTCTTTAAAAGAAATACAAATAAGAACTCTTAAAGAAACATTTACTGACTCTTTGTGGGGTCATATTTCTAGCCAAGGACAAGCTTGACTTCGAATAAAATTCCCTATCGGTTAAACAGGAAAGGCAGGAGCTAGAAATGTTTTCCCCACGAGAAGCAGAAGTAGTAAAGCCTAGTTTCCTATGAGCTTGTACCTTCTGCTACTATTCCTTTTGTCATTGTAATAACTCTGCTGCTGGCCCCATGCCCCTTGTGATACCATTATGGGGGGAGTGGCCATGCATACTGGTGTGGTGTGGCCGATGGGTACAGAGGGTTGGTGTTCTGCTCCCAAACTGAAAACGAGGGAGCTGACCCTTCCATTTTGGCCCTAACAGCAAGTTTTATTGTTTTCTTCTACTGAGCCATTTATTTTCACAGTACTGATAAATAACTTGCTTTGAGTTTTCTATGCCTCAACTTATTTTTGGTGTTGGCTTAGAGTTATTAGGAAGGACAAACATTGTGATTCCATAAACTTATTTTCTTGGGGAAAAGAAAAAAAAAAAAAAAGGCAGGCAACGAACACATCTGAAGCTACGACTACAGAAAGTGGACACTATCAGCTCCTTCACCATGGAAAATGCTGTGGTCAAAGAACTAGGAACAATCAGATTTTATTTTTTCATTCTTTTAAAATAATACTCGCAGCAAAAGCGATGTTCGCGGCAGCCCATATCAAGATGGTTTAAAAAATAATGTGCAGGAAGTATTCCTGCTCAATAAATACTTTGGTTTGTATTTGAAAAGAAGGCTTATCCACTGGTACCACTGCCATGTGCTTCTGCACAAGTAGATTAATATTGACCTGTACAGGTGATTAATAACAAAGCTGAAATTTAAATAACCTGTACTTCTTGAAAATCAAGAAGACTGGAAGAGGGTTAGAAGTTGGCCAAGCACGTTTTTACTACATTTATGCTAATTTTTTATAAAACTTAAGCATGATATCAAGGAGATTAGAAACCCCTTATTTTCATGCCAACACTCAAATGATTTGGCCTAGTTATAGGTAAGAAAAATAAAAGTAAGGCAGGAAAAATGCAGATTGTTTAAACAGATAGAGAATTGGAAAATAAATAATCTACCTAGCATGGTTTATGCAAAATAGCTGTTACTTTTTTAAAGAGATTACAAGTCTGTTTGATAAAGGCAAGCACAGCTTCAATACACTTAGATGTCCTAAGGCACTTGAATTAGTAGAACACAATGTGTTCATTAAAAACATAATCACTTTTCTAGATCAATAAAACACATTGAGTAACGAATTAGGAGTTGCTGCAAGGATCTTAAAAGCCATATCCACGGGGGAGTGAACAGCAGAGTAGCAAGTGGGAATAAAACACAATTTTACCTTTAGGAGTGTCACAGGTGACACTGTTACGAGACTGCACCCTTTGGTATGCTCACGTTTCAAAAGGTATCTTTAAAAATTAGAGAACACAGAAAACCTGCAAGGATATTTCACAGATAGGGAAAAAAGATGTCCTGCTCCAAAGAATTAAAAGGCTGGTGTGTGTAGTTTAAAACAGGAAAGAGACTGAAAAGTGACATTGCAAAAGTAAGTACTTTCACATGGAAAAAATACTAGGTCCACAAATTCTTCCTGACCCACCAAGGAAGGGGCAAGCAGAACGAGCAGCAAGAAGCAGAAGCATGGCAAGCCCTAAACCAGACACGAGGTGAGTGGTTTACACCATGAACAAGCCATGGAAAGGGACAGATGATTCTCCATCTCCTCATGTTTTCAAATGAAGGCTAAATGTTTTTCAGGAAAACAAGCCCTAAACAATCAATTTATTGGATTCTACAAAGGACATGGAAGGAAATGAAATTCCCTGTAATAATAAAGATATTAAACTACCTGGTCTAATAGCCTTTATCGGATTTAGGGTAAACAGGAAAATAAAGGATTTTGGTGTTCTAGCAGAACATCCAGGAGAAAGACGAGACCTAAATACTCATTTAGCATTTAAAATCAACAAAATTGATACACTTTTCAGGAAGCCTTTTAGCTTGGTAGCCCAGGAAACTAAAGCCCTTTTTCCATTCAAAATGTGTCTCCTGAGCAGTGGACCCAGCCTACCATCACCCCTCCTGGGCCCGGGGAGACCTCTGGGAATACCCAGCCCCATGGGGCCAGTTTCAAGCCTGGCCCAGGGAGAAAAAGGGCTCTGCACCTGACCTGCTGGTCTGTGCTGGAAGGCTCCATCCTTACTGAGCCCAGACGAAACCACCACCTCCTCTTTCCACCATAATTACAGAAATACTGGGTTTTTTTAAAAAAAGTTTCAGTTTTGCAGCAACCTTTTCAGTGTTTTCCCTGAGGAAGAGCAACCTCAGCTCTGCCGGTTCAGCTGCCATGCACGTTGGCAATTTGCCTTTACGGAATATGTGCTTCTTGGGTACTGCCCGAAAGGCTCTCAAACAGCTGCAATAGCTAGGGGTTACTTGTATTTATTGTGGTTGAGCCTTCACAAGCAGATCTCACTCGTTCCTCTCAGCTCCAATAGGCATTTCTTTGCCTTTTTATATTCCCTAGTAAAAAAAAAAAAAAAAAAAATCTAGAAATTTTAAGAGAAAATTTTCCTTTAGAAACTGTGATTGAATCAAAATATTAAACAAGAATGTGTTGCTTAACACACATACACACACACCCCCCACAAAGATGAGAAGTTAAAGTAATTCCTTCCAACAAGGTAGGCGTGATGTGGGCCATTTCTAATGTCAGTTGGCAGGCTTTGAAAATAGAAGTATTTTAAAGTTTGAATCAATTCATTTGTATTCATTTTTTGTGTAAATAATCAAAATTCTACCGCTGAAATAAGAGTTCTATTGGCTCTAAAAGTAATGTTCCTTAAATTCCATTTCACAGGAAATCAGGTTTCTGATTCAAGCCAAAAGGAAAATTTTGAAATGGCTGAATTTGCTGTGAACCAGAAAGTGAGCTTTGGGCAGGTCCACCCTGTACCGCCGGGGGCTGATGTGCTAGCAGTTGCTTCTTTCCAACTGGTAAGAAGTCAGTGAATTTTCACAAAGCTCAGGAATCCATCTGTTTTCCCAAATACACCCAAGCTTCACAGATCATCCAGGAAACCATATGTTCCTGTGTTACTAATCCATGCCTGGCCCACATTTCCCAGTTTTCCTTTGGCTGTGGTAGCTGTGATCGCACTGCACAGACACGCAAGGCATTGCCACTGTGGGCTGGGGCTTGCCGGGGTGTGGATCCCTGCTCTGCCAGATGCTGCTGCCCGTGTGGCAGCAGAGCTCCCCTCAGCTTTCTGCACACCCGCCGCCATCCCAGTCAACTCAGGCAGAAAATGAAGTCCCTTCATGGTAAAAATATGTTTAACCTTGTTTCTACCTGCATTTGTCCTGCTTCAGTATGGAAACTTGCTTTACGTGTGGAAACTTGCTGCTGCGCTGAACAGCCAATAGCCAAGTTTTGTTCCTTGTGTAACTGCTGTGATCAGAGCTGACACCTGCCACCTCACAAGGAGGTTGTACAAATGTGGAGGGTTGAGAATTTTCTTATTTTTTCTGGGCAGAAACTAACTAACCACTTCCAAGCTGTCTGCTCTGCATCCATCAGCTGTCTGGCCCCACAACAGTCAGGTGTGACAAGCAAGGCAGCTACATACTCCATCATCTCCCCTGACTCACATTTGACAGAAAGAACTAATATCTCAGGCACAGAAGGAAAACCAATTAAAAAATCCAAATGACTGTTTTTCCCCTGTATGCAGGTAGCTAGTTCCCATTAGTGTCACCGTGAGCCGTGCACAGGTATCAAAGAGAAATGCCCCCTTGGCCCATTTTGTAACATCACAGAGTTTGGAATTGAGTCACAGACCATTTTCACAGATTGAGCTCTCCAATTGCTCAAGTTTGGTGGTTTTTTTTTTGAAAAAAAAAAACCAGTTAGAAAGGAATTTTTAAAAAGATCCAGAAAAGGGCTCATTAAAATACTGTGACTGTTTTGTAGACCTGAACACTAACATTCGTGATAGCCTAAAAAAAAATCGGAATTAAATATTTATGTGCAAAAAAAAGAAAAGCTTTAAGGAATTTATTGATCACAGCTGACAGGTATCCATGCAAGGAAGGAATTATCTGGCAACAGATGGGCCTATAATAATATTAATATCCTCACCACCTGGCTTTTAATCCATGCTTTTCATCAGCAGATCATAAAGCACATTACGAATGAGGTCAAACATCTAGTGGGAAAAGGCAGAATAAGACGTAATGGTTAGAAACTGAAGCCAAACAAATATAAGCAATAAATGAGGCATGCTCCATTTGTTCTTTTATTAACCACAACAGCAGGTGATTAACAAAACCGGGAATTTGTCTGCAAACCTGATATTCTCCATCATTTGTCACAAAGGGAGGTTCTCAAATATGTTACCGTTCCAAAAAAATTACAAACTTAAAATAATTGTTAGGTGAAGTTGTTTGCCTTTTGAATACAGTAGGTGAAGAAAACAAGGTGAACACAGAAATATCTCTTTGCCCTGAAAATCCTCAAATCTACTGTGTTTCCCATTAGCTCCAGCCTACCCACCTACCAATTAGTCAAACAAATCTTGTACATCCTTTCTAGATGCTCAGACAGAACTGCTCTCAAAATGGTTGTTTTCACCTTGAGGTGAAAGCTCAAGCTTTCAGATTTTTGTTCAGCTTGGTAGGTATTAAGAAAAAATCCTTACCATCTCTCAAATGCACATTAAATGAGCCAGATTTTCTTTTTCGTGTCATAACGAGCTGCTGGAGCCACAAAGCCACAATGCCTAATGTAACCTGAGGCCTTCATTAGGCATCAGATTTGATAAGCCAAAGACTGAACGTTCAGGTAGACTAACCTGATCTCCAACAACCTGAAGCATGTCCCTGCTGGAACACAAGTACACGGGCAGGTCAAACAGTGAGATTCTGCATTGCCCCCAAGTGAAGTCAATGCAGCCTGCATGCAATAGCACTTCGGAGGTGTCAGGTCTACTGACCAGATGTTTTTACAAACCTGAAGGTGGAGGGGAGGGCTATAAAATGACTAATCGTCTTTTCAAACCGTTCAGTGCTTCCTAGACTCAGTTCTGCCATAGGCTGGTGGCCAGGTGGGAAAAACTGAAAATACTGAACACCTCAAGCCCAGTTATTTGAATGTTTAAAGGGTTCTTGAATTCTTTGGCACATCTTGCCCCCCCCGCCCCCCCCCCCCCCCCCGACCACATATTTTCAACTTTGCTAAAAAAAGAAACCTTCCTGAATGTCACTGTTCCGCAGCTGCTCTTAGGAAAAACTGCTGTTGGTACAGCAGCCACTCGGTCACTTGCTGCTTGCCTCAATGGTCTGGTCTGAAAATTCTTCAGAGCAGAGACCACGTGTGCCTGTGTGGTATGTGTAACAGGGTCTTGACCCTCAGAGAGCATGTGAGGTCTACTGTAAAATTAATAATGTATCTAGGAGGAGGATGCTTATTGTTCAGAATGGCCTGTACAACATTAGCAGATGACAGAACCCATATTGCTCTTAAGGCAGCAGCCTTATGTGTATTGAGCCCTGCCCGGCCCAGCATACCCAAAGGTTTCAAAGTCCTACATTACTTCAATATACACTTTTAAACTTTGTGGTTGAGTAACTTTGCAAGTGAACTCCAGTCCTACTGGGAATCACAGGCCTACACAAACAAACCAAAGTCCAAAAAGAGATAACGGTCTGAGCAAAGGGCAGAACGTGGACACAGGGGGAAAAAGGAAGAAAGCAGGGTAAGTAAGATCCACACTTGGAGATCTTAAGGATCTTGCTTAGCACGGTTGTTGCTGAGGAAAATGAGCATGAGTTACATCTTTTCGGTGTTTGTGAGGGAGCTGCCTGGCTACATTATCTTTGCTTGGATCTTTATGCCCGTGACTTTACTCCTGCTGCTGCTAATTGCCTACTTCAGGATCAAACTATTAGAAGGTGAGTCAGGATGTGGGGGCAATGAGTGGGTAGGCAGGCAAAAATTCTCGTTCCACAGGCTACTGCTAGGCTTGTATCAGTAAGTACACTGAAGAGAACTATAACCATAAACAATTTTATGAAGTTGCACTACATTTTAGACCATTTTCAATTTGAAAAATGTTAGAGGAATTTGTTTAGAACTTGGATTGAACCCTCACTTAAAACTCCATAGTTTTACATACCACACTATGGAATATTTTACTATACTACATTATAGAAGGGGCAACTAAGATGGAGAAAAAGAATAGGGTAGTTAAAGTATGGATCATTTTCTTCTGTGCTTTTACTGTGCAAGTCTTCGGTGAGACAGGTAACAGCGGTTACACCCTATAAGCAGTTGCTTATTGAGTACATGTCTGTGTTCTTTCAAAGGTATGTGTTTGCTTTTACTTTGTACCTAAATGTACATTTGTCATGTTGCCTTTTCTACTTTAAAAGCAATTTATGCTCACTTCAAAAATCTGTCTTCAGAGTAATACCAAAACAAGCAACGCCTCCACCTAACTAAATGCACGGTGAGTGCAATGCACTGGGGTACTGCAAACTGAGGATGCTCGCAGACCCTGACTGGTCCTGCCCAGAGAAGACACTGGGATACAACTGTAACAAAAGGGAGTTTCCTTTAGAGGAGAAACCCCTGTATGTCAGACCATCCAGTTTTAATGGGATGATCTTCATGCCTTCCATGTTTGGGTGCCAGCTGCAGCAGGAGATTCACACGTGCTCTGCTGTTGTTTTAGGCTCCCAGCTGCCAAGGCCAGCCCTGGTGCACATTGAGAGTCCTTGGCCTGTCTTTTCCTCAGCCCTTCCAAAACACATTTTAAACAGATGCTGGGCTAAGCTTGTTCCTCAAATTAGCTGCCTTTTGAACCTCTTCTCCACAGGGAGTGTTGGGGGAGCTAAGATGACATCCTGGATTTCCTGTGTAAACTTCAGATGCTTCTCGGTACAGCTTGGTGAGGACCGTCTGGGACAATGGTCCACAATGCACACACTACAGGTTTCAGCTCCAGCAGCTCACCCATGATGTCAAAAGCAGACACTTGGCTGGGGCAGGCAGGACAGTCCTGACCACAGGGCTCAGCAGGTGGCAGAGCTCACCCCAAGCTGGCCCGAGGTGCACAGCCCAACAGCAGAAGGCTGGGTTTTCCCACCCCGGTGCGAGGCTAAGGAAGAACCCTTACCTGGATACCTAGATGCCAGATCAAGCACTGCAATGTGTACATTCGTTAGGTTTGCTGTATCCTGCAGTCTTCTGAAATCCTGAAAACTGGCCAACTTAACACAGTTCTAAAAGTAAGAAAAGCCACACATACCCAGAAACATAGAATGAGTTCACTTGCTATTTTGTATAACATCCAGACATTTAGACCCGAGGCTTTGACAGAGAGGGTGTTTGTTTCCTTACAAGTGTACACCACAAGTTACCTTCAGGCTGCTAAAACTCAAACATTTCCTGTTCAAGATGCTTCTAGATGCTGAATTAATCAGCGAGGGAAGCCTGTTCCGCATGCCTAACCCAGCTCTGCCTTCAGTTATAAATTATCCTTAAGGCAAGGTGTTGACAGTTTTTCACACACTAATAAACAACCACCAAAAAACAGTGTGGTGCCAAAGCATTGTACAATTCAGTATCTGTGAGAGGACAGGAAGGCTAGAGTACTGAGAGCGCTCTCTTGAAAACAGTTGAAATGGAAACTAATGAAATTATTGCACTAGACTTTGGATAGAAGCAGGGATTTTCCCTTTCAGGAAATAATCATGTGGTACTTAGACCATTAGTTTATTACAAAATAATACTGAGATGCTACTGAACTCATTCTTACCTGGCAATGCTCTTCCTTTCCTATTCCAGCTAGGATCAAGCAAAGCAGGAAAAGCAGGAGGGTTACAGATCCCATCAGATCAGGTATTTTGCTGGGGCTCAGACAGTAATTTCATTAAGCCAAAAGAGCCCACCTGAAAAAAACCACAGATGTTGGCATTCCTCCTGCAGGATCAACTGCTGAAACAAACTGGCCTGCTCCCTTCTGCAGTGCCCATCTCCTCCTTAGCTGCGCTTTTTGCAGGCCTGTAAATAATCTGCAGAACAAGATGCTAAATACTGCTTCTCTTAAAGCGTGGAATTTTTAGCTTTGATTTATAGTGAAGTGTAAGTAACGATTTCCTAAATTTTCTGAGATTAGCAATCAAGGCTCTAAGAGAGGTGAATGAAGTAGTTGGCAGACTAATTTGCAAAACAAATATTTCTTCTGTGCTTCTCATAACTAAGAAGGATGCTTGCAGGGACTCATCTGGCTGTTTAGTGCCTCAGGGAAGGAGATTCTCAGTCTGCAGATCACAGGTGTTTTGGCTGGAACTCTCAAGAGGATGTGAGATGAATTTCTGTCTGTTTAATACTTTGGGCATCACAGTCCCAGCTCTCCCTCCAAGCCCTTCTTTTGCTTGATCTGAAACTGCTACAGTCCAGCCTAGCACTTAGGCCTCCAGCCAACTAACACAAATCCTGAGCAGCTCTCCCTGTACAGGCAAGCAGAGACAGCTTCAGCTTGACCATCAGGTGAGCAAAGCAACTAAGAGAAAGGAGTCTGAGAACAGACTCCTTTAAACACCAACCTTCCCTCTGACAGAACTCAGCAATTCAGCAGGCTTTAGGTGCCTATTTCCTTAGATGTCTTTTAAAAAAATTTTTAAAAATAAATATCAAATTTGCATTACTAAAAGCAAGGCTGCTTTCTTTCATCGTCAAATAAGAATTTGATTTTCCTCTGTGCATCGAGACTCCATGTAAATATATCAAAACTCATTTTAGTATCAGCCCTTCAAGATTCCTTAAAAACAAAACTAAACCAAATAAACAAAACAGCACACATTTCTCCTGAACAGCTAATGATGACAAGGGAAGCTAATACCCTGTGACAAACTGTTTTATTCTAACTGGGCTTCTTTTTTATTTTTTATTATTATTTTCAAGTACAAGCTAACTGCTCTCCTTGCTTTTGTTTAAGGATTTTATTCTGATTGAAAGCTGGTGGAGGAAAATGAGAATAGAGTATTTCTGTTGACGTCAATAGTTTGTGTCAGTACTTCGCTGGGCACGGGCACAGTCCCCATCTCACACTCGGAAGACTTTCTCCTAGGAACGTGGGCAAACTGATACTAACGTGCTGTTGAGGCACCTTCAATTTAGTAAGATTAGTTCTTACTAATATATGCCAGCTCTTTTTCTTTGTGAAAATTCACCACAGGAAATTAGCATGTTCTTATGGATTTTTGTGTTGTTTGGTCTATTTTTCAGTTAATGAGGAACTGGCCAAGGCACAAGACCCTGGCAATGTCCTCCTGAATTACCATGGCCGGTGGCAGAAACCCAGGAGATCTGGACAAAAAGAGAACAAATGCAAGAACCAAAGGACATTTAAGGGAGTCTCGTGTCTCAGGAAGCAAACTTAAAGCCAGTACTCAGCTCTGCAGATTTAAAAATCACCACCTGTAGGTAAATACCACAGAGAAAAGCAAAACAAAGAGAAGAAATTAGTTCTGTGCCATACAAATGAAACAGCTGCTGCCTTCAAAAAGGTCTTGTAACAGTCTGACTTTCTCACATGAGGCCAAGTAAGCCGTACTTTATGCAACTCATCGGACACCAGAGACCTCCTGCAACATACTGGATTAGTTCCCTTACATGACACAGGATTTGTGGGGAGGGAAAGCACTTTGCTCACTAGCCCTCCCCTAGCCTAGAGAAGAAAGCTATACGACAAGCTCCTGAGAGAGATGAGCTGGTGTATACAAGGCAGGCAGTCTTACTAAATTGAAGATGCATAAACAGCAAATTCATATTGAGCACTGACATCTAGGAAATTGAGAAGGGCGGTGAAGGGAAACTGCCTTTTTTATTTGCTTGTACACTTTGGGAAATATTATAGGTTTTGTAAAGTATGCTTTCCACAGAATTTGGAAGCAAAATATAAGAGTGATGGGAAACAAAAGGACTTCTCTGCTGACTTGACCATGTCAAATTTTGAAACCATGAAAAGATTGTCAGTATTCTGTAAACCAGTTATTATTCTAGTTTATAGGACAAATGGATCATTTTTCAAATAAAAAAAAAAACCCATAAGTATGGAGTTTTCTTTTTTTTGTGTGTCATTTGTCACACATTAAAAAAATCTACACACACACACACCCGCCCCCATTAGCTGTAGATGTACAATTTTTAGTTCATCTCAGATTGGCTGTGGCAGATGGCCTACAAAAAAGCAACTCAAACTGTTTGAAAGTATTATTGCCTTTTGGCTTCTCTGTTTCTGGCTCTCAAGGTTAAACCCAAACTGAGGAAGAATGAGAAGTGACTATCATTGCTGTCCCCGATATTTACTGTCCCTAACTGCCAGCAATTGCTGTCTGCAATTACCTTTCATTATAGCTGTTTGTCATTACCCACCCTGCAAGAACAGAGTGGATAATGCCTTGTCTGAGATTATGTGTGGTTTTGCAAAATTTCAGTTCTCATAGACTTTTAAGAACTCTTTTGAATCATTTTATAAAACACAAATAAGGCCATGACCACAGGTTTAAGGAACACTGTAATTTATCAAAATCTATGAGAGGAAAACAGGAGTCAAACCAGCAAGTACCTTTACTATATGTAACAGTCCTCTCTCACATTTTAATACTATCCGATTTTTAAAAATAGGTGATTCATCACAGTGGTTTACATTTATGCAAATCACATAGAATAATACATTGTACTGAAGAGGTGAAGAGCCAGTTGTTTGTTACCTGGAAAGAGCTGCCTCTACACTTGTGTAATAAAAGTAAAGGTTAGGATGTTTAAATGCAAATACCTCTAATTAGATCTAGTAGTCTCTATTTAGGTTCCCAAAAGAATTACCTATGCCTGAAACTGCAAAGTACTTTGTAGTTCCATTTGAAATCAGCAGAAGGTGCTGAGTGGGAAAAGCCAGGGATTAGAAATCTCAGCACTAACATAAACAGCAAAAGCTAAATACAAGATATACATGCAGACTTTGACTTCAAAGGTTTGCTGTAAGAGAACCACAGCAAAACCCAGACGAGCAAAGATAGTAAAAACAAGTTTATCTCAGCCAGCTGGCAGGGCAATTTGCAGATCAATTGCAGGGCTCTCTGCCTCCAGCTGGCAATTCACTCCAGATGCCCATTAACGTGTTCTCTGTGTGTTTCAGGATGTCCCATCTGCAATGGTGCCAGAAGTGCTTTTCCAATATTTTGCAATCAAAAGGCTGAAAACACTTCTGATTTTACTTCATATAAACTTGTTCTTCCCAGTAAGAGAAAAGCGTGCAGTCCTTTAGCTCTTCAACTGCACACCAGAAATGTCATTTGACTAGCAACAAGCCTGATGTGTTTCAGACAGCAAAAGGAATGAAGCACTCCAGAGGCAGCTCTCAGGTCGGCACTCACCACAGCTCCCTGCCACCCGGCTGCTGAGTGGCTACTCGGGACACTGGGGAGCCCCTGCTCCCCGAGCTCCTCTCATACCTGGGCTTCTACATTGCCTGGCACGCCTAGTACAGCACAGTCCAAAGCAGTACACACTTTCTTTACATCTAGTACAGCCAGAGCTAACTGTAAAGTCTCAAAAGGTCTTAATATTGGCCTGCTCCTACCTCTACTCAACTCTGTTTTTCTACTCTAAGCGCTGGCACTAAGCAAACAAAATACAGCTGCTCTCATTGAAAGATCCATTATGATCCCATGAAAGCAGTGATGATGGGAAAGAATGTGATGCTTTGTTTCATTTTTAATGCTTCTAAGCTTAGATCTATGCCATTATATAAAGAATTCAAGGTTTACTGAAAAAATAATAAGACAGTTATTATGCAGTGTCAGAAGTGTATTTATGAATACTTACGTGACACAGCAACTGACACACCAAGATGTAACACATGAAGATTGTTAAGAAAAATGGTCTCATGTAGCTATTATTAACAGACATAAAGTTCTGTTCTTCTGGTTACACAGTTTCTTCAATGTCAATGTTCCTGTAGGCTGTGATGTTAAAGATCAAAACCACCGCAGACAGTAGAGATCCAAAAGTTAAAGCCAGGTATAACATGGTATCTAAGGAAAGAGATCTGAAAGTTTGATTTTAATGATCCAACCCTGCTTACAGCTGCCCAGCCTAGAAAAAACGTCGTACAGAATCAGTGAGCCTGACCTACTGGCTTCCTGCCACGACTCTGCTCCGTACCTCGCCAGAGGTAGGTTATTTCATCATTTGCTGTGTAAGTGTCCAACAGCTTCCTCAGAAGCAGCTGGTATAGAACCTTGCAACACACAGGACTGACTGCCAAATGATCTGGTATCCTGTGCTATGGAACAGTTCATGTTTTCCCACATATTTCTTAGAGAACAAATTTTTGCTTTCTAAACAGACCAGCAGCTTTGAAGAGAAAGTGTGTGTTCTTCAGCCACACCGTTGAAATTATTGTTTACCTGAGTACATGAACTTCTGTGATATTGATATCTTTTAAGAAAACTTTTAAATACTTTCTGTAATATATTCTTTCCTCTTCTTTTATTAACTACAATCTACACAATCCTTTGCAGGGAAGTTAGATAGCTGCTGCTGAGATTTGACTTTTTACATTTAAGGAAGTGCTGCCAACAGAAAAGTGGTGATCTTGGATACTGTCAGAATTGTAACACCTTCTGACATCCTCCCCCCTCAGTTCCAAACACCCATTGCACCACCACCCAAGAAAAGATTGGCCTGGGCCACATGTAAAGATAGAGAACTGAAGTTCAGCAAGGCTTACCACAGCATAAAACTGATTTTGTTGATTTCACAAAATGACTGAGAATAGAGAGATTTAAAATGTTGAAAGGTGATACCATTCTTTAACAGCACTTTACTGTAAAATGGTGGTATGGATTCCAAAGATGACACTATATAGATACTCTGGACGCCTTTCACACAACTACTTACTGAGCCGTACTTGCCAAGATGTAGGAGGATCTGATGTTCAAGACTCAGTAACAGGTAATGAAAACCCTCAGGCCTTGCTGTTTTCAGTTCTGTTAATGAATAATGTCAAGGAATACCTCTGTTTTCATGCCATTAGCATGAATTATACCATGGTATCTTGCATAATTCCTTCACAAAGCAAAAAATATATATTTAAATAACACCATAGAACTAAGCCTTTGTCTAGATAAATTTTAAAAACTCTTTCTAAATATATATGAAAACAGTGATTGCAAGGAAATAACTTGTCTTCAATTATTGTTATCACTAAGGAGTCATCTGTCTTCCTGTCACCAGCAATAAATAATACCAAGCCAGGGTTCCAATCCATCTACAACCAGGAAACCTGTTTAAAACCTTCCTGCCTATCTATGATTGCTTCCTTCTCACTTTCCAGAACAGAATATAAAGTCTCAACACTTAAGTAGGAAAGGTGCAGAGAAAGATGATAAGAATGATAAAGAATTGTGGAACAGCTTTTGGCTGGGGAATGACTTAAGAGAATTACTGTTAGGTCTCTTCTAATATCTGCACTGGTGCTATCAAATGAAGCTTGCAGACGCAGGTAAAAGAAAAGAAAGGTGTTTTTTCCTTAAGACACATGGAATAGTGAAAATGCCTGCCAGATGGATTTTTTAAAAAGGAGTTAGCCAAAAATCCATAGAGGCCAATAAATATGAAAGACTGATAGATCAGTACGTCTTTGAAAATTGCTGAAAACTGGAAGAATATTTGGGCAAGTACTACTTTCCAGACAGCACTTATTCTTGCACACCCCTCTAGGCAACTACCAGTGGCTTCAGAGGCATGAATCTGGGAGCGTTAGTCACTGAGCCTGGCCCACTATGGCCACTCATAGATACTTACCTCCAAAAACGCTTGTAGGATTTGCTTCATGCCAGAGTAATTTAACACTTACAGGTATCAGCAGTATTTCTAATGCTTGTAATTCATACTAATATCACTAACCCAAGTGCAGTATATAAAAACCCCAAACAACTGAGCAGCCTGAAAGTCAAAATAGTTTCAAACCTTCCAGAAGTATAGTCAGGTTAACCAGTGCAGGATACCAACTGCTCCAAGAGGCCCACTTCCATGGTTAACGTGCCTAAAAGCAAGAAAGCTTCCACTGCATCCTGGCCAAGGGTACAGTTAGTTGTTGTTCTGGTCACTATTAAATCTCTCAAACTCTGACCTCTGTCATAGTATTTCGTTTATTTTATTCCATCTATTTCAGTTCTACTGTGGCCAAACCAAAAGCTGCCACTTAGCCTGAGTCGTCAAATAGAATACTTCAAGAAACATTTTGCATTGTAGTTGCTCATTACTTTGAAAAAGAAATTATTTTTTTTTTTTAAGTCTGTCACCAGAGTTGCTTTTTTGTCCTTTATGAAACCTTAATCTAGGAAACAATCTGTAAAACAATTCCAACATTATTATGAATCCTTAGGTAATCATGATTAAAAAGAAAGACGTATTAAGTATTTTTGTGTAGGATCCACATCACTCACTTTTCTAATCATTTAAGCAGAATTAATTACTGGAATATCTTCTTATTAAATGAGATTGTAATTGTATTTGAAATTGCCTATTTATTATAAAGCCAGCTTGTGAAGTGCCTTGAGAACAACTGCTGCATGTTGCAGTTTTTGTTACAGATACATAATGTAAAAAAAAAAAAAGTAACAATGAAAACTCATCAGAATTGCACAATATTACAGAACGTTTGAATAATTACATACAACCAGAATCTGTAAAAACTTGCCTGGTTTTAGGACTGATCACACTTAGGGCTTATGTTTTTCTGCATGACAATGTTTGTTTAATTAGCACATGTGTAATCAATGGAAGTGATAGTTATGCACAAGCTATGCTAACCTGAAAGCACTATTTTTCCCTGACAAAAGGT
This sequence comes from Falco peregrinus, assembly GCF_023634155.1. Taxonomy (NCBI): domain Eukaryota; kingdom Metazoa; phylum Chordata; class Aves; order Falconiformes; family Falconidae; genus Falco; species Falco peregrinus. Next base: position 36,212,355 of record NC_073727.1, read on the forward strand.
TCTGACTAGTATTTGAAGAAATACAGCTCTCAGCAGAAGTAATATTATTTTCAAGAACATTATATTTGCAGTTTTTAGAATTAAATACAATTGCAATAAAACCCAATATTGATCTAGTGTCTAACATATCAGAAACATCCAAATCAGTAAGGAATTGAAGCAACACTCTTTCCCCCACCCCATCAAACAAGTTCTGCAACTAATACTACACCCATATCAGAAATACCTAAAAGATTTTATAGAGCTGCTTCTTACACACTTTTGCATGAAATACCTATTAAGACATCTCCCTAAATGCATGTACCTCTATTTTGACCTCCACTAACATATCCCAAACTTGCCACTTCCTTGACAACCTCCTTACTCATGCACAGTGTTGTGGCAGTGTTCTTAAGTTATTAAGCTGGGTGAGGTCCTCTATCCCCTTTTGAAAGGCAGAATGTCTCTGTTTTTGAAGATAAGCAAGTAAGATTTTTATCTGGTATCTTTCTGGGTAACACGGGATGGAGTTGAGAATGCCTATATGCACACAGAAATCAGTATCTTGGTTACTGTTGTCTTGTGTTACCCAAATTCTATGAAGCCGAAACTAATATGAATTTCTGTTAAGCAAGCATGCTGACAGATGGCAGCAATCTAAACTGAGAATAGCACCAAAAATATATCACTCAGAAGTGAAAAAGAACGTCGTGATTTGTTAAGTTACTTGAAGACCATAGCACATCCTAACTCCATGACTACTTCCAGACTGAGGGGCATTTTAACTTGCGCTGTGCTGTCCAAATCTTGTCTATTTTGGCATCTGAAGATTTGCTCTCTGAACCAGGATGCTTTGGAAGATGTCTAAAAAACACTGATACTTTAGTATCAGTATTAGGAGCCAGGCAATTGGGCCACCCTTCTGGTAACCCTGGAGACTACTTGTATTAATCCCTGCTTTTCAAGGTCCTGTGGCCTCTAGAACTGCACTTCTCATAAGTGATTTGCTCACTTTAAGTATCTTCCAAGTTCATGTCTGAGTGCCAAAAGTCATACAGAGAATAAACAACTTTATTTTATAACAGAATTACAGAAAGCAAAATATCACTTAATACAACTTCAAGCTGCTATAAATCTAATTTGGCTTTTTAACTATACACAGAGTTGACAGCAAAAAAAACCCCACAAACATACAACCCCCCCCGTGAGAACAAAATAAAAATAAAATCCAAAATAATTAACAGGTTTTTTCAATGGCAGTCTCAAATGATGGTACTGTCTTATTACTTCATGAATGGAGTCCATTGAACACTTTCACTCAGTATCCTAAAAACCTGCGATAACCATTAGATGAAGCATCTGAAACATATACCTTCTCAATAACAGAAAAGTCAGTTTTAACATGGAGACAGTGAGGTTTAATAGAAAGCAAGCATCCTACATGTGTTCAAATTATGGAAGTGTTGAAGTTGGGACACAGTAAGAAAAAAAGCACTAAGGTTTTAAGCTGCCTAGATCATCTCTTGTTGGAAGACGAGAAAGACATTTTGTTCTTCCTTCTTTCCTTATCTGGAATGCTGCAGACAGCAAAACGTCTGCAAAAAGTTGAGCATTGGCACCAAAGTGCATAAAGAACACAGTGCTCAGTCAGAAGAAATGTGTCTGCAACTCCTTCTCCTCTATAGACTGCTACACCATCTCTGCTCCACAGAGAGGAGACCCTTAGAACAGAAGGAGTTTCAGAGATATCAGTATAAAATGTATCCAAAGAAATATATTTTTTCAAATTTTAGGAAATGTTGTATATTTATAAAAATCTTTGTTATGTGATACCATATATTTACCTGAATAATCTGAAAAAAATAATCTGTAAATTACTCCTGTAAGAGATTTCACTTGAGATATTTTGAAAAAACTATATCTAAATTAGTAAAGATCTCCCTTTCTGCACAATTACCACCAGTTCCAGTGAACAATACTTTCCAGACTTTTTTTGTCCACTTTCATACAATTAAGAATCAGCTTCAGAAGTACAAGTATTTGTGCAAAAGAAGATCACACCCTCTAAAACTTCATGTAAAAAAAAAAATATCTAAGATTGTTAAGAAGTGGTTATAAAAATAAACAAGAAAGATTGTAAGGGAATATAGACCAAAGATGTTAAAATGGAGTTTGGTATTGGCATGTAAGTCTTGAACATCTGGTCATCATTGCTAGTCTTGGTGAATTCAGTAAAGTAGTGATGACTTGGAATGATTACAGTTCTTCATGGTCACGATCACGGTCAGTATCACTTTTACTTCTGGAAGAAAAAGGAGGGGGAAGATTACATAAGCTTTCATAATGGATACTATGTGACTGTCACATCAGAGTCAAGAAGTCTTTTTTTCCATATAGGTATTTTGGGGGAAGGTTATTTCCTAAAAACATGTTCCATTAACTGAAGCCCCCTTCGATCACGAGGTAAATAGTAATTCAGTGTCTGTCAGTGTTTTCCTTGTTTTAGTGTATTTATTCCCTCCCCAAAATTATCACTGTATTTTAAAAGTCAACTCTTGCACAGTTTACTGAAAATTTTAATCCACAATCTAGTGCATAAATAAAAAAATAAGTTCAATTGTTCAATTAATCCTTCAGAATCAGAGTGTAATGTGTCTCACTTTAATTTAGAGAAAAAAAGTCTGCAAAAACAATGCTACCATAGTCATCAGGGCAGAGCTTTCATCACCTTAGAAACAACTAATCAAAATCCATGGCATGAATCCATTGCCCAGACACAACTGCCTAGAGCTGTTTCTGCAGCCCCACCTGCCCCTCGCTGATACAGGAGGGCATAGGGCCCTAGATCAGGGGTCCTCAAACTTTTTAACCAGGGGCCGGCGTGCGGATGCAGTGGCAGGCAGCCATCTGCGGCTGCTTGGTTTCCCCCCCAACCCCCGGCGGGGGGGGGCAGGGGGGTCTGTAAATACCGGGGGCCGGACTGAGGACCCTGGGGGCCGTATCCAGCCTGTGGGCTGTAGTTTGAGGACCCCTGCCTTTGATGGTCCAAGCTGCAGACAGATATTCAAGGCACTTCAGGTGGCCCGTGTATAGACAGCTAAACTTTTTCCTTCACGTTTAACTATAAGGCATTATCAAAGTCACCAGATCTCAAATACAAGAGCAGCGTGGTGAAATGCCTTCATATTAGTCCTCTTTAACTCTCTCACAAGCATTTCAGACCAAGAGCTATAAAGCAATCGGCAAACTCACATAACATCTGACACTCCGATATATTGCAAACAACATTCCACAATGTACATATTTCTCAGAAAAAACACCCTCAGCAGAATTATTTGATTGTTTTTTCTGAATAAAATCTTTACATAGTTAAACATTTGATGAAGGAACAGAATCAACTTTACAGCTGGTCACTAATACAGAAATGTGGTGCAAACCTGCTAAGATTGTTTCTTCCTCCCATGACACAGTCCCTTTATGAAAGATGGAATTATATGTATGGGATAGATTATGTTGAAGATCAATTTGAAAGATATTTTTCTGGATTAAGGTAGCATGAAGAAACTGGCACACTCTGCACAAATATAACAGAAGAGGCAATCCCTGCTCCCAAGACCTTTAAATTCATACTGATTAATAATAAATGAAAAATGTGATGGTAGCGCATATTATAATAGCAAATCCTTGCAAATCAAAATGATCTGTTCTGCTGTCACAGTGTATCTTTCTGCCCTAGATTCTGCTATGTAAATGCTGAAAATACAAGAAGGATGGTTTGAGCGTACGTGTTTAACGTTGTTGTGTACCAAGGGACCAGAGAAATTACTGAAACCGCAGGCATTCTCCTTGCTACAAACTAAGAGCTCTCTCAAAAGAGATGTGGATCTTTCCAAGCCCTTCTGGAGCATTTATGCGATGTAAGGACTCATCCACGCTTCCCTACCTCACAATTCAGTAGAATTCCATGTCCTCTTTTGTGATTTAAAAACAAAGCTGAAGCATATATGCTATACCCATTTTCAGTGTCACTAAGCAACAAAGCTACAAAACAAATCCAATGGAACAGTGAAATAAAGGTACAGTGAAAAAACATACTGAGATTTGTGCAGAGTCCCTAATTTTCGTTACATTTCCTCAATCCACCCTCATAAACAATCTCCCCTTTGTTATTTCTACAGTTTATAACATTACATGTTAAATAAATTTAAAAAGTATTAGTTATTAATATCCAGGTGAGTGTTGACCTAGCACTTCCAAAATTGATCCATGTTGTTTTCCTGGTTTGTACAGTTGTAAGCAAAAGTTATTCATTCCACTTTCAAACATACAATAATCTGACCAAAACTGAAGACTTTTTCAGGGGGCAGCTCAAACTTAGCTCCACTGTGATGTAAGACTTCCAGCATTAGTTTCTCAGCAATCTCAGAGGAAACTGGCTAAAAGGTAATTTATAAACTTCCATAACTAGGAAGAAATTCTTCACTGTGAGGCTGGTGAGGCACTGGAAGGGGTTTCCCAGAGGAGCTGTGGGATGCCCCATCCCTGGCAGTGTTCCAGGCCAGGCTGGATGGGGCTGTGAGCAACCTGCTCTAGTGGAAGGTGTCCCTGCCCATGGCAGGTGGGTTGGAACTAGATGATCTTTAAGGTCCCTTCCAACCCAAACCATTCTGTGGTTGTATGATTCTATAATATCTAGAAGCCTCCTGAAGCTGCAGGATGAAGTTTATGACAGGTATCTTACCTTTGGTAAAAAACTTCATTGATACTAAGGGAATGCATGCCTGTACAGGACCTAGAAGTCTTTTTTACATGGGCTGCAACCACCGTTGTATAAATTACTGAACCAAGGAAATAAGAATCATGACAACTCTAATTTCTTTAAAAAATAGAAAATGTGTTTCTTTTACCTTTTCTCCCCCTACATTAACATTGATCAAAATGCATATTAAAAGCTTAAATTTGTAGTAAAACCAGTTCTCCCTCTCAAAATGCGCCAGTAGCACCTCTGCTCTTTAGCCAAATACACTCATCAGCAGAAACTAAGATGTCTCCCAACAAAGACTTGAAACATTGCTTTTTAAACTATTTATTTTTAATCTCTCCCATTGTTAATTAACCATTCCAAATGAAGCCTTTTCCTTCAATATGAATCTACAGTTAAAAAAACCATCAAGTTTGAAAAATCTGAAGTTTCAGTTTCATGACATCAATCAGTGTGACAAGCAAAAGAAATCTGAAGCTTTATACATCCGAATAGTTATTGAGCTTTAAGACATAAGCCTATAACCAGTGCAACAGCAAATTTATTCAGTGTTCATTCTGATCTATCTATTGAATACATCAAGTAAAGCGTGTGTGTGTGTGTTTGTTTTTAGTTTTTTTATTTCTAGAAATGAGGGCCTGAAACTGACATTCCTTCAAATACCGCTTTCAACTGCTAAGAGGCTTTAAAACTTGAGTTTGCAGTGCATTTACCTCCTTGCCTGGGAATATGATAAAAGGTTAATTATTTCATTGTGCTTAGGATCAAGAATTAGCTGACTAAGTTAAAATGCCCAAGTGTGCCCTTTTCGCTACTGAGAACTTCACATAGTCTTCCCACTAAACAAGCAAGATTTAAGGCAAGGACTGTAATTGTACATGTAAACACAAAAATGTGACACATTCTTCACATTTTGCAGAAAATGCCCAAACTCACATCAATATAAACAACTTGACCAAACATGGTAGGAAATGCCAAGAGAGCACTGTGACAAAACTGGGAGACATATACAGGAAAATTTGCAATTAAAATTAATGTCAGATTGGACTTAAGATAAGCATTCTTACACTAACAGCCTACTGTTAGCACCTCTTTCAACTCACCATTTTGTGACAGTACATATCAAAGACACTCCATATTTTTTCAAGCCTTTTATTACAGTATGCAACAGAAAACTGATGCTTCATTTTCCTACATTAATTATATACATAAGCTTACCTGAAGTATTTGCTTCAGGGCATTTTTGATTTTACTTTTCATCTTCCTCAGCAAGTTCAGTTTCTTTGTGCACCACCACTCTTGTGACAGACATGTCAGGGTGCTGTTCTTTGGCTTCTTTGATTGCCTGTGCCAGGGCCTGCAAATGTATTCGAAATATGTAACTCAACACCAGCAAAAGGACATTCATGTGGGGTCAAGAGAATGAGAGAGTAGTATTGGAAATTTTGGTTATAATTGTTCAGAACTTTAAAGTCTTGAACTTCAGAGGGCTCAGGGGTAAAAAACCCCACAACCAAACACCCAATAAAAACCCAAAACCAATCAACCCCCAAACCACAAAAAAACAACCAAAAAAGAAGAAAGAATCCACTATGCTAAAAATTAACCTAAATTTCCAGGAAGTAACAAATAACCATAAAGTTATTCTGTAACTTTTCTAGCTCATTCCAGGATACAGTAAGTTTTCTTACATCGCAGAAGTTTTTGAGCTTCTGCAACAGATCTAGCAAATAAAGACTTCACAAAAAAGACTTCAGAAAAATAACAGTTCCCTTCTGTTTCCAGAGTAAAATGGAAAGATAATTTGGAACATATAATTATGGTACTGAAACTCTGAAAGAAGGTCATAACAGAAATTTCTTCCTTAGCCCCAGAATCTCCATTTTCTCCTTTTACTAGTTTAAGAGAACCTTCTCTAGCTTAACTCAGGGAAGCGTAAATGCAAGTATTATTAAGTCTCTCATAATCGCTCTTCCACATTTTATGAAATTTTATCTTCTTAAGAGACGTACCAATATACACAGCTGGCAGTTGCACTAGATGATTGTTGTAACTCCCTTCCAACTTAAATGTTCTGTTCTATTCTGTTCTACACAAGGCTTTACAGTCAACCACAGAAGAGCACTCTCTGAGGCAGAACGGGAGAAAGAGCACCTGGGACCTTCTGTTCCTTCCCCTGATCTAAATCTTATTTCACAGAGCTATTTACTGTTGGAACCCAACACAAGAAAAAAATAGAAGAAACTGGAAGGCATTCTGAGACAACAGTAATCTCAGTGTTCACCTTAATATCAACCAGAACTGAAAACCCCTGAATATACTATAAGGAGCCAGAAAAATATAATGCAACAAAAAAGATTATCTTAATTTAGAAAACTGACAATTTCCCGAGCCACAGGTGGTAAGTGGGAGAAGAAATAACTAACTCTGAAGAGAGACTGGAAACACCAACATTAGCCACCTTATATATTACATGATAATGAGTTTGAAATCCTATTAAGAAAATAGGTGCAGAAGAACACACAGTGTGCATTGGTACAATACTGATGTTTGTTGATGTATTAATCCTGAAAATTCTTTATTAGTTTGTCTTTTACAATATGCCAAGTGCAATCTCTGTAGTAAAATGAGGATTTAAAAGAAAGTGGCTGTTGAGATTTAAGAATTAGCGTTTATAATCAAACCATAAACGATGAAAAACCTTAAGTCTCTAACTGTTAAATTACAAGTAATACAAGCATTTGTATTCTGAAACTCAAAAATAAAATACTATTTTCCTGTTCAAAACTGTTCTAGTGATGTAGAGAGCTAAAAGAATAAACATCCAGCATGTAGTTTGTGCATTTAAAGCGCTCCACACCCACTGAAGAAAAAGTGGTAGAGATTTCTTTAAATCTCTTAAAAGCTGCTCACTGCTGCTTTAAACGTCAGTGATTGAAATAATATTTTGTACTTCCTTTTTTATAATTTCATTTTTTTACTTCACTACCCACTTATAACAAAGAAGGGCTTAGAGAATTGTCTGGTATACTAAAAGTATCGTGTGACCTTTCCAGATGTCAGAAGTGCACTGAACGTGTGACAAGGCAAACAAGAGCCATTCCTGATGATGAACAGCCCTGTCATTTAATTATGAGTTTCGAGAAGAGATTCAAGTTGTCAAGAGCCACTTTCTGGAGGTAAATCAAAATGTGAGATTAAATTCCCCGAGAGCTCTCAGTATATTACAATTAAGAAGTTAAATTAAATCTTGTTATGTTGATTTGTCTAACTTTTATAAAGTTAGAATTAGATTCAATGCAACTTTATGTAGAAGGTAGGCTTTTCTATTTGAATTACCCAGTGACTGTTGATCAACTTTGTTACTGTAGTTTCTTAGATGAAAAACAAAAAAAATTGTGTAATCATCACTGCAAAAAATAGATAATTACAATTTCTCAATTATTTTCCCATGTACTGCTTAAATTCAGCCTTCTTAATTGGGCAAATAGAAGTGATTTTAACCTCAGTTTCTGAGACATCGTAAAATACTGCTTTGGTATTGATAGAGGTGAAAGGTACTTACATAAGATTCCACAGATCAGCAATTACTTCTGTTATACATAATTCAATAAATACAAGTAAAAAACTATTTTTTAAATTTAAGCAGCTGATGCTTTAATGTATTTCAAAGCTTTCAGTCAAAATGAGTGCTGTATTCGATGTTGCTGACACAACACAGTAGAGACTCCCATCTATCCAGATTAATGTATCAAAATAAGATTATTTTAGTAATGCTTTTCCTTCCAAATGGCAAAAGCGGCACTAAATAAACTGTGTCTTCCAAAAAAAGCAATCCCTTTAAAAATAATAAGAAATCCATTCACATGATCTATGCTGCAAAGTTACAAATGCTGGTTTTCTTTCAGTTATATTCTAAATGCTCCTTACTCACAAAACACAACTGCTTAACAATTTTGCCACAATTAACAGTCTCAGGGTCCTTCTATGTCCTCTTATTCGACTTCTCTATGTTTCTCTTATTTCAGGTTTCTGAAACACTGCCTAGATCTCACTGAACTACAAAAAGCACATGGTATTAACAGCTTACATACCTCATCATGGTCAATATCTGCATCTCCAGTAATGACAATGCGCTTCTCAATTCTTGTTTCTGATACTCCACCTTTTACCATCTAGAGATGGTACAAAAAAGGGAAGAAACATTCTTGTAATTAATCCATATAGCCAGAAAGCACTCATTTCTATTGCACTGAAGCACATAAATTTCTATGACTGAGTTGCAATTAGTAGTAAATATTCTCAGTGCTAAATCACCCTTGCATTTTTCAGTTATGCAGTTAGTCACATTCTAGAAATTGCTAAACTTGGTAAAACCAAGCAATAGAGAATTCATTCTGTTACTGGAGCCCAAGTTTGAACAGATCTAGATATGCAGACAAACTGGAATTCCAGCTTCTTCCGACATATAAATCTGACAACAAGGACATTCCAGGAAGCTTTTCTTTGATTTCAACCCATCCATCATGGGCCTCTTCTCAGTCTCTGAAGAATTATAAGCCATTAAATAAAAAGATGATCTGGTTTTCAGTTCCGTTGTTCATAGGCATTAGTGAGATATTTTCAACATATTTCAAACTGCTGATGGAAATAATTTTGTGCTTTGTTTCTTCGTTTCTTACTGTAATGATTAAAACAGTTTAGCTTACAGAAAAAGTCTCACAGAAATAACATTATATGCTTTTTTTTTTTTTAATCAGCCTGTAAAAGATAAAAGAACAAGCTTCTACTGAAGACACACTAACCATATTAGAAAAGATCCAAGATGACTCTGCTAAGAACACCACTAGAATATTCAAACTATCTTGGCAGGTCTCTTTATCAATAATGAACAGTTTGGGATGTAAAATAGAAAGTTTAGAAAATTCAGAGTCTTTTGAATTGACAATAAGCAGTCAGTAAGAAAATATAAGGATCTGCTGCATTATGGTAATTCCAGAATTTTCTAGTAGCAGACAAGACTGAAACCATTTTCTTTAATGGTTCCTTCTAAAAAGCAGCACTATTTGACATCTGAACTTGACAAGTAAATGTACACTATCCACCCCACCCCCCTGCCCAGCTGTGGTAGCACAATTTATTGAATAAAGACTTTTTTCTAAAATGGTGGTTGCTTAATGATTCCAAAAGGGAACAGGAAACTGAAAAGGACCTGTTGACTACTCTGTATAACAAAGCATGCAGACTTTAAATTCTGAACTTTATTTTGTGTGACTTTCATCTGACAACTTTCCAACATCATCCTTCCACTGTCATTCTGTGAAAACAACTTTCAATCATAAAAGTATTTTAATTTTTAGAATATATATATTGAATATATATCCAGTGAACAGTGAATTACTGTTCCATTCTGCAATGACGTGAAACTTCTTGGGGAGGAAAAAAAAAAATCTCAGACTCACACCTTACTCTTCGCTCTTCCCTTTTGCTTTACCCTAAATAATGCTTTCTGTAATTTTCTTGGAAACTATGTGAAGAGTTCAAAGACAAGAGTTCAAAACTGTGTTGTTAGGGCACATCTAAAATTTTATGAATATTTACATAAAGTAATAATAACAACAACCATCATCATCACACTTCGGCAGTTCTAACATACTCTGGCATGAAACATTACATGAGAGTGAAACAGGCGTGAGGTCCTGTTAACATCAACTTTTCCTTTTCTTTTCAAGCATGGAATGGAGAACAAATAATTCAGTTCCAAAATATGCTTGTAATCTAGTGGTATGATACGTTTTTCATATGCTCTAAACCTAGCAGCACAAGGTTCATCAACACAAAGGTTGAGTAAACATTGCTTCAGTTCACGCTTATAACTGATGCCATTAGCAGGGCTCCCGTGGACCTCAGACAAATCAGTTATATTAACTGTAATGTAATAACAGAAAAGATTCTCTAAGATATCACTGACTGAAGACAGGATGTAAACTGTAAAAATTTAGGTACATACTCATTTGTCAAACACAGAAATAAGACCTATATGAAGTACTAAAAAACCTAATCATATTTTTCTCCCTTTCCCTGTCCTGATCCCATACATTCCTGCTTATTCATTAGGACTTCTCTGTTCAGAATCTGTGTACAGAAAGATTAACTCTCACACATGCCCGAAATGAATCCAATCCATTTCAAGTCAAGTCTTCTTCAATAAATTAGCAGATATGTGAGAAACTTCATATCAGACTATTTTGAGGGCTTGTTTTGTTTTGTTTTTATTTGAGAGAGACATTATTATATTTCACCTTTGTGATGTGTGTAGTTGTGGTAGTAGAAATTGACTCTGATGTAATTGTCTGTGCACTCAGCAGCACACCAGCATTGCCACCAGCACTGCCATCAAACTGTAAGGAAAAAAAAAAATTAATATTTTTGTATTTTGGCATTTAAAAGCTTTGTTTTCACAGAAGAAAAGCATTTTTCTTTACTAAACACGTTATTGAGTTCAGTTAGAATTGAAATCTAAATAGAAACCATCAAAGTTTACCAAGTCATGTAAGACCATTGTTATGGCTCATTCTTGTGGAAAATTTATGATCAAAGTTACATGTTCCTTTCAGGAGCAATGAGATATTTTAATCAAGTTTCCAAAATAAAAAATGAGTTATACCTTTGCAGACAGCAACTAAGTCCTTATATAAAAAAACCAAACACTTAGAACTTCAGAAGTAATACTGCTTTGTCTACAAACATTTCACTTACCTAATTCATAGCCAAAGTATCATCTTAGATGCTAGAAAAACGTATAGGTTTTTGAAAAGCATTTTTTGGACATTATCTATTTTGATCTGCAAGTAAATGGAATAAAATCAACTTGCAAATAATGTAATAACCCAGCCACTGTACCTGTGGAGATTCATAGGTGATAGTTTTAGTTTCTGTTTGAACAATTGGAACTTCTTTAGTGGAGATTTCAGTTCTCTGTGTGGCATCTGAAATGGTTACCATCTCTGTTTTCACTACTGGAGGCTGTGGTGCAAGAAATAACCAATCAATTTGAAAGAAGAAGGTTTGTAAAGTGGACCAAGAAAATGCAACCAAAAGCTCAAGAAAACCATAACAGTAAGATATCCATTTGACTGTCTCTCCAATCAAAAAGCATGCAATAAATAAGCAGAGTAAAATAAAGACTAATACAGTAGTCCTCTAGTATCTACATAACATGGTACAAAAATTTAACCTCCTGATAACCTCGCCAAAGTTGTGTATTTCAGCCAACAGTACATACCACAGAAGGCAACTGCTAAAACCAAGCTGCAACACATCCATTGAAAATGTGTAAAAGAGAATTGATAGCAAGGAAAAAAACACAACAAAGTCTTAGTTTGCACAAAGCTGATAGCTAGTTCAGATGGATAAGCTTCATATTAGAATTAACCTGGGAAAATACTTATCATTGCTCAATTAAACTGCAAATATGGACTAGAAATTCCAAGGAAATGGCATAAAAGTTCAATGTCTTACTATGTAGTACTTCCGGAATGGAAAATCGACTTTGACAACTGGATGTTAAACAGTATATATTCAATGTAATATTTCTGGAAGTCAATGGATTCTTTTGACAACAATCCTCAAAAAAAACATTTAGAGTTAGCCAGTGGCATCCTCTCCAATATCACAAAGAAAATAATTAACCAGGGGCCTGTAAACCAGTGAACTTGTAACTTATCTTATTGGAGCAGATTTTCGATATATTTAAGCACTTCAAACCCAAAATCTAGTAAAGCCTTTTGACATTTTTCTAGATGCATCAGTTGCTATCTCCCACTGATTTTGGATGCACATGGAGGAAATCCAAGGAAAAAAAAAAAATCTTTTCTTTCCCTCACGCACACTTGCACACACAGCAGCCTTTCTTCCCTTCCTCCAAACCAGCTATGTTTTAAGGAAGTGTGGGTGTCTGCAACTTCTAAAGGTCTTATAAACTAATTCTTTCACATCATTAATCAGAACACCTGTGTATGCAAAAGACAACAAAAGAAAGAAGGTAATTTGTTTGGATTTAAGTGCAAATAATAATTAAAACCAAAATGCCACCATTACAAGAACAAACAGGTATATAACTAGGAAAAAAACCACCCAACCTTTGATAAACTGCAGATCATGCCAACTTTACAAAGAGATGCATCCCTGTGCTTCATTTTTGCCCCTTTCTGCTTCTTTATAAAGTTTGCCTAGTAATGAGCTCTTCAGTCTTGTTTGGCTTAAAACAACTGATTGTGACTGGAACCCAAGCATGCCCCCCTAAATAGCTTTTTCACTAAAAGACTTCATAGTAAGATTGTGATAAATGTCTTATCCCTTTACAATGCAGTGCTCTCACTGATGCAACTTCTAGCCATACTTACTCTAGTCTAGAAATCCATAAAATTTATATTAAAAAAAAATGGGGGGGGGGGGGCAAGAAAAGCAGTGAGTAATAAAGGGGGAAAAAGGAACAAAAATTTGTGATGGGTGTTTTCTAATTTAAATTGCCAATAGCTTTCCAATCACAATTACATGTCATGGACGTGTCAAAAACAATTGACAAATAGACAAGACAAGACTTAAAAACACCGGAAACATGTAAATAATATATATATATATATTATGTATATGCATATAAAATAAGGGGGAGACAAAAAGGCGATGTCAGTCTTCGGAAGGTTTGCCTTACTGGTGATTCTCACTCAGCTCTAGCAAAAAGTCAGAAACCATAACTGAAGGAGACAGAATTTCACTGCTCATCAATGGTTTCCCCTTCCAAATGATCTGAATCTTGTTGGTGCCTGAAGAGCTGGAGGAATAGGAGAAGAAGAAAGGCGGGTATATTTTCACCCCATGAAATATCTCTGCTTAATCTAGTTGTCAAACTGTTCTACCATTTACCTCAGAACAACAAATTATTTGTGGTGCAACATCAATGTCAACATGAGACACATCTCCATTGAGTTTGAGCTGTTCTTCCTCTTTTTCTTCACCTACATCTTGCTTAATTTCCTCTGACAAATTCTTCTCTTCTGTAGCTATGGTAACTGCATTTTCCTGGACCAAATTTTCAGCTGTAACTTGTGTGTGCTCAACTGGTACTTTTAGTTTACTGCCTTCTGGTATGGCTTCCACACGCTGTGTTTTTTCTTCATGTTCTTTCCTTTTCATGTCATCATCTTCTTCCTGTTCTTCCCTGATGACTTCCTCAATTGCCCTGTGATGTGGCTGGTATTCTCCCACCTCTTCATCCTCACTCTCACTACTACTGCTGCTGCTGCTACTATCTGGTGGCAATGATGAAGAGTCCTTTTTTGAGAGATGCTCCACCTTACATGTTTCCCCAGCATCAGTGGCAACTTGCATTTTCCCTTTGTTGGTTTCGTCTACGACTAGTGTGTCTTCTATCTCAACCTCTGCCTGCTTCTTCTCCTCCACTATGTTCAGAGTCTCATGTGAACTCTGCACAAAAACATGGATGAGGAAAAAAAAAGTAGAGTATATGAATAAATTAAAATGATGGAAACAAAATTAGCTGATGGCTGGCTCATGTCATGTAGAGACAAAAGATGGTTGTGATGGTTAACTGAAAAAGGAAGGAAAGAAGAATGAGGATGGATTGGAAGAGTTAGAGCCAAATTTAACTATGGAAAAAATCAGTAGAACCTTAGCAGCATCGCTGACTCCAGTACAAGGCCCTTCTGCTCTGGAAGCATGTCTCTGTGAAACAAAAAGCAATCAGAGGATACAAATCAATGCATAACCCTTTTCAACAGCGCAACACCCTCCAAACAAGCTTTTAAGAATCTATGTACATCACGCTAGACAGGTACTGTATATTCACTGCAAGATGCACAAAGAACTATGCTCATTTCCTTCTACTTCATTGAAAAATTCCATTCAAAAGTAAGTAAGAATTATGGACATTATTAATTGGGATAAGAATTTAATTATGAAAGACTGAAAATAAAAGTATGAATGCACTGGCCAGTGATGCTACTGCAGCAGTTATTTCTCTCAGTTAAATCAGGAATTAAGAATAAATATTAAGGGAAAAGCAAAAAAAAACCACAAACAAAAAAAAAAAAAAAACCCCACACCAACCTATTTAGCATTTTACTATCAGATTATCATAATACAAAAGAAAAAAAAAAAAGACTTTATTAGTTGTTTGTCTTTGGCCAGTTACTTCATGAAACTTAATAGATAACAAGACAACGACTGTTCAGGGTGGTATGTTGTCAGAACAGCAATACATGATTAGCCAGATGATCCCATTAGGATCCAGTCCGGAGCCCAAATGATGAGATTAAAGCAGTTATATTAGTATTTGTTCTGTAACAAAATGATCTGTGATGGATGTTCCAGAAAGCTCACAGTAAATTATGTATGGAGTAGTTTTCATTATCTAATGTAGGTTTAGTGAAGTTAGCAGCAAAATTTGAGTTTGAATGATACAAATACAAAAATTCACACATCATCTGTGACTTAATCCTAGCTTTTACTGCTGTTTACCGAGCAAAGCACTATAGAGTGTAAGGCTGCATTCCTGGTGATGCTTGAACAAGCACCAATTGGTATTTCTTTGGCGCTGCAAATACAGAACTGAGCTCTCTAGCCGGATTGCGCTCCCCTCTGATACAAGCAACCAGCTTACCGGCTCCGGTAGCAAGCCTCAGGCCACCTTTCAGGCATTTCTAAGGCCTCGGGGTCGGAGGGGATGGCAGCCTAAGCCCCGCGCCCACGCAGCCCGCCCGGCCCGTACCGTTGCGCGGCGGGGGCAGCACCTGGGGCGGCGGCGCGGCCGAGGCGGCGGTCTCTTCCCCCGCAGCGCCCTCTGCTGGCCACACGCTGGCGGCGGCGGCGAAGGGCCCTCTCGTGCCCGCGCAAAAGCCCTCCTTACTAAATAAAATGGACGTTATCTCCTCTTCTAGGCTCTAGACGAGTTAGAAAAGGGAAAGGAAAGAATTAAACAGTGACGGACGGAGAGGCAGCGGCCTACAAAGGAGAGGTCTGGCAGGAGAAAACGTGGCAAAGTGCAGGGCTCGGCACCGGCTGCCGCCGGGTGAAATGAGGACAGACAGGACAACATCTGCGGGCACCACACACAGTCGTACAATGCATACTGCATCTCCCCACCATGCATGTCACGTTATAAAAGTTTGAAACATTAACATTTCCGTGGATTTTCCAAACAGAACAGTTTACTTTGGCAGTAATTCCGCATTTACTATTGGGATCCTTGCCTTTTAAAAATCCATTTTTAACACCTTCTAATGCCTGATGAGCTCAGAGCTTCAGGGTACCGGTCAGATACATTTGCTTTGAACAATACATACCCACAACACTGAAACGAGGTTTTCTTTATATGTTATATATATGTTTTTCAAAGGCTTAAATAACCTAAGGAAATTAGTTTCTATTAAAGAACCTGTTTTTAAAAAGCCTTGACCATCTGACCGGGCAACTTGTTTTATTCAGACATACATAAAAGGGCACATTGCTTTAAAGCATAAATTACGTTCATAGTCTGGTCTATTTTCTGTATTACTGTATTATAAATCTGTATGGTAAAGCAAACTTTTAAAATTCATGTGCGTACAAGCCTCTGGAAAAGGCTAAAATTATTCCAGTTTTCCTTCCACGAGCACTGGTATTAAGTTAGAAGTAAAACCAGTTAACATAAAAAGCCAATAATGAAACAAATACGTAACACGGACATAACACACATTTTGACAACATTCAGTACATTTCTGTCTTAGAAAATGGTGCTACAGAGAATCATGGCAGAAGCACATGCCAGAGGAAAGCCAAGGTGCCATGCAGATGACTACAGTTTGTGTGGACTCACCGTGTAAGCAACAACGTAGAATCTGAACTGACTTAAAGTTATACCATGCTACTGTGCATATACTACAACACATATGGCATGCAGAAGAACACAGAAGGAAAAGGAAAAGAACCCCTATAGTTTTTTTTTCCCTACAATAAATCTAAAGTATATTTCAAAGGTGGCTAAGAAAGGTTAACATGGATGCAAGTTATTAAATCTGTCCTCATGCAGCATCCACCAGGGAAACGTGTTCCTCACCCCCACTCTCTTTCCCTAGTTTATTGCACCAAATAAATGTTCATCTATTAATAGATTACATCAAAAGGCAAAGATGTTCATGACACTCCTACTGTACTCTGGCACCACATGTTTTCTAACCACTCAAAGCAGTAAAAAAAGAAAAAAGTGGGTGAAAAACTATCTTTATGTAGTATGTGGTCAGACTGTGTGCACATCTCTCTCTCTCCTCACATATGTGTATAATTAAAGACTGGCACATCTTTTTGCCTTTTACCACCTTCAAATTTTTAGGTCTTCTGATCTTTTAAAAGGAAAACTCCAATCACACAATTTGTTTCATAATACAACCCCTGTTCCCTGAGGAGGCATTTAGTAAAAACGATTACATGTACAGAGAAAATTGGTGTTTTTCATCAAATTACTGTGGTTACAACAATGTATCAACCTGTGAAGGTGTTTAAATTCCTGGCAAATCCCTACTGGTACATAGTCCCATACATTAACATGAAATTGTATTTACAAGTAGAAAGGAGGTTGGGCTGTGGATTAAAAAAAACCAACAAAACCAAACAGTGGGTATCCATAACATAACAACATTTCATATAGTTATTTGTGACATACATATCAATGTGTCATAATTTCTATTATAATTAAGTCACAGATGCTGTGTATTTGTAGGAGTAGAGGGACACAGAAGTATAGTGGCACAAATGAGATGTACCCAAAATAACATTTTTCAAACACAGAAAATGACTTATTTGCAAATATTTTCACAGGAGCAAAGGAAGGAGGAAAAGAAAGAATATTAGCAGTGGTACCTTGCTTGTCCAACTGTCCTAAAAGACAGGCAAGGAAACATACAGTCCAGGAACAGGACTGAGCAATGTGTTAGTCTATTAATACCAGCAAGTATATAAATTGGCGGTAACAAAACACTTGAACACAAACTTCTCTACATCCATCAACAAATAATTCAGGATGGAAATACACTGTTTCCCAAATGTTGTATTTTTATCTGTTACTGAAATAGGACTGATAGCTTCACATTAACCTACTTATGCCCCAGTTCCTAGGTGGTAGAAAATAGTCCAAAAGTAACGTAAAAAAGCAACATCACAATTGCTACCCATTATCACTATCACGGTGCCAGCAGTCCCTCTAGTTATATAGTGCTTTTCACTGCACAGATGTTAAGCTAGCTTACTGGGGAGAAACCCCCTCTCTTTTGGTGGATAAAAATTGAGGAACAGAAGCATGGAGGTACTCAGAATCAGGCTGCCATTGAAATTATGCTGCTTCTTCACCATTACGGACTTGAATAATAATTACATACATGTAGAGCAAAAGTTCTTGTGTTAAGTGTCAAATAACTGCAGAAAATTATTTCCATATAGACTGGAAATAATATGTTTAGATGTCATCCTAGTCACATCAGATACAGTAATTTTCTGGTGAAAATCTGGTTTTCTTTTCAAATAATAGCCATTCAGAACTTCACAGCTAGTTTGGTGTTTAAGCAAAATGTTACTGGCATTCATATATGTGTGTGTATATATATATACACACACACAGATCCTGCTTTACAACTCAACCTTTTCACTTCAGTACTGCCTTAAAAGAAGTTATTTCCATCAGGGAAAAAAAAAAAAAAAAGAAAAAGAAAGAAGTCTCAAGCTAGCCCACAGCAGATACAGCAAAAAAGCAGTAGGTTTCAGGGCGGCCACCTTATTGGTTTCCTCTGGTTTTGCTCCAGCAATCCATGGCATTGTAGTCCATTGCTTCTCCTTCCCAGGCAGCGTTTTCACTTGGAAAATGTGGTCTCCTTTTTTCTATTTGGTTTTCATTTTATAAAACCAGTGTAAATCAACAAGCAATGAGACAGACACATACTATACATAAACATAAACCCAAACCATCTGAAAGTGACAGAACATACTAGATGAGGAAAAAAAAAAAAACAACCCAGAGATAAAATAACTTGGAGGGGCCTCAACTTCAATACAAAGAAATCAACACAGAAAATACACACAACCACATAATAAAAGGTAAGTTACACTTTTCCATAAATGTCTTTTTTGACCAAAAAGATATTTATAGCTATTAAATGAACCAATGGGTTGTCAACATTTGAAAATTTGACCAACATTTGCACCTACGCATATACCACCATGTGTAGAAATATACAGATACTACTCAGAAATTGGAGGAATAATTTCTTGGCAGTAACCATAAATTAACAAAATAGTCATTAAAGAAGCGATCCATACAGTCAGTGCCTAGATTACCTCTATGCACATATTCACAGTTCAGATTACTTAAGTATCTTGCTGAAATAATGTCCTATTAACAAAAATAATTTGGTAGCATCAAGCAAACTTAATTGAAAAGTTCACCTCTCTGGAGACTGAAGAGAACACTTAAGAATTTAATGGGATAGGATAAGAATACATTTAGGAGGGAAGGTTAGGAACAATGATGAAAGAAAAGGATAACAATAGGAGAGAAACTGATTGCTTTTGAAGACTGATTTGCTCTTCTACTCTATGAAAGAAGTAGCAAATACCTCCACATAAAACTAAAATTTTTACAACAGGAAGAGAAATTTATTTGGGTAGCTTTTTTGCTACAAGCATTCAGGATGATATTTGTAGAAAATCGCTTTCCAAACTGCTGTTTTAAGGTTCAGTCAGGAAGGAGGTATACAGAAAAAGTAGACAAATTCACATTACAGACTTTTGGAGATTGAGTAAATTGTAACTATATTAAATACATCCTGAAGAGGTCAACAGTGTAAATTAACTGATCACGTAAGGTCATTCTGAAACAGCGCACAGGCTGTGTGTGTATGCACAAGCTGTCCGTGAAGAGTTAAAGAGAGGGAAAAGGAGGGACATGTTCTGCTGTCACTGAAAAGCTATCTTCATCAATCTGTGTAAATCAAGAGTGAAATTTAAGCTGTCCTTAACACACAGGAAAATACTGCCATCACCTCCATTTTTTTCTAATGATTCTAATTCAGTTTTCTTGTTGAAGAATAAAATTCCACACATCATTTAAAGTCAGGTCTAATGTTAAAAGGTGAAAAGTTAATGTATACTTAGTATCAACGAATACTACATTAGCCAAAGAAAGTGTTAATCTAAAGGACAAACTGTATTTACTGTATTACATACAGGGCTGTATGGAAACGCATGCAGACAAGTGTCTGCAGTGACATACCCCTTGTGTCTGTAGGGACAGAGGTGTGATACGCCGCTTTTCCCACTCATTTGGGCGTGGTTCAGGTGTGGATTCCATGAAATTGCGCTTGAGCTCACTAATGCTAGCCTGGTGTTTCAGTAAGTCGTCCTGGGTCTTATCCAGGTCCTAGCAACCCACAACGTAAAACAAAGAGGACAAAACACGACAACAAAAGCAAACTTAACTAGAAAAAAAAAAAAAAAGAAAGAAAGAAAAAGGGAAAGAAAAGAAACCAAACCAAGGAAAGTGCCTTGTGTCTGAAGGGCTACTCTTCTTTGGGGTGCCTTGAAATAAAAGAGTTTAAGGCTATAAGAGAACCAAGAATTTTTGGGTTTTAATTTTGTAATGTAGGGCCACTCATATAGTGTTTCTTCCATATTTTAAGGCAAAGGAAAAATAATGCTGTGCAAAGTTATTTAAGAGAGAGCTATTTTTATCCAAACATGAAACTACTATCCCTACGAAACAGTAACAATTTCCAGTAGTTGCTTGCTTTCATCTAAAATTTGCTAGCATAAAAGCAAACATAACATTACTGAAGGCAATGAAAGAACAGTCTAACCCAAGAAGCATTATAAACCTGCATCTTTCTTGATACTACAAGCTTCATGAAAAATACTTATTTCTGTGAAGAAAATACTACAGGGCCAAATATGCAAGCAACTAACACCTGCTTAACTTCAGAGAGACTACTCATTGTGTCTGTCATGTAGGCTTAAACTTACTGGAAGAATCAAGACGTAAAGCCTTAAAGCCTGGTATCTATCAATTTTACATTTAAGAACCTGATAGCAGACAGCATGCAGCTAGGGATACTTTTTGTGCATGCCAATACTAAAGAGATGCTCTTTCTAAATTGCACCTACATAAGCAAGTGCCAACGAGGACACCTCAGAGTGAATATTGAATGAGGTCTTGTGATGACACATTGAGGCTAAGCTGCAGCACCTTGGATCAAATAACTAACTACATGCTAGTCTTTCACTTTATACTGGATACAGGAACAGGCATAAGGATCAGGAGTTATATTTCTGCATAACTGCTCTGGTAAGCAGGCAAAAATCTATCTGCTTAGATCTCTTGGAAATTCATTAACCTTTAAATACAATGCTGGCCTTTGGTGGGAAGAGCAGTTTTCACTCTGCTTTCATAATCTGTCCTCCTTCCAGTATGTCAGGTCTTGAGAAAAGCCTATGTTGGTTATGTACATTCTAACACAAGAATATTTTTTTCAGTATATTATGGTGAAATTCAAGTTTAAACTTCAGATCCATTTTTAGTACTGAATTAAAAGACTGAAGATTAAAATGGAACAGTATAAATTTAGACATTATTATTAACCAAGTTTTATCAAAAGAATGTAAATCAGATACAAGAATTCAGGTAAAGCATCTGAGTTTTGTACAAAGATTTTATGTACTTTGTAACAGAACATTTTTAAGTTGTACTTTAACATTTTGGTTAGGATTTTTACAGTCAGTGCTCACAATGCAAAGACTGTCAATGACAGTAATGAAAAATCTAAACCCAATACAAACTCATTAGTTTCTAATTTCTTTTCACTTGCATGTTCAGCCCCAGTAATAGTCCGGTGCTGTACATCTATTTCCTAATTCTGCAAATATTCACACATGCACTTTGACCACTAAGAACCTATCCCCTCTGCAACTCAGTAGGTTCATATTGTCACAGGACCAGTACTTCACTTTTAATCTAGGACTAACAAATGAGACATTAAATTTGTCCCCCTAAAGTATGTTTTTTCTAAGTGAAGGAAAACCTCATGCCAAAGGCATTCTATTACACAACTGAAGCTCGTAACAATCATGTTATTATTTTAAAACCTGTCTTGGCTTGACATAAGGCACGTTTCTTGGACTTGATCAAAGCACAGTTACGCAATGCACGCTTTCAGTGCTTTAGTAAGTTATACACAAGCAAAGTTTCAATAGTGGTCAAAAGCTGCAAAAAGCCAAAAAACATATTAGTTGGGTTAATGTGAGCCATACATCACCTTATTATTGAACAAAACCTATGATTTTTAGAAAGACAGTTTTTGTGACAAATGGAATTATTTATAGCCCCATCTGGATGAATAAAAAAATTTTAAAGATAGCAGTAGGGTTTTTAAAATTTCTTCAGTTACTAGCTTACGTTATTAACCACAAGTTAAATGATATTGATTATAAATACAGACAGTCTTTGATAAAACAATCCAGATTAACAGACTATATGGAAATTTTTACAATAAAAACCCCCTCTACTTCAGTGACAAAGCATTATGCATTAACATACTGTTCAAAGCTCGTTTCTGTTGCTCATCTTCAATGAAGACCAACCTTTAGGAAGCAAGAATTACTTCCATTTGAAAAGAAAAAAAATATCAAAGATTTCAGAAGCATTGTCTAAACATTCCCTTTAAAAACCCAATCCTCACATACATTTCTCAAAGCTCCCAAAATCAGCGAGCATCAGAACCAGAATTAGTTTTTCCTACCAACTTTTCTACCACTGCTTGTGCCTTACTAACTCCATTTTTTCAGATAATGTATTTAATAGAGATTGATTAAACTGCCTAAAACTAGAAACCCTACTCAACAGAAGATGCACATATTGATAAGCAAAATATAAAAATCCCATTTAGGATTATGAATTGGACCCATCTGTTTGCTTTATCTAAATAGGGCTATTATTCCCAATTGCCACCTTGAAAACATGTAGCAAAAATATACAAAATATACAGTCAACATTCAGGCTGAGGAGTTTTGGTTTTGTTTGTTTGGATCTTTTTTGTGGTTCTGTGGGTTTTTTTGTTTTGTTTTGGGTTTTGTTTTAATTTAAACAATGATAACATGCAACATTTTCAAGCTGTTTTTCCCCCATGCACTTCATGCACTGTGCCTGTAACAGCCTGCAAGTGACCTCCCATCCCATGCAGCCTGGCAGCCCGTGAGAAGAGAAAGTGTTTCTTATATTATATACAAACCTCCAACATTAAATTGCTATGTCTGACATAAATATTTTCCCCGTCTACTCTCAAGGAATTGGTCTGTGAAATTAAGCCACACACACACACACAAATTAAAAAAAAATAATAAAAATCAAAACGAACATAAAATGTACCAGCAAGTAAATAAAAAACCACCCTTACAATGAGGCAGTTAAATAAAGGAAATAAAATGGTAAGGTGAAAAGCCACTATTCAGACTAAATCCACTAAACTAAAGAAAGTTTAGGGTGCTAACAAGGCAGGCAGCTACATCCAGATTAAATTGTAAAAAAACAATCATGCACCTTCTGCTGTGCTTCCTCCTCTTCATATTCGACCTACGTAAGCACACGGCAAATTACCAAGAAAAGGCACTGTTGACATACACTTACATACTAAGAGAGGTTCATCTTTTTGTAAATGCTGCAAAGCTTGCTATATTTACAGACCTTTACTGTTTCGGCCCCAGATGTTGAAATTATTAAGCGACTTTGGTCTTCCTTCACCTACATTGTTGTAGAATGGCTGAAGTAATATTGGCATAAGTGGCATGAAAAATGGAAGTTTCACACTGTGTCCCTTTCTTGCTGTACATTTCAGTGTTTTCCCAGATGAAAATTTAAGAATGAGTAAAGAAAAAAAAATGATGTGAAATTTCTATGGTAAGCACCTTGAACTCTGCAACAAGTTGATGGGAAAATGGAATCTAATGCATGAGTTCTTCTGGTAGGAGAATCTAGGATTCAAGTCAAACACCTACATACTTTATTTACAAACTGTCTGAACTATTTTAAGAATAATGTTGCTGTCTTGGGATGAGTTATTTGCACCCTTTTTAGGTGAATATAATCTTCCTGAAACTGCAATGCACTCTGTTGGAAATGATAGCTAATCTTCCTATCTTACCTACAAGTGCACTGAATGCCTTTAAAGGAACAGCATTCTTTAAAAAGCTAACCACTTCCTAGTGTTTCCACAGGTACAAATATCAACTGCTAATCTCAGGAAAAGATGCATTTAGAAGTCCACACTGTGCAAGTACATAAATTTGAAGATGGGTTTACTTACTGCACATACTGTTGCATTTTGGATTCTGTGTGAATGCACACATAATGTGGTACACAACACATTTTTATTCATTTCTCGGTTATCTGGGGTTCTACTTTCTGCAACTTTATGTTACAAATGACGGACTGAATTAGGTTACAGAGAAATTGAGAAATTCTTTAAAGTCACGTTTTTCATTATTTTAAACTTAGATTGGTGTTTTTAATGACGTCATATTCAGCATGTTTTTAATATGTACGTTGTATTGATTTTATCAGTTTAACAATCTTTGTTAAATGTATTGAACAGGCCCTCCCCCTTTTTGAGTCTATAAAATTTGGTTTAGTATTTCCTTTGAAGATCAAAATAAACCACCTTTTTCTAGTGGTGTTGCTGTAATGTACACAGCAGACATAAGGAAAGAAGGCATTTTGTCAACCACTCCAAATGATCAGAGCAACGTATTAGCATGACTAAGGCTTCTGTACTGAATTTCAGCAGTGCATTTCAAAGAATGTTCAGACTTCAGTGATTAAAGTCTGATACAACCTGCGATCCCAGCTAATGAATGAAATCAGTCTCCACCTTAACTGTTGCTAGAGATTAATCAAAGTAGTTTACAAACGAAAAAAAGTGCCTTGGACAGACTCAGCTTTGCACACAGCCTTGTAGAGCAGAACCATCTGGAATAACAAAAAAGCTGATTTTAAAGCATTCACAGCTTTCTGAATTCAGCTTTTAGGAATTTTACTTCTCAGATCTAAATGGAACTTTGGAGATGTGCACTCCAGTCAATGCACACAAGAGACATGCATTTTAACAAAAACTGATAGTGCAAGTAGCACAATTTGTAAATAGTATCAAGTAATAATATATCTATTATTACACAGCACTTTCAGTATTCAGATTTATGTGCTCGTAAACATTTTGAACTACAAAAAACCTCTACCTGCAGCTCCGTATCTGTGGAATCTAATGAAATTATGCATGCTGTAGGAATTCAGGCAGAAAAACCACCAGCTATCTATTGACTAAAAATACTGCAATGGAAATTTTTCATAAATGAGAAAGGTTAGAAAGATACAGATATATATGTGTGTGTGTGTGTATTTATATATGTCTACAGGCACGTACATACACATTTTCCTATACTAGGAAGTGTGCAAAATTGAGCAAGCCTCTGGGAGAACAAGCATAGAAGCTATGTGCAAGTATCAACGTTTAAGCAACAAAATTACACACCTCCTCTTCCTCTGCTTTGTCATTCAGGTCATTGTCATTAGAAGCACTAAAGGAAGTCACCTTAGGCTCCAGGTAGCAGAGGGACAGAGCAAGAGGAAGGGAAAATGTGAGTGAAAAAGGAATAGACTGGAAAGCAGACAGAAGCAGCACAAAGATAAGGAGAAAAGAGGGGATGAAGGAAGGAGAGGTAATAGGAATATAGTGCTGAAGGCCAGGCGGCAGGAAAGAGATGCAAACATCAGGAAGGCTTGGAAAAGTAATATAACCATTGTAATCAAGCAGCGAACGGAAACTAAAAGAAAAGCATCTGATAAAGCCAAATGAGACACAAAACTCAGTGCTTTTGTAGTCATTTGTATGGACTTTTCCCTCCACAGCAGGGGAGCCTCGACTAGCTATGGGTCTCATAGATTCAAAGATACTATTCGGTGAAGCTATTTTATTATGATCTGGTGTTTCTTTCATGGAATTGCACTCTGAGATGTCTGAGATGGTAAGAAGGGGCTCCCCAAAGGGATCTTCCTCTGAAATATCTGAAAGCATGTCCATCTCAGGGATGGGTGACAGGCCTGTGAGATGGCATGACACAGAATGGATGGGTAGTGATGATGGGTGTATGTGAGTGAGCTGAAAAAAATTCTGTGCACAGTGGAAAATGAAAGCACAACAAAATGCAAGTTTGAAGGCACAAGAAGAGGGAAAAAAGAGAAATTATTAGTTAGTGAAATTTTTTTCTTAGAAGCAGGGATAGCTCTACTAACGCAATAGAAATGCCAAATAAAAATAGAAATCCCCTTGTGTTTTACAAGCAGCCAACTTGTTTAGTTTTGTGGATTATGAAAGGATCCCATTACGAATGTTTTGTTCTCAGGCTGTAAAGAACTGTGCACTTTTGAACCATAATAGTCACAACAGATGGAAGTAGACAGACATTCAAAGCTTTGGCAGAAAGGTCAGGGGACAGTGCAGTACACGAAAGACAGGCTGGCACTTTGATTCTTGGGTTTATAACCATTTCCTCTAAGGCTTAAAGACAGCCAGAAAGGAAAAGAAGTATCTGCGCTAGGGGGGATAGAAAGCTGTTCACACAATTGGCATGTATAACAAAACCTTACTGAACAGCTTCCTGGAACGACTTCCCACAATACTGCTTTTTTCCCCCCTTCTTTTGGTTAAAGCATTGAAAGAGACTGCCACTTTGAAAACAAAGGAATATCACCATTTTACCAAGCCCAAAGTAAAAACATAGTAATTTTACCATTTTTTCTCCCATAAAGAAACTCTGTATGTGCCTTTTTGCTAGGCTAATTCAAAATTATTTCAACTTGCCAGCAAACAAACAAACAAAAAAAGCAACCGTTGGTATTTCTTCCCTTCCTGCACTTGAATGTAGTCAGAACATGTGAACCACACAGAGAAACTCAGTGGTCCCCCTAGGAATCAAATGGATAGCTAACTTGCAAAAATGTTTGAAAACAAAATAACTCTTTAAATACAAAAGAAAGTTCTGGACAACTGCCCAAAAAAGAAATATCTCCAAGAGAGAAAAGCAGCAAATTTTAGCTGACACTTTGAAAGGAAATTTTAACATCAAATCACACAAGACCTAAATTTATTTTTTTGACCTATTGCTCCAGTAGCTCAAACAAACAAGACAAGTAAATGGTTGTTTGCAACAGAAACAGACTAAAGTACTCAAGTTTTCACAGAAATCTACACCTCAGTCAACATACAGATTTTTAAAGGATGAAATAATTCTGGAAATGCTACTAACACAATACTGTTAACTATGGTAATTAAACGCAGTCATAATAGACCCAGCTTTGTAGATTGTACACAAATGTGCATATACTAACAATTTTTTTAAAAGTCTACACAAACTAAGGAAATTAATGAAACATTATTTACCCTTTTAAGCTTTTTTTCCAAGAACTCATGCAAGCTTACTGAGAATTCAAATTAAATTTACATCAAAAGAAGAAACCCTAGGTCAAAGCCATTCAGTATTCTCCTTTGCTTACATACACTTACATTAATTTAAACCTACAGAAAACACTTGACAATTTTCCTTTAATATTTTACTATGGTGTTCTGTATGATGCTTAGAAGTGAGAAGAACTAAATAACTACACATGGACACACATCACATGAACAAATAATTGTGGTGTGAAAGTCAGCCATACCTTTCCATCCTGAGTCAATTCTAATTGTGGAGTTTTGACTGGGCTTCCGTCATCTTCTCTGCCACCTTCTTTTAACTTGGCCTGACCAGCAGCTTCAATGTCAATGATTTTATCTCCAGCAGTCTGCCCTCCAGTAGCAGGGAAGTCTCTTAGAAGACCTTGGTCTGAGATACCCATGGGAGCTATTCGAGAACAAAGTAATTTTGGTTAATTGGGGTAAGTCAGAACGTATTAATACTTTTTAACAGAATGAATTTATGTTGATGTCAGCAATGAGCAATACAGGCTAGTTACTGAGTGATACAATATTTTTCAGCTTCTTGGCTTTGCAAAAAGTCTATGGTTCTCATTGCATTGGTATGAACAGCTATGTACCCTTGCCATATAATATGCACTTACTATGCAAGGGAAGAAACCTCACAGTATCAGGTAGGTATGTAATTATTAACTTTCTAATTAGTCTTGGAAGACAAATTGAAGCTACTGTTCTTGTGACTGCGTAAGTCACCATAACAAAAGAGAGAAGTAGGCAACAGTGTTCTGTGGAAATTCAATGTTTTCAGAGGGCTGTTTTAATGCAATATAGAAATAGCTATGCATGTAACTGTCACAGTATTTTTATTCTGAAACCTTACCAAACTACAGAAACAACAGCTCACTGAAAGTAAGACTTTTCCTCCCTAAATGCTTGCAAAAAATGTAAGGGGGGAAAATACTGAATATGTATACTTGAATATAGTCAAAGCACAAGAGAGTGAAAGGCCTTAAATTAATGTTTTTTTTCAAATCAGGATGACTGGCTCAGTCAAAATAGTAGTAATGAAATATAGGAGAATTCATTAAATTAGCCAGCTTTAATAAACACAACTTTGATATAAACTTATATTCATTATAGTAGTCTTCTGTAGTACCTCCATATGACTTTGCTTTACAAAGCCAAGGTGCAGAAAGTTGACAGGAAGATGTTTCTTGGAGTACCTTTGAGGGATATCCTCTTCTGAAAACAGTCTCAGCTCCACATCAGAGACTCCCTTAAGCTGCCTCAGCAGCCAAGGCCAGCTAATGGCAAATGCCGGATTTGTGATGTTAGTCTTTCAGGGCCTCTCTAAGTAGTAAGTTTTTGCAACTTAAGCTTCTGATCCTTTCTTGGGTGACAAATAGAGCATTTCTTGGGTATACATCCCTCAAGTTCTACAAGTCACTTTTGAGAAATCACAGAACAATTTAGGTTGGAAGGATCATCTGGAGGTCAGCTAGTCCAGCCCCTTGCTCAGGCAGGTCCCATTACACCAGGCTGCTCAGGAACCCGTCTAGTTTAGTTTTGAACATATCCAAGGACACTTAAAACAAGCAAACAACAAGTTTTCTTATTTCTACTGAATTTTGCTGTGTCTCAACTTGCAGGCACTCCCCAATTGCCTTATCACTGGGCATCTCTGAGAAAAGTGTGGCTCTGTCTGTTCTGTCCCTCCTCTCTGGGTAGCTGTAGACAGCAATATCTCACTACAAGCCTTTTCTTCTTAAATAAAGCTGAAGGACCACAGTTCCCTCATCCTCTCCTCATATATTATATAGGCTCCCAGACCTCTGGTCAGCTTGGTGGCCCTTACGGGGCTCACTGCAATATATCAATGCCCATCTAATACTGGGGAGCCCAAAGACACAGTATTCCAGATATGGTCTTCACAGAGTACTGCATAGAGGGGAATAATAATTTCTCCTAATGTGCTGGTTATGCTCTTGCTCATACAGCCCAGGATACAGTTGGCCTTCTTAGCTGTAAGGGCACACTGTTGGCGCATGTTCAGCAGGAGTCCCCAGACCCTTTTCTGCAAGCCTGCTTTCACTGCAGGTGGTCCCCCAGCATGTACTGGTGTATGGTGTTACTCCTCCTCAGATGCAGGACTTTGCATTTATTTTTGTTGAATTTCATATGGTTCTTTTCAGCTCGTTCCTGCAGCATGCTGCAGTCCCTCTAGTAAGGGTGTGGTGGGAGTTGAGCAAGAGTACCTTTACGAAGATGAGAACACAACTCTAGGTATTTGGGAGGAGCAATGGCACTGGACACGCTGTTCACAAAGGAGATGCAGAGTGCAAGCGCACCCTCTACAGAATTTCTGGTTTCCAGTGTACACTCACAGTATGAACCTACATCGGGACTACTGCCTCAAGAAAGAACAATATTAAGTTTGACTTTCAATGAACACAGTTTAAAACTATTTCAGCCTGCAAGATGCCTTAAATGCTGCCAGGAATTGCTGGTTTCATTTGAGAGGAAACCAAAGATGTTTAAGGGAGAAAAACAAAACCCAAGAGCAATGTTTTATCATGCTCAAAATTTTGAATGTAATGGTTCTTTAAGAGTGAAAGTTTGGGCCTGAACACACATGCATACACACCTGTATTCTGCAGATGATGCACTAGAAGAAACAACTTGTTCTGCCTTTTCTGTTGTACAGAGACACAACCAGGCAAACCCAGAGCCCAACTTTTTTTTTTTTTTGGTTTGCTGACCAAACAATTCTAATCAACAGCATATAGCACATGCCTATACTGTAAAACAGGTATCACTAGTCAACGCAGATGCTACATGTTCAATACAGAAACCTCCATATAATCACAGCAGTGTCATACAATTTAGACAGTGACTTAACTTACTGTTTAGGTCACTTAAATTCGACAAGTAACTAAAGTGGCTACTCCTTACATTACACGTCAGAAACTGAAATTAAAAAAATTTGTCAGTTGACATTCTGCCATTCATAATGTCAACATTTTTGAATGTTTGTTGGATCAGAGTGACAACACATAATGTAATCATTACACTGAAGAAATAAGTTAAACTTCATACCTCCATCAAGGCTTCTGGAAACACGTTTGCTTGAAGTGCGTTCAAAGTACGGAGCTGGTCTGTCTATGAGGTTGCTAGCTTGTCGTGTCTGTGCTTGCGTACGTCCACTGTAGCGGAACTTGGAACCCAAGGTTAGAAACTTTGCTTTTGGAGGCTGTTCTGGTGATACAAGCCTAAAAAGTAAATATGAGGGAAGTCAGTTAAAAATAAATATTTTATATATTTAATGAGGTACTTTAAAGCTACTTATTATATTTCAACTTCAGTTCACCATGCGTGATTTGTGCACTCCAAAAAAGTATTCTACCATAAGCTCTCAGAACTTCTAAAACAATGCAAATTGTTTATTATTTGCAGTTGGAGTTGAAGCGATGCTGATAACCATCACATTTTCCACAGCATGATTAAGCATGTGTGATCCTTATATTGTGGTGCTACTTTGGTTAAATTTTATTTTTTGTAGAAAGCTGAGGCCGTTATAAGTCCAGGTAGAATACCTCCCACATCTCCCTCCTTAGAATGTTACTTGTAGTAGAAATTATATATCTCCCACTTCCACTGTTTCTCCTATATTCTGAGGTACCAATACAGCAGCTGCCATTCTTCAAAGTTAGGGAATGGCATCTCAAAACGGCGCAGAAGGATGTATGAAATGAAAAAAAGACAGAGATAGCTGGAGAGTTGTGACCCAACAGTGACAAGTTTAACAAGCTAGATTCAGACTCAAGTTTCTTTACAGTCATTTATAGATTTATATGAGTTTATGTTTGCTGGATATAAGGAGGAGAAAAAAACATATCATGACAAGGATAAAGAGATTCAGTTACGAGTACTATTAATGCTGGGTTCTGTGCTGGGTATGTACATTTGTACCTCAGTGTTGGCATCAATGTCAGAAAGTCTAAGGAACAATGTGGTAGAATTTGCTATGAGGGATTCTGCTTTGTTTCCCCAGTTTTTTGGTATCACATGAGTTTAAAGAGACAGATCTTCTATACCTCCCTGAATTTCCTTCAATGAGGACTTCTTGAGCCACCAGCTTAATTACTGAGGGTACTGTTTGTTCCAGTGCCATACTCGCTGATAGGATAAACAGTCATCACTGCAGGAACTCTTCCCAGTCTCTGCTTCTCTAGAAAGGTCTTTGATGTTACTTCCTGGATCAACGTAGCGCTGCAAATACACGCACATCCAGCATACCAGTCTCCATGGCCTACTCTCCCTCCACGTAAAACCCATCAGGCTATTCCAAACATAGCTTTTTGATTTGTAGATCTTCAAAGAGAAACCCACCGAACACCGGTTTCTTTCCCGCAGAAGCAGCAACTACTGTGCCCTTTGTACTTAGGATGGCACACATAGGCAAGCGAGACTTAAGAGTATGCTGACTTTGTTTTCCTCTTCTGAAGCATTTACACAGGGAATATCTGTGTCAGTGGAATCCAAACCAACATACATTAAGGCAGTACCCAGTGGTGGGTTCTGAAAACTGACAGTCATTCTAAAGATATTTCAGCAAAACTGAAGAATTTTCAGATACTTAGCAAAAAGAATGGTGAGCTAATGTGGTGGGTTGACCTTGGCTGGATGCCAGGTGCCCACCAAAGCTATTCTATCACTCCCCTCAGCTGGACAGGGCAGAGAAGAAAATATAATGAAAAGCTCGTGGGTTGAGGGACAGGGAGAGATCATTCACCAATTACCCATCACGGGCAAAACAGACTCAACGTGGGGAAAAAAATAATTTATTACCAGTCAAATCAGAGTAGGATAATGATACCTAAACCCAAAACTTAAAAACACATTCCCCCCCACCCCTCCCTTCTTCTTGAGCTCAACTTCTCTCTTGAATTCCCTACTGCCTCCCATGGAGCAGCAATGGGGGACATGGAATGGGGGTTTGTGGTCAGTTCATCACACATTTCTGCCACTCCTTTCTTCTCTGTGGGAGGCCTCCTCACACTCTTCCCCTGCTCCAGCATGGGGTCCCTCTCATGTGAGACAGTCTTCCATGAACTTCTCCAATGTGAGTCCTTCCCACAGGCTACGGTTCTTCAGCAACCGCTCCAGCGTGGGTCCCCCGTGGAGTCACAAGTCCTGCCACCAAACATGCTCCAGCATGGGATCCTCTGTTTACAAGTTCACAGCTCCTTCCAGGAGCCTGCTACAGCCTGGACTTCCCATGGAGTCACAGCCTCCTTTGGGCATCCATCTGCTCCAGCATGGGATCCTCCACAGGCTGCAGGTGGCTATCTGCTCCAGCGTTACCCTCCATGGGCTGAGGGGCACAGCCTGCCTCACCATGGCCTTCACCACAGGCTGCAAGGGCATCTCTTCACCGGTGCCTGGAGCATCTCCTGTCCCTCCTTCTTCACTGACCTTGATGTCTGCAGAACTGTTGCTCTCACATAGTCTCAACTCCTCTCGCCGGCTGTTGTTGCACAGAACTCCTTTCCCTTCTTAAATACATTATCCCAGAGGTGCTACCACTGTCACTGATGGGCTTGGCCTTGGTCAGTGGTGGGTCTGTCTTGGAGCTGGCTGCCATTGGCTCTATTGGATGTGCGGGAAGCTTCTCACAGAAGCCACCTCTATAGCCCTCCACTTACCAAAACCTTGCCTGCAAACCCAATACAGCTAGATAGAAAGTCACCATTTTCACTAACAGAGGATGTTTATGGCTTTGACAGAGCACTAGCCAGGAGGATCCAATCCTGCATGCCTAAGAGGCATAAGCACACACCTGAATCTTAATCTGTTGCAACATATTTTTAAAGAAAATAAAATTCAAGACAGACTAATTCACCCTTCTGTGCTAAGGACACTTATGCAATAAAATCACAAGTATCTGGAGCTTCACTTCCATTGCTTCTATAAAACAGCCTTATGCAATCTTTGTGACAATTTATTTCTCCACATTTATTTCCAAGAGAGAGTGCATTATGCACTAAGAGGAAGAAGGCTAAGAGGGTTTTTCCAAGGTTCTTCCTGTTTATTTTCCAGTCTTGGCAAGGCTACAGCATTAACTGCCATTTTTATCTTCCAACCTGCTGAGACAAACTTTTAATCTTTTAATGTGGAAAAAACAAGAGAACTAATTACTTCCCGATTAAGGGCATTTGAATGGATTTTTTTGTATTACAAGCTTAATTACACAAAATAACTGAAGATTATGCTTTTACCATTTTAAAACATTCTGGGGAGATGCTGATTCAATCATTAAAATTTCAAATAAAACATCATAAAGCAGAATTGTAAGCAGTTTTCTGCAGCCATTGGTTAACATCCAGAGTTGCAGACTAAGTTTACCTCAAAAGATTAATGTAGATATAATCTGACAGTATTTCTTAAAGTAGATTGTTGCTCTTCGGAAATGGTACTGGAATCCTATAAGGTTGAGCTGATACAAGCGAATCTAATGCCTCTTGGTTGTCATTTTCAATATAGCTCATTACAAGTTTTTATAAATAACTTCATATACTGGCTCAATTTCCCATACGTTGTAAGAAGATGGATCTTCATGTTACAATTTGAGAAAAACAAACATTGCAAGAGACAACACAAGGAATCTTACAATGTTATATAGGGCATGCTAAGGGGTCTGGAAACTAAAAACGTACACCTAGACTGAATACTATTTACTGTGGTATCATACACAAGCTTTACACATTCTTTGAAAGAGTACAGTCTTTTGGACTGTAGCATTGCTTTTCTGCTTTTTATCTTTGGAGAAAAATAGAGCTGGACTTATTTTACTGTTTTTAAATCAGGATAAGAGGTTCTAAGGATTTTCTGTCTGATGACATCAGTGGAGTACGTGGAATTTACAGTATAGTTCAAGTATTTGTTACATAATACTCATTATAATACCATTCCTGGTTAGGAAAAGCCACTTCTGAGTGGAATAAAATCCAATTATTTTTATTAGGTCAGAATTTTTGCAGTAAGATCATCTAATATGCATTAATGCTCCTGAAAGCTTTCATATTTGCACATGGTAGTTTCTCAGTTTAGGATTTTTGACTTCCATAAGGTTTGTTTTTTCACTATTCGGGTCCATTTTATTACTATAATATTAGGAAATACAGTTTCCCAGCAAAGCAAATCACTTCATAATTTATTTGAAGAGTGTTGATAAACCTCTCATTGCAGACGGAACTGCATGCTGTTTCTGGTAACGGACATCACCCCCCAGAGCAGACTTTACATTTTAGAGAGGAATAGAATGGTGGATGATATATTTTAGTAAATTTGTCTAATGAATTCTATCAAAAATGAAAAAAAAATAATCTTTGATCAGATTTTTAAAAATATGTGCTTCTCAATGAAACATTTTGAGAGTGACTGCCGATCTCAGCACAAATTCTAACATTGCATTCAAAAATATTCTACATTAAATGAAAATCTGAATACTGAAAAGCATCCAATAAGACAGTTCCAGTAATGAACTGCTTAGGTCTCATGGTCCTCAAGTTCTCTGAGGGTCTCAGTCTAGCAAGTACATTCAGCTACAGGATCGCATCTACCTTAGAACACAACTGATTTTTAAAAATAAAACACAGGTTACTGAAGGAGAAAGCTTACCTTCTACATATCCTAGTTACTGAGCTCATTTGAAGCAAGAAACTTTGATTCAACGCCTATTCAATGCATAAGAGATTTGACTTAAATCTGTGACTTTCAGACTGCATGGGGCACAGGGACTCCCTCATGGAGTTTGAAAAATCTTCATTTGATTTTTATAATAGCAGAAACTCCTTTTCAGTGGAGGAAGCAGAAAGAGAAATAACTCTGTGGCCTATCGTTAAAGTGCTCATTTACAAAAAGACCATAGGTTCAATGACCAATTCAGAATTTTATGTTTGTCAGTTGCTGGGGAAAAAATGCAGAGAAAGTTACAGATTATTATGTAAACAAATAGTAGCCTGTTTTTAAAGTGATTCTCTGATTTTTAAAGAATGACTGTAAACTCAGCCCAGTTGATAAATAAGGAAAAAATCAGCTGTAAACTATGAAAGTTTAAATAAAGCAGTTAACTGTACTTGAGACCCAGAACTAGTAATTTGGGCTCAATGATTGTTAGGGTGTCTTCTAAGAGGTATTAGTGGACTGAGAAATTAGGGGCAAAAAAGGGGTGAAATCCTCTTTACTTTCCTCATATCCTTTAAAAGAAAGATATGAGCATACCTGGCAAAGTGGAAGAAGCACAGAATTATCATTTACCTGAAGAAAGTATGGTGCTCCACACAAACCTTCCATAACCTTTTAGCAGCCCGATGGTTTGGCAGTTTGAACCCAATAGTGCTCTCAAACTGTTCCAGCTGGAAAGAATCCACAAATTAACCCATTTCATTAAGCTGGCTATTAACTAGCAAGCAGTTTAGATAGTACTATTACTGTAACAAGCTGTAATTCTCCTCTCGTATGACTTCATAAGATTTTTAAAAAAAATATTAAAAAAATCAGAATTTCCAGCCTTTTAATAAAATCATACTTGTCAGGCTAGTGATGATGGGCAATAACCATAGTATCACTTCCTATCTATATTAATGGCTCTTTTGAGAAATCCAATAATACTGTAGTGTTCCTTGCTGATTTTCTGACTAGCTGCCCGAAGTATTTATTTTTAAACTGCATGAAGTAATTGTACTGCAAGTTGTGCTGCACACTTTCCTTGGATTTAATAATAGTCTGATATCCATACTGCAGTGTTAAGCTTACCTGATCTGTTTCACTATATAATAGTTTCTTAGCAAAAATATTACGTCTATGCACCATCAACACCTGCAAGAACAATACACGTGTGTTCCAAAACTTACAAAACCACAATGTTGGTATTGCGCTACTGGTATTTAGACTTCTCTTTTGTTTTATTTATCTACACAGTAAAAGCTACCTTAAACATTTTTCAGTGTAATCTAAAAAAGCATTACAATTTTGACATTTTGGTTTTTGTTAAATTTCCAGTTACAATGTGTTCAAAATGTACACACACACACCACACCCCTTCAGAAACTCCCACAAACTTATATTGGCATCAAGCAAGAAAGTTGAATCTATTATTTTCAGAGCAGCTAACAGAAAGAGTTATAATGTTCTACAGGGCAAATCAAGCCTTTGGCAACAGCCATAAACTAGATGCATGGCACATTTAGTGAACAATTACACTCAAAGAGGAAGAGAAGCTGGCTCTCTCCCAGAACTGCAAGTCTCTATAGACAGTTAAGAACATGGCCAGTATAACTAGCTTTCCCTGTGAAGAAAAAAAAAAAGATGGCATCTATTAACAAAAGAAAATAGATTTTCTTCTTGGTTTGCATGTACTGATCAAGAGGAGTGTTTAATGCAATCAGTAAAATCTGAAGAGGAAAACAAAATGCTCTTAAGTGCTACTTAAATCTAGGATAAGCCTGTGAGGACATATGGGAAAAAAACGATGGTGTTTTCATGTTACTGGATAGAAATGATTTCACAAAAGAAACAAAGACAGCAAGGTGCTACTCACTTCTGCCGGCCTGACTTTGATGTAGAAATTACTTCGCTTATAGGAAATCTTCAGAATTTTTGGCCAAGCAAAGCGGTTGATCCGGAGTCTATCTTTGTAAATGAGCAGTCCATTAGCACATACACCCAGCATGATATCCACACCTTCAGAATCCTATCATGTGTGAGATAATTTCATAAAAATCAGTTTAATAACATTCCAAACAAGTAATTATCGCTAGCGTACCTTGGGGGAATAATGCAGCTGAGACCTTTCTCATATTCAAACCTACAAGACCCTGATAATAAGATTCTTAAAGCAGAAATGGCCAAGTATATTGATTTTATAGGAAAGGCCTTGGACTATTTGTAATAGTTTTGGCACTCATATGCCATTGCATATGCCACAGTTCTGGGAAATTAGTCCCTATTGCCAGAATATTGAAGAAGTCAACAACTTACAAGTAAGGAAAGGTATGGTGGGTGTGCTACCATTAATTTCAATATTAAAAGAAGAAAATTTTAAAACAGGCCTTTCCAACTTAAAACAGTTGGTGAAAGTCTCAACAAGTTGGTGATCTTTTACAGTCTCCTACTATTCCAATAAAGATATAGGAAGTAATGGAAAGCTGGCTGGAAATGTCAACATAACATTTCAAGAGTGCTGGTGGGCTGGGTTTCTGAGCATTCTGTTCCACTGACAGCAATTGATGCAAGTTTTACAGGCTACAAAATTAATCACTTACTGACAAGGCTTTGATACACTGTACCACTATATAGTACAGTAGAATCACATGCCCTCCCTAACAATAAATAACTACATCAAATTCCCACACTGTCATTAAAAGTTGCTTCACTGGCATAAATAACAGGCTGCAAGCAGAGCTTGTCAAACAGCAGCAGTTCTAATGCTTGCAGTTACTTTAGTGCAGCAAAAGAAAGCTCCAATAACACTAAAAAACCCTAACTTCCTTAAAACACTACAGACTAAGTGAACTGCCATGCTGTATTGTATTGAAAAAGTAACAAATGATACATAGTTAATATATGTGAATAAAAATTTCAGTATATTTCTTTCATGTTCTAACAGAACACAGGCAAAAGTTTATGGAAAACTGCAAAAACAAGCGTACATTGTTTCCATATGAAACAGAACTAAACAATGTTTCTCCAGTACTTGAAAGACTTAGTTAACTTTTTAAAATATAGGACTGATATGCTTACAATGCATTGATTTTCCTATTGATTTGAGACTGGATTTGTGCAAGCTGTGGGAGGGGTTGGTTAGGTGATTTGTTGGGTTTTTTAACTAAAAGCAGCCCACTAGAAATGCAAATCTGATTTGATCTATCCAGAGGAGTTTAAAAAGCACCAAAACCCACCCTCCCCCAAGACCCCCACACCGTTCAATTTTTAACTCTCATGTTATTAACAATAACATGTTCTTTTAGGCTTTACTTTATGGCCCCACATTTTCTTGGCATCAAAAATCTGTCATTTAAAAAAACATTTAGCCATTTTTATGAATAAAGCATTATTTCCAAGCTGCATGTATGTCTATGCTTTAAATAAACTTAGATTTAAAGTAAATTCTAAGGATGTTAGAGCTGTAAACTGAGTAATTATCGTGACCAAGAGATAAAAGGCTTATACCTAAGAACTGAGGGCATGACTTTTACAATAAAACACATATATGCTGTGTTCTTCAATACTAAGCATGTCTATAATTTTGGTTATGCTTAAAACAAAAGGAAAACCAAACCAATCCCCAATACCTTGGCATGATGTAAATCCACTCCATACATGGAGAGTCTCTTAGCATTTTCTAGGAACTGGGAATCCGCCTGTGCTGGAGTCAAGCCCCTAAAACCATTGAATAAGCCTTGAGTTTATTGACAAAAGAACTGAGTATCAAAACTGAGTGGAATCCTGGAATTCAGACACAGAAAAAGCTCAGTTTGTAAGGTATCAACAATATTTTTGCCCTAAAGGGAAAGTGTTTTTTCAGAGCATATTATATGCTTTTAGTAGAGATTTCCACCTCCACTCTTTCAAAATATTCTAGCTGTATGTTGCTTAAACTAATTCATATGCTTAGATACAAATATTTTCTCCAAAAGTTCTCTTCTGAAATCTTAGTGAAACTACAATTTTCAAATTGAATTTTTTAAACACATGGAAGTAAGAGGTTCTAGTTGCATAGCAAAAGATTTCCGAAGTAATAGTAACTTCAGCTTAGCAGTTTGACACCTCATCTTAAAAGAATTGACATAAATGTGACAAAGCATGATGATTTTATTTAATCCTACTGTATTTAGACACACCTGTGTGTTTTGTGTAGCTCAGCTACTTTCTCTTCCATTTCTTGAGTTTGATTGGGTGCAAATTGGAATTCACTGATATAATCACTGCGGTGCTCCTCTGGGTCATGATCACCCAGCTCAGCCTGGAGGGTATATGAACCAAGGAGGGCGTGAGTCACAAAAGAACATGGTAGTCGACCAGAAGCAATATCCTGACGAAGCTGTAGGCACAAGAAATATCTGCAAGACAACGGAAAGGGGAAAAAGCCGAACAATCAAACAAAAATAACAACAGAGAAACTATTACCAATGGCAAGTTTATAAGAGGTATGGCAGAATTTATCGAGATGTATATAATCATATAATCACACTCTAAAATAAATCAATGTATTAATAATTTGTTAACATCTTACATTATTAGAGCATTATTGTCACACAGTAAATTCCACTTCCATTTTTAAGAGTTGATTTTGCTTCCATAAATAATGTAAAGAGCAGGAAAAATTCTGATTTCCAATATAAATGAATGAAAAACTGTATCTAGTTTGTGACAAAAGCTGACTCGGGAACTACTTCATTTCATATTGTAGCCTGCAGGTATCTAAGGTTTACAAATAAAAGCTCATGCACTTCCTTTGACATTTCCTTTTGGGTTTAAAATTCTAACTTTTACATTTCTTGCAGTTACTGAGCTAATTAAGTCATGTAATAAACAAAAGAAATTTAGTTTACTATTGAACTCATAATTGCCTTCCTTAGATTGTGTATGTAGAATTTAATATTTCAGGTACTGCATACAGCCTTCTACCAAATTTAATGTTAACAATCAGTAGACATCCTACCCTAGCACAGATTTTTAATGTAAATTTTAAAAAAAGTTTTACAAGTGAAGCTTAAATTTTAAGGAATTTAGCTTTAAGCTATAACCATAAAAATGCTTTATCAGTTGAACACACAATTGAAAAGCCAATCAACTCACTGAAAATTTTCAAAGAAAACACAGACAGCTTCTCTTAAATACACTACAGAATAAATGTCTTAGATTATTTGTAGTAATATATCGGCTACACACTTGTGTAGCTGTCTTATTTTGTGCAGAAGACCGACCTGATATGACATGAAGCAACATATATCCTGCCTCAGCAGAGTCAGCCAACTCCAAACCAAAAATAAGTGTTTAGGTTTTCCATAACTCCTGAAGAAATGAGTATTAATTCCCCATACTCTATCTACTATGTTAGTCTTGCAATGCTACCTTTTAGGTTCCTAATATCCAATGCATTCCATGTATTTTCTAAGAACTTTGGAAGAGAATTATGTTCAGGCTTTATTATGTTTTATGGTACGCACATGTATAAAACTACATTTTCACCAACTTAGCCTAGCTTATTGCTGAGTACCTTGGAGCCCTAGAGTTTTGCTCTTAATATCAATACCCTCACATCCTCATTTGCTATATAATAAATCAGTAGCCCTAAAATAAAGCACTGTCTCCTTTGAAATATAATCATTTGCATCTTACTTCCTACCCAAATCATATCCCCACTTATCATTACTTTCTTTCTCAGGTTTCTTCCTTAAGTTTTCACTTTGCGTTTTCGACCTTGTTCCAAAAAGCACTGGATGTAAGAACATCTACAGTGTCTACAGTAACAGCCAAACGTTACAGCATCCAGGAACTGAAGAAGAATTTTTACATGCTCTTCAAATTAAACTAACAGTAATTTTCAAGTTTAAAATAAGGAACTATGCATACCTCGTGATGTCTTCAGTCAACTGTGAAGGATCAGGTGGATAAAACTTCACATTAAAGGTGAATATCCAAGGTAAACCTAAATGTGGGAAATGTCCAGTTGTTAACCTCAAACAAGTTGAGGCAAGCAAAGGAAGAACCTTACTAAAAGTGAAATGTCATGCAGTCATATAAATCTTAGATCACTGAAAACAAGAAGGTTTTTTCCCCTTTTTTTTTTTTCATTACTAAAAAGCATACATTATTTTCATTATCAGGTAGTAACTTATATATACATACAGTGAAAGACCAGCATGTAAAATTATTTCTACAGAACGTTTTACAGTGAGTAACGTAAGTATCAGAAGACATCTAATTTGAAAACTACCAAATATATTTGAAAACTACCAAATATATTAACACTTTTAAGATAGTCTGTGTTCAAAGACATTTGCACTTGTGTTTATTTCCAACTCCTCCAAGTTTGAGAGACCGTATTGCTATGAATGTGAGATGTCAAAATGAGGTCTGCATTGCATACAACAGAAAGATAATATGCCAATTACTCATATTCATACAGAATGCATGTAAGACAAAAAAAATATTAGCCATTCCTCCTTTAAAATATTATTTTGAGAAACAATATCTTTAGCAACTCTAATATCAATGGTATTTTAAATTCCTATATGTTAGAATTGTTAAGACCACATGCATTTTTTTGAGCAAAAGCATGCTGGAAACCAGATTAATAATTTGACAGAGCATAAAGTGTTGCCTTTAGTCATAGTTCTAGTTTTAAATTTAATAACTTGACAAAATGTAGAACTTGCCTAATTCAAACAGATTTTATTAAGTACATTGCAAACATACATATGTAATAGAAAATCCCAAAATAGAAGTCTAGAAAAAGAATTTAATACTTGGTTTTGCATGCTGCTTGAAAGTAAATGCAGTTGAGCTTTATCATATCTTGCCAAACATAAACACTACAATGCAGATCTGTTAGAAATTATGAAGAAAGACAAAAATAAAAATATCAAAACAATTCAGTAGCCATTTATGTCTGTCTCTTGACCCTATTCTCCTAAGGCAAATAATATTTTGGTGAAAGACCTAGCAGAAAAAATATTCGGTAAAAAAAGGTAATCATTTTATAAAGCTTATTAATGAAGAATTTTGGAACGTAAACAATTTTAAATCTCTGTCATACACAGATAACTCATACTTTGAAAAACTTGTATTTTAACAACAAAAAAGACTGAAATGCTGTTTTCAGCATAATGCTAGAAAACTGACTTCTTTTTTAGGGTTATTTTCTTAAAAAAAATCCTGTTTTAAAATTTCACAGCTATTAAAGGCGAAGGGGTGCTTTGTGTAAAAATTTCTAATGTCTTTCAACATTTCAAAATTAATTCAGGTTTTCAGACATGACTATTCATTGGAGCACTTCAAGTTCTGCTTAAGTGTGAACCTCATTCTTCACCTGGCTGCTATGTCACTGTTTCCTTTTGAGAGTTCAGAGTTTTAGTGTACCTCTGTGTTCCCAGTTATCAATTATTTGCTAGAACAATAACTTTGCTTATAAAATAAGGCAGGACTCCTTAAATGAAAAGCCTAAAATACCTTTAAAAAATGTCTAACACTAATTAATATATATAGCATGACAAACAGAATTAAAGCTGGAATAGATAAGCCCACTTCTACCATTTATCTCCCAGGGAATTAGCATCATTTAATGAAAAGCTGCTGATAATGAGTAAGCCAAACTGATGATGAGAAGCAATTGGGTCAAAATATCTAGGCAAACTGTGTTCAGGGAGAGTGGTTATGTTACCAGGGTTGTGGAACAGGGAGAAATGGATGAAGTATGTGTCCTTCCACACAGGTAAACCAAAAATAAATCAGTCTTCAAGTTTTCCTGGAAGTATGCGATTTTTCCTGGTATGAAGCAATTTTTCCTCATCTAAAACTGCAGTTAAACTAGTCACAGATGAATTCCTTTCTCCTTCTTGTCAGCATTTCTACAGTTAGCTTTCAGAAAGCACTGTAGCCAGAAGACCAAGACAGCATGTGAAAAAAAAAAAAAAAAGAAAGGAAAAAACCCTATATTCTCTATAAAAACCTAAAAAGAGCAAAAATACTCCAAACGTATCAACTGTGAAAAATTTCACATGTCTCCTCATACTAATTCCATAGCTAATCTATTGAAAGAATGTTGCAGTTGACTTCACTAAGTATTTTCTGGACAGTTGGTGACCTTATATTTTGCCCAATTACTGAAAGTACATTTATCCCCTGAATGTCGACTAGCAGGTATATTACAGTGTGCACAGTCTATATACTTCTCACTGCAGCATACTGTTTATAGCTGCATAACAGAGGCATACAAACATAACTGTCTTCACACAATAATGCACACTATTACTGGTGCTTTAAACTGGTGGTCAAG
The DNA here is from genome assembly GCF_023634155.1 of Falco peregrinus. Classification (NCBI taxonomy): domain Eukaryota; kingdom Metazoa; phylum Chordata; class Aves; order Falconiformes; family Falconidae; genus Falco; species Falco peregrinus. Next base: position 36,255,712 of record NC_073727.1, read on the forward strand.
ACAAAAAAACCCCAGTAAATCTGATATTTAAAATTATATTTAACATTCTGTCCCTGATAAGGCTCTCTGTTTCGATGCTTAATAATATGGGCTACAGAAATGTCAAAATTTTTTCTAGCCAGCTTGTTACCTCAAAAATGCTTTTGTGGAAACTTTAAGCACATTCTTAGAAAAAAAGAATGCAATGTAGCCAACCAGCTAACAGCATACAATTAACATGATTCATCCCATTTAAACTAGGAAATCAGTGAGGGTTTTTTTTCCAGTAACTGCTTTTTCTGGCTTTCACTCACGAGATCTTTTGTGTCTTAGCTAGGATTTTTATGGCACTGTGTGACAAGGACAGTTACACTAGTCACAGGTAGATGTAAAAGAGCCCCATAAAATTAAGAAAATTACTTCTATAATTTTTCTTAAATTATTGTCAGGAAAATCAAAGAAATAAGGAAGATCTATATCCAGTCCACATTTTCAAAAATGCATAAAAAGCAGACTATAGACAGTCCTGGCTGGACTGACAAGATTCAGCTCACAAACTCAGGCATCTCCAAACTGTAAAATCATTCCTCATAATTAGTAGACATACAGAAGCAGTCCTGCAGGATAACTCTTCCCTTGTCACAGGTACTTAGCTCTCTTCACCAAGTACAAGCTCAACTTTAGTGTGATTAGTTTAGACCAAAATTAGCTACAGCCTTTACAGATATATGGTTATTTACATAAAGTGACCCCCATATTTTGATGCCTGAGCATAATTTTGTTAGCATTAATATCAGACAGCCAGAACTGTACATTCAAAATGCAAGCTTTTTCATAAATTAATTCTAACCTTCCTTAGCACTTTAAATACAAACTTTGGATTGCTCAAATATTTTAGAACGCTGTGCTGCAAAATTCTCACAGAACTATATTTGTGTATTTATCATATTTTTGTCTACTGTGTAATTGGAAAATATACCTATTTAACCATATAATTATTCTTCTGTATCATCCTCTTTCCTGAGCAGTTTAGGCTGTGTTGCAGAATATCCCACAGAACCAAGAATGTAAAAAACTCCATTTCAACTACATGACATTCCTAGAACTACTCTAATTGCTAGCTAAATATGCCTCAAAGACTAGGCTAGTATTGGATTTGGCTGTTTCTGAATTCCCCAATCTGAATGAGTGGATGCCCATTAACATAAGGATACTGAGAACAGTCTTCAGCATGAATAAGAATAAAGGTTTAAACTTACAGCCCAAGATTTATCACCTGCTACCTTACCTATTGTACAATTTCATCTGTTCTAATGCACTTCCATAGAATTACAGATGATTTCCCTCAAACCCCTCAATAGTTAATGTCTTCTGTCCTCAGTCCTTCAGATACTCATTCCTTTCTAAAAAGAAAACAACTTTTCTAGCACCATAACCATTAACTCCTTGGATGCCAGGGGACATAGTTTCTTTCAGCCCTAGACTGCTGAGATTTAATTATATGCATGACACCACTGACACCCTTCAGAGCCAATGGAAGGAAAAGGACATTTGGTTTGGTTTCCCTCTCAGGCACCTGTTTCAGAATGCACTCACTCACCTCCTGAAAGTGCCGGTTCCTTCAAAAAAGAAGTGCATTTACTTTAGGTGGACACAGTAAACCTAAATTAGATCAGATTAGTCATATCTTGGATATAGGGATGAGTTTCTAGAATCTCTCTGGCTAAATAAGAATTCTCTTGACAAAAGACAGTAACACAATTTACAGCTAATTTCAAGAACAAAACCAGTTAAATGTATCCTTTATCAGGTGAGAATGCACAAAAAACCCTATAGCAGTCTATTCTGCCCTCAGAATATCCAAATCCTCTCCATGTCTTATAAGACACACAACACAGGATATGCAATGTGGAAGTATTTTTTTGCAATAAAAATACTAATTGTGCTGCAGACTAGAAATAGATTTAATTGACATAACATTGCCTTGGATTTAAACTATTCTGCACAGCATACAAACTTAATTTCTGTTAGGAAGAGAATTAATTACATCCACACTAAAACCAGGTTATATCCCAAAAATAGTTTCAGAATTTGTGTGAAGAGAAAGATAACCAGGTTTATAGCTCAGTTTCATAACCTTTCATTACAAAAACAACAAAAGCAAGTAATTAGGTTTCCCAAAACAGAGGGTTTATACATTGACATCTCTGATATTCATCCATAACTGTGAACATTTAAATTGCAGGTAAAAGGCTGATCTTCAGTTGCACTAAACCCTATGACGAAACCAGGTTGACGTAGCTTACTCATTCAATTACTTTACACTGAGAATGAGAGTTAAGAAAATACCTGTAGACAAAACTGAGTAGAATATCATGTGTTCTAGACTAACTGCATGTACATCTCATGCAGATAAATCCTCAAATTACATTTTATACAAGAGTGAATGAATGTACCCTTTGTAAAGTCTGGGATTTGACTATTCCAAGGTCAGTTGCTACTGATCGTATCATCACAATTTTCAAACTAAAGTTCTCAATTTTGCAAATGCCTGAATCTACTAGATGTAGCAATTTTCAAGAATATAGTGACAGAAATGTTATTAACCCACCTGTCCCTGACTGAATTAATTAGAGGTTTTAACACATGCCAGTAGATGTCCAATTACAGAGTTTAAAAAAGTATTAATCTTCCTGAAGATCAGGCTGGCTGAAAGCAAACAAGGTTTTTGCCACCTTTGCAGCCCTGAGTACAGAATAATCTGTGGATCATGTTCGTTAGCCAAAGTAACATCCGTAATTGCTGGCATCCAACATAACTGCCCTGCCAAAAGCCAACCTGAACAAATAAGAGATCACACAGAAGGCCTGAGGACCCTGATTTAGCAACAGCCAGCCTGATGCAGAACACAGCTTGGGGGAAACTACAGGATTCTCACTTTATCTTCCCCACTCACAGGTGGTACATACATGCCCAATGTTTAGAGTATTGGTATTGCTCACATGTAAGGGAGAGACAGAGATTGTTATACATATTAACTTGCAACTGACATTCTGAACTCCACTTCCAAATTTGTCACTTTTGTGTGTTCAGACGAACGTATTTGTCCAGATATGCTTATCTAGCATGCTAGTGCTTCATTTTGTGCTGTACAAGAGAAAAAGAAATTATTTTCTTCATTTTGAATGTTCAAATGGACCAGTAGGTTTTACAGATACCTTAAATTTATTATAATTTACTATTTTTGTACACAAGATTTCCACTCTTGATTCAAAATATATTTAGAACAAAGAAAAGCCTCATTACTTGATACTTATGTAGCCAGGGGATAAAATCTGTCTTTGCAGTAAGACAGTAAAAATAAGTATCAATGTCCTCAATCTTTTGTCAAATATTAAAACCAAACAGCCCTTAGCCCACATATTTGGACAACTAATAGGTTTTTACTGAAGACCTGAAAAATAAGAAGTTACAATACCAGTAACTTTTCCTTTAATTAAAAGGATGGCCTCTAATTGCATAAGTATATTAGTATATTCGCCATTTTAATAGCTCTAGTTTGCTTATACAAGAGCATGTGAGACAAAAAAAAAAAGTTTCCAAGGAAGTTTCTGTGACTGTCATTTCTTTACTGAAAATATAAACCACACTTTCTTAGTAAGAGATCTCATCAATTGGGAAAGGTCTAAAGAAAACTAACTTAACACCACTATGATTTCTGGAAAATGTGAGTATTGCCTTAAAAAAGGGAAGTTAATAGTAAAGAAACGACCCATTTATCATTGTAAATAACACACTGCTGTTGTTAATTACAAGTTAGAATCAGTTTCTTAAATAACTTAAATTCCTGTTGTGCTGGAAGTGTAGACATGTAGATCTTATTTTCATCATCTCCTCCCCGCTTGTATTTCCTATCAGGTGCTACCAAAAGAAGGTTTCCATCAAAAACAAAACAACAACAAAAAAACCCTGCATTGGCCACATATGAGTAAAGCAATGACAAGAATTTCAGGAAAGGTGAGGGCTGTCTAGCACTTCTTAGTGGTTACTTATTTTGCGTCACGTAGACTCAGGACAAGTATCTTCTAAATTTACTCTCCATTCACTCCCCTATCTGCTACAAAAGCTACCTGGCTAGTGAAGAGTTTTGGCAAGTTTTATGCAAACAGAGTAAAATAAATTATTCTGTGTATTGAGATTTTTCTCATATAATATATAAAGATTTTTCACACAGATTCAGTCTGAAAACCACTGTAGTGAGACGTTCCAAGATTATGCTCTCTATTCCATTTCCATTCTGGAAACTATGGACACATCAAAAAAAGCCAATGCTTTGATCAATCCTGATCAGTATGGAAAAATACCAATGTTCTGTATTGATTCTCTTTTTATAGTTTCATGTTCTTCAGGTGAGTTTTTGAAGTTATAAAGCCCTGTAGCAACAACCATGACCAGATGCAAGATGACATTCTCCATCCCATAACCCAAATATCAGCACAAAGTTGAAAAACATCTACTGTTTCAGGATGCAAAAAGGTCAACTATTAGTCAGATAAATCAGAGGAAAATTTTGGGGCAGCAGCCAGTATAATAATTAACTTCTACAGCACACGGCTGAGTGATTCTTTCTCCCCTTCTTGGACAGTGGACAGAAATAGAAGCTTAGCTTTCCGTTCTAAGGCTGAATATGTCTTTATCAGATACAAGTTATTTTAATGTTGTAAGTATACAATTTAGTCAACATCCAGGCTACTGAGTTTATGAAGAATATTTCTGTGAGGAAATAAAAGGAGCATAATATCTGAATACAGTACTTACTTCGAATTTGTCTCTTAATTTCCTTCGAAGAATCTAGCCAGTTCTGAAAAAAACCCACAACCAGCATTTAAAATCACTTCAGACTGAAGACGGTGAAGTAATTTCATACAATGCAGTTAAAGTTTGTATTGTTCAGACATCTGTTCCATTTTAAAATAACCCAGAGAATTCTAAGATTGAACTTGTGACTTGCTAGCAGGTCTCCCCACCCATGCACATAGATGAAACTGTGTAATGCCACTCCCTTCATGGTTGTCTTATTACTTTAGACTATTAACGCCCTGTAATTTTAAAAAGTCTTCAAGTGAAGGTGGTCTAGCAATTTACGTTTGACAAATACAATTTTCTCTTGTATTCCTCTTATTGACATAAGCAGACTTCTCAGAAATGGCTATGTAGCCTCTACATGTCTGTGCTTAAACACCCACGTAGAGCTACTTAAGGCAACATTTCTCGTGAACTCCAGAGACTTATTATTCCCATCACTTCCCTTAAGGCATATATATTTTAGTTCTGATAACGTTCAAAGGTGCTTGGAAAAACTTAATCAATTTTCATGCTTTTTACCTGAGATTCCCCAAAGCAAAGTTCTCTATGAACATGTATTACGTTAATACTGATACGCTGGTAACATTCAAATCTAGATACTCAGCTCTATTTTAGGCAGTGCAAATAAAGTCACTTTTTCATATTCAGAAGCCTCAACATTAAATGTGCTCTATCCCCAATACCAAAAATATTTTGATATAATCTGTTCAACCTGTTAAATAGCTCATAGCATTTCAGTTACTATTGATATGTGCAATGAGACTTTTTTGTGACTGATCATCCAAAAATATAATTTCGGGAAGTGAGACTAAGAAATCAGTGATGTATATTCATCAGTAACTCAGACAATTCAGTTTACTAATGTCACCCATAGATGTTAGACTGAATGAGACACTAGCAACACAAGCCTTTTAACTGCAGTTACTGAGAATTTACTTTATACAGTGTTTGAACCTTTATTTCCCATGGCCAGACACACATACACAAGCATATTGATAGAAGAAACACATGCACACAACCAGCCTGCCAGCAGGACCTAACACATTTCAAAGACAAAGATGTTCAAAGTAGGGAAGAATTAGCAACTGACTTGTAAGGTCAAGGACAACCTTTGTATTTCCACAAATTACTGCACCTATTAGCAGCTTTAAACTCAGAGGGGACCTCAGCGCCAGCAGAAACATTACTTAGAGACATACCTGTACCAATTTTTCTTGCCTAACCTAGGCAAGCAGTGGATATTGGGTATGATGTGACTCACCTTTCAGTCTACACTACCAAACTCCAAATGCAACAATTATTTTCCAATACCATCTCCCTCAGTCTTTATTACAGGCTTTTCAACGCAAAGTTAAATTTATTTCAAGGAGGCAAAACATGCCAGGCTGGGTCTGTATAGATTAGGAAAATGTGGAACTACATGTTTCTGCACTAGTGCAAATCCTTAATGTAGGTGACCTTTGCTGATAAAGGATGTGGCTTGTATGAATATGACCCAAAATACTAAGTTCCCTGTTGTAAAAAAACCTTGGTGCAATTTGATTTCATCACAAATGCAGGATCTGTATATGTCCTGGTTTGGGCTGGGATAGAGTTATTTTTAATTCCCAGTAGCTGGTATAGTGCTGTGTTTTGGATTTAGTATGAGAATAATGTTGATCACACACTGATGTTTTAAGTTGTTGCTAAGTAATGTTTATGCTAGGTCAAGGAGTTTTCAGTTTATTAGGCCCTGCCAGCAAAAAGGCTGGGGGGGGCACAAGAGTTGCAAGGGGACACAGCCAGGACAGCTGACCTGAAGTAGCCAAAGCGATACTGCATACCATAGAACATCATGTTTAATATATAAACTGCAGGGATTCACCCAGGGCCTGCCGATCGCTGCTCGGGGCCTTGCTGGGCATCGGTCAGGGAGTGGTGAGCAATTGTGTTGTGCATCATTTGTTTTTTCCCTTCCCTTTGGATTTTTATTTTTCTCTGCTTCTCCTTCCTTTTCATCATCATCATCATTATTATTATGAATGATTTTATCTCAACCCTAGAGTTCTACCTTTTTCATGATTCTCTTCCCCAGCCCACTAGGGGTGGCAGGGGAGAGTGAGCGAGTGACTGCGTGGTACTTAATTGACAGCTGAGGTTAAACCATGACAAGGTATTAGACAAATACTGCTTACAAAATAAAGGCAAAGTCCACTTTTTATCATTTTTACAGATGTAACTTAAAAAGAACAATTTCACATTTCTTGCTTTAAGGAATCTGTGATCTCTACATTTCATAGCTACTATAATTCTTCCAGAGATGTACAGTCCATAACATTGTTACGAAGGAAGAGATATAAAACACCTCTCCAAAAAATCTGTATTACCACTTATTCTGCTTAAATCAGAAATACTGTTATCTGCTGGAAGACCTTTGACATGGAAATGCCTTGGAAGACAACAGAAGTCTTCACATAATTTTGGCTCAGACTCAGGTCAGCTACAGTTATCATCCTAGGTTTTCAGTTTTGGCATGACTTCCATTCCAAAATGATACACAGCCATATTCATCCAATTACAAAGGTAACTAGAAGTAGCTTAAACTCTTAGATTTTATACAAAGTATAGTACAAAGTAAGTCTAGAATAGAGCATGGCATAACTGCAGCAGAAAACGAGGATTCTTGAGTATGTTTCTTTCAGTGCTTTATCTTCTATCACTATAAAGTAGGAGAAAAGAACTTACAGTACAGAATATGCTGCAAGATTAGAAGACTAATCCTTTCTTTAAAGAAGTTGTACAGTTCATTTTCTGATTTTCCAAACCTGGAGTAAGCTTACTGGAAGCAGACTTTGCTACCAACTTTCATTACCATTCTGTCAAATAAAATCAGATGCTTATATTCTATTTATAGGCATAATTACAGGGGTGGTTTTTTTTTTTTTTTTTGCATCTGTGCCTTTTGTTATGGATAAAGCAAACACTAATGAAAGAATCTACCCTGAAACAGACCTCAATGCAGAATAGACAGGTCTGTCTCTCAAAACAAAAGACAAAGTGTATACATGCTACTTTGCTCCAGTAGGCAGAAATCTATTTGTTTGATTTGTGAATGGTAAGGTTATAGATGAGACAAAGTAATGAATTGTCACAGAACAACAAAATGTTCTCTACCAGTACAAAAGTATTTTGTACAGATCCAGAAAAGCAGCATTTCCAGCTGGTGCCCAGAATATAAGAGCAGAAGCTTTCTAACACTTCTGCAGACCAATTACAGTGTGAATGGAGCATTCATGAACTTTTGAGGGTGTAATGCAGTGAAATCGCTAACTAAATTTTAGACTAATAAAATTAACATTTGCAAAACAAGAAGTCATTAATGAGTAATTTGACCTAAATAGCTTTAAAATGTGTATTAAAGCTAACAAAAATCAGTCTGACCTGAAGACCTAACATCTCTCCCAGCTGCACAGAATACTCCTAGATAAAAGTTAATGGGACTCCTCCTCCAATGGTACCCCGATGGTGCATTAGGGAGCAGCTCTAATTCACAAGAGTGCCTGGCATTCAGTTTCCACACCCCACAGCTGCCATTGAGTTCAACAGCTGGCTCATAAATGGGTAGCTGTGATGGGTGCACAAGAATGAGAAAAACACATAATAATTCAGCATTTACTACTGACTAGTCTGGACGTCAGAGATTTATGGCATTTTAATCTGAAGAGGCAACAGTCATAACAGGAGAAAAAAGTGCATCAGAATGAACTGGTACTGAGCTAAAAAAAGAATTCAAACTTATTACAGAGGTGAACAAAAGAGAGGGAGCTTTTCCTGGTTTTAGGGCCAAGTCCCCAAGCTTTCTTTGGCAGCTATTGCTGAACACAGCTGTTCAGCACCACCCACTTCCATCTATTGATTAAATTAAAACATAAAACATTAAATGTTTTCTTCTTTTTTTTTAAAGAATGAAAAAAGTTCAGACACTTTAAAGTCCTAAAACAGAAGCATTCATTAAAAACATACCACAAATATTTAACATGCTGAAGACAATTTAAATGGTCTTCATCCATGTATTAAAAAATTCCCTTTAACAACAAAAATCAGTGCTACAGTCTTACTGAGCACATTCTGTGAAGCTATATGATTTCAAACTTACCAGCACGAAAGAAAAGGCAGTTGGGGAGGGGGAAACTTTCTCAGAACACAACTAATAATTCTGCCATATTAAGACACTGCAGTAGCTACCCTTCACGTTACCAGGATAAGTTTGTAACATAACCGGTGTAAGAACTTCCAAACGTCATGTTATACAACTGCAGTAGCTTTGAATTATGTAACTTGAGTAACAATAGCAGAAAAAAAAAATAAGCAAGCCTATAGAAATATGCACGTTGCAGTACAGCCTGTCCAACCCATAAAAGACCATAAACATTTAGCCAAGTGACTAGATTCATGCCAAAGCCCACATTTCCAAATTCTTTGAAAACCTAGGTATTCTCACTCACCTAGTAATCACAACTCGGAGTTGAACCAGAGGCATAGCACCATCCATGTAATGGCACTTTGGGTACAATCTAGAGCAAATGGGCTATCCAGCCAGCAAATATCTAAAAAAAAAACCCTCCTTCACTGTTACTCACTGGCATTCAAAATCTTGTAGTTCCTGCAGTTCACCAGAAATTAGGATTAATTCTGCAATAGGAAGCGGGAGGTAGGAAATGCAAATATGCTAGGGAAGACTCCTCTTTAAGTTTCTCCAGATAACACTGAACTTTCTTGTATGAAGATGTCAAAATCCAGCAACTGTGGTTTTTTAGCCTTCATAGAAAATTGGACCAGACCCCTCCAGAAATTTTAAAATAAAAGCCTGCTGCTGTCCATAATTCAGGTGACAAGTGATCTACTCTTCCGAATAGAGTGCTACACTTAGCCTGCCTGTATAAATTATCAAACCACAGGGACGCTATTACCCAGATATTTCTCATTTAATTTTTGTAAATTCCTCATTTATGAGTGTTGCTACAGTAGCACCTCCATAGTCAATAAATAGGGAGCTCAAGGACCCATTCAGGCTGTAATGGACTTCTGGAGATAACTGGTCCAACTTTGATTCAAAGCAGAGACAGCTCTGAATTACATGAGGTTGCCCAGGTTCACATCCAGTTAAGTTTTTGTATCTCCGTGGAGAAAGATATATGAAAAAACAGATGGACTCTTTTTAAAGTATGGTGCTCTGTTCCTCCATTCACATGACTGAGGAATGCCATGAAATCCTAGTCTGACTAGAAGCACATTAAAAAAGACAAAAAAAAAAAAAAAAAAAGAAGAAGAAGAGGACCTAAATACACCAGTCCAGACTTTCCTGCTCTACTTTCAGAAGCCAAAGACTCCCTATTCCACCTCCTAGGATCTACTCAGCTGGGCTATTTCCTGGTATAGTTCAAGCATACCAGGTCTGCTATTAGACGTTTTCTCTCTTGCCAGAGATCAGACTGCTCTTTTATGGTTATTTTGCTGTGCGTGTACAGTACAGATTTTCAATAGTGAGAAGCACAAGTAAAGGGACAACATGCAATAATAACAAATAACAATTAAGATTACAATATTACTCAGAAGATCAACTGAGATGCTCTTCATTCTTACACCAAAGAAGTTCTCATTTCTACATATGCTTTGGAAATTAAGAACAAAAATAAAATATCAAAGTAAAAATACCTCAAATCCATTTTATATATGAGGATCTTTAACACAGAGTGACTCAGCATTTTGCTTGATGCTGCACAGAAGGTCTTGCAACAAGGCAAATAACTCTAGAAAACAATTGTACTTGAATGGAAGTTGACAGAAATTCAGATTTACTGAGACCCTAAATTAGATGAGAAAGATGACAGAAAAAAAGCAAAAGCTTCTAGACTATGTATAGTACTTGTGTAATGATGTTCCCTGCTACAAATACAGAGATTTAAAAGGAACATAATTTTTTCCACTTCAATATGCAATTATTAGTCTGGGTTTTTTATGAAGGAAAAGATGACTGCAGGTATATCTTTAGTTCATGGACAAAGCAACAGCCAGCAGCCACCTGGTCAGCTGCCAGCAATACCCAACTGTAAATGTTTAGATGCTGGGAAAAGCTAGATTTGCTTTTGGTAATTAGTTGAATGTATGCCACTGACTGATTTAAGATTTGTCTTAGCTCAGCAGCCTAGATGTACTTGACCATCTAACATGTAAGCATGGCGTACTGTTTTACAATACTATTCTACTGTTTTACTACAAAGCCTAGTAATTAATCAGTTTTCTCAAAAATGCAGATATTTTAAATATTCCCTTACTCTAAATAAAATGGGCACTTTCTTAGGTATCAACATGTACATCAGTATCCTGCATGTTGCAAGTCTACAGCAGACTAAAATTGACGTTTTGCAAGTTTCCTCAAATGTTTGTAATGGTATACATCTAATACAATATGCCTCACTAAACTACTTATGTCAGTAGTAATATAGCAAAACAAAGAAACAAAACTTCGATACAGGTTTACCTTCTGTTCTGAATTCTCATAAAACAACAGCCCAAAATAGTCCTTTTCCAGTAAATTGAGATGTTCACACACTTTGTCAAACAGCACTTGACCTTTTGCTCTTTTCTGGGGGAAAAAAAAAAAAAGAAAAAGAAAAAAGAGAAAAGTACTATCAGTAAATTGGTAAAATCCTTAATTACAGATATGGCTATTTGATGGTATTAGTCAGGAAAATTTATAATCAATAAAATAGATTATAAATCTGTAGCTTTCTTACGATATACTGTTCACCATATATATTCATCACATACGTTCATCATAAGCTTTACATATCACTGACAAAAATAAAGACATTTCAATACTTTTCAATTCACCAAAAAAATTTACTTGGCTTCACAATGAAAATTCAGTACCTAAATTGATTTATTAAATGTTTTGCACCATGAAGTTTCACTAAATAGTTCTTAGTTTTTCTGGATCTTTACTTTTAAAATAATTGAAGACTACTTCATGCAAACCAACTTTTTCTGTATTATTATCTTCTAAAAATGAATATACTTCCTATAGTGTTAATGTCTGTTAACTTCTGCATTTCTAGCATTTTAGCACACATCTCAACGACTTATGAATCACGAGATGAACTCCCAAGAAAAATAAAGCACATTATCATCTGCAAGAGACAAACAGAACAAGCAGGCCACTACAATTCAGCAAACAGACAAGTAGAAGTAGCACACAAGTGTAAGCAGAACATAAGCAACATGTCTAGCTGTCTAAACTGTAGAGGTTTTGAGGGGCAGAAAATAAGAGGGCTGCCTTCTATCTGTAGATTTACAAACTCTCTCAGTATCCAACCAGCCTTAAAGAAGTTTAATCTTCCTAAAAATAATATCTGTGGAAGTCAGTAAAAACAACAACATTTCACTTTTTTAATTTAAGGTTAGTTTCAATGTCATAGTCTGGTACTTTATAATAGTAATCAAAGAGTGATCATCATTTTAATACACTCTTAAAAAAGGCTGCTTCCTGTGGCTCAGTATTACTGCAGCTTAAGCAAATGGCAATTAGTCCTGAAGTTTTATCTGTTCTTGTATCTGGAACTGGGAATGTAAATAAGGGCATCCCATATCTTCCAAGCACTGGCAATAAAAGCAGGCCGAGACCCTGCTTCTGTGGACCAGGTTTTAGGGAAAAGATTTGTTGTACAGGAGATGGCAGCTGACAGGAGACAAAGTTTTAGAGCAGACAGCTCACAAAATGTACTCGGGGTGAAGATGAGATTTTTTTTTTTCCATAGTTAAAATCTGAACATGAATGGCATGCAGTCTCCCCGTTTTAACCAACTCCTTCATGACTGTTCTGCTATTTGTGGCATTTCTCAATGAAGCCACAACATGGCATTTTCAGAGGCCTGGCAGCTTAATGGAATTTTTGCATTTGCCTATCCTACAGATTTCAGCAGATGCCACACACCACTGCAATTCCACAAAATGCCATCAACTGCCCCTGTGTAGGCCCTTGCGACACTGCAGCCATTGTCCCCCACAGACAGTGGCAGAGCATTCACAATATGCCCCAGCACGGCATTTGCCTGCAGCTCAGCTCCATGGCACAAAACATTAAGTCTGGGAGGGAAGGGAAGGGGGAGAAAAGAAGGTATGCACTGAGCAAACAGTGAAGGCATTGTTGGTTTATTCCCAAAGAATCCAAAGCTTTATTTATTCAAGATCCCATTGTTCAGCACACACTACAGTCCCGACGACCAGAACATTTTCAAAGAGATACACCTCTAAAATGAGCACATTTAGTAGTACAAGCATCAGAGAGGCAGTGGAACTTAGAAGTCAGGGTCACTATTGAAAAGGGGAGCTGGGAATCTCAAGTCTGTTTGGTACTTTCAAAAAATTTACTCTTCAGAAAGACAAATGAGTATTTCCCCTCAGAGTCTGAAGTAACCACTTAGTTTTCTTGACAGCCTTACCTTCAGCTTCATAAAAAAATTGGCAATATAGAGAAAAGCTAAATCAAAAGCAGAAAAAGTATAAGCAAGAGATGGTCTGAAGAATCTTAGGCTGGTTAGATGCATGTAATAGTTATCATTTTTCTCCCTAAATCATTGTGCACATCAACGATCAGACCTTGCAAAGGCAGGTTCCAGGTATACGTATTTCAGTAAAGGAAATTTACAGATTAGTGCAGAAATAATATATGCTATCATTAAATCCATATCTGGAGTCAATTGCTAATTACACAGCTTTTTATAAAGTTCATAAACTGAAAACCAGAGTTAATATTAAGTCTTTGACATAGAGAAACATAAAGCAGCCAAACTTCCAGGAAATATGTTGCAACTGTAACAGTAAAACATTGCACAGCTTCCTCTTAGGAAGTCATAGTGAACACAGAACTTGGATATACTACTAATCTCCGCTGTATCTTTAAAGATCTTTTTGGAAGTCTATAGCTTTTCCACATGAGGAAAAACATCCCATTGCCATGAAGGACAAGTTATGTTAGTCTACATTCTAGACAGCAACATGAAACAAAGAAGTTACAGCATCAGAAAGTGACATTTATAGAGCTCTGCTGGGGATTCAAAAAGCATAAGCAGTCTCTCAGTATCAGCAACAGTTCTCATTTTAAAATTCGACTTGTAAAATTGAAGACTTCTAGTTCTTTAATACTGTTTCTTTACATTGTGATATAGTTTTAAAAATCTGCAAAAGTATTTAATTTCCAAAACTAAACTTTTCAAGTGCAATTTCTTTGTAATCCTTTGGGGACAGGCATTACTACACAGATTTAAATTACATGATAATTTACAAGTTTTCTGGAAAACACCATGTTCCTAGGAGAATGTCTCTAAACAAGCACTTAAGTTACACAGCGAAGACAACTACTGTGATCCAGTCATTTCAGAAGTTAGAAAGTTTTTAGTGGAAGAACAGGGGACTCTAAGAAGACAGCATCATGGTTTGCACAGTTCAACATTACTCTTTAAACGGGATTCTATTTCTTTTTCTATGAGTTGGTTGAGGTCTCAAGTGATAGTTACAACCAACATGTAAAAATATAACTGTTAACCTTATATATATGTGTGTGTGTGTGTCTATATACCTATACATGCATATCTATCTATACATATATATATATGTATAAAGCACAGCAAACATTAGCACTGAAAACAAGGAAATCTTATTCCAGATTCTAATGCTGAAATAGCTGTAAAAGTGTAAGTCCATTCTTATGCCCCACAAGAAGGCCTAGCTGTACAAAGAGGCTGAGAAGTAAGGACAGGCTAAAGCCATAGTTTAAAACACAACAGTACTCAGAACAGCAGTATTCTGTATAGCCCCCAAGTTATGTGTTTGGTTTGTTGTTGGTTTTTTTTAAGTGAGAACATCGAACGAACGTACATAGCGAGGGTTACTCCAGTACCAAGTCTGTGATGACACTTCATAACCACTTCACAAAACCAGGGGTAACAAGGTTTCTGCCCTTTACCTCCTTCCACACAAGAGCAGCAAAGCAGAGCAAAGCAATTGCAGTAGACACACAGAATGGAAACTTCTGAATTAGAATAGGATATTATGGATCTGTTTGGCTATAAAAGAGTTGCCAGCTACAAATGCAATATATACACTACTGATGTTCCTCACAGCTACCAGTTCTGCTCAATATTTTTATCAATGATCTGTATGCAGGAGTTGAATGAACCATTAGCAAGTTTGCTGATGATACTAAACTGGGAGGTGCTGTTGACTCTCTCAAAGGACAAGTTCTCTTGCGGAGGGATCTAGATTGACTGCACCACTGAGCAATCATCAGTGGCATGAAATTTAACAAAAACAAGTGCCAGATCCTGCACCTAGGACAGAGTAATGCCAGGCACAAGTATAAATCAAGAGAGGAGAGGCTGGAGAGCAGCCCTGCAGAAAGGGAACTGGGGATGCTGGTCAACAGCAGGCTCAGTGTGAGTCAGCAGTGTGCCCTGGCACCCAAGAGGACAAACCACATCCTGGGGTGCATCAAACACAACCAGACAGTCAAAAGAGGTGATTATCCCACTGCATTCAGCATTGACACCTCATCTTAAGTGAGTTTTGAGTCCCACAATTTAAAATGGATGTGAAGGTCCCTGAATGGTATGTACATTCAGACTATATAAATAACGGCATTTATACTATACAAATTCATTTTTTTGTGATGATGCCAGAGGGGAAAGAAAGGGTTTTGATGGTTCCTTCTGTATGAACTTGGCCGAGAGATAGAGGGCATCTCTTGGACTTGAGATGACTTCACACATAAACATTACTTTCAGTGGTTTCTGTTGAATCTAGACTGGTATTTTAAAAATACATCAGATTTAATGCCATCCCTATATTATTATTTTTTTTTTTAAATAAAAGATATCATACTTTAAACAGCCTCCTTAGGTTTACTCAAACACTAGTCTACACATCAGAGCAGTCAGGAAATAAAAATTTGCAAATCAAAACTCAACTACAATAAACAAATTATCAAGTTCATCCAGACTTTTCCTATTTCAGGGCAAAAAACCTGATCTAAATCGTACATTAAGCAAACATATTTTGACTTTGTACTAGTAAACTGTAAGTAACCATAATAACTTATGTCAACTCCAATATATTTCACTTGTTCATACGTGCATACAATATGGTCAGTGTTGGCATCCTTTAAATGCCTTTTGTTACAAATATTTAATTAGACCACTAACTGAATCCAGTAAACAAACCCAATAGGATCTTCATTTGCTTCTAACTAGTAATCATTACGCAGTTAGCACTGCTTTTTGTTTGTTTAAACTGTGTTATCCCCTACGAAAACCCAGATTACCCTTAGAGAAGAAAATGTGAACAAGTCTTTATGGCAGATCCCAAATTTCATGACAAAATTTCCTCTTGACTACCTAAGAAACTATGGAAACAATAGGGGAAAAAAACCCCAAGTTGATTTCCCCACCTGCCTCACGAAAACCAGAGGCACAGGTAGATCACCCTACAAGATAAACAACTTACACCTTCTCGCAGAGATGTCAATTATCAGGAAAGAAGCAGGTCAAAATTGTGTTATTTGCTCTGTGATAAAAAATTAAAATTGCTTGTTGAAATTAAATCTCAAACATTCCAACAGTCTGCTCACTCAAGGTATTAAAACTCAACTGCCATTACATCTCATAAATGTTATACTATTGAATCACAAACCTAAGTAATTTTATCCTTTAATATGGTTCTCTCATTTCAAGTAAGCACAAAGATTCAGTCATTTACAATTTTTGGCAAATACCACTCAATACCTTGCGTCCTCACATACCTTGACAAGTCTCTCTGATACATTTACATGTTGTTACCCCATAAGTGAACTGAACTCTATTTAAAGCAATAAAAGGTAACTGAAAGTTTGTAACAGTTCACAGCTTGTGAAAGTTGTTCTAAGTCATGCTCTTCCAAAACTATTTAAATAGTTTCTTCCTCTTTCCTGCTCTCCAGGCATTCATACATTACTCTGAAGAGTCTGAGGCTATGTGGACATAATCTCTATGAGTATTTTTAAGGTTAAAATAAATTGAGTTAATTGCTCATGTTCTGTGTATGCACATATTGTGTACACATACCTCATCTTCTTTAGTATAATACTTCCCACACAATATTATTTTGTAATATATTTCAGAAGTTTCCTAGAGATAAGCTTTGGACATTTTTACTTTAAAGCTATGGAACGCAGAAAATCAATCTATTTTGTTAATATGGAATCTCTGGACTTAAGGAACTTTATATATTTTGACTAAAAGTTAAAAGGGCTTAAATACAACATTTCAAAGAAGGTTATTTTGCTTCCTTACGAAACTTTCCAGGCTCCTGAAACACATACACACACACACACAAATTCGAAGAATGGCAAGTATCAAAGTTTAAAACACTACTCAAACTTGAAGTTTTTAATTCCTCAGAGCAAGTAGCCAAGATATAGAGTAATCATTTACAGACCACAAAGGCATATTTTATGAACTATCCAAGATACCAATGTAGATATGTCGATGGCAGAATTCACTACAGTTAATTCCTGGGAAAAACAAATCACTACAGTAAGATATTCAAATTACAATGAAGTGAGGCATATTTCATGTGGTAACAAGGCTTAGCTTCATTATGCTGACAGGTCATAGACTTTTCTGGGCAATAGCAGAGTACCTTAAATATATTTAACACTGGCATTCAGACAAGCATATTTGGAGAAGCTATACTCAGGAAAAAGACTAAACCAGATCCTTCAAATTTGCCTCTACAAAAGAGAAGTAACAAAAGTACAAAGATAGATGAGAATAAAACTGAAGGAAATCATTACAAAAGAAACTGAAATACTTGTTTCAACAGCTCTGTAGAAAAAAATTATTGACTTAAAAGTTCAAACTGGCAAGTTGACACCAGTCAGAACATCTATTAAGGCAAAATATAGAGTTCTAAGGGCAAAAGAACAGACAGATTACTCTCAGAGGTGATAAATTAATTTACAAAGTAACTTTCAAAAAAGAGAAATATCTGACTTGTGCTTTATGTTGAAAGCCAAACATCAACCATGCCAGGCATGCCCTGGGCAACAGGAAAGACATGCAAAAACAAGCCAGAAGAAATAATTCCATGGTCAAACAACACTATGTTGCTTCAAAAAAAAAAAAGCTTAAAGTAATTACCAATATACAAAGCATCCAAGTGGCAAAGAAACAAAAAGGGTACAAATGTACCTGTACTCCTACAGCAACATTTGATGACAAATTCTGAACTATGAGAGAACAGCATCAAATCATAGTCAGTTGCAAAGATGTCTCTATATCACAATAAAAACATGCTGATTCACCATTAGTGAACCGGTGGTTGTTTTTTTTCCCCACAAACTATTTCATATATAAGCTTGCTATCTCAACTTGTTAAAACTATTTTTCACTAACTGAGCATCTATCAGTTTTTATTCTGTGGCACTGACCAACAAACGACACAACATGTCAGAGAGAAGACACCCGCAGGAATTAACTTTCAGAAACATTTTGTCACAGAAACCAATTTCTGTTTACCCTGAAATATCTCTCAATGCATTCTGCATATCACATAAAAATATACTCTTTTTTTCAAAAAAGTGCTTTGACTCAATATAGTTTCTAAGATAATGTCTTGTTATGCAGAAGTTACATCAATTTGATTTTAACTAGACTTAAAATTGTAATAAATCCCAACTGTTTTCATACAATACAGGCTAAGATTGCACATTCAGAAGCAACTGAAATAATTCCAGTAAGAACAAAGTGAATATCCATGCAAATTTTGTACTGATATAACTAAGTTTGTAATTGCATTGCAACTTGTGCTGGATTATCTATTTATTATTTTTTTTTGATAGTACACATATTCATCGGGGTTCCTTGTAAATATTTGTTCCCAAAATTCAACACCTTTATGAAGATTCTAGGAAGGGGGGTGCAATGTGATGTGTGTGGGAGAAGTGACAAGATATATCAAGTCCATTATGCAAAACCTACTTTACCTTTTCAGTTGACAATAATATAGAATTAAACCTTAGTTACAGGGAATAGGGATAAGAAGCCCTAGAGCACTGCTATTTTTCCTGTATAAACAGAAAAAAGTTTTACATTGGTAAATGTAACCCTGCTTTACACAGCCAACAAACATTTGCTAAAGATTATCATTTTCTCAATCTTGCCTTGAAAATTCTTTTTCCTCACTCCCTCAGTTAAAAACAAAGCCACTGCCACACACATAATCACACAGCTCTCAACTACCAAGACAAGATCTTTGAGCAACATCAGGATTATTACAAAAACCAGTGTGTGGTAACCAGGACAGAAAACAGATATCTCAACATAAACAAAGTGACCTCAGTTATAACACAATTACAGGACTTCACATATTCATTTAAATTAATCCCTCTACCTGTCTCAGCTTCATAATAAAGAATTCAAGTGCTTAAGAGTATAGCTGAACTCAATTTCCAGCATGTTAGGATATCTAGTTGTCACATGATAAATACTAAATTTATTAAAATGTTTAGTGAAGCATGGTGAGCCCAGTCCAGGCCAACCTCTATAGAGCTTTTCCTGCTTAGTCTAAATATCAAAGATACACTTTTAAAAACTAATGCCAGATGAACTTCTTTTGGTATAAACCAACTTAACCAAGAACTGAAGCCTCCTTTCCAATTATTTTATGTATTCCATGAAGGTTACTAGCATCTTATTGAATTGAAATGTCCACTTATTTTGAGTTTGAAGAAAAATCTTTCTATATCCAGTCAAATTTGTTTGAAAAATTAATCTAATTTACTTTGTACCAAACATGTCACTTTTCAAAATAAAGAACAAACCAGCTTCAACAGTTGTGGGGGAAGGAAAAAACTGTCTTTTGTAAAAGATGTTATATGAAACAAGGTTCAACTCTTTTTATATGCAAAATCCATGTTATAAAAAATAAAGTATATTGAAGTATTTCAAAGCACTGGAGCTGAAGAAATGTAGCCACAAATATGCCTAGAACTGAATTAAGATCACAAAGCAAAGAGGAATATAAGCAGGATAGAAATCTAACTACCACGTGGACAGCAGCTTAGAAAGCAGTTTCTGGTCTACTGAAATTGCATTTCTTCCTAAGCATACAGACTATTGTCAGTGGATATTCTGTTCTTTCAGGAAAACTGAAAAACAAGATGAACAGAAAAAAAAGAATGGAAATTAAAGGAAAAAACCTGTCAGAACTGTGGCACAGGAAGACAGGTAGCCCCTGAATCTATGCTAAGATTACTTTTTAAAATAAAGAAAATAGAGGGAAATAAAAAGATAGGCATCAGAGCAAACAACTGGCCTAGAACATGGAATTCACAGAGCATTAACAAAAGAGCACTGCTGTTTTAGAAGCGGTTTAATAGGGATTGCTAGGGATATTATGCCTGAACTCATCTGTACTCCCAGACAGTGCAAAGTCTCCAAGTGTAGTCTTCCAATTGTACAAGTGTTGAACAAGCCTACCATTATTCTTCATTATTTAGAGATTTATTGTCTTGCTTAAAAAAAGCTGAAGAAAAACAGGCACTTGGACAGCAGTGATAAAACTGATGAGAATTTATAGAACTGCTTTTTCCTGCAAGTGAAAAAAATGTGAGAAGTGACCATCTTGCTAAGAGGACCACATATGAAACCATTAATTTTGAGAACCTAAGAAAACATAAAAAAAAGAAAAAAGTTCCCCTTCATACTTTAAATTAAAAAAGAAAAATATTTTATAAAGAATTATGTTGTTTCTCCATTTACACTTTCTCAGTAAACTCCAAATTATTACAACGGTATGTTTTTAAAGTAAAAACTGTAGAGCACAGCTAAGTATTGCTGTCACAAGGATTAATATTTCACCAAGTGCCCAGGTCAGAATCATCATTTCATCTCAGTGATATGCCACACCACAACAGGTAATAGGTGCTAATCCTCCAACATAATAAAGACTCAATTCACCAAGACTAGGTATGGGAAGAACGGTTACCAGACTAGCTCATTCATTAGACAGCTCCTTGAAAATGTTGAGATGAGGATCATTGCAATGTCTTTGGAGGCAGTTTGCATATAGGCACTGCAATTGTTAAGTTATTAGTCAACTTCATGGATTTACAGCTATGCCATTGGTTTTATTCCTTTAATAAAAACTGTATGTTCATACTATCCATCCTACCATCAGTTTTTAGAGAATCATAGAATCGTTTAGGTGGAAGATGACCTTTGAGATCATCAAGTCCAACCATTAACCCAGGACTGCCAAGTCCACATCTAAACCATGCCCCTAAAAGAAGCATCTACTAGTTTTTTGAACACTGCCAGGGATGGTGATTCCACCACCCCCATGGGCAGCCCATTCAAATGTTTGACAACCCTTTCCACAAGGAAATTTCTCCTAATACCCAACGTAAACCTCCCCTGGCACAACTTGAAGCAGTTTCCTCTTGTCCTGTCACTTGTTATCTGGGAGAAGAGACCTACTCTCATCTGCTACGACCTTTCAGGTAGCTGTAGAAAGCAGTAAGATACACCCCGAGCCTCCTTTTCTCCAGACCAAACAGCCCCAGTTTCTCAGCTGCTCCTCGTAAGACTTGCTCTCCAGACCCTTCACCAGCTCTGTTGCCCTTCTCTGGACACGCTCCAGCACCTCAATGTCTGTCTTGCAAAACTGAACACAGTGTTTGAGGTGTGGCCCCACTAGTCCCAAGCACAAGGGGACAAACACTTCCCTTGTCCTGCTGATCACACTGTTTCTGATACAAGCCAAGATGCTGTTGGCCTTGGCCACCTGGGCATGCTGCTGGCTCATGTTCAGACAGCTGTCAACCAGCACCCCCAGGTCTTTTTCCACTGAGCAGCTTTCCAGCCTGTAGCATGCAAAGCTGCTTTCCTCGAGCCTGTAGCATTGCGTGGGGTTGTTGTGACCCAAGTGTAGGACCTGGCATTTATTTTAATTGACAGAGTATGTGTGTAATGTTCATTATATAGTCTAAATTAAATTATTAACACAGCTAACATGTTTAGAGTAATTCCTGGATTACACTCCTCCAAGGGTGAAATATATAGCAATAATTATGTAAATTAGCTGATGTTTGAAAGGACCTCTAGCGGTCACCTAGTCTATCACCCCTGCTCACAACAGGTTGAGTCAAGGCCTTGTTTAGTCAGATTTTGAATATTTCAAAGGGTGGTGACTCCACAATCTATCTAGACAATCTGTTCTGGTGTTTGATCCACCCTCAATGGATATACCCTCACACTGATGTTTCAGTGGAGTTCCCTGTATTTCAGTTTGGGCTCATCTCATTCTATCACTGAGCACCACTGAAAAGAGCCTGGCTCCATCTTCTTCACTTACGCCCCAGGCAAGTATTTGTACACAGTGCTATAATGTCCCTAAGCCGCCTCCTCTCCAGGCTGAACACCTCCACCTGTCAGTCCCTCCTCCTACATCAGGCACTTGAGACCTTTAATGAATATTGTAGTCCTTTGCTGGACTCTCTCCAGTACTTGGCAGCTGAGAACTTGACCCAGCACTCTAACTACTGAGCAGAGGGGAAGGACCATCTCTCTCGAACTGCTGCCAACATCCTACTGCAGGCCAGGTAGCTGTTGTCCTCCTTTGCTGCAAGGGCCCACTGCTGGTTCATGGTCCCCTTGTCCATTAGGACACCCCACCCCACCCCAGTTCTTTCCATGCAAAGCTGCTTTCCAGCTAACCACTCCAGCCTGTATTTCTCTTTGTGAAACTTCATGAGATTCTTGTCTGCCCAACTGTCCAGGTCCCTCTGACGTATCAGCCACTCTTCCCAGTTTCATCATCTACAAAATTGCTGAGGCTGCACTCTGTGCCATCATCCAGGTTGATTGCCTTGGCATGAATGCCTTTAGTATAGCATTAGTGACCAGCCTCCAGCTACACTTCAGGCTGCTGAATGTAGCAGTTGAGCCAGTTTCTGGTCCACATCACTGTCCACTTACCTAGCCTATACATCACCTGTTGTCTAGAACAACCACGGGAAAACATCAAAAGCCTTGCTAAAGCTGAGATTACATCCACAGCTTGCCACTTATCCAGAGAGCCGGTCACCACATTACAGAAGGTACAGCTTCCCCTTTGTGAATCCATGCTGACTACTCCCCAAACACCTTGTCCTGAAGAAGTTTAGGAAGGATTATTTGTACTATAACCTTCCCAAGGATTGAGGTGAGGCAGATCAAGCTGACATTTCTCACATCTTCCTCTTGAAAACAGGAATTACATATTCCCCCATCCCTACCCGCCCCCACCCACCCCCCCAAATCCCAGGAACTTCCCCTGACTTCTGGGACCTTTCAAAGATGATCAAGAACAGCCTTGCAGTAATACCAGCCAGCTCATTTAACGCTCATCAGTGCATCCCAAAAGGTCCCATGGGACTTGCATCTCTAGTTAACATGACCCTCCCTTCTTTCATTAATTTCCAAATTCCATCTTCAGGCTTTTGCCATTCACTGATAAGATGATTAAGTTGGAAAAATAAACTTTTTCTGACTAAAACAGCTTATGGACTAAGAACAGTGCACCAATACTTTTTATCTTTTTTTTTTTTTTTTTTTTTTTTTTTTTCAGAAACAGGGCATTACTATCCAAAATTATCTATTAAGTTTCTACTGAATCTAAGGTATATAAGGGTATATAATATCTTAATTCAAAAATATGAAGTCCACTTATATTACAATTACACCAGTGTTACAAATTAATTGTATAGTATTGTATGAACTAATTGGACATAAAAGTTTCAGTATTTAGTTACTGTTGAGAATTTGATCAGCTTATACTAACTACAGCATTGACCTGCATGATGACACTGAAGCTACTGCATCATAGCTTTATCTCCTTTTATGCTATTGCCAGATATTGTCTTTATGTGGACACATGAAATAGGAATGAACAATTACAATATTTTAACACACAATAAGTTGCTGCGTCATATTTTGTTTTCTTTCACGGTCCTTTTAAGTTATGTGCATACAAATCGATGCAATTCTACAACAAAAAAGGAAAGTTATTGTAAACTCAAACAGAAACAACCCCAAGAAACAATGTATTATCTCAGATTTTATTACTGATTTATCATGAATGTTTAAGGAGGCAATTAGAAAGAGACAGGGTTCTACCAAAAGCTGTCTGTAAAATAACAGTAATGAGAACAAGTTATTTTTTATTTTTACTTCCTTATTGGCAAGTATATATATTTAAAGAAGTCTCTAATGTAAATAAAATATAATGATGTTGGACTACTGTGCAGAGTAAAATCTAGAAGCAGCATCAGGAATGTCTCAACCATGGAAATTCCTCCAAATGAAAACCCAATTTACTAGAAAGTCAACCAAGGTAAACTGTGCTTTGCAAGTTGTGCTTAGACTGCAGATTCTTTGTTTATTTCCTTTTTAAATCTTGTATAATTTCTGTTACTTTGTAACGCAGAAATAAGCCAACATTTACTCAAACACTAAAGGAAGACTGAAGAAAAGGCCAGTGTCAGAAATTGATGTACTAGGATCCACTGCAGTGAGCACAAACTGAAATTTCAGTTATCAGTTGAAGCAGCCTTCTGAGGCTTAATATTTTGGTACAGTAGTAAAGCATAAAAAAGGTCTACCTGTATTGAAGAACATTAATTAATTTAGAAAATTGCAGTCAGCAGTGCTTATGTCCTATGAATGATTCAAATGAACATATAAAACAGATTGATTCTATTCCACTTTGTCCCCCTCCTTAATTTTTGTTCTCCTGTTCTTACAGCAAACTCTTGCTTATTTCAAATAATTAGAAAGCATATTTCCTGCCAAACAACTTAACTCAATCATAATAGACTTAAAGTACTGCAGAATAGAATTTTTCAGTGGCAAATACAAGATGGTATCTTTTTA
The DNA here is from genome assembly GCF_023634155.1 of Falco peregrinus. Taxonomy (NCBI): domain Eukaryota; kingdom Metazoa; phylum Chordata; class Aves; order Falconiformes; family Falconidae; genus Falco; species Falco peregrinus. The sequence continues at coordinate 36,280,542 of NC_073727.1, forward strand.
AATCTGTAGAAAGCCACAAATTCATTTTAAGTCTTATTTTTGGATGACAAAAAAGCCCAGGAAGATAAAATTCATGTAGCCTTCAATTAATACAGATACCATTCATATTTAAACATCCTGATTTATGTGAAAAATCAAAAAAGAACTCCAGGGTTACTACACTGTTTATGTTTTGGTTTAATTGTGTCTAATTTTTTGTTTATATATATTTTCTATATATATTTCTCCATACATACTGATGCATGATACAATAATATATAAATAAAAATACTTTTCAAGAACTTTTAGGTGACAAAATTCCTGCAACTTTAGACAGTGATTATGCACAGCCCTATGCAATGTGTTCTGGAGAGCAATTATTTTGTAGTATATTTTCCATGTTCTTGTTTTGTTTATTCTGATAAATCTTTTTCTTCTGTAAACACAGCATAAAAAGTAAGCAGATTTAACTAATATTAACAAAGGTTTCACTATTGCTTTTTGCAGTTGACTTAATTTACAGTGAAGTGGTCTACATCTGACATCATTGGGGAAAGATCCCTGTAGGACTAAAATATTGTAAAGAAACATACACTGAAATTGTTCAGTTTTAACATCAAAAATAGGAATTATTTAGCAAATGGAGGCTTCAGAAAGCTAGTATTACTAACCACTATAAATCACAAACTTTAGAAATTCCAGAAAACTGCAACAAAACATTCCCAAGGAGTATATCATATTGGTAACAAATACAAATTTCTTAGCTGATAGGAAGAGTTTTATTAAGAGAACAGGTTCGAAGCAAGCTGCACTACTCATGCATAAAGAAAGACTTAAATTGTGATGGAACTTCTCAAAGTCTTAAGAACAGGTAGGGTTTTTTTACTTTTCTCTAACTATTAGTTCTGCAAGACATTGAAGAACAAGTGAGCAGTATACATCCAGTATTATATTACAGTACACAACAAGACTTATGCATAATAAGCAATTAAACTACTAGGAAGTCTAACGCAATTCACAATCAAACGGTGGAGGGACTGACTGACACACTGGAAAATGAAAGAACACAAGAGAAGACAAAGAAGCCTGCACTACCGCATGATTTGTAGTGTGTGTACTATGCCAAAATCAAACAATTTGCATTAGACAAAAATAGGAATATTTTCAAAAATCAGATGGGTCTAGGAAATGCTGTAACATTGTCACTGTTCTGTCCTTAGGATATATCTAGATGTCTAGGTTTAGAAAAGGTGCAAATTTTAACCACTCTTCATAACTCAGTCTAGGCATCACAGCTAATCAGTTAATTACATCACATAAAATTTACTTTCACAAGTGTAGTCCAGAACAACTGTTTTTCCCCCATTCCAAACAAACGGGTATTCTAGGGCCAAGCTTAAGACAGAAATGTAAGAGAGTTGACTTTAGTGATGAAACCTATCACCTTTATAACAAATATTAATTCTCCACATAACTACCAATGCATTGTGGTTCTAATACTCAAAGGTCTACTTGCTGTGGGTGTCCTACTAGCTATCATTAGGTATCAGCAGAACATGCTGAATCATATCATGTTGCCTGGCCACATCTTTAGCTTATGGGACCCATAAATGACAATTGTGATATTCTGAACTAGCAGCTTATATGGCTATAGAAACTTCTCATTAACTTACAGCCATCTCGTATGACTAGAATAGCAATGAGACAAATTTCATGAAAAGGAATGACTATGACTGGAAGCCACAAGTAGAAGTGAAGCATCAGAAAGCCAAATAGACTTAATCAGCTGTTTAATGTACTGGATTCCTTTTTTCACAGAAGTTTACAAATAATTGAACACAGGGATTTCTAGGATTAGAAGGCAGCTGTGCAAGGGAACCAAGAACTTTCAAAAATATCACCTGCACAACCTTTGCAATACAAAGCTAAAGTCTTCAGGTACTATGAACACAGTTGCCAAGTGTTTACAAAGTTTATTGGAATTACAAAATAGAACTAAGCAAATTTTAATGTGTGTTACAACTGACTGGCTAGAAGTATGGTTTCCAAATATAAACTGTTCTACAAGGAACACTGTCTTCTTTCCAAGGGGACACCATATCCCAGTATTAAATAAATGAGCTTATTTATGCGGTATCCATCAATCCAGCATGAAATAGGGAGTTTCTAGTTAAAAAAATTCCCAACCCTTCAGAAAGTGTGCCTAAAGAAGTCATGCAGTTTATAATGGTGTTGCATCTTCTACTGGCAAAAGTGATTGCAATTGAACTTTCCAATAGAGAACAGCCTCTCACACTTCTGTACCGAAGTGACGGGTATCTTTTGGGAGACAGTACTAGCTTGAAGCAATCTGCTGATAAGATCTACTTACAACCTTACTCATATAAAAACTCTCATAATAAATCAAACCAAAGGTTATTTCACTGAAATTAAGACTTGGAATGCAACTTTTTTCACCCCCTTTCATGTAATTACATGTTTCATAATTCAATCTTGATCTACAACATTAAGCAACCACTATTTGACTTCAAACTTGGACACTATGGTCAGACTGAAAGAGTGTGTGTGTATGTATACGGAAAGGATATTAAAGCCAGAAAAACCAAGTAGCTATTTCCCATTTAGCTCACAATCTCTATTTCTGTTAGTGATCTTAAGTCAGACTTAACAGACAAATATACACAATATTTAACCCAGCAATTTATAGTTGTAAACAAGCAATCCATGCAACCATGAAAATTTGGAACTAGAACTTAACTTTAAATACAAATAAGTATTTTATACCTGCACCAAATTTTTTCTTTGAAGCAAACTTTTTTTAAACTTTAGTTCTCCAGCTGAGATAACTTAAAAAACCAATAACTTAATGAACTCAAGACAACTTCATTAGTACATGTGACACTACCTTCAAGAAAACCTTAATCTTTTTTTTTGCAGGGGGGTGGGGAGAATCAAGTTTGAGCTGTCAAACAATCACCATTGAAAGGATTTGTATACTGCATTTTACCTTATTTGCTAGTGTACCTCAGAGAACATTTTTAAAGATAAACTGATAAGGTCTTAACATTCCATTTTAAAACTCCATCTTTAACTGGCCCCTAATGATATTGTCCTGGTTCCAGCTGGGACAGAGTTCTTTTTTTTCCTGGTAGCCAGTACAGTGCTGTGGTCTGGATTTAGGATGAGAGTAACATTGATAACAAACTGATGTTCTAGTTGTTGCCAAGCAGTGCTTACATTAATCAAGGACTCTTCAGCTTCTCATACCACCCTACGAGTGAGGAGGCCGGGGGGGCACACAAGAAGCTGGGAAGAGACACAGCAAGGACAGTTACCCAAACTGGCCAAAGGGATATTCCACACCATATGATGTCATGCTCAGTATATAAACTAGGGGGAAAGCTGGCCAGGGGCTGCTGCTTGGGAACAGCTGGGCATCAGTCAGTGGGTGGTGAGCAACTGCATTGTACATCACTTGTTTTGTATATTCTAATATTTTAGTAGTAGTAGTAGTAATATGTTCCTTTCCCTTTCTGTTCTGTTAAACTGTCTTTACTTCAGTCTATGCATTTTACTTTTTCTTCCTATTCTCTCCCCTATCCCACTGGGGCACAGGGAGTAAACAAGCAGCTGTATGGTGTTTAGCTGCCTGCTGGGTTAAACCATGACAGATAGGAATGTGAATGTAACATTGTAACGAGCTCACTAGATATAGAAAAATTTATTTGTTAACCTCTCAGTGCAATGAAAACAAATTTTCTTTCTCTCCATAGAAAAAAAGCTCTTTATACAGAGACTTGATGCCTTACCTCTAGGTCACAGGTGTATTCCGTGCCATCAAGAAGCATCACTTTACACTGCACAGTTTTAATTTTCTTGGGAGACTTCTGAGGAATGATTTCTGTTTTAATTTCAGCTGTTTGCACTTCTTTTGTCTCCCTTTTTTCTTTTTCTTCTTGTGTTTCTTCCTTTCCTGTTGCAACTTTCTCTACTTCCATTTCTTTACCATCTTCTTTGGCAGGCTATATAAAATACAGTTAAACAATGATAAAAACTCAGCGAGATGAATGCTTTTAACTTGTTCATTTCTTTTATAAGCTACTAATAAATAAGACATTAAGTTATGTATATTACATGCACATTCATTAAAGTCATGCACAATAAAGAAGCACAATAACCAGTGTAAGCATTAAGATCTTCCTTTAGGGACCAGATATTTTTGCTTTTAAACCACAAAAGTTACTTTTCTTTTTTCTCCTTTCCTTGAAATGAGATAATTTTTGAATGTTTTATTGGCTTTTTTTTTTTTTTCCCCTAACAGAAACAAATTTAACAAGAAGCTCCAGGAATTATACAAAACTAAAAAAACAGTGTTTACAAAAGTCAAGTTATAAAGAATCACAGAACAGTTGAGATTGGAAGGGATCTCTAGAGATCATCTAGTCCAATGCCCCTAGGGCCCCTCTAGGGCCACCTACACCAGCTTGCCCAGGAATATATGTCCAGTTGGGTTTTTAATATCTTCACAGATGGGACTCCACAACCTCTCTGGGCAACCTGTTTCAATGTTTGACCCACCATCACAGTACAATCTTTTATTTGTGATTTGAGATGAAATTTCATATTTTTTAATTTGTGCTCATTGCCTTTTGTCATTTAACTGTATGACACTGAGAAGCATCTGGCTCCTTTTCATTCTCTCCCTTCAGGTATTTATATACATTGATTAGATTCCACTTAACCTTTCTCTTCTCCAGGCTGAACAGCACCAACTCTCTTCACCCTTCCTTATATGAAAGATTCTCCACACCCTTAATCAGCTTCCCCATGCTAGATTGTGAGACTTGAGTGTTAAGAAGTGATATGTAACTTTTCAAAAAGCAAGACCAGAGCACTGCTGAAGGTGCCTTGGAACTTAGCACCAGCCTCCTGGAATGAATCAATAAGGACCATGACCGCAAGCATGGTTTCTAGAGAAAGGATAACAAATGTTGAGATTGTAAGGACTCAGAGATAATCCATTTGTTATTTGTTGTGGTTAAGTCACTAAGGAGGTATTCGTGCAATCCAATGACTTCAGAGTCAAAGCTGACTTAAGAAGCTTCTACTCTTATCCCTGCTCATTTCTAGCATGATACAGTTCAATGTTCCTTTGAACTATGCCAAAGTGTGAGATTACACTAAAATTAGACATCTAAAACGACCGGCACAAAAAATGGTCTGCCACAAGAGCAGGAACCTTTAAACCCAGCTATGCTACTTGTAACTATATCAACTCAACTGTACAAGAGGCCAGAAAGTAGCTGTCATTTTTCCCCCCTATATGATCCTAACAAAGTCTTAACATGAACTACATAAATCTTGAATCAGGTCTCATTAAAATGACTCCAAAGCATCTATTAGCCTTCTCACACATACCTGTGTTTCAGGACTAGGAACAGAGTGTTTTTCTTTGTCATCTGCTTTAGCATTATGCTGATTTTCAGCCCCTGCTTCTTCTAAGCTCTTTTTTGGCTGAGCCACACCCTCTGGTGTTTGGCATTCACTTTCTTCAACTACTTGTTCTTCCTCTGTGGTCCTTTTCTTGGTCTCATCTTTGGGCTCTGCCAAGGTGTATGATTTTTGTTTCTTAAGCCAGGGGGGAAGGAAACGAGAAATACCCTTGCTTTCAGGTGAAGCTTTTTCCTTCTTCTGGCTACTTGGACTACTTTGGCTAGTTGGTGCTGGGGCAGAGGAAGAATCTTGAGCTTCTTCAGAGGATGCTTCCCTGGACTTCTGATTTTCTGGAGTCTCTGATGCTTCTTCAGGCTTGTCCTTGCCTTTGTCTGGTCCCAGCTGCTCAGAATCTTTCTTTACTTCAGTCTCTGAGCCAACTTCAGTTGTCATTGTCACAACTTACACTAAAAGAAGCAACAATAAAAATAGTTTTGTTGTGTAGTATCGCTACTTTTATTGACTCTCACATTATTTGCAGTAATAATCTACAAGTTTCTAAATTAAATTTGTTGGGGTTAAAAAACCAGTTATTTTAAAATTCTCAGCTCACAAGTAAAATCAGTAAACCAAAACTTAGTGCTCTGCAGATAAAGATTTTTCAAAAACACTACGCCCTAGGGAGATAAATTTTTATCAAGAAAGAAACTATTGGTAGATCTAAGTGTGCTCACTGAAATTAATTTTTCTTATCATAAGCTACTCCTAATGTTATTGGTCAAGATTATTTCATGAGTAACTTCAGTTCTTTTTCTACTGGGCTCCTTGGTTGACTCACGAGCTTAAATTTCAGAAGAGCATGCACTTAGTTAAATTGGTAGATACAACCCCCTTACTATTCAGTGACACTTACCAATATAATACCAGTTTTATACAGAAAGTCTTTTTAAAATCAAGAAAGAGTGCATGCTTCTAGTTGTTCCTTTTTACATTAAGAAACACCATTCTTGCCTTAAAAGAGACTCAGGTGAAATATCTGTACTCTTACACTTTATATAACTCTTCCATCCTCCTTATCAACCATATCTTTTCAGCAAAGAAGCAACCAGTAGGCTTACAGTTGTTAGTACCAGAAGACGACACTGATTTTTAGATGGGAAGTCACAGCTTTAGTATTTAAATTCTAGTTTATAGTCTAATCTGTTGCATTTAAAGTTAAGAGTATTTTCACAATTCCCTTATCTCAGTCCACAGTGAGCCAGTAATGGGGATGGAGGAAAATGAAAGAGCAAGCTTACCAAAGAATAGGAAAAAAGAATGGTGAGCATGACGCCGAGTATAAAAAAAAAAATAATTAGAAATTGTACTGTTGAAATTAATAATAACACTAGGAAGAATACATTTTTAGTTTTTTAAAAAGTAAGATTGGGTTCTTAATCACAAGTTCACACCAATCAACAAAACCATATATAACTCTCAGCACTTCTACCTGCTCTTGCTTCAGTGAAATTAAAGACAAATCATAATACTACAACAACAAGGTATGCAATAACAATCTTTAATCTTAATATTATTGGTATTTCTTGAAAAAAATAACTAGAATAAACAAATTTTGTTAGCTGTGCCACACTAGATTTTGCTGCACTACTCTGCAAATGTAACATAATTATTTTTTCTGATTTATTGAAGTGAGCCAACAAAAGTAAGCATAACAGGCTCCAACAAAGTTTAAAATGGTTAGATGCCATTAGAAGTCACTGGTATTTATTTACAGCCTTCTTAGAACAATTAGTTTTAAACTGATAGTGTGTCTGGCCTAAAGGTTAGTAGGTTAGTTACTATCACATTTAGAGCTTTAAAACATTGGGCCCTCTCCATTAAAATTGATTGTCATCAGTGTCTGCCATTAGAGTCAGTAGGCTATTAGTTCAGGACTCCTGCTGAACTCAACAGCTTCTGCGCCCACCCCTGCCCAAAAAAGTATCAAGGAGAAGCTTATCTAGCTCAGGCTTGATGCAGTTAGCTTGCACAACACTTAAACAGCACTTGACACCAACTGGAAACTAGTGTATATCACAAGGCGGCAGCAATGCCTTGCCTCCAGGTTTCCAAAGCACATTCATAAGTAGTCAGAAATTAAGTTAAACTAAGTCATTCCCAAGGAGAAAAAGAAGTAGGGGGAGTGGGGGTCGGGGGGGCACTAATTGATGTTCAAATATACGAGAAGCCCTTCCAGTAAAAGAAGTTGACAGTATTGAGCCAAAGGAAACAAACTTGATAGTTATCTTAAGAAGCTTAGACATAGGAGCCTTGAATTATCTACAGGCAATTTCATATTAAGCAAGCATCTTGAGATCAAAAGTAACTACATGTTGTAGGTGTTTCTTTGTTACTTCAAACTTCACTATCTAAACCAAAACATTCACCAATGGGACAATTAAAGGAAAAGTTGGTATCTTTACTGCTATACTAGAGACTATTGAATACACTTCAAGCTTCAATATTACTGTTATGTAGCCATTTATTTCACTTTTATGAAATCCTTCAAGTTTTAATACTATTAATAAAGCTATTTAAGATAGAATATTAATATTTCTATAATTATTATTTACCTCAGAGGTAATAGGCCCCTGAAAGGCAGGTTTCTATTTGACTAGCTGTTGACATTAAAATATTTGCTATTTAAAGCCACATATTAGTGTGCTAGTTTTAAAGCTGCTACTAGTCAAATTACATTTTGCTATCACCTTCATATCTTACACAGAATTGCTGCTGTTCTTACCTAATTGTAGGTATGAAACTTATACATTTATTAGGATTATTATCAAAATGAACAGTATATATAAACCCAAAAACAGCTTTCCTCAAGAGGAAAGTCCAAACTTCTGCTAATATGAGAATACCAATGCACTCTGCTTAATAAAAGTAAAAATGCAGGTTTCATTATTAACAGATGGTGGTGATTTTTGCTCATGCATCTTTAAGAATGAACTAATTTCTTCTCTGAAAGTAGCTAAGAAATTTTAGAGGACTTGATAAACAAATCTTCAAAGCAGCTACAGGAAAAGGAAAATCACTATATTTCCTGCATGCTTTTTTTACTTTTCAAAATATGCAGAAATGCATGCAATACATGTACACACTAACTAAAATCATTATATACCACTCTCAAAATTAAGATAATATTTTTCTTATACAGTCAAATAGGAGGAACCTACAGAAAATTCCTTAGAACTGAGCAAAATAGATTACCCTCTAAGCATGTTCTTATGATACTGTTCTAACAATAAAAGGAACTGAGGATACCAAGTTACACATCTTAACTGACTAAATTTAGGCAGGATAGCAGTGGGTGGTACAAACTTGCTCAGTGTGAAATAAGAGAGGTTCTGCATCTCCAGGAGTACAGTTTTTCATAATCAAAGTTATAGTTAAAAGGAGAATTTGGCTTTATACTGCAGAAGAAAGGGAAACTTGTTACAGCCCCTGTCTGAATAGATCTGTCCATGTTCATTTAATGCCTTCATTTGATGCCCTCAGCAGGAGATGATTCCTTTCATGAGCTCAATTTCCTATAAGCTTGTAACTTCAGTGCATTTTCGGCGGGGGGGGGGGGGAAGTGGAATAGAGGGGGAAAACCACAAAACAAAACCCACCTCTTAGCTAAGCCTACAGATTTCTTTATATTCCCAGTAGTCTTTGAATGAGCTGTTGAGAGGTGGATGAATTTACTGAACAAGGGCATTGACAAAGAGCATAAGGGATAGATAGCCTTCCCAAAGTATCTACCTTCTCTACCACATGAGCCTAATACATTTCTTTTTTCTGAAGCTTCATTTTGGCACAAGAATTAGGCACCCCTTGAGAAAGAGAAAGTCAGGTCTACCTGCCCCCTTCCCTGCACTCCCTTCCCTTGTTTTCAGTATTTCAATGCTCTGTCAGATCCCCCAGTGCTGTAGTTCACAGGAAAAACAGATGTACTGGGGGACAAAACACCAGAGTTCTGCAATCAAAGTCTACTGCTGCACATTGTAAAGTCTCTGATGTTACCTTCATTACAGCCAAGCAGATAAGTAGCCAGGTTACCTGGAAATGGCTTTTTCCTGATCCCCTTCTGCACTGACAGGGAAGACCTTGCACTGACAGGAGGACCTGCTCAGTCCTGCATCTTAACAGTCAAGGTGTCAGAAAGAAAAAGAAATAAGAAGCAGACAGCATTTGTCTCAAAGTGAGACTGGGAAGAAATAAACCAAATCAGGTTGAAAATTTACATTTCTAAACTTTTAGCTGCATCTTTTCTTCCCCTCCTGTCTCCAAGTAAACTCTCATTTGCTCGCACTACATAGCATAAGCACACTATGTATTTTTGCCCCTTTAAGTTTTGTTTTAAGCTCTGTAACAGCTGCAGCAGGATAGGGTTCTTCTTATGTCTCTTCTTTCATATTGCAAGGTAACATTACATCTATATTTCATTTTGAAATGAGAAAGGTCAATAGGAGTAAGAACCTTGCAGCAAGAATAGATAACAGAGAGGGAGATGCTCAAATGGAAGGATTACCAAGGTCTGAGCAAAGAAAAAAAAAATCTTGCTAGATTTTGCAGTTGGCTTAAACCCATGCACATTAAACTACCACTGATAACATCTGTATCTTTTGTAATCCTGCTGAAAACTTGTCTCATTCAGATTCAATGTGTACCCAATCTGCAGGGACAAAGGTGGGGGCAGAAAGGCAGCAAGTATTGAAAACAACCTTGCAATTTCTGAAGAGGAATTAAATTTGTTAAAACAGGTCCCACTTACAAGGAGAGGATGTCTTGCCCTAATCCTAATTCTACCAACTTCTCCAAGCAAGGGTGCTGGCCAGGAAGCAACTGAAGACAACAGGTATTCTCTACCCTCTCCATTCACCCCTTCTCCCTTTTTATTTCACTGAGGGGAAACTAATGGTGGCCAGAGTTCACACCTGAAAGCAGGGCAGAACACTGTATTCTTTCCTAACCACTCTCTTCTCAAATAAAGATTTGTAAGTTGGTTAATACCTTACTTCCAGCTCCCAGCATAAATTCTTGAAATGTAGTTGTCTGCCAAGAGGAATTCCTGCCACCATAGAGCATGAAGTTAATTAACAAAAAAAAAACCAACAACAAGAAAAAGTGGCTCAAAGATCAACGACAACATTACAACATTGAACTAATACCATAGAACGCTTTTCACTGAAATTCACTGCCATCTTAATTCACTGTTTCTGTTATGGTGTTTCTTATTCATCAGCACAGATTAACAATTCAAAAATCACAGAATCATAGAATCATTTCGGTTGGAAATTACCTTTGAGCTCAAGTCCAACCATTAGCCCAGGACTGCCAAGTCCACATCTAAACCATATCACCAAGAGATGTTTTTTTTGAACACTGCCAGGGATGGTGACTCCACCACCATGCCTCTGGGCAGCCTGTTCCAATGTTTGACAACACTTTCCATAAGGAAATTTCTCCTAATATCCAATCTAGACCTCCCCTGGCACAACTTGAAGCAGTTTCCTCTTGTCCTGTCACTTGTTATCTGGGAGAAGAGACCTACTCTCATCTGCTACGACCTTTCAGGTAGCTGTAGAAAGCAGTAAGATACACCCCGAGCCTCCTTTTCTCCAGACCAAACAGCCCCAGTTCCCTCAGCTGCTCCTCATAAGACTTGCTCTCCAGACCCTTCACCAGCTCTGTTGCCCTTCTCTGGACACGCTCCAGCACCTCAATATCTTTCTTGCAGTGAGGGCCCCAAAACTGAACACAGTATTCAAGGTGAGGCTTCACCAGTGCTGGGTAGAGGGGGACAATCCCTTCAATCATCCTGCTGGCCACACTGTTTCTGATACAGGCCACAATGCTGTTGGCCTTTTGGCCACCTGGGCATGCAGCTGACTGCCAGCCAGCACCCCCAGGTCCTTTCCCACCAGGCAGCTTTCCAGCCACTCTTCTTACTCTACACTCAACCCCTGTAGTGCTGTGTGGGGTTGTTGCAAACCGAGTGCAGGACCTGGCACTTCTTGTTGAACCTCACACAGCTGGCCTCAGCCCATCGGTCCAGCCCGTCCAGATCCCTCTGCAGAGCCTTCCTGCCCTCCAGCAGATCAACACTCCCACCCAACTTGGTGTCATTTGGAAATTTACTGAGGGTGCACTCAATCCCCTTGTCCAGACTGTTGGTACAGATATTAAATAGAACTGGCCCCAGCACTGAGCTCTGGGGAACACCACTTGTGACTGGCCACCAGCTGGATGTAATTCCATTTGCTACCACTCTTTGGGCCTGGCCATCCGGCCAGCTTTTAACGCAGCGTAGATCCTTCTTCTATATATTTCTGGATGTCATGTTACTAATTTCCTTAGTACATAAAATTAGGAAAAGGCAGTCCTAAACTTGGGGTTTTTTTTTCAGTTTGTCACTGAAATTCATAGCAAACTGAAGAAATCAGAGTCGGTTTAATAGTTTTATCTCTACCAGTCTACCAGGATTCACAGAGAAACTATCCTGTTGTAGAAGCAAAACCATAAAATAAAATAAAAAAATTACAACTCAGTTCACTAAAAGCCAACATGGGTGTCTATGCAAGTCATGCAATTTTCTGGATCATAAAAAAAAAAATCATTAAAATTATTACAATTCATAAAAATTAACTAATTTCACACTTGCAGTTCCAAATATTAATGCTCACATAGGCTACACATAAAACTAGAAAAGGAAAGCAAAGAAAATTTATGTCTAAAAAATATACATGAAAACCTGAAACAAGCTCGTGTGTATGTCAACTGCTTATTTGGGAGTTATTTTTGTTTTGTTTTAAAGGAACTGTTTTATGTCTTGTCATACTGATTTGAAGCACAGCAGAAGGCTGCTCTGCATTTCACAGTTGATTAGGGCAGGTCATTTAAGAACAACATGCTTGCTGGTTTCGACACATAAAATTTGTTGACATAAAAAGCATAAAGAAGTTAAATTCTAGTTGGAACAGTCATTCAAATTTTACATAGTGTAAAGGGGTCTTGTTTAACTAGTAGGTAATACCTGAGGAACCTGGTACTACACCAAGGGTTTTTTTAAAAGCATATATCAATTATTTTCTGTAGAATAATATAAATTATATTCCAAATCAGTACTAACGAAGAAACCCCCAAACTTTCTTTTACATTTCTGTTAAAGCTTGCATTTTATCATTGGCATGTAAGCAAGTAAACTCACGGCATAACATGGTTCTGTACAGTATTATTTTGCTGCAGGAGCCAATATAACTTGAACACATGCTATTAGCAGATGAAAGAAAAAGTAAATCTGATTTCACCTTTTAGTCATTATTTAGGTGGATTACTACAAAGACATGGAGCTCTCTGAATGCAAAGGAATAAATTAACAACTAAAGAATACAGTTTTCAACTTTGAGATCCTTAAGGAAGCAAAAACATCTGTAAAATTGGCTTAGTTACATCAATCTGCAACATTTACATTGTATGGCTTCCAACAAAATACTGATCTGCAGTCAAACTAACTCAAAGCACCAGTTCTCCCATAGGAACCTGCATCCTTTTCCATATTTATACATACACAGGACTGTATATACACACAAAGAGACATACTTTTGAATCTCATAGTTTGGATTAAGTTCATTGTTAAGCACACTCGTGAAAAAAAACAGATGAGACTAAAGTCAAAGATCAACAGTTTAGCACATTACTGAACATGTTTTAAAAAGTTACAGCATAGAATCCCCAGGAAAACATATTTTGTATGTATGAAATCTAAACACCTGTTTTCAAACGAGTAAGAGGACCCCTAGCAATTGAACCCAAACCTAAGTATTTACACACTGAATGCAACCAGGACTGTTTCAGTTTTCTCTTTTTCTGATCACTGTGCACAAAAATCAAGGTTAATTGCAGAGGCTGAAGAGATGACTGCAGACTCTGCTTTTTTGTGAGCCTCAGCAGTAGCCACAGGGCAGATGCCTGTCAGAGACCATCAGTTTCCCACGCTGTGACCAGACCACCAGAGCTGGGGTCTGAACTGATCTAGTGCTGCTACGGCTCATCTTTGTAGGCTTAGAAGGTAAGACATTGATAAACAGACTACCAAGAACAATCCTATGCCACATATAGCCAAAAAAGCATCCAAAATTATTTCTTTTAAAGCTTCACAGTTCATGGAGGAGCTTTATGCAATAATCCAGGTGACTAGTCAATTAAAGCTGTTATGGTTCAGACTTTTGCCATTGCAATAATATTTCCCACGAAAAATAATAATCCTAAACATAAGCCAAATAAAAATCACCCCTCTTCCTTATGATTTTGCTCCAACTGCCTCCTAAACTGGAAGTTTATTTGCAAGGACGTAACAAAGTGAGCAAACTGTCACTGCCAGCCTGTACATTGGTCAGCAGATGGTGCCATAATAGCTCTAAAATTCAGTGGCACATTTCAAAGGTCAAACTTTAAACGGCAACAATACTTCAATTTCAAGTGTAATTCCCAAATTCTGACAAGTAATTGAATGCTTTCACAGAAGCATGAACATAACATTTTAACAAACATCACTTCAGAGCCAGTTAATTATTATTCCATGACAATAAAAGTTATATGTGTACATGAAAACATGTGTGTTTAAGTAAGTATATACACATATTCACACAGCGTCTAAACTTACCTCCAAAAGGAGAAATGACACAAAATGGTGTCTTCCTAAAGCATCCTATGTCTATCAAATCCAGTTTCCAGAGAATTCCAGGCATGTCAAGGTGGCTAGCAGCCCTGTTAGTTCAGAGTTAATGGCAACCACACCCACAAAGCACCCAGACAGTGAAGTCACTATTCAAAATAGCAGCTGTTTTGTCAGCCTTCATGTTTACATACATGCCATCATACAGCTGTATAATTGCAAGCATCCAATGTTTCCCTCCCAAATACAGCAGCCTACCTGCACAAATAGCAAGACAGTTTTGTCCTTCTATAAATACTGAAATGTCATCAGGACTAATTCTATGTCATATTCTAAATCTAATGTCATCTAGAACTAATTCTTACAGTGCTACAAAATTATTGTGTCATCTTTCCCTGCAATACACAGAATACACAGGACTTGCCAGAAAATACACTGACAAGCCCCTACATAGGATGTTGTGAACTTAAAAGATACTTAAGTACTAGAATAATTCTGACGATAAATGTGAAGACCAAAAAAAAATTTTATATATATATATATATATATATATACACACAAAAAAAAAAAAAAAATCAAGGATACAGGCAGCAAGTGAAATGAGACAGAGAAAGCTATTTCTGTCTAAAATTGTGAAGGGAGTATCTGCAGTCTAGATAATTTTATTGTAGAAATATTCCATTATGCTGACAAATTTCCAAGGAAGTTACCTCAAGTCTTTGCAAAGTCAAAGTAGAATCCAGGAACTTTACTATTTCTCAAAATATTTTTCCTGTTAAAGCAGCACAACAACATATATCTATTCCCTATCACTCAAGTGCTCTCAACTTTTCATAAAACACCTGCTGCAGGCCACCTTTATTTTGTCTACTGAATAACTTGGTTACTGCAATCCATATACAACTTTAAAGGATTAGTTTTAAAGGGTAATTCAGTTGAAGGGATACAAATCTCCAGAAAGGAAAAGTAATACTATGAGACATGAAAACAAGTGAGAATTCTTTAAACACGATTTTGTTAAAATTAGTCTCCTGACACTAGGTAGCAGCCTAAAAATGTATAATGAAAAAAAAAAAAAAAGAAAATAATGTTAGAAAGTGCCTTTTCTCACACTAAATGAAACACGTTGAAAAATGCATCCATATTACAGCACCCATACAACACAGAGCTCATAACGAAAAAAAACACCACCAAAGCTTTCAGTAAAATCAGAACACAAATACCTTTCAAGCGCTACACATAGCCAAGTTGATGACCACATAAAAATTTCTTTGAGATTACATTTAAATAAACATACATCCTGCAGCATTTTCAGTGCTATCTATACCATATCCAGAGATAACAAGAATCTGTTCCTTTTGTATTTTCAATCTACAAATACTCTGATAAAGGCAAAAATCCCAAAGCTTACAAACACAAACTCAAAGAGCAACTTAATTCAAATCAAGAAATCTCTTTGCCAGAGTACATATGTACATATATAATTTGTTTATCAAGCTAGTTGTCTGCTGTTCCCCAGCACTAAAAAAAATATGTTGTAAGCTGATGAGAATCCAACAGTCTTTTTCAAAAGCTGTATTGAACAAGAGTGACCGCACCCAAGCCCTGACACTGCTAGAGAAGGGCATGCTCAGTGGAAAACTGGGATTTAGTTCCAAATTCATTCCAGCAGCCAGAACATGAACATGGGTCAAGAGACAGCTCTGTTTTCCTGTTATCTGTCCAACAAACTAATAACAACACAGTTTGAGAAAAATCTCTGCCCTATCTTTAAAAACAGTGTTGCAAGCTTACAGTAGGTTTTGACTGTTCACATCAAACACTCATGATAACCACAATTTTAGAGATTAAAAACAGTGAGCATTCATTTGTTCAGAACAATGCCCCTCCAGTCATCATTCCCTTCCTTCCACCCTGTCCTACCTCACTGAATGGCTGTTTCTAAAACATTGCCACAATTCCACAGAAGCACAGGTAAACATTTCATTTTTTCCAATTCCTATTTAAGAAAAGGGGGGGAGGGGGGAGGGGGAGAGCAGGGGGTGGCACAGGGAGAGCCTAGTTGGTTTCTGTAAATTTAGCTTGTTCTGATTTGGAGGTGATTGATTTCTAGATGCCACAAGTTTTCATTTCCAACTTTCACTCTTTCTACTTATAATGGCAAGATTAAAAATGGTTTCTTCTTATACTTACAACATTAATATTACTCTTGCATAAAGTATGCATCCAAGGCACTTACCATAATATGGTTAATCAAAACACTTTCTAACTCAAAGTGAAAAATAATGTGCTAGCACCCGAGAATTTTTTTTTACTGCAAACTGAGAGGCCCCAGTGTAACGAAGCTCCTGGATGCTGGAATCCCAGACACACATCATTGTTTTGACAAGCATCCATTTCCTCTTCAGTGGAAGTCATATAGACAATTATTACTAACTCACACATTTAGGAAATGTACAACAGCACGCAAAAGAGGGAAATAACCACAGTAGCAGGATTCAAGGTCAGAAAAAAGAAATGAGAGGCAACTAATCTGTGCTTTTGGTAGAACACCAGTGACAGACCCGTACAAGCAGAACACATTTGCAAGTAATTTTCATAAGCAGATACAACCATTAACCTTATTTCACCAGTATGTTGAAGCTGAATGTCATACAGATGCAGACACTACTGAGATCACATTCAAAATGCCTGTTAGCTTTTTATTTCAGCTATTCCAACTCAGGAACAATGGCCAGAAATCAACTAACATGCATTAAGAGTTTGCTCTGTCACATAAAAGAATAGAGTTCAATAGACAAATGCTGTTTACAAAGCTTCAGGGTGTAAACATAGCCATAGAAGTGTCTTTTCTGGCAGCAGCATCAGTTCTGTATTTCAACTTTACAGTACACTGCATTTCTGCTGTTGTCAAATATAAGCACTATAGAGAGAACAGTTCTCCTTGGCAAGCCACGTTATAAATACTGGTTGATGTTTACACATTACTGGGGGAAACAAAAACTTGGAAAAAGTGACATCAAAATTATAAATTATTTTATATAGGTGACAGATGCAGAATCTTCTCCTGCTACTATTTTTTTAAATGTATTTTTTTCCAAATCAGGATGCAAGTTGAAATAAAATAAAAGGATACTACCACCACTTCCTACCGATAATGAAGTCTGTTTTCAATACTTGGTTAAATAGCATCCCTAGCAATTAATCTTAGACAAGCTTAATCCAAATTCCAAATAAGTGCAAAGTTTCAAGCTATAAAGTGAAGCTTTCCTGGATTTCTGCAGGTAAGCTGCAGCTGTCTTTTTGCTGAGTATGTTGATACCAGTATGCAAATCAGCTTTTGAAGGACCTGCAGAGATCGTGACACACATGCAAGTAAACAAACCCAGGCTATTAATTGTCAGTATACTTTATTAAAAAAAAAAAAAACAAACAAAAGAATAGTGAAAAAGATGATAATTCCCAACTGCTGCTGTAATGAATAAATGCTATTCCATATTCCTGCCAGCTATTCCACATTCCCCAAATCTTCAAGGTTAGTTACCCGAGATGTCTTGTGTTGTGTTTTAATTTCTATGTTTGCAGCTAGCACAAAGATAACAGAGTCTTTCATGTGCTACTGGAACAGAAGTATTCTTTAGTGAGCAGAACCAATTTACTCAGTGGGTTGTTTATTTTTTTCCCCCTCTCCCTGAATAATTATAATGTACCTAAAACAATATACGTAAAGTATAACACTGCAAACATTATCCTACATTGTTATGTTTAGTGGAACATTTAATGAAACTAATGAAATATATATCAAAACTACAGATAATACTGCTCTTCGGGAAAATATGCATCTACAACTCCTGTGGGAGCATAACATTGCCAATCCGAAGCAACAGAAAGCAATGAAGGAGGGATGCTTCTTAGCTGAGCAAATAAAATTGGCAGCCAAAACTGCATCACTCCCATAGGCTCTTCGGAATACTGATACTTGATGAGAAGAGTGAAAATACCAACAACTTCTAGAAAGTTTCCCGCTTTTTCATGGCAATGGCTTCACTGCTAACAACATTTCAACCACTGCAACATCTCTGGGCTAGACAAATTAAAATGATGCCCTAGAGGTCCGAAACAAGTCTAATAATAAGAAGTGAAAGAATTTTATGCTAATAATGCTGGTTTTGTGCCTGGACTTCAGCACTTAACATGTTTGTTTGTCATCTGAGTGCTTTAGTTGTTTTGTGCTTTTGGGAAGAACATTCCCAGCATGAAAGATTGTAATATAAAACAGCTAACAGGATATGCATGAAAGTCCCAAGGGAGTAAGTATTTAAACAAAGTTTTCTTTGGAGAGTTAGGGAAAGACAACAGATAAGAAAGATTTAAAAGAACAATTTATTTATGAACACCAAGAACAAGGTGGGGGGGGGATACAGAACTGTTCTGCAGCAAGGCAAAAAGGGCAGTGATTTGCCAAACCATGAGTGCAATGACATTCCCATGTAAATATACATCACAAACTATAGTTTACCAAAGCAGCCTCACCCATTGCAGAAAAGACTTTTAATGACCACATACAAATGGGGATGGTGTGTTATTACAGTAAGATTTCAAGCCAAATTAAATAGACACTTTATTCTGCATTCTTGGGCCACATATTCAGTTCTTATTCTATATATCCAGAAAAGTTTCAAAGCTTTGAAACAGTCCTAGTCCTAACAGTCCTGCTAACAAATCCAAGTTAACAGCAATTTATCATCTAACAATTTTATTACACAAACACGTACAGCATGACATTATGAACTCCACATCAAAACTGTTTGAATGAAACTCCCAACCTGCATTGGTTTGGGGGTTTCTTTGCCTCTTTTTGGGCTCATCAGTTTAGCTGCTGATTGAACAAATGCTTGGAAGCTTATTTACCCCGCTGTTCTCTAACAGCGGGTACACTCCTCTTGCATTTAATCTTAAATCAAAGACCATGTTTGAGCACACAGTCGTGGATTTCCCTCATCCTATCTAAATTTTCCTTAACTCTGAAGTACTTTAAAATATGAAGCAAAGGAAAAATTGGTATAAGCATATAAACAGACCAAACTAATCTCAGATTTTTCTTGACCATAGTATACTGGTTAGCAACTGTTCTTTTTTTACATGAGCATATTCCTGTGTGGAAGCAATAGGAAGCATATACTAATAAAAAGGACAAAAGACTCTGACTCTTGTTTAAAATTACATTGTGTTCTCTCAGAAATCAAGATCGCTTGATCAATAGTTCCTGAAGTGAGATGTCAGAAACCAAGATTTGGTAATCTGGTCCAGATGAAGCCCGGGTCTGGGTCCCCCAGTGTAACGACATGGACCTGTTGCAGCAAGTCTACAGGAGGGGCACAAAAATGATCTGGAGCATTCCAGCACAAAAAGGCTGGAGAGGCTGAGAGAGCTGGGGTGGCTCAGTCTGGACAAGAGAAGGGTTCAGGGAGACCTTGTAGCAGCCTTCCAGTACCTAAAATGGACGTATAGGAAAGCTGCAGAGGGCCTTTTTACAAGGGCATGTAGTGATAGAACAAGGGGGAATGGCTTTAAACTGAAAGAGGGTAGATTTAATTTGATATTAGGAAGAAAATATTTACTGTGAGGGTGGTGAGGCACTGGAAGGGGTTGCCCAGAGGAGCTGTGGATACCCCATCCCTGGCAGTGTTCCAGGCCAGGCTGGATGGGGCTTTGTGCAACCTGCTCTAGTGGAAGGTGTCTCTGCCCACAGCAGGAGGTTGGAACTAGATGATCTTTAAGGTGCCTTCCAATGCAAACCATTCTATGATGTTTCTTTTAGTTTGGGGTGTGCTAGTCTAAGAAGTCTGCCTAAACATATGAGCCTCAATAAATAAAAGGCTGAAAACTTCTAGCACTTAGAAAACATGTACATCTGTGTGTCTGTGTGCAGATGGGAGAAACGCATCCATATGATAGACTTAAGTTTTGGGAAACAGTATGAATAACATGCAAATTAACATTCAGTAAGTTCAGTAACAAATGTGGATACAGAAATACAGTAAATGGGAAGGACTGATATAGCTCTCAATTCTCTCTTCCTTTCATTATGAACAAAAAGCTTGGGAAAAACAAGCTAACAGTGAAAGAAAGTAAAGACCACTGGAGAGAAAGTCAGGAGTAATAAAACGGAGTGAGGGATGGAAGGAGAAAACAGGAAACAGACATTGAAGACAAATCAGGAAAAAAAGGTTATGATTTGTCTAATAGCCAAAAAACTGCAGTGAGGCCAGAGAGGGGGGCAGGGTGGGAAGACACCAGAATCCCCATATGGATTAAGTTACATTATAGAGGCTACTGGACAGCCCACAACATCTCCAAGTGTTAGTCCTTCAAGGGTTAGGCTGCAGGACATCCAGCAACTATCATTTCACCCTCACATATAAAATCCTGCCCAGCAAAGTCACTTAACCACAAAACACTTTGTGCAAGAATGGGCAAATGCAAACCTATAGGACTGAGAAAAGCAAACCCCTTGTATTTGCTGCCCTTATGCCATACTGTTTCCACAGAATTTATTTAAGACCTTAAAATCTCCTTTCTATGCAATCAAATGCCTCGCAAGGGGCAATACTTTTAAGACTTTTCTAGTAGCTTCTTCATTTTTGTACATTAATTTCATGACCTGGACCTGTATTGCAAGATTTAAACAGAGTGTTCCTTCCTTTGCACCTGTAATTATATATGTATTTATTTTTAAGCAGCAAATGCTTGCCTTGGATTATCTAATGGATTAAGTGAAAATTTGTACTTCCTCGATAAAATAGGTTACTGTATCCCCAAATCCCTTAAATAACGATTAGTTCACTTTGTTTTTCAGGCATATCTACGCATCCAAAAGTGTTTCAGTTCCATTCAGTACCAGGATTTGAGGCACAATATTTCAACAATTTTACTGCATCTTTGGCTCACCACTGCCTACACAGTAAGCTTCCTGCTGGTTTTAAAACACGTCGTTAATTATATCCCATTTACTTTTTGTTGAAGAGCTCAAAGACCAAACACCTGTCTAAAATACCTATCTGAATACATGACTCAAGTGTTTTGTGGCAGTTATAAAATCAGCTAATCTATAAAAATACTTCTGATTTTGGCAGAAAGTAATTTTACAAATAGAGAAACTTTGACACTATGAGAAGAAAGTGACACATGGAACATTCTCACTAGGACAGTAGTTGAACCAACACAAAAATAGGTCTCAAGACCTCTTCTCTTACATACTGACATCAAGTAGCTCTAGATGTTTCATGAAAGAAGACTACTTCATAGTCTCTAACTTGTTTTCAGCTGAAACCCAGAGGTCACTGGGTATATTTCTCCCCCAAAATATAAGGGTGACAGTCCACAAGAGAAGTTTAGTTTTGCTTAGATAACAGCAATACTTCCAAACTTCACATAGAAAAGAGAATGGAGACAAGTCTTTTTAATCTGTTTACATTAGTAGATCCTCCAGACATGCACAAAAATTGTATTACATATATGGACTGTCAGTACTGTGTTACATGGGAGTTATGAAACCTACAAAAAGTTATGAAACAAGCATTTTTGCTTTAAAAATTATGACCCAGAACAGAAGTATTCCCAACTCAATTTCCACTGAAATAATTATTATACAAGTTAAAAGTTTGTTCCTGTCAAGTGATATAACATTTTCCTTTTGAACAATCCAAGCTAGTTCACAATTGTATGCATCACTAAAAATCTGACGTCAAATTAAAGTCTGGAGGAGACACCGTTAACTACACATTCCAGTTCAACAGAATTAGACTTCACCACAGTTATGCACAAGTGAACAAAATTCTCACCCACATCAGGTGAGAGAATTTTGTGTTGGCAGATTCCTTTTATGAGGTACTGCTGTCATCAAGTGATTCCCTGTAACTTCATTAATCACTGTGACCACATTTACACAGAAACAATTAAATACTTGAAGCAAAATGAATATGTGGTCTTTTTTCTGTGAAGAAAAATGGCAGCATTTCTCATGCATTACTTATGCCAATTAAAACAATGTTTCATTGCCTTCTTTAACAAAGGAGAATAGATTTTAGACTGCATGTATCTACAAAATATACAATTTGTATCTCAAGTGTTGCAGTAAAGATTAAAGTAAACTTAATGCAAAAGGGAAGCAGAGAAAACAATGAATTCTTTTTAAAACATACTGATAAATAATATAGCATGCTTGGTGTGACTTCCAAATAACAGTTTCAAGTTGTTTAAAAGACAACATAATTTTTCATCCCACAAAGATTATATGAACCAAAATATTGTACCATACTTCACAAAAAATGTAAAGTATGCTAAGCTATCCAAAAAGACTTCAAAGGAAGTTTTCTTTATATAATTCTTACTCTGAAAATGTATTACCAGCTTGTGTTACCCCATGCTAAGATACACAGATAAGCCTTTTAATATATTCATAGCCATACAATAAAGAGATATTTAGATGGAAATGGTGAAAAAAGAATTACATTGGAGCACAGTGTTCCATAATCCTGTAATGGGAAACAGATTCCCTAAAATTCCCAAGACAGCAACAAGGCTGTTTTCATCTGCGGTATGTGGGCTTCACCATTTGCAACACAGAGACACCCTTCTCACCTCCTATTAGTTTCATGTATAAACATCTCCTTCATCCTCTTTTCTCCCTCTCCTCTTGTACCTTCACTTAATCTTATTTGCTTTTTTTAGAATCTTCCTTATTATCAATTAAGTCCCATGCTTAATTCCATCACCATTGCTAGAAAGCCAGGATGCTAAACTGTGTCAAAAGCCCAGCTTACATTCAGACATTAGGATCTCACCTGGGCAAAAAGAACATAAGCAATTCAATATGTAAGCTAGATTTATCTTTCTGTTCATATCCACAGAAGAACAAGCAAAATAAGCTGCTCACAAAATTATGTGAATGCCATTATTTTCCAACTGATCAAAAACAACAAAAAAAATATCTAATGTAATACTTAAAAGCTGTTCAATTAATCACAAATTATGCCACAGGCAAACATAGAATATGAATGAAACTGCTTCAGAAATACAGAATGCATTTCTGCAACTAATTTTTTAGTAAGAACTATACTACTACCTATTACTGGGGATTTCTTTCTGCCCAAAGTAACTGGAAACCAGTATAGCCAGTGTATCACAAAGATATCCTTGGAGGCTGAAACAAAGGGGATTCAGTTCTTCCTTTTCTGTGCATGATAACATATGTTCCAGTTAGTGTTCTCAACATCCCCAATAATTGGGGAAATGACAGAAATCCTCTTAAAACAGAGATAATCAAATCTGAGAATGGTATAAATCACAAGATTTTTCTGCTCTAATCTCCTGAAGTATCTTGGTCTGAAAAACATGGATTGATTATGTTCTTGATCCATAGTCTACCAAGACCTCCACATTCCCTAACGGAAGGGATTACAGGCATCAAAACCCAACACTAGAGCGCCTTTCACAGGGAATCTCTTCCAGAACAGCCCCTGATTAATGAAGATGAAAGTGGAAGGCCTAAATACTTCTGAAAGAATCTGCCTGACAAAAAACCCAAGGCACAGCCTATCTAGAAGAAAAGGATTGTACACTCTGTTGACATTGTCAGTGACCTCCTTTAAACTGTCATGACTGGGATGAATAGCCTAAATCACCAATCCATTTTATGACTGCTCAATCTGAGCCAGGGTTTAAGCAGCATGCTGTGCTGCGCAAGCTACATTAATCTGTCTACAAGTTAAGATACATGGAGAGCTGCAATCTGCTCATGCTCAGCAGACAAAATATCCCTCATCTTCACTCTAATCTAAGACTGCATTTATTTAAGGAGTAAATTTCCAGTTCAAAGAATTAATATAAAGATTTCAGGAAAAATATATATCCTGCATTACTCAGTTCAGAGCAGGTTTTACTATTTGCAGACCTCATGCAGAGGTCATAGAATTATCCCATTCTTTTTCTTCTCAATTTTGACCATGACACTATCTTAAGAATTGGCTCTAGCTAATCCTTAGTATATCCTTTAGTAAATGAAAATAAACCCAGCAGGAACAAAAAATCAATTATCAAAATAAAAACTGTAAGAGGGAGACATGCCATTTGTCTTTTCACTACTTCCTAGCACTATGGGCCTGTAGAAAAAGAAAGAATACTGAAGTCTCTTGGAAGCGGTGCAATATTTCTTCTAGTTAGTGTTTAATCCCTTCAGGAAACACAGCAAGAATAAGAGGAATGCAAACAAATTTTAAGAAGCTGTGCTGGAGAAAGTTTTTATTCTTCTAGCTCTGAGCGCTTTATTGAGAGTGGTCCAAGAAAAGCCCTTAACATTTTAAAACAAAGTTGATGGGAAAAAGCTAATATTTATAAATGCTGTTTAGAAAGAAACCAGGTAATTTTGTAAAGAAATAGCTCTGTTTGTATTGCTATGTTTTTAAAATTATTTTTAGTTGCTTTAGTCACAGGTGCTTAAACAGATATAACAGCTAGTTTTAAAATGTTCAAATCTCCAAGTTCATTAATGAAATGACCATAAGACTCTGTAAAGCCACTTTCTAAAAATGTTCAGAGTTGTCATTTGAGACATCTGTGAAGCCATTCAAAAGTATTCAGTCTAATGTTTCAGAAATAAAGGGGTTTGGGGTTTTTTTTTCAGAAAGGGGTAACCAGGAACCATAAAGTTCTACATATGGCAAAGCAACAAAAAAAACTAAGTGTTAGAAGCCAACCTTGAGTTATGTTCTAGCCAGAGCTAGAACTGACTGCTTTATGGACTGAAACAGAATTTATTGTCATATTTCTTAACTTAAACAGGTAGACTAAGTATCTCAATATATTATACATCCTACTTCTAAATCAATTACCCTGTAGCCAGTATTCATTGATCAAGTCCATCAATAAGGGGGTGAAAAACTTGTTATCTCTAAGGTCAACACAGCCTGTGGAAGGCCATTATTTCTCAAGATTGCTTAAACCCACAGTTTGTACTAATTTGAGGATAAAGCCATCTCAAAATAATACATCCCCTGATTTCAACTGGTTGGCATTAATGCTCTATCAAATTGTGTGCATATGCCTGCACAGAGATATTTTCAGAATTTTTCAAGAAACATAAATTTCTTTTTGTTATTACTTGTTCAAACAGATTGATTTCAGGAGAATGCAATGCTAATATTACATTTGGCATTGCTTTTGTGATAATCAAACAATTACCCACACATTCAAGTTACTATTTACCTTAACGTACCCTTACATTTATTCTTAACTTCACGATGTTGAATAATGATTTTTTTTATTTGTGATTAATATATCATGCTGTTTAAAATTAAGTTGAAATTTGTTTTCAAAACATGGCATAAAACACTAAAACTACATCTGTGATATAAAAAGTTTGTGAAGATACCCCGTTTGATTAGACTTGGTGAGTAGAGAATGCATTGCTATCCTCAAACCTGATTGCAAAACCAGTCATGCTTGCTAAGAAATAGTGACCAGCTTTTTAATTTAAGTGTGTCAGGCCCAGCTTCTAAGAGGACTCTGAAAACAACATTCTGTTTCAGGAATTAGGCAGCCCATGGGTCCTCAACTGTTTTTCACCCTGTTAACGTACTTCTATATTAAACCATCTCACCTCACAATCTCTTATTAGTAAACTAGTTTTGATAAACTCAAGAGGTCAAAATCCTAATGCAAGAGCTTTACAATTAGTTCTCTTCTCTCTGCTTTTCAGCCTGATTTTGAAAATTATCATTACTGAAAGTGCTAATGGTGTTTTAATATATGGTCACTTACAGTATACAAAAAAGCAAGGTCTTTTCCCCACTCCTACTCCTTAGTTTGTTGCATACCTGTTTGACAATTCCATCGGTCCTTTACAGCTCTGGCACTGCACTAAGAGTTTGTCACCTTATTTTGAAGGGTAAGATGATGTATTAGATCCTACCTGGCTTGGTAGAAGCTTGACATGGATTAGTTTATTAGTACAGATGTATTCAACAGAACTTTGAGCTATCCCTCTTCTGAATTTAAGTTCTGTGCCCAAATATCTATACTCATGTTAATACTTAACAGGCAGCATTCGGTTCCCAAACAAAACTACACACAGCTGAAGACAGAATATGCTATATCACAATTCACAGTACTATTCTGAACACATACATTGGCACATTAACTTATATTTGGATTGGTACCTAATGAACAGCATCAATATTAAGACAGATTTTTTCTTGATCCAACCATATCTAAAAAAAAAAAAATGGTACTGCTGAAAGTGTCAGAACCACAGATTCCTTATCCAAAATTTCCCTTTTTAAAATCACTTACCTCTAGAAAAATGTGTGTTCTCACAGCTGCCTGTCTCCAATGTATCAAAGCAGCACATATGTGCCTGTATACACTCAAATTACTTCAGAAACTAACAATGGCTATGAAAGAAGAACTGTAATACTCAGATACAACTGTTATATTTTGGGGCCAGTAGCCCAAGTTGAAGCATTTTTGATATTTCAGCTAAGTCACCTAGCTACATCAATACAGCTGCAGTCACATTTTTGACTGTGCAATACACAGATTCGAAAACCATTTGAAAATAGTGGCCTTGACCACTTGGTTTTATCAGACCTCTTCCCCCTTACACAACTATATTCCTTAACCTTGTAAAACTACAACTTTGTAATCAGCAGACAGGCAATGAGACTAACTCGAAGCAGAAGTAAGAATATTTTGACTCAATATCTTGAGTAAAAAATGCTCTTAGTGATCCAATAGATTTGTTTCCCTTATTAACAAGCAGCATGATTACTGTATAGATAACACACCATCCCCAGCTTTAACCTAGATATCACCAATAGGAAATTACATATGCAAACAAAGACACAGCTACCAAAAAAATAAAAAGATCCAAAAAAAAAAAAGATTAAAAAAAAATAAAACCCAAAAGATATCCAAAATCAAATCTTCATATTGTTCTAACCCAAACTTTAACAGAACCAGGCTCTAATATGCATTATTCTATTGATATCTTAGAGAAGTTTAATAAATTGAACAAAACTGCAGATTTTTCCTTAAGTTTTTTTCATACTTGAAATCATGTATGTACTTTTGGTGGGCAAGATGTGAAATGAAAAAATAACTACCAGACCAGCACTGAACCAGATTCTCCATTCTGAAAATGTCCCAGTGAGCAAGGTGGCATTTCAACAGGACTTTTAACTCTTATTTCCCAGCTAGCGCCTTCCATGCAAATCCCACATGAAAATCCAATGTGTTTTGCTACTTCAGGATCCTAAGTCCTCCAAGAAAACTCTTCATGCAAATCCTGCAGCTGAATGGCATAGAAGTGAAACAAGAATGCTTTTGTCCACGAGCAAGTATGGTAGTTCTATCTTGCAAGAAGACTTCACAAACAAGCGACTCCCTTTGCATCGGACCTGTGTAACCATAGGACTGAACACCATCAACCCTTTATTTTAAGCTGGTATTTTCTCAGCCTCTCACCACTCATTAAGTAAGACTTCTTGGGTTTTTCTGAAGATCAGATAGGTACAGCTAAAAGAATCAACAACCTAGCTGTTCTAGTGCTCTGCACAGTACAGAAGACCAGACGGATTAGAACCTACTGCACATTGCTAGTGGACACAATTTAAATCTTTCCTAACAGTTGTATCAAAATATATTTCAAAATCACCAGATCTATCAATAACAGTAAACATTTCAGACAAAGTTAAAGGGTTCCTTTCCGCTTACTACACCTCCTCCTGCCATTCCTGTCACCTCAGAACCTTGACTCCAACACACCTGTCCACAAGGCTGGTAGCCCCTCTCCACACAGCAGAGCTCTGCTCCAGCACCTGGCTGGAGTGCCGCACACACGCTGCTGCTCAGGAACGTGCGAAAGGGGAAAGAGGGTGCTGGACAGCACAGCCCAGCTCTTGCTTCGTCACTTTTCTTGCCGGAACTGGAAAGTAAAGTGTCAGAAGGGGATGAAAGCTGACACACAGCACAAGGCAGCATATGCAGTGCTGTGCCAGACGTAGCAGGCTTACCCCAAGCAGCACCCAGGAGTGCTGTTTTGTATTGCATACTGTCCATATCATTGGGTGAACTCTGAACCAAATGCATACCATAAACTGGAACAGCCATTTTAGGTGGGACATCTTGTGACAGTCTGTACAAGATCCAGCACATGAAAATATTTATTTATGAAGTTCACTAAACACATTAAGCCTGACACTTAAACAGCATCTACAAAACAGCCACTAAAGATCTGTCAGAAAGCAGCTGCACATATTCTGCTAATTCACTGACAGAAAATATATTGGAAAAGTGATTCACCATGAAAAGAGTCCTTTTCATGTTTTAATCAATACCTGCATCATTTTTGCTTAGAAATGCATGCAAGCACTGCTCTGTTTCTCCCCATCTTCCAAGGTAAAAAACCAGACATGGTACTTACAAATGCTTACTGAGAAGACACAGTCCCATCTGTGCCACTACTCTGGGTATACCATATCAACCGACTTAGATGTCTACTCCCAAGGTCATGCAAGACTCTATACTAACAGACTACAGCATTTTCCTATTTTGTGCAGAACTCAGTTTGCCCTGTTTCTGTATGGGCAAAGAGAATAAAAACCTATAAAGGATGAATGGCAACTGTCATGTTATTTTTCCACTGGTGACCACAACAATAATTATTAATTACCAGATCATATCTTGTAGTGCCCAAAATAAAACACAATTCCATTTGTGCAAAGAAGAAAAAAAAAATAAATATCAAAGTAGCTCAAGAAGTTTAAGGTGATTAATGTTAACTCTGAATGAAGTCTCTAAATATGTTTGACTTATACAATATTCTGCATCATGTTACTTCTGAACAAAAGTGATACTACCAGAGAAGTAAGAACAGCATGTTATAAACACACACATGCACACATTACATTCATTCTTTTGTTGTAATGCAAAAGCTACAACAGCTTTCAGAGTTCCCCTACCATTGGATGAGGAAACCTGAACTATACAGTAACACTACACTGGAAAGAAATTGTAAACAATTTAATTGAGAAATTCTGATATAAGAATGAATGGATATAAATTTCTGGACTGGCTGTATTAAACACAAGTGAAGTGTTTTTTCATTCAACAAATGCATGAAATTTTGGGGCCACTTTCCCTAAAAAGTAGTGAGATGAAGAAACCAAATCAACTTGCCAATGGTGCATGCAAAGGTCTTAAAAGAGGTGATGTTTTCTTCCAATTCTTGACGATCCAGGGGATCTATTCCAAGTCTTTAATAGCTAACAATTCAAACATCCTAATACTCACCAAAACTGAAACCAGGACTTTGTCGACTTACACTGCTGTCATAGTGCTCAGCATCTCCTTTATGCACCACTTTACTCTTTCAGAGTAGGAACAGAGAAACAAAATGTACTTTCTCTACTGCTTTGAACAGACAACCCTCTTTGTAGCCACTGAAAGGATGTGTTCTGCAACCTCTCATAATTTAATCACTGTCAGTCATAACAGCCTATTGTGACAATTAATCCACTCATTTATTTTATCATCAGTGCACTCAAGCATAGTCAGTTTACAAGCAACATAGTCACATGCATCAGCCACAAGAAATCCGTTACAGAGCTGCTGGGAAGCTTGTGAACAAACAAATTGCTTTCCTCTGATTATCCATAGGCTAAATCTAGAAGTCTAAGTCTTTCATACTATTTTCAAATGAGAAACAAAGGAAAGACTTCAAGCAATAATTCTAGTTCAGCACATGCTCCTACAGACAGTAGGCTAATTACAGCTACTAATATCCCATTCAAATCAGGTGGCTGTGAAAGCAAATGTCATTTTAGTATCATCATATCATAAGCTCACAGGACATCTGATATAAGCAGCATAGCTTTTTGTGCTGAGAGACCAAAAGCACAGTTGCCATTGGAAGTGTAGGAGTTGTTTGGAGCTGCAGAAAGTACGCTAAGGCTTGGGAGCTATCAGGCAGTGCAACAGTTGGGAGTTGAAAAACAGCAGTCAGAACAATACATCTGGCGTGCATTTAACAAGCCCTACTCAAACAGTCAGGTAAATGAAGTCATGCAAGTAGTATCAGTACTAGCTATGAGCACTAAGAGGTCCAGACATTGCTCATTTAAGAATCAGCATTAATAGTTGCTAACATACTAAGGAGCTCCACAGAAGCTACACACACAAGAAACATGCATACACACTTTTTTTTTTTAAATGTTTGCACACACTTGTATTGTACATATACTATAGTCTTATCTCTCTCAATCAGCCAAGGATTCCTCAGGAAATATCCTCCTACAAAAAAAGTCATACAAATTTCTATTATAATAAAGAATAGTCAGAAAATCATTCAGGTGATTATAAATCCTAAAGCTTTGTAAGAATTTTCACCTGATAATTGTTGAAATTGAATGGTTGAAAAACCCCTAAAATTTCACATAGCATAACTCATCGAATCCTATCTTCTTCTGTGTCACCTGCACAATACCCTGCTCCTTAAAGTTCTCTTATCTTTTCCATTTTAAAAAGAGGATATAATTAAAAGCACAATGGTAAAAAATTGCCCAAATTTCCAGTGTTAATGTTGTAAATTTATCTGCATATCCTGACTGACAAGTGATCTACCACTAAGTTGTTTTTTTTTAAAAAAAAAAAACAAACACAAAAAAACCCAACAAAAAAAAACCATCACCGTGAGCACTCAGCCATTAAAGGTCCTTGGCAAACTACAGAAGCCTCACCCACCCATCCTTTTGGCAGTAGTGTGATGCTACAGGGTAACCTACGTGGGAGACATGGCAGACATCACTGTACATCCTGCCAAAGTTCAACATTTATCTGGAGAAAAACTGCAGAAGTACTGCAGATGCTGGCAATTTGGAACACTCTCTGCTTTGTACATTGTGGAACACAACATAATACCTGACTGAAACAGCAATGCAATTCTCACAATGTACAGAGATTAGGTAGTTCTCTAACCGTGCCAGAAAAGACTCCCAGACAACTCAGAAGTTTCTTGTTTATTGCAATAAGATTTGACTATGAGTCAGAGTATAATTAATCCTCCACATGGACAGTCAATAACTTAATACAATACACTCCAGTTAATTAATAGAGCCAACATACTAGGCAGTTGATTAGGTATTGCTTGCCTTGAAGTGAGTTTTTGGCTGCTAGAAGAAAGCCTGCTGTGAATGCATCTGCTTTTACAGTAAAAGTTAATAAGTGACTCCCATAAAAAATCCACAGTATATCAGAGATGTGTAAGAAAGTATATACAGACATCAAAATTGGTATCAAAAGCATCATGCCTCTTCCGCCATTTAAACAGATTTAATTTAACCTTCTAGAAGAGTTTGGTATAATGAAATACAACTTTTTCTAGTTAACTCAAAGTATATAATTTTCAGTTATTTCTTTATAAACAAAAAAAGAACCTTAACATAGCAAAACTCCTGATAACTTTCTCACTAAGCTACAAATCACTATACCGTTCAACTTTTAAGTGTCAAAACTAAAAAGCAATAGACCAGCACTGCAACTACTTGAAGGAACTGAAGTAACTTTAATTCAAGCCAATACTTTACAGAAAACCTTTTCAGCCTCCAAAGGTTACTATTGTTGAATTTTCCAAAGGCATCAATGAGAAGCAATTTTTCATGCTGTGTTCAGTCTTAAAGTCTTCCAAGCACTCAGAAAGAGTCTGAGAACAAAAGCTGGAATTTAATAACCAATTAGGTCAGACACACTAGCGCCTCAATAAGCAAACAGTAGCAAATACACCAAGTCTTTGCCACAGTTAGAATCTCTAGTTCAGAAACATTCATGTTTGGGACTCATGCACTGAAAAGGTAATTCCGCCACTTTTCAATTTGTAGATATAAATTCTGAACAAGACAAAGGAACACAAAAATCCACCTTAGAAACATCATCCACAAAATTAGGCTACATAAAAATCCACCCTAAAAATCTCATCCACAGAATTAGGCTATTGGGTTTCTCTTCAAAAAGAGATGTTTTGTTTGGTTGCTTGTTTAACTTTTTGTGCCCCTGCTACCTCCCTGATTTACAAGCTGATGGCAGCCAGACTATGTACCTCGCTATATACACCTTTTGCAGATACTTAATATAGATTATTTATGAACTCCCAGTTATCACTTCTACAGAAGACTTGAGTTTCAGAATTAAGTCTGAAATGTAATGTTTTTCAGAAATGCCTTTGTGGAATTAAGCATAAGATAACAGTTTTGGTGTGAACCCACAGGACACGGAAATTTACTGTCACTTCAACAGTGGTGCCACTTCAGGATGGCGCTAGACAACCATGAACAATTCAGTTTCCTACTGACTGTTACACCATATCTGTTTCAATGTCTATTTAAAATGATGGGAATTTCTGATATTTGAAAAATTAAAGGAATACTTACAGTAAGGGAAAAAAATAAGAATGTGACTAGACCTGTATTGAAAGTGAGATAGATTCTCCTAATCTACTTTTCAGAATTCTAATAGACTGTCATAATGCAACTGTTTCCATCAGATTTCACAGGACAATAGGAAACTTATTCCACAGAAATAATTTTCAAGGAATACTCATTTTACCCTGGAACACATAGCACCTTGCTTTGCAAAGACTGACTTTTCAATATTTCTAACCTGAGACTGCCTTTGGAATATAATATAGTTCAAGTACATAGCTCCAGTTTGAGATATATTGTATTGCTGAAACTGAGAAATACCTTTCTATGGCACTACATGCATAAAAAGTCACAGTGGATGCATTTGATCATTTCAGAACTCATTGTCAGGGCAACGCCAAGACTGACATCCAAGTAATATGGCAGGCACAACAAATCCTAATCATAAATTCTCTTTAAATGGATGTACTATAGAACAAGTAGAAAACTGCTTTAAAAGGTGAACATTTTGTACCTCTTAGAAATAGGAAGAAGCAAATGTGACAAGAGACATTTTTAGTAGTAAAAAGTTTTCTATTTCATGATACAACCATCTTTATTCCAGTATTAAACTAGTTATTCTGCATTGACTTTTTTCAAGAAACTAAAGACTTTCGTGCTAGTTAACATATTTCTTTGATATAAAGTATTTGTTGAAAGAGGTCTTTTTCCAGAATACTGTTTTCTACATAGTGGATTTACTGGTTTGGCTAGTTCATCCAATTCCAACAACAAGCTAGAGCAGTATCATAGGTCAAGCACTACAATTCTCAAATTACCTTAGCTTTAAGTTTTGTACACGTCGTTGAAACACTAAAGCTTTTCAAGGTTCCTTCAATGTTTTATCCTATTTCTAGCTTCTCAATAAGGCAAAGAATTAAAAAGAAACTTATTTTAAAGAAAAGAAAAGCTATCAGAGAAGATGCATGATATCACTTACTATGAATGCATTTTCAAAAGCAAATCACAAAGACACTTTTAAATGTAACTGATATTTAATTTTTCAGGATTTGTCTATTCTGTTAAAAGGCACCAGTCATGCGACTGAGTAAGGACATTAACTATTTAATTCATTTGAAATTTTAGGGACGGCGCCTCGCAAATTCAAGGTTTCTGAGCAGTACTGACGAGACTTACTTTTTCCAGTCCAATGAGTTTTTGCTCCAGCAACAGCACTAGCTCCCACTTCCATCCTTTCTCCCACAGTTTAGGAGCCCTAGTGACCTCCCCAGCTTCATTGCATAGCGACTCCAGTCCTGCTGCTCTCATGCTGTGCTCCTGGTTCCTCTCTGTCCAGATTTCCAACCTTTGACAGCTTCCCAGAAGTCTACCCAGTTTCAGCCAGGAGAACAGAAACAGAGCTAAGGATATTGCAAGAATTAAGTTTTGCTGTAGCTTGCCTCTGCCTCTCACAGCAGAGAGCTATTGCAAAGACATGCTGTTATCTTACCCTCCATCACCATAAATAAATGCCAGTATAGGATGGAGTAAGATGTACAGACCTCACTCAGTCTCAGTGCCTTGAGCCATTCAAGCAGTCCTTGTGCCACAAGCACAGAGCCTCCACCCAGAGAATCTCATCCTCTGGTTTTAGGCTGAGGTTTTGCTGCCCTTATCAGCCCCCCATGTTACATATCAATTTTGTGACAAACAACAGCTAAACAAAGCATATAACAAAGGCAATCTTGGTCTATATTTCCTTCCAAAAACATTAAAACTATTACTTTGCCCCCAGTGTTAACTTCTGCTTAAGAAAGAAAAAAAAAAAAAAAAAAAAGAAAAGCAGCAGCAACTGTTAGGCAAACTTCCCTATAATCATTCCTATCAGCTCTCATGGGGGTTTACTTTAAGCATTTCAGTTGAACTTCCATGTTTCAGGGGGTGAGGGTAAGTAGAAGAAGAAATCAAGGTAATAGTACTACTGAAACAAAACAAAAAGAAATGAGTTTGTTTCCAGCTACAGCTAAAAATCACTGTGAATTATTTCACTTGAACCTTCTGAAGTGCCTCAGGAGACATCCTGTGTTAAGCTTACAAGTACTTAACAAAGCTATACTATAAAATCGTCCATCCCTTTACAGTTGTCCCTCTGTTTACAGCTATACTTAACTGAACTGCTGCCACCAGCTACCTGCATTTGACACAGACTGAGGCCATATATATTTTAAAAACTATTGTATGACATCTGCATTTCCCATTCAATACTGCTTTTGGTATCTGCAATATCTGCAGCTTGCCAAGCACTTCTCAGCCATAGACTCAGTCTTAAGTGTTTAAAAATTATTCTCCACAATCTGCCCGTCAATAAAAGCTTTGCAATTCAGTCAGAATTATGTCATAGACATAAAGTATTTTCAATAGTAATTTCAGAGAGTTATTTTTGTGTCTTGTTAAAGTAAGAAGCATTGTTACTTCCATTCAGGAATACCAGACAGGTGCATGATTGCACTAGTAGGTAAGATTCACTATTTTTTAAACTATGATATCCCTCTAGTTAATCTTGTACCATCTGATACCTCAAAAAGAAAAAATAAAACAAAAACAACAAAACAAAAAAAACCCCACACACAACTAAATCTACAAGGCTCTTTCATTCAAGTTTTCATTGCAGTGCATATTTCTAACTGAGTTTAAATTTAACAAACTGAATGAACAGTAGTCCCATACCTGGAAGAAGGATGTTAGGTACCATCTAGGAAGGCTACAGTTACTCACTACAGTTTTGGTTTGAGATGTGTCTCCCCAGCTGATATCTAAAATGAACTATGTCACATACCTGATTTAGGGAGAAGCCACCTAAACAGTGAACTAAAATAAACATAGGACAATACCTCTGTCTTTGTAGACAGTGTGGAGAAAGTTGAAGCAGCAGTCTTATATGGTAAAGGAATGGGGGGATACAGGGAAAGTGTGTACCGTGGCAGAAGTTTCCTAAAGGAGAACTGCTGCCAAAGGAATTATAACAAGTAATCAAACCTTTCTGTTTGCTTCTATGCTAGAAAAACAATACAGATTTGATCTGCAAGATCAGCAATAACCCTTTTCTGCTAATTAATGCCAACTTAATGAATGAACTATATGATATAATCAAGGCAAACAGTAATAGTAATATATTTTGTCTTGCCTATGCCTACAATCTCTTGTGAAATACGAAGCCCTCGGAGATGAAATTCAAGATCCTTGAATCAAGATAGATATCTAGAGATTAAGATCTAACTTTACAACCTGTGGTACTGGCTGTGGGAATCCACTTTTTGAATGTGTGCAGAGAAATTTAGTATTGTTAATATCTTCAGAAAGCAGCATGGCATATCAGTGATGTCATGAATCCAATTTTCAGATTTAAAACTAGATAAAAAAACAACCCTCCTTTATCTTCATGACTAAGTCACATTCAGTACCTTGAATCTAATAAAATAAAAAACACTTTGCATGTGGCAGATATAATTGAAACTATGGAAGGCTGGAGTTATTTCAACAGTCCTTTTATTGGCAGCACTTCAGTGGTCCCTTGAAGAAAAACAAATACATTGTTGTGTTAATCCAATTCCTTTGAATTACAGAGAATAGCTTCTGTATGCACAGTAACCGAAGTTTTTACTCTTTTTAGCTTCAGCTTTCCTTGTTGCAGACTTAAAAAGCTACATTTGAGATCAAACCACAGACTAATAGATATGTGATAAAACTGAGCTAAGAGCACCAACAATTTGTTACTGTCAGACATTTAACATGACCAAATATGTAGATCGGGAATTTATGTGCCACAAAACCTACTGCAATACATAGCTTATATGAAGCTAAAAAGAATGTCAATAGGTAAGTTCCATTTCACGTTAAGATGCTATTCAAAACCTAAATACCTCCTCAGTATTTGACAATGCTGACTGACTTTAAATGTCTCTCTTAAAAAAAACACAAAATAAAACAATTACCACATTTTAACCAAACCAAATATGTATTTAACTGCTCCATAAAAGCAGTTTATGGTCGAACCAATTACTCAAAATTTTCCTTTGACATTTGTCTCCAGTCCCCCAAAGAAATAACTTAATATTAAAAGGGAGCATCTTAGATTTGAAGATGTAAGCTTTACATATTTTAAAGCAAGTTTTAAATACAATGTAGTTTGCTTGAAGACATAAGTTGGAAAGACATACGCAATTCCATGATTTGGTACTCTTCATATTCTTTCCACAGAATGATAAAATGTATTTGTAGATGGAATGTTCCCATAAAATAACAGAACTGTATTCTAGTCAAATTATTTACAAGAATAAGTTTACATAAAATACTCAAACTGTGTTTATCTAACACTTCAGCTTATTAAGCATACTTATACTAACGATTGGATTTTCTATAAAAAAAAATAAAACGCATAAAAAAGATACTAAACTCTTCTTGAAAAATCAAAGGATAACGGACATCCACCCTTTCCCTCAGAACCTTTCCCATACAAGTGCATTGACTCTCTTGATTTGCTTCCTTTCATACTTCGAAGTTTTACTTCATTTAAAATATCTAAGCTATTGTAATAGCATGGTTATCTCTATCACACAAAGTCTTAACAGTGCGAATGGGGAAGGCACTGTCACCTCAAATGGTACAAGTTATCAATACAGATCTGATCACTGACTGGGGACTAAAGTTCATGACGCTACATTTGGCCCCAGAAGAACTTTACAAAATATTTAGCCATATATTTAAAAACTGGAAATAATTATCAACTTTGCATTTGATAAGCAAGAAAAGACTGCGCACAAAATTTCTGGAATGCCTGTGTGGGCGATGCCATTTGTAATTCTGGGGGTTGCTGCACTCAAACAATGGTTTATAGAAGATCCTTCAGATACAATTAGATTGCAGACCATTGGTTCCATCACAACAAGCCTGGAATGTCCTCAAATTTAGGCAATATTCACAGGATATTTAACTAGGATGTAGAGGGGGTTACTATCAGCATGACTATCTTCTCGCCTTCTCCAGCTAACCCTTACCCTCTCTTTCCCCAGTATGCTAAGGGAAGGAAAAGGAGCCAAGATGACCAAATAGTACCCCATGCCCATGGAGCTTTCTGCCTCGCTCCAGGGACTGGGATTTATAATCAAAACTGTCTGGGACACAGACTGCAGTTAGTGTTGCCTGCAATGCTGGCAGGCTGTTACAAGTTACAAAGAGAGAAGTATGTGCCAAAAATATGTACTCCTGCTTGCCAAGCATATAATCCTGATGCATACTTCCTGATAGGAAAAGGATTTAATAAATATGAGACAATTTCCTTTTCCCTTTGCTTAGAAACTATCTTCTTTCCCATGTGCTTAAGGTCAGAGGAAAAAAAGACATGACAGCTTCCACACTTAAAAGCTCTATTAATTCTCTGCTTGGAATACTCAGCTTCATTTGATCAAGCTTATTCTGCATTTTCATAACAACTCAGATGACAACCACTAGGACAAGTTTTGGAATCTAACACAGAGTCTTTGTCTCCTGTTACTCATGGAACACTTCATAACATGTTGGAGGGTTAGATTTATTTGGTGAATATGGCTCCAGTTGTTGCCAGGCCCTGCTCTACTGTGTGGTCTACTAGTAGATTCTCTCCTGGCCTGAAACAGTAAAGGAATACCTGTGAAGGACTATGGGTTTCAGACCTGAGTCATGGCATGTCCTTGGTTAAAATCAGGAGAAGGGAAGTTTGTAGCAAACTTTCCATTGCCAGAGGTTTTAACTAAATAACAGGATACATACAGGTTGATGGATAGCTTCTGGTACTTAAAAAGGCAACAGAAAGATACTAAGTAGAAAAGCAAAATCCATGGATCGGGGAATCAGTAACAGACATCATTACAGTGCTGAGCACCCAGTTTGCTTCATTACTATAGCATGGCAATGTTATATGGTTAATTTCATATAAAGCCATGTAAGTGATACTAGTAAAATACTAGACAAACCAAGGCTAGGATTTCAAAAGAGTCCTCATTAAGGAAAAACTAAGGGTAGCTAACAATAGATTCAAAAGATTTTGTTGAAGAACAAATGTGTAGGAGGTATTAATGACTATGTTAAAACCTGTGTCAAAAATAATCTTACTGCATTTAAGAAAATTCTTACTTTAGTAACAAGGCTTCCAAAGAAGAATCAGTTGTCATTTAGGTCTAACAGAGAAGAGTTTCCCACATACTGAAAGATGACCAGCAAATGACTTAAGTGTTACTGAGGTAATGCTCATGACTATTTTCCCTAACTTGCAACATCCTTCTGCTAGTTAACATCTTTTCCTATTTGAAAAAAGGGAGGAAATAAGACCTTTCACTCATAACAAGCTGTCAGATATTTCAGTTGCTAAATAAGATATATTCAGCTGA
The DNA here is from genome assembly GCF_023634155.1 of Falco peregrinus. Classification (NCBI taxonomy): domain Eukaryota; kingdom Metazoa; phylum Chordata; class Aves; order Falconiformes; family Falconidae; genus Falco; species Falco peregrinus. The sequence goes on from NC_073727.1 coordinate 36,319,532, forward strand.
GTGAACTTAAAAGCTTACAGACCATACAGCAAAACAATTGACATGGTTTTTGGAACAAAAGTCAACACCACACAGAGTGAGTTTATGTAGCAGCAAGATTTGCCTGACAGCAAAAGGCAGTCTACAAATACTCAGTTTTACAAGAAGTATTAACCATTTCTGAAGCAAAATGCAGGCAGAAAGGTAAAATATTTCAGAGGGGGAAAAGTCTGCTAAAATAAATCAGAAGTCTCAAATGTAATTGGAAACATTAACTTCTGCCTCCTAGTCATAAGATTTGCATAACTGCCAGAAGTCGAACTACTTTGCCTCACATACAGAGTTTAAGCCCTATCTGACATCTTCTCAAGACCTATCTGTACAAATAAATAATGATCAAAATGAAACAAAACAAATCTGTTGCCTTTGCTTTACAAGATGAATCATGTGACTTTTCATTTTTAACCATAAGTTTACAAATCACAAGCTAGGCAAACTTTCTATGTCTGTACGTAGGTACATACACACTTAAGTGTAAAACTTGTTCTCTGTAGTGATCCTTTTTTGACTAATCCTGTCCTACCCTATTAATACCATCTGAAACACCTTACACAAGCCTGGAAGCTGGTCTTCAGAATCAAATATGAACTCTATGCTCTTATAAGGAGTGCCAAGGTAATCACTGGTGAAATGTACACAGACCATATGTGACAGAGCATTACAAGACAAAACTAGCAGGACCCTCTCCCATATCGAACAGATGCCTAGGGATTCACAATAGACTGTTGTCTAGCACTATGTCCCTGCTGCACATTATGGTTTGCAGGTTCATCCAGTTTTAGGCCCCCCAGTACAATACAGCTGAGGACATACTGGTGCAAGTCCAGCAATGATGGTTAAAGGCTTGCAGCATCTACTGTATGAGGAAAAACTGAGAAAGCTGGAATTGTTTAGACTTGGAAAAAGAAGGCCTGGGGTCAGGGGATCTTATCACAGTGTATAAATATCTGATGGGGTAGTAAAGAAAAACAGAGCCAGTCTCTAGACAGTGGTAACTAGTGAAATGATACAAAGCAATGGGGACAAACCAAACAAAGAATATTCTACTTAAAATGTAAGGGGTGGGGTGAGGATATTTTCTTTACTCTGAGGGTCAAACAGTGGAACAGGTTGCCCAAAGAATTTGTAGAGTCTCCATCCCCAGAAGCATTCAAATCTGACTGGACAAGGTTCTGTGACCCTGCACTGAGCCGGAGAAGGGGTTGCACTGGACAGTCTCCAGAGGTCCCTTCAACCTCAACAATTCTGTACCTCCTGGCACAAATAATGTAACTAATTGTGTTCTCCAAAGGAGGCAGGGAAAAAAAAACCCAAACAAAAAACAAAGTAAAGACAAGAACGCCTTTATGTTCTTCTATAACAGACGCCAAGTACTTCACAAAAAACAAACCAGAATGCCTACCTCAAACCAGCTAACAATCTAACCAAACTGAGACCAAGAGATACCAGCCATCACCACATGCGTGAAGAATAGGATGACAAAGACTATTTTGACCTCCAACGAGAATGCTGTTTGAAACATTACAGTTGTTGACCAGGTTTCCTACCGAAGTAAGACCTATGCTATCATACGGCCTGTTCATCTCTGTTATCCTTCTCTAGTAATGTTTAAGTTCAATGGTCAATTTTAAGCAAATTTAGCAGTGACCCAGAGGTCTCAATACTACTTAATTTCTACAAGACTCACAAAATCAGGAAAAACTCACAAACCAGGTTTGGCAGGAAAGAAACCCAAATTAGTGAAATTAGTATGAACCCGTAAGTAGCCTATTCTATTTGGCTTACTAGCTTTACAGTCAGCACTTACCAGCCAGACAAAATACATACTTCCCTAGCAATATTTGGATGGTTCTGCACCAAGTATTATTTAGGCAACAACAGAATAAAACAAAGGAAAGAGGTACTGACAGCACAGAAACATTTCTTAGTCACAGGAAGAAAGCTGACATTTTATTATAAAGGAGAGCAAGACAAAGTCATAGAAAACAATGTTTCATGAGTTCTTCCACTAGAACTTAGTTTTCAGTATTTAAAGTCCTGATGCGTTCTGGTAAACTTGAAATTAATTCTGAGGAGGATTACAAGGAGGATAACAACGTATTTGTCACCACTAGCTAGGAGAGGCTAGTATTTCATCTAGAGAGGCATCAGAGCACAAGGAGAGGAAAAAGAAGAAAAAACATTAAGTGGAGCAATACTTCAAATGCATGAAAAAATGGTTAATACCTAAGAATACTACTGCTCATATCCTGCTTTTACCACACTACTACCACATTCATTAGAAAGTTTTGAAAGGAGCTGGCAGAAGCAAGTCCAGCAATGTAAGCCAATTTCAGCTGATAGTAGGTAGGTAGGATCTCTAAATTCAGTGTATTCAACTTGCAGGACTCATGATGAGAGTTTTGCATTCTGGGTTTCTTCCCTCCCCCCTTTTCCCACTCACCACCACTGCACTCAGAATGCAAACTAATTTGTGTCTTTAGCCCAAAGAATCTGCACTCAGAAACAAGTGGACAGTTAGTTGATCATAAAAGCACAAAGAGGGAGCTACAGAGCTCTGCCTGCTGCAGGTATTTGAACTGATAATGCAAAGAGAATGATGCAGATAAAAATAAGAAATAAATCTGTCTCCCAAATTGCTAGTTGATAATTTTGGTCAAATATTCATGATGGTTTTGCAAGTAATCCGACTGAGCTGGTTCACACTGATTACCAATGTACCTCAACTGCTGCAGATGACAAATCTGAGAAAACAAAAGTTCAGACAGTCATCCTAGAATTTTGGCAGCAGCAATTCCTCAGACTACAAATAACGCATGGCACCACTTCTGCACTCCTGCCACATGGACACAGAATTTGTTCCAGTTGACTTTACTGGGCATGGTGACCTCTTAGACTGAAAGCAGAGAGCACAACCACTATGTATGGAAACAGAAGTGTCATGTCCTGTATCAAAAGGTTACCCTTACAGCTGGGTAGTCCATCTACTTCCAATCTGAGCACTAATGGACAGTTGCAATGGTAGTTTAGACGTAAGCAATATATAAAGCACTTTGGTCTCACCCATGGAACTGATTATACCAACTTCCATATGTTTTTATTTTGAAGAACACACCATATTCAGTAGGCTGTGTTAGAGGTATCTATCATAAAATACATCAGAGAAGTTCATTTGCAGCCTGCATAGAGCTTAAGTTTCTTAATTAAGTTTCTTGACTTGGAGGAAGAGAAAACAAAAGTATAAATCAAGTTACAATACTCTTGAGAGTCTACAGGGAAGAGAAAAAAAAAAGTGAAGGGTCTTTGGCTTCTTATTACAAGAACTCAGCAGATCTGATTTAGAGCTCTCATAATGGCATCTCAACCTTTTCTGAAAGGTCAGGAGATACCTCCTTTAATAACACTCTAGTCTCCTAATGCTTATGTAAGCTACAGAACATAGATACAATAGTCATAAGACCACCAAAAATGAAATAATTTTTAAAAATTCATAAATCTCCTAATGCATCTATCTTTGCATTTTAGAGAGAAAATTCACTACAAAAAATTCCCTCCCAAAACCCGTATTTTCTGCCTGCCTATCAACTGCAACATTTCAACACCCTCTTCTTGTGCAAACTGCTCATAGTGATTTTAGAAAGTCACTCTAACTACCATTTTTGATGCAAGGACTTTTTTAACTGAGAAGTCACACGGTTTAAAAATACAGTATTACTGTAGGCAATGACAGTCTATCAGAATCAGAAGCAATTAGTTCTGCTAATACTCCTGTTATTTCTTATATATATTCTTTAAGGCAACAGCAACAACAGTCAGTGAAGTTGTTTTAGAAATATTTTAGCTTTATAAACTGAATTAAACATTTAAGTCAAAATTCCCTACAGAAGAGGAAATAAAACCATTCACAGGAAACAAGGCAGGATCTTACTGATAATACATTGCTATGCTGACTCAAATGTCTTGTGAGCACAAAACCACAATAATAGTCACTGCATTACATCAGACTACAAGTCTCTTCACTTCTTACTCTCTCTGCTTTATGCCATTCAAGAACTAGCTGCTAGTCAGGCCTTTAAATATCACCATTTGCACTATGATGCTAGAAGAACAGTCACAAAGCCCACTGCCTGTAAGAAGAAAAAGACTAGCAACATTTACCCATGAGGTGGAATATGCACAGCTTATCCTAAAAGGGTGGGTAAAAAAAGGCTGCAGAACAAAAAAAAAAAAAAAAAAAAAACAACCACCAAAAAACCACATAGGTGAATTTTAAACACAAAATAAAACAGAAAGAAAAATCGTGCAACTTTAGATTCCTCCTTTTCTCTTATTTCTCACCCCAAAAGTTATGCCCTCTTTAGCACATCAATCAGAAGTGGAAAGCTATTTGAAGTAAAAGCTCAGGTGCTTGTACCTATGTGTTAGTGATTTTTCTTTCGCTATCACTTCTCCCTGTGCAGCAGCAAGCAAAGAATTTAGTTTAATCTTTCTGCTCAGCTCCTCAAAACTTCTACACTAAAGTTTACAAGTATGTTTTGAAGCAAAACAACAAAGCATACACATGATTCAAAACCAACCAAATCAGTGGATCAAACTGGAAAACTGAATATAGTACACATGCTCTTTCAGCTGAAAAGCATTGAATTGCTGGCAAAACTCTTGCAGAATATTTTAGCCCTTTGTAGAATTACCAGCCCTTCAGGGTATCAGCATCAAAGACAGTTTTGTCACGTGAATGACTGCATACTCTTGAAAAGTAAGTGTAGCCTATGGCAGTGCTTTTCAAGCATACAGACATATTCATAAACTGAAAGGTTTTCCATGTGAAGGAAGTTACACCTCAAAAGATAACAAGGCATCTCCCTTAGTCTCACAGGGTGAAAGGAGCAACAACAGTTTTTAAAACAAAAGATTAGACATGGAGCATGGGAGCATATTCAGGTTAGTCTGATTTTGCAGGAAAAGAGTCTTTATATTGTAAGCATGTTGATGTAAGGTCTATGTTAATTATCTTGTTTGCAGCAATAGTTACATTGCCTAGTTTTAAATGAATAATTCTGAGGTGGCTGCTTCAATTTCAGCTAAAGCCCTGAATGTGATCACCTCCACAGAAGGCAAGAAGAAGCCTTCCATATTGATGTAGTGTGGCATTTAGAAGTGCCAGCTCTGGATCAGGTAACATTTTGCTGCTCACAGCAGAGACAAAAAGTTTTGCATACCTTTGGAATGTATCACCATCAGACCACTCATTACAAATGCTCCTTTAAGGATGGCTAGCAGAGCAAAAGCCATCTTCAGATCCTCAGTAGTACATGACTTTGTAAACCACAGTAGTGTTTACTTTAGAATTAATTCAAGGGGAGACAGAAAAAGACAGGAAAACAGAAAAAAATAAAGTGAGGAGGAGAGCTTACAAAAGTCTTGCCTGGAGGTGCAAGGATGAAAGGCAGAGAAAATACGTGGAACTACACCTTTAGAGGATAAACTGAAATGGACAGGAGGGAAAAGAAATCATACTCAAAACAGCACATCTACTGCTGAAAACTGAAGCCCAGTAAGCAAACAGTTGCTTAATGTAACCTACACACAGGATACTCAGCCTCCTACTTCAAAGGCATCTCCATGAGTACATTCTTGTTTTAAAAGGTCCCATGTTAGTAGCAATAGTTCAAAAGTACTATCTTTGAATGATCCATGGATACAGAGTTGCCAACTGATATCACTACTTTTATAAGCTCAGATTCAGTACTGAAGAAAATTTACAGTCTAGTTAGTGGCCAAATCTGCTGTTCAAATGTTCGCACATACAAGATACATATGATCAAAGATACAAAAGTCACATTCTACTCAAAGCTCACCAAACCAGACAAAGAAATTCAGTCAGAAATGTCTCAAGTATCTCCAGTTCCAATTAACTCCTACACAGTGGTACATGTTCCCTCCATGCTATCATAATTTACATACCACTTCAGACTATTAATGCTCTGCAAAAATATGTTTAAAGAAAATTTATTTCTGTAATTTTACCTTATGCTACTGAAAAGTAGAACTATTTATAATTTTAAGCTTGTAAAAATGTAGTGGCAAAACATGGTTTGTCTTCTACAAAAAAAAAATAAAAATATAACTGCTAATACCCTAACGGCTGCAAGCAAACAACTAGAAAAATGGTACAGATGGAACTCCCATTACAGCAGAATCTTGCTGTTCTAATAAGAATATTTAATACTCATTAAGTTTTGTTTTGACAGATGTCAGTTGTTATTTTACGATTGTTTCTCTTTTATAGAAGCAGTATACACTGCAAAACCTTCCAACTGTTTCTATACAGAAATCAAACTAACATTGTTCCATCATGTGAGAAAGTTACTCAAGCCTCTACAACACCAAGAAATTTCAGTAAGAGAATTTCCCCACAATTATCCAAGTATCAGTTACATTCTTGAACTATCAGAGAATAATATTATGCCTGAAAGCATCTGGGAAAGTAAAAAAACCTTAACTGCACAGATCAGATATTTTGCATCGATGTAACAAAATTAGATTAATCCAAGTCGTATTTGTCATGAAACACCGTTGCTTTGCATAGGTACACAAGAACCCTCATCCTCAAATCAGGAGATACTTTCAAGAATGTAACTGTCATCGGACAGCAGACCAAAGCCATCACAAGACAGACATGTCCTGCAGACTGTCCCCTCACACAGCAGCAACACATTTGGAGGTAAGTGATTGGCTCCAACACATTGGCAGGAGGCAGAACCTGAAGCTAGTCAGCAGAAGTTTCTCTTCTGTAAAAGAAATAAAAAAACTTTGTAAAAAAAAACAAACCACACCAAAACCAAAAAAAACCACGAACAACTTTGTTTCCAAAAAAAGAGGAATCATCTTTATTCCATTTTATACAAGAAGGAAAAAAAAAAAAAAAAAGGATGATTGAAGAACAAGCAAGAATTGACAAGTTACAGAAACAATGGGCAACACAGAAAAACCTGTGTAACTCAGAAGTGTTGATAAGGCAGGATATTCTTCTTCTAGAAGCTAGTAGTGCCTGCTGCACTACTAAGTTTCAGCTCAACTAATTGCATATTAAAAATCATCTAACCACTAAAATTAAAAAACAACTACCTTCTCTACTAAAAGTTACCTCAAAGAGGAAACTGCAAAATTTAATTAAAAATGGATTAAAATTTAAGAGAGAACATCATCCAACAATAAATAAAAGGTAGACCAAAAGAAAATAGCACTCAAGAAAAATACAGTCAATTCCTAATTAAAAAAAAAGACATATGTCTACAATAAGGTTAGACACATCCAAAAAAATACCATTACAACAGCAATGTATTTTAGAATACTGTCTTGCACTAGCTCCTGATGCTTAAAACTTAAAGCACTTTCCCTATTACAAGAACTAGGATAACTTCTTCATATTCATTGTAGTACAAGTTCTAACACACAAAATCCAAGTACTTCAGTCCAGCTTTGATTTTTATCATTGCTGAAAATACAACAATTTCAGCTCTGAAGTGGTAGTTGATCAAAAGCACAGTCCAACATCAGAGGAGTATGGTCAGAGCAAAGAATTCACCTTCAACATGAACATGCAAAGTTAAAAAAAAAAAAAAAAAAAAAAGCAACCAACCAAAAACCACAGCCATAGCCCAACAAAAACATTCAACAACAAAACTGTAAAATATTTCATGTATTCCTTTAAGATGTTTTTAATCAACCCCATTTTGATGTCAGCCAGCCTACCTTTAAGTTCTTAAATAAAAGTACTAGTTAACTACCTCTCCAAATGATGACCCATGAAATAAGGTATTGTAAATCTTTTGTATTGTCTAATTGACTTATTTTTGTTAGGTTTCTGTTCACTCTGAACTGCAGGAAAGTTGTTTGCCATACACCTCAATGACAATTTTTCCTCTACAATTTTTCTGAATCACCAAGAACTTCCTGAGACTTACCTCAAAATTTAAAAGCATTCCTCAAGAACAGTATCTCCTAGAAACTGATAGCCAGGAACAGCACTAACCATCACATAACTCTACTATGCTAACCTACCCATAGCTCTGGATGAAGCTAGTTTTGTTTTTGTTTTGTTTGTTGGGCTTTTTTTGTTTTGTTTTTAAGCAATGAATAAAGTTACATTGAATGGGATCTCTGAGAACATGAGCTTCGCTTTGATTTGACTTGCTACCTACATGATCAGTTTACCAAGACACACCTATGAACATACTGGTCTATCTGAAAAAAAAAAACAAAACTTCAGTGAGGAAGATTAAAAAAAAAAAAAGCACCACCAAAAACCCAATAAGAATCAGGAAGAAACTGCATTCTTCCAAAAGAAATACTTATGCTTTTACCTTCTTGACATAACCAAAGGTCTGAAAATATTTACAGAATATGAAATCATTTGTTGTGACTTGTGCAGTTAATTGAACTGTTTTTATATTGATCCTTCCTGCCATCATCATGTACTGTTGTTAACCTTGGGAACAATATAATATAAAAGCCCACTTAGAATTTGAAAACTAACACTTGCAGAAAAATCTCTTTAATGTAACTACTTACATGGAATCTTAAAACATTTAACCAAAAAAGTCAAAGAAAAGCTGGCTTGTTTTTAAAATGAGTAAAACAAGAATAGCCTTGTGATCTTCTGAAAGGATCCATGGATAGTAAGTACCTTTGCAAGCTAGTAACCATCATTCAGCAGTAAAAGAAAGAAGTAAGTTGACTAACTTCAGTAAGTTTAACATCTAAACTGCAACACAGTAGCTTTTTCCTACCCCCTCTCCTTTTTTGTAAATAACTTCACCAGGCAAATTAATCTTCCCACATCAATAAAGAGCTTATGGATACAAGAAATTTCAAACCAGAATATTAAGGCTCATGACAGTGACTAAACAGTTCATCCGATATAATAAAAACTAAAAACTGTTTTCATCTGGTCCCATTCCAAATGGTCCAAATGCTACATATGGTGTATGTCTCTTTATCTAAGGCATATGACATACTAAAACAGCACCAACAGCTGAGAAATTTTATGCTAAACCAATCATCTTCATAGTAGGTGTTGTCTTGGAATGCCAGTTAAGAAAATGAAAACAACAGCAGGAAAAAAAAATTAAAAGGTCTGAAACAATGAACAAAAGGTCTGAAAAATGCAGAGAAGCTGCATTTTTATAAAAGAAAAAAAATAATATGGCTGAAGCAAATCTGCTCCCAACATATCAGGAGCATGTTTTGCATTTTTCACATTAGCTTTTAAAAATCCAACTGCAGACAGCAAATAAAACCTTCCATTCTTAGCCCAGTACTTCAAGTCTCATGATTCCTCAAGATAAAGAGTTAAATTATTTAGACTTTCAAACAAGTCAGTGCAGTAAAATATACTTCAGTTAATGTATGGGTATTTTTATAAAGCTACATTATGCTTTCTGAAATAAAAGGAAAAGAAGTCCACAATACATAATGGAAACACAAAGTAATGCAGCTTCTAGCATCATCTTTGCATATGACAGCTGAAATTGCACCAACTTCTCCTCCAGAAAGAACCACCTCCCATTTAACACCTGGTCTTTAATTAAAACTGCAAATTCTGACAGTATTATTGAGCTTGTAATGGTCTAAGCATGAAAATAAAATGTAGGGTTATGTATCTTTTACTAAATTTGCTAAAACAAGTGTTTACAGGTGTGTATGGGGGAGCAGCAGCGAAGACGCTTGTCTTCAGTCCTTTCAGGTCTTCAAAAAGCAAGAATATCCAGTTAAATTTGTTATATATGGTTTCTTAAAACTTGGTTATTTTAATATATCACACTGGCACTCCCCCCCCCCCCCCCCCAAGTCAGAACGCTGTCATTCACTATTGTGTTCTGTAGTAAGATTTCATTTTGATTTCAGATGAGGTTTTTAAACACAGATCTCTCTGGCAATATAAGTCATTTTACAGAACATTTTTATGGAGAAAGCACCTTTTCTCCAAGGGTTTTCTACCCTGTATCATAGGACTGAACTATCCCCAAATTCTTTCTAGTTTAATTTCTGCCACCCCACAAGAACAATGTTCTGGTAATAGTGTAAACTGTTTCTACCCCAATACAGTAGAGACCAAATATTTGAGGTAAGTCATTATTCTATTCTGCAGTTATCCCATGGAACTTAAATAGCATCCTTATTTTCTGAAATGACACTGAGACTAAATTCAACTGTGACAAAGAAAAGCAATGTTTTAATATGCTATGCTTCACCTTTACTACTGGATGGAATTAAAAGATAAAGACTGAAAATACGGATTTCAGTCTTCAGAAATGTGTCTAACCCTTCTGTGTGAAAATGTTTCAATGTATTCCAAAAAAATTACAATGGCCTCATTTTGTAAGTAATTATCATACTCAAGGGCTGTGGGGCAGGATATAAATCTGTAAGTGCATAGATCTCATTAAACATTCATTGCTTTCTATGAGATACATTCTCAGGAACACAAAGAGCAGAGAAAGCTGTAAAAGTGAGCCCAAATATCCAACAGCCTTAATTAATTAACATGAGATAGAGGTCCAAAACAGGTTTAATACTAAAACGACTTGCAATTGGGGTTTGTAAAGAAGGAATAGTAGCAGCAGTCCCTGCCTTGATCTGAGCAGCTGCCTCTGACCATTATGTAGATAATCTCTCATCAAAGACCGCTGCATTACAACTTAAGGTTAAGTAACCTTAAGAGCAAACACAGAGTTAAGTAAGCAGTTTATGGGAGTTTTAGTTGTGGGTTCCCACTGCCTCTTTTCCACCAGATGTTGGATTTCTTTAGATTCATGGTCCAATACTGCAATATCCTATCAGAAAAAGTACCCGAAAACACATATAAGAAAAAGGATCCAGTCCTCTAAAAGATGATTAATGGTATACCAGCTTGCTATTTTGCCACATTTTTTTTAATTGATTGATGATAGAACAACAACAGCTACAGTATTATTATTATTATTTAAGTACAACTTCAAATGAAGTAATCCAAACAGAGTAAGACGGCTTCTTTCAGGTGAGGAAACAGCAAACAATTCATTTACAACTAGTGTCTACACAACACAAAAGACCGTATTTGGAAAATGAATAAGAACTTTCAGATCCAAAATGGAAGTGTTCTTTACTCAGGACATACTCAGTATATTCTAAAATTTTATATTAATTAAAGCTTTGGTTTTGTGAGTAACTGGAAGCAATCAAAATGTTTCAAAAAATGTGAAACCCATGTGCATATTTTTATCATCAAATTTTAGTTTTGGTTTGATTTTCAGAAATAGTAGGATACATGCTGAGTCAATCAGAATTTAAAGGTCGCCTAGTATGAGTTCAAAAGCTTGAAGTATGAATATATATTTTAAATCCCATATACAGGATAACTGAGCATTTCAAATTAGAAAAAGCTGTTCTAATTTTCCCTTGTGGTAAGAGAGCACTTCATGCATTTTAAATACGTACTGACGAATGTTATTAAAAATATAAAGTCTATGTTCTTAAAACATTGTAGTCAAATTCTTATCCAGGCCACTAAAAAGAACACCACAGTTACAGTCCATACTTCTCAAGCCACAGCAATGGGATAGCAGTAATTTACAGTAAAATCTCGTGTTACATTTAGCTGTACAACACTACTAATTACAGAGTAATTTCAACAATAAATATTTGGTTAAACTCTGCTTTGTCATCAGTGCAAGCAATTTAAGATGAAACTGATCTTTCAGAGAGTCCACACTTTTTTTTAGACTCTATTTTTATTTTCTGGTAACTGAACATCTTTTCCTACAGAACATTTCTCCAGAACTACCGCTTTGCAAACAGAAAACCGCATAGACAATGTTAGAAGCACAAGGGAAGATTCAAACCTAAAGCACCAAAGCAATCCACAGTTCCCTTTAAACTGTCCTTAGCTAACCCTGTTTCACTATTCAATGCCAAAGGCTCCTAGCAATGACCTTACAGAGCACACAGGCTGCATCACTTAGTAACAGCAAGGTAAGTTAAAAGACAGGCCATATCACACCCTTCAGAGAGAATCCAGGGAGGAGAAACCAAGACATAGACTATGAGCACCACGCTAGATAAAGTATCAAGGAAAACATCCAGTTAACCCCCTAGACACTGACAAAGAAGTCTCCAGTTTTAAAGAGAGTATCCTCCTGCAATGAACCTTCACAACAAGGTCTCTGAAAAGCCAAGCTACTATTAATAAAGCACTACATAGATGAATGGCAGTAGTACTTCATCTCTCTATTAGGAAAAAAAAAAACACAAACAAACAAAAAAACCCCAACAAAGCACTATTACCTGCATCTGAGAATATTCAGAGCCAGCCAGCCAATCATCAGTTTTTATACAAAAGGCCAACTTTACTGAAGTCAGCCCTTTAAAGCATCTCATACTTTGAGTCCAGTCTCGAAACATCATGTGATCTGAGGAAATTATAATGTGCACAGCAAAGGGTAGGCATCTGAAATTCTCCTTTATGAGGCCTCATAAACATTACCTATAGTTGAGTCCTCTGCTCTTGTAAGAAAGATAAGAGATCCATCCCCTGCTTTCCTCCAGAACTCAGGAAAAAAACCAGGGTATGGGAACATAGAAGGCAAGAAGGTAAAGAGAGTTATTTGAAAATGGAAATAGAATTTGAGTTTTGTTTTGTTGGGGTTTGAAGTTTTACATATCAAGCCCATAGATTTCTTCCAATTGTTTCTATTTTCATGGTAGTATATCAGATGTAAGGACCTACGCAAATATAAAATGGAGAAACCAAACCATGAGCTGTAAAGTGAAATTAGAGTGCACTATTCAGTATTATTGTCAGCAATACCTATACAGTTTGCTGGGCAGGTAGCAGAACTTGCAAAGTTGCTGTAATACAGTGCTTGCATAGTGTCACTAAAACATCAGACACTAATGCAATGGAAACAAACTGTTATCCTCCCTCCAAGTCTGTTAAAATAAACAAGCCGGTAATCTTGCTGAGCAGTCCCACTTGCATTACATACAAGTCTATAACCTCATACCATACACCAAACATACATTTCTCATTTCACTAGCCAAACAGAATGGCTATTTTTGGATTACCCAACAGTAATCAATCAATATTCTGTTGATACGGTCTTCACTTAGTCTGTAAATCTCTACAAAACACTCAAAGACATGGTGAAGTCTATGAAAGAAATGTTACTAGTATTATTAACTTTGCAGAAGAGTTTATATCACAAACTTTTTAATTAAGAATTTAAGACTTGCTAAAAGTCAAAATATTTACTGTATCATTAATATCTTTTCCTGTATAATATTATAAAACTGACAACTCACACCATGTAGATTTATCACATCAACGGCAAAAACATCTGAGAAGTTGAAACAGAACACAGAACTTCACCTATTCAGTAAATTCCTACAGTGAATTTTCTGATATTAAAAAAAAAAGACAAGTTACCTTTCACTCCAGTAGAAATCTTGAAGATTAGTAGAAAGCAACCAACTATGACAACTGGATAATAGTGCTGTATCTTCTTTACCTATAAGACAGAGTTAAATTTGGAGTCAAAACACACCAAAAGTTATCCCACCAACCGAGTGAATTAGAAAACCAGGTAAAATGGAGCTATGTTTATATTAGAAGTCTATTTTTTAAACATGAACACCCTTCCAAACAGGAAGGGAAAAAACATACAGTCATTTAACTTGCACATTGATTTTACCTAAAAAAAAAAAAAAAAAAAAGCATGGCAGTTTATAATAAATCTAACACTCCTAAAGTCAAGAGGAGCCTTTTCTTTCAATTTAGAAGGCCAGAAATAACCCCTTATGATGCAATTTGACTTCTTGTATAACCCAGACTATAACACAATGACACGCTCCCACACCCCCTTTTCTTGCTCCCATACTCCTTCTCGCATTCAGCCATTGTGTGAGTATACAATGAACAGTTTTCAAACACTGCTTTTCTTGGGTTAACGAGGAAGAAAGCCCACCTTCCCTCTTCCCCACCCCCCAACTTAAGTTCAGTTCCAGAATGAAACTGCCTTCTGTATCAGTACATCTTTCTCAGGAAAGCATTCAATCTTGCTTTAAAAACACCTAACAGCAAATATGCTGTACAGTACGACCTTTGGTAAAAGCATTTTTACCTTACTGAAATTTACATGTGGTAAAATAAAATGTACAAAACTTGTCCTCTTTCAGTAATGCTGTATACTACAGTCATAACTTAACTATGTAAATCATTCAGACTTTTTTCCTGCCATTGAACCCTTTCATAGCCACTATTATCTGCTCTCATCCACATTACAGGTAGATCGATCACCATTTTATTTCGTTTCATCCCTTTATAATCCTTAAATATACCGATCTTCTGTACTGAAACCTGCTTCCCAGTTCTTGTAACTTTTAAATTTTTTTCAGGTTATTACTATCAACTTTCTAAAGTTTAATGCCAAATGTGAACCCAGAATTCAAAAAGGATTGTACCAACTACAGAAAGATTTTATTACCTTGTCATATATTTTCTACATTGTTTATATACCTAGTTTGATTTTTTGAACAATGACTTAAAGAGAACTTATGTTCAAATTATTATTAATCACAACCCACAAAGTCTCCTTTAAATGTCTGTACTTTCCAGAACACTTTCCCATTCTCCACCTATGACCCACGTTCTTCATCCTTAAATATATGAGTCTGTAGTTGGCCACATGAAAAATGCATATTTTGCCTATATCCACACTCACCAAATGATTCAGATCATATTAAATACATTAAGCAATACAATTATTCTTCAGGTTACCCTCTCTAAATGAGAACTATATAGTGTTGTCACTGAAACCCCATTAACAGACCTCAACAAGTCAGAATGGCTTCAGAGAGTTGTCTTTGTTTGCTCATACTTTTTAAGTTATATCAAAAAGTGGTAATAAAATTAGAGATTTCTTATGATTTAACTGCAATTCCTGGAGACTTATCAAATAAGAAGTGGAACAAAAGGTATATTTCCAAAGGAATGAAGCCTGGAAGCCTATTCCATGTGACCCGGGCTGTTAAGTTTGAACTCTTCCCTCTTCTCCACTCTCAACATGTGTGCACACAGAATATGTACATATTTTAAAGTTTTGTGTAGACCATTCAAAATGACATTGTTCCAAGGCAAGCTCATCTGCCAAGGGTACAAACTGTTGATACAAACTTTAAGATCCATAACCTCTGAAAATGCAGAAGTGAAGGTCATATTCTAAGCCCAAAGGGAATCAAACTCAGCAGAATGCTGCAATTTAAGCAAGAGAAAGCAGCTCAACTTCCCACCATAGAGGTTAACACCAGACAAAAAAACAGCATGACAAGCAGAAATGGAAACTTGTTGGAAGGGAGGAGAGTAGCAGCTGAAGCAGAACACTTCAGCTGAATACCCTTTCAGGGCTGCTCCTGCGTAACCCAGGATGTCACGAAACTAGTTCTGAACTGTTCTATAATTGCTTGTCTCTGTAGCTTACGGACTGAATTTATCTGCTGTTTGAAACTTTAAAATATCCCATCAAAGGATACAGATTTACTTTTTAGATAGTTTCTATTAAAGAAGCACTTTGCCTTTTCAAACTCCCCAGGTCTGGAAACATGCAAGTTTATGAGAATTTGCTGAAGGCTAAGTTATGCAGAACTATGTGCTTATTGCATTTCACTAACACTCTGGAAGCACCCATGCTAGCAGACAGGAAAATGCAGCAGTAAAGCTAAGCAAAGCACTACATGTCAACGAAAAAGCCATAAATTACATGTTTTTAATTAAAAATGGGTCTTAGACAGTTTTACAAGAAGAAAAAAACATCCTAATTGAACTGTTTGCTAGTTGTTACTGGTATCAAAGCACCTTAACCTAAGTTTACTCCCTAGCTGGCTATTACTTGTTCCCTGGCAGTGATTTATTTCAGAAGCTGTTTCTGGAAATCATAATCAATAAGATTACAAATGGTCCGACTCCCTTTATGTCAATCAGTGATCATTCATACAGTAACCTCCTCTAAGCCCACTCTAGCCATGCACATTCATGCACAATACTATTAACATATAAAGGGATTAACTTCAACTCAGTGGGATATTCACCTGTGGAAAAATTTTGCACTAAAAATGTTACCACAGTGTTAATAGCGCTTTTGAGAGTATTCAGACTTCACAGCACTGTAATCAAAGTCTTACAAAAGAACAATAATAGGAAAGGAACTTTGGACTTAAATTCATAAATAACATCTCAAGTTTTTTTAAAGACCTCAGTGCATAATGTTCACGCAGGGGCTAGGTCATTAAATCTTGAAAGGTAGGCTGTTTTATTAAAAAATAGCAGCTAAAGAACATACAATATGATTCTACACTGACTCTTCCTGAGGAGAAAGGAAATTAGGAACGTACAGCCTTTCCCAATTTCATCCCCTACCTAATTATTGATAAACAGCTTCAGCGCAGGGTCCTACATTTTTCTGCAGTTGCTCACTTACAGCTGAAAGAAAGAAAGAGCCAAGATGCAAACTGATGAAGTTATCGGACCGAGGAAGGGTGCTCTAACAGGAAAAAAATGTGCAAGTCTCCTCTCCTCGCGCAGTATTCACACAAGGGGTACAGGACAGCAGCCGACAGAAATCCGGGCAGATTTTCGGGGGAAAACACCCCTCCCTCTCTCGCCCTGGACCAGGAGGTGGCAGACCCAAAAGCGCAGCTGATGCGGGGACGGCCACGACGCCGGGAGCCCGCCCAGCCCCGGCGCCCTGACGTGCCGCCCCCCGGCGGGGCGGGCCCGCGGGGGACAGGGAGCGGCGGCGGGCGGCGGGCACTGCCCGCGGGGCTGCCCCGCGAGGGAGATTTGAAACTGAGCGGCGAGGAGCGGCACCGCACGGCTCGCCTCGGCGCCCAAACCTCCGGGGGAAGGAGGGAGGGGTCAGCCCCCTCTGGGGCCCCTGCGCGCCCGCGGAGACGGGAAAAGGCCCCACCGCGCGGAGGGGCCGCGGCAGGGAAGCGATCGCCCCTGCCGCGACCACCGCTCTGGACACGCTTCCTCGGGGCCGCTGCCGCCCCCTGCCGTCCGCGGCTCTGACAGCCCCCGACCTCCCGCCCAGCAGCCGCTCGGGGCCGGGAGGGAGGGGGCAGCTCTGCCCGCAGGACGATCGCCCGGCCCGGCCCCGCCCGCGGCCCCCGCATCCCGCGGCGGACGGAGAGGACCAGGGAAAACGCCGACGGATCCGGGGCAGAGCGGCCCCCAGGCGCACGGCCTTCCCCCCGACCCCCCCGCAGCGCTGCGGCTACCGGGCGCCCTCCTCCCCGCCACTCCCCGCTCCCCATCGCCGGCGGAAGGCCTCGCCCCGAGCCACACTCCCCCAGGGCCCCCCTCCCGCTGGCCGCCGGTACCTGCCGCCCAAACGGCCGCCACCGCCGCTCACGCTCACACACGAAATCGAAGTTCCACAACCGCAGCCGTCAGCCCAGCCCGGGAGAAACCCCCGCCGGCCCCGCCCCCCAGCCAATCCGCGCCCCGGCCGCCCCCGCGCCCCGCCCCGCTCCCCGCCCCCTTCTCCTCCTCAGCCGGGCCTCCCCGGCGCCGGCCCGCCGGCTGCCCGCTCCGCCCCCGCCCTCCCCGCCGAGCCCCGCCCCGCCGCCATTGGCTGAGGCGGCCGTCAATCGGCAGAGCGGGCGTATCGCCCCCGCCCCCTCTTCCTGGGCCACCAGAAACGGCAACTGCCCGTCAGGCGCGCGGAGTTCCCGGCCCGGAGTCGGGCTGGGCTTACGGGAGCGCTGCGGGACCGCGGACACGGGACTGGCTGCACGGCAGCGCCGCGGCCGAGCTGGGGCCCCGGCGAGCGCCGCGCCGCGCCGTGCCGTGCCGTGCCGTGCCTCTCCCCTCCCGCGGCTCGTCGGGCACGGCGCCGGCCGGGCGGGCGGTGAGGTGCCGCTGTCCCGCACCTCAGTCTCCACAGACTCGCAACCCGCTGATGTTGCGCGGAACGAGCTCTCGCTGGGCTGCGGGCCGGCGGCGCGGCGGGCTGCGCGGGCGGGGGGCGCGGCAGCAGCCCCGCTCAGGCCCCGCGTAGGGGCTGCCGCCAGCCGCGCCCCGCGTGGGGTGGGCGCGTACGCACCGGACGGAGCTCGGCGGGGTCTGGGCAGGGCTGAGCCGGGTGACCGCCTCCCCTGGGCTGCCGAGCGATCGCACTGCGGGGCTGGCAGCAGCCCCTGGGCACCCGTGGGGAGGGAGGCGGTCGAGGAGACTCAACCAGCCTCTTCGCTGTGCTGCACGGTGGGCGGCAGAGGGGCAGCGGGTGTGGGTCGAAATGAGCGGTTCGGGCTGGGTGTAAGGAAAAGCTTTTCCGTGGCTGAGGACAGCCCGGCAGGACAGGGGCTCCTCGGGGGTTTTCACTCCCGGGTGGCTGCAGCCCTGAGCAGCCTGCCCTCGCTGTTGAGTAGGAGGTTGGACTAGAGACCTTACAACCTGAATTTTCTAGTGATCTACAGTCATGATGGGGGCTGTCCTCCACTTAGCCAAAGGTCTTTCAAATGGCTTTGTGGATGCTGGCTGCTGAAAGGCCTGGATATGAAAAAACCTGATGGAGTGTAATGGCAACTGCTGTGCTGCACAGGCTGCAGGCCCGGGGAGAACTCCAGGCAGCCTGCTCTTGTCACCTTCTCCACCTAAGGGCAAGTCTATTACCCTAGCCCTTTGAGCTCTCCTTTAAACCATATAGTAGCCTTTTCATTCTCTTTATTTCTTCCAGCATAGGAAAAGTGTGTCAAATCTTGGAGCTAGAGGTGATGCTCTGGCCTGCAATTTGTGCATGTATGTACAAGAAGGAAAGAAAAAGCTGGGAGTGAAATGCAGTGCTAACAGGTGTAAAAAACCAAACCCAAGAAAAAAGAAACAAAATGACTGCCTGGTTAAGAATGCAAGGCCTCTTTCAGCTTTAATCTTTTCCCATTGATAAAACTATTTATATTACATGCAGTCATACTGAATTTGCAAAATCCAGCACACAGTATACGTTGCTTGTACTTCATCCCTTTTATGCATTATAACTTAAAAGTTAACTACGGACTTCCCACCTTACTCTCATAGGCACACTGAGCAATGCCTTTTTTTTAGTGCACAGAATAGATTTTTCTACTTTGGAGCAGATCTGTGCAGTAAAATAAACTGTGTTATTTCTAGGAAAATTAGAAAGGAGGGCAGAGAGAGAAGAGCAGGATCATGAGGCTGCTGAGTGTTCTTTACAGAATTCTAAAGAAATTGTAAGATACTAAGTTTTATTTATCAAAATTTTCTGTGTGATGCCATGTGCCACATCGCTTGAATCTGATTTTGTGAAGGGGTTGAAGGATGTGTTTTCACAGTGCCAATCTTAAGGTGCTGGGGTCTCATTTAGAGTAGCTTACTACTGAAAATGGGGTTAACAGGCAATATACCGTAAATATTCTGGGTATTTCATAATGCGTAAGATCAAGAAATCAAATCCTATTAGACACTGATGAATATCTTTTCTTTAATCTTGGTGCTTCAGAAGTAAAAGCAGCCCTGCAGCTCATGGGAGTTCTGTTAAAGGAAATTAATGTAAGCACACAGCGAAGCAATGAGCCGGCAATGAATAGAGAGCAAGCAGTATCAGATATCTGTGCTTAATTCTGCATTGTTTATTCTGCATCCAGTGAAAGAGGTTATGGACCAATAATTAAAGAAGGCATTATAATGCATGAGCAGAAGCAGTTTTAATTCTTACTAGCTATATTGCTGGATGTTGCAATCTTCATGTTTAATTTATATTGTGTATAATCTAAATAAAGCTAATGAAGTATTTTCAGTATCTCTTGCTCCACATTCAAAAACAGCATTAAAAAAGCCTTCAACTCTTTCAAAGAAGAGATGGTGTATCATTTTTCTTTTTCAGCAAAACCAGTCACTGTGGTTTTTTTCTTTGATATAGCAGATGCTATAATTATCAGAGCACCAACTGGGTTAGGATTTTACCTCTAGATGCTTTTTATATGCAGAACAGACTGTAAAACTGTGTGTGACCTTCCCTGATTGGTTTCTCAGATGCTTTAACATCTCTAAGCATGAAGGAATGATAGCAGAATATGATCTGGTTTCTCAAGAAAACAATGCAGCAGCTTAACATGCCTGCCTAAAACCAGTAACTACTACTGTAAAAGACTTAATTTACAGACACGACGGGAGACACTTATTCTCTACAGCTTTCTGAGGCTACCTGAGTTCACACTATCCAAACTGCTTTTTCCTATTGCTAGTACTTGTGTGGATGCTAGTATTTACTACCATTGGCCTAAGCAAGTTTAATTGGCACAGTACTAAACCCAGCTGCACCTGCAACAATTTTATCTTCAGTTACTAAAACCACTGGAAACACCTGTAATGAAATTTCCCCAGATCAGAAAATTCAGGAAGACTTTAAAAGAAACTGCTTCGGACGCTTCTTTTTTTCTCTTTTCCTCTGAGAGACTCAGGCACCCCTGCTGAGAATCCCAGTTAGTGGTGCCTCCAAGTGGTACATTTATTTATGCAGATGTTTCTTCTCACAATGGTTTTAGGCTATTTGTTTCTGGAAAAATCTGTTGCCTTATGACAATCTTCCCTTCCTTTCTGATGCATGGGTTTGGAAAAATAAATAGCCTGGCAGTTTCATTGAATTAAGAAGATATGTTGCTTTTCTTTAAACAATATAAAATGTAATATAATTTTTGGTGTATGCTTTTTCCTTAACTCTCTTATTGTGGGACATACGTGACCTAAAGAGTAGCAGGACATAGACAATTTCCTAAGCAGAGTAATGAAACATTTGGGTAGCCAAATGAAATCTGTGTCATTCTGTCTATAGCATGTCACGTGGTGGTTTTCATAGTCTGACAGATTTTAGATGTGCTGCTGCACTAGCACTAGAGAAATGTCATTAATGCAGTTTCAGATATTCTCCTCCATTTCTTTTCCACTCTTCCAAGTTTATATCTAAATTTTGCATAGGTGCCACAGTGATAAGAACTTTTACTGATCTGTTGATGCACTCAATACACAAGATTTCTTGAAAGTGCTGGTACAGCCAACACAGTGTTTAACAGATAGAAAGATTGCAGCAATGTAATGGAGTGTAAACACAGCAAATTTTGAACCTCATATTAGAACTGCTGTCCGTACGTATTATAAATCTGTAGGCAAAATGGCTGTTTGCTCAACTCCTGTGCCAGCTGGCTTCTTGGCTTTACCTAAATGACACTGATGTAACTCCTCCTTTATAACGTTCATCCTGCAGTCGCCACATTAACCTGGCAGCACAGTGTCAGCAGTAACTATTGCAAAAGAAAATGAGGAAGAAATATTAGTTTCTCATTAGAAACTCTTTGACATTAAAAGAAAACAAGGCATAAAGAAAGATACTTACCCTGCCTTCTTGTATGTAAGTATTTCTCAATTTTAGATTCTGAAGAAAAAACAAGTAGAAAAAAAAGTTCCAAGAAGTGGCTGAAGTAAACACAATAAAACTCCATAGTCTATTCCTAGTACAATAATATAACTACTGTTAATTTGTAGTGACTTTAACTTTAGTTATTCAGCACTGGCACTGTAGTTTGTAACGAGTAAATTCCTGAGTGGTCTAGAAACTGGTCCTGAGAGAGTAACTCCTTCTGTAAAGTTTTCTTACAGATGGGAATAAGCTTCTAGAAGGCTACTTTCTGGAAAGGAAATGGATTTCCTTTTTTGTCCAGAGATCTGCCTGCTGGCAGGTCTGCTGGCATTCAGCAAGGTTCCAAGGCACTGGAAAAGTAAGTGAAAATATCTTCTGAAATTAATAGAAAATGTGCTCCCACATAAAAATGTGCACTAGGAAAAGAAGTTCATGGTACCTGAAATTTTACTGTGATAAAACTGCATTATCCATCAAGACACTTGTCCTGTTCAGTATTTTCAATCTATTGGCATATGAGGCTTCATGGGCCCAGTAATATGATTTGTATCCAGTGTCTCAGGGTTATGTGACTTATGCATATGCATGAAGTCATGTGAAAGGTAGCCTTTGGCATCACAGGAGTGGATGTTACTACATTTGCTGGCCAAGGAATGCCCCTTCCAACTTGATACTTCTTAATTTGTGATTCTGCTTTGTGTTTCTGGCAGTAGAACAGTGCAGTGGATTCCCTCTGGACTCAGATTTGACACATCAGATACAGCCCAAAACAAGAGACAAGTTATATTGCTTCACACTGCTGCAGTGTGAAGGAATGAGGTTTCTCACACCCCAGCTGTGGTGCTGGCAGGGGGGACAAATGCAGCAATCCCACTCCCACAGCTCTTACATGGTGATTATAAGCTGATAAATGTTAATTGTGGGGGTTTGGAATTACTAAGATTCCAATCCTGCAGACAACTACCAGTAAAAGGACTTTTTCCTGTGAGTGCACCTTCTGAATTGCTAAGATTCTTCTCGGTTACTGCTATACTGGCTTGAGGGTTGTCCTCAAGTTATGACATGTTGCCTCTGTAGAAGGAGATGTTGATTGTCAGACCATACCATTAAAGAAAAGAAGCTTGCTTTTATCTCTGGAAGAAAAGGCACACCTTAAGGGCCTTTGCGCCTTTTACAGTAATAGAAGTTGTAGTTAGGAGTGTTAAAAGCAAAACACAAAATAACAAAAAATCCATAAAATGAGCAGTGTGTGGTGTAAGGTGAACAATGAATTTAAACTCTTTAGTCAACTGCAGATAAGAGGTTGGGGAGAGAACTGCAGGGGAAGAATACCATGTTAGTCGTGAAATTGATACCCATAGGTGATATTTGTCTTTTATCTTTAGATTCCCCATTTGTTCGATTCTGCAGTGTTGTTAAGTGTCAAAATCAATGCCATAACATATTTCCCAAACAGCATAAAACCCCAATTAGTATTTCAAAGTGACTGCTGATGTGAAAATCCTGTATTCTCTTGATGTTGCTGCTTGGCACTGCTACCGACTGGGTAGTGAAGCGGCTAACAAATATTGGCATGGGTAAGTGGCAAGTGTCACTGAAGACCTAGATTTTGCTTGTAGAGCAAACATCCACAACAGATGGAAAGATCCAACCTGGCAGGCCAAGCAAGGCTTGAAATCAGTTATGCCAAAATAAATGTAGATGAAACATTATTGTGTGGAAATAAAGTAGAGGATGAAAGTAATTAAGAAAGAAAATAATTTACTTACTTCACAGCTGTACCTTACCAACCAATGGAGAGTCTAGGGGAAAATATTTTTAAGAAAAACAAAAGATCCATGTCTTTCTAACTTAGTATAAACATGACTGCTGCATATCTGGGATTTCAATTGCAAAGTTAATAATTTTCAATTCATATACAATCTCTGTTAACATCTCTCTAAAATGTTTCTGATCCTAATTTATTTAAGTACTGATGAAAGCTTCTGGACCCTGGTTGGAGAGAGCTTGTCTTCATCAAGTCAAAAGCTGCGATGGATAAATTTGGCACTTATACACTAGCTACAATTTTTAGGTGGAAGGCCATAAAGTAGAAAGCATTTGGGATGAGAGAATGAACACCTTGTAAAGAGGCCAAACCAGCCAGCTCAGCTGTACAGTGTAGATAAAAGAAGGTGAATATAAAAGAACTAGAAGAAAATGCTGTCTAAGATACCATTGTCAGTGTGGAAAGGATTAAATAAAATGGATACATGTGCATTTATCATCATCATCATCATCACCATCTAACTTGCAGAGGCACATCCTATAGCTATCCCTTTAAGTTAACTCAAGGAAGTAGCCTACATGTCCTTTGTGCAGGGATGTACGTAGGTGCTATTGCTTCATCAGGAGATTTCTGCATGCCTGTATAAGCTCTGATCTCTACTTCTGCTTGAAGGATTGTTACTACAAAAGGCCTGTGGACCACTGATCATGCTGGTTTGTTTTCCTCCTGAGGATAAAGACTTTCTTGTTTTGACTTTTAGTTTGAAATTTCAGAATGACCAAATGGGGCTGCGTGAGAGAGGGCTCTTAGCTGACAAAAACTATGGATAATTATCACATTTGAAAAGCATTTTCGTGGGGCTCATAAATAGAATCTTGGAAAAAACATAGGCTGGGAGGGATGTTTTTTATTTACATTGGAGTCCCATGAGAGTTGTGCCAGATAGGCTAAGGTCCCATCCTGGTCTCATTATCCTTAATGATAAAATGGTTAATTATGTCACCACTGACTGTGTCTATCATATTCCTAGAATCATCTGGATTCCTCTCATAATTTCATCTCAGATCCTGAGACCAAGCTGTGGGCAACCTTATCACTTGGCAAAGTTCAAAGAAACTGAGGCTGATTATAACTCAGTATAAATCATATAACACCTCACAGGAACAGACTCACCAGAATTATTTAAAGAAATTTTTGTATCACCGTGTCCTATGGTAGGAAGTCAAACCATTCACTAAGAATTCTTTGGAAAGAGCATATCGCAATGTGACAGACCACACAATGAGATAAGATGACATCAGTTAATTAGATGAGTTACATGTTAACCCCACAACTCTGCATTAAGAGTCTTGGCCTTGCTACTCTGACAAAGACAAATCAGAATATGTATCAGAATATTTGCAAAGGAATAAAGTCAAATCCCTGCAAGAGCTCTGAACAGAGTATTTCTTCACCTATTGGTTTCTAAAGTGTTTTAAGTTTCTACCACTCACTGACTTTATTTTCCTGCTAGGTTTTGAAACTTTCCAATGGCAAAAAGTTAAAAACAGGACTTCACACCACAGGCACAAAATCAAACCAGCAAGCCCCTGAAAAAACAACCACCAAAACCCCCAGGTAGCAATGGTACTTATCCATTTCTTCTCCTCACAATTTGAGTAGAGGGAAAAATACAAGTTTGATACCATATCCAACCACTTCAACCACTTACCTCTTTACTAAAAGCTAAAACTTCTTCAAAATAAAAAACATATCCAGCATCTGCTCTTCCTCTCT
Organism: Falco peregrinus; assembly: GCF_023634155.1. Lineage (NCBI taxonomy): Eukaryota > Metazoa > Chordata > Aves > Falconiformes > Falconidae > Falco > Falco peregrinus. The sequence goes on from NC_073727.1 coordinate 36,344,585, forward strand.
TCTTCAGGAGATGCGCTGAGCATCCTCTAAAGCAAGCTTCTCCAGGCCATACTGAGGACCACAGGATACTGGTGGTGTGGATAACCTCCCATTTCGTTTGTGGAACAAACAGGGGCAACCACAGCAACTTCTCCAATGGAAAAGTAATATTAAAAAAATATTTAGTCATTCCTAACTGTTCCAGCTGTGGTTCTGGCCTTCAGTTTCTCTGTGAGGACACTGAATACAAGAGGCAGTTAAGATACTTATTTCTGTCCTGTTCCAAGTGCTTACATAAGATTCCTGACTTTTCTTTTCCTGGCTATTCCTCCAAGTATCTGGGAGCAAGAAAGCAGCACTACGCATCCTACCAGCTGTATACAGACCATTAGAAAACTGCCTGCTGATCCCATCTTGGAGATCGCTGCTATGAAAAACACCAAAGCTCTGTGTCTGTAACTGTAATAATAAATCCACTTCATTTGTTCGTGACATAAAACTTATCCAATAGTTCAAGCTTATCGATAGCTTACCCCACTGCTATGAAGATCCAGATATTTACAGAAATAACTTTTTTCATAGCAGTACTTCTGTGACAACCTAACTCCTCCTCATGATGTGACTCCATTCCCACATTTGTGTAAGCCTTTCACAGAGCAAAGAAAATAAAATTAATAGGGAATGCTTTTAAAGAAGTTGAAGAAGAAAGAAATATTCAGGTTGGTGTTAGTATTTAAAAATAATGTAAAGTTCCCGCATAAGCAAGGGGTTTATTTTTATTCATAAAAATGTGTCACTGGAAGTGTAGCATGTTATGTGTGTTTTGTGACACTTCATCACAACTAAGAGATAATTTCTTCTTCCAAATAACTTTTTTTCTCAGTACAGTCCCACAGTTCCTCTCTTAGTTTATCCACATATTTTTCTACAATTATGTGTGTTTTTGTAAGCAGACATTCCCAGTATCTCTGAACTTGTTTCCCAGGGTATGACCCAATCATTAAGGCTGAACCGGTCAAAGCGATTTAACATACAAGGATTTCAGGTAGGGTGTAACCGGAGGAGGGAATGCAGCCCACCCAAGTCTGAGGCTGTGAATGCCAAGTTTAACTAAATCTACGAGTAGGCTTTTTCCCTTTAACACACACCCCCCACCCCCCCACCCCCACCAAAACATATAATCAAAAGGTGAAGAGTTCAGTTACGGAACAAACAGGACCTCTTTAAAAATATGTAGCTGGCTATAGCCAAAGACAAACTATGATGTCATTGGGTGGGAACTTCCCCTCACTGTATGCGAGCAGCACTGGAGTGATGTGATGCAAGATGTGAATAAAATCACAGGGGTAATTTTAATATAGTCTGGGATTTAGTTGTTACAACTAATCTGCAGTATCAGTGATTTTCTGTTTTATACCTTTGACTGCTGTTCATCTGCCATAAGTTGGGGGCCATGCAATTTTCCATTCCTAGCCATGCTACTCTCATACGCAGACTGAAAGCTAATCTGATTTGCAAAGCTGTCATTCACAGCATCGATTAGGTGGTAGATAATGGTATTAATGCAATCATTAAATGGCAAGCAGCTTTTGCAATGTTTTCTTTGGAGAGCTTGTGGGCCCCCATCTATATTACAGCCACGGCTGATTCGGGGAACTTGGCTATTGACAAGTTACCCTATAACTGAGGTTTAATGTTTGTATTGATGGGCCCAAGGTTGCTAAGACCTCAGTCCTGCAGACCTTTAGGTACACAGTTCATATTTTTTGTCTGTTTGCAGAGCTAGAAACTAGTTTTGCCCACAAGACATTTCCCAAGCATCCAGTTAGGCGTAGATACCTTTATAGCAAATTCCTTAAGAACAGGCCATGTGTGCTGCTGCCAGAAAATATGTCAGGAAAATTATTTGAAAGAAAAAGTTATACTTGCATTGATATTTCTGATTCTCACTATCCCATGCAAGACTTTAATGATGATAAGAGAAACAACAGCTAAATCCTCGCTTCACTGCATCGCTAAAAAACAACCCCTTTTGACAGGAATGGGGCCTGAATTTTACCCTGTATATTTTACACTAAAATAAGGCTAGCAGTGTGAATCAACTCTTTTACTTTTGAGAGCTTAGATCAAAATAAGTTGAAGATGCAAATTAGCTTGCTGGTTTTTTCTTACTACTATATGGGTATTTGTAACATTACACCTTCACACAGTGTTTTGTTATGGAAAGATCAGGATTGACTATTACAAGTTTTCTTGATCTGTGATGAATTACATTAGTGTATATGTCTGAGAGACATCCAGATAAAACATCCATCTCTTTTACATTTTGCCATTCCCAGGAAGAATGGAATGACTATTTCATTTTTAATCAATTTGAGTTTACAATTTCACTTACATGATTACTTTTTCTCTTATTAATCACACTCAAGAAAAAAACAGTGGATAACAGCTTCACAATTGGCATTGATTTTCAAAGAAATCTATTGCCAGTTTTCAAGTACTATGTTCACAGAGGTCAATAAACTCAAAATGTACAGACTCATTTTTTGAGACTACAGAGTGCTGAAGGGGAAAATGTGCATCTCAAAAAGCTAATCTCTTTAAAATCATCCATCTCAAGTGTTTGCCTCAGGTCTTTTTTTAGCATTAAAAAAGTGTACCGTGTATAGCCATGACATTGCCAAGACATTTGTGATGTTTTGTATCAAAAATAATGAATATCCTGATTTTCAGATAATTGAAAATTTGCCTGACCCAAAGCCAAAAGCTTCACACTCTTCTTATTTCCAATATGGATTATTCATTTTGTTTCTTGAAAGGAAGAATCAACAATGAATATCAATATTGGGTCCAGTTATTAAATTTCTTTGATATTGCATGTATTCATAAAATGTTTAATCGACATGGTCACTGTACTAATATTGTATCATTATACTAATTTTGATTATTATCCATATGGCTCAGCATTATTTCAGTTTTATACAAGTAAAAGCATCCTTCACTCTTAAAAACGTATGTGGCTGATTGTATTGTTAGTGAGAAACATGGTTATCATGTATGCAATTTTAGATTAATGTGAATTAGGTAGCAAGATTGTCCTTTTGGTTAGTGGTAATAGCCATTATATATATAAAATCAAAGACTAATAGCAACACAAAATATTTGTTTATGTCACTACTGTTTTGCTCAGAAAGTCTCAGAAACTTACTTTTGCATTCAAGGTCTGACTTGCACACACAGAGTAACATATATCCATGCAAGGTGTGCTCAGAGCAGGTTCGCGTTTCTTGCCAATTCCGCATGCACAAACTTCACTGTAAATTGATTTGATGTGTCTGCACAGCAGATGTGTGCTAAGTATTTAAACTGATTCCAGGGAGACCTCTAGTGCAATTCTCTGTTTGGAGTAGGCCTACTACAGCTTTTGATAAAGAAGCGGTAGCAACATCAGCATTGCTTGTAAAGTCCTTTGGAGCCAAGCAGAACAGTGGTGCCCCTTGCAGCTCCTTCCACTGACTCACCATGCTACCGAGATGGAGACATGGCTGACTTCCCCTCAAATGCCCTCCCAGTCCATAATCCACAAACCCCACTAAGCTGCACTGGGGCTTCCCTGCATTATTGTGGATTAGCGATGTTCTGTTGTATCATATAGCGTATTTATGCACTGTTTGCAGACCCTATACAATTTAACTCATGGCAAGCATTGGTCTGTAATCTCATGTACTGTCAAACTTGTTTAAGGCAGGTATAAAAAAAAAAAAAAACCTGTAAAAAATTACACATAAATAATGTTATGCTTACTCTACAGTAGAGTTTTATACAGCATACTGCATGTATACTTTATAGCCAAACATTTTTCACTGCCTTGGAAATGGAGATTAAATATCTGTTGGTGCTTTCAGCCATTCCTTTGCACAATGGCAGTCTCTCACAAATCTGTCAGGAGGCAGTGGTGTTCAGAGACTTCACCTGGATTCCCCTATACTCCACAACTCTTTTCTAGCAGCTTGGCTTACAGCCTAGCAGCATTACTTACTCTCCCTCTCTCAAATAAAATCACTAAGCCTCTATCCTACAGGAAGCCTGACAGTCAGCCTTCCCGCTTCTGCAGCCTTCAGTCACCCTGTTTTTGTAAGGTGTACTAGTAGCCTTCTGCCAGGTATGGCTCTGTTGAAAAGTGGTTCTGACATTCAAAAGGAGGAGCAATTTACAGGACCCACTGAGTTCCTTTAATCTCACCATCTGTTGGCTCTCTTTCCTACCCATCACTATCATATTGTCTCTTTTTCTTTACTTTCCTGTAGTGAGCCAGAGGGCAAGGTGCTGTAGGCAAGATCAGGGGAACTGGGAGAATCGGGAAGAGTCCTTTGCCAGGCTCCTCAAGGTTCTTCTTGTCTTAGTGTGCAAGATGGCCAGCACCCAGGGTATTGGTGGCCCCTTTCCCCTGGTTTCCACTCCAACAGTCCACAGTCTCACTGTGCATAGCTGCCACAGGAAGTAGCCATTGCAAATACAAAAATATACCCACAGGCCCTACAGAAGGACGGCAGCAGTGAACTGTTTCCTCTTGTTCAGTAAGAAGGGCTGGAGCAAGCAGTGGAGTGTGAAGAGCAAGACCCAGAGAGAAGTAATGGGGGGCTGCAGAAGGACAGGGCTGGGGGTGACTATGTAGGGAGAAAGGGTAACTTCCTAAGAGTCTGCTAACAGCACGTGGAGATGCACACTAACAGTTCTGCATACTTCCAAACACTCACATTGCAAATCCTCTTAAGTTCTTCTTTTCAGAATAGAAAAACTACAGCTGGAGTTGCTGGGTAAAGTCATGTCCGTTCATCGCCTCAGGGCTCAGCCAGGGCACCCCACATGAAACACTGTTCTTTTTAAAACTCGGACCTCACTCAGCATCACCTGTCATCTGCAGCATCTTCCCTTTCTTCCTTTTCCTGTATGACTTGCTGCAAGACCCTGTATTCAATCTCTACTCTCTGTTATAGCTTCAGCAGAGTGATAAAATGTGGCAGGGACAAGGGGTAGGGAAGGTTCTGATGCTACTGAGAAGGTGAAAGCCTGAGTTGTATGGAAGTCATATGTCCTAAGTCACATTTTTTGTGACAATGAACTACTGACTACTGCCGTAGTCTTCAGCTCTAACACTAATATCACTATGGACAAATTGCTGCTATTTCTATGTACTAGCTTATTTCCTTCTCTAGGTACTCTGGTGGCTTCCCATGCTTTATGTGCCATTTTTTACAAACAGACAATACAGAGCCAAAAAAAAAAAAAAGTCTTCTCTCCTAATGTGGATTAAATAGTGAGTTTCCTCTTCAGTCCACTTTATCCTTTTACTAGGATTGTAACTACTGTGAGGGCAGGAAAGTCACGTCAGATGAGTTTTGTGGTCTGTGAATCTCTGAACTACTTCCATCAGAGCATCTGGGGTTGTTACCTGACTCTCTCTTCTCCCTTTCCCACTCCATCAGGTGGCTTTTTTATGGTGCACAACTGTCATGGAAAGCTGGCCTCTCAAATAAAAACTGTATCCAGGACAACCTGCATACAGTAATGACAGCACTGAACTGTATTCTCTGCTCTCTGAAAAATGTAAAGGTTTAGTCAGGGGATGTGGAAGCAATGCCAGTAACACTGACTGAAATTATTATCCTTCTTGAACCATTTTTTTTTCCTGTTGACTTGAAGCAATCTTGGGGAGGCTTCTGTAACTTGCATTTCTGTTGAAATTGGTACTAGATGCAGCATTTATCAGTGTTTCTGAGGAAATTTCTAGGCAAACTGAACTGTAAATTGGCTATATGTATGACTGTGTCGTACTCTAAGAAATCACACACTTTAAAGAAGCAGTGGGAACACTCTTCACATGACACACAAAAAATCTCTTATGATTTAAATGTGAACAGACTATGTGTCTTTGCCATGTTAGCTCAATAATCCAAACTTCCCTGGGGCGAGTTGCCTGTGTGTCTAAACAACACACATCTGTTCTTTTTTACCACTTGTTTACATGTTCTTCCTCTCCATGTGCCTGCACCATCCTCATTTTAAAGACATTCTTTAATGCTTTGTTTGTTTCTTACATATATTTCATAACTGCATGCTGTAACAGCAGTATGTGTTGAGTGCTGGTTTTATACAATTTATGACCCAGCGTTTGTTTTTTTAATATACTAGTGTGCATTAAGAATAACTCCATGAAGTCATTCAAGGTTAAAATCAGGCTTTCTGGCTTCAGGCTGACTGTGCAGCATCGCAAAATACCACATAGCACGGTAATGTAACTAATGAATCTACAATAATACATACTATAATACATACTATAATACAGAGTAAGGGATTTAGGGTAGGAGAAAAAATGTAACTAAAATTTGCAATTTAATAGTGATATTCAAAACATTAATATATTTTTACTAAGCATAAGAGGAAAAATACACATTGAATTAAGAAAATACATTATTGTTTTTTAAATAATGACTTTTATCTGTTTTCTGTTCTCAGGTGTTAAACAGCCTGATTTTCAGAAATGCTGAGCAAATAATTATTCAGTAGTGATAAAAAATAGTGCTGAATAGGTAGATTCTATGAACTCCACCATCTTTGCAACATTAGTATAATGCTGTACAATTAATAGGACAATGAAGATGCTCATTTTACCCTAAGGATGGAGTAAAACATTGATGCTGTTTGAAAACTGTTGCTAGAGCAGCCCAGTTCTGAGAATTGGCTTACAAACCTTTTTGCTTAATATTATTTTGTGTTTTCTCTTTACTATTTAAAATGTTCTACAATTAATAAGCCAGATAAACAGGCTGAAGTGGGTTGTTTGTATCTTTACTGAAATGACAATTGGTGCTACCAAAACAAAGCACTCAGCACAGGACTTGTTTACATGTTTAGTCTGCTTGCTTATCATATTTGAGTGCTGATTACTGCTGCCTCAGTCTCTTTTTCCAGAGTCTCTGGTTGCAAGCCTGGAGTGCAGCCTACAGTGTGGGTTTTTATAAAAGGGTTAGAAATAAAAGTAAAATTCACAGAGAAATATTTTCCTGTTTCTATGTAGAAATTGCAGCAATGAAGCATACAAAAAAATCTATGACATTAGGAATGGGCACATCTGACATTTCATTCCTATAAAATGCACCCACAGATTAACAATGCATTATTCAGAAGGGAAGCCAAGGATTTTCAACGTATAAACGCAAACCAAAAAGTATTCCTGTACATAAATGGATATTGCTGTAGGAAAAAAAGGTTTCTGCTATTAATATGTTGGTATTACAGACTCTTAAAATTGGCAGAAGATCGGTGTAGAATTAAAAATCAAAACCTAAGGAACTCACTGAGATCATTATTCTGCTTCTTAGGCTTTTTTTTCTCTTTGTAAAGTAACTTAGCAATGCACATCTCTCTCCTATTTGTGATGGCTATAAAGAAACAAAAATATTTTTTAAATGTGTATAAATACTATTACATAATGCCACGTTGATCTCTGATTATTGTAAAAGCAATTATTTCCTTTGGACAAAACCCTCTGTTCATTAGCACTGAATGGTATTTATCAGTCTTTTTCCTGTTTAGATAATTTGTTCAGTGTTGATACATTTAAAAACATTCAATTGGTTGGAATAGTATCTGCAGCTTCCCATCAAAAGAGTGATGGCAGTAGCTGTGGGTCTAAATCTCAAAGCACCACTCTGTAGACTTCCTAAGTGATTAGTACAGAGTATTATCACTTTCCACCATCTGGCTATCTAGTATGGAAACAATATTAAAGGAATCAGAAGACGTATACAGGTTTCAACACTTTGGACATACAGTGTTTCACAGCAAAAATGTGGAAGCTGCGTTTAAAACAAGAGATATGTTCAAACATTTAAAAAAACCTATTTGCAGAGAATATGCCTGTCCTCCCTCATTTTAATTACTTGCAAGTATACAAAGCCATACATATGTGCACCAAGATAATACAGCTTAGCACATATACGCGGGCTGCATGTTTAGCATGCTAGGCGTGAAATCTGTTTAAATTAAGAGTCTCATTCTGGTTTTGATGTCACTACAATTAGTTGATGTGTTGGATGGATTCTGAGGCTTTCCTTCATCTAAGCTTTAAAGGTTTTGAAGTTAAATGCTTTGGATAAAGCTGAATTAAAGAATCATCAGAAATTTCTGTGTTAAAGCCTCACAATCCAATACATAAAAACTCTTGTAATTCAGTGTACTGTATATCTTTGTGTATAAAAATATCCCTTTATAAGGAAGAACAAAAGATACGCTTCTCCACTCCAGGAACATTACATGGAATAAAGAGCCTCTGAAAACCTCCAAAGCACAGAATGCAAGCTTGTGCTGCCAGACAAAAGTGAAAGCCTATCCTGTTTTCTCTCTCCCTGATGTAGTTGCTGTGTCAGATGAGGGCATCAGGGCAGATTCAAAAGTCAGAATGAAGAAAAGAGAAAGAAACAGTGCAGCGAGAAGTGTGGTAAATTCAGTCCTAGCAACACCTAGGTTTTCCCTGTGCAAGCCCAGCTTTAGGCTTTTTAATTTGTTTGTTTGTTTTGCAGAAGTGCAGATGAAGGTGGCAATTTAAAATGGGCTATCAGATTCCAGTCAATTCGTAGGTGTTACACTCCAGGGTACTGGGAGCCCTGTATCCGGTAAAGAGGAAAGCGGGAAAAAAAAAGAGGTCTTTTCTCCTGTTTCTGTTTAGGAAGTGATTTCTTTACTTCTTTTTTAATGGTTTTATTTTTACCTCATAATGAAAATCAGTTTCTTTGCATTGCTAGAGAATCCTGAGCTTGTGGGCTTTCAACTGCACACATGTCAGAAAAGTTCACTAGCCGTTAATGAGGAAACAACAAATGTTTTGCTGAGCAGCATAACTAGCAGAGTCTGTTTTGGTAAAGATCTGTGTCTTTTGAGCCTGAAATCTCCTTCCTCACTGCAGTGATCTTAGGTCCTCCTCTGTCTTCTGTGGCACCTGCCCTAGACAAGGGAGCGTGCGCTGCAGCTAACCTAGAGAAAGGACGGTAGTGGAGCTGAGCCTACCTTTCCCTCTGCTACAGAATTATTTTCCTTTCTCTTCTAGCCAACTGTGGGGTTTTTTTACAAAGCTTGTAAGATGTTAATTGTTTTTAAGATCACTGTCCTCTAGGACATATGCCTGAAATTGGTCAGTGACTTCAAAAGCTAAAGGGCAATGGCTGACAGCACAGTCGCATGTGCCTTAAGAAACCAGTCTACCAAATTGCTTCCAGTATGGGGTCTTACATTTTGTATTCTCAGTACTTTTGGCCACAGTTCTCAGAGAATTGGTTATGTTATCCATGATAGCCAAGGAGTGTAATAAGTAAAAACCTATCAAGCACCATCTTCTTACCCAAAATTTCAACTTCTCTTTCTTCTCCATGTATCATGAAAAGAACATGGCATCTTTTCACATTGTGTACAAGCTAACTTACACATGAAGGCTGCAGATCCATGCAGCACTGCTTTTGTAGCAAAGCCAGCTCAGGCCAAGTCAAGTTGATGGTCTCTCTTCTGCTGCTCCCAATCTGATCAAATCTGCATTGCACTTTGCATCCGTATCAATTGTGTGAACAGAGCTGTCTGTGGACGCTAGGGTAAGGTGGCTTGCTAAAATGACTGTGACTTTAAAAAAAAAAACCAAATGAATTTTTTTACGGTATTGTTAATCCAAATTTTTCCAATGTACTCATTCTCATCTCTTCCACTTTAGTGGTGCAGGGGCAAATGTGCACAGCTGCCGTGGGGAAAAGAGCTAGGAGATGAGTCTTAAAGTGGATCTGCTAACAAAGGGGAATTAATTTTGCGTTGCCCCTGAAGTGTGAAATTCCGTCCTAACTGAAGATTCTAGAAAGTTTGTCTTTTACTGCAGAGTGGATAGAATTTCATCTTGTGCAGCCACAGTACAAGGGCAAGAATCCAGGCCCTACCGACATCAGGAGTAAAATATCCCATGAATTCAACATCTTGGCACTGAATAAACTCCAATAGTTGTGACTGTACTAGGACAGCAGTAAAACCTGTGAAACATTATCTGTGGGTAGAATCTCCCCTGCCATTACGAATTCCAATCATTAACTATGGAAAAAGAATTGTTAAAGGACCAAAAGATAAAAGCAGTATTGCTCCAGACTTAACTGTCCTGATCTTTTCATAATTAGTTAGGTTACAAAAAACTTTTAATTTTACTGTGCCTACATTTACATTCATAGTTTAGACAAACATTTTATGCAAGTATTTAAACTTTCCTGGTGTGATTTTTTTTAAAGCAGTGTCAATTAATACAGATTGTGATCTGTTTCCCATAAAACTGTCATTAACAGTGCAGCCAGAGATATGAACACGAGAAACATAAACAGTTTGGCAGTATTAAACCTGTGATTTTCAGATATGAAAGAAAAAAATGTGGTGCTGATAGGATATACAAGGAGAGACAAAAAGAATTGTCAGCCTCTGTGCACAGGGTTCAGCCAGCTCCTAATGACCTTCCATGGGCTGGTTCATAATGTACAGGACCTGCTCATGAAGTCCTAATTCTGGCAATTTATTTTTTTTTTCCCTGAGTAAGGAGAGTAGAACAATCCTCACAGTAAACACTCATTGACAAGGTATATGACAACTAGCACAAGATAGCTTTTGGTAAGGAAAAATACATTAAATACATTTTCCAAACAACTTATTTAGATACTTTATCTTCTGGTTTATACCCAGATATTTCAATATAGTCAAGAAACTGTAATAAGCTAAATCAGTGAAAGGTATTTGCTCTCTACTTCTACTAATTGTTAGACATGTATAGTCTATGGCTGAAAGCAGGAACACAACAGCAACAGTGTTTTTTTCTGATCCTAAGGGGACAGTATTTTTGGCAGAAATTGCCCTGATATTCCAAACCCTACTGTCTCCTTTCAGTATGCTAGTAGTTTCATAGCAACTATTTAGCAAGAAGCAGAGGGATTTAACCATCCTTTGCCAGCAAGAGGAGAATCACACAAAAAAAAATATGTGTGCAGCATAATCACACTAAGTATATGCCCCTTTTTGTCTGCAAAAGGCTTAGTAAAGATTCAAGTGTCCTCATTGTAGAAAGGCACTATACACATTTCCTCTTTTATGGTGTAAATCAGGGAAAGAATATGAAAATGCCCCTTTCAAAAAAGCAGATTTAAATAAAATATAAAGGACATTATCATTCCTTAGATAATTCCTTCTGGTACAGATTTTATTACAGCTTTACATCCTGGATTTCCACCAACATAGATGTCATCTCATGTAATTAAACTGTCCAACAGTACTGGATGCAATGAGTCACTCAGAAATCAACATTAGGAAATATACTTGGATGAAAGTGAACTTTTCAAGTAATAGTACTTTAAAAGATTCAGGAATAGGTATTTGCAGGAAGATGTGCCTTTTGTGGCATACAATTTACTGGAATTCTTATGGGTTCTTTTTGAAGTGTTCTGCCAGTAATTTAAAATGAGATTTTTTTAAAAAAAAGGTTAACACAGGGATATCACACTTTTGTCAAGGCTTGAACTGATGGTACTTATCACACAAACAAGAAGTTTTCTTTTCCAGATTTCATTAGACAGATTTTTGTTGTTGGTTGGTTTTTTTTAGTTTTAAAGCAGACAAGCTCCATCTGAGATAGATAGACTGGGATATATACAAGCGAGCCATAAGACAAGCGTTAAACGGATTAGAAGATTGTCTTAGTGCATTACTAGCTCAGCAGTTGTAAGGATTGATGTTGTTTGGGATTTTCTTTTGCCAGTATCATAGTAAGTAACAGTTTAAAGAAGAACAGCAAAGTAGTTTTGCTGATGCTAACAGTAATATTTTTTTTTTCAAACAGGAGTGTAGAAAGAAACATGGATTCTCTGTCTGCACAGTACTAATGTAATGATGTGCATAGATATTTGAGCTGCTTCTGAATGAGTTAACATCACACTGGAAGCAGAACAAATTCATTAGTGCAGTATTCTCTTCGGGCTGTTTACCCGGCTAAGAAGTACAATATATTCATCCAGATGTACAGCCACAATAATACAGCCGTCCAGTTTCCAGTACCCAAGACTAGTTGTTAGGATCTGGACTGTTATCTTGAGCTATGCGGGCACAAGTGATAGCTCCTCTTTAGAAATTAAGTAACAAACCTTTCAGAAAAAGAAAGCAACCTTCTCAGTTTTAAACAAAAGATAGTTAAGGCAGGCATCAAAGATACCAATGAAAGTCACAACACCCAAGTTGTTTGCTAAAATACAGAAGCTGTGGAGGAAATTAAATGTAAGTGACATTGCTGAAGTTGAAGTTATAGAAAAATTATCTTTCTGAAGATTTTCCAAATTACGGCACAGGAGAAATAAATTGCATTTGCCAAGGCCACAAAGAAATATGTTTCAATTCTTGAGATGTAAGGTGAAGGTCCGGACAAGAATTTCAATAGTAAGCATTCTAGGCTATGTTGACAAGACTATATCAGATAAAAAGTTAACTTCTGGGTAACACATAACAGATTGAGAGAAACGCTTTGAGAGGTTTGAGAGGTGAAGGAGTAAGACAAATCCTCCAAAGGCAATGTTGAAAAATAGGAGAATCATAAATCAATATTGTCATAAAAAACGAAGTGAGACAAGATTTCAGTGAGAGAAATCTAATCATATGATTTGAAATATGTCAACTAGCCACTAAGAATAATGATGGAGTCTTGTTTTTGGGACTTGGGTCACGTGAGACTTGGGTGAGAATAGTTTCAGGTGTAAGGCAGAAACTGGACTGTAGAACATGCACTTTTAGAAAAATGTAGACAGCAAATGTAAACAGTGTATTGACTGAGGCCAGAGCTGAATGGGTAGGACATGCAACATCTAGAAAACAAAGTACGTACAGACTTACTATCAAAGGGACAAAGGCCCCTTAGGTTGCCTGTTATCATGGGAAGTCAGTGAGCACCATCTAATCACTCTCTCTTACTCTGAAATCTCCCCGATTATCATACATGGATAAGACAAGTCAGCTGTCAGTGGTACTTTCCATGAGTCTCTGGAGTCCTCCAAATATACGTAATTGGTAATGTCTGCTGTAGATCCACACACAGATTTGACAAAAGTACAGCTCAACATTTCCTTTGGCAGTTCAGTTTGCTTTTCTTCCCTCTTGTTCTTCTGCTGGTCCTGCTCATCTTCAATTAAGGGAACAGGTCCTGACCATATTACACCACTGCAGGGATCCTATTATTGCCTTCCTAACTGTCCAAAAAGTACAAAGCCACCTTTTTGCAGGTATGATTTCACCCTTTTTGAAGGTCTTCATGCAGCTTACCTGTCTCAGCCAGCTATGCTGTGAAGAAGGCTGTTCTTAGGATTGCAGGTACCATTGTGCCAAGACACAGCAGAAAGACAACTACATGTCCCATGGTACTATTTATCTACTAATTTCAATTTGCCTGTTACTTGCAATTTTGATGCTTATCTGTTTTGCTCAACATAATGAAGTTTTTAGGACCCAGTGCAAATTAGAAAGAAAGCAGTCATGTCACAATACTATGTTACATGAGAAGGTATCATACCATTTAGTCAAAACTGAATGCAAGCATATCTGACACTGAAATATTTTCAACCAAGTATGAATTATGTGTCAAAAAAATTCATTGATTCTCTGGCTGCCCACTGAATGTGCAGTTCTTGACAGAGTGTATTTTATGTACATCTGAGCTCATTCCTTTCAGTTTTTCACAACATGTAAGCCACCTTTCATGACTTTTAAGCTGCAGATTTAATTTCTTACACAGAAGCAAGTCTAGCAAATTATACTCTTAAAATGAGAATCACCCAGGAACTGATTAAAAATAAAGACTTTTTCTCTGCTACATGGGTACAAGTTCTTGTGGTAAGTCCAAATAGCTGTTGTGATCAGATCAAATTCTTCTGGAGCCATAGGGAGATGCTTTTTCCCACCCTCTCCTCACTTTATACTAACCGCATTAAACAGCTGTTCGTCCACTTTCGAAGAAACACGGTAATGGACATATGCTGGCTTATGGAGACAGACTGGATGCCTGACAAAATGGTCCAAATCTGATCCTTTCGATAGGAGTGCTAAAAACGCTGTTCTAACCTGGACTGAAAGTCAGATTTACCAGTGGAAATGTAAATGGTTTCCTCCCTTTCAGTTATTGCAGCGTATTTAGTGCTGCAATGTGAATTGAAAGAGGCTCAGCAAAAGCCTGCAGGATTGAAAAAGAACTGTGAGAGATCAACTGTTGAAGTACATAGCAATGTGCTAAGCTGGAGAATTAAAACTTGTCTCTTTCCCCATTAGCCAAAACATGTTTAGTTGTCTCTGTTTAGTTGTATTTGTTTCCTTGTTTATGTTTTGTCATAATACTAGAATATTTTACATTTGAAAAATACTAGAATTTGTCATAATACTAGAATATTTTACTTGATGTAAGTCAAAATGATGACTGTAAATAAGGGAGCTTTAAATTGGTTTATCCATGTGACTTGATACACTAAAACCTTGAGCCTCAAGAAGAGGATCAGGAAACTCCACCGTCAGCAAAGAGATGGCGAATACCCTCAGAGCACTACAAACAGCCTGATCCAATAACTTTAAGAGATTTTAGTGACAGAAACTGGATGCCAGATCACATTGCTTCAAGCGTGAGTGGTGGCTGAAACAATGTTAGAACTGAGATCTCTCATTTCTATTTAGGTCAGGTACCCTATTCTTCTTCAAACAATAAGCTGCTGTTTTCCTGAATAGCTCGTAGAAAAGGCATTTTGAACATCACTCTTTTTTTGGTTTACATTTTTGGTTAAATATGAACAGCCATCTTAAAAGACTGCTGATTGTGAAAGCAGTGGGTGGGATTTTTTGAGCACTTAGGCCCAGCAATACCAGGGGTAAATCAATTTCAAAATTCATGTGAAACATAAAACACTGCTTAATTATTTCTTCCTAGGTAAGCTCTAACTTGGCAGAGTCCCAAAACCTACACTGCGTGAAGTTTTCTGAGCACTTGAGCTTTGCAGCATTAGCCATAGCCATCATCAGGTTCTTCGAATTGGATGAGGGTTAGTATAACTTTTGAAAAAGGCTGGTTTGACACAAGTGATTCCAGTTAGAGAGTAGATATTCAATTTAATTTTCTGAGCTCCAAAAGGCTTTGCCAGAGTCTGAAATATTGGGCCAGAGCACAAAGCTTTTTTCCTAAGTCTGAACCAGGCAATCACAAAATTCAGGCCTTGATCCATTTCACCCAACTTGAGCCTTCTAATCAAAGTGCCTAAGCAGGACACAAGCCTAGTTGTCCTCGCCATCTCTGTTCGTGGAAAGAGAAGAGCAACTCTAAACCAATTCCTATTTATCAGGTGAATTACAGTTTCCTTCTGCAAAAGCCTCTGTCTTTATTGACTGGGGAAGAGTCCCAGAGCAGGTACATTCACATCTTAGGCTAAATGAACAACTGGCTGCAGCTCTGGTAGCGCTTGTGAACGAATGTCTCAGCTGCTCTCAGGAAGAAAGGCAGGCACACACCAGAAATGCGTGCAGAGGTAAGAGTGGTGACCTGAACTTCAGGAAGGACTATGCAGTAAGAAGCCTAGATTTGTTCCTTTTTAATTGGACTTTGTGCTCTGCAAACGTGCATGAAAGATACTGCCCATATTTAACAGACATCCTAACTTTAGAAAAAGTCCATAGATAAAAAAGAGGAGAAAAGATAGAAGGCCACACAAGAAACCTGCACAGCAGTGACAAACACATAGCATGTTTGTGCAGCACCTGGAGCTCGGGAAGGTGAGGAGGCCAGATCTAAAAAAGAAGCTTGCAGCTGAAGGGAGAGACAGACAGAAGAACAAGAGGGGAGAGGAGAGTAAGAAACACAACAGATAGGCAGCTGAGAATCAAGATTTTTCAGTTTAGTCAGTAAATACGTATTTCCCCCACCCACATCTGGAATAATATGAATTTTGGATTCAGAACTGCATTCTTTACTTGCCTAAGACTCCCAGTAAAGTGTCTTTCACTCAAGGAATGCAGGGTCTAGTGTCTCAGCTGCTGTATGACTTCCGCATGTAGTTGGCAATATTTACTGCATTCAAAATCAAACTGTTTTTAATTGCAGGCAGTGTCTTCTTTTTAAACTAAAGACTTTCCCTCCACTTTCCCCTACATATACTTTGTTAAAATCTCTGTTTCAGTCAGAAAATAAGAACAGCTCCAGGAAGCTGGAGATTCCGGATCAAACCAAACAACCTCTGGAGCTAAAAGGTCCAGTGGGTTTAGTAAAATTCCTAAAAAGAGAAATGTGCTTTTATTTCAGTGTACAGTCTCTCATGTTGCTGATCTGTGAGTTTCCTGGTGTCTTCACTTTGCAGACTGCCGTTCTTAATGGCCTCCAGAACATGCAACTTTTTGCTTAAATCAAAATTATATATATCAAGAATAAGAAAAACAAGATAGTGGTCCTTAAAATCAAGTTAATTTTCAATTTTATGGTTTCATTTGTGTGTGTATAAATATTTGGTAATAAGATAGCGATCTCCTCACATCACAAAATATGAAGTAGTAGAAGTATTCCATAATATTATTTTTATTCTAGTTACCCTGTATTTTGGAAACTGGAGTTATGTATATCACATTGTTTGATGGAATTTGTGCTGCTGAGATAAAGGTACATAAGTTAATAGCTGCTTTTAACCTGATGGTGGAGCAACATAGGGAAGACTGGTTTTGTTGACTATAGAAGGTCTATGTAACTGCTGCAGAATGAGGATTTACCTAGATGACTTCTGGTGGATTTTCTGTGCTGACAAGTGAAAGAAAAATTAGATTAGGAAAGCATATTCTAGCCCTGCTTCTTCAGGTATTTAAGAGGAAATATTAAAACTAGCCAATGAGATACAATTTGCAGGGCAAATGGGTAAAGGAACTTGCTCTAGTAATTGCTTTTTTCAGGGATCAAGGGCTGCAGGAGTTCAAGCTAGAGATTACACCCTGATAGTAATGCCCAGGGCAGAGTCCAAGTTCATAAAAAATGTCACTGACTGTAAGTTAGTGCAGATGTGCATTGAGCTGCTTTTGCCAAAACCCATCTGTCCTAGATAAAAGATTTTACATTTGTCTTTCTTGAACTTCATGTAGCAAGCATCTGTTGTTCCACTTCTCCAGCCCGCTGAGGTCCATCTAAATGCTAATCTGTGTGTAGGAACACGGGACGGGTCCCCAAGCATGCTGCTTGCTCAGGCAGGGAGGGACAGCCTCTGCCATCATGCTATCCCACATCTGCTTTCTCATTAACTACCACTGCCTGTCAGCACGTCTCTTATAGCTCTTCCAGTTCTTTTCCAGCTGATGGGACTGCTTCTCCATTCTTCAATAACCTAGTTTAAAAGCCCCCTTACGAGGCTGGCAAGCCTGTTGGCAAAGATATCCATACCCCACTTTGTCATAATGGTCCTAGTGGTCATCCTTCCTCAAAAAGCCAGGAGGAAACTGGAAGCGTCTGAAACAGTGCCTTGACATTAATAATATTTGAATATCTTTGCTGATCTTTAGCCAGCGTCCCTCATAACAGGTTGCTCTCCGGAGGGCAGCAAGTGAAGAACTACCACTCTGGGTAATGAGTTAATTTTTCAGCTGATTCCCACTGTTCTGTTCCTTCCTTTTGCAATGTAAATGCACTGCCTGTCATCAACAGATCATAAAAGTATCCATTTATGTTATTCCTTTGCACATTAATCTTCATATTCATGTTAAGATATCAATCAAACATAGTTCCTGTTCATAAAATACAACTGATAGCATTTTCATGTGGTTTCTTTTCTTCAGTTATTGTAGAAACCCTAGCCTATTTGCTTTTTGATCTTTGCACGAAATTACTTTATCCCAGGCACCCCTCTACCTCTCATTTTCCATTATCTGTAGTTCTGCAACTCACACCTTTCTCTAGCAAATTTCTTGTTACTACCAGATCACACAGTCTGTTCTCCACTTGTCAGAAAACAAGTGGCTGTATCAGCAGTGTCATTAATGAAGCCTTGTTTTGTATCAGTTATGTCTTCCCTTCTTATCACAATGACCCAAGCTTCCCCTGTAGTCTCTCTGCCCTCCCATTACAACACCTTTAACTCCCTCCCACTACCTACATAATATCCCAAAGTTTCCTTCCAATATTTAGGCCTCCCTGTAACACATCCCGTTCCTGCCCCTTTATTTCCTAACCTCCCACAGTGAGTCACATCCCAAATACTCATAGCTCTCCCGTATCTCTGGGTTGACTAAGATAAGATACAATATGTATTGATAATATGTACGGTGACCTATCATGTAACAGGCTGACCAGTACTCATGGCGAGCCACCGTTTCATGGAAAAACACAGGCACAGCATTGTTTCTTCTTGCCTTCATTTGAGAGCTAAATCGATCTCTGTTTTCTCCCAAACCACTCATTTTCAGGAAAGGTGTGGCAATATCATACCTCTGAATCCTCTTACTCTCTACTGAATTTGATTGAAGTTAGAGGGTGAATTAAGAGATGGTGAAGTGGGTAAGAGGCTAACAGGTATGGGCTAGGCAGTTGTGTAAGCAAATACATTTGTAGAGCTGACTCCGCTTCCTCTTTCTGTCAGTTTCATTCAGCTGTTACAGGATATATATTTTTTTCCCTAAAAGGGACAACTGTACTGCTGAGAAGTTAATCAGAAACTTTAATAAAGGCAAGGCCACAGAAAATTGATAAAGTGCTGGCTTTAGCTCAAATCTATGCTGTAATGAAAACCACTCTGCCAGGCACAAGGTCAGTGACCTCCTCTATGAAACTGGTGCAGTATTTGGGCAGGCAGAAAAATTGCAGCTTGTCACTTCAGCTTTCTAGTCCTCATTTGAACATTTCTCTCTAGCACCACTTTTAGGACTTGTAGGGACAATTCACAGTAATTGATATCAGCTGCAGCTAAGGTGCTTTCAGTTTCTCACTTCTCCTCATCCTGGAGATACTGCATTCAGGCACATCATGAACCCAAAGAATACATCTACATATTGGTGCTAAACTAGTGGGAATTGGTTAGATACAATTTTAGCTCCACTAAAAATGAATTGTGTTTTCAAGTGTTGAGAGGAATATTAAATGCTAACTTATCTAAACATTTGCTGAAGATTTCTGTGAAACACCTAATGAATTGATCTGGAGCAGTTTCAGATCCAAAACTGTTTTTTAAATGCATATTTTTAAAAAGACACTTGATACCAAAATATTTCCTCCCAGTTTTTGTTCTGTAACTCCACAGAATCAATTTTTTATGAAGGTATCACACTTATCAATTCTAACAGGGTAGGAGGAGGTGACCGCTTATGTATTTAGTTTCCTAACGATAGCTGGTATTCAGGTGAAATGTGTATATCCAGAAAAACTGACAACAGCCTCATCCTAAAGCTTCTCTTGAATCCCATAGAACTTGGACTTCTGTGTCACATCCAGCCTTTGGTCTCCTCACAGGACTATGCAGACCAAATGAAAATATTGTGCGAAACACAATGTAGGCAAACACAGCACAAAATGGGTCAAAACAATGGTAAAATATTTCCAAACAGATTTTATCAACCAGAAGGGAAAGGCACAGAGGAGCTAAATACAGAAACTGGCCTCGTTTTTGACTCGTCTCTCAGCTTCTAAGATCCAGCAGCCATGCAGTTTCCTCCCCTACGACTGCGATCCCATTTTATTTGCTTTTGCTATCCCTATGCTCTTAAAAAATGAAAGTAGGAATCTTTATATACATATAAACAATCGGCTCCCTCACACCAGGTCTACATGCACGGACCGATCTGCAAAAGCACCAGGCGACATTTGGTTTGGCTTCTCCCACAGAACGTGGCAACAGGATTTGGCTTCCAAGAGGCACCAACTCTGTATTTCAGAAAAAAAGCGTCTCCCATTCCTTCCCTCGGAGAAGCAGCTTCTCCTACACACTTCAGAGGCCGACTCCTAACAGGAGCCTGTACGGCCACTGCAATGGTGGTTGTGCCCGTGGTCGAGGGTCCCGGGGTGTGCGGTAGGGTGGGAGGGGTGCGGTAAGGAAGGAGCTTAGCGCACATTTAGAGCCAGACTTGGCTGTTCTCCCCCCAGACCGCTGCTAAAGATGTCAAATACTGCTCTGCAGCCCTAAGCTGCAAATGCTTGTTTCGGGGAGACACCAGCCCAAACCACTCCCGTTAAATGCCGCTCTTCTGTGGGACGAGCGCTCAGCCAGCCACGTTTTGTTACAATACCGAGTGAAAACAATGCACGCAAATGCAGATCCTGCATTTCAGGGCGCACCCGAGCGCGGCACTACGGCCCTCCGGGCGGGGGAAGGCGGCGGGCGCGGCCGTGCAAGCCTCGGGGCCGCCGTCCCCGCCATGCCCCGCGCGGGTCGCCCGGCGCGGAGCACGCCGGGAGCTGTAGTTCCCCCGAGCGCCCGGCCCCGCTGTTTTCCGCCCCGCGCTCCCGCCGGCGGCAGCCCTCCGCTTGCCCGAGGGGCGCGGCGGCTGGGCTACATCCCCGCCGGTCCGCGGTTTCCCGGTGGGCAGCCTCGCTCGCCCTAACCGGGCATGCAGCGGCTGCTGCGGCGGCTTCTCCCCGCGCTTTACTCGGCGCGGCCGGCGGCAGCCCGTGCCCTCCTCGCTTGGCGGGCTGTGCCCGCGCTCCCCCCTCCCATGGCGCTGCGGACGGCGGCGGGAGCGGGGGGGGGCGGTGGCGACCCCTCCTGCGCAGGCGGCGCGACCCCGGAGCACGGTGAGGCGGCGGCGAGGCGGTGTTGCGCGAAGCGAACAGGGCGGGCGCGGGGCGTCGCTGCCGTCTGAGCGCGGGCCGGGCGCCCTCCGCTGCCGCGGGCGGGGTGTGGGTCGTGCCGGCGCGGGTGGGGGGTGCTGTGCTGAGCGGTGCTGTGCTGAGCGGTGCTGTGCTGAGCGGTGCTGAGCTGCGCTGTGCTGTCCGTCAGGCGCTAACGGCTGTAAAAACTACGACTCGTGCACACATAGGCACGTATCAAATGGAAAGGGGATTTCACAGCAGGGGTTGTGGGGATCGTAGGGGAAAATGATTCAACCTATTTGTGGGCTGTTGCTGGAAAATCGCCTGCTTGTGTTTTCCCTGCCTGCCCTGCTCTGTCCCGGGACTTGCAGTCAGTGTAAGCGTCCGACCTGGCTGAATACTAAACCTACCAGTTCCCCGCCCCCCCCTCAAAGTTTGTTTTTGTTTCAAATCTTTTCCAGTTCTCTGACTATGTAAACGCTAGTGCCAGCACCAGAGGTTCCAAATGCCTGCAGAATAAGACCATCTATTTCTACAGCAGCTTTCTGTTAAACTGTCTCTAAAAGATTCGTTTGTTACTAAAGATATGAACATAAACATACTAAACATAAACAAATTAAAAAGGGAACAGTGCCTGGAGACCTAATCTCACTGTGATCTGTAGGTGTCAAATGATAAAAGATCTCTCCTTTATGAGCTAGGTGTATCATGTTTTTTTTCTGCTGGAACAGATGACTTAAATACTGATGAATATCAGCCACTTAAGTACAAATATGGGAATGACGTGTGTACCTGTTCATGTATGAAAATCAGGCTAATATAATTAAGCATGCAATTAAGAAAAAAGGGTTTATCCTATAACAACTTAATGGTCATGGAGTTCCTATGGAAGCTGGTTTTGTTACTCTGGGTCTGAGGTTATCTACATTATGTCAAGAATTTTGAAAAATCTTGTTTTCGGATCTAGAAAACAGTTCATTAATTTCATCATTGATTTTTTTTTAATAAATATTTCAGAAAAGGCGAGGGATGGAGTTTTTGCTTGAGGCACAACCTGTAGAATTCAGAAGCAGTGCCTGTTCAGCTAATTGATTTGAGAAGGGGCATTGTTAATTATTATCTGTGCCTTTACTATGACCATCTGCTATTGTGTGTAGACAGAATTTTTCAAAGTGGCACAAGTATGATTTTGAGCAGAATTATTAATGCATCATCTGTAGTATATATCCCTCTCATTTATCCGAGTCCTTGTTCTCTAGCTGATGCTACCTTAACAAATCCCTTTTGCTCCCAGCTGGTTAGGATTCTGCTTTTCTGAGTTTCCTGGGTAATTTTTCTGCCCCAGCCCGGCCTACTGGTTTGTCAGTTTCATGGATTCCTGTTTTGTCCTTCAGTTTGAGATCTCTTTTGAAGGCAGGATTGCTGTTTCCTGTGTGGTTATGGATCACCAGCAACAATCTGTTTTGTGTGAGCTTTAATCTGAATGTTAAGTAATAATTTTATTATTGCTTTAACATCTGTTTGTTTATCATAGTTCTTTAGTGTCTACAGGAAGAACAAGCAACCTATCTCACTGTTTTTTTAATAGCCCCCAGGATAAAGTTAGGTGTCAGACCACAACCACAGAGTGATTTATGCCTCCCTACTTTAGACTGGAGTGAATTAGCATTTAATTGGGTTGTTCTTTTACTTATCTTCCTTAGCATAAAGTGATACATGGAAGAAACATTTCACAGGGTGGTAACAACCCGGATTGGATATGTAGTATTGATTTTATACACGTAGTGTAGCTTTGCATGCCACAGGAACATAACGCGCACTTTTGCT
Organism: Falco peregrinus; assembly: GCF_023634155.1. Lineage (NCBI taxonomy): Eukaryota > Metazoa > Chordata > Aves > Falconiformes > Falconidae > Falco > Falco peregrinus. Next base: position 36,367,236 of record NC_073727.1, read on the forward strand.
GCCAGATTTTCCTCATGGGCCTGATTTGGGCTATCTGCACTGGTCACAAGAGGAGCTTTGAAAATGCATTGTCTGTAGTAATGAGCTGTCCTGGGATAAACTGCAATTCTGACATAAGGCTTCTTCCACTACAGTAATCCCATTGTGGAGTTGTCTCAAAAGAATACTGCAGGAAGTCTGGTTATATGCACTTTTTTTGCTACTAGAGAAGATTATACTGTTTAATTTTTTATTAGAGTTTACTGATACAGAAATGTGAAGCAGACATAAGGAAATAGCTCATACTTGTTGCTCTGAGGAAAAAGATATTTTAAAAAATTGTTAGTGGAGATTATTCTGTCATTGTATTACTCTGAGATAGACCTTCATGTATGTCTTTATACATACAAGATGAGTTTTGATTTATATTGATTCCTTTAAATACTAAAAGTCAGTTTTTAGAATGAGAAGTTCAAATCATTGCTATGACATGCTATACTGTGTGGGAGATACAGGAATAGAATAATCTCATTCCTGAATAATATCGTCAGCTGAGAACTCTTTGTTATAAGTGGAATGGTAGGATTCCCTTTATGCTCCTTCATGCCTCATTTTCAGGGTGCTTACATTGGAATTAATTTGCCAATGTTTATTTGCACTGAACTTCATATGCCATTACTGTTACATAAAGGAACTTCTTTTTAATGCTTGATTATAAGTCTCTTTTTTTTTTTTTTTGCATGTAATTGCATTTACTTAGAAATAAACAAGACCATAAGTTATTAAATGTAGAAGGCTGAACTCCCTTTTTTTTCTGTTCCACATAAAGTATTTTTGCTGATATGTTAACAAGGAAGAAGAGCAGCATTCTTAAGGGGGTTTATATGTCAATATTTATTTGCTGATAATTAGAGAAACGTATACTTGGTATATTGCTTGTGCATAATGTTTCTACTGTTTATATTAACAACTGAGAACCAGTGTGTTATTTTAAATATATTACAGATGGGCTGGAAAATGTACAGCAAAAGAAAATCTTTAAAGATAATAAGAAGACGACACAACAGAGAGAAGAGCCATGTCCTGCTGATTCGGTAGACTCTCTGATGGCAGAAATGCCATTTGTCGACACAGATATTGAAGATGAATTTGTCAGTAAGTATATTAAGTAGAAATAGTGTGGAAATATAGACACATTATGCATTCGGTTCTTGATCCTGCCTGTTGGCCTGTGCAAGTGGGCTGTGCATGTAGAACAGAGTCTCCCTGCGAACAGGATCCAGGCCAGAGCCTCTTTTATTAGTACTCAGTCCTGCAAATACTTGACGGTGTTGAAAATGTACCATTTCGTGATCCATTGCAGCAATGAGTCACAGAATAAAAACATCTTGTATGTCACATACTGTATATGAGTTTCTCAAGTGATGGCTTTTATGAGCTGTCTTCCAATATGTATATTCCCAGCGTGGGGCTCAAACACCTCTAATTGGACAGTGGATGTCTGCAGCCTTGTCAGTTTATGGGTATGTATCAGGCCACGTGGTGAGAGAGGGTCTGCAGAGGCTTGAGGAAGTAAGCTGGGAGGAAAAATAATTTATGGTGCAAAGGAAGAATTGAGGACACTCCTTTGCTGTGTTGGAAGGTGTCTTTGGGAAAGGAGGAGGTAGAGAGTTGATCTGGCTTGGATTAGATATTCTTCTGGGTTGGATTTGGTCCTTGGACTACAGATTGGCCTGTTCTAGTCTAATAAAACATTTTCCTCTAATAATCCTATGTGTTACCATATTTTATATTTCAAAATGCAGCATGTGTGGGATTTTTGAAGCTTAATATTGGCCCATTTGCTCTGAAGTCATGTCCATGTTCAAGTGTAGACAATTTTCAGGCCTATTACACTGCAGTGTGAATTCGCTAAATGAAACACAGTAGTTTGGAAGCTGCATGTCTGTATTAGCAGCTTATAAGCCCTGCTTAGAGGTCTAAACTGTTAGTTCAAGTATATATGTATGACTACATTAATTCAGGTTGGAGTAGGATCCCAGTCAGACAGTTCAGCACACAGGCAGATCAGATGACTGGGAAGACATGCTCCAGTCAGTTGGTTGAAGTCCAGCTCCTGTTGGCATGATATTAAGTGTATATTTGTTTTGATTTGTCTGTATGCTGAAAGTAATTTTTATTTTCTCTTCAGTGCCTGCAACCTCTGAAATAAATATAAAAAAGAAAAGAAAGAGGACTACTGGAAGGGAAATTGGAGAAGGCAGTGAGAGAAAGAAGAAACAGAAAAAACAGTATCAGCCGAATTATTTTGTTTCTCTTCCAATTACTAATCCAGAGGTGATATTCTTTATTATACTAATTTGGTATAACCAGAATTAATTCAACAGCTGCATGTGTTTATAGTAAGAACAGTGTTTGATCTTAAGCACCTCAATAATTTTTTTTCAGGTATTTTTAAAGGAGTGTTAGCAGCCCAATAAAAGAGTAACTTTATGTAACAATTTTGTGAATAAAATTGCTTATTTGGAAAAGGTAGAGGAAAAATGTTTATCTTTTTATTTGGTTTGTCAGTCTTATGGATTTCACATTATTTTGAATGAAGGTGGCTTAAATTTCCCTTCTGGACTGTTCCAGTATTGCTTATTCACTTAAAATAGGGAGGAGACATATTCCTATTTATTTTAGTAAGTAAATTCCTAGCAATGTTTTTAGCTCTCCTTATAGATAGGAATTTATATTTGTATCTATTGCTGTTTTAACTAGGCAGTTTGTAGTTTAACATTTTCCACTGAAATTGATCATCTTATTTAAAATTCAAACAAACTATTGTTTTAATTAGATGTTCCAAGTGGATTCAAGAAGTGCAGAAAGCTCTGTAAGAAAATGCATTTTCCTGTAGTTAGCATGTGTTGTCTCATTTAGACAATGAATGAGAATGATTTCTCACATGCTGTAGGTTGTCTCTGGTACAGTTTTGATACCTTTTGTGTCTGCAAAGAAGAAAAGTAGATGCATTATGTTTAAAAACTTAAGCCCAACAGTTTACCACCATTCCCAAATTTAAATTTATTTTTTAATACTAGGTGCTATTTCAGTTGAGTTTTAACTCATCCTAATTCTCTACTGTCTGTTCTCTGAGAAGGTTAAAGACTAAGAGAATCTGAATTGAAAATAAACCAAAGTAGGTTTGAAAATTACAGTGCAGTCTTTGATTCTTCAAAACATACATGTGAAGAAGAAATTGTAGAGGCAGGTTTTCTAAGACCTGGGATAGCCTGCAAGAATAATGTAGGGGTTATATAATCTGGTAATTTAGAAATTTTGCTCACAATTGTTATTATGTTGAATAGGAAAGTCTTAACTATGCATGCTTTTTTATGCCATGTGTTTAGCCTTGTATCATTACAGAGGTAAAGGAACAGCTATATGAAATCTCAGAGCATTTGGGAATTCCAGGACTTTACTAGAAAGTTTTGTTTATACTTGCCTTAGATGTAGAGTTGTTTTGAAAGTAGAAGATACTGTTGGAATTTGTATAGGCAACATTAACCAAAATTTAGACTTAAGACACCTGGTTTCTTGATAGCCAGAGGGAATTTGGTAATTACTGGTAGTATTTCAGTTAGTAATGAGACACCATTCTTTTTTTTTGAGGATCTGATTTTGTTCCAGTGAAGTGGTTTAGACTTTAGTACTCTTCTTCATATTTTATGTAGTATTTTAGGCTTTATACAGAGAATAATTTTGTAGTAAGGGATATTTCTGGAACATTTAATGAACTGTTCATCTTGGAAATCAAGCTATTTTCTTGCTTGCATTTCAGTTATGTTCTGAATCTTCAGAAATAAAATGTAGTGTTCCATTAATTTTGAATTTATATTGAACTTTGCATAATTACTTGTGCAAAAATAGTTAAATGGATGATTAATATTATATCATTTTCTGTTACTTTATGTTATGTTTCATCTGATGTAACTTGGTAGGTTAGGGTTTCAGGGTCCTCCAGTCTTGATTATAATTGTAATTAATCTGGTAAATCTTTAAAACTTACAGTCTTTATATTCACTTACTAGTAATACCCTTGCAATAAGCAAAATAAAGAAATTTTTTTTTCTCTGAGTAACATATTCCAATTAATGGGAGAGGGGCCCCTGAAATCAGTATTTGAGGCCTTTTGGAGCACTTTTAAAAATAATCTAAGGAGAGAATTGTTGAGTATTATCTGCCTCCAGGCACTTCTTTTAGTTAAGTTAGAAAATCTCAAGTGAAGAGAAGTAGTCAGCATGATAGCAGTTGAAAGATAAAATAAAACTTTTTAAGGTAATTTAAATAGCAGTTTAAATAGCAGTTTAAAGTTTTTATTTATGCAGTGGGTCATGACTAGTTATACAGAGATGTAGGAAGAGTCCTGGTTTGCTTAGTTAAAATTCAGTGTATTCAACTGTTAATTGCACCTTAGATTTATTGAAGAAAACACAACGAATCTGAAGTTATATTATGCACTGTGATGGCACAGCAATTCTACAGCTGTTGTGTTACATTTTGATCACAACTTCTGGGAGAACACATTAAAAATAAATTCCTGAAATTCACGAAAATTTTTTTCTTCTTTCCAAATAGCATAGATTGTGTAGAATCTTGTCCCTTAACCAAAGAGCAAGAATGTGCTCAGTCTTCTTTCCATTTTGCCTTTATTGAAAAGGCAGCTCATTTTATGTTTTTCTGGTGGATTCAGCAATAGCTCATCTCTGGAACTGCTAACTGGCCATCTTTGGAATTAATCCTGTTCCAAAGGTATGTTATTCATTAGGTTTTTAGTTTGGTTTCCTAATGGACTTTATACAGGTGTGAGCTGCCTATCCGTTTGCCTTGTTATAACCAGGCATATAACCACAAAAATTGAGGTTTTGTGGGTTTTGAAGCTGCTGTGGGTTTTCAATCTGTTGTCCAAATTTGGCTAAAAAAATTTGACATCTTGGAGGTACTGATTTCCTGCAATTTTTGTGAAATTGGTGCTTGCATAAAAGAGGGAGCCTTGAAAGAACATGCTTGTGTTGAATTACCTATTGTTCTAGACCTGCCAGCTGACAAATTAGTATCTGCATGTTTGTTAGCCAGTCAGCCCCGTAGAGCTCAAAGTCAGTCACAGCATGTAACACTTCTTGCCCAAGCCAGAACTGGACTATATGAAAGAGCTGGAGGTGGTTTAGCACATGAGCAGAAACGGATGTTGGGTATTGGCTGCTAATCTGAATGCTGAATAACACTGATTTTTTTTTCAGAGCTAGGATGGTTTTATTACTATGATATCACAGTTCCATACCTGTCCTCTGTATTCTGAAGGGCTTGTACACTTACATTTATATATTTTTGACTTTGCCAGCTCTCATGTGCAAATTAATTTTAGAAGCAACATTTGAAAATGGAATAAAATCGTAATTCGTAGAATAGGTGATTTCATATTTGAGGTTGGGTTTTTTTTTTCTTTATGGGGCTAACTGCATTTGCTTTAGTTTATAAACTTAATTATGCAGTTGATACATTGTAATTATCAGGGATTACATTTACCAGTATTTTGGTTAAATGTGGGTTAAATTTCTCCTGTATCTGAGACAATAAAAGTGTTATTTATCCAGGATAAGATCAGTTCTGAGATATGAAGGAAGATGGTCTCACTACGACATGATTAAGGATCAAAATATCAGTGCAGTTTTTTTCATGTCTTACACCACCTAAGACACTTGTGGTTTTGTAGGTGCCATATCACCTTTTTCTGGCAAGTGGCTTTTACTTTCCTTCCTTGTCCCCACCCTCCTTAGAGTTGGTTCCTTTCAGTTATAATTTGGTTTAATTTATATGGCACTACTAGATGCCTATGGCACATCAGGTAAAACTCCTGCATGGCAAAACTGATCTTAGGAAATTTGGTCAGAAAAATACTGAATGCTGCCATTAGATTGTGGTTTTTTTCAGGAACTTTGTTTCTTATGATCAACAGAGCTACCAAAATGTATCAAGGTGGTGGTTTGTTTTTGTTTTTTTTAAAAAAACTAAGAGCCACTTGTGCTTACGTTATTAAAGCCAGTATGTGCAGTATATTTGTGAAGCATTTACCACTGAGTTTCAAAGAAACAAAAAAATCAGACTGAAGTTTTCTACATGCTTCTTTTAGACCTTACACACCAAAGTCTGTAATGTCTTGCTTACTGTGCTTTAAGAAGTAACTCATTTTTGTGAAATGGTGAAGTTTATTTGATTTGAAGTAATTTCACCTAACATATTCAGGAATTGTTGCAGGGGGGTATGTGTGTATTGGTTTGGTTTTTGGTTTGTTTGGGTTTTTTAATCACTGCAATACAACTATCATAATGGCAAGCACAGTAAGCATTTTGTAAAGCATGTATAACCATATAAATAATTTTCAAAGAAAAAAAAGTGATTCAAACAATTTTAAAGAAAAGACTGATGAAGTTAGAACTGTATACATGTTGGATGGGAATTCATTAAAATAAGTTTGCAGAGAGTAAATTTTATCTGTCTATTAGACAGTATAATCAGAATTGTAAATTGAGTATCTCTACAAATTATTTACTGAATATTCCTGGTTTGTATGTGCTTGATCCTGCAAAGATCTTTTTCCAGACACTTGCATGCACATAGCAACGTACAAGTTTAGCAAAGTGGGCAGAGAAAGTCCTTGCAGAAGCCTTTTATTTGTATTACTGGCAGTGTAAAACTGGATGATCTTAATCTGCTCCAGGAATTTGTCATACTTATGGAAGCAAACTCCTATTAAGATGTGATGGGGAGTGTCCAGTGATTTATTAATCACTCCATTTGTACCCACTTTGGGTTTACTCGGGTCAATTAGCACAGCTTTGTTGGAGGATAAAACTTCCTTCTGCTAGAATGATTTTTATATAAATGTTTGTTTTCACTTTATATGCTTTTTTGTTCACTTGCATGATGGGATACAGTAATTGTAATGGCTAACTGTTGTTTCTGTGTCTTTCTTCCCAGATTACTGGCAGTATTCAGACTGTCCAAGATGCAATAATACAAAAGGATCAAAGGCTTTCCAAAGCAATGGTTCACTCAGGCTCATTGCATGTCACCATGTTAGTGATGCATTTATCCAATGAAGAAGAAATCAGCATGTAGGTATTCGGTATTAAATTAAGTTTATACAAGTATTTTTGCTAGAGGAATTAATAAAAAGACAAGAAGAGGTAGCTGGTGCTTACTTTCTGCAATATACAGTAACCCTAAATTGCTAGGGTTACTGAACATTTTATTTTATATTTTATATTTTATATTTTATATTTTATATTTTATATTTTATATTAAAATATAAAATATTTTTATTAATATTTTATATTAAAATGCTAATCACAACTTATGGTACGTTATGAGCTCTGGACAAAATACATTTTTTCCCTTGTGCTTTTCTTACTGTGTGCTGAACTTGAATGCACAAATCTCATATTTGCTAAAGTAATTATTTTAAAACAATGTTCTGATATAGGGGACACTGAACAGATTGCAAGGGAATTTTCAGAATTTCATAGCTTAACAAATGTTATAAACCAAATTAGTAATTGTCACTGAAAGACTTTAAAGAAATAAACCTTAGCTCCAAGATAATGCCTCATGCAGTTAGAGGGGTTTTTAATGTCCCTAAATGAATTTATTATACTAAAAATTTAAGTACATGAAAAAAAGAGAGGTGGCTATTAGGCCTTATCAAAAATACAATTTTTATGTTGCTTCAGTGATTTAGCTGTTTGGGGGTTTTTTTTGTCATATAAAAGGTAGAAAAGTTGTGGAAAGGCTTAGGACTTGTATGGTGATGTCATGTGTCTAAAATGTTAGGTGCTATGACTTGCTTTATAAAAATGCAGTTCTTTGATTTTTTTACTGTTTATCACATGCTGTACTACTATCTGACAAGCCTACTTGAACGTACAAGTTCAATGGTTTAATACGGTGATGTTCAGACTTAAGTCAGACTATACACCTGTAACTTATGAATGTTCAGTATAATAATTTGTGTGTATAGCTGTAATTTTGACTTGAAAACATAATTGTATTTTATAGTCCTGCTTTACGTGCTTTCTCATGTTTACGTTTCTGTTCAGATGTAGTGCCCAATAGCCTGCATGTGTGAATATAGAGACATCACATATTATAATTGCAGAATTGAGATTGCAAACACTTTGGTAACTGTAACAGAGTATTATGTAAAATGCTGATAAATGGCCTACTGGTATTATATGAACATCTGTGAATCCTCCATTGCTTATGTCAATTTCGTAGTGAATTGCTAATGAATCAAAATTCTTCAGATCCTTGTAATTCTGTGAAAGAGAAGCCTCATGGTTTCATCCTCCCCCATGTGAGTTCTTTCAGGGGCCCTCTGTCATATATGTATGTATCTCTGTGTGTGTTTGTATACATATATATATCTTACTGGTTTTTCTCTGCAGTGGTAGAAGACGTGGTCTATATACTGAATTAACCTAGATCAAATGATGAGTAAGTGCAGTGAGACATTGCTTTGGTTATGGTAATATAGTTACAAAAGAACGTGTCTAGTAAGTGTGTGTTGAATCATTTTTTCCCCTAGAAGGTTTGGCTGTTAAAGTGCAGATTGTTCATAAGTAAGTGAGAATTCAAGATAGAATGTAAGAACCATTTGGTAGTCTAGGGCATGCTTCTAGAAAGTAGAAGTATTTTGGTTAAAAACCTTTTAACACACCTAAAAATAATGAGATATCAGTATATATAACTCAATTGCCCTGCTTGTTTTTCACGCTTGTTTCTTTGAATGCTGTATCTTTGATGCTTCTGTGTTCTTACCTCTCGTGTGAGGATGCAAGGCTGTCAGCATCCTTGTCTCCCAACAGTCTGATCTGAAGGGAGACAAACAGATAGCCAGGAACAGAATAGAAAGGAAACCAAAGGATACTAGATCTGGACTCTCCATGTGTCTTTTGTCTCCAGGAGTAGGCATACTGTCTTTCTCCTGCCTTGTTTGATGAGCAAATTCTGATAGCACTTGAAAATTGGTGAGAACAACCACTGACTGCGTGTGTGTTTTTCTTAAAAAGGGTTTAAAGTATGAACTTTTTAAAAAGAGAATATCAGAGCATATTTCAAAGGTGTTTGCTTCCTCAGTAATATTTTTTTAGAGTCTCAAACTATATCAAAACAAATATTCTCAAATTCAGTATCTTCTGCTACTCCTTGAGCTTCTTCTCATCTTTTACTGTCAGACTGCCACCCAAGCATGCAATTACGGAGTTCTTTTCTGCCTCTCCCAGCAGAACTCCACAGTCCAGGCACCCAGGGGCTGTGTAGTCTAGTCAGCAGCAGCTTCCCCAGAGATTCACCCCTATTCTGGCCAGATGCCTCCTATAGCTATCTAGCTTGGCTATCCCTCAGGTATTCTAGATTCTGTTTTCTATTATATGGGATTTTTTACTTTTTTTTTTTTTTTTTCCCATGACTGGTGTTTTCTATTTGATCTTTTCAGAGAACGTGAAGAGTAAAAATGTGAATTTTCCTTTCTTTGCTTCACCAATTTTTGATAGCAGGTTAACGGAAAGAAACCAAGATTCAGGCTGGCAAAAGAACCTGTGTGTAACATAGGATAAGAGTAATTCCTCAAACAAAGTGCATCTAGTCAACTGGGCATCTGAGAGTTCACACATCCTTAGGTTTGGATGCATTAAGTTACTTAGATATCTACAGTTTTTCTAGTGTGTTTGCACAATAGTGCCTCTGTCTATACAGAAATGAAATGTGTTGAATGCTATTTGAAGTCAAAATGCGTGATAAGAATGTGCTAAACATAACATTCAATTCAGCACAAAGCCCCTTGTATGGTATTTTAGTACGTAACAGCTTTCACCATGAAAATGGAAGATCTGTATTCTAGGCCGCACTTTCTAAGGGAATCCAGACCTGCAATTCCCATGCAAGTTTTCTGACTGATTGGCTGTGGTCTAGCCTTCGTGAATGCACTTCACATCTCTTTTTGTAGGTCTATATGAAGTCAAGAATGTGAGATTTTAAAAACCATAAAGCAAACAAGCAAGAGTCATGACAGCACTCCCTTCAAGCAAAAGAGTTCTAGTCCATGCTAACTGTATGCAAGGTCATAGAATCAGGTACTAGAAATCAGGATGCCTGCCCTCACAGAAAATTACCAGACTATAGTGTCAAGTTATCCTTTCTTGTTATCTGTCAAAGACACTGTGAATCTAACCTTTTCACTATAAATATGAGAGCTGAAAGGATTTGGTTTAGCTTTTTTTGCAAGATCACTTTTTCTAACAAGTAATCAAAATGAACAATTCAGAAATTTCTAAAAACAAAATGACATCAATTTTAAGTGCTGTTATAATGTAAATACTATTATATAGAAAAAAACCAGGCACTGCTTCTGTAATCCTAGTTTGTATTCACTTTGTATGTGCTGCTTAATTCTTTTTTTTTTTATTTCTTTTCTCTACGTTAAAGCAAAATGCTTGTAAACTTTTTGGTTATCCTTGTGGGTTAATTGCACTGTGTAACTACTATTTGGCATCATGAATACTATTTGGTATAGAATAGCAAGAAAATGCCACTGTTGGTTTTTGCTGTGTACTTCAGTGGAAATGTTTGCCCTTGTGTATTATTCCTACAAAGCAATTGTCAGATGTGGTAAAGTGATTTATATGAACATATTGAATATGCTAGAGAGAGGTGACAACTATTTTTCTAAATATTTTAGTGTTTACAAGATTATATGTAAAAGAAAAAGTAGAACTAAATCTTCAGTGTCAGTGTGAAACTGAAAACACACTGCACTGTTTGATTTGATCTCTTATAGACCCTATTAGGTAGAGTTGAACTGGTCAGTGAGTTCTACAGCACACCTTACAGTATGGAAATATAAATCTTTGTTCAGCTGGGGAACAGAGCTTTCCGTGACACTCTTTCTACCAGTTCTCAGATGCAAAAAATCCAGAGGTGGGGTTTAGGTATATGCATGATTCACTACTTCAAAGCCCACTGCATCTTTGACACAGTGTATTTGGAATATCTGTACTTGTTTTGGAACAATTTTCAGGTTCATGTCAGTAAATAAATCTACACACAATTCCCTGTAAGTAATCTGACAAGTATAATCAGTATTAGATGGTGGTTTTGAAAGGTTGTGAAGTATAGCACATATGGAAGACAAAGGAACATGCTGGTCTAATGGTGATAAAAGGGTAGGTAAGTGGTAGAGACTGTGCTGAAAGAAAAATGCCTTTCCCAAAGAAAGAATAATGGCATTGTTGTTTAAAGTGGTTATATAGGAGCTAAAGTACTTCTAGGGTGTACATTAAAGCCCTATAAGAAAGTATGGGAGAGGACTATTATGAATGAAGGGTATTTTGTCATGTAATCAACGTCTTTCTTAACCTGACCTAGGCTTCAATTAAATGCATAGATCTCATCAAGAGTCCATTTTGTTAAACACAGTGGAAACGTGTGTAGAATTTTCTGTAATTGTAGAGGCTTAAAGAATATAATTAGGCCTAGGTTAGAAATCACAGTGATGGCTTTCATCCAGCTAGGACAGATAAAGTAAAATAAACTCTCTTGGGTGTTCTTAACCTGTTACTGCCATCTAGCGTTTGCAGAGTTAGCATTGGTTTAGTGAAAAGTTTAAATTCAGTTTTGTTGAATAGTGCTTAAAACTATAAACATGTGAGAGATCTTTTAGAAGACACTAAGGATATTTATATTTCTATTTAGCACGTGAATCAATTCAAGCACAGGTCAGAAGAAATATATTTCATGTAATAGTACATACGCATAATATGGCTAATTAAAATTATTAAAAGATTACCAGGCTTGATCCATGCTTGTTACATGTAGATTATGTGTGCATGCTACTTAACTCTTAAATAAAGTAAGCACCAATTTAGATAGTGCTTTTAATAACAGTTCTCAGTGAGCTTAATAGTAATTTCCATATCGTTATAATTTATATATATATAATGTCACTAACCTCTGTTTATAATATTCAGTAACAATCTTTAGTAACTTTGAATGCAGCAGAATATTAGTGTGTTCAGTTGAGCTATCAGAAGATTAAAAAAAATAATTATTTTAAGAATGGAAAACCAAAAGCTTCCAAGTAAGCATCTTCTTTAAAGGGGATGCACAAAGTTACAGAGACACTGTCATCTTAATATCTAGTCATCCTGCAGGCTTAAATAAATTCTTGTGAGTAGTTACACCTGCTGCTAGGTCTGCCTATTTCTGTGGTTTTACAGCAAGGTGTATGAACCAGTTTACCTTTACAAAATTGTAGTAATAATACTATCTGCATTGATTAGGAAGTAGTGCAAAATTACCTCAGTAAATAATAAATTTAGATACTAATAAAACTTCGATATTTTTGGGTATAAAGAATAATAGCAATGTAAAAATTATTAATATATGTCACTTTCACATAGATACTTTATTTCCTCTTGACAGAGCAGTTGGGGCTCTTTCAGACAGCAAGGATTTTGTAGAAGATCTCCTGAAAGGAAAAACCGTGGATTTGTCTTTTCAAGGAATTGATCACTTCAAAAATGAAGTTGGATTTGTGAAGTTGGCAGAAAATGATCATACAACTTTACTTACAGAAATAGCAGGTACAACTTGTCAATCTAGTTTAAGTGCTTTAAAGACTTTTTGACAACCTAGATGAGAATGGAGCACAAAGATAAGTTGGTGCTAATTTAGTCAATGTTAGTTTACTTTTAACAACTTCAAAGGCTACATAATGAATTTCCCAGCATAGTTCAAAAGGGTATTAATGAATGACAGACAGTACTGTTCTCAGATATCTTTGTATTTAGTCTATGTAAAAAATGAAGTGCAGGTTTGTAGATGGATATAAAGACTCCATTCTATGTTGTTTTGGTCCAGGTACTGTCTGCTGTTTCTCAGCTGATATTTATACCCCTTTCAATTTGTGTATTCATACTTACTGACTTTAAGAACTGTATCTTTGATGCAAAGTTACGTAGTTCTGTCATTTGTGTTCATGCTGAGTAGAGCACTGAAAGGCAGTGATGTTCCTTCCTCATGCATGGTCTGGGGAGACTTTTAATTTTTCTGTTTCCTGTATGTTATATGTATCAGTCTTAAATCTCAGTGAATTAACTCTTAACATTCCACTCCCACATGTGTAAGTGCATACATACATACGTACATATATATATATATAGGTGTATATATAGGTATATTTATCTGTACTTTATACATACAGTTGCATATATGTATTAAGTCTGGAGTTTCTCTGCACCCATGGAGGATAAGGGAAATTCAGGAGAAGGACATGACTCATCTGCCAGAATAATGGAATTTGAATCTACGCTGCTTTAGCCTGAATTTTTATTATTTTTTTTGAGCAGTGTAAGCACGTCTCTGGCTTGTTCAGTGTTGTCTTCCCTTAGCAATTAGGAAGTTACTGAAAGATGTGGCAGGTACATGCTGTTATACATGTGTACATGTATGTTCAGTTCCAGAGCGAAACTCTCAGTCCTATCTTAACAGTGGAGCTAAGGCCACTTCCTTTGCCAGTCAGATAAAATGCACCCAAAGATACAGTTCAAGTCAGTAGGAATATATAAATCAAAAGGAGTATAAATACTAGCTGAGAAACAGCAGTCAGTGCCTAAACCAAAACAAGGTAGAGGGAGTTTTTATCTGTCTTATGAGTCTATACTTAAATTATGTTGTTTACAGATATTAAATAAAAATTCTCAGAGAACAGTACTGTCTGTAATTCATTGGTGTCCTTTAAAACTATCTCAGCAATTCCAACTATTCCTTGGAAAGATTCTTTAAAAGACTTTTTGAGTATTGATGAATTATCTTTTGTGCTCTGAGGAATCTGAGGTCACACCATTTTTTAATAGTGCAATAACCCATATAGGACATTTTGCCGAGCAGTGAAGACTGCTTCTGTCACGCTACCTCTTTGCATTCCAGTATAGAGAAAAAATGGAAGAAGTCTTTATTAATACAGTGCTTTCTCTAGCACTTTCGTTAGTTTAATTTCTGAAGTACCTTTAGAAAATGTTTAGTATTTTTTAACTTACATTCTAAAGAAAGGTTGAGTAGAAGACTGAGCTTTTCAGCTTACCCAATTGCTTATGCTGTTATTTGGCAATGCTTTATTATTTTAAACAGTGCTCAATGCAGAAGTATTTCTAATATCCAGTATGGTAGAAATTGAACAGTAATTATAGTTCCAGAGAGGCTTTGGTTGTCAAATAATCCCATAATTATTTCAAAGACCGCATCTACCAAGTATTTCTTCAGTCCTTTGGACAATATGCTTCCTCATTCTTGTCTCTTGAGTTTGTCTTTAGATTTCTTTTAAAGGTGACAGAATATTGTATGTATGCTATTTTACAAACTGAGGTAATTAATAAACTCTTGTAAAAGGAGATTGATGGTTTCTGTTAGTGACAGTAACTTTTGATTTTGAGAAGTTTATAGTTAAGAACTCCAAAATAACTGAAGTTGCTAGACATGAAGAGCCAAGTATGTTTTAACTATAGGAAATAAAGAAGTTTGGTGTGAGTAATTTTCTACACATCTTAGACTAGTGAACCAGGTTTTGATCAGAATTAGATGAGCAGAGATGAGATCAGATTTTGACCTTTGTTTTTCAGTTTGACAGTCCTTCGTAGTAGACAAACTCATAATACAGGCACATTTAGCAAACAAGCAAACCTATGTTTTCTTTATAAAGCATAACTACTGACACTCACCGGTGAGCATTCCTTGCTTATGTTAGAACTACGACTGTATGTTACTATTTTCACTTACCACTGCTGCTTAGTAAAAAAATTTCCTATTTCAGTGTTTGGTTTTGCCAACCCAATGCATCATTTCTTGGCCTTACGCCTGTGGTTCAGTCTCTATAGACTTACACAGCGATGATTGTTTTGTTAGGATTTAGTTCAGAAACAGGGTAGGGAGCTGAATATAACCAGAGGAAAATGGTGAAATAACTGAAGATGTTTAATGGGTTTGACTTCAGGATATACTATTTTACCATATCCTAGTGACTGTCATAATTGTAACTTCTCAGTTGCTGCTAATTTCAGGGTATCTTTTTGTGCCTTAAGTGCTATATTATTTCATAACAAGAAACCTATAATTCATGAAAGCAAATTCAATTTTTGTATTGATGCTTGTGCCAGAAATAAAGATTTTAAGTCTGTAATTATGCAACACTGAAAATTATACAAGTTTATTTCAAAAATTAGCTTAGTTACATATTAAACTAGTGGAAAGGCCAGGTATGAGTAGGAAGAAAATGAGTACATTAAATGGTTTCTATGTATGTCTTCATTAGATTAAATTGCAAAGAAAGTAAGAAAGTAATCTGTTAAAACCAGAGAATTTCTTATTATACAGATGACCTTCAGGGCAGTGCAATTTAGAATACAAAATTAATATTAAACAAAAAAATCCATGTGAGCTCTTCAGAACTGATGAGGTAAACAAGAGAGCTGATAGGATTTTCCCCCCTCCCCAAAGTGTATTACATGTATAATTCCTTTAACAGAAGAGTACATTTACAGGGTTAATTGCAACACAGTTTAGTCTGCATAGAGTTTTTACAAAACATTAGCAGACAGTCCTGTAAGGGCCAAACTTCCTACTAAAGGTGTTGCATTTTAGGGAGAAGACCATGTAGTACTTTCTGGGCTGCATTTGACACAATGTAAAGAACCATATTAGCAGAAAAGTGAGTTTATTTTCTGTAATACATTTCATATATTAATTCAGAACAGGCAGTATGTCAAAATTATGTCTTGTATTCCTGCTCTGTGGATAGTATCCTGAATATGCAATTTTAGAGAGACAGCTGCAAGAGAAAATACTAGAAACTCTTTTCTGCTGGGCTGCTGTTGTCAGGATCTGTGTGAAAATTTCTATCAGCTCTTCCTGTATACTGCTGTGAGGTTATATATGTTTGACAGAAATTAAGTGTCACAAGTTTGCCTGTCATACAACTAGTCTCCCTGGAAAACTGCTGTTTTAAAGCTGAAACTTGCAGAAAGAAAAAAAATGTACAGTATTGCCTTCAGAATGTTAATCATTCTGTTGTCCATTGAACAGTAGATATCACTTCTGTAGCTGGTCTGATTTTTTTTTTTAGAAGATCTAAGTTTATGACAGAATTACTGTTTTGCTGCTTCAAGATTGTTTGGTTTCTGCTATGCTGTAAGGTGAATTTTGACTTCATGTGTTACATTCCGCATGAATGTTGAAGGAGAAATACTGATGACACAAGCAATAGGAAATATATGAAATTAAATTAGCTTCTTGTAAGAGCCCATTTAGTTCTGCAAATTATATGGGAATTTGTTTGATATCAAAAGCATCTGAATGTGGTACAGTATTATAATGGTCAGTGCACGTCTGCTAAGACCAATATAAATGTAAGTTTGCCAGAGACAGAAGTTCAGGAAAAGCAGAGCTAATATGGATCTTCATTTTGTTGCAATTTGTTAGTTATTTCCTAATAATCCATTACAAAACATGAGCATCATATAATTATGTACAAGGAATAGTGCTAAACTGTTATGACAGAAGTTAGAGGAGTTTTTTAATCACTTTTTGTCCAAGTCTTTTTAGAAATCCTGAGCTGAAAGTGACATAGACACTCACAGTGATTTTTAAAAAACTCTTCATTTCTTGTGCTTTGCTACACCACAGAATATTTTAAGTACCAGGTTAATTCTGAAAAGGTAATGAATTATTTGACTTCGATTTTAATTTTGATGTTTACATTACAAATACTGATAGAAGTAGATAAGTGAATCCTGATTTTTAGCTGCAGGATTTGCAGATTTTGGTTTTATGGTCTGACCATGAGGGGGAGCTTGTATTTCATGAACAAAAAAGTTAGTCTTCCGTTTATGCAGATAACTATTTCATTTGCTTTTGGTCCTTTGTTTTTAAGAAATGTTGATTTGTTGGGATAAATATTTTAATGCAGTTAGGACTGCACTAGAAAGACATGTAGTACACCTAACTAGTCATTTCCTTTAATTTCATATAAATGACATTTAGTCTAATATCACTAAATTGATTTTCCTAACAGTCTGTACTAGAGAGAGAGAAATGGAAAGCGAGTCATACTGCTCATCTTCTTCTCTAGGTTATGGCCTTACTTAAGTGTAAGCTGGCATTGCCACCATAACAAAGCAGTCCAGCCCCTTTTGTTGTGCTGGGGATTTGTGCAGCCACATGGTGAAGTCAGCTGTGGTTAAATTAACATATTTACCTTTTCCAGCTAATTTTTAACCTATTTAGTTTGCCAGTGTAGTTTATAGGTACACGACAGCACAAAAGATAAGGAGCACTGGCAGGCATGGGGCTGGGGAGGAACAGTTTTGGCAAGGGTAATGGTTTATGAGCTTCTTTAAAGATTATGAAACCACACATTTAGAATCTATTTTAGGGTGAGTTGCATTGCCCTGACTTCAGAGAGCCTAGGGAAATAGTTTAATTCAATTAATTTAGTTCACTTTAGTTCCAGATGGCTGAAGCTAAGATAAATTAATTTTGCCTCTTGTCAGTTATTCTTGGGTCGTTTCACATGATGGAAAAACCTGAGAACTCAAAACTGCTGTATTTTGCTAATAAAACAACTGATTTGTACAAAGTGAACAAAAAAGCTGCTAGTTCAAATCCATAACAGTTGCACTGAAAATGTACTGCTCTAATGTTTGATTTTCTTCTAGTCCATGTGCCATTAGTTAGTTACAGTTCCTACTAATGCGTGTAGCATGATTTTGCTGGCCTGTACAGAAACTTGTGCACAGCAAGAAGAGAAATGTGTTCCGAAGCTGAAAGTGTCAATGTTCTGCTATATTGTGTGATGAATATAACCAGCAGAAAAAAATTCTTTAGTTGATTTCATTATAAGAGCCAAGACATCTATATGCTGATAGTACTTACTTTCCTGAAGGACTGATTCCAATAGACCTGAGCGTTGTTTATGCCTTTTGATACTATGAAGTTTTCTGCATGCAAAATTTTCCAGTTCAGCTTTGTGCTACATGACAATTTTCTTTGTTATAGGCCCCTTAACTAGAAAAATGCTGACAACAGGGGCAAGCATTTTAGTGAAGATGAACAGTCACTATTACGGTCTGGTATAACACCAGTTAGCATTATAAGTTTGCACTTCCAATAGATAATAGCTATTTAATACAGTTTGCTCTGGAGATTAACATTTTATTAGTTGCATGGGAATATTAAATGCTGTGCTGTTGCCAGATCTCTTAGGTCACCTTTTTTGTGTGTCATGTGATGAGTAGAAGAGGCTAAAGTAATATGCAAGAGCAATAGGTTGGGACAGAGGCCTGGCTTTGGAGCACTGTACTGGAGTACCTCTCCTGCCCTTTGACTCTGCTACTCTTCAAGCAGATAATTTTGATCAGCTGTGTGGAAGGAGTCAGAAAGAATCTTTTCAATTTGCTAAGTGATTTGGCTGTATAATGGCATTTTCAGCAAGGTACAGAGAGAACAGGTACAAGGGAAAGAATTAAGGTTTAATAGAAAGGAAGTTGGGGTAGCGGGAATAAGTAGAGGTCTGTTTGTAAGGCAAAAAGAAAATAAATCTTATGGGAGGATTTTGGCATTTACAAACCAGGTGATCCCTAGTTTGCTGTTGTGTAGTTAATGCAATAAATCTTGAAAGCTCCTGATCTGTGAATTCCACACTGACTCCAAATGCTTCTGCCATGTATCCTAATGTCAATGTCCGGTAAGACTCTAGGAGATGGCTATAGGCATGAATTCTCATTTCCCATACATAGTATCAATAGTGAGGTGCAAACAGCCAATCTTTTTTCATCTCTTGCTCTGCAACAGCTAATGACTGGGAAAGGGCTGCATAATGTTTATGCATATATATTATGTTATAACATAAGCAAAGTTTTAAACTGTAGCAAGTAATTTATTCAATTAGTAGTGAGTCTGAAACATCTTCAGTTTGTCACAGTATTTTGTCTTTGCATCTTGATGTTATAGTTTTTATTCTCACTGTAGATGCGTATGTGAAATATATAAAACACGCTTAACTATGTGCATATGTGGCTCTGAATCTGCCATTTAATTTCTTTTTGATCATTTATTATGAGGTGGTTTTGTTAACAACTGTCTGTACAGAACACATGCAATGATCTGGTTAAAGGCCACTGAACACTGCTGTATTATGTAAATAACGAAATTAGGCGTGCGGTTCACTATGTTCATTGCCTTCATTCCTCTAAAACACCCATTAGCGATCTCCACATTTGTTCCTTAATACTAAAAATGTGAAGCATCGTTCTCTGACAGCAAGGACAGCAAATGCTTTTAGATTTTCATTTACTTTCTTCTTCATATTGTGCTGCCAAATGCTGAATAACAATAACTTTGATAAATATGTCATTAAAATGAATCAATAAGATATCATTTTTGTTGTTTAAAAGAAGGTAATCTCACCCACTTCTTCCTGTGACCTTGACAAACTTCTAGGTAGTATTGAAATGGATTAAAGCTAGTAAAAGAACCGAGGAGTTTTACCAGGAAGTCCTACCTAAGTTTCCATTTCAGTCTACCACTTTGATCCTTCACTTTATCATTGTTTGACTTGTAAGACTTACGTATTGGTGTCTGTACACAAAGTGAAGATTGCTTGGTCCGGCTGCTCCTTGGATCCTACTTTGTGAATGAGCACGTCTTTCTTCTATCTATGTGTATGGTGATGGAGAGAAACAGAACAACCCAGGCATACTGCCGATACGTGTTTGAAATAACCATACATCTCACTGAAATGTGATAGTGGTATGGTACAGTAACAACTCACTGTAGAAAAGCCTAAGTAATATATAACTAAGTAGAGTGGAAGAACCATTGGGAAACTGGATTGACTGTGGTTTACCTTTTGGCACAGTGTAAAGCTGACTATTTGCAGAGGAATGGAGAACAAATAGCCTCTTTTCATATGGAGAGGTGAGAAGCAAGGCCTTGCCTTTCCTTTCCTTACATCTGGGAGATAAAACTCACCAGCACATAAGTAGTGACTGACCCTGGTTTAGCCACCATTTTTTCATCACAGATTGGAAATTGCTGAGGTGTTCAGGAGTCGGTGGATTTTGTCAGGCAGCAGCCATGGAAACTCCTCAGGCTGATACTGTCCTTCATAGTGGTCTTAATTGTAGGATGATAGAGTTTGGTGCTTGATACAGCCATTGATTATATATTCCAAGCATAACACGATATCGAAAATATTTTTTTGATGTGTGGTGCTCACCTCTGGTGACATATAGTTGAGGTCGTGATAAACACCACATCTGAAACAAGATGGCTTTGAGTTCTTAATTTGCTTGGAAATTAGGTCTTGTAAGGCTTTGCAAATGCATTATTCTCAGTGCTATCAGGAAAGGAAGAATGACCAGAAGAGCTTCTTTGTAAGCCTTAAACTTCTGCTGATAGCCAAAAGAATACTCCTAAAAAACTAGCTAATAATTTAAAAATTTAAACATGGCTTACATGATAGTTATAACTGTAAATTGTCTATTGTTGGCTTTTCTTCAGTCCCAAGTGTAAAGTAAAAATTTTTTTTCAATAGAGACAGAATACTGTTTCTAGATGCTAAACCGTTTACTTGGGGGAACATGGTTTAGAGACAAGCAGAAATCAATAGACTAGAAGAAATTGTACATAAATAGCAGTTTTACATATCTAATGAGATCTTGGAAGAGAAGATGGCCATGTTTATTACAGAATATGGCTCAATGCAATTTTTTCTATGAATCATTCTGTATTGATCTAGCAGTTGAATTTTTGAGCCTTTC
Organism: Falco peregrinus; assembly: GCF_023634155.1. Lineage (NCBI taxonomy): Eukaryota > Metazoa > Chordata > Aves > Falconiformes > Falconidae > Falco > Falco peregrinus. The sequence continues at coordinate 36,388,124 of NC_073727.1, forward strand.
CAGTATATAGTGGTTCTAAGTAAGTTTCATATATCACATTTCAAGTCTAATTATGGGGAAACAGTTGTCTAACGGATTCAGCCACGTCTAGTGTAAGAGAGGCAGATGACATTCAGTAACTTTGACATTATAAAAATAAGGTACAAAGTGGTATTGCAGAGAAATTCAAATTGCATGAAAGATGGTCTGAAAGCTGTTCAGAAATTTGTTCCAGGAAGTCACTGAGCTTGTAAAAATAGCCTTTACTTTTCTGGGGTATACTTTGACACTGCAAACATTGGTCAGCCTGAGACTAATAAGGGAAAACGCAGAACTTGTTTTATTTTTCAGTCTAGTTAGTAATGTTGATGTCTGGAAGAAAGATGGCAGATCCTTGTTTGTTAAGGCCCATGGGCATTGTGTGTCTACAGTTCTTGTCACTGGCCTCTAATTTCTTTCCGTTCATGCAACGCCTGTCATAAACTTTAACCTTTGTTTATTTGCTAAGTCTTCAAATCCACTTTCATGCTGTCCTATAAGCTTGGAACTTTCCCTTGCCCACAGCATCTCTGCTTCCTTCCCCATTTCTTTTAAAACCCTTCTTGTGGCCACTCCAAAGAGCTGCATGGATATTAATACCATTACATTATCTTTTAACCTTCCTGTGCTCTCAGGAAAACATTTCCCTTTGTTCCTGCCCGCCCCGCCCCGCCCCTCCCCCCCCGCTTCATCTACTTAGACATCTTTCTATTTTTATTATCTTTGAAGAAGGAAACATTGTGCTAATTATGTTCATAAATCACCTTAACCAATAAAATATCACACTTTCCTTAAGTGTAAAATAGTACAAAACTGGGGCTATCTGTGGCCAATCTCTTGAGCCTGTGATGTTTAATAAAGACACATTTATAGTGTCGTATGATCAGCCTGCCCTGTTAAGAACGCTGAATTTTAAGTCCTGTGATCAGATGCACGTTGGCAAACCACTGCTCTGACACTAAGCTCTTACTGGAGTTAGGAGGGCACCCTCTGCGGTGCAGATCTTCACCAGCACAGATCTTAATTGTAGGGTGGGAGATAAGACGCTGCTTGGCATAAGCATGATGGCACAAAGAATTTTAGGGGAGAAAAAGGAGTGCAGTCCACAAGACCAAGTCAGAATATCACAGGTTAGCATAAACCTGAATCTGATAAGACTAAGCCTTTGCTGGAACACCAAAGTCAGTGAGTGCCCAAATGATGCAGTTCAGAGAATCAAACACAGGAACCAGAAAATGACTTTGTTGCAGATAATTTCAGTTTTAAATAAATGTTACATTTTATTAGCTTACCAACATTAGAAAATAAGCAGGCCATTGGATGCATGGAAATAACATGCACACTTTAACTAAATGATTTAAGGTGAACTTCCATATCTCAGTTTGAAGAAGCAGCAAACGTTTATTTGTAGTCCTCTGTTTTGATATGCTAATCTGTTGTTCAGCAGCGTTTCTGCACACAGCTGCACAAGAGCTTAGTGGGGATTCAATGAAAATTTAGAAATATTTCCCACAGACACAATTTAAAATAATACAAGTAGGTAAGCTGTACTTGTGTATAGATACATAGCTATATATATATATATAGTATAGATACATAGCTATATATATATATATATATAGTAGGTCTATAGATCTGGATACATAGTTGTGTAGATTCAGGTGCATGCATCTACAGATCCATGTAACAGTTATGCTTGTATATACATCAGTGGGCACAAACTGAAACAAAGGAGGGTCCCTCTGAACATCAAGAAACACTTTTTAACTGTGAGCATGACCAAGCACTGGCATAGGTTGCCCAGAGAGGTGGCAGAGTCTCCATCCTTGGAGATATGCAAAACCCATCCAGACATAGTCCTGGGCAACCAGCTGTAGTCCTGCTTGAGCAGGGAGCTTGGACCAGATGACCTCTGGTGGTCTCACTTCAAGCACTGTGGTAGGTTATTTTCAGCATCTGCCATAATAATATGACTCCTATTACCATTGTGTAAATGCTTCAGAAAAGTTTTAATCTGGTTGTCCTTTCGCTATCCTGTGAGTTAGAATAAAAGACTGAACTAATTCTTTTTTTGAAAAGTGCACCAGCACCTTGTATGTGGGGAGTGAAGGCTGAAAGAGAATTTTCAAGTGGGCCTGTTTAAGAGATGGCAGTTGGGTCTTTGATTGCCTTGGCTTTTTTCAAAATCCCAACTTTTGGATATACTGTGGAGCCTAAGGTTATAAATCATATGCAGCAGAGAAAGAGAAGTGAATTTTGATCTTCAGGTCTCAAGTGAATACTCTGAGCTTCTTCTAGGACTTTTCTGTTGCAAAGTAATTCATAAACTTGTAAAATCTCTTCTTAAGTGTGATTTCAAAGTAGCTCACTTAAATAGTTACTAGAGAAAAAAAATGGTAAGAGTAAGGACTCTGGAATGACATGTTACAGGAGCATGAACTGGCACTTATACTAGCCAGCTTTATATGCTTGTATTTCTCTTCCTTGGGCCTTCCCTATTTTTTTTTTCTTTCAGCCAGCTATGCTGTTTGTTTCCCAGTGTAAAGTTTTCTTCCAGGTGGGAGAATAAAGCACTTGATCTTTGTGTTACAGTTGAACTATCAAGCCAAGAGATGATACACTTAAATGCAAATCCATCGTTATTGTAAGGGTTGATTAAATTAATGTAATGGGATTGATCACACACACACACACACACACACCCCCACACCCCTTTTTAATTTTCATTCAAGGTTAGTATGAGTCAGCTAGACTACAACTAGTGAAAAACTGGAAGTTGTGTTTGCAAAGGAAAAAAATATTTTTTGCAGTTTTTCTGGTTTTCAGTAATAGAAATACCCTACTTACTGGTATTATCTTTGCCACAGGTTTTAACAATTTTATCTAAACTGTTTAAAAAACAATTATAACAGATTTTTTTCATTTAAAGTATTTCAGCTAAAAGAAACATGGACTACAATTTCTAAGTCATACTGAAATTTATTTCTGAGAAATGAAACATTACATTGGGCACATGAGTTGGGAAACAGTAAACCAGGTCAGTGTAGTAGAGTTGCTTTGGCGTGGACTGTAGGCAGATAAAATTGTACATTTAAAAATAGGAAATTAGCTTGAAAGGCAACAGTGAAGCTTAAAAAACCAAACAAGAATCATCAGCATACCTGGTATGTTCTCTAATTCCGCCATGTAAATCCAGTGCCAGAATTTAGAGCTTTCAATTTCAGATTTCCTTTGGTCTGAGTGGAAGATTACCCAAATACTGATAATAGAACTCACCATAGAATAGTGATTTTTGAAGAGAGACAATACTGTTTCAAACTCAGAGTTTTCCTGAAGTTTCCAAAACTTCCAGTAAGAGTAAAACCTGAACAGTTCTAATGTTAAGTTCCTCCTATTTTGTTAGCAAAAGCAGACAGCGTGGACAGCTTACTAACAGCCATTATTCTAGTAAAGCTAAATTTGTGACCCATATTAACTGCAAATGTAAGACTATTTCCACAGGAAATACTGTGTGCCTTTGAATTTAACTAGAAATCTCTCTGCCTTTTAGTACTCATCTTGTTTCTTCCATGTGGAGTGGCTGTGACTCTTATTACAATTGAAAGTACATTTTTAAGCATTCTATCATGTAATATCTTTGTGATGTGAATTCCCCTTCCCCCCCCCCCCCCCCCCCTCTTTAGAGAGTATTAAGAAGATATTTCAAGAAAAGGGCATCTTGGCAGGAGAAGGAAGAGCTTTTAAACCACATCTGACCTTCATGAAGTTGTCAAAATCAACACAGTTACGTAAGCAGGTGAGCTCGCATTTCACATAGCTCAGCAGCAATCTAGAAGAAAGTTTAATCTGGAGACAAACAAAGGAGTTGCCTGTGCTATAGCATCATATTTTCTACTTTATAGCTGAAGAGGTAAGACTTTAAAATACTGATGTTTTTAAGAAAAAATAATCAGTACATTCTGCCATATAAACAATAGTCCTGTACAGTAATTTAAATTACCACTCTTGATATTCTTAGTACAGTAGTACCATGGTGTGCTTTTTTGTGTGAAACTATGCAGGACCAAAGGGTGAAAGTACTTGTTCAAAATTACAGAATTATTATTAGAGTGTAGATTATATGCATGCTGTTTGTTTGGATAGTTTTGTTTTGTTGCTGTATAGGAGAAAACAGGCAAATAAACAGCGATATTTATATTTGGATTATGCATAACAGGCAGACTGTCAATTCCCTTTATTGAGTATGCTTTGGTGAATTTCAGAGTAGTCATGAAACACATCTATATTCTGTCTTGCAGACAGTTAATTCTTGCCTATTATTAGCTTTTAAAACAAAATATACAAATATATAAAAGTAGGTTATAATTGTGATAATAAATATATAGAAGCAATACTACTCTATCTAGTTTTTTATTTCATAACAGTAATATTGTATTATTTAACATAAGGTATATCTCCATAAATATTTGTTGCTGACATTGTATAGAATATTTTATGTGATCCTTTAACATTGACCAGGAAAATAATTTTCAGAAAAAAAATTATTTTAAAATAAGAATCAAAGTGCATAATATAAATATTTTAAGGTGGGTTCTTTTTCTCTTCATAGTAAGCATTAAAGAAAAATACTTTAAAACTTCATTAGAAATAACTAAAAAATGCTAAGGGTCACATTTTAATTAAGTAGCAATATGTAAAATCAGTTGGAAGAAGGCAGTGGGATTTGCAATACATCAAGAAACTTCAAGTGCACACATACTTGCTCTAAAACAGAAATAAGGACTTGTTCACAGGTTGTAGGTGGTACATTATAGCTATTACATTTGTAAGCTCACATAAGCTTTTGCTTGTATTAACAGATGGGTTTTAAACACTTATTTTAAAAATCCACAGCTGTTCTAGAATATCAACTGCTTAGTAATTTAATTCTTTGGTTAAAACATCTGAGACAATCAGTGTGGGGGTTTTGCCATTCTTTTTTTCAGTTGTTTTTTGGCTGGTTGTTTTGTTTACATTTATCTGCCTTGTATGAACTATTAGCTAGGATGCATACTTTCTGTGTACTGATATTCACTGCTGCTGACAGAACCAGGTCAATGTCATTCCAAATCATCTTCCTTAGCCCTCCATAAGGCTGGATAATGCATAGGGTAGTCTAAAGATACACTTTACACAGTATAGAAAGATGCTATGTATTAAAAATCTATAAATTTTTCTCTGTCAATCCACTGTTGGGCATAAGCACTGGTCTTTATTATAATTTTTTTGGTTTATTGCATTTAGTGAGATAGTTTCATGCATTTACTGAAAACAATTAAAACCATGAAACATAAAAGGAATCGGTATTTTGTAGTACATTTTAATATAATGTCTAATTGCATTTTCAGATCATAGAACAGCATGAAAAACAAGGGGGAGTAGATGAAGATTACATGAGAAAGCATATAAAAGAGCAAATAGAACTGAAGTAGTTGAGCATAGTTCACTGCTATAGCTTTATAACAATAATTTTTTTCAATGTAAGTTTCCTTATTTGAAGCAATACTCTGTTAAGCCAGTCTCCTCATAATGATATCTAAATTTCACCAAAGTTATCTTTTGGGGAAAAAAACCAAAACTGTTTTTCAAACCTTGGTATAGCTACAGGCATTTTTGAAATGTGTGTATTCTGAAAAGATTATTAACCTTCTCAAATATTTACAAAGCAAAGAATCTGAGAATTCAAAATTAGTAAGTATCTCAAGAAATCAGCTTTCCACTTTGAAGATACAGCATTAAGCTAAAAATGGTAAATGCAAAAAACTTGGAAACAGACATTAATAAAGGATAAAAATGTGAAATAAAGGGTTACTGTACCCCATTCAGCTTCTCAGATTAAAGAACTTACTTACCTATTCATAAGTGAGAGCAACTTATTCTTCATGCTTACTTGGACAATTCTGTGATCAAAGGGGCCACTGAAAACTTGCCCAAAATAAGGAGGTGTATTGTGCCTCTAGGTGTCCTTGTGGAAGGAGACAAAGGGATATAATTTACTTGCACATGTTTACCTATTTCCACAGTTCTTTGAATGATAAGAATCTTGGGTTAGTATCACTGTCTTCTGTACAAAGAACCTAATGAAACACAATGAAAGAAGCAATTGGAGTTTTGCACTTGAAGGTAACATTTCTATTCCTGCTTCCCTCACTGGCCTGCTGTGTTGCCACAGGTCAGTCACAACCTCTGTTTTTCATTCGTCCAGACTGCTGTTTATTTCAGGGCATATTGTGAGGCACGCTTGATAAATGCTGTGTGACATTTGGAGATCCTTTGATAGTGCAGTCCGAACTGCAAATACTGTGAAGTGGATTTTGTAAGTAGAAGATGACTGACAGCAAAATTGCTCTGATGGCATCTGCTTAATTAATAAGGAGTACAGTATATCTTTAGAATGTTGTATGTATAATTAATAAAAGAATATATTAGTGAGAAAAGTCCATTTGTATTTATAACACCTGCAAGTGTTGTACAAGGCCTGATTCACTGTTACCATTCAGCTTCAATGGTAACATCATCAAGGTGCTAGATCTTATTTTGTAGACAGCGTTGTTATGATTGCACAGGAAACAGCAGTAATTGCATGGTTCAGGAATTTATTCCTGTATTTTTTAATGTAAATTGTGTTAAACTTTTGCCACTATCCTAGTTTCATATAAAAATAACATAAGGTACTTATTTTTTAATAAAAATTCCTTCATCATGAAGGAGGAAATTCCACACTGAATCAAACCCAAAGCAGTCTCCGAATTCAGATCTTTTTGATGTGCACTCATGTTCATCTTTTTGCTACCTTCAGCTAGACATACCACATAAGATGTTTAATACTGATAATTTTGAATGTAGTTACTTTTTTCTCATGTAAATTTTCTCTCAATTTATATGACATTAATTTTTTTGCCTTCTTGAAATCAAATGTGGCTGAAGAGAGATTTAGTGTATCTGCTGATGTCTTTTATAGGCCGTACTGTAAGCAGTTACAGCAAGTTTGGCAGTCAGATAATAAGCTATCTAATGTCTCCTCTGTCTTACTTAGATAAGGAATCTCAGGCATTTATCTTACTGCAGGAATGATTATTACTTCTACAGTACTTAGATATCATGTCTCTTCATTAATTTGTTAATTTTTGTTGCATATGCATACATCAGATACTGCGCTCAGTAAAGATCCTCTGCATGTCAAGAGAAGTTAAAGGAGATCCTCCCCTTCTGGTATTATTCCTTTAATGTTAAGTTTTACTCAATACTGGGAAATAGAATATAAAATGTGAATTTCTGTCTTACATTCCTAGTATAGTTTTTGGTTTCCTAGATTTGTAATTTTGCTTTTATTTGTACCCATATGGCATAGATACATAGTTGTACCGTATAGAACCTTACAAGAAGAGGGTGATTCTCAGTAAAACCAAAGCACTTCTGTTTATCAGTCCTCACTGGTTCTGACCTCCAGCATTCTTTTTATAAAAACTCCTGGGATCTCTGGCATTTTGCACAGAAATGCTGGTATAAGAAAAGCTGTAGAGCTCATTAAATCCCTTTGTTTTTCTGTTTATCAGCCTCTACATCAGTGTTTTTTATTGTGACAACTGTTACTTGCTGATATAGGAGTCTGAGGCACACACCTAGTTGGAATCTTTGATGCTGATCCTAAAATGGCTGCAGCTATCCCTTTGGCACAATACAAAACAATAAACACTTTGCTTTCACAGTCTTATGAGACCAGCAGAAATGTTTTTTGTGATTTTTTTTACCATATTTTTTTAATCTGAAGATCTAACAACAGGGGCAGAAAACTGGGTGACCCAACAGCTGGAAGAGGTTCTTAAATTCTCTGTCTTCCTGCTTTCCCACCATTCACCCATTGCAGAGATATGTAACTACAGTACTTATTTTAAACAACAAGAAGAAAGGATGTAACTATAGAGAGTTTGTTACAAGCTAAAGGTAGCGTGAGTCATTGTTCTTTAAATTACCAAACTCTCCTGCTGAACATGGTAGATACAATGTCATCCATGCATTTACACATGCCCATGTTACAGGACTGAGGCTGCAGAAGCCAGCACCTCGTTACACATGAACTCTTGTAAGTCCACATGGGGATCATCAAGGTCTAGGTGAAGAAACTTTTCCACAACAGACTTGCATTTTTCCATCTGATCTCCTTTTGAAGGATGATCAATACGTTTGATAGCTTTTCCATTACGAATCAGTTCTGACACTTCTACTCCTCTTTCAATAATTTTGGCTGGCATTCCTGCCAGTGCAGCAATGTTGGCAGCATGACTAACAGTGGACAAGCCTGGTTTGATCTGGTAGAAAAATACCAACTCAGCTCCATCTTGGTGGGTCTCCATGGTCAGGTACTCCAGAAGAGGTGTGTCAGGCAGGAGTTCTAGCTGCATTAAACTGTGAAAATTAGTGGAGACAAAGACCTGTGGACACTGTGTTCCTTGACTGATCCAGTGCCTAAGGACAGCAGCCAGGAGGGCCAGGCCATCCAGCGTGTTGGTCCCTTTACCAAACTCATCAATAAGTACCAGGGACCTCTCTGTGGCATTGTTTACTGCCTTGGCAACCTGGTTAAGATCAATCATGAAAGTGGAAAGCCCTACAGAAACTGACTCCCTGCTGTGAATTCTTGTGTAAATCCCATCAATTATGCCAATCTCTGCCTCTGCTGCAGGGACATAACTGCCGATTAGAGCCATAAATACTATGAGACCTACTTGTTTTAAGTAGATGCTCTTTCCAGATGAGTTGGGCCCTGTGATGATCTTTATTCGTCTTGTAGCCTCGCCACTGTTTGCAGGATTGGCCACAAAAGTCTTTGCACATAGTTCCATGAGTGGATGTCTTCCATCCTTGATGTGAAAACCATGGCGGTGAGTAAAGCGTGGCCGGCAGTAGGCGTTCTCCCGAGCCATCACTGCCAGAGCTAGTAGCACATCTAGGTGTGCAGTATACTCAATCACACTGTTAAGGACTTCAGACTTCTCCAAAATCTTTGTCTGCAGCTGATGCATAATAAGTGTTTCCTGGTCTCTGATCTCACAGTGCAAGTCACCGAGCAGTCTGTCTAGCTCCTTAGTCCTATCACTTCTGTAGTGCAGTTTATCCTCTGACAAGAACATGAAGTCCAAGCCTTCAATTTCAAAGTCACTCTTATCCACCATAGTTGGTAGCCGTGGAATGGAGAGAAGAAACCCAATCAAAGGAATGTAGATCACACAACAGGAGGGGATATGATTGTCCAAGGTCTCCAATTCTTTTCGTGCCACTTCTGTAAGGAAGTCTGACAGTCCCATCAGCTTTCGTTTCTTCGCGTCAATGGTAGGGTCCACATTGGGTTTAACAGTGAAGCGGTTCTCTGAGATGCTGCCTTCAAAGTCCACCACTTTGCTGATTAGACTAGCAATGTAGTGGAGATCATCAGTGAAGACATGTGAAATAGTCTGAAAGAGTTCAATAGTGTTGGGCAGAGAACGACATGTGTCTCTAAGGCACACTGCACTGCATGCTGTCTTATAGAGTGCTTGCCAGTCACTAACTTTTGTGTGGGAAAGAGTCATTCTTTTTAGAATAAGAGGTACATTTTTAATATTCTTGAGGCAGCCTTGAAGAGTGAGAACTGTTTCATGGTTCTGAGCCAGCAGGAAGTAGTGGATAACATCTAGACGTTTGTTCAGCTCTGTCAAGTTCCGAGTAGGTCGTGTGAGCCACTGCCTCAGCAGTTTTTCTCCCCATTTGCACCTGCAATGATTTAAAATTCCATATAAACTGAATCCTTCTTTTAATCCACTGGACAGTTTGTACACAGAAGGATGGATATCACTTTTAAATATCTGCAGGACACTGTAAGTATCTTGGTCCATATTCACAGTATCTGACAGCACAAACTTTTTAAAGGCCAATATAGGAACTGCAGTAGTGCTTTCTTCGAGCTCAACTCCAATCCTTCTCCTGTCTAGAAACTTAAGGAGTCCCCCGAGGGCTCGTATCATGAGTGGACTCTCAAAAGGGATGACTGAGGACAAGTAGAGAATTTTCTCTGTTGCAGTCATATGAAATGGGATAAATGGAAATTGTCTAGATAGGATCCGTTGCTTGCTGACTTCTAGGCCAAAATCTATGTTGGGAAACAGGACAATTTCTGGTTTTCCTGTATCTTTATCACTAGCACTAGCTGTTAGGTTGGTCAGGAATTTGGCAATGTTCTGGTCCTGTTTTGCACTGGTCACTATGCATTGAGGATTAACTTCCTCAATTACTTTTTGCAGTAGCCTGAGGTCTTCGTTATCAGGTATGTCAGGCATGAAGTAGACTGAGCAATCTTCTGTATCATAGTAAGTAATTGCCAGCTGCCCTGCATACCACAAAACAGACATGTGTGTCTCAGAGTGTTCTTCATCCTCTCGTTCAGGCCCAAGCAATGGTGGCAAAGCACAACTCTGGGCTGATGTGGCACTCATTCTGCTGGAAAAAAAATATTTCTATTCACAACTCATCCAAAAAGTCCTGAGAAGTAACTGTAATTGACAACAGTAGGTTAACACTCTTTCAGTCCTATCTAAGAATCTACCAGGAATTAAACATACATGTTACCTGTTCAAGTGAAAAGATGCAGCCAGTAACTACAGCCGCCATCTTGCTTCCAAGCAAGGTGTGACTGAGCTCACTACCAGCAATGCTGGAATAGTTTTACAGTTTTTCTTTGTATCCTTTATTTTAGTAAGATATGTGTGCTCAAATGCCCATAAATACAGTAATATACATGGACATGTATATCCACATACAGTATCATCCTCCCTCAGAGTTGCGGGACACCCACATGCACTGACCACAGCTCCTCACAACAATGCAGCACACTGGCTGTCGTTTTGGGGTCCGACCCTGGTGTTTGTGCAGCACCACCACATAGTACCAGCTTCTATACAAGTACATAACGTACTGCACCTGGGCTCAACCATACTAAACAGTTTCCTCTGCTGCGTCCACAGTTCCTGTCAGCAACGCACTTACAACCCTCTCCCGCTTCTCCGTTCTAGTCACTCTTGTCACCACAGACGGGCATCTCCTCTCGGCGGCTGCATCTCCTTGCAGCCCAAAGTTTTATCTTGACCCCCTTCCCCCCCTCCGCGGGCAGGTGCTTGGCGCTCCCCGCGCTCAGGCCTCCCCGCCGCCCCGCTCCTGTCAGGAAGGCGCTGGGCTGTGGTGCTGAGCCCGCCTCCGCGGCCGCCCTCCCGCCCCGCCGTGCTGCCGGCAGCCGCCCGGGCGCAGGCCCGCCGCAGCCCGCTCCGGTGTAGGGCCCTGCCGTCATGCAGGGAATGGGCACCCTCAACCTCTCCTGCGGCCTCCCGGCTGAAAGGGAAGCACCCCTCTCCGCGGGCCTCCAGCTCCTCCTGCCTGCCCCCGCCCCTGCCCCAGCGGCGGCTAGTACTTCCCTCCCCGGCCTCCTCGGGCCTGCGCTGAGGGGAAGGGGATACGGTTGGTGGAAGCCCCCGAGCAGCCCAGCCCACTGCCCAGCAAGGGGCGCAAAGCTCTCAAGTATTATTTCCGTGGCCTGCCTTTGCACCGCCTGCCAGTGCTCCAGTGGGACCCATGTCTGTGCCTGCCTGCTGCCAGGCTCCCCAGTGTTTACCTCTTTCACCCATTGCGCCTTCTGCAGTTCACTTAATGAGCTACTAAGAGCAACTGTAAATGACGCCTCAAGGGACGCCTTGAGTAAACTCCCAGTACTGCCTTGGCCTTCTGGGAGCTGGGTGTGGTGCTGGGAGTCCGGTGTTTTGGCTGCGGGGTCTGGTACATGGAAACTGAAGCTGCTTGCAGGAGAGTGTTGGGCACCTTGCTTTGCACCTGTGTTAAGGCCTGTTGCCACTTGAGCCTGCTGGCCCCTGGTCCCACCAAGAGTGAAACGCTGCCTGGCCGCCCGCTGGCTGCAGCCATGGGGACCCGGTGCAGCTGGAGGGTTTAATGGCAGGCTGGGGGTGGCAGGCTGCACCTTCCCTTCCTGCACGCAGAGGAGGCGCAGAGTTAACGAACATGACTGGGCTACCAAATGCTGTCTCATTGGTGTCCTGCCAGTCTTGCAAGAGGTCCACATGCAATGCTTCTCCAGGCCCACATTACACAGGCACGCCCCTTGAGATTATAGCATTACAGTGCTTCCTCAAAGGCAGGTGTCTTTGTCCTCCTTCCAGCACCAAACGCTTCAAAATGGCCTCTCAAGTACTCGTGTTTCTCACCCTCCCCCGATTATAGCATATCTCTATAATCAGCATCTCTGACTTTCCCATGTGGTAACAACTCCCTTTCATCTCTACTGCTCCAGACCCTTTCAGTTAAGAAATGAACCGTGACCTTCCCATGTACCTGCATTGTTTCATCGGTTCATGTCTCATTACAAAAGTGCTCCAGAAATTGCTCCAAGTTACTAAAAATACCAGTTTTCTTGTGGCTGCTTTTCCAAATATATTTCAGTAGTGCATCACAAGCATAACTCAGTTCTTGAGCATTCAGTATTTGATTCACACCTTACTGATCTCTTTTTGACAAGCAACATCCCAACCTCTTGTAAGTGGTATTTTTTTTATTGGAGTATGAGTGGTGATTTTGATCTTTTCCTCATTTCATTGCATGAGTACTCAAGGCTTCACATTTTGACAAGTGTTCTCCTGCCTGAAAAGGTCTTTTTTTATTACTGATTGATGGCTAAATGTATTTCAAAGAACTGTGAGCTAAAAAAACAAAGAATAATGATTTAACTTCAAAATAGCCTTAGTACATAAGGACTAATCTAGCCATAGAGTATCGAATTTTAAATAATGACTGTGAGGATAGAATAAATGTAGACTTCCAAGGAGATTGTGTACCTGAAATGAAAAGCATCCACCACCAGATGTCAACGTTTCAGAGATTAAGGAAATGGAAAGACAAATTTCTGACCTTTGTTAAATTGGACTTTAAGGGACCAAAAGTCTTGATTTAGTAAAGGGGACCAAAAGTCTCTAATAGAGAATCAAATGTGCAGGTACTTAAGCAAAGGGCTTCTGAAGTCAATAGTTTTGTACCTAAGTAAAAGCTCAGTAGACATACCAGCATTGAGCCCATCTTGCACATGAGTAGTTGTAAATGAAACATCACAAGAAATGCGTGAGTGTGATGCTCAGATGAGCGGATAAAGTGTAAGGGAGGAGACAGTATCTGTCCCCTTTAGGGGTGTCTGGTGAGGGACCTTTTCAGTGTAGAAGGGTATAATAAGAAAAGGAGGAGGCCCTAAACAACACAGAGAAACAAACTTTACCAACATATGATAAGGAAAGCAGTAACGAGCCAAAGCTGGTCAGCCACACAGGCTGATAAGGGCACGTGGAGTGTGAGGATGTTTATTTCAGCGGGATGTCTGGTTGAGAACCTTGTGAAATGGGACGGTAAGGGAAAGGGGGAAGCCGTAAACAAAATATACGGAGACACAAGCCTGTCAAATGTAACACACAAAACCAAGAAACAAACCTCATCGGTCACACTAATTGGTGGGCAAGAAGCTGCAGGAAAACCAGGACTTTGCAGCTGCTGGGTGTTGGTGGGTGTTGGTGGGATTGTTCACATGGGTGGGGGATGTGCAGGGGAAGGGGATGAGGAGGAGCAGAAGAGGACTGGACAGAATGGGCTGTAAAAGGGGCTTGTCCTGTGTAAAACTGGGCAGGTGGGCATGCTTGTCTGACCGAGCTGGTGTGCTGGGTGCTGGCTGTTGGGGGCAAATGTCTCTTCCCCAGACTGTGTGTAAGGGATGTGGGTGTTCACTGCCAAACCTCAAGCTGGATCAGCCAGCAAGTGGGGGAACTGTGCGGTGGGTAAGGGGGCCTTGTAATAGCATGCCCAGTGTTCGCAGCAAGAATAATTTCCAGTTGCAGGTTCCATGAAGACTTGCAAACTGTGGGAAATTAAAGCAGTTGTAGCATTGTGTATGTCGATTTGTATCCTACAGGACTGAAGAGGGAGGGGTAGAAAGGAGGAATAATGACACTTTTATTTCATTGTTTAATATCTGCACTAGGCAGTGCTTAACTAAAACAGAAGATTTGGCACATTATTGTTTCAATATTCTTTCTGCATTTTGAAGTATTTTCCATCCTAAATATACCTCTGGTTTAAATGAAAACTATAGGAGTTAAATATAAAAATTCAGTCTTCTAGTAGAACGTCTAATTAAATTTTATGTTGCTATTTAAAGGTGAAAAAAATTGACTCAAGCCTGTATGAAGATTTTAAAAGCCATTATTTTGGAGATGAAGTTTTGCACCGCCTAGATCTTTGCTCCATGCTGAAAAAAAAGCAGCCAAATGGTTACTACTACTGTGAGTCTTCTATTGTTTTTGGTAAGTACATCTTCCTTTTCCTCTTACATCATTGTGTCTATAACTTAAATGCCTGAAAAGCCATTTTTTCTGGAGTGTATGTTAGGCAATTCTTGTAATAATAGCCTTGGAGTCTGACAGAATTATGTTCTTCAATCCTGGCTCTCCAGGAGCACTGTGCAGTGCTTTTGCTGACAGCTAAAGTTTACTTTCGACTGTCCATCCCCAGAATCCAGTTCCATTTCTCATCCTAAAATGAGTGAGATAAGTGAGATGTATCACTCTCCAGAGCGGCTCATCTCTCTGTTAATGATAGAGACAGCCTGTATGACTAAGTTAGATTAGATGCAGTAATTACAGATCATTAAAGCTAAGTGGAATGTCTCTGGTTTGGCAGAGATGTGACTTTACTTGGACTATATTCATATACAGGGAGAATTTCAGTGGTACAACAGTTTTCATAACTGTTCAGAATACCATCAAGACTTTAGACATTTTATGGGCACTTTGCCTAGATTATTACAATACTAGAAATCACAGTTGTTTCCTTCTGCTTCAACTGAACAGAAGCTTCACATGCCTATGATTAATATTCTGGGCTTGTCTTCTCATTTCTGCCACAAGTCATGTATAGTTGGAACTTCAGGTGGTACGCATGGAAGGACTAAGAGACTATGGGATGGATAATGGCTTGTACAATAAACCTTTCTCTGATGGTTAGATCCCAGTAGCTGATAGTGGATCTTGGGGCTGCTACTAGTCATATTAAGGACATGAGTTTAAAACACTCTCAAGTGGAATAACTAGAGAATACTGAGAATTTTTTCTCAAATGTAGTCACACAATTAATCTAGGAATGTATTGTTTGATGTGTTAGGAATATCTTTAAAAATACCATTCCTGAACCTGCAGATCTTTAAGAGATCAGATGACGTGGGAACATGGTCAAGCAGTAATACAGCAAAATGCAAAGTTTTTTATATTAATTGCTTTTTTCACCTGTCCTAATTAGTCTGATTCTTTATATATGTCATGTTAAAGGTGAGTCTCGAAAGACAGGTTTGTAGCAGGGAACAGGTCATGGTGTTTGGCAGCCAGTTTTTATTTCTCTTCTCTGTACTGGTGCAGCTTGGTTTTTAGGTTTCTGGGGTTTGGGGCTTGTTTTGTTTTGTTTTTTTCTGAAGTCATGTCAAAGGTTGAATGTAGTGGTGTTAGAAGACATGGGATACTGAAATTCATACTAAAAGTTCATGTGAAGATATCACTTTGTCTTTTTTATTTAGAAATAGAAATTTAGAAAGAGCAAAATGGTTTGGCATGGTGTCAGTGAGCAATAACTCCGTCCCAACAAGAATATGGACCGTCTTAATAAAACTTAATAAAGCAAAGTCTTAACTCCAACCTACTTAAGGAAAAGAGAACATCTGTTCTTGTATGGATCCTCTAATAATAGGAAAGAACTGAAAAATCTTTTACAAGAAGCCTCAACAATAATATGCTTACTTAAATACTGTGATAAATTTGTTCTTATATACCTTGCAATGTTTCTGAGATTTCTGGTAATAAGCAGTAATATAGAAAAAAAAAATGTCCAGAAATCATTCTAACAAGCAAATTATTCAGTGGATCTTATGTTTCTCACTCCAAAGCATACTAGCTTTAGTAATGAAAATATTAATGACCAAGGAATGATCGTATCCTTAGAAAGAAAGAACAAACATGCAATGTCAGGGAAATCTTCGAAGACCATTGCCATCCCAACTAGCTGAATAGAAACATCTTCACTGGAATCTTTTCTTGAGTGGACAGTTTTAAAGGAAAGCCCTGTCTTCAGCCTTAAGTAATAAGGAGTCTCAAAAAGATGAAAACAACTATTTTTTATCAAGATACATCCTTAAGGAATAAGAAATTTCAAAAAGCCTAAATGATTTTATGATTCTGTGAAGATATGTTATTAAGGACAAAGAAATCTCAAGAATATGAAGACTTTATGAATGTACAATGTCCATCCCCAAATTCTCCAAAACTTTTAAATGTGCGGTGAGCATAAAAGGAAAGCTTCTGATCCAGACACCTCTTCTAGTTAATCTAATTGTGATGGAAAGATCCGAGTTGCAAAAGCTTATAATTGACAGAAATACACATGAATAATGCATTATACTTTATTTTTTCTAAGCACATACTGTTTTTTTCATAATCATAAAAACTGTGCCTGTTTAATAGGTAGGTTATACCTGGTGCCTCACCTGCTGTTTTTCAGCTGCTTTTCAAGTTCTGGATTGTTTCATTCTTAATGCTACAAAACTGACACTATGTTGGAGACGAAGGGTGTTCATGAACAGTTAGTAATACTTAAAAATTCCTGTTGTTTGGATTAGCTTTACATAAATACCACTATTAAAATTTAGTGCTGGTTCCAGGACTTCGTGTAGGGCTTTGGTGATGACGTGGTTTCTGCCTTGTGGTAACTTCTTCCCCTATGCTGCAGCATTGCTGGTGGAAGTGCTTACTGGTCTTGAGGACCGTTTGAGGATTTAGGATTAAATACTTACACAATGCTTTAGTCAGGCACTTTGCAAATGCTAATTGCTGTTAATGTTTTTGCTTGCATTTAGGGCCACCTTTCTTTTGCTTAGGTAGACCTACAAAACAAATTAAAAGCAGTACAGAAGGAAAAAGAGTAGGATGTCTGTTTAAATCAGTGGCAACACTATGGCAAAATACAGACCAGTCAAAATCAAAGTCAAATATATTTATACATATCTATCTATCTATCTATCTAAACATATTATCATATTTATTACCTTGTGTTATGCATGTTTCATAGTTATGTTTATATTTGTTATATAACTATATATCTAATGTCTTCTGTAGGTTTGTACATTCAAATATTATTTATGTGCATCCAAATGCTTAGAGAAAGGAAAATTACAAGATTATTTAACATGGTATAAAATTTTTAATTTGAGTGAAATTGAGGTTCCGCTATTCACAAATACACTTAAAAATTATTTTGAAATATTTATCTGATGAAGGAATTTGGTAAATAACTCATTACAAATAAAAACTCTTTAGTAGTCTATGTGGTAGATATTGACAATGTTTTCTCAAAACATTTGTCTAAATCTCTCCTCTTGAACTTGTCTTTTGACTGACATCTCAGAATAGTTAAATGAGATAGTCTTTCAGCTGTCTTTTGAATATGATTCCCATTAAATGGTTTATAACATCTGTTAATCAACTTGTATTCAAAGCAAGAATTAGATGCTTGTTTGGCTTCAACTTAATCCTGGTATGACAATGCATAAAGAACTCATGGGAAGTATAATTTTCATAGTCTGAACACCGTTCTTCTCAGAATTATCTTTACATGTGTACTATATCTGGCTTTCTTCAGCCATAGTATTTGAACAGATGTTCTTCACTGATACCACATTAAGAAAATGTAGTATTATTATCCCCACTTTACTCAGTCCTATATTGACATAGAAGCATTGTGCCCAAATACATGCATTTAATTTTGTACATAATATATATTTAACTAAGACCAATAGGAGAAGGAAAACAGCTATATTTGAAAAGTTTAAATGACTCATTTTTTATTTCAGAGAAGAGGAAACTATATTTTAATGAATGTTTAAGAACTCATGTTAAAGTGTTTTAAAATATGATTTGAATAGGTGTTTTAGTAATTAAGATAGCTAGGATATTAAAATAAACACAGGAGGGAGTTAACGCAGTTTTAGTAATACATCAGAAATAGTGAAATTTGAAAATTACTTAATACAGACAAAACACTGCATCCAGCTCCTGTTCTTTCTATATGTATGTGTACTCAAGCAGTTATCTTCTTTCTCTGAAGTGCACGGAAAGCACAAAAACAGAATTTACTTTTTGTTACTTAGAGTTTGAGCCAGAGTTGAGTGTTATGCATCTAATAAGATGAAAGGATCTAGAAAGAGATCAGACTAATGTTAGAAACAGGGATCCATACACAACAAAGAATTGCATACTACCATTGCTAGTAAGTGCCATAACGTGTAATCAGCTTGGTAGCCACACATTTGAAAAATATGTTTAAAAATATGGGAAGCATAGAAAAATTAATATAAATAATGGCAAAGGTGAAACACCTGCTGAGCTCCAGCAATATGCACAGCAGTTAAACAGGCTTTGACAATATGTTACAGAGCAGCATCCACTATCTTCAGCAGAGCCTACAGATCTGCAACAGATTTTCCTGCATCTGCATGGCAGACCTGCAGGGTATGTATTCAGGAGTTAAAATTTGGCATGACAGCGCAATAATGTTCATCTTCCAAGTAGAGCTCAGTTTATTCTTTAAAGCAAACAAAACAGCAGACCAACAAAGTGTCCTCCTTCAGATAACCCACCTCATGGCTGCTGTTGTGTATCACCTCAAATCCCAAAGAAGACCAGTAAACGCTGGAGTAAGTTGAGCTTCTGAATATGTACTCCTTCACCTTTATGTCACAGTGAAGGTGATCAGTAGACCTTCTGACCACCAAAGGGAGCATTATATAAATCTTCTTACGTTAAATATGCCATTAGCATGAAGTATCTCACTTAAATTTTCAGGATCCCGTCATGAACTTTCTTGTAGACTTGTTTCAAAGAAATTTTTTCGTAGTAATATAATGTAAAATGAGATTATGTACACATTAAAGAAAGTTATCACATTCAAAGCTGTATTCAGCCTGTAAACTGTGATAAGGTTCTCCGAAGTGGCCAGTAAGGACAGATTTATATATCACACTTCCCCTGTGCTATCTCTGAGGTAGAAGAACTTAAAGACGTCTGCTCCTTGGTGGACACCACCCAGCAGGTTACTCTTACTTTCTGCACATTCAGAACTCATATATCTGGAATGTGTGCCAAGCTGAAGATTAAAGTGCTATTACAGTTCCACTTAACCCTTGCAATCTAGCAGTAGCAATATGGAAATTAAAATATCAGACTACAAACATCTGTTTTATCTGCATAAAAGCATAATAATAGCGTAAAAGGTAATGCTTCTTGCTGCTGAAATATCTTAAACAGATGCCTTTCTAAGTTGCAAAACATTAGTGGGTCAATTTACATTTCACTGGAACTATGTACAGGTTTAGTCTCCAGTCAGATGTTGTCATTGAGGTACTTTCTGCAGTCTCTCTGAAATGGGAGACACCTACAGGAAGTCATTCATCCAACCCTAAAATGTTTTGTAAGGCAGGCAAGATCTAAGAGGTGTCTAAGATAGACAAGATGTAGGTCTAAGATACATTACTTGAACAGTTGTTAATATTTGTTAATTAGCTTGCTTGCTAATTTTATATATATTTAAATACGAATTTTCAACTAAATGACAAAAAGATGTATAATATTTGCAGGCTTCATGTTTCTGAGGAAAATCGATAGCACTATGGACAGAACATGTTACAAACAAGATTTATTCTTGCCGATTGCTGCTGTTAGGCTATTTGAATCATTTAAGTAACTTGTTAGTTACCTAAACTTTTAATAACCTCGAGTTAGGATTCAGCGGTGCAGTTTATGTTTCCACATTACATTTTACATAGCCAGGCAGCTGCTCAACATCCATGTCTCAAAGAACAAGATGTTCCTGATAGTACCTTGTATAAGAGCTTTCCAGGCTGAAGATAAGTTTAGTCAGCAATAGGTTTGGGGGATACCCACAAAGAAGAAAGAAGTACAGAGGAAAGAAGAGCAGAAGAAAGGACTCATCTGTACCTGAAACAGAAAACCTATATATGTCACTCTGTGAACTCAAAACAATACTGAGAAGAAATAGAAAACTGAAAATAGAAGAGTTGGAAACCAATTGATAGTTGGATAAGATTGTCAGCATCCCTCAGTTTGCTCTTTTTAAAAAATGCACTTACACTGTCAAGCAAAAAATACAGTAATATTCATTATAAGGGGAGAAGAGGGTTCAAATACAGTCTGCAATATGAAGTTTGCCTAGTTTGTCTGACATCTTTTTAAAGTGGCACCAGCTTTAAGAGAAAGGCTGGCATTTGTCACCTTTAGATGCTCTCCTGCTTCTTTGTCTACAGATGGTTTGACCTAAATGTGATTGATTTTATTTGTACAGCAATTAGACATTTTCTCACATTGGAAACAGCAATAGTAACCAAATAAATGCTGATTTTATTGTCCAGATTCTACATCCTGCAGAATTACATGTATCATGTTGGTTTCTTTTACTCTCCTCCTTAGTTGCATGACAGTGAATCACTTCTTCTAAAATAATGTCATTCTTTGATTTTATCTGTTATCTGTCCTTTTTTCTTCTTGTTCTGTAATTTCAAAATACTCCTAGGTCTGTTTCTTTCACTTCTTGATTTTTCTTTCCTTGATAGTCTATTTGTAGGCTAGCTTCTACTTTCTCCACTCTGTTAGGTTGTGAATAACTGCTCTTAAGTTTTTTGCATATCTATGGCCCTCTTCTCAAATTTTAATTATTAATATGGCAGTCATACTGCTTTTGGATAAAAATGTCTTGGGCAGCTTCCCAGGACTATTTCTTAACATTCAAAATTAGTAATTAATTCACTGTTTGTGTTGAGTTTGTCCACAGCCACTGCGATTTTGTGCATGCAGTATGCTTAATAACTTTGCCTACATAAAAAGGAGCAGGTACTGTGTGCTTATCAGCAAAGTCTTCCCATAAAGCACTATTTCTTAGCAATCTCATGTGGTGGAATATTGACTTATAAAAATTATTCTTTTAAACACTGCAGAGAAACACTCACATTTTAGCTATTTATTAAGTTAGAAACCAGGCTTTTTATGGACAGTGACTAGAGAGTGGTGATCGAATGATTTCTTACACACATCAGATCTTTTCCATTCACTGCTGAGGACAGAATGGTCCCCTATTGATTCCTTTTCACTAGTCCTACATTAGAACTTGATGGATATTCTCTTTAGCTGTAGCAACATATCTGATTTTATATCACTACAATGCATAGTTTCTTCTTCTGTATTTGGTTATTTTCTGCTATTGAAACATTGACCATTAGTATAGCAATTTTCATAATGAAATAGCATATTTATATTAATTTTGTAATGGTAGTTATAACTTAAAAACTCTATTGATACATTCTGTGTGTGGATAAGGAGGAGAAAAAGCTGACAGAGAGGGAAATAACCAATATAAATATGGTTTGAAAGTGGAAATTTTCATTTTGGAATAATATTTTATTGTTTTGAGGGCAAGTTCTAATGTCCCTGACTCTGAGATTTAATGTTGTGAAACGTGTAACAAACCTTTCATTAGAAAGTGACAGGGAGCTTCAAAAACAGGAACATGATGTTTAGAATTCAATCATTCATCTCCTAATACTGAAAGTAAGTAAAACCTCATCACCTCTGTGACTCTGTGATTATGAGGTATGTAGTATTTGCTTTATTGTACAGGGTAATTTTTGCAACTTTATTTAAAAATGCCATAATGTAATTCTATTCAAAAGGCTATTGTTCTTTTATTTTTCAAGAAAAAGGTGTTTGAAGTAGTGACGTGTTTTCATGCCAGAGCTGTTATCAGTAGCTGAAAGTGAAAATAAGATTTTCCACAAATGACTTTCAAAAATAGGTGCAGACAATGGGATAAAATTGATGAAGCAAATATCTGACAGGAAAGCATAAAAGCATATTTGACATCAGTAAGCATGTGATTCATGACTGAAAATTTGCTTGAGTATATAAAAAGACAGAATTGATTTTTCACAACATAACATAGGATGCTACAAAATATGAATTAATAACATCCAGCAGCTTTTTTGTATGTTTGGTATTTCTGCTTTAAATAAATTTTTCCTCAAGCAGACTTTGGTGTCCAAAGAACTAATTTATTCCTAAATTTAATATATTAAAAATACATTGAAAATTGCAAAAAGTAAACAGACCACCTAGGAGGTGAGGAATAAATGAAATATATAATATTCTTTCATTGAATAGATAAGTAAAAGGTAATTGCTTTTAAATCTTAAAATTTTCCTAGCTAGCATGTTACTTTTGTTAATATGTATTTATTGTATAGTGTTAACATCAAATGGAAGGTATGTTTGATTTACCATAATTAAATTAAGTTCTTCTGCAGTTCCTTTGAGGAGTGGTTTTCAGTAGTTCGAAGGACCTGGAGTGAAAAGAAAAGCAATCTTCCGTTGTTTAAATGCTACCATTTTCCAGTTAGTATAGATCTGAAGAGCTTTTCCAGTATGCTGCATGGTTACACAGAGGGAGACTACTATGCTTCCTACCTGATCCCTGTGAAGTATTCTAAACTAAGATGTGGTTGCAGATCAGTAGAGATCTGTACTTCAGGGAAAATACAAACACTGACATAAAAATGTAGTTGTTGAGGAAAAGGGCTTGTTATGCTTAATACCACAACTTACATTTATCTTTCAGAATAGTGCTCAGCAATTAATAGAAACAGGTAATAATTTCATTTCCAGTAGTTTTCTTATTCTAGACTGGACATAAAATATTTTTGAAGCCCCTAGTATTTGTAAAAGTAGTTTCTTTTCAGTGGAAATACTTTCAAGATAAAAATGTGACAGTTTTTAAAGAAGCTTTGTTAATGTGGCATATAGTGTCATTTCTTGTTTCCTAGAAAGCAGCAATGCGCCGTTTCTTATGGAAGCAGTAGACTGTAAGAGCAAGATTACATCTACCACAAGATAAAACATGACATTATTGTCTTTAACAGCAGCCTGCCAAATTACTTGGAAGTTTTAATTTGTTCTTAAGCACATCAGAAAGGGCCATCATAACATCTGCTGAATACATAGTATGCGATCTTTGATTTTTCAAATGAAGATCAAATATTTAAGATCTGAATTAAGATTTAATGACAGGAGAGAAATCTGAACCACCCCTCTGTTTATAGGACAGTTACACAGAGCTGTTGGGTATGAACAGTTGGAGGGTGTCACTCAGGCAGTATAGAGAACTTTCTTGGAGGGTGAGCATACAATTCAAAAAAAATGTTGCCTTATTACCTTATTAGGTGAAGAGTTTTGATTTCTTCTTAGTGAAGTATGCCTGAGTCTGCATGTGGGCCCTTATTTGTCAGCTATCCAGCTGGGGACAGTCTAGCATTGTGCTTAATCCCCCTGCACCACAGCTTGAAAATCTACCAGAGGACATGGGTTAGAATTGAATCACTGTAAGCAGAATGGTGCCAAACCTTGCAATTTACAACCAATAATAAATGGCTGAGTGGTGCATAAGAAATAACTTTTTTACACTGCCTTTCATGCTATGTGAGCGTTCCTGCTCTGTTCTGTTACAAAATTAAATGTGTTAACCATCCGTGACTTAATTTATCTGGTATTACTTTAGTTGTTTTAGGTACCTTGCTTGCTTGTGCTGTGGAACTGACAAGGAGCATACAGGATCAGGTAGAGATGGCAATGCTTAATGAAGGCATTCCTGCTGCCTCTCAAGTGTTGGCTGCTGTCTCTAGGCTGATACAATAGTGTTCAGCTATGTACTAATTTCAACATAAGCATCGGTAGGTCAGGAGACTTAGATGCCCAAAGCTGTGGTACCAGGCCTAGGTCAAACATGCATATATACTCATACTTATTAGACATACCTACAGACAGTTGAAGTTAGGCTTCCAATTAAGTTTCTAAACATGTCTACACTGTATTTTCTAAGTCAGTATAGATTCACACCACTTGCATTCTGAGCAGATATCTGGGTGTATGTGGTTGGCATAGTGCTGAGCTTGACAGCTGGAGCTGGTACCACAGATTCTGCTCACCTGGATTAGGGTCAGCAGTGGGTATGGGAAGAATGAGCTCCTTTTTTCCTCTCAGGACTGCATGGTTTTACTTTAGGTGAATAACTTGATTTCTGAAGTGCTGAGACACCACAGTTGACCCTTTGGCACATACTTTTAGAAACCTCTGCTTTAACTTTGTGTTTTGCAAAGAGCAGATTTGTCTTAAAGAATTCTGAGTAACCATCCACAGCCTACGGATTACAGCAGAAAGTAATTGCTGACTGAAGACTGTTTAAAAACCTTTTACCTTTGAAATCATGTATTTAGGTAAACAGTAAAAATAGCTTGCTTATTTTTTAAAAATGTTTAAGGTGTTTTCAATCAGAAACCCTAGATACTGGACTTTATTGCTTTAATCAAGAGAACAAACAAAAGGCTTTCTTACATGTAAAACTGTTCCTAATTAAAACCACTCGGAAAGTGGGTCAAGCTGAACAGGAACAAAGCACTCTTATTCCAAAATAAGCATGTTCATGTATGGAATTATTCAGAAACAGCTCAATACTTTGAAATTCCCAGCCAGTGTTAATCTGTCTTATCTTTCACATGCAGGCAAGCCCTATAGTCTTCCTTCCCCATTCCTGTCTATCTATTGCAAACACAAACCAAACTGGATGTTAAAAATTTACATCACTTGATTAGCATGTTACACCGCCTTTGGCAGAAGAGGAGACTGGTTAGTGTATCTTAGAAATGTTATTTTCACATGAAAACAAGTAAAAGCTATCATTATTTTCCATAGTAAATATACCTACTTATGGATGTACTGTTTTAGAAGCATAAGTTGAATTCTTTGTGATTTTTATTATTGGTGAATTCTGTTTTCTATATATTGTTAATTTCCTTTCCTGAGATATTACCCAAGATGTAGAGATGCTAATTTCCAAGTATCTCAGTTAGCATCCATAGTATGGATTAGCTGGTACCTCAGTCATTTACATCTTCCAGTTATCTAGTCAGACCTTCTCAGATACATTTTTTCTCTTCAGAAATATACAGAACATCTGCCTTACCTTTCTTCATAATTCGTTACCCAGATTGGGTTCAATGTACTTAGTGGTTATTTATATTCTTGAGGATATCTTTTCTTAATTTTGAAGAACACAAAATACATGAAGGCATACTGGTTCTCCAAATTGAGTTTAGAATATTATAGTACAATTCCTTCTATACAGGCATAACAAACATGCATTTCAAAGTAAACCTAAATCCGTATTTTGAAATACAGATGTGTAAATTCTAATGCCTTGGTTGTTTTTAAACTAATAGAAATAATTTCCTGATAAACAGTCATCTGTGGTTTTACTGCTTCTCTGTATTATAGGGGCTTTTTTGGCTTGTATTGCCAATTTTCACCATGATGCTGTAGTTATTCAGGTTTCTTATGAGAAACAAAGGCTAAGAAGTTTTAAAAATTGAGTTATTTCTGATTGTTTATCTGCCCTTTGATTTTAAACTCTCCAATCACTTTCAGCCCCTTTTTTCACATCATTCTTAATTTGGGACTTCAATGGTATAGGGCCATTGGTGGTGAGGCTTGCAGTGAAATTCTAAGGAAAATAACATTATTTTGGGAGAATATTACTCTGTAGTAGGGTAGATTTAAAGGGAAAAGTTATACAGTAAAGTGCAATAGTAGAGTACAAAATATTTTTAATATTTGTGTATTTTTGAGCTTCTACTTAGCATTCCTCTTGTCTGTACTGTAGTTGTGTTGCAATGCTCAAACACATGGAATTAGTCAGCTGCATATATTTCATAAGTTTGTCTTCTGTAGCGGTAGCTATTCTGACTATTGCTTTTTTTATTTGAAGACTTATGTCTTGATTGGTTTATTTAATTTAATGGAAGAATCTGTAAGGGGTTGCATTCTTTCACATATATACATCTTTTCAATGTAAATTTATGTCACAGCACTAGCAAAACTATCAAGCTGCAACAAGGTCTTTTACCATCTCATACCAACATACTCTTCATGCCTGTCCCTCCACTGCCCTCTCCTGGTCTCTCCTCACCCAGGGCACTTGTTCTCTCTTCTCTCTGCTTCTTCCTCCTCTCCTCCTTAGCTGCTCCCTCTCCATTGGCTGCCCAACCTCTTAACAGAACCAGCCAGACCTGCACCTTATCTACATTGGCCAGCCCACAGTTGTATATTATCAATGCTGATTAACCCAGCTTCATTCCTTTACAAGTTTATATTTGTATGAATTCAAATCAGAGTGATTATATTAATAACTTTGTCCTATTAGTGCAATTGTAGTAAGAATTCTCCCTATAGACTCTCTTAAGGGCAGTTTTCCAAACAGATTTTGGTCCACAGTCTTTTGTGCCATGAGATATAATACAGGGGCTGAACGTGTTATCTACCTGACCAAAAAGTGCATTTAATAGATGTATTATGTTGACAAGTCCTGCTTTTTATATTAAAGGAGGGGTTTGTTAAAAGTCTTTGTGTATAAAGAAAACTTTGAAGTCCAAGAAAGGTTGTAAGTGAATATCTTTTGTAGGAATTTGGCCCCAGAATTAGATACCTTCATTTCCAGTTGCGTGCAGCATCCAGTATCTCAGAGCAGAATCAAGAAATTGCAGGCTGAACGGAGTGCTATGTTGAAAAAGCCAATGGGAAATACCTGTTTTTGGTATTCATTAGAGATAAATTATCAGTATATAGGGTTGGTACATATATATGTTTTTCTGTGTGTGTTTGCATGCTTGTCTATATGCACATGCATGCATGTCTACATAGCATAACTCCTGGTATTTACTTTACTGGGAGGTAGTGCAAAACATTCCTTTTAAGCAGCTCTTTTCTTACTGGAAACCTTTTAATCAATTTAGCCACAGAAGTGGGTGGGGTTTGCATGGAGGAGGTTAAGAAGAAGCACACTAGAAAAGCATTGAATAAATGTGGGTTTGGACAGCCTTTGACTATGGGAGTCATAGGGTACCTTGACATATATCAAAGCTGCTTCCTACCAGTTGCATAGTAGATTCCCCATGATAAGCTTTGGGCTGAGTACAGCCCAGATATTTGTTTTCTCATGCATTGTTAGTATTCATTGAAATTCTCCTTTTCTTTGGAAATAGTTCTGAGAGTCTCATACACTGACATATTTATGAATGTCCATTTAAAGGAACATCTTTTTTGATTGTTGCATGTTGTTATCTTCGTATGTGACCTCATTTTTCAAGCTATGCCATCTTTCACATTCTTGCACAAAAGCTTCATTAGCACTTAAAAAGCTCATATTTAACATTTTACTTAAAGAAATAAATCCTATTTTATTTCAAGCTTTGGAACAGGCTTCCTAGGGAGGCAGAAGAATCACCATCCCTGGAAGTGTTTAAAAAAAACATAGATAGGGTGCTTAGGGACATGGTTTAGTGATGGACTTGGCAGTCCTGGGCTAACAGTTGGACTTTAGGCTCTTCAGAGTCTTTTCCAACCTAAACAGTTCTATGATTTATTAATTAGTATAAAGCAGCAATTTGAAAATCAGAGCAGATACTGAAGGTGTAACCATTGATTTATCCTATCTCCAAAACATGTTTGTCAGCGCTAAGGATGAAAACAAATGCATTTTTCCCTTCTCTAGAAAGGAAACACAGTTGTAGTTTGTGCAGTACACAAATTTTATGGAAATAAACAGAATCCAGAGCAAAGAACAGAAACACTTTTACTTCTTTTAAAGCCTGCTTATACATGAACGCATTTTGCAAAGAAATTTTTTTCAGTACATTGAGGAAGGGAGAAAAAAATTTGTTACTTCACATGGTAGACATTGTATCCTCTTGTTCTGACAGCAAATGTAGAATCCCCTTTTTTTGACCTTTATAAATAATCACGGTGTCCTTGGAGTAAAGGAACACATAGTAATACCACTCAGTTACACTTGCAATTTGGGTTAAGATGGATAACACATACTGCAATATACCTATACCAATTAGTTGTCAATGGCTGGCTTCTCAAGGAGTCTGTAATGGGTCACAGGTTCTCCCGCTTGTCTCAGCTATGTTGGGCACTACTTGCTGTAGCCAGAGTCTACCGTTACCTCACATGGGGCACCAATTGTTGCAGCACAAACAATACCAGTAGGCTGCAACAAGGCTTTTACCATCAGTTAGATTCTGCTGTCCATGATGTTTCTCCTTCCTCCACAAACCACCCTCCCCTCCTCAGGGCTATTTAACCACTTCGCAGGAACAAGTTACAGCTGCCCATCATCCATGTCAATCAACCCACTGCCTTCAGTGCAAGGCCACAGCTGCATGTTATCAATGCTAATCAACCCACTGCCTTCATTTCTCTACAAGTTACTTATGTTTTACTTGGTTAATATAGGCATAGGCATCAGTCAAAGCTCCCAATTATTGAATTCCTTTAAAAAATGAAAATAATTTTTTCAAAATGGTACAATTTTTGTACAATAGAATAGGTGTTCATATATGAAACTAAAATTCCAGAACGCACTTCCCTTGTAGTTATGAATAGTAAAACCTAAGATGGAAAGATAATAAGCACGTTTCCAGATAAAGATACAAATAAGTCTTCTAGGCCTATTGCTAGCTGGTGTTTTTTGAGAACTTCCCAGTAAATCACTTCTAGCTGTTAGCTCGCTTTTGACTCCATAGATTTCTAGGAGGACTTCCAGAGTATGCACTTTCAGTGCAGATTTTTATTAATTAGATACCACTTCTATATCTTTTCATGGAGATATGATAGAAGATCATAATACAGAAGCTTTACTTCACTTGTTTGTACTTTACTTTTTACTTCTTCCAAGTATACACAATTCAGATTAATTGTCAATACTTTTATACATAATGACTTACAAAATAACTTACTGATTTGAGTATATTTGAAAATGTGTGTATTTTAATTTTAAATCTGTAAGTGCATTCTGTTTATGTTGCGTCTCTGGTATAATTAGGTTTACATGATTTTAGTGAACTCTAATATTTTATCTTATCTGTAATTGGAGGCCAATGGAAAAACTAGCAGAACTATTTGTTTAAATCAATATTAAAATTAGGAGGTGGTTGGTCTGTAGCTAAAGAATGGCTGGGTTTTGGTAGAAGTTTCTGTTAACTTTGGGGCTGGACATGATTTTTGTGTTACTTAGTTTTTTTCTAAGAAGGATATAACAAGAATCTGTGTGTGACTAACCAAAAGGAGTTTAGTTCACAGTCATCTGAGAAAGCAAAAGCTGGCTGGCATTCCCAGTTCTCCTTTCCGCGTTTTCTCTGCTTTGGTCTCAAGAAAACCTTGGAGCATAATGCCATGAGAAATGAGTCAGTGTTACTGCCTGTCCCAGGCTTTTAGTAGAGACTATCTGGCATTTCACGATGATGAATCCAATAGATTCTCGCACAGGCAGCTGTAGCAGGGTAATACCTATTAAAATTACACCAACAGTTATCCAACTTTCAATCCTTTGGTAGTGTGTTTATGGTGTGTTGGTAGAGCATATGCTAAGGGGTCACATGCAAGTGATAAATGCAGGTCATTTATTACACTTGCTGCAAAGATACATTAGTAATGAATGCATTTTTTGTGCCTGTTTCTGAGAATGAACATTTCAAATTCCATGCTGGTTTTCGTTTCCTTTTCATGAATTGAAAGAGCAGGAAGAAAAATTGTAAAAGGAAACAAGCAGCTTCTTAAAATACAGTCAATAAGTGATTGCTAGACTAATTGTTTACGATATTCTAGAATGCGTGGGCTAGATCCCAAAATATTTTCCATTGCCCCATTTCTGTCTTCTTATGACTGAGAACAGAGTTGTTCCTGAAATAATTTTAACTGGTATACTCAGAGCAGAGCTTAACAGTTTAGCACATTTGCCATTTGCAAAAGGTTATACTCCATGTATCAGTTTTAGCTGGCGTACGTAAGGCTTAACCTTGTGCATACTGCTTTAAATTACATTGTACAGATGAAAGCCATGGTGCTGCACATAAATCAGATAATTCAAACAAGAGGGCAGCCTGAAGGGTACGTACTTGATTTCTGTTTGAAACTCAAGGTGGAGACTGCTGTCTGAAAAATAGCTGTTGAAGCTGCATGAAGTATGAAACCAGAGGTCCAGCCTTATCTCTGCTATAGTGTGGGCTGTTAGCCCACCTGGCCCTTTGCTGAGTAGAATGGGTTTAGATAAGCTGAAAAGATGATGTTCTCACAGGTACACGGTGCAGGTGTGGAGTATTTTGCCTACTGCCAGTGGTCAAAGCCCTGGAAATGGTAGAGAATTAACTGCTTGGAAGACTAAGCTGCATTCTCATCTCATTGGTGTGGAGAAAACTAAAATTCCTCTGGGTATCAATCTTGGTCACCAGTCTGACTTCCTGCATGTTTTGTATGTGTGCACCAGTCAAACGCTTAAAATTGAGGATTCTCTGTACTGAACCTGGTCACTGGTCAGAGCATCCTTCTTTTTCCCTGTCCCATTCGCAGACCTTCTTCCCACTGTGGCTCATCTTTTCAAAGTACTGTTGGCTGAAAGAAAAGAATGTATTTAAGGATATATTCAAATCCAGAGACTCATTTTCTGGAAGGCTTTGAGGTGAAATGTGTTATTTCAAAGGAAAGAGAGTCACAGGTTAATTCTGTCTTTCAGAATATTTTGCTCCTTATAATCTGAACAGATCGGTATGTTCCTTGGTTAGCTATACAGTTTACCAAAGCAAATGACAGCACAGGCAGATTTCAGTGAACCATCTTAAGGTGCAGCAATCTAGCAAGTGCTATCAGCTAAACACCACATCAAACTATTATTAATTGTATTTTTTTGAAAATATAAGTTTTACATGGATTCTTTTGCTGACTTGATGTTACTTTCCTCTTTTACCTCTCATGAATCATGAAAAGCCTTTGATCCAATCTTAAAAACATAGCTGCCATACACAGTAACTAGCATTGGTCCCTTAATTTCTGTTCTCTAATGCTAGGTATTTATTTGCATAGCACCAAATACCACGTTTTCATTGGCATACCGGAATAATATGGCAAAAGCTTCAAAAATTACCTAAAATTCTGGGGTTTTGTTCTCACTAGAAAGTCAGCACAAATAACCTATTACTACTGATTTCCAGAACTTCAAAAAGTATAGAGCATCCACCTATTCAACATCTACTTTTTCTTCTAACTGTAAAAATACATATTTAAGGAGCCTTCTGCTGTTGTACTCTCAAGTAACTCTTAAATAAATTAAAATTTTACAGAAAGGACTACCTTAAATCTCAGTTCTGTCCTGACTTGCATTCTTCCCAGCAACTTTAACAGCAGGAGAAAAGGAACTTTGTAATATTCTCAGAAAGTTAACAAATCTGGGCTCTGGAGTTCCAAATGTAGATGTGGGGAAAGTTGCAATACTGAGGAGTGTTGCAACAGGAATGGAAAGGGGGCTGTAATCAGGACCTCCCTGTGCAACCTTATGCCAGCTAAATTTTGGGCACATTCAGTGAGCCTATTACGTGTGTTCCAAATCCCAGAAGAATTCTAGTCTAGAATGATAATGAGGAGTAATACATTAGCAATAAAATACTGACCAGTGTTACTGGCATTAGCAAATCTGATACACAAAACTGTGGTAAGGAGTCGATGCATTTTACTGACTTTCTTGAAAAACTTTAAAGGGAAATAATATCCATAGTCACCACTTATTTTAATTTTTTTTTTTGCCTTTTTAAGAAGTTCATTCAATTTGCTTGTTCTAGTGGAAAATTAATTTTGATTTTTTTTAGCAAGAATTGTTCTTCTAGGCTATGAAAAACACTCAGAGTTCCAGAAAGCAAGTTTTAACATAATGTGATAGATAATATATGTGCATTGCAAAAAATAACTCACTGTGCTGTGTTCATATTGCATTTTATTTTAAATGTAAAAATGTTTCATGTCTCAATGGAGAACAAAGGAAAGAAGTACAAGAACAGACCTCTAACTTCTTTTTCTTGGTAGCCACATTCTTCAAATTAAGCATTGACAAATGCTAAATGTAATCAGGAAAGTAAAGAAAATATTCAAAACAGTATTTGGGCAAAAAATGGAAGTCCTCTTAAAAAAAGGCAAACAGTGTAGTGATAATTTGTTGGAAATCAAAGTTTACTAATTTAGATGGCAGAACCTAGTCATTAGAGCCTTGCCGGTGCCTCATCTTTCTCTTGTTTAATTTTTATACACATAAGAAAAAAATATCATTATGTTACTCTAGTAAATAAGTTGAAAGTAATGTAAGTTTTTGTATTCTCCTTAAAACTTTTCTGGTGCCCTCACAGTCAGTTTAACTCTCAGTAGACCATCATTGGACAATAATAGCTGTCTCTAGCTACGTACTGCTTGGCAGAATCATGGAGAGACTGGCAGGCTGTGAACATCTCTTTTCAAGCCTCATTATCTTAACTGCTCAGTTTGCCTTTGAAAGTTTAGAAGGAAAAAGTATATAAATACCCACCAACATTTTTGCCTTGATTTAAATAGCACTGGGGTTTTTCTACAGGTGATATTTAGTAATTAAGCTAAGAGATTCCATTTCTTTTCGTGATTTTGGAGAGGTTTTCCCCCACAATAACTAGTGTATCCTTCACTTTCTGGCATCCCTGCTTTTATACATTCCATTCTCTTTTCCACAACAGAAGGAACTAGCTGAATATTGAATTAAATGAATGCTTGATAGGTCTTAGAGGCTTAAGCTTGTAAGGTGACCCTTGGGAAGACCCTGAAGTGTGATGTGTACCTTGCCCCAGCTCTTCACATTGTCAGTTGTCTTGGGGCTTATCTACAAATCTCACATTCAAGGGGCACATGTTCTTGTATGCTGGTGTCCACTATGAAGTCCATCTTGTACATCCACTTTCAGGGAAAATCACTGCAGGAGTAGACGGGATACTTTGGCACACACACACCACAGATAGACATGTCCACTCTGCAAAGAAGGGTACCATGAGTACTCTGCAGAGCTTGAATATATTTGGGGTTTTCACCCAGAGGTGCTGTACAGCTTATTCTAAACATGGCTCTGAACGCATTCCTGAGGGTAACAATCTGAACAGTTGGCAGATTTGGTCTTGAGCCTCACCCTGAGGTTACACTTAAAATAGAAGGCAGGCATATTGGTGGCTGGCGTCCCAGCCTTTGCTGAAAAGGTACGGTGCGTTCAGCAAATAGAACTTGCAGAAATAGTGATTTACAGTGAATAGGAGCAAGATTCTCTCTCTAGAAGGCAGTGTTGTAAAACACGTATTAGTGGTGAGATTTCCCTGGAAGTATTTTAATGTGGTTTTAAAAAGCATAGCTAAAATAGGCATTTCTGGTTTAGAATGCAAATGTAAACTCAGTATGATTTCTTTCTTTATAGTACATGTTTCTTGGAATATTCTTAAGCCATTGAAGAATAAGAAAATCAAATATGTTAAAATTAATTTAGTCTAGTCATTTATACTTTTTCTCCAGAAAAACTGAATTGGAATTATTGTCAGAAGGACACAATTAAAAATTTGATAGAATTGCCCCTTGCATTACAAACCAGTATCAGAAAGAAATGGGAGCAGAGTCTGCACTGTCAAACATGGTAGGAAAATGTTTGTGTTTTGGGAAGTCCAACAGATGGTTTGTTTATCCCTGTTTTGGGGTTTTTTTTCCTAGATGGAGATTATAATTCTGATTTGGTAGGTGCTCCCAAAACAACACTTAAGAGTGATAAGCTGTCCTCTGCATTCTGTGTGTGTTTATATACATAGGCATGGGAACAGCTTAGGTTCTTAGTGCAGGAATGCTTTTAAGTTGAAATGCAGATCAGCTTTTCTTCCTCACCCACTTTTTACATAATTTGCACTATAAGCATCATCTAAAAAAAGCTTTGCTAGTTTTCTTCTGGATCAGCTGAACAGTGTTCAGGAGCATTAAGAAAGCTGAAATTGCCTCTGCTTAGAAAGAATACCTTTTAGTTTCTTATGGTCTTTACCTGCTCTGAAGAGAGACACTTTTCCAAGATTCAAAATTGTAATTTTTGCTTGATGGATACCAGTAGTTCTGTTTGCTACCAGTTTGTCCTGCCTAGTCTAGGCAACCATCCTTGATAAAGGATGGCACCTTGCTATTCTTTACCTGCAAAAATTCCACCTCTCAGGTACCCTCCAGCTTCCCTGCCTCCCAACAAAATATATACCTGTGTCTTTTGGGGCTTGTTCATTTTTAATACTGCTTTCGGCTGTTTAGGCCTCATATGGCTGGAGTTATTATAATTCTGTATCCAGTCACACTTTGTGCCTGAAGCAGCTGAAAGCTTTGCTGCTGTGCTGTTAAGTTCTGTCAAAATGTACTTCATGTATCTCACCAAAATTTAGAGATGTCAAAACAGAACAAACTACAGTTTGAGCTAGCAAAGTGCTCAAAATGTGATCAGGCCCACTTTTGTTGCTGAATGTATGCGCAAATACTTAAGATGGACCATATCCAGCTCTGGAGGTTTAAAGTGACTTCATGGTCCTTACCCTTGCAAGCTGGAGCACATACACTGATCTGGCCAGTGTTACAAGTCCAGGGCCCTCTTAGAACCTTCTTCTTCTTTGCTGTATCCGCATTTGTGCTTATGTGCTTTCTTAGTTTTGGCTAAGAGATGACTTGTAGATTTATGAAAGAGGTCTGTCACTGGTTGTGACTATTCCATAATTGCTTAATAGACATCCATGGATTGCCAGGACTGCCTATTAAGCTACCAGCAAGAGCTACGGTTATTGCATGTTTTAGTAGAAGGATGCTTCATTTTAAATACAAGAGTATTTTAAATACACGATGTTGTGCTTCATATGCTGCTTTTCTAAACATGCTTGTCAAAAGATGACAACACCAGGAGTTTTGTATTCATTTAGATACTACATAGACATGATCTTTCTATATAAAGGAAATTATGCCTACATGAAACTGAAAAATCTATCTTATTTTTTGGTGTATTACTTGAACATTTCTGGGTTTTTTTAAGTTTTCTTGGTGGAGAATATTTGTTTTGTTGCTTAAAATGTTGCCTGTGTTCTTGTTTTGATCCTGAGCAGAACGGAAGATACTGCTCACTCTTAGAAATAGTCACTCTGTGCTTTGATGACTGGCTTCACTTATGACCTGTAGTACTCATGTTTAATTCACTTACGTTGTAGAATATGGGTCATGTTCTTTTCTTTTTGCTCTTGGTTAGGCTGACAGCATCACCTCAAGTGAGGCAACTACACAGCTGAAATGGATTTCTGTGAATACAGAACTTCCTAACTGTTACAGTTATTTTAAAAACTTTTATACCATCCTGATTTTTTGTTTCTGCTACTGGAAGATAATAATT
The DNA here is from genome assembly GCF_023634155.1 of Falco peregrinus. Classification (NCBI taxonomy): domain Eukaryota; kingdom Metazoa; phylum Chordata; class Aves; order Falconiformes; family Falconidae; genus Falco; species Falco peregrinus. The sequence continues at coordinate 36,423,682 of NC_073727.1, forward strand.
CTCTAAAATGGTAGATGATTTAATTATTGTTAATAACTGAGTAGTGATGGAAAAGAATAAAAGAAATTACAACCTGGCAACCTCATTTTAATGCATTTTAGTTTTTTGGAATAGTACTAAGCTTAAAGACAATTGAATTTTCATAAGGAACCAGGCCTTAAAAATGTGTTAAATATATTACACTTGTTCTTCTCAGATAAGCTAGCATATCTCTGTAAGAAATATGAAATATTTATAGGATTCTCCAGTCAGAGATTCTTACATCTAGGAAAACAAACATATAATTTCATGAATCTAATAGTACTCGAAATTTGAAGCACTAGACTTTTTTGTGGAGAATTTCTGGCACTGATTAAATTATTGGTTTTCTGGAAAGGATGTCGTACAAACTAACACTTAAAAAGTGCAGGTTAATAGTAGCAGAATTGATACCCTCATTTTGTCCTAAATGGATTCTTTTTTCAGCTGTAAATATTAGTCTTTAGAATATAAACGAGAATATTAAAAAAATGTCATCTAAGCCTTGTCATTTATTTTACCAGTGTGATAAGGAAAACAAGTGCATGCTTTATCCATCCTTCATATTAATATTAAATGTTAAGAACCATTGCTGTCACAGGCTCTGTGTTATATTCAATGGGTGCTCAAAAGGTATCAGTTATTGCAGGTATTACCAGAGGAGGTGTGCAAGATTAGGTCTTTTAACAGGAAGTATTTGTGGATTTGGTTTCTGATGATTTTTTTTTTTGCATTCTGAATGTAAAAAAAAATAAATTACTTTCAAAAGCAAAGTGACTGCAGCTATGAAAGGTTAGTTTTCCAGTGCACAACAGATGATCTTTCAGTGAAACACTCAGGTTAACCTGGATCTCCTGGGCAGGAAATTGTGTGCAGACTTTCTAGACTGTAATCCCACAATTTCTATGTATACCTGCATTCCTTTATTATTAGCCTAATGATAGAAGGCCTGTGGGATCATGTTTTGCATATGTGTATGTGCATGTGCTCTCTGTCGGTTGCAACAATAACTTTAAAAGTTGGCAAATTTCTGGTAAACAGATGCAAAAGTGTGAAAATAATAAATATCTACATATTAGCAGAAATACACATCCAGGTAGAAGAGAGAGATCTTACTATTTCCCACAATGAAGGAAAAATTGCAGTATGAACTCAACTTTTAAGAGCCATGGGGCATCCAGGGAGTGTTGGCATCATGAATGGCTTACCATGGGTCAGTCTTAAATATGAATTCATTTGACACCGAAGAGCTACTTCTCAGCCACATATCTCATGTGCGTTCTTTGTTGTCTAGCAGAACAGTTTGTGATGACAGCTATTTCCAGCAAAAGCCAGGATATTCACCACATGCTTACCCTGCAAGGATGCTTTGATAGCTAACAGCCTGTGAGCGCCCCAATACTGGCTGTCCAATTCCTTTAAAATTTGATGAACCACAAGACAAAATAGGTAGGAAGCTGGGTGGTTTTGGTTCTGGTGAATGCAAGAATACTTAAACAAAATATTTATGTATTTACATTTGGTTTTATTTACATACTTTGGATGAATAGACTCCGTTTGCCAATGCTATACAGGCTGTGCTCATTTACTCTCCTGTTTCACTGTGTATGCCAAACTTCTACTCTTAGGTGTGTTTATTTTCAAGTAATTAATGACTGTGTTAAGTAACGTTGGGACTAGTACTAATCCCTGTAGGACTGCCTTTGATTATTTTTCATCTTTAATCACTAACTTACTCTTTACTGATATTGTATCTCATTATTTTTTTATTACCTTAGAAAAGCTTAAGTTTATTACATCCACCAGGTGACCTTCATCACCCGCACTTGTAATACATTCCCTGTTGAGAAGGAAAGCTAGTAACCCGGAGCGAAGATGAGCAGCTCTGTTCCTGCTGCAGTCTGTAGTGAATCCCCACCAAACTGAGAGCAAAAATCCCACTTTGTTTCTCGGTAGCTCTTGCCACGGCTGCGCACTCCTCCTTGTGTTGACCGGCGTGTTTTCCTTGCTTAGCGTGTTTTCCTTGCTTAGCCGTATAACCTCATTTTTGCCTCGGGGGCGGGAAAAGGAGAGCCCGTTTATGAAGTAGAAGTACTTGTTTTAAATATAGAGAGACGTACTTAATATATGCTTAACCGTATTTTGTGCTGTTTCTCAGCACGCTTGCGGAGGGGAGCTGTGGTGGCAGAGGGCACGCAGCCACACACGCTTTCTTAAACGACCGGTGCCTTATTTAAGGTGGCCAAATGCTGCCTGATTTTTAAATGCCCTTCCCTCCTTTAGCGTAAGGACGGGGCAGCGAGGATCGGGCAGCTGTCCGTACGGCGGGGGAGCGGCGCTGCCAGCGGCCCCCGGTGCCCGCGGGCTGGGGCTGCCGGCGGGGCGGGGCGGGCGGGGCGGAGCTGCCGCTCACTGCCGCTCGCTCCCCGAGCGGAATAAGCAATTTCTTCACGGAGTGCAGCCGGCTCTACAGCTTTTGCTTGAGGTGCACGTAGAGAAGACGAGGAAGAGGATAAAGCGGTAGATGCCATGGGCCAGCTCTGCTGCTTTCCTTTTTCCAGAGGGGAGGAAAAAATCGGTAAGCGGGCAGCGGTGTGCAGCGCTGCCTGCCGCCGGCTCGGGGAGGGGAGAGCTGCGGGAAGCAGGCGGGCGTTCCTTGGGCTGCTTTTTTCCTAACTGATTGCTTTAGAGAGGAAGCATAGGGGTAGGTGGAGACGAACTGAGCAGTATTTCCACTAAGTAGATGTGAGATTTCTCTGTAGCAGAGATAAGTAATTACATCTGGTTTTGTTTATGAGCATTCTAGCAGTCCATTTCTTTGCACAAATGTAGCCAGTGTTTTAATTTTCCTTTCTAGCAAGTGTGATTTAGAGTAAGAGATGGAAAAGGGCAAAAAGCATGTGTGATTTGAACAAGTGCAATTTAGAGCAAGAGGTGAGAAGGTTGTGATGTTGGTAGCATACACATGTTGATGGTAATGCTCATTGGAAGCAGATATAATGGAGATTCTGTTGATGGCAATATTGACAGATGATGAAGGAGATCATCAGTTCGTTTTCCGTTTGGGTGGTGGTTGGGTGTGTAATTTTAAGCTGGCCGAATGAGGGAATAGTTGCACTTCATGTATTCATCTGGTAGCGTCAGGAGTGACTATCAAGTATATATCTTTGGTTTTGCTTTTAGTTGAGTAAATATAAGTTGAATTAGAGGAAGCAGTTCTGATTGCCTTACCCTTTGGTGCACTGAGTCAAGCTAGCTAATTTGACCGGAATGTTGTTTCTGCACAATTATGTGCTGAAAACGATGTTTGTCCTAAGTTTGGTTACACAATAAAACATCTACTCGACTTTTTGCTCAGTGAAATATGTTCGACCTTTCTTCTAGGAGATGCAGCCAAATTTCTGTCACATTGTGTCTGAAATCAGTTTTAAGTAAATTCACATAATTCATTAGCTGTAGGCTAGAAAATCCAGTTTTCTGATCTGGTTTATATTTCATTCTTGTTACTCAGAAAGCTGTCTAGGCATAAATAAAATGAGAGATTTTATACCATCAATGAAAAAATCAATGTGTATACCAATAGTGCAAGAAACGTGGAAGACAAACTCAAGAAAATCAGTTGACTGCTTTAAAATGTTTTTCCCTCACAGGTCATGGTATGAGGGTAAATTTTCTAAATTTTGCATAGGGAAAGTGGCTAGGAATCCTTTATATTTCAAAACTTTTTGATCATGTAGCTGGTACAGGACATCTTTATGTGAAAATCAAGTAGCTAGTGCATATCGCTTCTAATATACAGAATAGGTGAAGACAGACAGCAAATACGAATTGGTTGTAAGATTGTTCTGTTGACACAGAACAAAAGATACAAGTGATAGTTTCTTCTGTGTCCTGCTTCTCTCAGTCCCCTCACTGCTTTTTTACTTCTGGCATTAAGCGTCATGCACCAGCTTTCTTTGTATGTGCTTCTGTGAATGAATGGAGCATACACTAAATATAACATTTAGCATAGCATGACCTCAGACTGCTTGTAGTCAAAAAAATCATTCGGGAGATGTCATTGCATGCAAAGACACAAAGGCTTTTGAACGAGGTGGGCTTTTGGCATGTAGCAACTGAAAAGTGCAGCATAAACCCCCGAGAATGAGGAAAGGAGAAAAGGGCTGGGTATAGGACGATGGGAATCTGAAGCAAGGAGGTCTGGCTGTGGATGAGGTAAGAGGGTGGTGTCTGAAATGAGGAGGGGGAAAAAAATAGATGTGGCACTGTTTTACCAGTGTTTGTGGGGGGAGTAAGATAGACTGAGACATCTTAAAAAGGGAAAGATAGAGGAAGTGTGTGACAAGCATGGTGAATATCATTCACTTTTCCCTCAGTCCAGCGCTGCCTGGAGAAGAGAGAGAGAAAGGAGAAAGGGCTTTCCTTTCAACTGATCCCTTGGCTTCCCTCCTTTTCTTCTGCCACACCTGCTTCTCCCTCTGGGTGGTGGGAAGAAGCACTGAGATGTGTGGCTGTGCCCCAGCTAGACGGATGGTTTGAAGCTGGGCACACGGAACAGGCAAAGGGAATTACTTTCACATCCATTTTTCATCTTCCTGTCATATCACGATGGCCTTTAAACTGATTGTGTTGGGAAATTTAACTGGGCTTTTTATTGCCACTGAATTGTTCTGGTTAGCAAACAAGCAGGTGCAAAACACAATCATGTGATTGTTGTACATGAGAAACAAAAAGTACACATGAAATAAAGGCAAGCATTTGCAGTAAACAGCAGCTCACCATGCTATTTGACTCACTTCAGTCACAGTGAAGATGAAAACATCCAAACTTCATTATAATGTTCCTGTAAGTTTTGTTTCAGCTGAAGTTAAACACAGCTGACAAATGCCTGTTACTGAATTGCTGAGAATTCATTACTTATTTGGCAAGGAAATGTTTCCATTTCATGCGCAGTGTAGTTTCAAAAGGTGTTGCGGATTATATTATCTGGTACCATTACATAGTACATATTTATGATGTGAGGTGAAAGCTCACTGCTTTCATGGCATGCTTTTTAAAATCTGAGTTTAGATCTATTTTACGTCAAGTCTGAATTGAATTTAGCTTCAACACATTGCCTAATCTGCATTGTTTAAAAAAGAAAATATAAATTTAACCTTAGAAATTAAGATGCCTATGACTGAAATGCACCAAAGTACTGACAAGTGGAAGCTGAGTCATGTTAAGTTTGAACAGCCACTTGCTTACGTTTTATATCCACACACAGTATGTATTTCATATTGCTCTTTATTCTCTTCAAGTACAGGTATAACCTTGGAAAACATTTAGCCAAGTTTTATGGTTGTGGTGAAATCATAAGAGTGGTTGTTCTGGACCAATTTAAGATCCTTCTCCCTAGCATTATAGGCACAGGGTACCTAATAAAACCATTAGAAACGGGCAGGTGTAAGAAGGTGTTTCCTCAAAGTACAGCTCCAGTGCAGCAGCAGTTCAAGGCTTTTGGACTTTGTGGAGCAGCTTTCTTGATAATTAAAAGTCTTTAATTGGTTTTACTTCCAAGAATTTTTCCAGTCATCTCTTGAACTCATGTAAACTTCTAGTATCTGTACTATCTTCTAGCAAGGAGCTTTACAGTTTAAATACATATTTTGTGAAGAACCTTATTAGCCACGCTAACAAATACAATTTGGTTTACTGAGTACTGTCTAAATAAACAGTTTTGCTGCCACATTTGATAGAAATCAGTTCCCAGAACATACTCTGGGGAGCAAAGAACTGGAGTGTTGTGCAGAGAAGGGAGGGAAGGAAGTATTTGTCTTCACCACTGGTTGTGGGACAGATACAAGTAAAGCATGAGTAGCTGTTATAACTTAAATGTTTAGGACCTTCACAACCTGTTCTTTCAGTTGTCTCAGTGAATGATCGTGTAACCACTCTAAGGATGGGGAGCTTTCTACAAGGATGCAGACACCCACTTCAGCATCTCCACTTGCTGCCTTTATGTATATTCATCTGTGCATCTTATGTTGAGTCCTTTACCAGACAACCCTTTTCAAATAACCAGTGGCTTAACTGGTGTTTTCTTTGGTTTTAGGTACATAAAATGAAACCATATTGATGATATTATTCTGCTCTTGTGCAAGAGATCACTCAGGTTCCTATAAATTTGAAGGAACTTATTTCCATTCATGAGCATAATACTTTTAGAAGTTACATAAATTTTGACAAAATTTGTGAAAATCTTGATTAAAATGTATGAAAACTTTTTTTCTAAATTAGAAGTCTTAGGGTGGAAATGTGGGGATTTTTTTACATAAAACCAAACAAATCACAAATGAAAAAAATACCCCTTTATTTCTTCTCTGATTCAGAAATGTTAAATTCCAGTGAAGTTGATGGGTGGTTCAAAATTTGGTTTGCTATGTGTAAGGAGAGGCTATTGAAAGAGTGTATATTCCAAAAATACCTAGTGTTTAGTCTAACAATTAGTTCTTTGTATTCATGAGATCATGAAGGAATTCCCTCTTTGACCTGGAGTTAGATCTCAGTTGATTTGCTTATGTGAGTGATAAATAAGTGCTTTTTTATATTTTGGAAAATATCTCAAATGATCTTTAATTCCTTTTTGAAATTATCTCAATGCAAGCTAATTTCTGGTCTAAGTTGTTTGTTTATATTAACTTCATAGCGTGACACTTTTTAACATGGCATAAAAGAAAGCATTTTACAAAATAAGCGTTGTTGCATTTTTGTTTTAGCTCTATATGTCTAAGCCCATTTGCTACCTGATAGGAAACCAAGGATTAGAGTCTTTGTTGTACTGACCAGAAACTGTTAAAAAAGGCTGTTGAATATTGACTACATACAAAAGTCCTGTGTCAGGGAGTTACTGATGTGAAATAAGACTGGTCACATCAAAATAGAACGTGAAACTTACTTGCATTCTGAAAGATGTGATTTACAACTTGTGAGGGCAGAACATAGCAATGGAAGCGCTTTTACATGTTCTGATGTAATGAGATTAAGCACTTAATTTGTTCGTTGATAGCTATTACACACTACTACTTATGGTGCATATTGAGTATAACACATGCAAATAGTTGTGGAAATAAGTCAATGAACACAGGACTAGGGACTATGTACCTTGTGCACAGGAGCCAGGCACGCTACCACACACAGCCAGGCCAGGGACTTCAATTCAGATCCTGCTCTTTTGGGCCTGACCAAAAACTTCCCAATGGTATCAAACTAGGGTTAGTTTCTGGGGGTAAAGGAAAGTTTAGTGAATGAAATTCTGTTTTATTTAAGACTTAAACTGATTTTGAAAATCCTGAAAACTACATTTGCAAATCAATGACTTGGTCTCATTTGCAGTTTGTTATAAGTTATCATGAACTACTTTGCATTTATGTGGCTGTAGTACAAAAGATGCATTGTCTGGCTTTCTGTCATGAGAGACAGGACAGGTTTGCCTACTGCAAATAATAAGTCAATCCTCATTGTTAAACAGCCCTTGTACATTTGTCAGGCTGTCTGACTAGTTTCCAATACTGATAGCACCCTGTCCCACAGGTTGTGTGTACTTTTCACTTTTGTTTTGTGATGTTTTAACTCTTAGCTGATCAAAGCGATACCTGCTCTAGTACTATAAAGACACTATCCTTTTCCCTTCTTCTTCCCTGAATGTGAAAACACACCTGTCAGCTAAGCTTGGGGAGTCGTGATACACTCCATTCTCCAGTGCTTATATTCTTTCCTGTCTTGCCAATCTCCCTGTGTAATGTAGATTCTTCACTCCCATGCATACATTCACTCATACACACAAGGTATACATAGATAAAGAGGTGCATGATGTGGATGAAAAAACAAATAGTTTGAAAGAAAGATGCGTTCCTCAAAATGGCATTTTGGATAACAACTAGGTGGTGTTTGTCTGTTTACCTCTTAGAAGTTCAGGCCCCCTATGATTAGGTTGTTAAGATTCTTTCTTTTCTTCCAATAGAGAACGGAAGCAAAATTTAGTGGTCCCAACCAAAACTAAATGTTCAATACTTACCATGTCGAAGTTGAAAGTTATAAGTCTTCCTCCTCCTGCAACCAGTAACGTTAGGTTTGCTGACCAAGACAAAAAGCTTAACCAAGGCCTGATGACAGCCAAGACTGTTGTTAGTGTTTCTGTATCATGAGTTAGCCCTACTTGTATGTCCTTTCTTGGGACTGACGTTGGCTATCGAAAGTAATCCCTCAGTGATGAAGCTAGACTGCTAGAAGAATTGTGTATGCTAGTGAAGACAAAGAGAAAGCAGAGATTTAAGGAAGATCTGGGAGAGAAAATGTGGTGTTTAGATGAACGGTTAAGTTCAACATCATTGCAAGGTATCCAGGAGGGGATGATAGAATAGCAGGCTTTTAAACAGGAGGAAGGACATTTAAAAAAGCCTTCAGCAATAGATGCCTATTTTTGGCTTCAAAAAAATGGAGACTATAGTACTTTTGAAGTAGAGAATAAAAATAATGGTGACTGTGAAATTCGGGAGGTTTTAAGGTGATGTTAGATTTATCCATATGCCTTAGGTAATCCTCCTTGAAATTAAAATGTCTGCATTTTTGGGTTGGCTGTTTTGGGTTTTTTTAATTTTAAAGTTAATAATTGCTTTTAGAAAATAGTCCTATGTGGTATGAACACCTATTTCTGAATCTCCTCCAGTGTCTGATTTATAGTCATTTCAGGTGGCATTTGGCTTTTAATTGAGAAGTGATATTACATTTTTTTCTCTCTTTATATTTACATATGTAAGTCCAAATTTAAATCCTATCAGCATTATATGGCCCAGGGACAGAAATTAGTTTATTGAATTTAAGTTTTGTACCAGTTTTTATTTGAGTATAAGGAATTTTGAAGCATAGAATTGTAGAGTTTTTAAAATTAGGCTACGTTTTACTATTTCATGAGTATGCAGCAGATTGTTCTGCTGTACAATCTATTAAATTGCAGATGTTAGGCTCCCTTCTACCCTCTTGGCAGGATGTTTTGTATAAAATGAATTGCAACTAGAAATTCTGGAGATGAGTCAAGTCAAATGTGATTGCCTTGCCTATTAATTTATGTTACTGATGGGGGGGGGGGAAAGCAGCAGTGTTTATTATATATTTAGACATGTGGCAGAACTGCTTTTTTCCTGAAAAGAAGCATGAACAAAGACAAGGAGTTCTTTGGTTCATAATCAAAAAAATGTCCAGGTTAATCTGTAGCTGTTCTAAAATAGTGAAAATTTAAAATTTGGTTAAAAGTCTCACCTTTCTCTAACATGCACATAAGTATGAAATTAAGACGTGTGTGGGGCGGAAGGCCTTATTGGGGAGTACTTTGGAGCACAGTGATCCGCAACTACTGTACACTGAGAAACTCGAGCAAAGCCCTTGACCAAACTTGTTTGTATTAAAGGACTTGAGGAATTACACATGAGAAGTTACAAAGATATTTCATTTCAGTTGTAGCAAGCAGAAGAATAAGACTAGCTAACTGGTATAGGTGACTAGTTCCGTGATAGGACAGGTGCCAGCGCTTCTTGATCACATTAAGAGAAGATGAGAAGGAAAAAGAACAATAAAAACTTTGAAATGGAGATGAGGTTGCTAAAACTGACTTTGTGTTGATGGAGTTGGAACTGTAATGAACTTGGTCACTTTTCAAAAAGTGTCGGCAGAGAACCAGCCTCCAGTGATTTGTGACTGTGTAGCAAGATGAGAATTGCCCAGACCCCAAGGGCAGGTTGCTGTTGGTGCAATGTATTGGTTGTTTTCTGTCTTCCACTGATGCCACCAGAAGGTGGTTGCAGAAAATGGCTGCACTGATGGTTAAGACCCTCTGAAAAATTCTCTCCTGGATATTTTTGTGGTCAGTTTGTTCCTGTCTGTATCTAGACTGTCCATTAGCTGAAGTATTCAAGGGTGAATAGCTTAATGTCTTTTCTGGTCAGTGTAATTGCCAAACCATCATTTTGCATAGGTGGGAAAAAATAAACACCTTTTTGGCTATCAGATGATGCATAATATTTTGCAGAAGTATTTGCATAGAATCCTCCTATATTGTTGAAATTGTATTTTCCATGCTGGGGCCAAGTGTGCCATCCTCTGTTTGCCTGCTACTATTACTTTACTGTCAGTACCTCTGCAACTGTATTAGGTCCCAAACACATTGGGAGAGAAAGAATTATATATATATATATATATATATTTATATCTGTTTAAATGACTGGCAGAGGGGGCATAAGGAAACTCTTGTCTTTTGCTTTCACTTTCATTATGATCACAGTCCTTTTTACCCCCTGTGTGGGACTTGTGAGATCTTTGCTGTGACTGCCTCTCTGATAAGACTATCAAGGTGAAATCTGGCTGTGCTTTTGGGAACTCTGCTTGTACTTTGTGGTGGGTTGCTACAAGCTGCCATCTTTCATAGTGAGTTCTACCAAGAAATGTGTGGTCATACCCAGTACTGATTAACATCACTTGTTACAAATAAATGTTGATAGAAACAAAGTTATTATGCTGGCAGTTGTTAGATAAGCAGAACAATAATGGCTCTATGGCCATAAAACCACATTCTCTCCTAGATGCAGAAGTGCTGACAGAAGATGTTGCTGATCTCGGGTAGTCATTGTTGCTACCATCCCCAGCCATGTACAGTGGTGGTATGCTGTGCACGCTGATCTATAGCAGAGAGGGTTATTGAGCACTCCTTTCAGGCAAAATCAGCCCAGTGATGTTAAACACTTCTCCATCATTGGCTGACTAACCTGTCTAAATTTGCTTGAAGTAAACTAAGGAATCCTCAGAAAGCCTGGAGCAGAGGACAGTAAGCACCTTTAGCCACAATAAGTTGTTCCACTATATTACTGGATCTAGTAAAAAATGCCTGTTGCTTCAGAAATACACGTGCTCAGTCTTGCAAAGTGCTGAGCAGTCTTGATACCTTGTGAACATGTGCGCATATGGTGACGTCAGCATCATTCCTGCTGCCATCAGAGGATGCTGGGGTTGCAAGGAGCTGAAGCCTTCCATGTACAAGGGAAGCATTAGTGGTGCGGGGACAGGGGACATTGACCAAAATAGATTGATTATGGTGTCTTTCTCAACAGTCTCTATTAGTAACATTTATATTGAGATAAAGTAAAACTGTGCTATTTGATGCAATGAAAGAAATTTACTGTTTCTAAAGTAATAAGCTCTGTTTCTGTGCAGATTGATCCGCTGATAACTTGTGGATCAGACATTAAATCATGTAGACATCAGATGGGTCAGCCTTCCCGCTAAGTTCAGCATTCTCATGACAGTGAAATGGTGTCTGTGCACCTACCCTGGACTGAGATGGAGACAACAAGGAGGACCTGTTTGGTTGTAGTCCAATGCTTTTCAGGAACTGCAGCAAGAATAGTTGGAAGGGCAAATCTTGGAGAAGTGTATGGACTATGTATCTCCCTTTTGCCCTCCCTCCTGGTTGTATTGCCTCATACGGCTGCTGCCCCACAGGATAAAGTGCTGTGCTCCTTGTTGGTTGGCTATCTTCCAAAGTCTTGTAGTGTTTATCATGCTTACATTTCACAAGGTTAGCTTCATATTTGTATGTTTTCCCATCCTCTTCTCATCTGCAAAAGCATAATTCTCTGAAAAATCCAGAAATGAGTTTATTGACAAAGAAGCAGTAGTTAGTTAGTGCCAGTCTGGGAATGTTAAGAGCCATGGAAGAAAATGAAACAACTGATGCAAGTTTATACCTAATCTCTGCTGTGAAGGGCATTGTATGAACCATTTGTGGATTTTTACGTAAAATAATCTTATTTAATTATACCAGAGCAGATTCTTCACTGTTCAGTCATGTTAGTACTGCAGTGGATAACTCTGCTATGGGATATTTTTCATTGAGCAAAGATGAGAGACAACATTGAAATTGTTTTGTTTACAGCTGAAGGCTTCTTTCAAATTATGGGAACTGAGCCTGTGATCTCAGTGAGCCCAAAGAAAGGTCACCACTGCTGGAACTAGTCAGCATGCTTGTCAGACTAACAGAGGCTGCTGGTTGAGGGGGTTGCGAAAAATGTGCTCTTAGTTATACTATGGTTATGCAATGCTTTCTGGGTGGAAATAAAACACAGTAAGAGACAGTGATCAGTACTATGCAGCATTGCTGCTATTGTATGTACAGCATTGTAAAGGAAAGAATAATCCTCTGTCAAGGAGAGGGACCTTTCTTAAAATATTTATTTTACTGCACATTGATGCCATGAATTATTTCTGTCACTGGTTTTCTTGCTTTTGCTCTCTGTATTAAAATCTATGGCCAAGTAACTTTGCTACAAGGTCAGGCAGCCCACATGGGGAAGTAATGCACTGGAAAGTTGCTTATGTGGAGAAGTTTCTAGCTGTGACATTAGCCAGACGTTTTATTCGTTGTTTCCAGAAGGTATTTCATTCAAAGAACTGCATGAATAAACAAGCAGATTCCAAAGAAAAAGTATTATTTTCTTGATCTCCTTACTGAGCTCCTTCAACTAAATTGATTGGCAAATGTTTGGAGAGACAGGAAGCTTCAGTAGATACAGAGTTGAACCTTGTATTTCTTGGGGTTTATAGATACCAGTTTAAATTCCATCCATTTCCTTGGATTGGTCATTTCCTTGCCTTGTTGAAGGGGTGGTGGTGGTGATGGTGGGGAAGGCCCAAGAATATATCCAAAAAAACACTCCATATGGCTGCAATAGCATTCAGATAGCCCTGGGCATTTCAGTGGGCCACCAGCTGCAGTGGCAGATTACAGCTGAAAATTGCATGTAACGTTTCAAATTGTGCTGTTGCTTGGTTCAAAAAAACCAAACAGTAGTACAAACCAAAGAATGGTGAATACCGTTTCTCATGGGGCCAAATCTTTCAAGTGCAGTTAGTTTGTTTTGTAAACCTCCAGCATAAAGTTAGAACAAAAACTGGCATAGAAATGAATAACTCTCTTAGAATATGCTGTAAATGGGTAATAGCTTTTAATCTTTTGTAAAGGTGAAATAATTGGCAGTTAATTATTGTCTATCAATTTGCAACATAACATAAATAAGAATACATGTTGGGTTTGCCCACAGATTTATTTCCATATAATAAAAATTATACTTTTCTGGTAGTGATAAAATCACAGAAAGATTTCCAGTGTACATTAACCAAACTGGGAACTTTAAAAATGCTTATGTTCATTAAAAATAAGAATTTCAAGGATAATATACCAGTTAGTACTGCAGTGCTTGGAAGCTGTCCAAAAGGACACCTCAGTTGGAATATTAAATTAGAAGCAACAGTGTTTAAGGATTTTTTTCTAAAGATGCAAATAAAATCATGAAAGTGAGACAAATTATCTGGGGCACGAATCAAGCAGTAGTGAAAATGTCAAGTGAAACGCTTAGCAGCAGCGAGCAAGAATAGTGCTGATTTATACCGAGGACCCGGCCTGCCAAGTGTCGTGGCTGTGACAGTCTGCTGGCAGTCCTTGGAGTCAAGGGCTGCAGTGAGATGGATGAGAATATCAGCTAGCCCATTTAAAAGCAGACCTTCTATAAATAATATCTGAGAGATTGGTTCAGATGGCAAGCCAACAAATTGCCAACTCCATCTGGAATCCTCTTTGTACGTACATACATAGCAAGGGAAGGATCCTGCGTAAAGTACTGTTGTTTCGGCCCTGGGCATTCAAAATCAGGCTAGTACTCTGCTTCCACGCCTCTTGCAAGAGACTTCCAACATTATTTCTTAAAGCCAGAGTGAGCCTGGAAGGAAAGTAAGATCACATTTAAATTTTCTGCATTTACACTAGTTTGCTTAAGCAGTGTGTCTGCTGCTATCCCATATCCTTTTGGGTTTGAAAGGGAGAGAGAATAAAGGGCAAAAGACATTGGAAGCATACATACACATATCTTGGGTGAACTGAAGAGAGTAACTTCACTGATTGTCCTATATACAGATGTTCCATTTAAGAAGATGAAGTGTTTATTAGATTTCTCACGCCTTTGTCAGTACACAGGTTAAACATTATTGCTCATTAGTGGAAAAGATGTTTGGTGGTCACCCCATATACACCTAGGTGTGAGATATTACATCTTTCAAGCTGTTAAGATATTTTAACAATTATCTTAGCAACAGACTGGGTTCTCAGAGGAGCTCTGCTTGCTTTACCCTGGCATACTACTGAATAGGGCAAAGTCTGAAACATTTTTTTTATTGATTTCCAAAGGGTAAACTACAGGCTATTGCTATCAGGTAATATTAAAAGCTGCCCTATATTTCCAGTGAGCAACATCCAAATACCTTATTCTGTATAATGGAAATCCCCTTTGTACAGTTGCTCGTATGCATTATTATTTACGCCTTTCTCAATTTACTGACCAGTGCCTCTCAACTCAGTATACAAATTGCGTCACTTGTTAACTCGCCAAGCAGTAGCAGGGGCAGCAAGTGCTGTTAAGGCCTGCCCTGAAAAGTAAAAAAGCATCGGACAGTCAAAATACTTCGAGTTATGAATTTTGTCTTTCCTTTTCTTTACTTCTGGAGATTAAGTCAGGACTACAGCAGGAGGATTTCCTTGTAGTGGAAGAGGAAATGGAAATTGTGTTGTTCCCTCAGCTTTACTGGAGTCACAAGCCAAATCCTGTCTTCTGGCACACTTGTTACTCTAGCTACTACTGCATTACTCTCTGAAACTGTTCTTAGTTTGTTTCTGTTTTCATTTGTGCTGGGCTGCTTTGGAGTTACAAGTCAAAACCTCTGCCAATAGAAATCCACAGAAGTAACTGTTCCATGAATGCAGAATTTGGCTCAATGTACTTCTCAGCTTTGCTGCCTACAGACACACCCTGGCTCTGCAGACCGCTCTGCATGCCTTGGACTCCTGTGCGCTGTGTGATGGGGTGTCTGGGGATGCACCTGCACACTGGGCCTGCCTTGTCTGTGCCGTGACCCTGGCACAGCTCTGGCCCTGGGAAAAGGACGCCTTCTGCAGCAACTCCTGGGTGCTGGCTATGAATTAGCACCAACCCAAGTCCATTCCCAGCAGGCATTTAGATGCAGCTGTGTCGTTTCCAAGGCTGTCAGAGCTGGACAGGATGGACCTGAGCTTCTCTGTACTAATTGGCCTCATACCCAAAGAACAAGTACTGGCATTGTAGAACTCATCTGTGTAAGCATAGCCAGGTACCTCTGAATGGAACACTGGCTTTTGGAGGTGCTTTTCTTGTTACTGTGAGGACAGGTATTTTATCAAATGTCGAGACAGAACTTAAGTTGAATTCTCCTTCTCTATTCAAAAGTGATGCTTGAGCAAGTTGGTGTTACAGCCAAGTAAGAACTGTGACATGCTAAAGATGAAATACCGTTCTCTGTTACTGCGTGTGAAGAGCTACCCCAATTTAGATACTAATTTGCTTTGACCTATTGTATTGCTGTATGACAAGTCCTACTGTAACCTAATCACTGTGAGCTTAGAGCAGAGCCATTCACAATGTAGAAACTAACATATGGAAAAAACATCTATTACAGAAATAGAACAGCCACAGTTGGGAGTGGAAAAGTGCTATACAACCAAAATGTGGTAGTTGTCTACTTCTTCCTAACCTGGTGTGTTAAATGTGCTTTTTTTTTTTCCCCTCGTAGGCTGTCTTATTTGTGATGCTTAGTGCTAGCTAAGTGAGTGCTTTGTTTTCTAATGGAGAGTGGTATTCCTGGAAGCAGGCAGGCATGTTTTAACGTTTATTCCAGAAACCATTAAAATACTAAAATTAAAATTATAAAATCGGTCTGCACAGCCTGTCTCAAAGACATCATGTAATTAAGAGAGAGAAAATAGGTTATTTTATTTTGTTTCATTAAAGGTTTCTAGAAATCAAAATCTGGACAAATAATCAGACTTTCAAATATGACAGTTCCATACTGACCTGGAATGACCAGGAGGCTGTACTGAGTCCTTTTTGAAGAGAGGTGGGGGGAACAGGTTTCATCTGTGGAAAAGGTTCACCTCTGGGAAAGAAATAGGGTTAGGGTTTGCTTTTTTCTTTTTTCTTCTCCAGCAAGACTGTGTGCCACCAGACCTACAACCTTTTAGCACAAATGGTGTGCATGCAGTGCTAGCTAGACCTGCACTGGATCTGACAGTCTGACTTTTGTCCTAGAAGCTTAAGAGGCACAACCATGGAGCAGAGGAGGAAGTTTGGAGTAAGGGTTACATTTTCAAAAGAAAACGCTACAAATGACAATAGGAGCCCAGGCTGCACTTTGAGAAAATGCCTGTAGAGCTACATCTTGGGGGCAGCCTATGTGCTCTGAGAGTAGGAACTAGTTATTTTTTGGGGAAAAAAAGCTACAAAGCCAGAAGGCAGGAAGAGGAACTGGTTAACGTGATTAAGCAACTGTTAAGATAGCATGGGATTTCTTCTATTGCATCATGCAAAATAAGTATGAGATCATTTTGTATAAATTTCAGGGAGAGCTTCCTGTTGGTGACAGATGCTGGACTGCAGAGAGTCTCTGTTTTGCAATACTGTGACCAAGATTTTCAGATTAATGCAGACAAACAAAGCAAGCAAGGCAAACAAAGCAAGCAACGCAAACAAAGGTCCTTGGTCAAGTGGGGGATTGTCCTTTAGATGACACTGGTCTGTTACTATTTATGGAATTGTTATAGGCAAAGTGGAAAATGAGATAGTAAGGCATACTGACACCTTGTTCAGCAGCTGATTATTGCTGTTTTAATAATGTTTTTTACCTAATAATCAGGGCCATTCCTGAAATTTGAGTGATGCTGTTTCCACAAGCTTGAAGTGTAGATTTGACAGAGGAGACTGGGATTTAGAAGAATTTGGGGTATAAGGCTGTATATGATGCTATGGAAGTTACAATGGAGAAAGTACTAGGACATTATCCTGCCTTAAAAAATGGAAAATGAACTGGATGCCGCAAATACGGTTTAAAATTTAGATACCTTCAACTGATAAACATTTGACTTAAGACTAAGTCCTTGGGCCTGAAGTAGCTTAAAAATATACTGTACCAGTGATAGATCTGGCACTGCCAAACTTTTACAATAGTTGGTGCTTTTAAACTTGTAATTCTGATGTTAGCACACGCAGCTGAACTTTTGTCAGGCTCTTGATCCTGCCTGTAACTCTTCTGAACCTTAGGAATTGCTGTCCTAAATTGGTACAGAGACAATTCACTCATTAGCTATCTCCTCTGGTTCCCAATCCCCAAAATTTCAAAATCCACCATTAACTTTATCTTTTCTGCTGATGACTAAATCTCTTTGAATATCTGCCAGTCTCAGGTGAACTTCATCTGGGCACTTGCTGAGATTCCTGTAAGTTAAATTCTTCAGGCATGGATAATTCATTTGCTGTCATGAGAGAACTTGTATCCTTTTGCTAAAAGGAGAAACGTCTCATACCATGCCCTATTTTCATGTTACTCATTCTGTTTCACATCACAGCAGTAATTTTTTAAATGACATTTTATTCAATTTTCCACTTTAGTACAAAGCGTGAGGACTGAACAAAAACGTATTAAGTATCAGTCATGTTTTCTGCAGCACTTACTGTGGCTGAGGCAAATCAGCAAATGAGTAACATCTTTTTCTGTCTTAAAAGTCCATTACCATCCAGTATAGCCTGATGCTATAAAAAAGGTTTTCATTCCTCTCATCTCTCAGCTCCCTGTTTACTTTTCACATACACATCGTTACAGAATGTGAGAGGACATTCCAGCACAAAATGAGAAGCTTGTTCTTGTAGTTCCACAAAATATAACCTGTGACTAGGGTGGGTTCTAGTGATTGAACGCCCTCCTAAAGTCTGGGATTACCATTCTCTTTCTAAAATGAAGTTGGTATAGTGTTTGCATGTTTTGAAACACTGTTGATCCTCTGATTTAATGCAATAAATGTTACTTCCAGTTGACCCCACCTGTGTGCCCTATTCACAGATTGTGTATATGTTCTGTTATAATTTGGAAGGAGAGCCAGGTGTAATAAAGACAGAGGGATTGGTGTAGCCCAGCCCAGATCATGGAGGTGTTGCCTTTAATGCCTGCTTCAGCGCAAGTGAATAATAGTAACTGTTCCAAAGCAGTGCGTAATTTTGCTTTGAAAGGTTAATTTCATTCCCGTGGTCCTTTTTTAGCCATAATCTCTATAGAAGGCATGAAATATGAAGAGATTACAGGATTACACTTTGGATAAAAACACGGTATATGGTAAGCTGTGTCCAAGTATCAGCAGTGGGATACCCGGATCGACGTGGTTCTGCACCTAGGTTGTGAGGACAGGCTAATTCTCAAATGCTCTAGGTTATTGCTTCTGGTGTCCTGCATGGTAACAGCACATAACCCTCTGATCTACAGCTGTACCTGCATTCTTGGAGTTAAAACCACATTGTGCTGTGCCGTGCAACTGTTGTTTGTGTTTACCCATTTCTGGAAATCTCAAAATCATGAATGATATAATTTGCTATTGAGAGGAACAGTCTTTTTGTTAAGGCACGGTATTGAGCAATCCGTTACGTTACAGAGTGTAAGTTGGTAAAAGTTGTGAGAATTAGTTCGGTTTCTGGCATAGCAGACAAATTTTTCTGGATTGATTTAATTGAGGTGCTGCTAGAATAGGCTTTGAGTCACTGAGTTTGAGGAAGTAGAAATGTGGGGGAATACAGAGAGGAAGTTATTCTTTTGCTAGAGTTCGGTGTAGGAGCTGTAGGGAATTTCTCTCATGAAAGAAGTGTTGCTATTAGGTAGGGAAATGTTGGTTATATTCTTAGGGAGTTTTGTGTTGTTCCACAAAGAAAATGCTTTTAGAACTATATGATATTTAGCATAGGAAGAATGTGGAAATAAGGCCCCACTGGTTTAAACAAATAAACAAAGAATAATTGAGCCCTGATTCTAATGAAGCAGACTCAAGAATAACATTAATTTTGTTTACTGGGTGCTTGTTCATCAACTCTAAGATATATGTGCTATTCCTCCTAATGAAAGTAAGATGAAAAAAAATTAATGTTGCTGTCTAATTTTCTTTCATTTTTTCTTGTCCTTGATTATAAAGTCTGCTTATTTTATGTGAAGGATTGACTGCATTAAGTTTAGTTTTATGACATGGTAATGTTTCAATTCTTTTTCATCCACAGATTTCATTTAGTGATCTCTCTTTATGCTGTACTCTAGCAGCAATTTTTAAGTTCCTGTGAATTAGATTAAGTGAACTGTACTCATACCTTCAGCATTCTTAACTGTTTAACTGTGACTTCATATAATTTCTGATCTCATGTGGCTGAAGTGACCAAAAAAACCCCATGACGCAGAGCAATTCTTTATGATCAAACACATATCTGAATTTGCTGCTTATCTTGCCTGAATATTGTTCTTTGGACATCAAGATCCGCTGCTCTTGCAAGTGAGTATATTTGGGCTTTTAGAGATAAATTGAAGTTGAGGAAAAGTTTGTCTTAAAGAGGGTCCTGAGCAGTAGTTTTATGGGCCCAGAGCAAGCATTTAAAGAGAGGTCTAAACTTTTATGAACTAATCTTTCCAAGTGTCAAAAGTAAATTTCATATTTACAGACCTTTCGTAAACCTATATGTGGTAGAGCAATGAACATTTATACAGCTCTGTCTCACAAAATCAGAATGAAAACTTATATCAAACTCCAACCTTAAAGAAATAATATTTAAGGTGGAGGTTATATGACAAACAAAGGGAGGGAAGAAAGAATAAAGCTAAATATGTTACTTAAGACAAAATATATGGTAGATAAAGGGGATTAAGATAGGAAATGCCATGAAAAGTACTTAATGATTTTATTTTTTTATGTGACATTCCAGTTGACTTACAGGTGTTATATTAGTTTTTCTAAAGCTACTAACAAATCTGCTCAGATTCTGTAGGCTTGATCCATGAAATGAAAGATGGCAACAATACTACTCATGCTCAAAAATGCATAACTTCGTGTTTTGCCCAAGAAACTGATGAAGTGGGTTCAGTTCCTTCATGCAAGAACCTGGAGAAAAGGATTACACCCATCCAGTTTGACATCTTAGGATGTAGTTGCACTACCAGTTCAAACTGATGTAAGATGCTCCTACCAAAAGAGGCAACTCTAACCTTATTCCATTAGATTTAGGGTCTAATTAAGAAGGATTACAGAGCTGTTATAAACACTTTGCAAATGACAGTTTTCCATAAAAATTGCACCTTATTACAGTATTTTATGGACACTGTTGGACATGCTCTGGAATTGCAGTTATATCTTAATATTCTTTGGACAAGATTTTATCTTCCTTTTGCAGTTCAAGCAGCATGCAGCTGTGTTTCACAACTCATGTTACTGCAATTGAAATAATTAAAAGAAATGTTGATTAAAAGTTGACTTTTCTCTCCATAATTTACAAATATATTCAAAACAGTCTCTCACACAGTATGACTTTTTCCTCAGAGAAGACAATCTGACAGCATGAGTTCATATGGAGTCTTTTTCTGAGCTCAGGAGGAGCAACAACACAGGATCAGCTTGTTAAGATTCACTTATTAACACTTGTTTAACACCTGTCTTAAAAAAAAGGTTGCTTTTTTAAGTCTATTTGACAGTAGCATGAAGAAGTCTCAGCCAAAATAGTGTCCCATTGGAAGCTGTATAGAAGTAGATAAATCCTAATGAAATTAAATTGAATTTCACAGAGAATGTGAGAAGGATAGGAAATAATAATGAGAGGTCAATATATATTAAAAGACATCCCTCATCACGCTTGTGAGTGAACAGTTTTTGCAGTTGACTGGTCCATAAGTAGGGACTTGAGGATTTGGCAACATGTTTGGACTCTGGCAATTAAAATCTGTGTGTGTCCTGTTTTGATTAGCTGCTGCATTTCTTGGACCTGCACCTCCCTCAGTTTAGTGACCTTAGTGGGGTGTTTCTTCTGCCTTCAAGACCATCCAGCTGTCTGTGGTCACTGGTGACCAAGGCTGATGGGGAAGCAACCCCTGCTGTCCCCATAATGCTTTACATCCCCAGTATTATTTCTGGAGGGCCATTGAAGATGAGGCACAGCAGAGTCTGTCCTCTTCCAGAATTCAGCTTTTCCCTGGGAAGCCTTGTCTCTCAGGCTCTGAAAACAGTGAGAAGGTCCACCTTGGCTAAGTCCTGGAGGGAGAGGGAACTGTTCTGCTCTCTCCTGCTAGCCCTGACAGCCCAGACATCTCCTTTTCACTGTTTCCCTTGAGCTGCTAGCACCAGGCAGAGCTGTGGGTGGTGAAGAGGGGTGAATAATTCTGCTTGGAAGTTTGCTATCACAATCTGCCTGGATGTTTTTGTTCTCCTATGATCAGCATGCACAGTGGATGTTCCTGTGGTTATGTAAAATCACTTTTGTAACTTGGTCTGTTTTCTTTACCTGAGTATCAGTGAGAAAACTGAGTAAAATCCACAGCTTTTTAAACCATCTTCTTTTCTGCAGCCATTACGTTATCTTTCTTTCCTGTTCCACTGGACTGCTTAAACTTAATTCATTTATAAGAATTAAAATACCTTGAGGGAGTCAGGAAATTTCTCTGTCAGCGTATCTCTCTTAACAGGAAAACAAAACCCGAGATATGTAACAGAACTCCCAGTATGTCAGGAGTAGAGTCTTGGTTTCCTTATGTTTGTTTGTTTTGAAGGCTTGTGGCTCTGGCATCTCACCCTTCAGTGCTCACAGAAGGAAGCTGTAGGTTTAGCAGAGCACCTCCTGTTTCTCCACTTACAGTTAGAGGTGGTCAGAAATTCTAGATCACTGAGCTTCAAACAGTTTTTTCTGAAACAAAACAATCTTTTCCCATGTTCACCGAGCCTGTCAATCCTGCTGTCATCACTGAAACTGGCAAGAGCACCATTTTTCCTGAATAGCTGCAACACCCTTAATTTCCTTTTTATGAGAAAATCCTAGTTTTGTTGGGTTTATTCCATGATGGGCCAAATCAAATAAAACTCCCCTAGCAAACTAGAAACCCATGCATTCAGTATAAAGGACAGATTGATATTGCCTTCTTACACAATCCTATATTTACAGAACAACATACGTAAAACTAAAGAAGTTTGTTAGATTTCCCAGAGGAGACCCAAACTACACACGCTTCTTAACATCAGGTGGGAACATCCAGCAACACAAATTTCACCATGTCATAATGAGATTGTAATTTCAGCCTTCCTCTCAGTGCTATTTGTGCCAATTTCTTAAGTGACCACTCCAACTGAAGAGATGTTCTGTGGAAGCCTTTCCTAATTAATGAGGAAACATTCAGAGTTGTCAACTTTCCTGTCTATGCTTATTGTGTTGATTAGATATGGGCACATGCTCGTGTTTGTGTTCATTACTTCAAAACCATGATCTTGAATGTGCTGGCTCATTCACAGTCTGTTGCAGGGGTGGGAAGCATATGGTCTGGTGCCTGGTTATAGCTTGTTATTCAATTTATTATGGACTGTGGACTTACTGTCTTTGCAGGGTGAAGGGGGATGGTATTTCTCTAATGCTATAATTCTGTTAATATATATGGCCTTCACATTTATCTGTGAAGTCCTCAGTGAAGGAAATGTTCAACACGTTGGTCTGATGCATGGGACATTGCAGTTCAGTATGTAGGTGTGGGAAACTCATTTGATTCCCATGGAAGTCAATGAGATATAATTTAATTTTGAATCAGATTCCATAGATGCGAAAGTCTAGTGTAGCAAAAACTGGATGTTTCCGCAGGCTGTAGCTGGGCATGGCAGCATGGCGGTAGTCTGCTACATCTGCCCAAGTGTTGTGAGTATAAATGCTGTCTTCACTCTTAGGTCTTTTTCTGCTAGTATAGACATAGTGAACCACGATAAAGGCATAATGACTGGCATCACAAACTGTGTGAATTCACATACTACAATCTATCTGGAATTTGTTCTATTGGCTGGCCTTTGTTTTCTTCAATCCCATCGTATGCAGAAGTGATTGTTAGTTATCTGCTGAAGGTTTTTGGGTCCATCAATAGTTAGGGTAGTTGTCTCCTTCCTTCTAGTCCCACTATACTGCACACCAGCAAAGTTTTTGCCTCTGTACGGAGGGATTAATAATGAGTTATTTTATGGTGAGGGATTATTATGAGTTGGAGCCACTGAGAAGTCACCACAGTAAGGGAGTCTTGTGAAAGTTTTGCCTGTATGCAACAGCAACTTGGCCCACTGTATTGGTGTTAGTAAGAGGCACAGTGTAAGCAGAAAAATGAAGTTTTCCAGCCTTCAGAAGTGATTTCTTAAATTTAGTTTTTGAAAGATTGCCCGAGTCCCTCATGGTTGTTTTGTTTCTAGAGTTTTTAGAAATAGTATTAGAAAACTGATGAACCAAAAGGTAG
This sequence comes from Falco peregrinus, assembly GCF_023634155.1. Classification (NCBI taxonomy): domain Eukaryota; kingdom Metazoa; phylum Chordata; class Aves; order Falconiformes; family Falconidae; genus Falco; species Falco peregrinus. The sequence continues at coordinate 36,447,127 of NC_073727.1, forward strand.
ACAGGCATGTCTGTTATCACAGCCCTCCCCAGGGTGCAGACTGTAACCTCTACTGCCAGAGTATGGACTTCCCAGCTGGTCTTAGTCACCTATTCAAAATATCAGGGATCTCCTTTGTAATTTGCCACAGGTTGGCATTACTTTGTTGTGGTGAAAGGTTGTTGAAAGTGGGGAAAAAACCCCAACCTGAAACAAAACAAAAACCAGCAGTGTGTTGAGGCCATGAGGCAAGGATTGCAGAACATTGTCTTGGAGTGTAGCTGGTAAAATGTTGTAAAATTGGCTTTTCCTGTAATAGGGATCCACTGTTGGTTCCTTCAATTAAGTCTCTCAAAAAATGGACTAGTAGCATAAACAGGAGTGGGATCTCTCTGAATTTGAGATATCCACGTAGACTCCAAAACAGGCTGTACCTGTACCTACAAAATGCTGTACCAGCACCACAAAATTTCATTTTTTCCAGTGCAGTATTTCAAAATCCAGAATCAGTCTTGTGAAGTGTAAGGGGTTGTAGGCTCGGAGAGCAGACCTAGTCCAGTAGAGAGATACAGCAGTGGATTTGCATCCAAACTTGGATTTGGTTGCAAGCATCTGGCTCATGTCCATAACTGCTAGCAGCACACTGTAGGATCATAAAGCCCCTTTTGAATAATTCTGTGCAGTTGCTAGTTACCTTTTGTGAAAAAATGGTGGTCATTTCAGGACAATGATAGGCTTCGGTGTCAGTAATAAAAAGCACTGCTTAGTATGGATGCATTGAGATACACACACAGACTGTGAATTTGTTTTCATCTTTTGAAAATCGTAGAAGAGAATTCTGGGATAAACAAAATCAAAGGTTTTTTTTCTTTTTTATTCTGAGCCACATGCAGGAGAAAGCAGTGGAAGGTATTTATTCACAGGCACAGAAATAAAGTAGTTGCACAGTCCATACTGAGAGGCACAGCATAGATTCAAATACAGCACATGTGGTACATCTTTTCCCTTTTCAAAGCAGAGTTTACAAACAAAGCAATTCTGATTATTTTTTTTTAACACCTCTCTTTTAAATCTAAAACATTCATATCTACAATGACTTCTTACTGATACTCTGATAACCCCAATAACATAAGACAGTCTACACAGTGAAACTTTGTCTGCTGCATAGGAATTGTACATATTTAAGAAGCAGACAGCAGCTTATGCATCATGGAGAGAGACATAAACAGGATATATGTGTGTTAAATATTCAAGTAAATATAGGTGATAAATACCTGTTGTTATTACATGACCTATTTTTGTCAACAGTCATGAATAGGAATGATACAATAGTATACAACTACCTTGCCTGCAAACCTCCGCGTTGCACAGACACTTGCACAAGTTCTATTTAGGGAGTCTGAGAATATAAATCGAGCATGAGTGAATCATATAGCTCCATGTGCCAGTCCACCACCAAGGTGGCCGGATGGATGAATCCAAGGGCATTCTTCATACAGGGGTGCGCACACATTTGCATTCACAGGTCAGATCCTGTGTATGTCTTTCCAGTGGGAATGCGGAGTTCACATAGGAGGTGCTATAGACTCAACTCCAGACTGTTGGTGAGCCTACAATATCTCAAAATATTAAAAATAAGTGAAGAAACAAACAAAAAACCCCAAACATTCCCAAACCATTCTTCTGTAGCTATATAAACTATACTTTAAAAAGCTCATTTTAGGTAGCCTGATTGGTTTTATGCTTGAGAAATTACTTACACAGTGAGCTTTACTCTTTACTTTGAAGCTTTAAATGCGATAACAGAGATACAGATTTTATACATATATATAACTGAGAACTGTTTTGTGGAAATGCTTAGGAGCAAAGAGCTCTGTCCTTTTTTTTAGACTCTAAGAATAATACATAATGTGCTACAAGGAAAATTACATTCTGAATACATAAAATCACTACTGTTTTGTGGTATCTGGAGACCTCTGTGACTGATGAGTCATATTCTGCTTATTAGGTACTATAGGGTCAAGTGTCAGAGTGGCTGAGTGCTGTATTTCCCATTGGTTTTGTTCAGAGTTGCGTGAACGGATTGTTAGAGCTGTGTGAATAACAATGTCAGAGGGCTGCATTGAAAGGAGTATGTGGGCTCAATTCATAAAAGCTGGGAGGAGTTGCTGCTCATATATAACCTAGGAGAGACTTGAACCCAGGATTAACGGATAGTGAAGGAATGTGGTAAACAGTGGGCCAGAGAACGTAGAGTATGTAGCTGTCTGAGTTTGGGGAACAGTCCCTGTGCCTCCCTCAGACTCATATATTAACCTGAAATGTTTCTTCTTGGAAATGCTAAACCTGTTTTTAATGGTTTGGTTTTTTCTTTGGGTTTTTTTAAGTTTCAAGCAAACTTGTTCCCGTAGCTGCCTTGTAAAAATATTTTTTAGAGTATTTTTCCAAACTTTTTTCAAAATATAATGAAATGCATTACCAAGGTCTAGTCTGATGGCTCTTTAGCTGGAGAACACGGTTCTTCCTTCCCACAATAACAGTGCTGTGGAGGCCCAGAACTGGAAGTTTGGTCTGTCTTGCTGTTCTAGAGTGGGATGCTGATATTAAAAGCTAATAAAGGTGCTGCCGTTGAAAACTGAGAGTTTTGTTTACCTCTCCCTCTCCCCCTTGAATCCCCATATGAATTACGTTTTATCAGTGAAATCACTCCTGTGTTGTGCAATCCACCAGGGAGATTAATAAAAGTCTTTTATAACTATAATCTATATGTGCTGGCAAACTTGAATACATTTACATATATGAAAAAGAACAAATTTAGATAATTGAACAGTACAAAGCTTTGTGCTAAGAGCATACAGTAGTATCTCTTTTACCAGATGTGTGTGACTAAACAGCTTCTTAGAATTGGTTGCAGAATGCTAACTCCAGAAGAGGACATTAAAAATATGACCTTTAAATACAGACAGATGGAAACAGTTAGTTACCTAGTGCAAGAAATTGTGAAGTGGCAAATTACATGGCCAGTGGAAATCGGGAAATAAAATCTGCTTTTCCTGGATTACATTCTTTATAAAGGGAACATGCTGTAGTAGGCTATATAGTTTATTATAAGGAAAAAGTTTGATGGAAAAGTACCATTTCAGAATACATGTAATGGTGTATGCAAGTCCTCACTATGTAAACAGTTATTTTGTTAAGAGTCCACATGAATAAACATATACAACAAAGCAAGGGAATGCCAGCTTCTTACTTTTATCAGTAAATATCTAAGAAAAGGCCGCTGGAACAGTGTAAGAGTAAGTCTGCATTCCTTCAATGGCAGAGCTTTAAGTTAGAAGACAGAAGAGAGGCAGGGAGGGGGAATATATGGTTTTCCAAGTTCTACGCTTTGTTTAGGGAAAAAAAATTCTAACCTGTGCTTAGAGTGTTTAAGTCATTTCCCCCGCTATAAACTCCTGAATTACAAGCAATGAGGAAACAGATAGAGTTTTAGATTTATTAAGCAAAATCACAAAACAGGTGCAGCTAAACTTAAGAATGTTGCTAAAGTGTAAATTCATTGTGTACTATGTTTTTCATCTGCACGTAGATGGCACAGGTGATTGTTGGGCAGAAGAAATTAAATTTGCATGTTTACTCTTCCAAACTGAGTGGATGCTCATAGTGTTAGCCAGTGGCTTTTACTGGAGTGTTACAATTAAGATATGCAGTGAAATATTTTTGATCTGATACACTGTATACATCTTCATGAAACTTTTGATTCAGAGCTTGAGGAGGGGGAAATTACTTTTTACAGTCAGGAAGAGGTAGCTACGACCTTAAAATCCAGCTCAGACAGAGGCTCCTGATACAATTACAGCTGCTATCTTTCCGTGGCAATGAATTCCTTCTCTTGTCTGTTGTGACGCATAGGTGAAAAACATGCAGCAGAGCCAGACGATGCAGAGCTGGTGAGCCTCAGCAAAAGGCTGGTGGAGAATGCAGTGCTGAAGGCTGTACAGCAATATTTAGAAGAAACGCAAAACAAAACCAGACAGACTGATGGAAGCCCTGTGAAAACTGAAGAAGCAGCAAGCAGCAGTAAGAATGAGAGTGATGATGATAACAGCAAGTGAGCACTGTGCAGAAAGCCTGGGAGCAGATATCCCACCAAGAATAACCACAAAAACCTGTCCCAGCTCCCCGCTGAAATTTGCTAAGTGGTGCTGAGTGACAGGCACTCTGCTTTGTGAGTCTCGTATCAAAAGTTTGTTCTGAATCGAAGGACACTCTCTACTGGTTTAATAAGTGCTTGCACTGCTGAAAATCCATTGAGTGCTGGGAGGGACGGACTGTGGAAAAAAGACAAGAATGGTGAAGCAGGTGGCTCCAGTCTTCACTTGCTCTTGATACCAAGAGTCCCTTCCTTGCTTTTGAAGAGAAGCTGAACCCTTTGTGTTTGCATTTTGGATTGTCGTGGATGGCCATGGAAGAGGCCTTGCCATAAGTGGAAGTGATGCTTTTCACCCGAGGGTTCGGCACTGCCACAGGGCTGCTTACTGCATGTGAGAGCACGTGCTGTTTCCTAGTCAACAGCAGTCAATCCCAAGCTAAAAATTACCACTACAGATATTCATCACAGATACTATTACACAGTATGTAATATGACAGGAGTTTCTCCTAAATGTGACGCTGTGCTGTTCTTTACTTTTTGGTAGCATTTGTTGATGTAACTTTTATTTTTTTGACAAAGTACCTTTTTATAAAAAACAAATATGCACAAAAGGCTGAGCACTTAATACTGTCCAGACCACATACGATCTCTTTATCCTCATACATTAATGATTCTAAGTGACGTTAGTTGTTATAAAATGTATTATATTGTCTTTTTTTCCTGTAGGAAAGAGCCATGAAGCAGACTTAGTAAAGGAAGCTTTGCACAGAGAAACACAGGCCCTGTTATCCGGACTGAATCAGATAAAGGAGCTGTTATCCAGTTCTGAGATCCGCATGAAAATTAGAAAAGAACTGTTTGAAGACAGGCACAGCTCTTAACAGAGAATAGAAAAGTGGTATTGACTCTGGATCTCCAAATGCATGGTTGTAAATTGCCATGATGTAAAATCTCATCAGGTCGTGTAAAGACAAAAAATATTTCTTAAAGAAATTTTCCTTTCTTTTTTACTGAAAATATGGATGGGTATAAATGGCTCATGAGCAATCATGCTGAAATACTTGCACAGAAGGATTATATTTCATCATGATGAAGTACAGCCACTCCTCAGCACTGCTTTGAAACATGCTTGGATGTGCAGGTATATGTCATAACTCCAAAGTGGAAAAATACTGGTTTTAAGTAAACCTGAGCAAACACTGTGCCCTTCCTTTAGCATTGCAGATAATTCAGATTTTTCTCAAAGATCCCTTCCCTAGCAATGCTGTACAAATATTTAAAAATGGATGCTTTTAAATACTTTAAAATGTGTATTTGAAAGAAAACTTTTAATTATCTGCCTTTTGGATATGTACTGGCATTTTTTGGTTAGCACTCTTTTGTTTTTTTTTTTTAACAGCACTTGAATACTTGTATAGATGCTGACATGTTGTTTCTGCTGATGTTTACACTAATGCAAGAATGTTTTAAATTTCAGAATAAAATTCAGGCTCCACTGATCTCAATGGCAGACTCTTAATGGCTTTAATGGAGTCAGGATGCTGCAATTAAGTTTTCTCATGAAAATAATGATATTTGGGATAATATTTGCTTTTTTACTTTTGTAGAACAGTGGGTTTGTCTTTTTGTTTTTGTTGTTTTCTCCATCTCTACCTTCTCCTGCCTGAGGTGGGGTGTCAGTTTGCTCTCGTTGTTGCCTCCACACACCTGCAGGATTCACTGAAGCTTTGGATGTACAGCAATGCAGGAGTAGGTCCAGTATTTGCATTTTTAATAAACTGTTTAAAATTGCCTCTGATCATAAAAGCTATAGAATATCTGTTGTGATTGGTATCAGAATTGTGCTGTTAGAACAGCTGTGTGCATATTCTTCATTGGTCTCAAGCACTGGTAACTTAACTCATGCGTCAGAGCTTTTTTTTTTTTTCCCCTTCTCATTTGATACATGATGCTGTGTTCTGAAATGCGTCTCATACATGCCTTGTTCACAATAAAGTATTTTTTCCTTTCCACTCTGTGTATGTATTCACCTGTCTCCAAATGAAGTACTTGCAAGTAACAGGATTGACAGAAACTGTGCTTGTAGGAATCATGCCGTTGACTACAGGTGTTGTGCCAAGATACTGACCTAGAGCTTGGCTGCTGAAATCATGTGAAGAAATTCACACAGATAAGCAAGTCCCGAGACATTAATATTTTAAATGGCAAAACTTTGAAACTCTAGGGATTAATTTATATTCTGGGGAGTGTAGCTTTAGGAGGAAGTACTGGTACAACCTCCTAGAGGTCCACTCTTCAACATCAAAAATTGAGTGTGTCATATCGAACGTTACTGAATACTACTTCATTCAGAGACAGCTATTCATTTTGCATCAATTAAAATCCAACTTGCAGATGACAACACAAAACCAGACAATCAGCTTATGAAAACAGGAAAACAATTAATCATATTCTATCTGAATCTCAGGTTGTCATCTGCCTTTCCTCTATAAGAAGTCATTACTATGATACGGCTTTTTTATGTCATTCAACTTGTAACAGTCATTGTTCTCAAGTTTTGAATAAAACTGTAGAAATTAATCACAGAATTTATGTTCAGAGACTTTGATAGGCAACTTGGTTATTAGAGACTCTGTTCAGTCATAGTTCTTATGGATGTCATCAAGAATAACAGCTCTGAAAAAGTTTAAGAGGCTTAATGGCCTGAACATAGGCTGCTACTATCATTGGAGATGGCCTAGAGTGGGTCTGGCAAATATGACACAAACCCGGGAGGAGGCATGTGCTCTTCTGGATCAGCAACTGTGGGCTAGAGGATAGTCTAGAGCCTCTAAAAAGACACTGGATACCTATGTTTAAGCAACTAAAATCCATCTTTGATTTTTTAGATGTTTTGACCCATGAAGGTGAAGAGGGCTTTTGTTTCTAAACCATTCACATCCTTTTGAAATGCCAACCGTAGACTTTATTTCTGGTTTTGATAAGACACTGCTATTCACAACAAAACAGGGTAAAAAAGATCCTGCATCCAGATTCATTCTCTTATGACAACCCATCTTCTTGTGGTCTCTTTTTTTTTTTTTTTTTTTTTTTTTTTTTTTAATTGTATTTTTCTCCTACTGGTAGTGAGCCATGACTGCCAAATGAAAGCATAAATCTCTTGCATGGAGCTGTGAGATGAGCACCAAAGAATGCAGATACATGGAGACTGAACCTAATATTGACAGGTGTGAAGCTCTGACTGCAAACACCAGAATAAATATGTTGCCCTCCACAGACTCGTAAATAATTTTCAGACAATTCTATTTTTTAATTAAGTGCTTCTTTTGGGGATTGTCTTGTGGTAGTGATGCACCAGTTATTCAGGGCAAGCATTAGCCTTTCAGAACAGATGGTGCAAGCTTGTCAATGTTTTGTTTTCAGTTCTACCTTCTGGCTTGTTCATACTCAGGTGTTTCTACGCTGCTGGTTGCAGAGTTGTCTGTGACAGGTTTAAAAACAGTAGCTCAGTTTCCAGGACTAGTCTAGCTGGAAGTCTCTGGGCTGCCTGTGACCCACTGAGAAACTTCCTGACATCTATGCTTGGTCTAGCCATAGAGCACAGAAGTTGCAGAAGCCATACATTTGATATCTGAGCAGCCCTTGCCATGAATTGTCTGCACTGTTGAGCTATACATCAGAGGTGTTTAAGAATTGATAGAGTGACCACAGAGATCGGTAAATCCACGTTAAGTCCTGACCAACAGGCACTGATTTTCTGACGGAGGAGAAGAGACTTGTAGAAACCAATATGTCCAAGCATAGGTGAACGTGGCATAAGGATGCTCATTCTGATAGCTAAATAGTAATGCAGCAGATGAATATGCATCAAGATCATTGTGAAAGGAAACCAGTAGTGTTTCTGTGTTGACTGAAGGTGATATGAATCTAAAAAGGATTGGAGCTTAAAGGTCAAATTCAGACACTATATCCAGATACACAGATATTGGGACCCCCAGTGGATAATGCCCTGTATCTACTAATGGTCCTACTGAAGTAAGTGTGATGCTTTCAGTGGCAAAATACTACTTCATGGCAAGGTTATACAATCTTGAAGTTAGGATTCAAGAGGCTTTATGTTATATATTTATAGAAGTTTCTGATTATAACTGTGCACACTTCTGTGTGTGCTATTTTAGCCTGAAGGCCATGTAAGTGTGTCATGGATCAAAGACCGTCAGCCATGCTTCATTCTGCTGACAAGAATGATACTTTTCACTTTTATGTCAGTCTAGACATGACTCATTCTTGTTAGAATTCTGATTTTATAGAAGACCTGAGATATATCCTACATGTTCCTGTACTCGGCAAGCAGGGAAGAAAGAAAAAAAAAAAAAAAAAAAAGAGCGTAGCCACTGCATTCAATAGAGCTTGTAAGTTAAGTTTAGTAAAAACACACATTTACTTTTTAAAATCAGTTATGTCTGAGAATATGCTCATGAAATGAAGGTAAACCGAAACTTTTTCACCACAGATGAAATACTACCTGCAGAGCCATCTGCAGTCTCATGGAAGCCAGGAGGGAATCTGGTTGCCTCAGGTAGTCTGGTAGCCACACACCTCAGGGTTGCTTCACTCTGCTTCTAGCCTGGGCCTTGTTTTGCACAATCTTTTTCAAAGTAGTCTTTTATCTGTGAATGCCCTCTGCCTCTGTTCAGCTGTTAATGGCGTATTGTCTGGGCCTGAGAATATGAGGGACTGAATCAGTACCGTGGCTTTCAGCTGTTTCCATCCCTTTGGAGGAGGGGGAAGTTGTCACTGAGATGCCAAAGATGTTGATGTCTTTGCAGACACCTCTGGTCTCATTCAAACTGCCAGAGGTCAGAGGAGGGCCTTCGTGACTGTTCCCTGAGGTCTTTATCTAGAGGTGACTACTGTCTGATCTGAGGCAGCGGAGACAACGCAAAATCACCAGACAAAAGCAGTTCCCAAGGGATATAACCTCCCAGCACCAAGACGTGAGTGGATCAGCTGCATGATTAGTGAGCAGTTGGATAAAGTAAGTGTCATTTTAGCTTTAAGAAAATTGTAAGTCATGGTCACATAGTAATTTAATTTGTGAAAACCTTTTGGAATTTTAATTCTTCCGTAAGTTTTTTCCTTAGTGATAAAGGGCCATCTCTGATGAAGGTGCATTTGCTTCAAAGAGCTCCTTAGTGCCTTACCATAATGTTCTACAGAGATGCTTTGCACTTTTTATTTCGTTAAACAAAATCATTATGCTGGCCTGGTTTCAGAGGCAAGGAGTCACACCATTCTTATGGGAAAGGAAACTCTGAACCCTGGAAATAGGAGCATGTTAATGCTGACATGTGTTTTAGTCTGCTGTTCCTTTGATCAATACTGTTTCTGTATAAGCAAATTCTTAGCATGCATTCATCTTCTCATTTATATTCTCCTCATGTTAAATCTTTATAATGAGAACATTTGTACTGAATGAAAATCAGTCCTGAGAGACGGCTGGGCTGAGAAATAAAATGCACTTATAGTGGAGCAATAATTAGAACAGTACATAGGAAAACAAAAAGTGATATGCCTGTCATTCCTGGCATAGCAAAAAGGGCACTCTGGCATTGATAAGCAAATACTTCTGCAGCAAGAGGCTGGTGTTTGACTGCTGAATTCTGGTCTCTGCTCCCACTGCTGTTTACGTGCTTTGTTTAGTGACTCTTGGATGCAAAATGCATTAGCAGAAACTAGGACGTGGAATTGTCTCTTGTAAGAGACTCTCCTCGTTGCTGGAAAATAAAGCCCCTTTTTTGCTCTTGGTGATTAAGAATTAAACCAATCAAAAATGCAGAATTAGGGTAGTTAAAAGAAGTTGATTAAGTAATGACACATGAGGATTTCAGCAGAAGCTTATTTGAAATATTTTTTTTTTTTTCAGATAAGAAAGGCAGAGATGTTTCAAGGTCAGAATTGGCTCTAGAGATTCCAGTGGCATTTCTTTTAGCAAAATTACAATTTGAATTAAAAGTCAGAGAAAGCATTGCACTTTCAGAATCCTTTTTTTTTTCTCTTTTTTTTTTTTTCCTCCCCCAGACATACAGAGAACTTCAGGCATGAAATGGTCAGAAGAGAAGATGAAGAAAACACACTGATATGATTTAACTCAGTCATAACTCAGACAACCAAAATGTAATAGAAAAACAAAGCCAAAAAAAAAAATGCCAGCAGCTACTAATAAAATTTGAACATGGCTGCAAGTGTAAAAAAGATGTTGTAAGTCGAAGTGTTTAGAAGCGTAAAGGATGAAATGAAGCAAAGCAATAGCATTCTCTGCATCTGGTCAGTCAAATGGTGCACACCTGTGTTTGTCACTCAGCTGTGCTGGACAGGCAAATGTCCCATTTCTCGGTCGCATTTTCCAACCAAATACATCTGAGAGGGAAGGCTGAACAAGCATGTGGCTCTGAAATAACACTCTGGCAGAGCACTGAAGTGAAGGGCTATAAGAAATATAGCTGGATAGAGGCTAAGTCAAAGTGAAGTCAAAGAAGAGCTCAGGGAGATGATCTCTAGAGGAGCAGGAAGAAGCAAAGAAACAAAGCATGCATTTGAAACTCCTTTTACTAATATGTTTCAGTGTTGTGCAGGTCCTCTGGACTTCTGTGTTTAGAAATCAAAGTGGACTAAGAAGTCAAATCCTTAAATGTGCAGAGACAGCTACAGAGCTTAACTACAAGTAATCTTAAATTCTAGGTTATGCATACTGCCAGCCAGGGGAGCAGAGTCAGAAACAAACCTTCCTCCTCCAGAAACAAATGGATGACTGAATGCTTGCAAATGCCTGAATGTGATGGCTGCAGCATCAAGCTGCTGGCTGCATTACTTTATGTTTGAAAAGTACAGGAAATCGGAATACAAATCATGGGTAAGAGGAAATATATCTATTCTTTGTACGGATAATGTCAGCAAACTTATTTAGGTTAATTACCAAAAAAGATCCACTGCAAAACCAGGCAGAATCATCAAGCAAATATGATAGCCAGATAAATTAAAAACTGCTTTACCATTATGCTCTCAAACGAGATGTATCTATCATGTATCGTTTGTAGAATGATGGCTAACAAAGGGAATATGTGGAGAATGGCTAAACCAACATCCTAAATGAGTAATACTACAAAGGTAAGGAAGACATTTCAAAAATGAAGGTACGAAAAGGAAAAAGCAGATTAATTTTTTAGTAAATCCATATATGCTTAACTTCACCCTTCCCAGCAAAATTTCAAGTGCAGGACAAGTCTCTAATACGTATAGCTCTATTAGGCTTAAACCATAAAAAATGTGTTAGTCAAGGAAACACATAACGGAAACTGCTTTTAGTGGTAGATGTAGCAGACACATAGAAATAGATTCATTGCTCATCAAGCTAACATTCATTGTAAATTACCTGGCATTTTTGTTATGTTTGTATTCTGTAATTTTCCATGTAGGCATAGTAATATTTTCTCTAGAAACTGGAAAAGCACTGAAATATAGAGGACACCCACCTAATCTGTACCTTAAAAGAAGGAAATGAAGTTATGCAATGTTTTCTCAACAAAACTTTCCAGTCTCTCAAACTGGAAATTAGCTTAATTAATTATATACTAGACATTTCTGCATTTTTAGTATATGAGGGTTTATTGCTTTTGAAATAACACAGACAACACATTACTGGACATCACTGGATTTAGCAGTGACACAAAAGACAAGCACAGAGAAGCCACAGATCAATTTGCGTTGTTTTGTCTTGTTGCTATCCTGTAACTTCAGACCATTGGAAGACCACTTTTATCTCTGGTAAGTGTGGAGATGCTGCTTCATAATTACTTGTTAAGCTTCTGGGGTTTTACTAGTGTAGCATTTCTGAACCGTCAATGCAAATTAATAATGTATACACATTAATAATTTACACTACGGAGTCTGATAGACTAACAGAGGCTGGAGGCTATGGGATCAAAGGGAAGAAGGATCTTCTCTGTAATCAGTGAAGTCACCAGGGTCATGAAGAGAGTCTGAAAGATAATGTAGGAGAGTGCCCTCTCTTTGTGGAGAAGAGCAATGTGCTCTACCAAGCTGGGTGAACAACTTACCCCACCAGCACAGGAAGACGTGGGCTGGGAAGAGGAACACAAATAGGTCCTAGCTCAAAATGTGTTTGGGCATCTTTAACCAGGCACAAAGAAACTCTGCAAACAGGACATGTACAACTCAAAAGTGTAAAGCGATCATTTATTACATGGCACACATTAAAAAGTGGGATTTGACAAACTACTAAACTAAGCATTAGCATGCTCCCCACCCCAGAACCTCTCTGCTGGCCAGGCTGGCATCAGACAAGAGGAGAGGGGTCAGTCTGCACAGTCCCATGGACTGGAGCCTCCCCGGTGCTGAGCAGCCTCATGCTGCCCCCTCCACCAAGGCCAGTGCACCAACCGTGCAATCCAAGGATTCCCGGCACTGTAATTTTTCATGGTTGACCTTCTGCCACAGCATCTCACATCTCTCTTAGCAACCTGAATGAGAGTTGTGCAGGGGGAGCATGTCAGAGCTTCAGCATAGGTGAGCAGCTAACTCCCAGCTGGAGGGAGGCTCATTCCAGGAGCTGGCTTGGCTTTGCCGTGAGCTGAAGGTGGTCACAGAAAGGGAAGAAGAGCTAAGACATGGTTGTAGGTGGCCTGTAGCAGGCAGAAGAGCCAGCTCCTGGCTGGACATGCATGTTGTTCCTCCCTGGAGGAGCAGGGGCGAGCACTGGCGCTGAGGAAGGCCAGCTGTGCCTCAGCGTGTGTTGGGCAGGACCCCGGGCAGGCAGGGGCACTGCCAGGTGTGGGTCACCACATGGTCTGCGTGGCCTCAGCTGGCCCTTCCTGCCCCACTTCACCCCCATGGCCACAACGTCACCGGTGACCTAGTCACATCCACAGTTGCCATATGAGCTGTTCCCCATACCAGCAGACATTTCTGTCCAAATACTGCATTAGCTTATGCATGAGTAGATTAACATTACTATTAATATTCCAGACTCAAACTAGTCCTTGCAAGAAGAATTCGGAGGTTTCACAAAAGTGTTAGCTAACATGTGCTATTCATTACTCTTGAAAGAAATCCGATAGCACTTGGCTCCACCAAAATGTTTGACATTTTCTCACCCTGCCTCCTTTTCTCGCTCTAAAGAAATCCAAAGAAAAGATTGCTGTAGCCACGGCCGGCCCCAGAGGGTTACTCACAAAGGCGTGGGAGGCATGTGGCCAAAATCAAATGGAAACCTAGAAAATGGACACCGAACACACAGATAGTATCTCCATATTGCATGTAGTCTTTTCCTTTCCCTGGTTTGCCTGGGAGCCATCTTGCAGTGCTCCTTGGTTGGAGGCTATGCCACATGGAAATGCTCATGTTCAGCTGTTTTGTGTAATTTGCCCTTCACTATCCGTGTTACTTAGATGTGTAACAGCTTAAGAATAAACATGAGCCCAACAGAGACCTAGCACAGTCTGATGTGAACACGCAGCAGCTGAGTTATGCTCCCCTGATATTAAAGAATCTTTGTCTCCTACCAATGCTTACCCTTGAAACCATACAAATAAATGAAGAAGCTTTCAAAAGAAACCATTTCTTAAACCAGAGAGAGAAAAGTTACCAATGGGTTTGCAGCTCTCCAGAGATTTTATTAATTGCATGAGTGGCACACCAGGGCACGCAGTGAGCCGAGGCCCAGGCTTTGCCTGGCAGCTTGGTTGAGGCTCCTGCAAGGTCACACGTGGGCCTGGGCTCACATCGTCACTTGCATTCCCTCCACTTTCTACTGCGGCTGCAGAAGCCTTTGTCACCTAAGTTACCTGTATGACAAGAAGGGGTTTGCCCTTACGTGTGAGCACCACAAGGTGCATTACTGGACACAAAAAAAAGTCGGAGTGGCAGTACACCCAGAAGCTAGACAAACCTGGGCTAGGTGACTCCAAAGTTAGAGAAACTGATTTAAAATCAAAGTAACCTTCAGAAGGGCCTTTCATCACCCAGATTTCTGTATTGAGAGGGCAGAGGTAGAATTCCAAGCCTGAACCAGTAGATATTTATTAGGCATTTGTTTATAGAGTGGGCTCCTAGCATGATGTGTAAATGGCCCTATTTTTAATCAGACTACTTTAGAGTGTGTTTAAAAACTGAAAATGCCATTGCTACCCATCTGAGGTAAATTTGCCTAACAGTCTACACGAAAAACATACCCTGGATGGGACATTTACATTAACAGAAATGAAAGTAGACTTAGGCCATCAGTGAACACTTCTAAAACTCATTCTGAGCCTCTGGAATAAACACAATTAAATAATGCCAAAATAAACCTGTGAACATATTTACAAATTCATTCCACGAGTCACGTCGTTGCTTTTTATGGGCTCAAAAATCATTATGCATAAAATTATGCAAGAATAATCAGCCCAGTTTTTATGGCAAAAAAAAAATTAGAGAAGAATAACATTTTTTTTTTGGTCATTTTTTGTTTCTTTTCCTATAGCACTTCAGTCAAATGAGAATAGGAAAACTATCCCCTGTCATAACAGGTATTACACATATCAAACTGAAATTTACATGTGTAAACATACCATTTCAAACCAGAATTTTTCAATATACACTTTACTCATGTGAACATAAGAACTGAGTTAGAGCAAAGATCCATGTTGCTGGCTTGTAAGACCAGCCAGCAGTGGCTGCTTAAACAGGGCAGCTGAGTGTTTCTCTTCCTGGCAGATCCTACCAGTTTCCAGCAATCAACACTTTAGGGATTTTGTGAGTGGGAGCTTGCGTCTGGAACTGGAGGCTTTGATTACCAGCCTGATTACCAAAAATGAGAATGATTTCCAAAAAGCAGAGAGGAGACATAAGAAGACAATAATAAGACAGTTGAGGTCTTAAGTGAATTAATGAGCTGGAGAGAAATTCGATTCTATTTAACAATAATGATTTGAGTATTATTTTTAGAGTCCCAGACTTCCCAGAAGTAGAAATGGGCTGCAAAATGCTGTGGCTTGGGTAGCTCACGTGCCCTGCTACTATGGGCTAGGAATCTGTACCCATAGCATGCACACGGAATGACAAAGCATATACCACACCACGGTTCCTAGCATCCTGTAGGAAGCCTTGCCCAAAGCACTGAAATACAGAGATTAACAGCTGTCCTTTTATTGCCATGCTGAATCAGAAACGTTTGGCTGTTGTGGTACAGAGGATATTCCCAGCAATGAGCTGGTGAACAGCTCTGTTTTTCAAACAGGACACTGCAAATCCTCACCACCTGGGAAGCCCAAGTGCCATGGCCACCAGCTGAGGAGCAGTCATGCGGTTCTGTCTGGCATAGACATGGTGCCATTAGCAAGGGCTCCTTCTCACAGATAAGCAATTTAGGTAATTTACGCCCTCCCAGCGCAAATGAATATCAACTAGTCCGGAGGGTCAAATGCAATACATTAGACAAAATAGTTAATGTATAATAGGTTTGTGGCTGCAGAAAATAAAGACATGTTTTGAAAAAAAAATGTACTTCCTGTGCTATTAGGTCAGGAGAAATGTTGCCTGAATAATAATTACAATTTAAATTAGGCTTTTGTTTTTCCACTTGTTTTGAGGGTGAAATAGCATTGCCACAACTAGCAGAAGAGTCTGGTTCTTCTTAGTCACCAAACTTGCTAGCCAGAGAGAAAGTATTATTCATATTCCTTTTCTGTTATGCTCCTTTCCTATTTATGTTCTTTTAAACTATGGTCCTCAAACACATGGCAACAGTCTGGGTACATATTATTGTTTGTTGCTTCAACAGCCTGGATCTTTTCAATATACTGAGTTGCAGTAAGGGGCATCAAGGGAAGATGGCAGGACACAAAACAAGCAGAAGGGGGTTGTCACGCAGCAGATAATCGACCTGTGGAACCTATTGCAGAATGATCTTATATTAGTGGAAAATCTTTACATGGCTTAGGGGGATGAATGGGTGAGTACTTGGAGGGGAAATCTACTGTGGATTGATATGGAAACCATATCCACTTCAGGAAAGCCCCAACTGTAGAACTATTTCTGTCTTTTAAAATATGAACTTAAATTAAGTTTTTAATTCAGCTAGTCTGTAAAAGCTGTGAGCTTTGTTATCCTTATTCCTTGGGCTTTGGCAAGTTGCTGTAATATACATTTGATCATACACAGGAAAAACATTGCTACTAAGCTGTGATCAGATTACAAATAAAAATATAATCATAGACTTGGTAAACTCAGGACAGCCTATTGGAGGTGATAAGATGTGCAGATCACTCTTCTACAGCCCAAGGGGATTTTCATGCTTCAGCAGTATATTTCCCACCACTGCACAGAGAATTATCTTCCTTTGTCCCTTGCCCCTTAGTTCAACTTAAAGCTCCTTACTAGCACAAATAACCTACTTGCTATTTCTTTTTTATTTGGGAGGGTGTTTTCTCTTCTCATGTGGGAACCATTCTGTATCTTTGTATTTTTATCCTTGTTGGCTATTGTTACACCTCTTTAGCTCTGGGACAGGCCCTCTGGGCTGATGTGACTAGAACTGAAGACACCGTTGTCATTGCAGAAGCATATACAGTCCGGCATGATGATGTTTTCTTTTATATTCCCTGTTTCTTTCCCAATAATTTCTAACATTCACTTTAGCTTTTTCATCAGGTCCCTGAACTTAGCCGAGATTTTCAGAGACATATTCATAATGATTGCAAGACCTTTTTCCTGGGTACCAATAGCTAACACAGAGACTATTTTTGTGAATGTGTAATTAGGGTAGGTTTTGCATTACTTTGTCTTTACCAGCATTGACTTTCTTCAGCCATTGCATTATTTACTGATACATTTTCACAAAATCTTTTTACAGCTCTTGATGGATTTTGCTTTGACTACTGTGAATAATTCAATATCATCAGCAAAATGTGTCTCCTAATTCTTCACGTTTTTTTCATGATCACTTACGAACTTTTATGGAGTTCTACAGCTATTCCATTTCCTCTTACTCTACTAATTTTATACTAATAACTGCTTAGTTTCTCTAATGCACTTTGAGGAGAGACATTGTTCAAATGATTTGGTGATTAGGTCATGCTTAATTGTATATTTGTTGACATCTTCAAATAACTCCAACAGATTTTACTCTAAAAGCCATGTTGATTCATTCCCTCTATAACGTATTTATTTTTTATTATTTCTTCCATTAATCTGCTCAGTAGATAAGGCAGATTTATCTCCTTGTAATTCTCCAAATTTCCCCAGGGGTCTTATTAAATATTGATGCAACATTTACAAATTTTCCAGTCCTTGGGATCTGAGGTAATTTTAAGCAATGGGGTACAGTCTGGTCATTTCAAACCATCCTAGGACTGAGTCAAACAGAAATTACTCATGATCTGGTAGCTAGACTTCACCGTGTCTGTTTTGCTGCATTGCTGTGGAAAATTTCAGAGGAAAAGCAGTGCCACACTGCAGGCTTAGCACCTCATCCACCTGCAGATGAGCATACCTTTCATTTGTATCAGTTGCTTTTGACTCCACGACTTGCAGGATTTGTTAGACTATGTATAAAGGCATGACAGAAGGTAGTAAGGACAGGCATCTGTTGCCAGTGGCCTTAATTGAGTGTACAGTGCACTTCCAATGGAAAGGTTTCAGTGGTCCTTGTGTCAAAATATGCTGTGAAAACTGTGTTTGATCCTTTATCAATACAAGTATAACAAAAGTAGCATGGATTAGTTAATTTCACTGTATGAGAATCTCAAACAGTTGAGTTCATGTGCAACTACCTACTTCTCAATTTAACAATAACCAGAAGAACCGTGGACCATACATGGTCTTGCAACTGAAAAGAAAAAAAGTATTCCTTCTCTTTCAGGTTAATAGTTTGGCTAACTATATAGTTTAGCTAGCTAAAGCTCCCAAGCAAGGTGAGCCCATGCTCACCTCAGGGGAAAAAGTGGAAATACTGGTAGAGGTCAAATCGCACAGGCTTCCCCTTCATCCTTCTGCCAAGGCTCGTGCAGGTGAAATTACGGCAAAAACTCAGACAGCAGTTCATTGTAGGAAGGAGAAGATAGGAGATCTTCCAAGCATTTACAATAGCTTTGGTCTAGACTCATTTCCTCTTGTCTATATTTAGATTCAGGCAACTTGAGGGGTAGGAAATAAGGATCTGATATAGAGATGGAGTATAATCTAACAAAAAGAAAAACCCCATATGCTGAAGTTAATACTTCATACAAGAAAATTTATTTTTGGTCTTCAGAAAGAAAGCTGCTTTCAATTTTCTGTCATGCTAAAGACATTTTGCACCATCTGGATTTCTGTTCCAGTTTTCAGGCAGGAAATATTTTCATTCCTGTAGAAGCTTCATATCTTCATTGCAGTGATCTCTAAAATTCAGTTATAACAATAATATTGCATAAACTATACTAAATATTGAGCATCAAATGCTAGATTGATCTTTGCTTCAGAGATTCCATTTCTTTAATGTGCACATTATGTCCTCACAAGGAACCTGTTATAGCATTTTCCCTTCTGCTAGTGCTAGAAACAGCACCAGCATTCAGCCTGGGGCTTGATCCCAAACCTGCTAAGCATAGTGACAGTGCTGCTTGCTATTTTAGCACTGCAGAAAGCAAACTTGAAAGACTCAAGGTACCATTCTGAAGGATGTGGCAAGAGTTAACAGTTGCAAGAATCCAATTTAAGTCTTCATTTTCAAATGCAAAACTCAGCACTGGAGGAGATCTTTGTCATATGTCAATGAGTTTATTCCACTTGAGGACAAGCCTACCTGAAAATGTACTTTTACGATTATGTTTTCCACAATTTCAGAGAAACAAGTCTATCCAGACAGAAGTCTTCTTGTACATTTAGACACAGTCCACAGTGTACATCTCCTCATTTGCAAGAGTACAAATGCTTGAACTTTGGTTCACAGGATGTGTTTTCTTAGTATTTAAAATAAGTTTAAAAGAAATGCAACGGTTTCATGCCTCCAGATATCACAACTGCCATTGGTATGTAATCTTGGAACATCCACTTAGAGATAATAGTAGGTGTTTAGATAAGCAACCAGAAAAGCACCTAGACCTTGTGCCTGGATTAGAGCAAAGTTTTCCTCATGGTTACTGGGGTTTCCTGTTTCTGTTTGGGCTGAAAATACTTTGAGAACAGGTTAAGAAACACAACTTTGTAGCAGATCCAGTCCTAGCAGCATCTGTGAAACAGAGAACAAAACATTAACCCCCCCAAGTTATCAAGTTTTAAAAATCCCATGAAGTTTTTTTGACATCAGTAATTATTTTGAAATTAAAATCTGAAGCAGAAATCTTCCTTTGAGGCATAGCTGCTCACAGCTTTCTTTTGTTGGAATGATCTCTCCTCCCTCAGAGAAATGCTGAAAACACCAAGAACAAACATAGGAGCTTCACATTTTTTTCCAGCTGGGGGTCTTGTTCTGTTAAAATATTTTTACTCTTTTAAGTGTGATCAGTTGCCACTTCTTTGCAGGCTGCATAAGTCCTCTTATAACCTTGCAAATCGAGTTTTATATGTGTAGTTGTCTACAGCTCTCATTTGCAATGTCAGAGGCAATTTAATTGTTCAATATTTTCATTAGTCTCCTATTGATTGGTTCCTTTTCCTCCTGGCTGTGCAAAGAAAGGTACATTTCCTGTTGCTATTTGCTATTTAACGAGGCCCTCTTACCATTTCTTTGTAATTTTGATGATATTTGATGCTAATCTTGCCTAGTTGTAGTTAAAGCAGCATTTTTATTTAATGTTTTATTTAAAGCAACCTCTTAAGCAATTTTACCTGGCAAGTTCTTTTACTCTGAAGCCTTTGTAAATCTCCCTGCCTGCCTCCCAGCATCTGTTAAATCGAATGCTGGGCTAGGAAGGGGGAGGCTTTCCCCACCTAACTGAAGGCATTCATAAACTAATGCTGTCACCGTGCCCTTTAAGGCTACTTTTTAGCATGTGCTGGGACATATAGCACCCTAACACACCACAGGTGTTGTTAGCCAGCACATCAAGGCTTCTAAGACCTCAGAGAAGCATCTGCGATTGCCATAGGACCTCGCTGGAATCAGGTGAGAGAGCAGCCATGGGAAAACCCTGACCTTCCTTGTTCCAGCCAGGGTGTGTTACATGAGATCACTATGATACATTAATTTAAAAGACAGTCTTTTCTACAGACTTAAGCTTGCTTTCATGCCATAAAGCCACAGGTATGTCCATTTCTCCAGCTGGTGCCTCCTATTCCTAGGACATTTGCTGACCTCTGGGAAAAGGGCTCCTCCAGCTTGGTGCAAAAAGTCCTTGCCTTTGGAGACTGCTCGTGGCCGCTGGGCTGCATCAGGCTCCCTGTGATCACAGGGGGATGCCTCCACCTTGTGTTTTATGTTTTGCTTCCATTCTGTGGTCTTCAGAGAGTAGGACCTTCTGTTTTCAGTTTTCAAATTAGAAATCTCATTCATTTCAACATTTTTTCCGAGATTGGATTGGTTTGGTTTTGTTTTGTTTTCATTGGGTTTTGAGCTTATGAAACAGCTTAGATGACTAAAGGTCTAGAAGAACATGTTTAGGAGCTCACTAGCACAGAGGCAAAATTAAAAACCTCTTTCTCTTTTTTTACAGTAACCCCCAACAGATTTATACTATGTGTTTTATACACTTTATTTTTAAATCGTTCATACTCGTATTTAAGAGTCTTTAGGTGAGTTACTGCAGCAGTTACCTGCTGTAAAGCAGGAGCTAAACAGGGTCCCAAAGTCCATGTAGCTACTGAGGAACCAACTTGCCCCTTAAAGGAACTGACTCCCCAAAGTCTACATATTTCAGACACGTCCCCTTCCCTCGCCACACTCTCTCTGGTGTTAGTGGCAAGGGACAGAGGTCTCGGGGGGTGCTGTGGCCTCAGAGGTCTCTCAGCTGTCACCAGGGAGCTTCTTTCCCCCAGGGGAGGAGACAGTGCCTGTGGCCACCCTGCTTCTGGCTGAGGGATCAGGAAGGGCCCCATCAGGACCAGGCAGGCTGGACCTGGTGTTGAAAGAATGAGAATAGTGAGGAAAGAGTGTTTCTTCTACCAAACCACCTTAAAATAGCTAAAGATACATACATAGGTACACACAGTATGCCCCATTTGGTGGCTCCCCACCAAGTGCTGCAGGTGGGAATGAGCTGGTACCTATGGGATGTTGCCAACATGTCCTGGAGCTGCTGCTGCTGCCAGACACAGCCAATCTCCACTGTGAGATAGACAGACATTTACAGGAACACCATTCTGGGGCCAGTGGTTACTGGTGGTTACCCCAGTCTGATATGAGAGATGCATCACAAGACAGCAGATATCTGTAGTATGTCACTGTATGGTAATTGCTAACAAATAAAAGGGCTGCAGTTGTGTGACAGCATCATGGTCTTCAGCAGTTTTACAGATTTATTAGTTTACTGTTTTTAATGAGTTACCAAGACCCATAATCCTCAATGACCTTAAATGTCTCTCAGATGAGAAGCAAAACTGGGGCTCAAAACATACACTTTGAAAGCTGTACTAAGATTTAGGGACAGAGGACAGATGAGCTTATAAGTAAGGAAGAAATGTTCTAAAATGCCACATCTGTGTTGTCTTATGTCCCCTGGCCTGCACGGGACAGGACTGAAAGTCATTGGCAACATGCCACTTCATCAGCACTGAATTCTTCTACCAGCATGGTTCAGTTTCAGCCAGAAATATCAGATATTTCTTCTTTCAGAAGAAAAAATATGAATAAGCATTGACATTGATTTATATGAAAGATAAGATCCTGAAATTTAAATTGTAACACATTTTTTATCAGAAAAGTAATAAGACAGGCATGAAAAAAAGCACCAGTGGCGATGTTGTCCATTGCAAAGGCCTTTCCTGATGCTAGTGCAAAATGTCAGCTGAGTTTCCACCCTGGTCCAACAGAGAAATCTTCCTGCCAAAGTCCCAGCATGGAAATCCCAAGTATCACACAGTATACACCACTGAGAGTTTAACATCAATATGGAAACCATTGATCTGGGGTTTATTTCTGGTGCTTAACCATGCTTCCCAGCACTTCAGATTTGCCCATGAGGTTTGTCCTCATAGATTTCTTCTCTGTCCTCAGCGCCCTCCCACCCCTCGTGGTTCAGGACGAGACAGGCAGGCAGAGCTGTGCTTTGCCAACCTGCAAGCACACGCTGGGGCACCAAGCATCCCCGCTGCCGGTGTCTGTTGTGAGAGAAACAACTCTTCTTGCTGCTGTTATTGACAAAATCATTGCCTGGTGCAAGTCATGCGGCAGGCGTCTTGAGAGAGTCCGGCTCCATCTTGGTTTTGTAATGGTCACCGCTGAGAGTCATGAGGCCTGAGCACTCAGCGGGGAAAAGAGGCAATACTGGAGTAAGGTTAGAAACAGCGGGAGCCTCAGGGAAGGGCTGCCGGCACCTGGCCCTTTCGGCTCAGCTTTGCAACAGTGACACAAGGGAGCAGCCTGGTATGTCCAGGGCATCTCCTTGCCCTGGACCCAGAGCTGCTGGACATCTCCTTTCCCTGCCAGCACACAGTGTCCCTCAGCCACCATGCTGGGAGGGCGGTGGCTGCTGGGACAAGGGGACAGTGGGCTGCCCAGAAACAGGAGGCCTCCCAACTGGCTGGGACACCCCATCTCAGCTCCAGGCTTAGCCAGAAATGGCTTCATTTGGTTAAAAACTCTTTCCCATGGAAACGAAGTCAATGAGCTTGTCTTGGGACAAATTCTTCATATTCCTTTGGGGCATCAAGCATCCCACGCAAGCCACAGCCATTCCTGGGCTGGCCAAGGGCCCTTCAGCACTGCCCTGTGTTACAGATCCACCACCTCCATCCCTGAATCCATTCTGCAGAGTCCCTTAGCAGTGTCTTGTGCATTCAAAATGACATGCCAGTAGTCCCCAGGAAACCAGGTGCTTGGTGGTCTCTGGGGTTCTGGGGCGATACTCCTGAGCATACTTACATGCTTGTTTTCAGATGATGGCTGGGAGGGGATACAGCCACACAGTCTTCAGCCTTTCCAGTCCTTAAAAATAATACAAGTCTCTCTCCTGCAGCTTGCACAAATGGGGAAGTTTTAATGGCATCCAGAGAAAAAATGGCATGATCTTTACCTTTGTGAGAGCTCAGGTTTTTGAGTGCAACCCTTTCCTTCAGCCCCCCGGGCCAGAGCTGGGCTGTGTGCACCACATTGCAGGTCTGCTTGGGGGTCCTCTAGTTTCTCTCATTCTCTCTTCACTCCACGAAACAAGGGCTCAAAGCCCCTGTGGAGGAAAGCTAGCAGAGGCAACATGCTCCTGGATTGCCACCCACCTGGCACTGAGTACAGCATTTAGCATCTCACAGTTGGTTTGGGAAACAGGTAACCGAGCAGAACAAATCACCAGGGCTCATTTGGCACAGAATAAACACCTGGGCTCTGAGGTAAGATGCCATTAGACCCTCAGGGGCCACAGATGGTGCGGGTTATGTTTTCCCACTACTGTCCAGTCCACGTGACTTGTTGGAAGTGGGATGACAAAACCAGAACTAAACTGAATAAAAAACCCAAATCATCATTTATTGGGGAGCCAGCACAGAAAGGCAGCTTGGAAAACTCTTTTCTAACAGGCTGAAACAAAAGTGAAAACATGATGCTGCAGTCACTGCACACAAGCACTGACTTTGTAGGAGCACTGAACTGAAAAGGACCAGCTTGTGCCCAGGTAATGGGTGGCTAGAAAGGGCATTTACTGAAGCCATTCCCCATACATTGTAGCAAATTTAAAACCGTCTGCAAAATGTCAAAACCAGCATGTATAATGTGCTGGAGGGGAGAGCAGGGGGCTGTAGGCATTGCCCATGGTTTGGGTTCGCTGCTGCAAGGAATACATTAAATGAAACTCCTGGAAAATGGACCATACCTGAGAGAAAGGAGAAAAACAAGCCCAGAACAGTCACAACACCTCAGGAATATCTTGTGTGGGTTAGCTATGATTACGATAATTTGCAAAACCAAATGCTGGGTGGAACTCTTAAGTTCTGAATACACCATTTATTTGCATCAAATGCATACCTTTCTTAAAGCATGTTGGAAGTTTTCACAGGGGGCCTGCAGAGTGGGTAGATCTTTTTTTTCTAATGCCTGAAAACTGTGAAATTCACAAAGCAATACAGAGATTAAGTATTTATCAGCATTACATGGCCAACCCCCTAAACAAATATTGTGGAAAGGAACCTCTTGTAAAAGGTTGACTTCTGAGGCCAGAGTAGGTCGGGGCTTGCTGTCCCAGACTGACGACTTCTAATACCCTGCCACTTTGTTGATGCAGCACAAAAAACCACTGCTGCACAGCTCTGTCCATCTGGCTTAAAATTACCACTGCTCGTACATTTTGACTACATGGGTCATGTTTATGACTTAAAAAGTACTCCTACCTATCATATTGCCCTTCCTTGCAAAACTTCCTCTGTGTTTTCTCATTCTCCTTGTGCTCAGAATCAGTCTGCTTTTACATTAGATATTTCTGCTACATTTTTTCAGTGTATTATGCCAATGCAATGCTGAAGCATGAACCCAAGGCTGCATTTCCCAAAACAGACCTGTGTGGCTGTGTTATCCGTGTTCCTCTACACGCTACAGGCCTGGGGCTTTCAGCCAGGCTGTGCAAGTCCCTTGTCCCACTGCATCACTTCATCCTCCTGCATGTGCCTATAATGGCACAAGGAAACCCTTGCTGCAGTACTTGGGTTTTTTTGCTGGCATTAGGTGTGAGAGGGACCACCAGCGGCTGCCTAGCACTTGCAGTAATATCAATCCTGGGTAGTATAACTTATGTTGCTCATTAACAGCAGAAGTACCCGAGGGAGAAAGGCATATACTGAGCACGAGTTGGGAAGATCAAGGCATGTTGGACGAGGACACTGATAGTAGAAGCAGCAAGGAAGAAATCACAACTGCATCTGAGATAGATGAAGTATCTTCTTACCTATGGGACAAAGATCATAATCACAGGATAAAATCCAGATGTGAAAATACCAAAATAATATATATCCAAATGGCAAATATAAAATGCAAAAGGATATTGTGTGGAGCTCTCTGTATGGGGTAATTTGATGTCCACTCTCTTCACTAAACCTAAGACAGAGGAGGTGATTCTTCTTAAAGAGAGTTCACCGAAGTCTTTTCTTCACAAGCTGTAGGTTCCCAGGGCACTTATCATCTAAGAAAGCCATCATAAAAAAAAAAAAAATAATCCCTAATTCATATACATGAAGATCATCTATTCTCCTTCAGAAGAAGGGATTGAAAATCTATTGGCAGGCACCTTGAACCTCTCCAGCTTTGTTAATTGGTTCATTTCTACTGTGACTATGCTCTGGAGTTTGAGTCAGGACTGAAGTTCATGTTCACCAAATGGCTTCTGCCCTCATCATGGCCCAAAGAGAAAAAATACAGCTCAGGCCACCTTGAAAATCAGTTCCAAAAGCTGTTTTAAAAACTGTCATTTTAAATGTGAATTTTCAGTAAAGAAAATTAATATTTGTCAAGACACATCCACAGATTTCAGAGGCCTTTTTGCTCCAGGATGTTTGCTACCGTCTTACAGTTTCCCATGTTCTTGGTATTTCTGCTCACCACCAAGGTGGCTGCAGACAGCTGTGAATGAGGAGTAGGAGGGAGGGAGAAAGCAGGGCCCAGGGAAGCCACTGTAGCTGGGAAGCTCTGTCCTTTGGCTGGGGACAAGAGACACAACTGTAAACTCTGACAGAAAGAAAGCCCGGTTCCAGCTCTGAAGAGGCAGCCTCTGTGGTGTGCCCTCCTCCTGAAAGGAAAGTCATGGCTGCTGCAACCTGCGTGGTGGGGATGCAGCACACCCCAGAAGAGCAATTTCACACCATGCTTGGGGGCCAGGCTGGTTGTGCTGTATGCTACATCGCAATTAGTCTGTGGATGCAAACCTGCAGAGTCTAATTACTGCTGATTTATTGCATCAACCATTGAAAATCAAAGGGTGAAAGGGGGAAAATTACTTTTTTTCTGCAAGTGGGCAAGTATTGAATGACACAGATCCAGTCTCTCACCATTACTCTCTAATTGTGACGCTTCTTCTGTGTCCACTGCGTGAGTTTAGCTCAAAGTGTTTTCTAGAGGCAGGAAATGGGACAAGTGTCTGTAAAAATTTTTTTTTGGATTTTTTTGTCCTTGCCTAGAGAGCCACATGTTCCATCTTTTATTTATGCTGTACTGGAAGAAGAACACAGCCAACACATTTCTGAAAATAAAAATATGGAATCATAGAACCATTTACGTATGAAAAGACCTTTAAGAGTCCAACCATAAACCTAACACTGCCAAGTCCACCACTAAACCATGTCCCTAAGCACCACATCTACACATCTTTTAAATACCTCCAGGGGTGGTGACTCAACCACTTCCCTGGGCAGCCTGTTCCAATGCTTGACAATTCTTTCAGTGAAAGTTTTCCTAATATCCAATCTAAAGCTCCCCTGGTACAACCTGAAGCCATTTCCTCTCCTCCTATCACTTGTTACTTGGGAGAAGAGACTAACACCCTCCTCAATCCAACTTCCTTTCAGGCAGTTATAGAGAGTAATAAGGTCTCCCCCAACTCTCCTTTTCTCCAGGCTAAAGAGCCTCAGTTCCTTCAGCTGCTCCTCAGAAGACATATGCTCCAGAACTTTCACCAGCCTCATTGCCCTTCTCTGGCCTCAATGTCTTTCTTGCAGTGAGAAGCCCAAAACTGAACATGGTATTGGAAGTGTGACCTCGCTAGTGTCAAGTACAGGGGGACGGACAATCATTTCCCTAGTCCTGCTGGTCACATTTCTGATACAGGCCAGGATGCTGTTGGCCTTCTTGGCCACCTGGGCACACTGCTGGCTCATTTTCAGCCGGCTGTTGACCAACAGCCCCCCAGGTCCTTTTCTGCTGGGCAGCTTTCCAGCCACTCTTCCCCAAGCCTGTAGCGTTGCATGGGATTGTTGTGACCCAAGTGCAGGACTTGGTTCTGCAAGTCCTAGCCCTTCACTGCAAGACACAAGTGATCTGCTCACAAATGAACGTTCAAGACAGAACCAGAAGGTGGGTTACTGCATTCAGAGATCATCCTGGTATCAGAAGACAGGGAGCAATTTCTGTAGAAGTGGCTTCAGCCTGGGTTGTGTGAGTACTCTTCAGGGATGAGTGGCTTTTCAAACACAACCCATGCACTTCAGAAGGCAGTGGAAGCTTCACGTTTCCCCCAGTGCTAACTGGGAGTGTATCACAGAGCAAAGCACTAGTGGGCTTTCTCTTCTCTCATGGATGGCACTGTAAATATTAAAGAGCACCCACTTGCTCCAGACACCCCTTGCTGCTGAAGTGGAAGCAGGTGGTGCCAGCCATTGCCTTTTTTTTATCTTGCCTCCTCTTCTTTGGAAGCCTAAAATTTCATCCTTTTTTAAAGATGCATCTCAGTGCTTTCATCGGTGACATCAGCCCTTTCCTTCCCTCATACCATGTCACTGCAATTTCACAGCAAGTAACTGAGAAAAAAATGTATTAATGGCTCTAGGCTCTGCTGTGCTGAAGCAGCAATGCTATAAAAGGGCTAATTGCAGATAGAAGGCCTGCTGAGTTACACATGCTGAACATGAGGATCATTTCTTATGCCTTTCCCCCTTGCACTTCCTTGCTGTGTTGTCCATCTAGTCCATTCCAACAGTGTTAAGACAAAGATTTTTGTGAAGGAACAGGTGTGGTGGGGGCAAGGGTCTCACTCTGCCAAATCCTGCAGTGAAGGTTTCCCTTTGGTGAAATACTTCCCCTCCTTTTGCTCAGGTCAGGCTGCTTGGCTTGACAATCTGCCTTTTGGCTAAATACTACATTTCAAATACAAGATTCCCAAATCTGCAGATGAAGGATATCTTTAGTTCTCACTAGTTGTTCCCACATAGAAAGTAATTTGAATTTCAATGAGGGGAGAAATGTAGTGTATATGCAACAAAGCTACTGAAGGCAGGCTGAGAAATTGTAAATGAGCTTCATTTTTGTTGCTTTCAAGTTGCTTCTGTACAATCTCTTCAGTTCTTATTTACTGTAATCAACACCGATCCGATGGCAATTTGTAGGTAATTGTGCACTACTACAGTTTGTGTGACATACATAGAAAAACTGCAAGTTTCTGAAACCTGAGGTAAAACCCTGCAAATGCTTGGACTCTGGATGGAAGATGAAAAGGTCTCAGACCAGAACGCTCATTTTCCTCCAGATAAAGGTATGAGGAAGAACAAACGGGCACCAGTGGCTCCAAGCAGCTTTTCATGTCAAGATAGTTCCAAAGACAAAAAGTTTCAAAATGAATTAAGTTTTTCAGCACCTGTGGACTTTCTCAGGCTAAGACACATGGTTCCAGCACTTCCCTCATACAACTGGGAGACATTGGAAATGTTTTCTGTTAAGCCTCTTCCTCTTCCCCAGCCACTCCACCTCTGGGTGGGTGATGGAGAAACCTAATCTGCTGTGAGGGCAAGTGTGGCGTGAGGAGAACAGGTAGCACCAGTGAGTGGGTGTTTGGGTGTCTTGATGAACTGAAGCAACACAAGAATTTACACCAATTTGCTGAGCTGCAAATGCTGGGGAAGGTGCCTCTCTTGGCACCACTGTTTCTGTCCACACTGCTTTCGCTTCTTGTGCAGCTTCCTTCATGCAAAGCCAGGTTTTATTGCAGGAAGGATAATGGAGGTGGAAAATGCCTAGTGTTGAATTGGCTTTTATCGCTGGTGATGCCAGGTGAGAGTGACGTTAGTTTGAACTCTGCCAGGCTGAGATCGATAAACTCACTGATGTCCCTACATTTGTGGGGAATCTCTGAATCATACTTGAATAGCTCATTAACCTTGACCCAACTATTCTCCGCTCACAACACTTTTTAATGGATACAGTACTTCCTTGGAACAGGAACAAGGTACTTATGTTTGTAAAATGTTATGTAAATTTATAGGGCTACCTCAGTAGTGAGCCATAATAAATGTTATCAAAGGTCAACACAGCCACCAGACTGTGTGGCTGTAAGCAGTAAGCCCAGTATGAAAAAACTATTGTAATTATATACACAGATAGCATGATCCTCTCCGGCAAATCCAGTGAGATGCTACCCTGGGAAGAAAATGGAGCAGCCAGTGTGGAACAGCAATTTATAGGGGCTGAGCAGCATGTGCACATCTTATGCAGTGGCTGCAATTCAAGAAGGGCATCTTCCCTGTGGCTTTTGTCATTGCTGAAAACTTCAGGCGTCTGAACTTGTTTAATGTCTTGGGGCAGGCTGTGATCTGACTGCCTCCATGTGAAAGGTACTTAATTTCTGTGCCTAGTCTTTATCCTGGAGCACAGGTCTTCCTTTGTATTTATGAGATGATCAGGGAGAGTACTTTCTGTGGCAAGCCTGAAGCATGACCAATTTAATTTTGAATAAACTATTCTTATCAGACAGATCAGCTGTTGCCTCTGCCCTGGGCTGACAACCAGGTCCTTTTGCTGTGCAGCCAATAATGTTTTAAAGCTTCTTTAACGCCAAAAAGCCAGATCCTTGCATAAACAAACCAAAAAAGCTAGTTTGTGAGAAGTCAAATTCCCCAGGGAGGTTTAAACGCTCTGCAGCTGAGAGATGCATATGAAAGCTGTTTTGGAATAGCTAAACACATTTAAATCCATTAAAAAGCCCCACAATTAAATTTGCACGCAACCAGCAACTGCTCTGTCTCTCCTGAGTAACAGTGGGCATAGCAGGCTGGAGAAAGTCAGGGCCATGTTTTCACCACTTTAATCCCATGTTTTCCCAGGCAGACTATGGGAAAAGGGCATTGCTGATGAAGTGCCTTGGTGGGAACTTGATGGGGAAGATTCAAAGCAATGAAAGTACAAACAGACCAAAGGAAAAAAAAAAAAAAAAAAAAGGCAACATGAGCTAAGTCACCTCTCCCTCTCTCCCTGAAGAGATTAACTTCTGAGCAACAAAGCCAAGGTTCAGGCATAGCCTGGAGCTCCTGGTCTTCCTCCCAGCCCAGGGCACAAGGGTGGATGGGCTGCAGCCGTGGGGCTGGTGGGCACCAAGCACTTCAGGCAGCATGGTGCTGATAGAGGGAGAGCATTTCTGGGGTGGGGTCCTCATGGACAAGTGAAGGGGGCAGCAGGACAAGTACCGAAGAGCAGAGCTTTGCTAATGAGCCCGTGGTGCTGGTTTGGGGGCAGAAAATAAACAGAGGATAACTGGGCTCCCAAAGCTCTTCCAGCAATCGCTGCTTCTCATTAAAAGGCTGATGATGGCAGAGGTGTCACTTGGCAGCTCTCTGTCTTAAGAGACAGAATGGAAACGTTAGCTTTGCCATGCACATTTAGGGTCCCACCTGTCCTTGGGTGCAGATGATCTGTATTGAAACAGATGGCTGCTGTGGATGGATAAATTGCCAAGGGCTTGTCTGTTGGGGTTAGAAAAAGCACATCTTCCTGTAGCCACACAGAAATCCTGGGGCTGGTTAAACAGGCATTTCTGTCTGCTTTGAAATATGGGCCAGTGCCATGTGTAACGGCAGCTGTGTGTTCCCAAAACATTTCCATGCAATTAGGTTGCAGGGAGA
This sequence comes from Falco peregrinus, assembly GCF_023634155.1. Lineage (NCBI taxonomy): Eukaryota > Metazoa > Chordata > Aves > Falconiformes > Falconidae > Falco > Falco peregrinus. The sequence continues at coordinate 36,477,968 of NC_073727.1, forward strand.
CAAAACCAGCCAGCCCGACTCGCTTTTCCTTTACTCTTCTCCAGCCTCAGGGACTTACTGTGTCCTGACAGCAGCCTCAGCAGGGATGCTGCCCATGAGGTTTTCAGCATTTTCTAATTGAACCTTGCTTCCTAACTCCTGGAGCAGGGAAGACATCCCCGTCTCTGACCCCCCATGCCCTTTTCCTGCTAGCTTCCCCAGAAAGTCAATCAGTGGGTCACTGAGCATGGTGTTGGTTTTTTTAGCTATTAGGAGCATATTCATAGTAGGTTATTCTGGGTTTCATTCAGGGGAAAAAAAAAAAAAAAAGAAGATAAATTAGACACTGTTTCAGTCTGAAAAACACTAATGAGTAAGGAAAGCTCCGTGACACAGTTTGCATTCAGAAAAATCTGTGAATTTTAAAACTTGTTTTTACAAGATCACAATGTAACAAGTCAGGGTTTTTTTTGAGATACAGGACTAATCCCACCTTGACCTCTCTGGTATGTGTCAGAAAGTATTTTATGCTTTTATCCAAGGACATCAAAGTGCTGCTGCACTCTGTATGGTACACTATATTCCCTTCAATCTCTTGAATGCCTTTTGTCCGCCTCCATTGCAAGTCCTGCTGCTCCAAGTGGAAGTGAGCTGATGTGCAGAGCTGGCTGCTGAACGTGTGCCTTGCTGATGGTTTGTGTAGCAAAAATACTGTTTGGGCTTTGTGGGGTGAGCTTTTCTGTTCACACTGGCTGGGCACAGCTCCTTCCCCTCTCACTTGGCCAGTTCGGACTTCATGGAGAGCGACTGGTTGCAAGAGGATGATGGAGGAGGAATAGAGGCTGGCAGCTAGAGGTGACAGACGCTCACCAGCTGGTGGCCCTTGGTGACCTGAGAGCAGCTAAAGGGAAAGAGAAGCAAAACTACTGGATATCAATGGTCTCACAAGCTTAGACAATTGCAAGTGCTGAAGCTTTAGGTATGATTAGCTTAGATGTTTGGTGTTTCTCTTCCCACTTTTCCCATTGTAGGAGGCAATAATACAAACCTTTGTCTTTTTACTCAGTTCTGTATTTTCAGATAGTTGTAAGAGATCCTTCAAGAGCCTTTTCTTTTAACAGGATTAGAATTAAGCAGAGGTAGAATATATACCTCTTTTCGGTCTCCATTTCCTGCCCACTTCTTTTTTCAGATGAGCCTAGAAGAGTTTTTTATAAATTATTGCAATGGAGTTACTATAATGCTGGAGCACATTCATCCACATAGCCTAAAGTGCAAATTGTTGTGGAGAAAAGATTCAGCAGTGGAGGTGTTAAATTTCTTTCAGTAAACTAGAGCAATGATTATTAATCCTCCAGCTGTTCAGAAATGCTGTCAGAACATACAGTTTTAGCAGAAGAGAGAAAAGGAAGTGTGTGCTTGCATGTGTTTGTGCTACGTTGTTCCTTCAAATTCTCCAGGCATGAAATCATTACATGTCTAATGAAGTGGCAATTAGAAAAGCAACAGTCTTTATTAGTCCCTTTGGCACTCAGGATATTTCTAGATGTTCTTCATCCCATGTTTCACATATTCCACTGAAATTCAAGGTGAATTTCTGAAGTTTTTCCACCAACTTCAAAGGAATCAGTGTTACCTCCAGTGGGCTGATGGCTGGGATTAATTCTGTGCACTGGTGTCTGAGAGGCTGCGTGTTTAACTGCCTTGTGAGTGGTAATAATACTACCAGTGCAGATACGATTTGTGGAATATATTACCAAAGTAGTGTGAAAAAACCCTCTTAGGTTTTGCAAATTGATACACTAGAGCTGGGATGGGGAGGGGTCAATTTACACTTCAAAAACCAAACGGTGCCCTTGGATATATTTGCCAAGCTCCTTCAGAAGTTAATAAGGACCGTGAAATTAAAGAAGATAAATTTTAGCTTAACTTCCCAACTATGTCTTTCCAACTACGCTATTTAGATGGCTAATCCCTTTCACTGTGCCTATTTTACATCTTCCACAACCAATTTTTCAAATGAGTTTCTGAATGTTCAGGATGAGGCACCTTAAGGAGAGGAGGCAGTCTGGGGTATTCTCCAACAAAAGTCTCTTAACATAATAGATACCAACAAATTAAACAGCCCTCAAATCTCCAGGTTCTTCAGAGAATGGGAAGAGGGTTTGTGTATCCCAAAACCTATTTTTTCCAGCTAAGCTGCTTCATTCAGTAAAAAAAAATTAACTCTTACCTACAAACATTGTCTTATCAACATGCCTAAGAGTAAACCACTTCTTTTTATGATATGACTCTTCTCTAAATTGTTCCTGTTTGAAAGTCACCAGTTTTTCGTGGAGGGAAGTTTTCTGTCTTTTACTGCTTCCTTCCTTTTTGAAACAATATTTTGACTGAAAACAACAAACTTCATTGTTAACAGACTGGCAAGATTTTTAACATAAACACAAACCTAAAATAAGTTTGATGTTTTAATTAATCTTCTCATATCAATCAAAAGAAAATGATGACTGAAGTATTTCTTTTTAATTTCAACCCTTTCCATACAATTCAGTGATTTAGGGTGGCTGCTGGATATTTCTAAACTCGTGGAATCATATGGCAGGTTGTGCCAAGCTGTGAAACAGGGAGAATGGGTTTCCTTTCTACCAAAACTTAATTCCAGTGAAGGATGTTCAAAGCAGTAGCAGATCTGACCTTACTGAAAAAAGAGTTATGGGTACTTCCTTAATCAGTCTGTCTCAGGACAATTACGTTCCTTATATTGGCATACTGAATAGACTGAGGTCAGTTTAGCTTTGTTTACACTAACTGAAAAGTCCACATTAAAAGAAATCAATTTTATGATCTCACATAAACTGCAGGAAGGTACCAAAGCAGAACCACAGCGGTACCTTTTTTCATCCTGCCCTGCTCTGGAAACAGGTGTGTGGGACATTGGCACATGCACTATGGAGGCTTCTGTAATTCTTGGAGGGATTAGAATGGGGCAGAAAAATGAGCAGGAGCTCAGTTCCCATTATCTTTTAAATAGACGTGATCAGAGAAAACATTTTTTTAAAGAAACTTTTACTGTTGTTTTCTTTTAAACATTTTTTACCATGGTGATGATACACCACTTATTCCTCTCCTTCCCCTCTGCCCTTGTCTGCCTTGTTTTGGGGGGATTTAAGAAGCTGCTGCTGTCACAAACCTTGCAACGAAGAGGATGCAGAATGACTCTGTGGGACCTCCACATGGCATGGGAAAGTGGGAAGAAACAAGCATGGAATGCATTCAAAGATATAGTTGGAACTATATAAATAGTTTTGTACTGTAACAATAAAGCACTTTTACAGACCTTAGATACTTGAGCAACCTTCCTGGCTGCCACTCACTGCTGCTGGCTGCACCTTCCCGGTAGTGTTTTCGGGAAACTGAGCTGTCATTGCTGCCTTTTGGCTTCTCTTTCCCCTTACATGCAAAGACCACCACTGTGACTGTTTGCCTAGGTCCTCTCACAGTGCAGCTGTCTCTGCTGAGAAACTGTGTGGTGCTGAGGATCAGAGTAAGATTTTGAGTACAGCACTGACGGACTTTGTTTTGCACCACTTTAAAGCCTAAGCCAGATGAATCTGACAGCAATGATGAGGTTGGAATTTTAGGGGGCCATTCTTGGTGCCAGAAGAGAGAAATGAAATAACCAATTTTCAGCTTCTCTACTTCTAAACAAACTTGTCATTTGATATATTCCAGGACAGGGAAAAAAAAAAAAAAAAAGTGCGGTAAAGGGAGAAATGAGATTTCTGGATCTTAAACTTGTATAAAATGGAATACTTTAATACCAGGAACAGAACAGGAGAGGAAATATTTTGGAGGGTTTTTTTGGTTTTTTGGTGTTTTGGTTTTTTTTGTTTATTTGTTTTTAGGCAGGTCAGACATTTATTCATCTTGTTGGAGGCGAGTAATAAATGTCACCGAAGTTACATTCTATTCTAAAGTGCAACTGAGTAGGTCTGCAAATATCTTAGGTGGGAAAAATACTTCTCATATACACAAAGATACCTGATCATTGGTAAGCTGAGTTTCAGAAGCAGCAATAGGACTCATACTAAGTTTTGGCTTCAAAGGGCTTGTTCCTACACATCGGTCCACAAAAGCATTGGGTCTACCAGTGCAGTTTGCCAGCTCAGCCTGTGATCATGCAATCAACTTACAGTGATTTTCTTCTGTGCAAAAGTCAATAAAAAATTTTTAGGTCTATAAATACCCCAAGGCTAAAGGTACAGATATGTTCTAAAAGAGGAACAGTAGGAGAAGTTGGAATATATAAGATATGTAATACAACTTTTGACACATAACAGAAAAGCACTTCAGGAATCTACCATGAACCTGGTAGAGCTTGGTGATGCTTGTCTGTAACCAAGCCGTGAACTGTCCTTAGTAGCAGAGAAGGAAAATCATGACTTTTTTTTTGTCAAAACAAGTGAATGAATTCTAGTCTGTTCACATCTATTGCTTAATTAGACTCAGTAAAGCTGCTGCTTTCCCCCTAAGAAAAGACTTCCAGCAAATCCAAGTGTTACTGATTTGCTATTGTCCTGCCGAAATACTAACTCACATTTACTTAATGTCGTATAATAGTACTCACTATTGTATCTCTGAAGAGTTGTAAAATACATACACAGAAAGATGTGAACAAGGGCTTGTCCTCTTAGAGGAAAATACAGTATGGGATACGTCTTTTTAGAAAGGCATACCATGAAGCTTTCCTTTTAACGGTGTTGCTAATTGACAGCTCCTTTGTGGTAGTAGGAACACTGTCACCTTTCAGGGTTCACATCAATATCTGTGACCATAAAGACCATAACAATGTCTCCTTACAAATATTTTATCTATTTTTATCTACTGTGTACTTATTATCCTGAGATATTGAGTTATAGAATAAATTAAGGTGGCAAGGGTTCCTGGAGCAGTGTAACTTAGATTAGGTTGTTCAGAGCTTTGTGTAGTCTAGTCGTGAGTATCTCCAAGGATGGGGAGTCCACAACCCTTTTCTGCAACAGGCTGACAATCTGAATCTAAAGAGGACTAGGTAAAATTTTGTGTTGTTATTTATCATTTGCCCTCAGCTACACTCTGCCTGTTCCCATGACTTTGTGTGATGTGTAGCATTACATTAATGTGTTTTACTTTTCCTCTGTGTTCCTGTAGCCCAGGGCTTGGACAAGCCCCTGTGTAATGTTGGCACCCTGGAGCATCTTCACTGTTTGCTGTCCTTCTTCTCAGTCTGATGGTACATTATTTTCTCCCCATGTTCCTGGGCTAAGATGAGCTGTTTCAACTAGCAGATTCAGTGCAAAGGGAGGCTGAAATTGAAACTGAACTGCGAAGCCTTTTTTCCCAGTCCATGAGAAAATATTACTTTGTTTTTAATTTCTTAGTATCAGAATCTACTTTTTAGCCTTGCTGGACAGCAAGCTGCAGATCTTAGATGTCTGTTGCAGTTACAACCCTGTGGTCTGACATGCTCCAGCTAGGAGGATTAGCTTCTCCTGAGAAACATTAGTATGTGTTGCTGGCAACGTTTGACAGCTGTAGGAAGTAAAATTGTTGCTGCAGAATATTTGCTTCCTGAATGAAGTGGCAATAGATACTAAAAATCCCTCTGTGCTTTAATAATCCCATAGTTCAGAAAAGCCACCTGGATCTTGTGATTAAAATACTGATGAGCTGGGTGAATTAATGCAGTGATGGTACAGCATTGCCTTTCAGCATTTAGCTTGACTGCTGTGTCTAGCGTATTTAAAATGGGCTAATCCCCAGACTTACAAATGAAACTGAATTCCCTGGGGCAGTGTGTGTGTGATTTTTCTTTTAACAAGAGATATTGAATGTGATGAAAACAACCGACTGCACCTATAGACTGGGGAGGCACATGGTGCTTTTATTTACTCTCCAGGTGTCAGCAGTTTGCAGTCAGCATGGCCAGGGGGGTCCTTGTTATGTGTTACGAATGCAACACTGCAAGAAGCTTCATTACATGCAAAACTTGAATCCACAGAAGCCTGAAGCCTGTGTTGGTGTACCTGGTACAATAAAGCTGACTTCCCAGAGCAGACCTGGACCTCTTCCAAGAAAGGTTTCAATAACACGGGAAATGAAAGGAAGGATAAGAAATCAAACAGTACTGAAAGCAGTCTATAGAAGATAGATCATCAGATAGTGTAAATTCTGCTGGCACCATGGATATTAATGTCTCATCAGGACCTTTCCTTCCTCCAGACCCAGCTAGAACAGGATATTGATTGCTTTACAGTAAGTTCTTGTTTACTGCGGGCTAGATTCAATCACAGAGCTGAATAATAATGTGGAAGTGGAGTTAGAATTTTTCTGGAAAAAAAACCCCACATTTTTTCCCTAGGCTCCAGTTCCATACAGTCAGTCCATAAACTATTCCATTTTAAGGTGTAGGCCAAAGCAAAGAAATAAAGAAAGGTACAGGATGTCCTTGTTTACCATCAACACAATTAATCCTGGATGCAGTGTTGAAAATTACCTTAGATCTTACATAGGATGCAAATTGTTTGAAGGAAAAAACTATTGCAGATTATCACTACTTTGTTCTCCATTCTTCCCATCTCCCACCCTCAAAGAAGTTCAGAAAACTCACTGAGATTTCTGGTGCCTTCTGTCCCTGTGTGTTGTCACAAATAACCCATAAGTTTAAAAGCTCCAGAGACTAGTGATATAACTTCAGGAGCAGACCTGCAAAACTGGCATTGTGTCACACACATCAGATGGTTGAAAATGCATCAGACTGTGTGCCTGGCAGCACGTGGCAGCTGTCAAACCCAGGATGCTGTTTGTGTACCTGCAAGCTGTCTTCTCTATTTGCCTTTTTGACATCTGAAGGGGTGAGCAGAAACTGGAATTCAGAGCAGGGGGCTCAGGGCAATGGCCTTAGTGTAAAGCAAGGAAGCTCTTCAGTGCCTCAGTTTATCCATCTTTATGTGCAGCTAGGTAAAATACTTCTGCTTCAAGGTAGTAGTACAAGAACTAAAGCCAGTAAAGTATTTGTGCATTTCTGGATATAAAGTGCCATTGAGAACACATTTCTTGACAGTATTCACAATCAGCACTCATCCTTTTTTTCTGATGACAGGCTTCTTCTGCATAATGGAAATGGTCTTACAGCATCCTTGATAGCAGAGCATACTCTACTATGTACTACCCAACTTGCTGGTCCAGGCATATTTTATGCACCTGAGAAATTATATGCCATTCAATTTGTTATTTGTTTTTTTCCCTCTGGAATTTTCAGTTGGAGCAGGGCACTTCAAGGTTACCCAGAGTCATGCAAACAAGAGGTTGTACTTTGCGTCAGGAACCTCTGAAGCTCAACTTTCAACGAAACATATGGATAATCCAATAAAAAAAATTAAAAGAAAAGCCTTTAGAAAGGTCGATAAACTGCTTTTATGCAGCTAGGAGTAGAATTTTAACCACGATTATTTTTTTCTCCATGAATTATTAATGTATGCCATAAAAGTGTTATAAGCAGAGGACAAACAGGACACTGAGAGAATTTCAGAGTTTTATGTTTTCACCTAGAAATCAAAAAAAACCCCACCCTCTTCAATGATACAGCTATTAAAATAAAACCAGCTATAAAAGCTGTGAAACAGAAAGAGTTTTACTTTCTTACAATTACCTGTAAGTAGCTGTAAGAAATGCCCGAAGAAACTGAAACATGCTTGCTTCTTATGTACTAATGACAAAATTTATCATTTTACTGTCATGACCAAGAAATTAACATGACTACTCAGGAAAGTATTCCGACACACTGTTTCTTTAAATAAATGTCTTCTTTTGAAACTGCTTTTCTACAATACTGAAAGAATACAGCTCTGCCAGAGATCAATGTTTGTCTTTTTACAAATCTAACTCCTGTCATAAATACTTCTCTAGGAAGGAAAAATGAAAATTTTCCTGGAAAATTGTTTCAAGGCATGTTTTCTGAACCTCAGAATTGACAGCAGTGGTCTTACTTCGCTTTGTTGTTTCCTAATAGCATAAGTGGCACAGCTGTTAGCTTCGTCTTGGTACAAAAATTGTTTTAAAGAGGTCATGTATGAAGGACTTGGTTGTTCTGTAATGTTTCCAGGTTTGCCTGACTCTAGGGCAAAACAAATAACTCCAACACTAACCTGGAATGATTAATGAGGGAACTGGTCCTTGCTCCAGCAGATGAAGGATCCTGGCTCCCACGTGTAGGCTGGGAATCTTCCCTAGGCCAGTCCTGCCCAGGAACAATCTGGCTTCCTATGGATGCAGGATTCCTGACCCCCAGTCAGAAGAAATCCTAACCTAGCCTGAGTAGCAAACACACTGAGGAACAGTGAGAAAAGAAGAGAACAAAAACTTGGTTAATGCTGCCAGCTCCTTTCCTCCTGTAAATTCCAGTTTATCTAAATGCCAGCAATGACTTTTGTTCCTGAGGCTATTGATTTTCCAGCACTAATCAGTATCCTGCATTTAAATCCATCCAGGCAGAGAATTACACTTGAGAAAAGAGAGAAAAGATGGGCTGTAATTGAAGGCAGCCACCTTCATAACCCCTCAGGTGCTGCAGACTTGAGCAAATACCCTCAGTTATTTATCAGATTTCAGAAGACATAAACGACTATGAAGAGTGCAGGTGTGGATATTCAGTGAGGCCATTAGTCCTCTTGGGGTTCAATCCTAAATCTGTGATCAGCTTACAGAATCATCCCTGAGGTACATGACAGGAATCAGTCTGCAAAAGCTGAAGAAAGGCTTTGGCGCCAAGCCAAGCCAAGCCAAGCCAAGCCAGCCTTCTTTCTAGCTCAGCCTCCCGTGTAGTGAGGTCCCCAGCTGAGGGACTGGAAGCTTTGGATTGCCTCATTCAAACACCAGATAAAACCCCAGCCTTAAGCTGAATGACAGCCTACACACCCACCCAAAGTCACATGCAACAAACCCCCTCAGTTATTACCATCAGCCACACTCCTGGTGGTGGTCAAAGTCCTACTAAATTCATGAAAAATTTCTGGGCTTTATGCCATTTTTTTATAACCCTCACAGAAACCATAACTTGGCACAAACTCTACTAAGAAAGAAAAGCAAAGCCCTTTTCTGCTAAGATAACCAGCTGCTTCCCACCCCCTGGGCATGGAAGACTGCACCTCCAAGCCATGGCAGAGGCTACCTCCTCCAGGGCCTGGTGAGTGATGGACAGCCCTTCCACAAAGCAGAACCAAACACTTTTAGCATCTTGCAGAGAGAATAACTGTGCTTAGATTTCCAATGAAACTTACACAAAAAATACCCTCCAAGAGCAAAGAAAAAGGTGGGTGATGCTGCAGGCTGGGCCATGGCCAGGCATCTGGTCTGTCCAGGCTGTCACTGAGGTTCTGTTGGTCTTAGGGTTAGGGTTAGGAGATGGAAAAATGGAGTATAGGGGCTGTTTGAAGCAGTGGACTCCAAAGCTGGGTGTGCACCCACCAAAGCTGCACAAGACAAGCCATTGGGGTGTGGGAAGAAAATATTTTTTGTACCATTAACTGATTAATTTTTAAAATAAAATATTTATCTCATCCTATTTTAATTTCTATTTTTGTGTATGTTTTATAATATTCATACTATATTACTACAGTTGCACAAGTATTTGATTTATAAATAAGTAAATATAAATATATTAGGGGTGTGTGCTCAAAATTCTTTTACTGCACAATCAAAAAAGCTTGAACACCACTGGTCTAATTTCCTACCAAAGAAAATACTAGGGGAGGGAGGTCCTAAAATACTTCTTCTCATCTAACTTAAGCCATGCACTAGCAGCTTACATGAGGTGGAAACCCATATCATTCTTCAGGTCCTAGCTTTGCTGCTGTGGCTACATCTGCCACTCTACTTCTGGTCAAATGACCTCTCTTAAGATACCACCTTCTGTTTCATTCTATGTAAAAGTTTACAAATGGCCTAAAGTGAGGACATCATCCTCTACTCACTTCGGTTCCCCTGTGAGGCTTCCCACCTTGGCAGTGTGGGTGCAGGTGGGAGCTCCTGGCTGGCTGCTCCACTTTCTCACTCATAAAAACAACCCTGACAGAAAACAAAATATGAGGCTCCTGGGATGGCATAAGCAGCATCCATATTTTACAACAGATGTTATAGAAATAGACATGTGACCTACTGCTGACAAATCCATAATATCCGTAACTGGTATTGCAATAAGTCGCTATTTCCGTGATTGATACCTTCTGAAAGCTCTGCACCAGGTGCTGCAGAGACTGAAGGGACACTGCCGGTATGTAAGGAACACAGGAAAGACAACTACAATGACAAAAACCACATGTCAAAACTTGAAAAACATTTGCGAGAAATTCTAGCTAACCAGAGATGAAAAATTTATAAATGTATCATTGGGGGAGCAGGACACTCTGTACAGTAAGCATCAGTATTTTCTGTGGGCGATGGATGTACACAAACTGCAGCTGTGGGAGCTGCAGCAGGGAGACCTCAGCTGCTGGGACCTGCTCGTGGACTGGGAAGCTATGGTCAGAGCCTTTGCAAATCCACAGTGCCAGCGGAAAAGCAACCAACTTTTTATATCTGTATGGATGACCATGGCAGTAGGGCTGCATAATGAAGTGCTTCTTGCAGTATTGGAACATTTTGTCTTTCTGGCCCTTTCACCACTGTTACTAATTCTTCCATCATTTCCTACGGTGATAATGAAAGGATTAATTCAGTTGTCTGTGGTGTGTCAGCCTGTGTCAGTATTTCTCTCCCAAATGAGAAAAACTATCTACAGACTTCTCTTTTGCTTCTTTCATGCCCATCAGCCCAATATTTAAGCCTCTGTGAATATATTTTTGCACTGGTTCTGATGAATGCTCTTCACTTTTCTGCTCTTTGCCCGAAAAAATATACAGGTGCAATTCCAGCAACTTCAATGAAATTAAGCCAGCTATGACTATTTCATGAGCTAGCTATGCCGTTTTATATTCCACATTACACTTTTCATCACACAGCTGCTGCCACGATGCAAGCATGTTGTTTATAATTTTTTTATCAGACGAATCTCCACAAGGCATCCCTGTCTTATCCCTTTCTCAGCAGATAAAATGCAGATGTACTTCAGTACCTGATTTATACATTTTATTTTCTCCATGGAGCCAGAAGAGTAGTCATATACATGAATCTCTCAAGATGATACAGAAGAATAAAAAATGTGCTGCCCAATTTCATAGGGCTGAAATCTTCAGTCACTATATTTAGTTTGAGAAATAAGTATTTTTTTACATAGCTTTCTTCTGTTCATAATAGCAACCACAGGAACATCTCACAGTCCTGTCTAGAAAAATTAAATTAAAGCTTTTCGGTTGAAGTAGATGATGCTTACAGTACAGAAATAGACTGTTTCTAGTCAGCAGGATTAAAGGAAAGAAAAGCTCAGCAAGAATGAAGTTGCATTTCAGAATTATCTCTATCTAGGCAGCAGACTGTAATTTCCATAAACTAAAGAGAAAATTCTCATCAATATTTTGCAGGTCAAAGACCCATTTTTAAATTCCCTTATCTTCTCTTTCTTTTCCTTAGTTCCCCACTGCCTCCTCTTTTGTGCTTTTTTTGACAACCGAAGAACAGTGAAGCATAAAAAGACAGACTCAATGATTTTATAGTATGTTTAGTTGTCTATGTAATAGTGTATTTTGCAAGTGAAAATTTAACAGAGGGCAGGGGAGGAAATACCTATTGCAAGTGATGCTCTGCAAGGGTGTTACTGTCTCTTGGTCACTTAAAATCAATGTGAGCTGTGTTTTACTAAAATGATTGGTTCTGTAGACCTCACTACCTTCTCCTGACTCTTCTTACTGCCTCCCTTGAGCCAACACTACTTTCACCCAGCCAGCTGCTGAAAATTAACCTGTCAAGGGTTGTTACAAAAGTAAAGATTGGCTTTGAGCCATACAAACTGTGGGATCCAGCTCATTGCAGGGCCTTGTGAACACTGGTACCAGTTTGAAGGACACCACAACAACGTGCGGCCAGTGGCAGGCTGGAAGGTGGCTGAGGGAAGATAAAGCCACCTCTTTTGACACTAGCCCACCCTTAAATCAGCTTTAAGAGATGGCAGAGCAGAATCTTTAGCTAAGCAACATAAGTGCAGTCATGGAGCTTCCTTTTTAAAGCTGTGGCTTGCACTGGGTTATTTCCTAGACAACAGGTTGTAATAGGTGTCTGAGCTAACCCAGGCAATCACTCATCTTGAATATAGCAAGAGAAGAAAACACCATTAATGAAACACCGAAATTGTAAAATAGTGCCACTGTTCTCTCTAGTCTTTGATTCAAAATCTCAAGGTGAGGAAACTTAAAAATTAAGTAGCAAAATCCTGGATGTCTCACAGCCTATGGAAGGTACCAAGGCAGAGTCAGGTTTACATCTCTGCTTGAAGTAGTGGTGTGAACATGGACAACACAAGGTAGGAATCTCACAGCTTGTCAAAAAACCACTGAGATTAACCAGAAACTTTTCTCTCAAAGGTAAAGTTGGAGGAGGAAGTCCTGGTGAAGCAGATCGCCACTGGCTCCCTTCCTTTTGCAGAGCAGCCACACAACAGGGGATGTTGCCCCTTGGCAGTGAGATACAGCACCCTCCATTGCACTGCAGGGGATCCCCAGGATGCCCAGGCCCCCTCTGCATTGTTACTTTTTTTTATTGTTGTTGTTATTATTATTTATTGCTACTACTATTGCTATTATTATGATGATGCTGTTTATAAACGTGTCAGTCCTCAATAAATAATTAAATGGTATTCTTGCCAAATTTTGAATTTCAATATCCAATTTCAAAAGAACTAAACCAGGAACTGTTTGGGTTTTATTTTTCCATGATAAAAATAATATCAAGAAATTATATTTATTCCTTCAAGAACACTATTCCTTGTTAGGCTATTCAAGCACAGAAAACCGTAGGCCAAATACTCATGCCTTTCGTTCTGAGTATGTAAAATAACAATACTTTTGATGGAAAAGGTGTTGCAGAATACCTACAGTGAGTGCATACTTGATATCTGAAAAGCTTGCCCGCATTTGTTTTCTCCCCAATTATATACATGTGGACAAATATCAAAATGTGTAAGAGTTAACTATAATAGATACACATATCTATGTATGTAATATGCTAGGAGAAATATCTATAAACAGAACATAATGAATAATGTATCTTCTACATTCTTGCTCAGTAATAACATTATTCATTCACATGCCTTGCTATCCAAATAACTTATTCAATTAATATACTATTGGCTTTTCAAGCTGGCACATTTTCAACTAAATTAGTAGCAGAGTTTATGGACTCTGCTTCATTAATCTATTTAGGGATGGTATTTAGCATCAAGGAAAAGCAAAAAAGAGAAAATCATCCAAGCAGCCTAAAAGGCAGACTATTTCTGAGTGCCTTTGTGTTTGTTACAGCTTTGGGCAGCCACCATGCAGCCTCGTAACCCAGCTCCAGAGCAGCTGAGCAAGGGGCTGAATCTCTGCTTGCCCCATTTGGGAAGCTGATGGTGCAAGCCTTTTTCTTTCCACAGCTTCCCACCCTGTGGATGGTGAAGTCATGATCTAACTTAATGTCATCCCATTTTTTGCCATGGCCTGGTTTTGCACATCTGTCTCCACCATGGGAGGAGGCAGAGCTGCCCAGGAGGAGCTGTGGCACCACAGCTCTGCAACAGCAGGTGACTAGCACCCACAAGGGCAGGGGAGCCCAGAGGGACCATCACTCTCATGTACCCATGTGTGCCAGGTCTCAAGGACCACACTCTCTGTGAGCCCTGAGGAAGGCAAGGGAAGACTGGTTTTGCTGCTGGTGGTGTTAAATATAACACTGAAACAATTAGAGGAAATTAAGATGGAAAAGCAAAACATAATAATAGCAGGAGAAAACCATCTTTTACACTAATAAAGGCTGACTGGGGAATGCCTTTGCATTTACCAGCAGTTTTTAAAGATTTAAAGTATTGTATTGTGATTTCTATATGCTACCTGAACTTCTGCACGTCTGCACAGTTTTTACACAGTGTCTATAATGAAATTCCAACAAGGTTATCTGGGACTTTCTATGCATATTCAGCTGTGATTGACTCACAGTCCTGGGAGTCTGGAAAAAAATATATGCATGGCAGTTTTCTTAGCTCTTCACTTAAAGCACATTTATAGACACCTCTGCATGTTTGCATCAGTGTGATTGAAGATGAATGTAAAGAAGACTTTATTCTTATGCTAGATCTTGCCACTATAAAGATACCACACGCTTGTTCTGCAATGAAAAGGATGACTACGTGGCATATTTGTAGGTTAAGCTCTGAGCAAAAAAGGGTGTTTGATAGAGATTTACACATAGCTGTAGTAAATTCTCTTTTATTCCTGCTAATTTTGTTTCTGCTTTTGACTAAATAATAAATCCCAATTGAGTATCTGAAACCTTAAATACTGACAGGACTTCTTGCTGAGTGGAATACCAACTAAGATTGTTCATGCTGCCAAAGTGAAAAGCAACTCCTTTATGCTGCTCAGCTTAATCCCCCTCAAAACCTCCTCCTCAAAGCCCTTCTGAGGCCTGTTACAGACACTGTGTTGCTCAAGCTAAGGAAATTTCACAAGGCTACGTCGTTAATCAGGTGCAAACTCAGGCAAAGACCTGGAAGCCCCGGTCCCATCCCTCACTAACACACCTCCTGAGGCAGAAACAGATGCATCCTTCGGGCTGTCCACAGGGAAGCGTGACTGCTGTCAAAGCAAGTCTTCACTTATTCCTGTGAGAGAACAGTGGCGCAAAATTTCAGTCCTGCCTCCTGCTTTGTTCAGTTAACAGAGAGCCTTGTGCCAGCCCGGCTGTGAGTGATGTGCAGACCACCAGCCTTTCCTCCTCCACACACAAGTTTTCCTTGGCTGACAGCTTTGACAAGAGAGCCCTGGGGTTTCAGACTGGTGAGCCTCCAGGGTCAACTTTAGTGCCTTTTAACAACCACAGAAAATTTGGCTTCAGCTTTTTTTTTTCCCAAACTATCACTGACTTCCAATGTGCAACTGGTATTTACTCCTGGAGAATATGTGGGTATTTGGCAGGGAAGGCAGAACAGGCTCAGAAAAAGAAAGAAGATGGAAAACACAGAAGGCAGATAGCAAAGATGGAAGAGTAAAGGTCAGGACTATAGGGAGGAAGATATGAAGGAAGTTAGTGTGATATTTAACTCTGTAACACTGTTGGTTGACTGGGTTGATTTAGGCAGATACACTGCTGTTAAAACCTCTTTTAATGTTTAGAGATGTCCGTGCACCATCCCCCAGTGCTTTTTTCTTTCTTGCCTGGAACAATCCCTGTAAACATTCTCTTCTTCGTGCACAAATACTGCACTCTTTATCTTATGTTTTCTAGGCTGGCGTAAGGCCTTTTGAACTGCAGTTTCTTCTGGAGTCAGCAGCCCCTTCTCTTTGGTGTCTGCAGACAGGCAGAGTGAGAGAAGCAAACAGCAGCAGGAGAGGTACCCACAAGTCTTCTGTAAGGCATCTGATGGCGCCCGCATTTTAGGCTGGTGAGCTTTTGAAACAAGCCTTGGCTACGCTGTGGCTCAGAGCCATTGCAAAGTATTTGGGACCTGGAGTGTTACCGAAACAGCAGAACGGCTATGTCATTGCACTGCAGCACCAAGAGGGAGAATTCGAGCTGCACCCAGGGTTCATCCCGAAGGTGGCCCCAGCAGCCTGCAGGTACCTATACTGGTGGAGCTCAGCTGGTCACATGGGAAACCTGGAGAAGCTGCCTGCTAGTTTCCTGTGCTTCAAGTGCAATAAACAACTTTTTGCAAGGTTCCTAATTCCTATTCATTTGTGTACTTTTATAGGAAATTAATTATGTCCCCCTCCAAAAAACACTAGAGAAAATAGCTCACACACAATAAGCCTGCCGTTCTCCAGGGCTCAGCTGGTTTTTCACTTAGAGACTGGCAGTAAGGGCTGCCTTATTAGCAGTGGTGCTACACCATACAAAACTGGACAGTTTACACCTTAATCTGAGCCTGAGCTGATAGCTTGTTGCACTGGGCTAGGACTGCACCAGCCCACCCAGGACTGCATCTTCTGGGCAGCCAGGATGTACCTTGCTTTTGCTTGTGGAGCAGTGTAAGTCTGGATTGCAAAGTACAGAAGTGTAGGTGCCAACTTGAGATCAAAAGCAGAAATACCTGCATCGTCCAGTTTTTTCCATCATTGTCTGGAGTAGAGCCCCATGGCATCAGATAACACCTTTGAATTCCAATGTATGGCTCAAGCTGGGAGATGAAAGGTGGAACAGGCCAGCTCGAACCCACAGCTTCTCCATTTCTAATACTGAAAATATATGAGGTAATATACTGCTTCAAAGCAAGGTTTTTGAATGGCTGTAATCAGCCTGAACACCTCAGTCACACGTGTGCTCCAGTAAAGCCAATCTGTCAGTGCACCTACAACAGCCCCAGCACCGTGACCCCTATTTACCAAGAGCTTATCTGAAAACGAAATAGGAACAAATCTGTCAGTCTTACATTACCTCTCAGTATGTTCTGAGCAAGTTCTGGATGCTGTTCCCCAGTGAAGGAGGCTGTGAAAACTGACGCTTTGCCTTTCTCAAAGGCCGCAGGCACCTGGCCGGGGAGCACCTGGTGGGGCTCTGCTCCTCACCTCACCAGCTCACCCCTGAGCCCCAGCACCTGGGGTGCTTCCTTCCTCTTGTGGAGACTGCTTTGCAAGTGAAATGTATCAGGATAAATGGAACGCACTAGGAAAAATCAGCTTGTTTGCAGTATATGAGACTCTCACAGAACATGCCCTTATGACACTGTAAGATGTAACTGCAGTTTCTGTAGTTATACCTGAGTTAGCGCTAAACGGGGCAGCTCAAAGACTAGCGTCACTGAAGCAGCGGGTTCAGCCTGGGCTCACCGCCTGGGGGCTGCCAACTGCATTTGCTTCTGGGTTTGGCTGACAGTGTTGCTGTGCAGGTGTTTCATGCCTGGCTCAAGCTCCTTTACTTCCTGCATACCCAACTGCTTGCTCCTACCCTGGCATCACCTACTGTTTGGTGCTGGCACTGATGCTTCTGCAGTTGCATGGTGACCCAGGTCCAGCTGAAGAATAAGCAAGCTGGAAGTTTCCTCACCGTGCTGCTTCTCAGTGGGAGCAGCGGGTAGCCATGCCCGGGTGAGTGCATGCCTTGGTGTAGCGGAAGGGGGAGCAGGGCAACTTTGTGCTGACTGCGCAGTCACAGCCAGAGGTGCAATGGTTAATGCCCCAGCTGCCCACACACAAACTGCCCGAATGGTGCAGGGGATGGTGCAGTTTCCAGCCCAGGTAATTACCTGTAAATTGGAGCAACTGACAGAGTCCATGACTGTGCTGGGATGTAGGGCCAAGATGCTGGTGAGGGAAGGATGTCCTGCTGAACTGCCTGTGCCATCTGTGCAGTAGAGGGCCAGGACAGCAGCCAGGGCAACCACCATTTCCGCCTTGGACAGCTAAAGTTTGCCACAGACGAGTGTCGTGGCCACCTCTCTGACTTCCCTGGTAGTCACACTCACATGGCTCTGAGACATCCTTGTGGAGAGCAGGACCAAGTCAAACCCAGTGGCACTTGTTAAACTCAAGTGGGACATTTAAACTCCTCTTTGCTCTCTGACATGACTGTTTCCCTTGGACAAGCTGACTGGTTAACCTCTTTTTTTCCTTTTGCTTTCTTAATTGTTTTCATTTAAATGGTCATGGAGTCAGAGACAGTAAGACCAGAAAGGCTACCATGGATGTCTACCTTGATCTTCTGTAATATACAAACCACAGGACTACTGTGATTCAGTCTTCATTACACTCTTGGTCAGGCTTTAAGGAAAATCTAGTATAAGCCAAATGGGGCATGAACTGACTAACAGGGCAGTATGTGTGTGTGTGTGTGCACTGACCAGCCAGCTGGCATCTGTGCTAGACAGTATGAGGTGTTGTCACAGCTGCCTTCCTCTGCATAAGAGCATGAATCTACACAGTGCTCTGCCCAGTCGCTTGTTAGGACACTTACGGACTTGTCATATCCTTGAGATTTCTATTTTCCCACTGCTTCAACCCAGTAACTTTGGTTGTAACTGGGTGAACATGCTAAAGGTATTTTAAATTTGTCTGTGTGGGAAAGGAGAAAGAAAAACAACGGGTGGAACTGGAAGATGAACAGATAGCTCAATTGCATTGACTTTGCTGTCCCTAGGAAATCACATGAAAAATACCCTGTCCTTGGCCAGCTTTGTTTCCAGCTTTTGAATTTTCTTGTTGGCTTGAAGGTGAACTATCATATCTCTGTTCCCCGTTTAAATAGTTAACAGCTCCCTGGCCAACATACTTTTGAATAAACTAAGTAAGTTAAATCCCTTTATTTCTTTCTCAAGAGACATGTTTTCCAGTCCCTCAGTAATTTCTGCGGCTCCTTCCTGAATCTTATCCAATTTAATCAGCATCTTCCTTGAATTTGTAGTCATCAGATGGTCCAAACATCTCAGCAGCAGCCTCCCTGTGGACATGACATCAATCTCTCCGTTTCTTTCGCTTTGTGCTTTTATAATCAGGATATAGCAAAGATGACAGCCGGAGGTTTTGCTATCAGCATTCTGAAGCTCATGTTCAGCAGATGATGCATGAGGACTTCTAGCTTCCACTACAGTCCTCCCCAGGACTTAACTTGCAGTCTTGATAGAGGCATACTTTCATTATAGGCCACACGCAAATATGCATTGTTTATCTGAATCTCATTTACTGACAGATACATGTTGCTCTGTATCAGGGACCTGTTTTCTTCATAACTTTAGTGCCCCTTTCATGTTTTGTTTTGTTTTGGTTTGGTTTGGTTTTTTTAACATTTGCAAACTACTGCATGTCTCTAGGCTGTTAATGAAAAGTTTTAAATGGCATAGTGCTAAAAATTGATCTCTGTGGGAACTAGCAGAAATACAACCATTAAAACAGAAATCCCCATTACATTTTGAGACCTACCAGCCATTAATCCACTTTGTGTCTTAATCAAAATGCCATGCCATACCACATCACACACCCTGCAGAGTCTATTACAACAGCCACAGTTAGCTTTTGCAATCTTGTAACATTATCAACCGATAACAAGCTACTTTTCATAATTGCACTTTGTTCATCATTAAATATACTGCTTTCTTTTAATTATTAGTTGACTCCCAGATCTGCTATAGAGCATTTTACCTGGGATTAGTTTCAGGCTATCAGGCTTGTAATTACATGAACTCTTCTGTTTGTCTGGCTTGAGAAAATTGGCACGATAAGGCTGATTACTTGGTTTTGTCCATGGGTGCAACAATAGATGTTTATCTATAGATGGTTATAGTGTGACCTCAGATGGACTGTTTTGGGACTCTTTGAAATACAAGATGAATGCGTGAGACATCAGCCTTTTTTTTGGCTGGGAAGCTGCTGGGTTCTGGTCCACTGCAGAGCTTCTTTGCCTTTCCTGGGCTGAAAAATTTTAGAAACAACGTTTCAGCCTCCAAGGTCAGACAAGTCTTATCCAGAAGGAACAGAGTGGGGGGAACCTCAGGCCTGATGCCAGGAGAGCAGGGTGAGAGCATGTGGGGAGGCTGCTAGCCCATGGGAAACGCATCTGGGGGCCCCAGAGTGGCAGTGTCGCTTTTGGGGTCCCTGTGCAGGACCCAAATTCCTTGTGTCATGCTCATCACTGCTGTTTCCCTGCGTGTCTATCCTTTAGGCTTCCAACTTCTTTTGGGAGGTGTAAAAGTATTGTGTGTATCTCTATACTCTGTTCCTTTCTGTCCCACCTTAGTTTTTCATTAACCAGTGCTGGAAGGGATAGAAACTACAGCTTGCTGTGCTTCTGTTTCTTCATCTGGCTTTACAGAAGAGACCTGCCATCTGCAGAAGAGTACAAGCTCTACTCAGATTTCCTGAAAAAAACCCTTTCTCTACCTGAAGGCAGAGAGTGGTTGTTGCCTGCTTGAGATTTGTCTGCAATGACAATATTACTTTTCTATTTTTACCTTTGGTTTCCTCAAAAGGATTTTGATGTTCATCACAACTGCAACAGGAGGAAGCTTCACTTGAAGCCAATAGCTTTGGTGAAGCTGCAAGCCTGTATTCATTTCACTAACTGACTGTGGAGTAGAGCTGAAGCTGGTATGAATCAGGACAGCTGGTATGTTTTCAATGGACCTGTCACTGATGACATCTGTTGTGGGTCTGACTCTGAAATGAAGGACATGCTTGCACAACCAAATATAGGAGAAATTATTTTTTTCTGATTACTAAAATACATGGGGAATGAATGGGGTAGGTCCTTTATACAGAAAGAATCAAATAAAATTGCTAACAAATGTGCCCTTTTGCACTTCACAGCCAAGTAGAAAGTAAAATCAGCTTTTTCATTAAAACAATTTGGCACTAGAACTGGATTTGCTGGGTCCTTATAGTCATGCCTAAGACCTTGTCTCAGTTTCCTCCTTTCCCCCTCTACCCACTCCTTTAGTAGTTGCCTGAATAGCTGTAAAACAAAGACAGTACTGGAAAGTATTTTTTTTAAAAAAGCAGCAATTTTAAATTCACTACATGAATAAATAATCCATATGTTGCCTGAATCTTTTATGACATGAATTCCAAAAAGCAACTTAAAAAGCTTTTTCTGCTGTTTTGGAACTGGGTCAGAAAACTCGCTCAGGGAATTTTTAATGAGCTAGGCAGCCTCCCAGCTCTGGGTTACTGGATCAAACATGAATCAGGTTAGTAGGGAGCAGCATTTGTTGCTGCAGCTGAAAATTCACCCCAGACACCTACATCGCTGTGGGCAGTAGTGGCACAATAAGCACAAAGACTCAGGGGAAAATAGAAAAGGGCCTGGAATATAAGAACTGCTGAATCACCTTTCTCTTAACACCTGCACTTGAGCCCATGCCCTAGCTTGGACCTTGCACTCCTGTGCCTTTACATTCTTTCAAAACCTTCCCCACTACCTCCAGCTGTAAAGGAACCACTAACCTCAGCTAGCTTACAGATAATAAAAAACATGCTTCTGTCAAGGGAGATTTTAACACAAACTAATATCAGCAGAACTTCAAAACGCATTTTTTTCTGGAGCTGTGAATCTTCACTGTTGAAAAAACTACCAGGCTTGATGTTGTCTTAACCAGTACAGAAAGCCTATTTTTGACCCTTTATCATTGCTTGGTAGATCTTGTATAGACTAGCTGTGCCCAATTTTTTCAGTATTTTTCCAAGTAATTTTACTAAGATATACCATTCCATGCTTCCTTTCTTCCGTTCTTCCCTATGCTTACTCTGCCCCTTTGCCTTTTTCAGCTCTTCCATCCTAATTTCTCTGGTCTCTTCAATTCTCTAAGGAAGACACTGCTACAAGGGTCACATTTCTTTCACGAGTTCCCTGACTATAGCATACTGTTCTCTTACTGTCATCCCTGGCTCTTCCATCAAACTGGCCAAGCACTTTTTTTCCTTCCTAGCTTTCAGATATTGAACATAATCAATCCCACTGCCTCTGTTGTTCACCCCCAACATTTTGATCCATCAAAATCCCAGATGTCTCATCTTAATGCTCCCAGGCTGGCTCCCACAGCCCTCATGTCCCACATGGATGCAGTCAAAGGACACTGGAAAGGACATGGAGATGAGAGGAGCTGCCCAAGGCACAGCTTTGCAGCAGCATCCCAGCACCCCGGCATCCCTGATGGACTTCTCATTTCCTTCAGCCTTTTTTTTTTTTTTTTTTTTTTTCCTGCCCTGTAAACTGGGGTGCTGGAAAGGGTTGCATCGTGCTAAGATCTGTTGCAATACAGACCCCATGAACGGGGCAGTGTGCTGCAAAATGGCTCTTTCTGGTTCTCCTGTACTCCAGGCAGGTGTGTGTACTGATAAAAGCAGAAGGAGAGCACAGGTACTGCACGAGGCTCCTTCATCAAACCACATGGCTTACATCGTCTGTGAGTCCTTAAACGTTTCCTCCAGCCCCAGCACTTCTGTGCCGATGAGGAAAACATTGACAAAGGGTCGGGTGCAGGTGGTGAAATCAACACCTATTCTGTCCAGTTACGCCTTTTTTTTTTTTTTTTATGAAGGATTGGTAGATGCATAAAAGGTATCTTTCGCACATTAAAGGAAAAGAAGCAAGAATTAAGCTGCAGATGCAAAATGACTTTGTATCTTCTACAAATTAATAACAACTATTTTGTATCACTGGTGCTAAGTTACCACTGTGAATCACAGAAGGCCTCAAGGAAAAAGATGGTAAAAAAGGTAAGGTGTCTTTTTGACATCACAACCAGAGGGAGCTGCTGCCTGTGGAACCTTACACAGTCATTAGGAAGCCAGGGGAATGACACTCTTCATGTGTATGTCAATAGAAACTGTGATTATGCCCTAAATAGCCAAACACCACATTTTTTTTGTACGCTGAAGGGAGGCTGTGAATTGCACTGGAGAAATTTCACTGAATTATTACAAAAGAGATCTAGCAATAATAAAAAGAACAGAAAATAGAAATAAGAACAGAAAATAATCACTAGTTTATTTTACTTATTTCTTTTGTCAGCTGAAGAGCAAAAATAGATGTATTTACTGAAAAGTTTTTTTGTGAACAGTACAGATCATACCAAAATATGCATTCCAAATATAGTGACCTGTTTGCATTAAGGTATCTGAGCATTAATTAGCATGGAGTAGGAAAACTAAATTTCCTCTCTCCCAGCTAAAAAAAAGAGTCAGGCATTTAGGATCTTCTGATTTACCTGGAAAGAGAAAAGCCAAGATTAGGGCTGGCTGAATGACTTAGAACAAGCCATTTCTGGAGGAAGGGAAGGGAAGGGAAGGGAACGGAAGGGAAGGGAAGGGAAGGGAAGGGAAGGGAAGGGAAGGGAAGGGAAGGGAAGGGAAGGGAAGGGAAGGGAAGGGAAGGGAAGGGAAGGGAAGGGAAGGGAAGGGAAGGGAAGGGAAGGGAAGGGAAGGGAAGGGAAGGGAAGGGAAGGGAAGGGAAGGGAAGGGAAAGGAGGCCCTAAGCATAAAGGCAGAGTTGTCAGTCTGGAAAAGGCAGAGTTGGAAAGATATCACTAGGAAAAAGGCTATAAAGTCTTGGCTCACTCTAAGGAACTTGTTACACTAAGTAAACTATACTCCAAGAAAAGCAAAACATTGTTTGGACAAGGTCTGCCCATGACTGCTCTTTGGCACCAAACTCAGTATTATTAAAACTTAGGGGCATAAAAAATAATAGCTTACAGATGCAGATGGTTAGTAACAATCAAACAGCTGTTTACAGAGACCTGGAAATAATACAAGACCGAAGGAGACTGCCAAAGTCACAGAACCACAGATCCCAGCAACTGGATCAGGTGATCCTCTTTTTAAGTGCTTTGCTTTAAGCCTGGTTGGGTTCAGGACTAATACACACACCAGCCATTCCCTATCAGGCAAAATTTAAGCAAGGGACATCCATTTACAAAGATGACATACATTTGATTTTTATTTGTGTCAGGTTGACATACTAGGTTATTTTGTCTTGAAGCATGTGGCATCAGCATCATATCTGAAGTGCTGGGAGGGGAAGAAGCTTCCTGGTGAGTATTTGCTCACAAATGGCCTTTTGACAACTTCTCAGGCATGAAATGGTGCAAGAGAAGACATTGAACTGGTCTTGCCCTTTGCAATTCTTAATTTGTAGTTCATATCTGCCTGGGAGAAATTTGGGTTTAGGCAGTAAGGATTAGTATTTCAGGTAAGTATTTAATGATAAGAAAGTCGCTTTCCTCCAGTTCGGATCTCTGGATGTCTGCCACCCTAGGTCTGTAATACTAAGATACACAAATGAGCAACTGGTGAAACACCATGACTCAAAAGTGGAGGTATCTCACTGTATTTTGACTTGCCTGACTGTTGCTTTTTACTTTGAGATTTTTTTGCTTGAGATTGAGGACTCCAAATTTCTGTTCCCAGAAAAGGCCTTGCAATCTGATAAGCACAAGTGATTTGTTCCAGTACTGATCAGGCTAAACGTACATGTTTTGTTCTTTATGTTTCAACAATGAAGACATTGTGGTAGGGCATGGCTCCTTGCCACCCAGGAAAGAAAGAACAGAGAAAGCCCAGCACTGGTGCAGCCGTGCGGCTGAATGCTGCATCGATCAGTGCTTTCGGGGCACTCTGGGGCATGTCACTGTGCCAGACATCCATCCATACGGCACCGTTAAATCCATAAATACCAACTGCCGCTGGTGTGCAAAGGCAAGTCACGAGTTTCTGACAGATTGTATTGGCTACGTCCTAGCAAAATTTTTCTTTAAGGAATTATAAGCAGTCTGTGAAATCTTCTGACACTGCTACGCTTGCCACTGCTTCCAGTGGCTCTGCAGTCCCTCATGGAGGAACAGCAGGCTCCAAAACAGAAAGGTAATGACATTCAGGGGTGGCATTTACAGCCAAAGCTGGGAGACAGGATTAGTCTTGCAGACACTTCTGTGAACATTCTTCACACATAATTCTTAGCAAGTGTTTGCAGGAGGAGAAAAAGTCTTTCTTTCTTGGAGGGAAAGGATTACTTTAGTGACTGGAAGAGATTTATGGGGTTCCCCAAGTAAATTCTTGCCATGTAAACTCAACTTTTAAAGCTCAGAAACTCTCAAACTATTTTTTTCCTTTTTTTGGGGGGTGGGGTGGGGGGGTAGGGGTGGGTGGAGAGCAGGAAGAGAATTGATCCCAAGGTTTCTTAGTATAGTTTTGAGACTGAAAAATAAAAAAATAAAATCCCAAAACTTTGAGACTGAAAGACAAAAAAGCAAACACCAAGAACACCGAGATACAGCCCTTGATCACTTTCATTAAGTTTGTTGTTCATCTTTCCACCTTTCTATTTTTTCTCCTGGTGCTGACTTTCTCACTTTCCTCAAGCCAGGCATATTCCTGCTTCATAGAGAAGGAAAGAGGCGGTAGAAGTGATGAAAGGTCAGACTGGGGTGAAAAGAAATGGAGAAAAAGGAAAGATGAGGAAGATGAAAACAAAAAAGAGCAGGAATTTGTTCTGTGTCTCCTGTGTCCCATGGACTTACATCTCCACTTCTCCAAGGTGCATAGGACATGAGGATCTTCCTGGGCCACGTTGTGTAGGCTCTGCTATTTCTGTGCAATGCCTCCCTCAAAGTATTCAACTGCTGCCTTTAAGTGGAATTCAAATCTGATCCCCCACTATTCTGCAGGAAGGCAAAGCAGCACTTCACAGCTTTGATGCTTAAAAATCTCCTAGTTTTCAGGTCACAGTTATAAATAGCTGGTTCCTATCTGTATATTTTTGTGACAACACCGTCCTTTAGCTTCAGTAACTCCTTTCATGGCTATATCATGTCAATATCTCATAGCCACGAGTAATGAATGCACCCAGGTCTTGGCTTTGTTAATGGTAACATACAGTGGAAACTTATATTATCAGCTTTAAACTTGTGAAGCTGAATAGCAGGAGTAACATTTTGGTACTAAGTAATGAGTGTTCTGTCAATGCTTTTGGGGTAAAGACATCTCAAAATGCACACAATTAGTTTAAAATACCATATGGTATCATAAAATTTTATGCCCTATTTTATTAAGACTCCTCCACCTGAAAATGATAATTTTTCTTGCCTGACTTCATTTGCATTTCCTCTTCCAGTCTGAGTATTTCATAGACAATGTACCCCTCTCTTTAAGTCTGTTTGCATTTCTTCTATCCTTCTGTCACATTATGGATGTGCCCTTCCAAAATCTCCCTACCACGTAACAACAGCAGCAGCAAAGTTAAAGATTAAGAAACAGCAGATACAAAGGAGGAGGGAGATGGAGAATAAATATATAAAAAGAATCAAACCCAAGAGAACTCTGCAAGAATCATTAGAACATAGAAATGCATTAAACTCTAACAAAACATATTAACTAAAAATCCATGACAAAAATATCTCTGTACCCAAGAAAATGAAGACTCCTCAGATTCTCAGTGCAAAAGCTGTGTACCCCATTGAGGTTCCAGTTTTTAATTTAAAATACTGCATCAGGTAACAGTTGTACTCATTAAGAAATGCAAGTGGAAATTGTGCTATTAATGGTCAGCAATTCATCGTTAACTCCACTCTTTTTTGATGCAGAATTGTATATTAAAGATCAGACTTAACATCAGCTGAGAATGTGGACGATAAGGAACCCCAGTATGTACTAAAGAGGGTTTCTTACCAAACAAGCCTTCATGTTTGCTGTAATGAGACAGAATTTTTAACTGTATCACAACTTACATTGCATCACTCTTGGGGCGCCAGGGACTTTGCAATCTATCCATAAATGACAAGCAGACAAGTCCTCTGGCCTTGGAGTCCATCACTGGCACCTCTATTGTACCCCTGTCCCAATCCTTCTAGTTTAGTAATTTGTCATGAGAGATCAGAGTTAAGGACATCTTTGCATAAAACCCTGCATGGATTTTGTCAGAGTGAGGAGCATAGAACTAATTATTATGTCAAGGTCTTTGAAGCGGCATATTGGGTTTTTTTGTTTTGCTTTTTTTCCCTTTTTGACGGCTAAGTTGATTTCATAGGTTTGAAAATACAGTCAGACTAGAATTTACTGAATAAAAAAACATTTTGAAACCAGCAGGATTTTTTTCCCCTTGAATCAGTGCTGCAGGTTTGGCCTGACATTAAGATCTGTGGAAATTCCAGATAGCGCACTTATCTGTCCTGCCCTCCTGACAGCTATTTATA
This sequence comes from Falco peregrinus, assembly GCF_023634155.1. NCBI lineage: Eukaryota > Metazoa > Chordata > Aves > Falconiformes > Falconidae > Falco > Falco peregrinus. The sequence goes on from NC_073727.1 coordinate 36,504,783, forward strand.
CCATTTTCTCTTTCTGAAGGATCAGTAGTTTAACTTAGTAGGACATGGGGTTGGATTATGCAAGATGTGCGTAATCCAAAGGGTATTAAAAAAACCCACCCAACCACCAAAACAACCCAACTTCAAAAGCTGTCTCTATACCATCCAAACCAGTCACGAGAATGAGTCTGCTTTGGTTATATCCTGAAACAGTGCTCATTTACCTTTCTGTAGAAAAATTATATATCCTTCTTGACCAAAGTCAGACATTGCTAGACTTCAAATTGTGAACTGAAATGAATGCAAAGTTTTTTCTCTCTCAATTTAAAGTTAACATGACATTACATAGATTTCAACTTCTGCTCTGACAGTGCCTTAAGAAACATTTTTAGGATTAAATATTACATAACAGAACCATCCCTGCCACCTGTCAGTACAACACCCTCTGTGAGGGACATGCTGCTGACTTCTTTCCCAGAGGGAACCAAGTAGCCTATGTATTTAGTAATCTGTGATATGATTCAATCATTGACTCCTCTGTTCTAAGGGACGCTGATGTCTACTATAGCTGTTCAATCACCCAGGCTCAGAAATCTCTTTTCTAATATGCTACATACCCTCAGTTCCCTTTTACTCAGGGTAATTAAAGGTTGAAACAGCCCAAGTGATTAAAAACTCAGTGTGACTTGTGTGGCAAGGACACCAAAGCAGCACCTGACAAGCGTCTCCTGGCTCAGTTTGCTGTAGCGAGGGCTTAGCCCAGTGTTTGATGGGATGACCTCCTGCACCGCTGTGCACAGGCTAGCTGGGGAAGCAGCGCAGTCACATGCCATGTCCCACCCAGGGCACATGGCCATTTCCACCGACCACCCAGGATAACTCACCCCAGGGCTTGGGCTTGCTGTGGGTGGCTGAGATTTGAGTGTTGCCAGCAGGATATTCCCCACTTTCACCTCCCAAACAAGCTTCTGGTCTCAGTTCAGTGCAAGTTAAACACAAATTTAAAAAGCAATCCAGGATCCTGACCTGCACTGCCAAAGTTTGGTCTAAACGTGAAAAGAAGGGGGTTTCTTCTGTATTTGTAACTGTAAATCCAGGGAATTCAAGGGAAGTAGGGCCTGGAATATTGAAAGCTAACATGTGAAAGAAAAGTGTGAAAAACACACAGCATGAGTGTCAAGTCTCTTAATTCAAACAAAAAGTTTAGTCAGATTCATTTTGTGTTGAGAAGTCAGGAATTCAGGAGGGAAGAGGAAGTGTATTTATCACTATGTCCCTTGTAACTAATTTATGTAGCTGAAAATAAAAAAAGGTGTTGTTTTGTCTTGAAAGCTTGGATTTCAGGATTTTTCAACTTCAAGTAGTCTGAAAATTGCATATTCAGAACCAGGAGTGATGGAAGAGCAGTTGTCTTAACATGAACCCTTATCGATTACTGGATTAGAGTTTGTCCAAATCAGAAAGAATGAAATGTTGTGCATTTTAAGTAAGTGTTGTCTTAGTTTTTAATGTTACCCACCTAAAACACTAAGAAGTAAATCAGTGAGGTGGGCTATAGGGGTGACCATAGTTCTCAAATACCCATTGGTGTTGTAACATCTGCCTTTCATGGCTGCTAACATATTTTTAAATAGCATCTAGTTAAAACTGTGTAGCCCTTGTACTCTCAGTGTAGACACTGCCCTTGACAGGAAATTACACCTGTTCAGGCAGCAGCTAGAGCAAAGAGTACATACGTGTTCTGGTAAGTAACTGTAACAATAAGGAGGACAAAAAAAGCCCTATACCAGAAGTAAGTTGTCAGGGTAACAAATTAGTCCACTTTAGGTTTGAGGCCTTGCACAGAAAGCAAAGCAGATGGACAGGCCACACGAAGGGTGGAAGACATCACCAGTCTTCGCATGAGGACTGCTTTACCTGGGGTATGGAGGCTAAACCCAAGGAGCTACAAGTTAGAAGGTACAAGTCAAATGTTTACAGAAATGTAGGCTCAAACTAACAAGCCTTCTACTTTCAACATGGTGATAAATTGCTTCACTGTGAGAAAATGATATGAAATTGGAGAAAGCATGTAATATTAAAATAAGGTGCTCTAGCTCAATGTATTTTTGTTAAAAAAACATCTCCACAGAATTTTCTATATTGACTGTACTCCTTCACTGTAAGAAAGCAGAAGAAGAGAGGGAACTAAACTACTGATGTTTATATGAGCATGACTTTAATCAAGTTTTTACTAATCTGTGCAAAAGCTGAAGTATCTGCAGTTCAGTTGATTTCAAGTAATCCTGACCTGTGCTTGTCAAATAGCGTTCAATCATGTCACAAGAACAAGCATGAGGAAAACCACATTTTCCCTGTTTTGTTCGTCTGCAAAATGTATTCATTCATCAAGTATAAGGAGAGCTCCACGAGCAGGAGTCTTCAGGGGAAATGTGCTGCTAGTTCTGCCCTCTGTCCTCTGGGACAGATGTGACTTAGGCTACACAAACCTGCGTTCCCTGTTTGGCACCTTTGACAGATGTATTTGCTGACCCACTTCTGCAAGACCACCTGGGAGAATCTTGGTGGCATCAGGCAAAACTTCACTCCTTTTTGTACAAACTGACCTGATGCCATAACATAGCATTTAGGTGATAGCCATCATGTATGGGGGCTGGCAAAGAGAGACTATAAAGAAAAAAATTAACCATGTTACAGTCCTTTAAAAAAACACCAAACAGAGCTGCTCATTTTCTTCAGCTTTCAAAGAGGAATCAGTGCCCTCCATCTGCTCAAGAGCCTTCTGATGGTGGTAGGAGCCTGGCTGGTGCTCTTCTCTACATGTTGGAGGAGAAGGTTTCCCATGGATATGCTGTTTGGGGTGTGCCTGTGGAGGTCCTGATAGCAGATGTGAAGTAAGGGGTGACACTTCCAGATGTCCAAGAGCCTTTCCTATTGCCAAGGTCCTCAGGCCACCAACCCCTTCAGCATGCATGAGAAGTGTGTTGGACGTGTGTGCTGGCCCACCCAGGGACAGGACAGCTTGCTAGCCACAATCAGATCCTTCAGCTGCATCAGCCCTCGCTGTTCTGTGGCAGGGAGAGAAATAGGAGATGGATGTCAGAGACCTGTGGGCAAGGCACATGTTGCTGCTTTGCTGCAGGAACTGTGTAGGTGGTCCTGGTCCAGACCACAGCAAAGGTTCTGCCTGAAGGTGCACTGAGCTGGCACAAGTATACACATTAAGAAAATGTTTATTTCAAATAGCTGGTCTTCTGAGACGGTTTATGGTGTCTGATTTTTGAACATTTACATGAAAAGACAAGGGAGGGGAAGGAAAAAAAGGGGAAATATCTTAACACTGAGTCTTTTTGTCTACAGAGATGAACATCAGCCATTGCTGAGCTTTGAGCTCAGGATCAAAAAAATTATTAGTTGCTTAAGTTTTCCTGCTAGAAAGACCAGAACCTTGTATTGTGCAGAAAGCCCTCCCCCACCTGCTGGTTTGGCAGGAGAGGGAGACACACAGAACAGCCACACAACAACATAAATACATTTCTGAAAAGGCTCTTAATTAAAAAAAAAAAAAAAAAAGCATTGTATATTTCATCCACATGATACTGATGCATTCAGATTTCTATTATTTGACACATAGTTTGAATATGTACTGATAACTGTATTAATGATCCAAGCTTTGACAACAAAATATATTTCAAGGCTTGGATTTCTTTGACATAGAGTTGTTCTGTGCTGGAGATAATTAGTGCTGCCTGCTTTCCCCTTGTTCACAGAAGAACTTTTCCCCATGCTATAAAGATTAGTCAGAGCTCTTAAAAATCCTGATCTGTTAAATCCAACCAATAAAGAATGGTACAACATGTCAAATAAGAGGCAAAGAAAAAGTAAAAATAAAAAGTGATTAATTTAAGGAATCAGTAGAAAATCAATTCTTCATTTTGAGTATGAAATAGCTCATAATGAATATAGATTTTGTTGACTATTTTTGCTATTTTTGCCAGACTAAGAACTGTATTCAATGTTCACCTCTGAATAAAGATGAGCAAACCAGCCTGGAAAAAGATGTGTTTGCTGCTCCAAGCATTCTCTGAATCCTCGTCCATTTGCAGGATGAAACTCAAACTGCATCCAGCCTGAGAGTCTGAACTTCAGCATCCATGGGAGCTTCTGGTTTAGTTCCCATATAAACTAGATCCATGTCTCTTCTGGCATGGTGGCCCTTTCACTAATAGTGTGCTATGCTACAATAAAGGTGAGTCCTCTGCCTGTAAACTAGATGGTGCTGCAGGGTGTGATAAATGTGTAAATATGTCTTTAGAGATTGGGATGGGATAGTTCTAGCATCTATTGTCTCCTCTGTAATGATGATGAAGGCACCACACCTTCAGCGTGATTATTCTTTATTGCAGTGTTGTGCAATGCATCAAAGACAGAAGAGTGCAAATATATCATTCCATGATTACTTTTGCAAGACAATCACTCCAAAATCGTTGTCACGGATTTTTTGGGTTTTTTTCCTGCAGTGAAGACTGGAGGGGGCCTCCCTTGGCTTGTTGTGCAAACCCCAAACAGGTTGTGACATGTTATAAGCATACATCAGAAACATTTCTGCAGGTCCAACTGGGAGTAGGTGCCACAAACAGAAACTCAGTGGCAGAAATCAGCAGCAAGCTGGGAAATCCAGTGGGAAGGTAAAAATAACTGCTTTTTCCAAGTAACTTTAAATAAAGCTAAGCTAATATATTTTGCATTTTTACAAGCATAAGCACCACTTTAATTTCCTAGCAATACTGCTAAACCATGTAGTTATTACTTATTAAACCATCCATCTCTTCATGGTGTGACATCGTCATGTGTAATGGAGCAGTATCTTTAGTCTGCCTAAACAGATATTAATCTATAATAAGCTGACTGGGAGATACGGTTTCTTTTACCAGACTTGATTCCCCATACTTTAGAAAATTTGCTCATAATTTGAATGTGCATAATACCTTCCTTATTACAAGGTGCAGCCATTTTTTTTTGGGGGGGTGGGGGGGGTGGGGGGGAAATAAATAACCAGCAGCATTTGCTCACAGCTGAAGCGTTCCATTAGCATTTTATATACTTACAGCTATTTTCAATTTTTACAATGGGCTCTTCCAGCTACATGCTATGTAATGGCTTCTCAAAGGAAAACCCAAGGTCTGCTTCTGAAGTTTGCATCAGCCCAGACTGATCTTTCTCCTTTCCCTAACGTACCCATCTTTTATCTTCATAATGAATTCACTGGTGGATCCTTGCATCTCTGAGTAATGCAACAAAATAAATGAAGCCAGAGCTGACCTGTGAACAAGGGAGGTCCCTCAGGTTCACTACTCCCCGTGTGAGGCCCAACCCTGGCCCAAATGCAAGTCTCCAAGCTCTTTGTCCCTAAGCAGAGAGCAAATGAGCAGGCCTCCTACGTGCACATTTCTCTGAGCATCTCCTGACTCTTTGAAGCAGACAAATAAAATCCCACTTTAGGTCACTAATACCCACAGTAATCTTTTAGGATTGCTTCTGCTTTCCAAGCAAACTGTAATGTAACAGGGAAAGATGATAACATAAAGTGACAGGACAGTTATGGCTGGAAGGGACCACAGCAGATCTCTGGTCCAGCCTGTCTGAGCAAGCTGCACATCTGCATGACTGTCGTCATGGTGAAACTGTTTTCAGGATATGCCCATTTTCTCTCAAGCTCTTGCCATGCACCACTGGGAACAGCCTCTCACCCATCCCCCATAGATACTGGGAGGGCTGCTGTTAGGCCCCCCTCAAAAGTCATCTCTTCCTCAGGCTTAACCAACTCCATCCCTAACCTACCCCACACAGGGGTCCCTCGACCTTGAACTCCAGTTTATTGATGTCTTTCTTGTCATCATACGTCCAAAACCAGACACTGTACCTAGAGGTGGGTCAGTAAATGCTAAGTAGAGAGAGCTAATCCCTTCTCTTAATCTCCTTTCCTGCTAGGGCACACTGCTGGCTTGTGTTGAGCTCAGTGCCACCAGGACGCCAGGGCCTTCCCCATGGAGCTTCTCCCCAGCCAGTCTGTCCCTAGCCTACACCATTGCCAAGGGCCCTTCCTTTCCAGGTGCAGACTTTGTGTTTGTCCTTGATGAATTTCATAAGGTTGCTGTCAGCCTGTTTTTCCTGCATGTCTAGGTGTCTCTGGGTGGCAGCCCTCCCCTTGTAGGTATTGACGTGTTGTGGTTTAACCCCAAGTGACTAAGCACCACACAGCTGTTCACTCACTCCCCTCACAGTGGGATGGGGGAGAGGATCAGAAGAGTAAAAGTGAGAAAACTCGTGGGCTGAGATAAAGACAGTTTAATAGGTAAAGCCAAAGCCGTGCACGCAAGCAAAGCAAAACAAGGAATTCATTCACCACTTCCCATGGGCAGGCAGGTGTTCAGCCATCCCCAGGACAGCAGGGCTCCATCCATCACGTGTAACAGTTACTTGGGAAGACAAATGCCATAAAGTTGAATGTGTCCCCCCCCCTTCTTTCTTCTTCCTCCAGCTTGTATACTCAGCATGACGTTATATGGTATGGAACATCCCTTTGGCTAGTTCAGGTCAGCTGTCCTGGCTGTGTCCCCTCCCAGTTTCTCGTGCCCCTCCAGCCCTCTTGCTGGTAGGGCCCGAGAAACTGAAGAGTCCTTGAGTTTATATAAACATCACCCAGCAACAACCAAAAACATTAGTGTGCTATCAACACTAGTCTCACATCAAATCCAAAACACAGCACTGCACCAGCTATTAAGAAGAAAATTAACTCTGTCCCAGCTGAACCCAGGACGTGATGGTGCCCCCTGCAGATATTACAGTACACTCAGTGACCTCCTCCAGGTGATAAAGCTGTTAAACAGGACAGGTTCCAGGATAAATTTCTGCAATTCTCCACTTGTAACCTACATCGGGGTAAAATATAACCTGTTACCTCCTACCATTTGAGCACAGTCATCCAACTGCTTTTTTACTCAGTTAGTTTTCGGTCCATCCAGACATTCACAGCCTAACTCGGATGCAAGGCCATTGTGGGAGACAGAGTTGAAAGTCTTGCTAAAGTCAATGCAAATTACATTCTTTGCTCTTGCTTCATCTGCAAGGCAATCAAGATGCTCAGGCATGATTTATCATTGGTAAATCCATGCTGGCTTTTCCCAGTTATCTTCTCTTCCATGTGCCCAGAAATGTGTTCAAAAATTACATAAGCTTACAATATAACTCTTCCTTCCACAAGGAGTATTTGTCTCTTCCTTTTTCTAATAAAGCCTTCTAGGAAACCACTTTGTCCACTATTGGGAAGCCCTGTTAGCAGTACCAGCCACATTCTGATCCTTGAGCTTAATATTCCTGCTTGGTGTTTTGTTTGCAACTTGTCTGACTCTTTAAACCTCACCCCTCAGGCTGTCTCCAGACTGAGAATGTGATGCATCCTTTTGCATGTCTTCAGCGTTTCTGCATAATCCAAGTCAAGGACTTGAAAGGAACAGCTATCGTCAGGTTTTCTTCTCATGGGAACCAAGGTGTAGGATGGCAGGTGGAGGCTAGAGCATGCCCAGTTCTTGGCAAATGGGTGCTCACTGTCTGGACCCTTCGGAGTCTACCAATGTAGATGTAGGTCCTGTAAAGCCAGATAGCTGAGAAAATTCTGTACTGGTACCTGAGTGGGAGGGAGATTCCAGGACAGCACTGTACCCCAATGGAAAACCAGCAACTCCACTTCTGGGGAGATATCAAGCCTATGCACAGTGCATATACGGTTTCTTTCCTGGTGACTGACAGCAGAAAGATGGCAGACACAAGCCTTATATATTGTTAACTAGTCCTTTTCAGGTGAGAAGGTGGGATGTTTTAGATAAATGCAGTAAGCAAGATAAAATCTGACAATCTAACAGTTAACATTCAAATCTTGGCAAAATACATAGCAAGTAGTGGTGGTACAAGAGATAGAAGAACTGTAGCATAATTTCTGAAGTATGGCACCTAACAGCATCAGCAGCATGAGCCATAACTTCAGGAGAAGGGAAGAGCACCATCTACTGAATGGCAAAGGCAGATTTTGCTTTTCTTACTCTTTCAGTAGAGGTTGCTCATTCACAGGCAACCCAGCAATTACTGGGGAGTTATGGGTCACTGGGAAAGTTACTAAACCTGCATTAACAATTGGCTGGATCATATCAGGGAAAGGAAAGGCTTATATCCCTCTCAAACCTTGAAGCCCTTCCTAAACTCTGATATTCACAACAGCCATAAATAATGTCTGAATCCTTTCTTTGCCCTGCTGTCTATTAACTACATGTTTATCTAGCTAACATAACTCATTAATCTTTTAAAATAGTTTAAAATAAAAACACAGGCAAAAGAGGATTTAGTTAAGATTACTCAATGATCCTATTAATGTAATAGATTCTGAGTCAGCCAGGGAATCACTCATTTGGGTTGACCTTCTTTCCTGCTATTCTAATAGTGAGCTCTTCCCGCATTCCCAGCACCTTTCTCTCCACTTAGATATGCTCTTAGAATAAAATAAGCCCCTATTTGTATTTCTAGACTTTTTTTTTTGTAATGGTCTTATGGATGTTATTCCTTATGTTGGCTTTTTAAAGCACTTGCTAAATTTGCTTGTAATATGAGGCTACAGTAATCCACCGTCCTCCCACACTGCAGTCTGTTCTAGCCTATACCACATAAAGACTCCTTTGCTGTCACAGAGTGGGAACTGTGCACTGGAGCACCTAAAATAGATTCAAAGGGAAAAGAAAGCTACAAAGAAAAATGGAAAGACACTCTGACAGCTCAGTTCTGCTCTCAGGACATACAGCACGACCACATCACCATGTCTTTTACAAAATTGCCCCTTTACAAGGAAACTCAAGGTCAATTTACTGTTTTGATTCAATTTTTGAAAGATCTAACCTTCTTGAAGAGTCACTTCTAATCCCCAGCCAGCTCACCAAACACAGCTTTATCAGTTCTGAGAAAAGGAATAACGGGTCTTGGACCAGAGATGCAGTGATTTTATTTCAAAACTCTGGTCTGCATGTATTACTCGCATGGTGGGAAGTGCCAATCTCCATAACACAACCATTGCCAAAGACAGCATAATCACTTTAAAAGCCCCACTTTTATCTTTTTTTTTTTACCTTCTTGTACTTCATTAAACATTCTACCAAAAAAACCATTATGACTTCATTTACTTATGCTATTATCCAAATGAAATGATGCATGACACGACACATTATTTTTCTTCTTTTACTTGGAAGTAATTTTTAAATGATACTGAAGAATTCTCAAATAGATGGTTTTGTTAGCTTTGCAAATATAAAACAAACCAGAAACAACGAGTAAGAGCACATCAAAGTTCTAAGTTTCAGACAAAAAAAATCATGCATTTTAAAAAAAAAAATAGAAACATTTAGAAAAATATAGAAACATATAGAAACAAAAAATAGTTAAGTTTTATAGGCAAACCAGGAACAAGGCCTGGTCAGCTGTTCAGTTCAAGGATGAATAGTAAATGGATTTCCAGTTTTACAAAGATTGCCACAAAATCAGAACACAAGTCTAACCAGAGGTAGAATAAACTCCAAGCAATCAAAATTTCCCAATAAATTAATTTTCAAAAAACTAAGATTATCAGTAATTTCATTTTGTTTTTTAAAAAAATATTCCAATTTTATTTTAAGTACACAACATTTTCAAAACTGTAACAAACACTCATTTTGAAAGGAAAAAAAAATTATGGTGAATAATTTCTTTTCTTTTTTTTTTAAACCAGTGCAATGCAAAATACATTTGAGAAATTATTGACTTCTGATGGAGAAGCAACCTTCTTCATAGCTGTCTGACTGCAATTGGCTGTGATCTCCTGCTTAAATCCTGCTGGGTGCCATGCATTTCTGCAGCCCATCTCACACACAGCATCTCTACTGTCAAGGTGACAGCAAATGCATGCTGACTATAGGAACATCCTTCTGTGGACAAACTCTCTGAGGTGATGCACAAAACCTGTCCTTACTTATAAACAGCTGCCCATGGCTCTAGTGTCACATTTTTCTCTAGATCACATTGACACATTTAATCTCTACAGCATGGCACGTTGTCTGCGGGATCTCTGGACACAGCAAATCCCTGCAATTATAGGTGGCTTTAGGCAATGGTATCATCTGGTGTCTCTGGCTCTCAACTTAGTACATGCCATTTTATTTTTGAAAGACTGTAGTATCAGGTCATGTCTCCAAGCTCCTTGGAGGGAAATAGAGTGATCTTTAGGGGTTGTGATCTGCAGAAAGTCATCAAGTAAATGTAGACACCTCTTCTGACATGGTCTTCTGTGAAATTGATGAACTACATTAAAAGCAGCTGTTCTCCACAGAAATATTTAAGGTGACAGTGAAGACAAAGGTTCGGTGTTTGGATTTTTTCAGTAATAAAATATGGAGGCAGAAGATCATATACCCTGTGCTTCAACCTATGATGCTCCATGCTTGAGTTTCACAGCAGGATATATGCAACCTTCAACAGAAGCAGTGAATACCAGATGGCAGTTTCTGGCATATTAATCTCCAGGGAACGGTAGTAGATACAAGCCACTGAACTGCAGATTGGAGAGTTTCAGCTCATGAGATTTCATTCTGGAGTAGATTAAGCTAGTAGGAACACCATGAACTTCTCTGGGAGGTGCAGGTGTGGACTCAGCAACTCCTGCTGGAGCCTCAGAAAAGGATCAAGAGTTATTTTTGGAGGCTAAGTGCAGAAGAAAATGTTTGTCTCAGCTTCCCCTTCCTTTGGAAGTTCTTCAGCGGCCTTTACTTTCTTAGGCTTAGCTACAGTCTTCTGCTCACTAAATGCCCAAAGCTTCAAACTCTTCATGCTTTATAAACCCTTGGTAGTCACAGTAGTGGCAAGTAGTGGGTGTCAGATTGGCACTTCTGTAGTATTTTTGTCTAAATGTACTTGCAGTTCTGTTTTCTTCCCTAGTTTTGCACCATTTCCTGGCTGAATGCCTAGAAATGAGTCCACAGGGGCTGTGAAAGGCTGGAGAAGAACAAGAAGCAAAAAAAGAAGAATAAGGAAATTTTCTCAGGTAAGCAGCTTCAAAGGTGTTAAGATGACAACAGCTGGTTCCAGCCAGCTAGGACTGAATACACTACCCAAGGGTAATTGCAAGATCGAAGGAGACCTAAAACTTCTAAGAGCTGAGAGGTCACCAAGGGTGCATCAATGAGAACACTGACAGATGAGGGAAGATCAGCACAGGGGAAGTGGAGGATCTTGTGGCAGCGCAGCCTGCTCCTTGCAGATGGGGTGGGCATGCCTGGGCTGTTGTGTAGAGCTTACACTTAAGGAGATATACCTAACTTTATGTAAGGGCTCTATATGTCTGGGAGTCCTGGAAGGGCGTTGTATTCCCCCTGTGGAAAGTCCTCTGGGTCACTTTAACCATTTTCTTAGCCCCACTGAACCCTTTTTGGTATTGCCAGTGTAGCTTATGGCTAGAAATGACACCCAGCTCCTGATCTGGGACTTGGCAAGCAGCTCAGTTCCACCTCACAGAAGGTAAAGGCCCAGAGAAGGTAAAGGTGGTTTCACACAGAGAAGGGGGATGGACACCTGTAATGTTCTGGTTTCCACAGTATAGGAAAGGAAGGGTAATTAGTTTTGTCTTGTTGAAGCTGGCCTTTCTGTGTTGGCATCTGCATCAGCTTTCTTATGTGTGGGAAGCTAAGCAGACACCCCCCCCTGAAAACTCAGTCATTTTTTAGTTTTCTGGATACCTGCAAAGTGCCCCTGTGCTCTCCACTCTCACAGGAAGCTTCAGGTGAGTAAAACTGACTAGATGAGGGGATAGAGATAGCAATTCCAGCACAGGGAGAGCTGAAACACACTGAAGTACAAGAAGAGAATAGAAATAAACTCTACAAATTGGATACATTTTAGAAAACCAAAGCCAACTACAATTTAACAAGTGAAAAATTGCACACAAGAATGTAACTGCCCAAGTACAGGGTAGAAGACATTGGTTAGCAGCTGCCCTGCAGAAAACACAACGTCCTAGAGTTGATCACAGCCTGATGGCAAGTTAAAAAAATAATCATAACCCTTAGGAAAAAAAAGGAATATAATTCCAGAATGTAAAAAAGGGAGTATCAATTACACTGTAATAATACATAATTATTTTGATTTAATCAGTACTGGTGAGACCCAACTGTAGAACCAAGTCCAATTCTGGTACTTCAGAAAAGCTACTGAGCAAAGGGAGAAAGTCCACCAAAGAATAACATGAATTATCAATGGTCTACAAAGCACAACCTACAAATAAAGTTAGAAGGAACAAAAATTGTTTGTACTTGATAATAAACGAAGCAAAAAGGATATGACAAAAGTCTTCATGTACTTCAGAAGAGCAGCCGCTAGAGGAAAGGCAGTAATTTGCTCACAACATTCACTGCAGAGAAGGCAAGTAGTAAATTGTGTCCAGGACACAAAAGATCAGCATTAAAGCATCAAATAAGGATTGTGAAGCTCTGAAATTGATATGGTAATATTTCTCACTCATATCTGTACTATATGCTCTCATTTACAGGCACAACAGGTCTCAAAATTTCTTCTGGAAGATTACTTTCCATCCATTCCACTGACAGGTATACTAAGACTAATCATACCAACAGAAGAAATGGTCACCTGTTTCTGAGGACTTAGTGCTACCCTTCACTATGTAACTAGGTGAAGCTACGTCACAGCAGTGAAATTCTTACAGTGAGATGCTTTCCTTGCTGTTCCTTGCCACCGCACTGATTTTGTTAAATGTGCATCCACAGACTATGCAGACACAGACACATATGGCATGCCACTGCTAATGTTGCCACTGTTCTTAAAGGTATCGCCAAGAACAATTCAGTGAAGTGAGTAATTTGCTTACTGTGTAAAGAAAATTAACACCTTTGAAGCCGAAGTCTGGAAAATGAGGGAAATACCTTCATTGTTACATGTCTGTAACATTGGCAGCGATTAATCTGTGTTGGCAGAACTGTATACTAGGTCAGAATAGACTGAGGGTCCTCCCATTATGATGTGGTTTGCTTTGTTTTTAAATCTCAGCTTAGCTGCAGCTGCTTTTTGTGATTAAACTGTGGCTTAAAAAATTCAGGAGCCCTCTGTTACAATCAATATTTCCTAGTTGCCAGTGACCTGAAATAATACAAATGTGATAGAACCAGCATGGATGTCACCGGATGATATTCCCTGAGACCACCCAGGATGCAGAGGCACAGAAGACCCTCATGGTCCTGGGGATTACAGGAGGCACAACCCCCATCCTGGGCTCTGTGCTGAACACACAGTGCCCATCTGAGCTAGAAAATGGAGATCTTTCCAAGAGCGACCAGGCTTGACCAAAGCCATTCCCCTCTGGAGAAAGAGCTGAGCAGTGCCCGCTATTATCTTAGGAGCCTGCACACACGAAATACACACGCTTCAGCAGCAGAAGTCGGTGAAGAAGGACACCCAGATAGCCCAGCTTCTTTTTGAACCTGACTTCTTATGCACCTCATAAAGCAAGGTTTCATCTTTTTCTGTGAAACCCAGCATAGCTACCTGTCCACCACAAATAATTTTGCAAGTACAGGTTCTAGAAACCTAGCTGGTCTGGGTAGGAAGTAGCCCACAAATTTTGCTCATGTTGCAGACTGTACTCTGATTTCAAAAGCCCTGGCCTTGCACAAGCAGCAATAAGGAAACAAGGCAACCCAAGAAAGTGCTATTGAAGCAGTGCACTGGCCTCAGCAAAGCCAGCCGGACCATGCCACCAGCAGTGCTAGCAGCTGGGGCACGTTCCTGTCTCACATTCTGCAGAGCTTGCAAGTGATGAAGGCATGACTTTATGAGACAGCAGGGAGCTGAATCTGAAGTGACAGCAGTTAACACAAGTGATCCCAGAAAGACTATGTTTCCCTTCTAGAGAAGGAAAAATATTCTTCATGAGGAAAGGATCCTTACATACCCTATTGTGTTTTGAGGACTCTCTGGAAGATGTAGATCTTAAGGAGGGTATTAGGTGAAAAAGGGATAGCAGTCAGCTGATAAAGAAATGTGGCTTCTCCATGAATGCATCTCAGCAGTATTGCAAAGCAGGAAGAGTAGGCTGTGTTCAGCCAGCAAATCCATCCTTAAAGCAAGCTTTTGTCCTCTTCATATATTATTTGTAAGCCCTGTGCAAAGCCTGCACAAGACTATGCACTATGAATAATAAAGGAAGCTTGAACCTTAACTATTTTTTATGACATACAATTTGCAGATATCACTGTGTTTTGCTGGACATCAGAAAAGAGAAATCAGCATGGAATTCCAGGTTTGAAATGTTAGCTGAGACAAACAATATATCAAATGAGTTTTAAATGTTAATTTCTAAGTTTACAAAGGAGTAAAATATGAAATGACACTGCTCTGCAGTACCATATGGTATCTAGTGTCCATCCATACTGGAAGAGAGAGGAAAAATCTTTCAGTCTCTGAGGGCAGAGGATGCTTTTCATAGGACAAGTGTTATAGACCAGGAAAGCTGAAACTTTAAAGACACTTTAGACAGGCTAGCACTGAAGAAAGTTGTATAGGCTAGTTACCTTGCTCACAAGCTGCGATACCTGAGCATCAGAGAATATCACTTTCGCAAAATATAATTGCACAGCTCAATGCTTTACCTTGTTTTTAAATTCTGTCTTTAAGTAAGTAGATACTTTGACCTTTAATTCCTCCCTGCTGATGTGGCTGGAATGTCTGATTCCAGAGCGTGCCTTTCTTTGGGGGTGGAAAGTCTAAAAAACTGTGTACTTGACTTTCACAACAACCAGCACTCCTGAACCTATTTTCCTAGCTATTCAGAGGGCTTGGGAGGTGCCTCTGAATTGCTGTACAGACTAAGTTGAAAGCTGTTAACTCAGGAACTGAGAGGAAGCAACCCTTTTTTGTAGAAGGAGAAGCAGGTGGAAGTTGGGAGCAGGTACAGGTAACCTGGGAGGAATACAGACACACTGTCTGAGCCTGCAGAGATCTGGTTAGGAAAGCCAAAGCCCAGCTGGAATTAAACCAGGTGAGGGATGTCAAAGACAACAAAAAAAGCTTCCTTAAGTACATAAGTGGTAAAAGGAAGTAGAGGAAAAATGTGGGTCCACCGCTGAATCAGACCGGGGCCCTGGTGACAAAGGACATGGAAAAGGCTGATGCCTTTTTCACCTAAGTTGTTGCTACTAAGACCAGCTTTTGGGTAACTAAGGAGCCAAAGGGAGAAAGTCTGGAGCAAGGAAGATATACCCTTGGTAGTAGAGGCTTGGGTCAGAAAATACTTAAGCAAACTGGACAAACATAAGTTCACAGGATCTGATGGGATGCACCCAGCTGAGGAAGCTGGCTGATGTCATCTCAAGGCTAATCTTGATAATCGTTGATAAATCATGGCGACAGGGAAAAGTGCCTGAAGATTGGAGGAAAGTAAAGGGCAATCTTATCTTCAAGAAGGGTAAGAAGGAGGACCCAGGGAACTACAGGCTGGTCAACTTCACCTCAGTCTCTGAGAAGGTCATGGAACAGCTAACCCTGGAAACCGTTTCCAGGCACATTAAGGACAAGAAAATCTTCAGTAGTAGTCAGCCTGAATTCACCAAGGGGAAGTCATACTTGACCAACTTCATAAACTTCTGTGATGACATGACTGGCCTGGTAGATGGGGGGAGAGCAGTGGATATTGTCTACCTGGACTTCAGTAAGGCTTTTGACACTGTTTTCCATAAGATCGTCTAGAGAAGCTGTTGATATATGGGTCAATACTGGGTCAAATCCATTCAACATCTACATTTATGATCTGGATGATGGGGCAGAGTGCACCCTCAGCAAGTTTGCTGATGACACCAAATTGGGAGGAGTAGCTGATAACATCAGAAGGTTGTGCTGCCATCCAGAGGGACCTCTACAAACTGGAGAAATGGCCTGACAGGAACCTCATGAAGTTCAGCAAACGGAAGTACAAAGTCCTGCACCTGGGTAGTATCAGCCCCACGCACAAGCATATGCTGGGGGCCACCCAGCTGGAAATCAGCTTGGCAGAAAAAAGGACCTCGGGGTCCTGGTGGGCAACAAGTTGAACACCAGCCAGCAGTGCGTCCTTGGGGCCAAGAAAGCTAATGGTATTCTGAACTGCATTAGGAGGAGTGTTGTCAGCAGGTCAAGGGAGGTGATCCTTCCCCTCTACATGGTACCTTGTGAAGCCACACCTGGACTGCTGGCTCCAATTCTGGGCTCCCCAGTACAAGAGAGACATGGAGCCAGTACTGGAGCCAGTCCAGTGAATGGCCACAAAGATGGTTAAGGGTCTGGAATATCTCTTCAGCAAGGAAAGGCTGAGAGAGGTGGGACTGGTCAGCCTGGAGAAGTCTCAGGGGGATCTTACCAATGTGTACAAGTACCTGAAGGGAGGACGCAAAAAGGACAGAGCCAGGCTCTTCTCACTGGTGCCCAGTGACAGGACAAGAGGCACAAGGAAAACAAACTGAAACACAAGAGATTTCATGTGAACTTCAGGAAGTGCTTTTTTACTGTGAGGGTGACCAAACACTAGCATAGGTTACCCAGAAAGGTTGTGGAAACCCCATCATTGAAGATATTCAAAAGCTGTCTGGACATAGTCCTGGGCAACCAGCTCTAGGTGACCCTGCCTGAGCAGGGAGTTGGACCAGATAAACTTCAAGGTCCCTTCAAACCTCAACCCTTTTGAGATTCTGTGATTCTGTAGCTCATGCTAGGTTGGAATGTTCTCTGCTGTGATAATGTAGTCTGGGAGCACGCCTGAACCCTGAAGATATCAATAAAAAGTACTCCTGCTCTCTGCATGTCTGTATTAATATTTTTGAGATGCTTCTTACAGACCAAACCCCTTTGACAGACTTGTAACTTGAGTTAGTTCTCACTATATGCCTTTTTAAAAAAGTATTTTCCTGTAAAATTGGAATACCATTGAATTTTGCAGTTAAAAATCAGATTGTGTACAGCTGAAGTTGGTAGTACAGCTACCCAGGAACTTGATTTTTGTCTGTTTTCTAATGCAGTGAATACATTGCATTGCAGATGTATCTTTGGTTATTCATAAAACACATTATTATGGGTGAGTTGGGTGGTATTATTCAATGTAGCATACTTGCTTTAAGTATTGATTTCTTCTTCTTATGTTTACACTGGGTGTAAATCTCAAACTGTTTCTTAAGAACCAAAAGCCTTCAAGAAGCTGAAAGGATTTGCTGCTTTAAATTTCCACAGACATCAGTGAAAGTCTCTTGCACCTTCCAGAGTATAGCCCTTAGCAGGTCTTCATGTTCCTTTCTGCTAATCCCTCTAACAAAGGCATTGAATCCTAAAATATGCATGCAAAAATCCATTGCAAAACAGGTTTTGAACAACTCTTTCACACAAAATGTTAACAGATGTGAGTGATTGAATAACAATTTTCACCCAGCAGAAGAAGTATCAGAGCTGCAACTGAACTTGTGACCTCTGAAAAAGTCTCCACAGTTTAGCTATCACCAAATGATTAGCCAAACATTTCCCCCTTTCCTTCCATAACATCTGATGGAATAATTGTGGTAGCAGCAGCTGTGACAATTACAGAAAATGAAGGCCACACCACATCACTGCTAATTCCATGCAGTGCCTGTGCTCTCAGCCAAAGGTTTCCCTTCATTTTGGAAGCTAAGAATCACCCAATAGCTAATGAATAATTACAGCGTTACTAGTATCCCCTAAATGGTGAAATAATTTAAACTGAAATCCCTGTTATCATTGTTTCATTTAAGGCTTTTGACCAAATGTCATCTGAAAGGGCTAGGCAAAATGCCATGTTACTAAAGGTAGTGTTTGAATGTAGTAGTATGTCATTGTGTATACAGAGAAGTTCATTCAGATTGTCAATTAAATATGTTTTGAATAATGCTCTCAGAGCACTTAGAGTCAAGCTGTTTTTTTGTGGGTTGTTTTTTTTTTTCCCTTTGCCATTCTACCAAATGAATTTTATATTTTGGAAATGAGTCAGATTTCTATTTATCTGGAAATAATGTGGCAGAGGCCAATATACTTGAATTAATGCACGAGATTTCCACTTACTGACTCTGACCTCTAAAGCCCATTTCAGTTCCTTTTGGTGCACCTGCCCAATCAGATTTTTTTCAGTCACTGAAATGTTTTTTTGTCCAAACATCAGCCTGGCTGGGTTTGGGCTGGCCCTGCAGGTATCTCTGTGGGCTTCTGGAAAGGCTCAGGCCACTTGTTTTTTCACAGCAGCACAGGTTAATGCAAGCCATGTGCCTCTGGCTCATATAGCCTGTTGTAACAACTTTTCAACTGTGCTCTTTATCTCTGAGATTTCTGCCGAGAAATACACGCTCCTTGTCTTTAGTGGTGAATAGAACAAGTTTTAGGTCACAACAGAGGAAACAGAGAACATATACCAAACGCATGTATGAAAGCATCCCTCTGTGGTGTGAGCACAAAGGAAAAAACAAGAAGGCACTAAAAAATGTGAACAAAGGCAGAACAGTAAGGAACAACTTCAGTATTGTTGTCCTTGTTAAGAACTCGATCAGTGCCGCTACTTACCTGCAGCCAGACTCCCTTGCCTTCAAGTAGAGTCAATGTTGCAGTTTAAATTGCCACTCACCATGTTTTGTACTATATGTTGGCAATTTATATGTGAAGTTATATTTTTACTCTACACTTGGGTTAAGTAAATTAGAATATTAAAACAAATTTAATTCTAAAGTACTCTTCAGATAACAGCAAGCTTTACTAAGAGTAACACCCATTTACAAACACAACAATCTAAAAATAATCCTTATTAAGTTTACATGTACTTAAAACAGCTGTAGGCCCTCAGTCTGTAGGAGAGATTTGTCTCTGCAAAGAGGAAATCAATGCATTTGTCTCACATAATACCTTCCTAGTGGCCATGCCCACACTCCACTGAAACCAACAGCCTGAGGGCTACTGAGTGTGGTGGTCTCTGGACTGAGCCTCTAGCTACCGAAGTCTGATTAATCTGTTGGAAGAACATCTGAGCCCCCTGAAAGCTGCTTTGATAAAAACTTTTTCAAAATCAAACCATCATATATACCACTTTCTAGTTTACATTTGACTTCTGCACGTCTCATCACCATGACAACATAGTGATGTGACCCATCATAGATTCTTATAAAAATTCATAGCAAAGTATTTTATCAGCTTGTTAATTCTGACCTAAACCTTTCTGAACAAAGAGAACAGCAAGGCTTCTGTTTGCTAAACTGAAGTGCAAATGCGCAGGGTTTCCAAGGTTCACGGTAACCAGAAGTCTTAACAACACTTACAGGAAAAAAATGATTATCAGTTTGAACTACTTTCGTGTTCAGAGAGAGAAGTGATGAGATC
Organism: Falco peregrinus; assembly: GCF_023634155.1. NCBI lineage: Eukaryota > Metazoa > Chordata > Aves > Falconiformes > Falconidae > Falco > Falco peregrinus. The sequence continues at coordinate 36,524,232 of NC_073727.1, forward strand.
GTTTTACTATTTCTTTTTTTATTCTTTCATTCTAAAATCATTGGGTTTAGTACTTAAGCTTTCTTCTATCAAAAATATAAAAAAGTACTACATGACAACATGTTGGAAAATGTCCATCAGTTTAAAAGACAAACATGCAATTAGATGATTAATGGATTTTAAATGTGATTCAATTAGAATTGCGCAAGTTTTAAAGACTCTGAGATAGATTATTATTTTCTACCCTAAAAGCCCTATGTGTATTGTGGTATAAGATTAATATTCTGTTTACTTATCTGCAGATTTATATAATAGAGGGCACATTCCAAACAAGGAGATCACCTTCACAGATAGATTTACCTACCTCCTTGTCCCCAAAATGTATATGCTCTTAAAATCCCTCATCACTGCAACTTTCAAAGTACTTCACATTCCTAGGTTTTGGTGCTCCCTCTAACAAGCTTCTCAGGTTCCTGCTTGCAGCCTTGAAGCCCCACAAAATCCTTTTCTCAGGCAGGTCACTTCCTTCCTTGCTTCTGCTCTGGATCCTGCTGGAGTTGGTACAGAGTGCCCATCACACTGTCACATCTGGTGAACAAAAGCAATGGCACAGCTGCGATCCTGTTCTATTTATAATACCTCAGCCACTGATTAGAAGTCTCACCTGAGACAGGAAGACCAGAGTTATTCTCTTTGTTGTTTGCCTGGTGTTAGACCTACATGTCCAATGGATAACACAGCTGCGTGATACTCTGGGGTAAAGCTCCTCAAGCCTTCTGGTTTGAACTGTACAATTTTGCACTAGGTAAGGAACAATAAGTATGACTCATCAGCTCTTCTAGATACCTCCCTTCTTATTTGCTTTATTTTATTGAACTAGGCCTTAGATATTTAATTATCCCTGTGAATTTAATAAGGAATTACATGTCCTAGAGAGAAACATGACTGAAAATTAGGTGTTGCAATGTCCTGTTGCTCAGGAATACTTGTAAAGTGCCCACCTGTGCTGACTTGGGTTCTTACACAGAGCTGCTCTTAAAAGTATGATACTGCTTCTTTCCTAAAGGCTCATGAAAGCCACATGAATCTGAATGTTGGATCAGACGTGAAAGCCTCAAGAATTTCAGGAGGGGTTTGGCCTAAAACATTCCTCCAACATCCTTGAATCATCAGCCCTTGCAATGATGAGTTACAGAAAACCTCAGCTAGAGGGCAAGGAAAAACCTCAAAATTTAGTCTGGTAATTCACAGATTTACAGAAAAAAATAGGTTGGAGGTCATCTAGTCCAATCTCCTGCACAAAGCCTAGCTATTTGTCATGTAATTGCAACACCAGCACCAGGAAAAAGATCCTAAGGCATACCTATCCTTCACAGTGAAGTCTGGAGGTCCCTCAGTTGCTGCTGTACTCACATGGACCAGCCATCCGATTTACCTGTGTTGGCCTAGTCCTAAAGCACTGAAATGATGCTTGGATTCTGTGTCATTCTAGCATCAGCAATAGCACTTTAGGGCCCCACCTGGGTAGTCTGCATGAATCCTACTTGCCATGTTACTCTACTACTTTTTATAACCAAGCCCACAGGCCCTAAAAAGAGCTCTGCCTGGACTCACCCGCAAATCACCTTGAAGTTGGTATTAAAGTATTAAAATGGAATACAATATTGAGTAAAAATGGATTTATGTTAAAGATTGGTGAGGAAATAGTTGGGCTATCCGACTGGCTCCAGCTGTTGTTTAGTAAAGAGAATGAAAAATAAATAGCCTCCAGCTATTTGTTGTTCTTCCTGTTTTTCTCTCATTTTTGTTTTGTGTTGTATCCTCAAAAAATATTGTAATACATCCTAGTGCTGAGATTTCAACACATGTGAATTTACATAGCATGGTAGCTAATAAGCAGGAATTTTGAGATTTTACCCAAAGCATTCCCATTTCTGGCTGCTAAAATGCACGTCCCAATACTGAGCAGAACAGGACAGCCCATAACAAGCTGTAGCCACAAAAAGGCCAAAATCCTAAATCACACCTTATATTCAGGCAAATCCCCATATCTAATATTTGTCTTGAGAGTGCAGCGTTTTCCTATTAGAAACACTTGACTGGGGATTTACATGGACCTGAGGCTTCTTAAATCTGTACCTGAAGTGCTGGATTCAAATCCCACCTTGGTTCACAGGAATCTTTCTGCAGAGGTTAACCCCAGGTGCACAGGAGTGGACCACCATCACAGGAGTGGACGCCAGGGAATATAGGATGAGAAGAACGGATACAGCTTTCCTGTGCCTGTCTTACTTGCTGCTATGCTTTCCTGTGGGTAGAGGGAGGTATATCAGAAACTACATTAAAAGTCATGATTCCCTTAAAATATTATTTCTAAAAGAGACAGGGTATCTGGTACAAACAGAGGAGAAAAGTGGGTAGAAATGAGTAATGTCACAGTCTGGCTACCCACAACCAGGATTGCTGCCTGATATTAAGCAGCAGTGCAGAGCCTGAATCTGTAGGTGCTGAATGCACTGTACCTCTCTTCAAAAGCCTATGAAAAGGGGAAGGCTCAACAGAGATGCTGTGGCTGTCTGCAGCTGCCTGGTCAGAGGATCTGAGAAGACAGAAGACATGAGAAATTCCTGTCAGGTATTAGTAAAACCATTTTTGTCATGAGGGTAGTCCTACAGTAGAATAGGTCCCAAGGATGTTGGGGAACCTCCATCCCTGGAGACCTGATTGGACACAGCTGTGAGAAAGGTGATCTGACTAGACCTGCTCTAGCAGATGGTCAGAGTAGATGGAACCTCAGGAGACCCCACCTAAATTATTCTGTGATTTTCTGAATTTGTGATTGAAGATGCAGAATCTGGCAGGGATGAGCCTTCAGTCTTTGTTCACTCATTGTTATGATCCCTCTCTGAGTATGTTGAACATGCAAGTAATTTTCAATGTCCACACGTATAAACAGACAACCTAGACAAGGTCATACTTTATTTCTTTTAAATATGGTAAGTGGAATTAACCAGGAAAAACCTGTATTTATGAACTTTTGTACAGTGCTCCTGCAGAGAACCTTAGGATGTCAATCCAGACTTTTTTTTTTTTTTTTTTGAGGGGGAAAAGAAAATAAATCCCTTTGCCAGACCCAGACCTGGAGCCTGATACATATCTCATTAATCACAATACGTTGGGTTTCTCCTTAATTTCAGTGGCTTTTTGTCTTAGGACTTTCTGGAGGTAATTTCAACACACGTACTCAAAATGGTGATGGGAGATCGTTACATTATGAAAAAATTCCTGGTTATACTCCAATATCCATTCCCATTTACATGCAGTGGTATAGGATTTCGCCTCTTTTGCATGTTACTTGTAGGTTGTTGTTAGGAGCCTACAGAAAATAAACTATACTCAACATGATAAAGCTGTCAGACTTTTGAGGTCTGCTTATTGTCCATATAGGCATGCTGCAAAAAACTGATATGGAAGTAGGCATCAATACAGAGAAGGCTTGTACTCATTTCTCCCACAGCCTGTACCATGAAGGACTCTCTGCCTCTGAAAGTGGCTGTGGTACTTGTGCTTCACTGAGGTCTCTCTTCATGGTTATGAGCCGCAGCCAAGATGATGCAGATGAAACACAAAGCTTCATGCTCTCATCTGTTCCCATTCTAAATTAATAAAACCTTAGTTATAGGAGCAGGGGAGCTGTAACTATTTTTGAACAAATTAAAATACTCCATCATGTGCTTTGTGCTTTTTTCTAAGCAATTGGCTTTTTTTGCCTCCTCATTAATGCTTTTCTCTGAGGATGCTAATGACTCATTCAGTAATGATGCTATTGCTTTTAGTTAATCAGTGTGTTAGCAGCCACTGCTGGTGTCAAAATGAAACCAACCTCCTTGTCTCCTGTCGAGTATAAATCATACAATGAATGTTAAGCAGTGAAAGCATTCACAACAGAAGGTGTGTTGTAAGGTAGCTTTTACCCAGATACCTTCCTGTTGCAACCATCGTACGAAATCCATCATGTACTATTAATGTATGTTCTCCATAAATAATAAATTCTGCTGCATTTTCTTCTCATCTGCAGAGGGGAACAGTTACACAATTAGAAAGGAGTCTAACCCTCTATGAAATGAAAATATAAAGTTCTCAGTTGAATAATGTATCTAAAGATTATATGGGGCAAGCAAGGAAATAAGCTACAGGAGAAACTTTGGAGGAATTACCCACTTACATATCAGTATTGCCAAACTTTAATGACTGGAACTAGGTATCCCAATCTTGATATTCTTGGGGTTTTACTACAATATAGGTATAAATTTTTGCAATAATCTTATCTTTTATAAAAAGGAGAAGAGTATTGGTTTCAGATTGCAAGAGGCCCAGATAATCCTCCTCTCAATTTTGAAGTTTTCTTACTTCAGGCTGTGGTGAGTACAACTGACAGGTACTGGCACCTTGTCTTACTGTCAAGGCAGACGGTGGATGTGAAACAAAACCACATATCAGTGTAGAGCTGACTAACTTTTACCATTTGGTTTGCTTGTTATTAGTTCTATAGGTAGATTGGCAAGAAATCATTGATAGCAGGGTGCAAAAGGAGTCTCACATTAAACACTGAAAGTACAGAGACACTCAGTGTCAAGGCAAAAACGAATATAAGTGGTAGCCATAGCACCGCTCTGGTGTTCCCCAAGCTCTGTGCTACATACACCCTTCAAGGGAAAGGAGTAGTTTGAGGAGAAGGAAGAGGGATGTGTGGGAGTTTCAGGGAAGGAACCATTGCATTTGCAACCACAGATCTGATATGTGCCTAGAAGGAAGGACTGCAAGTTGCTGTTGCTCTGGAAGGAGGGTATACACACAACAATTTGAGAAACACATTCAGCATCTCTTTGTAAAGCGTGCACAAGAATTTCAGAGAAGTGCATTTCCAGTCTACTCACAAAGCACACCAGGTATAAATGCTGACTGCTTTCCATTTCTTGTGTTTTCCAACTCATTTAAAATTGAACCTTAAAGTAAGAAAAGCAAATCTAGCCTGAAAAGTAAATCCTGCATTTTATAACAGGTTGGATTAATTTCAGACTCTGTATATGTTGCCCCCATCAATTTGCCATTCTGAGTACTGCTCATTACCAGTTACTTATTTCAGATTGTATTTTTGGTTTTACCCTCTGCTGCTATATTTTGGACACTGTGCTAGACTTCTCATACATGTCTTCTCCCATTGAAATCTCCTTATTTTGACCCCAAGCTGAGACAGCAAGACAGGTTGCCCATGACTAAGGTTATTGAGCTGGAGGATACAGAAACCTTTTAACACGTTTTTAATTTCAAACACTATCTCTTATCAGAGTCAGTAGAAAGACTCCTATGAACTTCATTAGTTATCAGATTGTGTCTTTACTGAGCACCTGTAGAGGAATGAAGCTGGGTTAATTATCATTGATAATATACAGCTGTGGGCTGGCTTTGGGGGCGGTGGGTTGGCCGATGTAGACAAGGTGCAGCTGTGGCTGGTTCTGTGAAGAGCTTGGGCAGCCAAGGAAGGGGGAGCAGCCAAGGAAGAGAGGAGGAAGGAGCAGAGAGAGGGAGAGGGGAGAGCGGAGAGCGGGCTCTGGATGAGGAGAGAGTAGGAGAAGGCAGTGGAGGGACTGGCATGAAGCGTATGTTGGTATGAGATGGTAAAAGACCTTGTTGCAGCTGGCTAGTTTGGAGAGTGCTGTGACAAGCACCTACCTTGAAAATGATGAAGACAGAAGCTCTCTATTTAGCTAACATAAGTATAAAAGAAATGTAGTGGAAATAGGTCAGGATCGACACTGCTGAATGTTTCTCCTGCAAGAAATGAAAAAGGTAGTTTAGCCTCTCAGTTTTGGAAGAATATCAGCACATAAATTAGAATTCCTCTGTCTTCATTATTTTTGGTTGGCCTGGAGTAGAAGGTGCAATGAAAGATTATAGGAAGATCCCCTTGAATTTCCTAAGACAATTAGCTGAAGTTACAATTTTTACTCAGTTTAACTCATAGTCCTTACACAGTATTTGATCAAACATGCAAAGCATCCCTTTGACAACACCCTTGTAGAACAGGGGTGTATGAAACAAGATCACAGCTTCAGAGAAAGAGTAAACACTGTAAGCTATCTCTTCTGAGTTTTGATCTAGTGCCTTAATGCAAGATGATCCACCTCCTCCAATCTGTAGCACAAAAGCTTTCACAGTGAAGCTACTGTCTTCCTATTAGACTTGATGCCATTTAGATGCACACCACTGGCAAAGCATGAAATAGTCTTACCACCCAGATATTGAAGGAGATCCTTAGCATTTTATGCATGTAAGGTTAATGCAATAAAAATTCCCGACTTACGTGATGCTTTCAACTGAAGGCACTAGAGAATTAAAGCCCTTTGGGGAAGAAGGCAAGCAAAAAGTGAGAACCTGATCTCACTGATCTCAAGGTACTGAGTAAACAAATATATATATATACGTATAGGGGGTTTACTGTAAGAAAGGGTAAATCACTTTTTATCACTCAATTCTGTCTGAACTTCCATAGAAAAATCTCTTTTCATAACTAGCCTTTGGTCTTATTGAATCTTTGAAAACTAAAAAAAACCCTAACACTGTGTATCTTGTTGACAGAGCAGCCTCTTAAACAAGCAGAGCCTTTTGAACGGCCTTTAAAAATACATATATATGCTCCCTGCAAAAAAGCAAGTCTTATACATTATTGGGTCCCTTTAGAACAGTTAAAAATATTTATTTAGAAAGAAGAGCTGTTATGAGGATCGTGTGGGGGACATTCCTCATCAATTCCTTTTTCTTTATTCAGATACAGTATTTATAGAGGCACTTGGGTCACTAAAGCTTTGCTTCCCTAGCATGTTACATGTTTTCACACTCACAGCTCCAATGTCATCTGCCTTTGCTGGACCTTATGAATAAACAGGTGGAATTCTGCCCCTCTGTACCTGTGTGCATGAAGTGATGGGGTTTTCCAGCACAAACAGGGATGACACCATCAGAACATTTGCTGTCAACTCCCAAGCAGCGAAAAAAGCCTCACAGCTTTTCCTCACCACCAGATTGTGGTGCAGTCAGTCAGTCAATCAATCTCTTTCTCTTATTTGAGGTGAAAGCTGTGAGTATTAGGACAATAACATAAAAGATTGATTCCTATCTTTGGCTTATGGTGATATGATTCCTGATGAATTCAAACTAGAAAATTTACAGCTAATTAACTTACTAGGTAGCTGCTTGTTGACATAATTTGCTCTGATTGTGATCTAAATTATTCAAGGATAAAAATAAAGCAGTTTCCTACTTACATTTTCTTAAAACTGATCTGGTAGCAGTGCTTTTTTGTCCTACTCCTCCTTACCAAAAGCCAAAGGCTTCTACTGAAAAAATGTTGCATCACAAAGAACGTTGCATGGCAAAATGATCTCCCCAGGCAGGTTTAAGAGGGGTTGACCTTGCTCAGATGAGGGAAATGCACAGAAATCATTGTTAAAGAATGAGTTTTGTGTAAACAAACTTGTTAAACTCTTCAGCTTGTTCTCAAACCACATAGATAGTAACCATTAATTAGTCCAAGGACACTTGCCATGTTTGTAATTGCCCATTAGCCAAAGGCAAGGGCTGTGGGAAACATGCTGGTAAGGTTCAAGACTCATGGGACATGTGGCAGAATCAAAGCAAAGGAAGGGATCACAGGGAGGTATTGGAATCCAGAGGCTCAGGAGGCCAAAACCAGGCTTTTTGGAAGGGTTTCAGAAAGGGCACAGAGTGAGAGTGGACCAGGTGTACAAATGCAGGGATTTAGGTCTACAGGTGAACAGTTAGGAGCTACCTGTCCTCCCCTACTCGTGGAAACAAACAGCTTTAATTAAGCCAGAACAAATATCCTCTCAGATGAAAACAACCTAAACAATTTGATGATTCGTTCAACTAAAACAAAACATGTTGTGCATAATTAAACTCCTAAAAAATTCATTTTCTACTTTTGCTTCCTTTCTATACCAAACCCTATTATTTTTAATGAAACATCAAACTATTCTAGTCCAACAGCATTAACATGAAGCACACTGATATTTTCAAACCAAGGATTTGTTTCCATGTTCCTTTTTTTACTGTGGAGGCATTTTACAGATCTGTATTGCGAGTGGAGAGAGTATGAGCAGAACCAATCCATTTATATATCAGTCTTCTGAGGTTCATCTGGGGTTGTTTCTGAAGGTGCTACTATGCTATAGCACTGAGTGCTATATAGATGTGTATATATGCCATCCAAACAGATTTGGAAAGGAACTAGACAAGATTCATTAATCATTAGTATATAGGACCCTATGAACACAGCTTTCAACCGCAAATTCATAACGTGTAGATGATGAATGCTGAGAGGATATAGCAAGGAAAAGAGCATGATTTGTTTTATTGTTTCTTAAAGTCTGGTTCTAAGTTTCTGTTTCTGTGATGAGCCAGCAGCAGTCCTGGACAAGACAACACAGGTAAATACCCTCACAAGTCGGACAAGACAACACAGGTAAATACCCTCACAAGTCCAGTACTAATATATTTAAAAATATATAAAAAATGTAAACATGTATTTATCTATTCATACTGTCCTTCTGCACAACACTGTGGAATATACAGATTTTAAGGATCTTGTATTTATATATTAAATTATTGACACTTATCAAATTATTAAATGTTGTTGTTATTATTATTATTATTATTATGATTACTACATTATTTACATACAACTATGAAATATTTAAATAGGATTTCAGTTCTACTAAGTTTATGATTTGTTTCCCCCTGTTAGAAGCCTACATTAAAACCTCAGACTTTGGTCCATCTGTTAGTGGGGAAAAAAGCCACCCTTCCAGAGATTGCTTTCGCTGTTTTGGCACCATCTTGTGGCATGCTATATTACCACAAGATCTTCAAAATCCAGAAATTTCTCTTGCCTTCCAAAATCTTTAATCTGCCTCCCACAGCTTTTCTGTTGACCAGGAACTGAAGTGTTTGCAGAAGTGGGAAATGCAGCTGTAGCGGAAAAGGCTCTTGACAAAGCCATATTGCATTTGTCAGAGCAAAAGGTAAAAGGTCTTAGTTCACATAGGGGATATCACAGGAAAGAGGTGCTAGGCTGAACTTGGATAATATAGGCTGAGTGCAGCACCATGGCTGTGCTGCTCTGCAGGATTAGGCAATGACCGACCCTAAGCATACAGTGACTGACCCTAAGTGTAGCAGATGACGGGGACATGAGCAGACACTGCCTCTGCATTTGCTGCCGCACACTTTTGCCTGTCCTGTACTACCATGGTGACACGGAGTTTCAGCCTGCCCCTCAGGGTTAGATCTGTGAGGAACAGCAGTGGGTGGGCAGCCAGCACCAAACCTGGCTCTTTTTAAGCCTCCCTGAGGTGGGCTGTCACACCAGATCCCCTGGTGCCATCTCACCGGGCTTGTCTTAGGTTGGGGAGACTGGTAGGCACTGCCTATCCCTCTGCGTGTGTCACTTATAGACGTGTTTCTGCCTGATAACAGCCCGTTGGGCCTGAGAAATTATTTAGGCTACGAAGACTAAACATTGTTCAGGTAGCTGCAGACTGACCCACAGCATCTCCAGTGCACTGCAAGGTCTGCTGTACTCACATTGCTGTCCTGACCCCCAGCCACCACAGGGAAGGTCTCTGCACAGCAAGAAAACACCAGAGTGCATCTTACCTTCCTGTCTCTTTCATTTTAAACCACACTTACAAAAAGCTATCTTCTGCTTTTTATTTTTCTTTTTTTTTAATTTCATTGTGATTTTATGTCCTAATCAAAGTACTTGTGAATCCCTCCCAGTGCTATTGCAGAATTTTAGGAGCTGGAAAAATTATGATAGTCTTTCCCTAGCTGACAAGTAATGAAGGAACATCACTGATCTTTATTGCTAAATAAAACCAAGAAAACCAACTGATTAGTATAAAATCTTGCATGTGGTACACTTTATCTTTAATGTAGAATTTGCATCTGTGTCACAATTTCAGTGCTGTTCAATACATGTGTCTGAATTTCTTCCTTTGTAATTGGGTTGTCTGAACAAACTCCAGGTTTGCATTTGTTACTTTCGTGTTTGGTTTTTTTTTTTTTTTTTAATTATTTAATTAATTCTCTCTAGAGTATGATTTACTCTAATACACAAAATTACAATTCTGCATATTACTGAATACCTTGCAACACTTCTGCTTTGCTAGAATCAATTCCTCGGCTACAGCACTACTTGGTGTAAAAGGTGAATGCTCAAGCCTGAATGAGTGATCTTTGGAACGTATAAAATGAAAACATGACTAAATAACCATATATAGTCTGCTGGGAGTTTATATGAGTGGTACAGCACTTGGAAAGAGCATGCATTCTGAAATGGAGCCTGTACCCAGTTGCATTCTTTTAAAATACTCGTTAGTGAGGCAAAATCCAGTTCACCTGGAAGCCAGGAATTTTTATTGAAGTAGCAGCATCATAATTATGATGAAGGTTGTAATACTAGTACAAGTAACTACATTTATATTCCCCCTTCTCAGGAAGTTACAAATCAGTCTTCTACAATTGCTATTCATTGATTTGGTTTCAAGGATTTTAGCCAAAAGTGTGAACAGCTGCGGACTATTTTACAGCATTCCCAGCAGCACAAGCAAAGGTCTTGAGAGGTGCTGTGTAGACATCTCAAGGAAAAGTAAATGTCATAATCTGCAGATTTCTGTATCTTTGAAGATCTGCGGCTTCAGAGCACCTAGTGCAGCGGTATTGTTGTGCCTAAAAGCCCTGCTGAGGGGAATTAAAGCTCTGTTTTATAAGTTACTGAGAACAGATACATTAAGCAAGATAGTTTCTGTCCCAGAGAACTTTAGGCCTCTTATGTGATGAAGCACAATAGAAAAACAAACACACTAAACATGCAGGGAATTTGGCCAATGTAAAATGATCACATTTAGTATGAGCATCAGCTGAAGCTGAAAGATAGTTTAATATCTCACTTGAAAACCGAGGGGAATAGCAAAGCTGAGTGTAATTTTTTCTGTGTGACTACTGGGACTTCTAAAGCATCAGTATGTTATCTGTCTTCCTTCATACACTCCTGAACCTCCACGCAAAGTTTGCGTGACACCACTCAAACCTTTTTCCCCTTCACTGCCTGCTGATAAAAGCAGCTGCTGGTTTGAAAGCAGTAACTTCGGCAAGACTCTGCTGCACTCAGCAAATGAGCTCTTCTTCTGAATATTCAGAAGAAAAATGGAAATGTCTTTGTTATGAAAGGGAGAGGAGGAAAGGAGGAAAAGGAGTGCTAACATGACAGAAGAGAAAATTTCTCTGCATCAGTTTCTGGTAACAAATTCCCATCAATACCTGTTTCTGAACAACTGGTAACAGTGAGATGAGAAGGCAATTTGCAAACACTGGGAAAATCAAGTCCTACCTCTTCATGCAATCAGAAGAGAAGTTTATCAGGTCACTGTGGTCTTGCATATTTGCATGTGGGAAAAACACAGGCTCTAGCGGCCTGAAGGATTTGATGTTTGCTGTTACTGACACAACTGTCGCTTCTGATTCTCGGTTACGGCTGCATAAACTCAATCTGTTAATCTGAAGTGTTGATGAGATTAGCTGTAGTATATTAAGTTAAGCACACTGCTGCAAGCTTAGAATCTGTATGTATAAACCTATGGTAATTGGATTTACACACACTTCTAAGTGAAAGCCTGGGTTCCCCACATCTCAGCAGGGTGCTGCTTTCAGCACCCTTGGGACCTAGCAGGGCTGGAGGAACATCTCAGCTTTCAATTTATTCCACAAAAACCTTCTTGTAACCACAAAAGTAAAGGCTGTATTCCTGCTGTCACCTATTTGTCTGGATTGTTGTGTCCTCAGAGCATCAGGCTCCTGAAAGAAGAGCTCAGGGCACCACTGTTGCAGGGGATGCTGGGCATGGGCACCCTGTCCTAGCCTCCTCGTCACACCCTTTCCAGACCTGCATGAGGCCTGTTGGACTGGCAAGGGTCATGATGGTGACACGGAGTGGCATCCCAATATTCAGTGCATGGAGTGCAAGCAGTACTGCAGCAGCTGTCTGTGGCTGCCTGGGGACCAGGATGGAGCCATCAGTGTTCAGCCCAGGGACTGACACACCTCATGGGGCAGTGGAGAGGGGGAAGGAGAAAGAGAAGGGAAAGGGAAGGGGAAAGGGAAGGGCAAGGGGAAAGGGAAGGGCAAGGGGAAAGGGATGGGGAAGAGCCCTCATCCCACCTTTCACTTGAAGGAGTAACTGCATAAGTTTGCCTTCTCTTTCTCTAGGGCTCAGCTGGCAAATACTTGCTCAGAAAAAATGCTGTCTTAAGAAACAGTGACAGTGCAACCTAACAAGTTACCCCTGCTACGTCCTATGTTCAGGTGGAGTAATCCTCCCCTGCATAGCTTCTTCCGCAACATATGTTTACAATGAGAAATCAAGAAGGACTATTATTATCCATAAAAGTGTATTTTCATGTTGAAAGAAAACTACATGTCCATGTGCCTGGTTTGGTGGCAGCAGGAGCTGTCACACCACGTCCCTATGCTTGATACCAGGCAGGGATTACAGCGACATGTTAAGTCACAGCATACCTGTGCTTATAGTCATACCTGATCACTTGTCTGTCCTAGTCACTGGACTCCCGGTAATATCACATGAGTACAGTTTACAAGACAAACAGCTTGATATACAGCTGAGTAAATGACAAGAGTCCATTTTTTCCTCATTTACAGCTGTGATGTTGCTTCACTACTTTGTAAACAAGGAGGTGGCAGAAGTTTAAAAACACCTTGGCACAAGACGTGGAAGGACAAGCGCAGAAAACTCGCTGCAAGGTGGAAGAGCTTAATGAGGGGCACCACGTATCAGCCACTGTATAAGCTATGGAGTTGCACCACTCTAACGCACACACCTGGCTGAACAATACAAGCTCTGCTATAAACAAGTTCTTAGTTCTCTTGTGGACTAATATCTCCTGACAGTTTCAAATTGAGGAGCTTGACTAATTTACTACAGGGATGAATTTAATTGTTCGGCTGTAGGGAGATTGTCAATAGTCTTCCCATGCCTTTGTTAATGTTTTGGGGTTTTTTTGTCCTCCCTGTGTCACCTGGCTACAGGATGAACTCCAGAGTAAAAGAGCCATCATGCTGCTCTTCTTGCTGAGGGAGGCTCCTTGTCATGTCATAGCCCACGTCCAGGGAAGGTGGCACATGTCATGGGGTGATAACATCAGAAACATGACCCACTCTGAGAAACAAGGGGTGTGTGGAATAGCTCTTAAAAACCTATATATATCTGAAGGATGAATATGATCCTGTCCCTTGAATGCTTATGTTTCTATCTGAAACTTCCTTTTCTATCCTCTTTTCTCTGGGGAAAACAAAACCCACCTCCACCTTAACAATCATTCTATATTCTGACCCGGGATTCCTGAATTGTGGCAGATTTGGTATGAGGCACATGAAGTATTATTTCAGATCTTACAGCTGCTGACCAAACAACTGAGACTTTTCTGTAACACACAGAAACCAGGGCACTGATGACAGTGACAAAAGTGACGGCACAGCAACACAAGTTTGGGAACCACTGCAGAAGACAACATGGACAGTGTCAGGCTCAAGGGAAAGGATGCTTTTAGTAGTTTAGTTCATGATTTTTCCTATTATTTCCCTATGGCCGTCACATGGTTTTACTTGTTGCTGTGTATAAGTGCATACTTCACAGCCTCCGTACCCCAGCCAGGAGGTAGGAAAGCCTTATTTGCCACATTTTACTGATGGACAATAAAACCACAGTGAATCTCAGAGCTTTGTCTAAGGTCACTTGGGAAGACTGTGTCAGAGAAGAAGAATGAATCTAGGTTCTTGCAGTCCCTTCTTGTACCTCAGCCATGAGCCCATCATTCTTTGGTAGTTTTGTCAGCATTTTATATTATAATTTCTTAAATACTCCTACTCTGTGATGTTTCATCCTAATGCTTTCTTAATGCTGTCCTACTTTTCTGTCTTTTAGCTTGTCTAATTTCAGAGAGAAAGACAATTTATGGCAAGGAAACCTATAAATCACTTTATATAACTCGTAACAGTACTGAAAAATCTGTTTAGGATTTATGTCACTGCAAATGAAATATGCCATTTCAAGCTGCCTTTTATGATTTATTAAGTAAGTTCAAAATGTTCTTTAAAACAAGCTTTGTCAGCTTGTCATCTACTGGAGCGTAAGAAATAATTTGCTGACAGATCACAGAAGTTGGATTTTTATGGTGTCCCATCCATTTCAAAGGGTTTTCTTTTCTCTGCCAGGGCTGACATAGGATACCACTTCAAGAAGCATCACATGCTCCTAAAGACCATCTCTGTTTTTAATTCATGCAACTATCCATCCTGTACTTTCCTGAAGATAGCTGAAAACCATATGTTCCAAACACTTAATCTGAAAAAAATAGGTATATACACAAACATAAGTTAAATGTTAAGGGGTGATGTGATGCACATTTGAAAAGTTTAAAAAGTTACATTTGTGTCACGCAACCTGCTTTGGGCATTTGCTTACCTGCAGCTGGCTATTGAAAAACATGGTGGCAGGGGTGCATGAGCCAATGCCAGAAGGCAGCCAAATCCTAAATCCATATTTTACTGAAGTGTGGAGGAGCCCATGCAGGAGGCTGGCAAGAGCTGCTGCAGCCCACCAACACTCCTTGAGGGCCAGTGATGCCCTCACTCAACACCCTCAGCATCCCCTACCCCTAAGCTGCTCACACCAGGCAGAGGAGGCAGAGGCCAAGGGCGCATTGCCATGTTGCCATGAACACCATGGCTTGTCCCTCGGGTGGGCTAGGGCCAGGCGATTCACCAAGACTCTGGCACCCCTGGGATGCCACCGTGTTGCTGCAGGAGGACCAGCAGGCAGGGTGGTGGCTGGAGAGATAGGGCAGAGAAAGCAGGGGAGGGGAGGGGAAGGGCAGTGTGTGGGGCACACAAAAAGTGGGAAACCACTGAGGCAGCTGGTGGCTTCTTCTGGGAAGCAGCTATGGGGCATCACCATGAGCAGAGTGGAGCTGAGCCATGGGCTGCTGTGTTTGGGTCTGGCATGTACCTGCTGTGAGGCCTGTGCCCTCTCCACACATCTCTGCCACATGATCAGCCAGGCCCCGCGGTCAAGACAGTTCCTCAGCGGGAACCCCTGTACAGTATCGGTCCAGTAGCCAAAGGATGTTCCCCAGTTCCTCAGCATGACTGCTCTGTAATAACTGAAGCTTCCTTCATGCAGTAGAAGCCAGGAAACCCTTTGTAGAACCACAGAATAATTTAGGTTGGAAAAGACCGTTGAGATCATCTAGGTCAACCATCAACCCAGGACTGCACAGTCCACCACTAAACCATGTCCCTAAGCACCACATCTACGCGTCTTTTAAACACCTCCAGGAACGGTGATTCCACCGCCTCCCTGGGCAGCCTGTTCCAATGCTTGACCACCCTTTCCGTGAAGAAATGTTCCTAATATCCAATCTAAACCTCCTGGTGCAACTAGAGGCCGTTTCCTCTTGTCCTGGCGCTAGTTATCTGGGAGATGAGACCCACCCCCACCTGCCTACAACCTCCTTACAGGCAGCTGTAGAGAGCAATAAGGTCCCCCCCGAGCCTCCTCCTCTCCAGGCTGAAGAACCCCAGCGCCCTCAGCCGCTCCTCAGAAGACTTGTGCTCCAGACCCTTCGGCAGCTTCGTTGTTCTTCTGCGGACACACTCGGGCACCTCTGCGTCCCTCTTGCAGTGAGGACCCCAAAACTGAACGCAGGATTTGAGGTGCGGCCTCACCAGTGCTGAATACAGGGGGACAATCGCTTCCCTTGTCCTGCTGGCCACACTATTTCAGATACAAGCCAGGATGCTGTTGGCATCTGTCCTCAAACTTCTGTAATGCAAAATGAATTCTGAAGACAGGAAAAAAACCAAAATGAAAGCATGACTCAGAATTCAGAAGGCACAGAGAAAAAAACAAGAACAGAGCTTCAGAAAAAGTACATCCTCATCTACTCAGTACTTTGCTTATTTGCTTTTTGATCTTCTGCCCCCTAATTTGTCCCTGTCAAGACAAGGCAGTTTTCATCTTTCTTCTCTCAGCGGTGTGTTTCTCCAGTCATTGACTTGCCATTAAAACTCTGGTTTACCTGAAAGAAACAAGGCGGCATTCTCAGCAGGAGAGACTTGCACGAGCCTCTCAACTGCTGACCATTCACCTCTACCAATGCTCACAGTCATCTAACACACCTGCGCTTCCCATCCTTCTGCGAGGGAAAGATTCTGCAAGAGTCTAGGAAGGAGCAGGCAGGGTAGGGAAGACAGAAACCTCCCCTTGCTAGCCACCCCCTTGAACGCCTGTGAGGCTGTCTTGTGGAGGAAAGAAACACCCAAAGCACCACGAGGGAAGCATAGAGCAGAGGCGCCATTTGCCCTCAGAAACTACTGTACACGGGCTAGCTACACTCAGCCGAGAGAGATGTTTCATCAGTCCCTGGGGGTCTTTGGCAACAGTGCTGCAGGACAAACTTCGACCCAGAGGCAGGAGGATTCCCCAGAAGTCAGTCCAGGCTGTGGGCTGAGGCGAGCGCCCAGGCAGCAGGGACATTTCCTCACCAAGCACCACCGAGTCTGCCACGAAAACTGCGAGGACAAAAACCAGACAGTGTCTCAGGCACAACCCAAGTGGGAAAAAAGGAATGCAAAACCCAGTCTTGGAGAATTCAGGACCAAATAGAAACCTGAACCGCCAAGAAGCCCGTCTACAATACTAGCTGGTTGACACTGCTGAGAGAGAGTAGAGGCTTCGCAGGCTGCCTCCTTCAGTGCCTGCTTTGCGAGTGTCCTCAGCCATCCTCTTCTACCAGCCACCTTCCAAGCCAAACTCTGGTGCTCAGGGTTTCCTTCTCACCAGGTTTTCTGAGGTTTTGCTCGGCCTTCTGACACCAGGCCATTACAGAGCTCTGTTAGCTAGATGCCAACAGAGGTGAATGGTGCCAGGGAACAAGGAGCTTGGTTCACAGCGGGGTGTTGCACGACCACAGCTCTTTGGCCAGCTCCATGCATGCTCCGTTGCTCGGGAGTGCCTCAGAGCTTACATCGCAATCCCCCTGCAGAGCACTACCAGTTCTGGCCATGTCCAGACCTCATGTCTTCCCGGTCACAGCAGCCAAGGATAGAAGGACAAAGTGCGGCCACTGAGTTCTCTTTTGGACCCTCTATACTTCCTTCCCTTCCTCATGACCTCTTTAGTTGGCAGAAGCACCCGTCAGGTCTCCCAGGTTCCTCTGCCTTCCTCAGAGAGGACAGTTGCTCCCTGCTTTAATGAATCAAATGTCATGCCTGTGGTGGTTTGACCCTGGCTGAAAGCCAGGCGCCCACCAAAACCACTCTGTCACTCCCCTCCTGTTACCGAAATCACGGAATGAAGAACTTATCAACACCAATGTGATGTAGATAAGCAGACACTTCTTTATTAACGGCCGGGTGCGTGAGCGAGTCCTCTCACGATCAACGCACGCCAGGTCTCAAAATCAGACACCATATATAGAACTTATTCATACATATTCATTAAGTATTCATGCATAGCCATGATATTTCCCATAAATCATTAACATATTCTCCTCCTATATCCGATTCTGTGCAGTAGAGCTTAGAAAGGTCCAGAAATGGGTCTGGGGTACGATTTGGGTAGGTGGTATATGAGTCGGTGGTCGCGATCTCCCCCTGCCGGAATTACCTTTTACTAAAGTTCACGGTTTCTTGGCAGGTAACTACAAGCTGTTCCAGTCGACTCTCCCCAGTTTCCATTAATCTCATATTCTGACATTTCAATACACGTCTACATACAGAAGACTGGTCAAATACAAAGAAACCTTTCAAACCCTAAAGTTATTACCTAAGTTTTGACAATGGTTCCAGCCCCTTCTTCTAGCCTTGGTACAGGATGTACAGAAGATCTCATAGCAGCTTTTACTGTGCAACTATAAGTTTCATTAAAAATATTTCTTATCCTTCTATTTTTCTATTCTATAAAATAATTTTATAAAATCAATTAATCAATCAAATAAAGTCAATCAATCTTAACTTATTAACAAATCGATAACACTCCTCAACTGCACAGAGGAGAGAAAATGTAACGAAAGGCTCATGGGTTGAGATAAGGACAGGGAGATCACACAGCAGTTACCGTCACGGGCAAAACAGACTTGACTTGAGGAAATTAGTTTAATGGATTACCGTTCAAATCAGAAAAACACTTCCCTCCCACCCCTCCCTTCTTCCTGGGCTTCACTTAATTCCTAATTTCTCTGTCTCTTTCCCCAAGCAGCACAGGTGGGTGGGGAAGGGGGTTGTGGTCGGTTGGTTCATCACACGTCATCGTTTCTGCTGCTCCTTCGTCTTTGCACTCTTCCCCTGCTCCAGTGTGGGGTCCTTCCCATGGGATATATCTCTCCATGAACTTCTCCAGCATGAGTCCTTCCCATGGGCTGCACTTCTTCACACACTGCTCCAGCGTGGGTCCCTTCTATGGGGCGCAGTCCTTCAGGAAGAGACTGCTCTGGCATGGGGTCCTCCATGGGCTGCAGGTGGCTATCTGCTCCACCATTAACCTCCATGTGCTGAGGGCGACAGCATGCCTCACCATGGCCTTCACCACAGACTGCAAGGGGAATCTCTGCTCCGGTGCCTGGAGCACCTCCTCCCTTTCTGTTTTCACATACCTCGGTGTCTGCAAAGCTGTTGCTCTCACAGATTCTCACTCCTCTCTTCTGCTGGCACAGATATTTTTTTTTCCCTTCTTAATATTTTATCCCAGATGTGCTACCACAATCATTAACGGAATTGGCCTTTGCTGGCAGCAGGTCTGTTTCAGAGCCGGCTGGCTTTGGCCCTGCTGGACGTGGGGGAACACTCTGGTATCTTCTCACAGAAGCTACTCCTGTACCAATTTCATCTACTGAAACCTTGCCAGGCAAACCAAATACATGCAGTGATGGCAAAGTTTCCCTGGTCTTCACTATGATTTGACAGAGGACAGAAAGGTACATGTCTGAGTAACCATTCTGTTTTAAGATTTTCTTACACGAGCCAAAATGTTGGGAAGGTGCATAGAGCAGGGTCTCTTCTAAGGGCTATACCAATATTTTGGGATAAAACAGTAGCAGTTCCTCCTGTGCATGACAGCTTGAATACACTTCATACAATCTCTAATGTAAATAATGTCCAGATGAGAATATGTGTATAAAAATCTGTTTCACAGCTTGCAGTACTACAGATTCTGCTTGCACACTGGCTGGGAATATTATCAAGCCAACATCTTCTTGAGTGTTGTTTTCATGCACCAAGAGAAAAAGAGAATATAATTATAGCACCCTGCTATTTTTATTTTGGCTAGAGTACTCATTTTGAAAAGAAGAAATTGATGGCCCAAACTGCCTCTGAAAGAGGTGAGAGCACCATCAGCAAGCACAATAAAACTCTTTGCAGGCTGGGAGGCTGGGCTGTTGCCACAGCTGATGTGAAAGCCCATCTCTCAGAAAGCTATGGAAAATAAAATTACATGGTGACATTCCTTTGCAGGTGGCAAATATCCTTATCACACTTACGTGTTAGGGTGACTGAGGAAAAAAAAAAACCCCACCTAAATTTCTATCCAAGCTATGGGGCAAATATGGTTCATTGCATTTTCCAGCATTCTCAAGGGTTTTTTTAGATTTCCTCTAAAAATAACAATGAGATATTATAGTGAATGTGCTTATTATTTTCTTGATTATTGTAATTTCTTTTGTTCTCTTTTAAAGACAAAAAGTCCCATGTCTTCATTGAATGGTTACTTCTATTTGCAATAAGCATGCTCAGCTCTTGGCTGCCTCACATGCTTTCAGGGATGAGTAGCTCACAATAGGGGGAGGCTGAATCTGGTAGAAGTCATGGCCAGTGGCCACTGAGGTTATGCAGATGAGAGCTGTGATGACATCAGTGGAAGTGGGAGCATGGAAAAGTGACAGAAATGGGATAATGCCAGCATGGAGACTGTGGAAGATAAAGAAACTACATTGCACCAGTTCACAACAGGGCAACTCGTCATGGGCTGGTCTGAAATCTCTGAGTTTCCTCTCTGGGTGAGAGAGGAGAAACTTCAGAGGTGCAGCAGCCAAACGCAGTGGAGCTCAGGAAGGCAGGCATGGAAAGGTGCTCTCTGTGTTCCCCCTCTGCATCGCCCTCCCCCCATGGGCTTGTTCAGTTGTGCTCTGCACCTGGGGTGGAGCTTCCCGTAAACACTGAGGCACAGGAATTTTTCTCTGAAATATGGCAATGCAGTGTGGGGAAAAATGAAAATCCTCTGGTCTTGATTTGTCTGTGTCATGGTTTAACCCTGGCCAGCAACCAAGCACCACGCATCCACTCGCTCACTCCCCCTCACCCAGAGGGATGGGGAGGAGGATCAGAAAGAAATGTAAAACTCAAGGGTTGAGATAAGAACAATTTAATAGGTAAAGCAAAAGCCACGCACACAAGCAAAGCAAAACAAGGAATTCATTCACTACTCCCATGGGCAGGCAGGTGTTCAGCCATCCTCAGGGAAGCAGGGCTCCATCATGTGTAACGGTTACTCGGGAAGACAAGCACCATAATGCCAAATGTCCCCCCCTTCCTTCTTCTTCCCACAGTTTATACAGTCAGCATGATGTCATATGGTATGGAACATCCCTTTGACTTAGCTTGGGTCACCTGTCCTGGCCATGTCCCCTCCCAATTTCCCGTGCCCCTCCAGCTTTCTTGCTGGTAGGGCCCAAGAAACTGAAAAGTCCTTAATTTAGTATAAATATCACCCAGCAACAACTAAAAACATAAGCACATTATCACCATTTTTCTCATGTCATAGCCAAAACACAGCACTGTACTAACTACTAAGAAGAAAATTAACTATATCCCAGCTAAAACCAGGACAGTCTGTCTTTTCCTTCAGAAAATGCTAAGTGAAAAAAAAAAAGATGATAGAAAAATCCCCAAGGAAATCTCGAAAAGAATTTGAAGTAGTTGAAGAGTGCAGACGTGACAGAGTTTTTATCAGTCAAGGGTTATCCATCCTTTTAAAGCAAATGCCTTTGTCTACAGTAAAATGAAGCGGGGGGGGGGGGGGGGGGGGGGGCGGGGTAGGCGGGAAAGAATTGACCTAAATTATAAATAGCAACATGAGATAGGATGCATTCTGTAAGTTTTGTCCTTCAATGATACTCAGCTGCCCCCAGCATTGTACATAATGGAAACACGTATTTCTTAAATACTGCTGAAGTATCATTTTGGTCATATGAAAGACTGTGAATTAACAGTCTAAGAAAACAGTAAAACAATTACTGCCTTGCAAGAGGCTCAAGGACAAGAAAGCAGTAACTGCTGCTGCTGCGTTTCTGCATTTGTTTTTTCCTGTGGGTGGAAAGAAAAATAAATTCCTCCTTACAGTAACTTCATCCTGTTTCAGGTGTCATAATGAGCATCAAGTTGAAGCTGTGAGCTGGAATAATTTGAGCTCCTCTTTCAAAGGGAGAGGTAACCATCATCTCTGGATTTTGTCAGATCAATCTAGAAACACTTTTGTTCAGACTGTGCAAGGTTATAAATGATGGAAGTTGCCACTGACTGTGACCTTTCTTTACAGCTGTTCATTCTTTTCATGCGAAAAAAGGAGCTTCATGGAAAATATGAAAAACTCTTAGCCACATTTTTTCTAATTGGGAGGAAAAGGACTTTCTATAAATGTTGCTTTAAGGATTGACATTTGTTGCCTTGGTTTTGAACTTAACACAGAAGGTGTTTTTGGAAGTTAATTTTGTCCAGTGTTTGGAGCGATTGTGCCCCGCAGTAGTGTCTTAGCTCACCCCCCTCCTTTGGCCTATTTCTCCAAACTGCAAATTTTGCAAAGCTCAAAACCAGCTGTTAAAATGTGTAAAACTGAGTCTAAATATTAAAATCTGACTTTTTATTATGAAAAAAGGGGGGAGTTAAGTGAAATTACTACAGTGGTTGTTCTCTTGCATCTGTAGCATGGGAGCTTTACTCATCCTAATGCTATCTTGAAATGTGGAGACTGGCACACAGCTGACAACATAATGAAATAAAATTATTTGAGGTTCCTTCTTTAACTAGATACAGCACATACAGTGCTTCTGTCATGTTAAATTTGAGGCCCTCAGGACTCCAGACCATAATGTCAATGTCTAGGTGCTGTTCAGACTTCCTCATTTGTTCTTTTAATTATAGAGCTGGAAGGCTCAGAAAGCCTTTATTGTGCATGTTGATTCGCTCACTGTCAGAATTCAGATTGACCTGCAACATGTGAGACCTCAGCACCCTCCTGCCTGCACCAAGAGCGAGGGGCCTCTGGGACAAGCAGGGGACAAGCCAACAGCCAGGAAGTAGCAGGAGAGGTGAAATCCTCCATCCTGTCCTCAAGAGGGCCAGGACACTTCCAGGCGTCACAGGCCTTAATCTGAGACCACAGGTAGGAAACACTGTAAGGACCCTGTTTTCAGCTGCTCTAAGCATTTGCACTCAACATCTCTGAAAAAGGCATATCTGTAGAAAAAATGTCCTTGTCCAGCCAAGCTCTCATTAGGAAAGTAGGTACAAAGCCATCAAAGAGGAGATGACATGGCTGCTGTCTGACCTGCAGTTCCACAGCGTGGGTGCATCCAGACCTAGAGACTCATTACCAGCATGGGCTTGGTCCTTTGCAACTCAACCAGCAACACCAGTCTGTGCCAGGGCTTAGTTAGATGACAACTGCACCTTAAATCTTTCTTTTTAACATCACAGAGTTTTCCCCATCACTGATCTAGTTCTAAAGCTACTAAGTAGCCCAAATGCAGCCATTCAACACTTCATTTCGTGCTGATAGCCCTACACTAGCATGTTCAACACAAGCTGCATCAGCTGCCTGCAGCGTGGAGGCTGGGCGACGCTCACAATGCTGATCCTCCTCCAGGCCCTGGTGCCTGCCTAGACTCTCCCATGCGGGGTCCCAGTTGGGATCTGCTCCCATAGGGGAAAAGGTTTTTTAATCTTCATGAGGTATTTCTGCAATTAGGGAGCAGGGGACTCAGTGGGGACACGAACAAGTAGAAAGGGTGGAAAGGGAGAAGTGGAAGACAGTATTGCTGCTGAACTCTTTTGTGATGTATTTTGACGTGGCTTTTGCTCCCAAAGCAATGCTAATTCTGCAGTGGTAGAGGGGATACATTCTCTCTCTTTCCCCTTTTTATCCACAGTCAGAGCACTAAGGCAGATGACAATCTGCGTCTACTGCCATGCGTGGAGTCAATCTGCACTCCTTTAATCATTTCATCTAGCCTTTTAAAGAAAGCAAGTAAAAAAAAGAGGGGAATTTAGTCCTGTAAGGGTCCTTAAAGGTTGGTTCACTGGGGCTTGATAATACAAATAAAGCAACAGAAAAGATACTGACGTGATAAGCTATGGCCAGGTCTCCTTTCCGCTAAATTATGTCTTAGCAGAAATAGCGTCAAGGAAGGAAGGAGCCTACAGGGATTTTCTTAAGAGAATTCAACCTCTCAACCCTTCTGAGAACATCAACAGTTTCCGTTCCCATCTGTTTATCTCATTCTCACCCCTTAAGGTCCTCCTCCATTTGCCAAACACCACCATAAGTGGTACTATCATTCAAAGATAGTACACATGCATCCTGCTTTTGCAGCACTTACAGGAAAATTGATATGCTAATAAGAAAACCCAACAAATCATCATTATTTTTTTTTTCTCAGCTATACTATTTTTCTCTTTCTGCATACCTTCATTTATAGGTTGTAAGTTCTTCAGTGCAGGGACTGGCTCATTCAGGAGCGCATTTTGTGCTCTTTACTTAGATGGTATTTAATAAATAATGGCATGCCTATGTTATAGCTGCAGTGGGAATCAACTGAATTTCTCAACTCCATTGCAATCATACAGTTATTGCTATGCTGTCATTTCACGTTGAACATGCTAATTGTATTTTATACAACTTTTGGTAGAACTTTACTATTTTGAAATATACCTGCCACTGCTTTCAAGAGCAGCATTGGGAAAATGTGCTTAAAAAAAAGGCAGAGATGTCACAACAGTTACATTCTTCACATTAGTGTGGAATAGGCCTCTGCAAGTCTTGCATCTCAGTACAAGTATTATACAGAAGGACTATCAAACTGTTCTGTCAGCTCATTTGTCACTGTTTGTAGCCATCTATATGTAATGATGTGAATCATGGAACTCACTGACATTTGTATGTCCTCTCCTTGCTTGTTTTGCTGTATTTAACATGTCCTAGAGATCACTGGGTATTACATCCCATCTGCACTTGACTGGATGGTATTCATACAATCCAGCATCCAGCACCTAGTGTGGCCAGCCACCAGCACCTCGTGTGGCCAGCCAGTCTCCCTTGCCTTGATAAGCAGTAAATGGAAAGTGGCAGGCTCTTTCCCAGAGGCCAGTTGAGAGCAAGAACCAAACCACAGAGGCTTGCAACCAACATTACTCGCCTTCCTGACTGCCTCCAATAGAATACCAACCAACTAACCAATTCATTCTCATTTGTCTGTCTTGCCCCTTATGTCCAGTACTGGAGAGGATGAACGGATGCTGTAATGGCTAATCCAAGAGTGAGGTCACCTGCAGCCTTGTTTTATCACGTATTTTCCGGGGAATGCAATGCAAGCCCTAACCTATCCTGCCACAGATAGAACAAAGTACTCCCCAGTCCCCCTCCACATTACAGAGACATGCATGAAGGAGGTGGAGGGGGGACCACAAAAATATAAAGCACATGAATCTTGGTTCAAACGTATGATGAAGAAAGTGCCTCTGAGAGACAGTAACTGTGAGAATGGCTCTTTGTTGACGTGCAGGCTGATTTGCCTTGGCTCAGCCTGCAGTGAAAGAGGATCACCTTGCATTTGTGGGCTTACAGCACAGCAGCTGTGTTTAAGTCCACAGGCAGGGCTTACTGCAATTTAATATTTTTACAGATGCAAGCCTAACAAAAACCAGTAGCTTTACTACCGTGACAGGATTCTTTCGTTTTTAAATTTCTTTCTTGAAACCTAATGTCACCCAAGTGCAATTTGCTATCACATCAGTATTTCTGCTTTCACTTTCCAAACATAAATCTCATCCCCTTAAGCCTTCACCACAATAAACAATTCTGACACAAAGCTTTACGTTCCTGTACATAGCTCTTCTCGTGAGCAAAAGTCATTAAAGGAGTAGCACCTTAAATCTGGAACATCAAACTTCCAATTTATTTAAGAACAATGATACAAAATGATCAGAGACCTGCACAATGTGGATGAAATTATATACCTAGGAAGTATTAAATAAGGTTGAGTTTTTTCCCTGTGCCTGCATGGCCTCCCTCAGTCTCTCCTTCTTCATGCAGCTCAGCTTTAAAAATGTCCCATGCAGCA
Source organism: Falco peregrinus (assembly GCF_023634155.1). Lineage (NCBI taxonomy): Eukaryota > Metazoa > Chordata > Aves > Falconiformes > Falconidae > Falco > Falco peregrinus. Next base: position 36,549,755 of record NC_073727.1, read on the forward strand.
CTGATGGGGGGAGTAATTAGATGCGGAGACATTTCAGCCTTTTAATTATAATTAAAAGTTAAACTATAAGGCAGCCTGGGCCCACCCAGTGCTCTAACAGAGTTAGGGGAGAACTACAGATCCTCTGCCTTTGCTGATAGGAACCCACCACGCTCCTCTTAGCAGAACAGACAGGATTCCCTCACATTGCAGGAGAAAAACATTAGAAGTGCCCTCTTACCTTTAAAACAACTCACTCCTATTAAATCTGACATCAGATGCACACCAGTGAGTCACAAAGCAGTCTGTGTGGAACACTAATGAGATGAAGGACCAGACCTACACAGCACCACAGTTCACAAGCTCTTATACAGAACAGATATACAAGGGAGGGAAGGAAAAAGGTGCTGGGGGGGTGGAGCACAGACCAAAAAGAAAAAGACCTTTGCTTCAATTCAAATTATTAGAAGAAAAGATGAAAAGCACACTGCTGTCTCTCTGACCATGGCTCACAGCAGTATAAGTGAAGAAACAGGGGGTTTGAATGGGAACCATTCCATGTTAGGTTTCTGGATCCTAAACCAGAAAAAGAAGTTTGTGCCTTACTGCACATAGATTTGCTGAAGGAACAAAGGCACAGTGGAAGCCAAAAAACATTCACCAGCTTTTGGAGTTAGAGAAGGCACTGTAAATTAAGTATTGCATGATTATTTTACTTTGCTGTTCATTCATTGTTGTAAGATTATTTTCAGCAGTAGGCATGGTGGAGGTACACTTGTCTTGCAGAGTCACAGGAATAAGTGAATTCAGCAGTCAAAGCAGCCATTCACAATGATATCCTTGTTTGGTGCACCTTCAAAAAGGCTGCATGATTTTATGTATAGCCTGCCAAGCCGCAAGTACTCATTTGTGTCCTAAAATGTCTTAGTACTAAAAATCAAAGTAAAATACGCTGTTCTTATCTATTGCTTATTTTCTGAGGTGATCAAGTACAAAAATCTCTCATCAACTGTGTTACATGCATCAAGTGATTGGCTTTTTTTTTTTTTAAAAAAAGAAATCTATGACAATTTTGAAGGATTTAAAATCTTTGTATTTGTTTGGAAGATTTTGCAAATCCCTAGCTCTAGGGAGTCCTCCAGTAAACTTATTTATGAGGAAGAGAAATAACAAAGCATATTTTAAACATCAAGTCAACGTGTAGTATAGCTTCTAAGTTGTTAAATCTTGGATCAAAGTGTTGGTAGATCCAAGGAAGATCGGAGTGTTCAGGATCTTCCATTATACACAGAATCAGCTGAAGATCAGATTAATTTTTTTTAAGAAATCTCCCTCTGGTGTTGAAGAGGGAATTCAAATTTCTTTCTAATCATCTGTTGAATCAGCCAGCCGTATTATAGAATCATAGTAATTTAGGCTGGAAAAGACTTTTGAGATCGTCAAGTCCAACTGTTAACCCAGGACTGTTAACAGGACAATAGCAGTACAGGAAACTGAAGGGTTCATCATGAACAAAAGAAAACATCTGAGCATAGTTCTGTTAGAAACACAGACAACAACAGCAACCAGTATGTTTTGCTCCAAAGTTAGCTGTTGTCCAGAAATTTGGCTTGCTATGCTAATCTCTTGCTATGCCCAGGTAGAATATTCAATTATTTTTAGCTTAATAGGCTGTTCAAGTCTTAATAAATATTCTCTGTAAAAGTCAGATGAGGTGGAGGAAGCCTGTTATATTGTGTCTATTCCGGCTACCTGCAATTTGGAATACAAAAAACCCCAAACCACCAATGACCACAAAACAAAACAAAAGTCAAAACCAAAACCCCTCACTATTCACGGTGCTGCAAGTTCCAGCAGAGTGCCAAATGCAGTACTTTAAATTGTAAAAACCAGCCATATGACAGTCATAACCAATTACAAACACATCTGAAATTACACTGGAATTTTGTCTTACTGTGCTAGTACTTTAGAAAGTGAATTTGGTTAAGTGAATTTTAAAGGGCATATTATTTCACTCAAAGCATTGTTAAGAATTAATTTTTAGACCAGTACTGCTGAAGATGCAAGCATAGATTTTAGCAGAAGAAATACCTTGTTCCAAGGTAACCTCCTCCAAATCAGGGTTAAGCACCTCCAGAAACGAGGTGAGTTTTGCAGAGAACAAGCATGCATGCTCAGAGGAAGAGACAGACTTCCCTTTGCATTCTGTAATACATAAACCACGTAAATCACTAACTCTACCAGCTACGCAAGGGCTCCGTCCTGATTCACAGCACTGTTGGGGGGATATAGAGCCTTAGAGCTCTGAGTCAAAAGTTCAAATGTAGTCCAGTACTGATGGAACAAGTTTTTCAATGATTTACTATTGCCAGCCCACTCTGTGGCAAATCAACTCCACATAATGCAAGGCCAGTGTATTGCAATCAACTTCTTAACTGCATGAGTGGTAAAGACACAAAGCTGAATGAGACAGCTGTTTCTGTACAACACTGTTGCCTGCCATTGCACTAAAGAAGTTAATTTCCCAGACCTACTAAAGAAAAGAAAAAAACAAACCAACACTAAAACCACCCAAAGCTTTAAAGAAGTCCAGTAACTTTCATGATTTGCTTCTCAAGACAGGTATCTAACTTCCTCAATACTATCAATGAACTTCCAGCGACTAAAACCAGGTACTAGATTATTAAAAGGGATGCTCTGGGTCCCACATCAACACCAAAACTACTTAAATATGAAACAAAACAATTTAGAAAAATAGCTGTGGTGTTAGGATGAGCTCAGAACATAGAGGCAGACCGGCTACGAAACATGCTGTTTCTACAGGCTTTTCTATTTGTGTACTCCAAAAACTATTTAAGAAGTAGTCTTAACAGAGTTTCACTGCTGACAGAAGTCGGCAAAGCCATAACCAGACTTCTGCTTCTCAGGTCTGCCCCAGAAAGCCTATGGGAAGGCCTGTACAGAAAGGTCACTGGATCTTTGGGGACCAACTATGTTCATCAAGCCAATGTATTCGAGTCACATGACTCTGGAATGGAATACAAGACCTTTTAAAGCAAACATACAGCATATGACATGCAAACATGTTTTTCTGTCAGACTACACTCATTGAAAAGCACTCAGTTTTCCGTTACTCAGATCACATTTGGTGGAGTTTAGGATCCAAGTACAATACAAATGACAGCAGTTTCTAGCAATCCAGGTTTGCTGTCCTTCAAAAAGAAACAGAGAAAAAAATTTCCACCCATTGAATCAACAACTCCTTTTCATAACTTAAATTTTTTAGAGATGTAAATCAGACCTGACCCTTACTAATCTGGACTCTATTTGTAACAGGTTAAAATTGGCATTATTGTAAATCTGATGGAGAACTTGGGACATGGAAGTATACTTGCTATGGTCAATCCTTATTCTTAAGGTAATGGGCGTAGAAAACAAATAAGCTTAACAATACTAACGCAGTCTTTTAAAGTGGTTTTTTTTAATTTAAAAATTTTGTCAAACAAGGTAAGTATTTACAAAACATTGAGCCTTTCAATTCTGTTATCAAAACCTGCTGAACATAGAACACATAAAACTTAAAGTAGAATATTCTACAAATCTAAAATAAGATATCAATAAAATTCATGTGATTGACTTAAAAATGACCCCATTTCCCAAACAGGAAAGATAAAATACGAACCAGCAGAGCCTGAACTGGATATGCAAACTTCCAATAGATTCATTAGAGACAGTCTCTGAGTAGTAATCTAACAGACTAGTAATTGATGCTAGATCAAACCCATTGGTCATCTGTTGAACGTAAACTGTACATACAAAATTTACAAATATTTTCAAAAGCTCATTCTTAGTCTTTGGAAATATGTTATAATTAATTCAATACAGTTGATGCAATCTCTCTGTCTAGGAGCTTTTCTGTATAAGGGTGTAACTTGTCTGTCCAAAAGAGAAAAAGAATTCAAATTCTTCTGCAGGACAAAAAGATCAGAAATTTTTAATAAGGCTGAACCCAAATTTAAAAAGGCCATACATGGAGTGTCCTTTCATATCACAAACAGGAAGAATCCAGATGACTCAAATCAGGACAGGGAGCAGGACATTGTAAAATCTTCAGAAATCCACGTATTTTGCTTGCAGAGAACCTTTACTCAGTGCTTTCAGAGAAAGGCAATATATACCTCATCTAGTGTAAGAAGACTGGCGTAGGTATAGAGTTAGCTTCATTACACAACAGAAAATGAAGCAGAGATTTGTATGTGGTTCTCCTTCCTTTTATACAGCATATGAGATTTCAGATCAGATGCTGTTTCACCTTGATCAGCAACAGAAGGGAGCCTTCACATCAAGGCCAGCCGAACACTTCATTTCACTGTGTTACTGGCAAAGCAACATTAACAGGCACTTGGCTAGGCTGTTGTGCTGGTGACCCGTTACTGAGAGGTTGTTGTGGAACAGCAGCTGGTTCCATTTTGCTGATGTGTGTTATGAAGCGTAACCGAAGCTTCAAGGCTGGTCTTAAATTACAAATTATTTTCTCAACCTGATTAAAAAAATGCATAAAGAAATAAAGAAATGCACTTGGTAAAACAGAAGTATTTTGACTTACGTCACTACTGTACACAAACATCACATTAGCACAGTGAAAAAAAGAAAATACATAGCAAATACTAATATTTATGTCAATAATTTATTTACCATGTTAACCTTTGGACCTCTTCTGATAACTAACCTTAAAAAAACACCTCTCTGGTGTTACATTTATATACCAAAGCTTTGCAAAACAATTCACAAAACTGACACTTTGAAAAGCACATACTGTTATAAACTTAAATTGGGTGAATGATTTTTCACTGAGCATGGATGCATTCTTACTTTTGTCATATGTCAAGTTATATTAATGGATCAGATATGAGGTAAAGCTTAAATTATGTAGATTGAAATGAGGAAAAGTTATGAAACATACCATAGCTTTATTTCTAGCGATTGCTTTAATAATAGTACTTAAAGCATCCTCAAGCTACATTTTAAATTTCAGACTACAGAAATTAACCTTGAAATCTGAGATACCTACTAGTCTACTGAATCTGAAGTTTTTAAACGTGTAGAAGTGCACCAACTTCCTAATTTGCATATAATGACTAGTCAACCGTTAAGCATTTTGTTGGACTGCTACCTACGAGAATAGTTCATAAAAAGGTTAAACTGCTACGTGGGAGGAAAGATATTAAAGTATCAATATCTACTGTTTACTTACTTGGTCTTTCACACTGTCACCTGTAAACATATACTTCATATGATACAAGAAGTCACATATAGGATTCATGTAGTTCAGGTGTGAGCTGTACTGATCTGCATTCAGGAGCATCTCATAAAATGCCACTCCGATCTGTTTGCACAGACACAAAAAGCACCCCAAATGAAAACAGGTTTTAAAATTCTTTAGCGCAGAAATACAGTTAAACAGTGCAACAAATACTGCTTTTTAAGTATCTGTGATTCCTAACTATTTTCTTACAAGGACAAATAGGCAGGTCTAACTCATCGCATTATGCCCAATTAAATGACCCCATTTTCCCAAGTTAACTTCCGGTGAGTGCAATGATGGTATTTTGGTACATGCTACGTAATTAGTGCTTAAATGTCATTGACTGCAATATGGTTTAAGCAAGTGCCTACCAATTTCACAAAAGTGCATCTTAGTAAATAACTAGAAGAAAGTTTAGCACAAGATTTGAGTCTTTTAGAGAGCAGACATTACAGTTTACTGCATTCAGCTTGTATCTAGACTCCAGCAAGGTCTTCTACAAATGCATACAATGCCCTCTCTATGAAGAGCTTACCACTAGAGTATTCAAACATACTTAAGGAAGTGTTGTGTGCAAACATATGTATGCCTATGACCATTTAAAGATGGCACTGTGAAAACCTGAATTTTGTGGCTGGTCACTTAAGTCACAGGATAGCTGCTGTCTACTCTGAAGGTAGCAACTTCTTGTGATTTCCTCACACCAAAATCAATTCCTTGCAAAGAAAAAGGAGTGGTATGAGAATGTTAAGAAGCATGGAAAGCTGACAGCTTTTTAACTTTTTTTTGTATTTTGGTTCAATGCAGGCACAGAAAAAAATCATTTCTGACAGAGGAAGGAAGAAACCAGTCAAAGCAATAGTTACTAGCAATTTATAGTACTATAAAGGAATCTATAAAGCTCCAACAGTACTTTCTGTTGCTTACCAATACTTTTACTCAAGCACTGCTTTAAGAAAAAAACCTTTTTGCAGTTACTTTTATTGTAGCTTTAAGACCAAAAAACCCAGACAAAACCCATAGAAAAAAACCACCACAGAAAACAAGATTTCTAAACAATTAGATACATATTTTCTGTTTCCTACTTCCAAAGTATACTTACAAAGAACTAGAAAAGGCTGTAACTTGGACAAAACTGGAGGAAATATGTAAACAAGTAAACAGAAACACTGCCATAAGATTACTTAACTAGCTGATCAGTTTCATACAGTATCCTGCGTTCATGATATAACCAAAAACATGGGAACAAAGACTTCTCCCACTGTGTATGCATCCCTACACTTTTTTACTTCTTCAAAAAACAATGTATTCAAATCAAGTATTTTAGAAAGAACTGGAGGGTGGGGAGAGTTGCAGGACAGGAACTCATGGGGACCCTAGAAAATTAATAGCGAAGTCCCCTGTACAGACGTTGGTAACTGGGAATGAAAGAGTAATCAGTAGTGGCAATAGACCTGTATGTTATGTTGGTCAGAATCTGGAGGGAGACAAGTTGCATACTTGACAAGCATGCTTTATGTATATTTACCAACAGCATAGATATTTAAAGACAGAATCCCAAGTTAAGCTCTTTTTTCCAGAAGGGTCTCTGCTACATGCCGTTCTTCAGCTCATCTGCCTACTGGCCATCTCCATCTCGCTTCTTCTCTCCTAACCTTATCCACATTGATAGGTATGTAAGAAACAGCCTGTGGTCCTCCACCCTCACAATTCACCTCTTGCATACTTCCTTCCTCTGCAGAGAAGCTTTTAAAACAGAAAGTCTGATGCATGCAGTCTGACAGCCAAAGAAAGCATGCATTGCTTGCTATTTTTGAGGCTGTATTTCTTTTTTGGTAAAAAAAGAAATCTATTTTATCCTTGAACCAAGCTGACAAGATAGCAGTTAACTGGGTAGCTGGATACCAACGCAGCAATTCAGACCCTTGAAAATACTGTTTAATTTCTATAGAATTTAATTCTGAATGTTTATCAAAGACCTCTATCAGATTCTGCTTTGTAATATAATTGCAAAGCTAAAATAATATATACTGTATAAAGTATGCCAAGAGCTACACTTTACCTCTATCATGCATCGTGTCCTCTCCTGCTGAAACCGTTGTAGAAAAGGACCAACAAGGTGGTAAACGTAGAGTAACTGGAACTCTGTTTTCACTATGGGTATCAACACTTCTGTGAGGAACCTGCAGTATTTCAGGACACTTAATACTTCAAATGGACTTTTTCCCCTACCCCAAATTCTAGCCAAAACATCACATTCTCTTTCACAGATTTGGGCCTTCATTTTAGAAAATACCATGTAGCTCTGCAAATATCAGTTATTTCAAATATTATTTATTTCAGTGAAGCTCCAGAACATTTCCAGGCAATGATTCTGAGCTCAGTATAACACTACGCACAGTTAAAAAGCTGTCCTCTGACATTTTAACACTACCCTTAAATCAAGGTTCAGGATTAATTGAGGAATACAGCAAACCACCTTCATTTTTGTTCAGTTATTTTAAAACTTAGTAACTGAAGTCTGTAAGTTCTGTCATTAACACAGCCCTGGCAAAAGTCTAATCTTCTAATGTAGTGGTATTTTTTGCTTGCTTTAATGATTAAGTGGACCACTACCACATCCTTCAGTCAGCAAAGCATCTCAACTTGCAGTACAGGGTACTTGCTAGAATTAAGGATACGTTTACTGATTATAGTTGATGCTTTAGAAATATGCTACGGTCAACCGTTTAAGAAAATTTTAAATTAATAAAAGCATAAAAGCTAATAAAGATTAAAAAGGCTCATTAAAGTTAGTCACACTCTAGATAAAAGCCCCAAACTTTACAGGTAACAAGAATTATGTCAGTGGAAGGGCAAGCTGGAAAAGAACTTGTGAATCTATCTGGTGAGTTCTGGAGCTCCCCTGTACATATTTGCTGGTCTAATGCTACAGATACAGCTTTGTTATCTATAATATGCATGGAATTTAAAAGAAAAAGTAAATCATCAAATACCATTACACCTACTTAGGAATGAGAGAAAGCTGTCCAATGCTAGAATGATGCCAGACAGCATGTGCCAAAGCCAAGGTGTAGCTACAACTCATCTCAGAATAAGACTGGTGACATGCTGTGAAGTCAAACAGCTGGAATGGGTAACCAACCCACTCTGTCTCTGACGTCAAGCTGGGACTGTTGATAACGCTCACAATGCGATCATGAAGAACAATCCAGTATGGCTCCTGGAAAAAACAGAAAGTTGGAAATGCTTCTGAAAAGAACACCACCTAAGACAATGCTTCCTCAACTCTTTTTTTTACTATTTTTTTCCACTTTTTTTACTATCTTTTTTCAATACTACTATTTAATTTTTAAAATGTTTTAAACTACATGGTGGCTTATACCCCTGTCTGACAAACATAAAAATTAAGAAGCACAATACAGAAAGCATCCGTGGTAGTGGATGTAGCACACTCAAACGTGTGGCACTATCAAGACATGTTTCACTAATTTAGTTATTTAGGTAGCTAACATAAAGGTAGTTAACATAAAGGTCTCCAAAAGAAGCAGAGCAGAGGCAAAAAACCTTAATGAAAGGAGACTGATAATTTTCTGAGTGAAGGCACAAACAGATGTGATGGAAAAAGGTAGATAGAAAATCCAACATGGAAAAAGCAAACAACAAAAAGATACAAAAGCCAAAAGAACAGAGATGAAGATGCAAGGAAACAAGAATGATAGTCAGCAGTATTATGAAAATAATAAGGATTAAATCCTTATTGGTTTTTTTTTCCATGTTGGGTTTCTTCCAAGAAAAGGAATCATTTTGTTGTGGAAGAGAAGTCATGAAGAAAGGATAACTGTTGCACATAAAAGCAACAGGTAACAGGATCAAAATTACTCAGGCAGTCCTAGTCCGGTACCAAGTGATACACAAACTCTAATACTGCACACATTTGCTTTTGAACTCTTAAGCACATCTCACTGATGTGATTTAAGAGATACACGATGTGCAAGTGCAAGCATTAATAGAAAATTAGCTTTGCAACAGAACCCTTACAGATCTCTTTTTACTTCATAGATCCAGTTCTCAATACTACAAACTTGGCATTTAACTATGTTTTTAAATAGGAGTGATTTACCTCTTTTGATTCTAGCCTCAAAACGTAAAAATCTGGTCAATTTTTCTATGCTGGAGGAGAAGTTTCTCAGACATGCAAGCAGCCTTCTGATATATAGCTCTATGCAGATTCTACAGACGTTGGCTATAAGTTTTTACAATATACTGTATAAAGATGATAGACCTTACATGGAAGAGGAGATATTTTTTTTTTAGTGTTAAAATATAACATATTGACTCACTGGTAGGGCTGTGATAATTAGTCCAATTGCATTCATCCAAGCTGTGATATTCTCTCTTGGCACCAGGGGCTGACTAGAGACAGAGAAAAAGAAAAGAAATGCTCTGAAATTCACAATTGCACTTTGTGCTTCTGGTGCACCTAAAGACCCAATGCAAAGAATACTTCTCAAGTTGAGATAACCATAAAACCACATACAGGTACTTAGGAGAGCAAACAGACACTATAAATGCCACTCTGATGTTGCTTTCAAAACTTTGTTCAGGCATGATTTTCTGTTAGTAGCATGTTTTCTTCAAAAGCTGTTATCACATTGTTCTTCCTGCCAAACAGGCTTCAGTGCTTGAGGGTGGCTTGTCCCTTTATTGACTTCCTCCCTCCATGTGCTCCAAATAGAGCTAGCAATAATACATTACTAAGCTGAATGAAGCCGAAATCAAATAATTTCAGTTTGTCATTGCTCAAAGATGGCATTTGTTCACTGCAAGAATATTAGGTCCTTTCATTTCAGTTCTTTTCACAGTGGCTGAGCAAGAAACAGGTCAAATAAATGCATCATGACAAAAGGCTAGCCTTGGCACACCACTCTGTTTCAAAGTACCTCTCATTTTACATTAGCATCAGGAGGATTCAGAGTCCTGCCAATGCTTCCTGCCCCTTCCTTTGCATTCAAAGATGCTGTGATATTAACTGATGAAATGTCCTCCTCCCAGCACAGCTGAAAGGACAACACACTATTTCCAGCCTCTCTGCCACTGAACCCACTGGGTAAGTTCTTAGTGTATGTGAGGTCTTCCCTCTATCTTTTAAGGTGATCAAGCCAAATCAACTGCTCCTGAAGCACACAATCCACTACAGCACTGAAATCCAACACAATTTTTCTGCTTGATCCCTATAGCCTTGTTTGTCCTTAAAAACCACTTTTCTCTATAAACTTAAAAGTATTTATACTTAATTAAAACCTTAAAAAAACCCTAAGAAAATGAGTATCACAGAGTACCTTAGCAATCTCTAATTATGTATCATATATTCTAGAAAACAATTTCAGAGCGCCACATACCTCTTCAGCACAACATTCAGTAGTGCATTGCCTACATCCTTCCCTGGAACAGCCAGAGCCATAAGCTCAACACACGTAACATGGAGAGCATGGGCAGCTGGGTTAGGAAACTCGTTGAACCTCCAGTCACAATTTGGAAACGGACCGGGTGATTTGCCTGCCATAGGTGACTGATTAAGGAAAAAAAAAGCTGCCCCAACATAGACTAGTGTAAACAGCACACTGCTTAAAAATATATGTATACATATCACTCATACTAAGTAAAATTGAAAGGTAAGTTACCAAGAGCAAATAAAACAACCGCATTTCATACAACTAGAGACATATGGACAAAAGGATGAATACAAGGCAACGTATATATAAAATACAAGACACTGAATCACTGAAGGATTGCATGCATACATAGCTATAAATATACTACACACACAAGGTCATGCAGAGGATAAATTTTGCCAGTTAAGAGGTGGAACAAAACACCAACCACCTCACTCACCATCTGCTTCCAAGACAAGAAAATAAAAATAACAAGAATTTTCTATTTTGCATAATCTGAAACAATTAATTTGCTTTAGTATAAGATCATCTAGCAGACTTCTAGGGTGACAGTTCAAGCAAAATGAGCACCTGCTTTGTCTCTGAAAATATTCCACTTTGCCAACCAAGACTAATTCATGTGAGCTACAGATAGAAGTGATCTCAAAACACAGTTAACATTTGCATAAGCAACCCTGCAACCCCACAAAAGCAGGGATTTATGTAATTTTAGCTTTCTTTAGAGAGACCTAAAAAACTTCTTTGAAGTTACAAATAAAAGAAAGGCAAATTCAGGAAGTGGAGTGAAGAAAGACATATCGAGAAAGTTGGTCAACTCCCATAACACTGACCCAGAAAGAAGACAACATCCAGGGAGATTCCACTAGTGCTGTTCTCTAGAATATAGCTGCATGGGTTCACCAGCTATTTACACAGGAAATGACATCAGCTGTAGTCATAACTGTAAAAACTAAAAGGAAGGCAGCAATTAAGAAAATGTAAGTTTGTGTTAGAAATATAACTTCTAGTTTCTCCCTCCTAAAAACTAGAATCTCAGCAGCTGCTAACAGCACATATACCGATCTTCAACTAGACACAGCTAGTTATATACCATCTTAAACATGGCACTGCTTACAATATTTTTTTTCTTAGTAATATTGATAATGGCATTAGAAAAAAGTAACCTAATTTTCTACATGTTTTTAATAATCATACTTTGTATCAAGCTGATTTTATGTGGCAATTAGAATTCAATTCAGAATGCATAAACATCAGTATTTGTACTTGTAAGTGATGCATTAAAAGTGAAATATTTATACAGCTGTACTGTACTTTGCTTTTGCAATATCTTTTAAGATGTTTTTACTAGGGCTGCACAGTCCTTGTGTAGAAAATAAAGTACACTGAAGTCATCTAATATGAACTTAGACTGATATATGCAGCTAAAGATGGACTCCAAGCTTTATTTCACATCTGAACAGACAGAAATTGAGAGCTTTGTATTTTGATGAAATGAAGCTATATGACATTGGCACAGCTTAACGTGAACTTGAAGAAGGATATTGTCTACTAGTCTTCCAATGAGCTTGCAATAGTAAGTGTCATCAGGAATCCACGGATTGTCTTCTCGGGCATTCATAGCACATTTGAGGTAAGTATCACTTAGACACCAGCCTAATGGGCGATTATCTTTGAGAGAGCCAATTATGGCATGAACAAGTTTTCTCTTGAGGTTTGTGCGCTCTCTGAGATGCCTCTCATAATAGTGAAGAGTGTTGTACAGGTAAGTCACTGGACGGTCTGCCAAGAAAAGGAAAACAACAAAAAACAGAAATAACTTCTAGCAGCACTGTTTATGGTGGCAATTAAAATAAGAGCTCTACAGGATTACACTGCATGTATTTAAAAACTGCACATGGAGTTGATTCATGCTCATTATTTCACTATACAACACTAATTTTCCTTTGTCTTGTACATACACTTTAATGTGTATGCAGAAGGGCAGAAGTCAAGCAAAGAAAGTCATTATTACTAACAGATCATATCCTAATGATAATACTAATATATCTGTAAATTAAACAGTCTAAATCTTCTCTTCATATAAAAGTTAGTAAATGGGAAGAATCCAGGAATGAATTCACAATAAGGAAAGAACATTGTAAATTGTCTGGGCGTAACAAAGCAATGACATCTATACAAAAACTTACTATAATAAGTGCAGTTACAGAAGTGTTAAAAAAAACAGGTTATTTGAATCTTAAACAAGAATAGATGAAGGAACAGCTTTTTTTAGATGTTTCAGTCTTGGTATCAGAAAGATTGTTAGGACACAGGTCCACATGCTTACTACTAGAAGGAAATGAAAGGGAAATTTGTGAAGGAAGCATGAATTAGTAAAAGCTACCTGAATAAAAGCAAATTCACTGTTGGTAGGCTGAAATTCACTATTGTGAAGCGAATGTACTTCTCTATATGCAGGGCTTAGAAAATAGGAAAGGATTAAAAACTGCTGAGCTAGTAGATGATTATCATGAAGAAGAGAATGATCACAACAGGAATAAAAGTATACATTCACAAATAACTTACCATGGAATTTGTATAAACCTCCCAGATGATCCAATAAAGTTTCTAGTGATTTGGACACTGGAAGCAATTCCAGGAATCTATGGATTACGATGTCAAACACTGGCAGAAAGCGCAGGCATACATTTCCAAAATAAATTGGTAGGTACTGGGGCTGGATCTGAACTGGGGGATTGACTTGCTCTGCCAAACCTTCAAAATACAGCTTTTCAGGATATTTCTGGAGGGAAAGAAATCCAAGAAAATCAAAAGCTCTCTCCTTAAAAGCAGTGCATTAAACATTCAGCATCTACATTACTTTAAAAAGACACTTCATAACCCTCATTATCATATATGAACGAGTGAGACCATTTCACTTAGACTAGTAGATAACTTTTTCAGAAAAAAAGAAAAACAAAGTTTCACCACCACTCAAAGCAGGTGTAAGAGAACATTAAGCATCCCAAAGCAAAGCTGAAAGCAGCCAGTGCTTAAGTGTCCTTGTCAACAACTTTAAGAGAAAACTTAGGGGAAATCAGCACTACCGGAAGTTCATCATTCATCGTATACTGAATCAGAACACTGAGAAATAATATGCATGTAATAACTCCCTGGGAATGAATTGCAGTGCACGCAAATGCCAGATGATTACAGCTGAAGGCTGAACTTACAGTGTTTTACCTGTGACTGAAATTTCTATATGCCACAGTGTCTCTAGTAACTGTGCAGCCATGTCAGAGCACTTCCCAGCCTAATATAATCTGCCTCCCTGCTACCCTTACACTTCGAGACACTGTACAGCTACAGCAGAGGGCTAATACAGACCAAAGAGCTTCTGGATCAGAACTAGATTGTATGTGTTCAGCTACATGAGAGTTTGCTTCTACCTGTTTCATCTCAGTGATTATTTATCTTTTTACAGAACACTCCATTGGTAGGTACATCCTTTTCCAGGCAGCAGAAGCCACCATGTTTACAGCAGCATTAAAATCTCAGCACTTCACTTCCCTAACATAACAGAGTATCATGTTCTTGCCACACAGGACATGGAAGAAGCTTTAATAATTACAAGAAAATGTCAGTTTAACTATTGTTACAGCCATAAAACAACAGAAGGAAATACCCTCTCCCTGATGCACAAAAACTGTTCTAAATGAATTTCAGCAAACCTAAGAAATTTCAGAAAGATGAGATTTAGATGAGGAAGAATGAATCTCCAGACAACTTTTCAGCTGCTTCTGTCTTTGAATATCACTGCATTATAATTTTAACATTATTACATAATCAGTGATTATTTTTTTAATAGGTATCAGCCCAAGTAAATTACAACTTACTAAGTAACTTCAAAAATTGACAGAGCTGTCTTGTCTTTTACAAGATAAAAGACTCTGTGGCTGATCTCAACACCACAGAAAGTATTAGAGTAAAGGAATTTTCTTAGCTTTGTTACCTTGTGATAACTCATATGCTTCGTATGCCAGTCATTCTGCAGCCAGTGCTCCGGAGAATTCTCCTTCACAAAATCACTCACTCTGTTTCGAAAATCATTAGGCTTCAGTAACAGTAATTGAATTATGAAGTAACAGACTTGAGCTTCATTTCCTTCATGACTACGCATAGCCTTAAACAAAATGGATCAGAAAACATGGAATTACAGTTGATGCTGCTGTCAACTTTATAACCTTTTTGGCTAGCAAACTCGGCTGCGCATCTGGTACAGCCACACGCAAATTCACACTGAACATTCAGTCTTTCAACTCTATGTTTCAAGTGAAGTCACAGAACAGAGGCAGGTTCAATCATCTATGAAAAGTATCCATAATCATATTTTTTTACTCCATAGGCAGAAAGTCTTACAAACTCCCCAGCGATAGCACATTCTTCAAGAATTCAGGCTTTTAGCTGTCAGATCTTTTACTGAAAATAACTGATTAATGATAATTAAGTTAAGGTTGCTTCAAAATTCTGGCCATCTGACATGTTTAGACTTCAGTTTGAAAACCAAACTAAAATTCAACCAAAAAGCCATGTATTTTAAAATCTCATTTTAATGTATGTAAAGTATAATTACTGAAGGAAACCTTAATTCTCTCTAGGTAAACTCTGCTTTATATTGTAGGATAACCTAGAAAGACAAAGAATACCATTTCTCTCCTATTTTTCTGATGCAACAGGCTGAATTCTAAGCAAAGGATGCATACTCTAATGGATACAAGATTTTCCATTTGCTTTTGAATCATGGTCAGAAATTGTAAAATCACAGAATCATTTTGGTTGGAAAAGACCTTTAAGATCACAGAGTCCATCTGTTAACACAGCACTGCCAAGTCCACCACTAAACCCTGGCCCTAAGTGCCACATCTACACCTCCAGGGATGGTGATTCTACCACCTCCCTGGGCAGCCTGTTCCAACGCTTGACCACCCTTTCCGTGAAGAAATGTTCCTAATATCCAATCTAAACCTCCTGGTGCAACTAGAGGCCGTTTCCTCTTGTCCTGGCGCTAGTTATCTGGGAGATGAGACCCACCCCCACCTGCCTACAACCTCCTTACAGGCAGCTGTAGAGAGCAATAAGGTCCCCCCTGAGCCTCCTCCTCTCCAGGCTGAAGAACCCCAGTGCCCTCAGCCGCTCCTCAGAAGACTTGTGCTCCAGACCCTTCGGCAGCTTCGTTGTTCTTCTGCGGACACACTCGGGCACCTCTGCGTCCTCTTGCAGTGAGGACCCCAAAACTGAACACAGGATTTGAGGTGCGGCCTCACCAGTGCCGAGTACAGGGGGACAATCATTTCCCTAGTCCTGCTGGTCACAGGATTTCTGATACAGGCCAGGATGCTGTTGGCCTTCTTGGCCACCTGGGCACACTGCTGGCTCATTTTCAGCCGGCTGTTGACCAACAGCCCCAGGTCCTTTTCTGCTGGGCAGCTTTCCAGCCACTCTTCCCCAAGCCTGTAGCATTGCATGGGATTGTTGTGACCCAAGTGCAGGACCCTTCACTCAGCCTTGTTGAACCTCATACAACTGGCCTTGGCCCATCGGTCCAGATCCCTCTCTAGAGCCTAAATAATTGCATAGCTCTGAGGTCAGAGACCCAAAGCACTAATAACGACATTTAATGACACCAATTCAATGGCTGTCATTAAATAACCAAAAAGCTTCCGCTGAAGGACTGAGAGAACTGTAAGTCTTCAAGTTTTATGTTGCTTACAGAAAACTATTATTTTACTTCATTATTCGGTTAGTAAAGAGTCACTATTTAAAACTAACGCATTTTTAAAAAAGATTGCTCCTACAAAAGTGACTCAGCAGACTCTGTGTGAAAAACTGGCATCTTATCTTCTAAGGCGATACTTACCAAACACAGTATCAACCTATCCAGTGTCACAATGTTGTATTTCCACACCATGTCATTGAGAATCTCAATACATTTATTGAGCTGCTGGCCTCCTGCAGAGGTAGAGAATTCATACACCAAGAAATCTGCAAATGTCCTGACATGTGCCACCAGAGCTCTGGCCCCAATTCTTTCTAACACTCTAACAAGGAAGAAAAAAAAAAAGCAACAAGCAATTGTTACTGTTCTTACTACATTTTTAGCTGGTCTATTTTTAGTTAGTGGGTTTTAATACAATTGTCTTTTTAAAAAAAAACAACAAACAAACGAAAAAAAAACCCCACAACCCCCCTCCCTTTATTAAATGAACTGAAGAAAATTCCAAAGCAAAGCAAGAAGTCCTTAGAGCAACAGAATTCCAGTCTGGTTACTAATCAAAAGAAATGCTTCAAGCACACCAATTCTTATGTATCATATTCTGCCCAGAACCCATGCTTTAGTTATGCGTTTTTAATTATACACCTCTTAGGACAATCTTCTGCAACTCAACTTTCCATAGCATTAAAATAATGGTATTTCCTTATTGCACAGAGAAGTAACACATGTTATCATAAATAAAAGACCTAAGAAGGACTGAAAACAAAGCATCTATCACGGCTGGAGGTGATGCTGTTACTACTGAGAACAAGTAAAAATACTGTAGGACTACTAATTCTATAGTAAGTTTTCATCTTAATCCAACATTTGTTTTAAAAAACCAATTATTTGGCCTTTATTCATCTACAAGGTGAAATAAAGAAACACTTTATATTTTCTGTTTACTATTTCACATTGCCTGAAACACTGCCATTACAAGTAACATGCTTAAATCACACCTCATAGCCTTGTCTTTTACCAGGAAGAATATACACTGCAGATCACTGTGTGGTGCAACCAGTCTTCAACACTGCACAATTATGATGATATGCTTGCTAATACCTAGCTCCCCTCCTTTTTCCCATGTTTTGCATTAATAAAAAAATGTACAAATCAAGCTGTTAATGTACAAAGCGTAAGTCTCAGAGCACGGCATGTTGCTGTAGTAACTTTGAAACGGCACATCTTTTAAGCTCACCTGTAGCCAATTTGATTAATGTGATCAGTGTCTAACAACATCTTCCACAGAAGACAAAGGAAAAGTGGGGGTGAACCTTGCATAGAAAAGTGTGTGATTATATCATTCTCATTGGTCATAGACTTCCACTTTCGGTATTCTTCTTCCACATTCTTCTTCAAGTTAAAACGGCTTTCCTGAGGTACATTATTCTGCTTGAAGAATACCTGAAATAAAGTAGGCTTTTCTGTGACTGAGTGCCTAGAAAAAAACATTCGCACAAGCAAACTTTTGCCTTATGAGTTCCTACTTCCCTGTTACAATACAACCTACTAGACAGTGCTGTTGCTTCACCATGACACCACAGTGATTTGTCGCTAACAAAGCTACATGACAAACTGCCACAAGAAAAAAGGCTCCTCTGACTTTTGTAGTTTTTTTAAAAGATCCGATTTACCTTCCACCAGAATTATCAGTTGGCCAAACCTGGCTTTAGAATACTCAAAGTTAATACATTTCTGAAGAAATAGCAATGTTACAATCATGCTGCATTTTTTTAGGGACTTGAGATTAATGTAGTCTGGACAGGACAAGAATCTCATCAACTACCAAAAGGCAAAGGATCTCATTAAGAGAATATATTCTTTGTATTTCCAATTATAAAATCATCAGTTTGAAACTATTACCTGCAGAGGAGCTGGAAAACAGCTTAGTGTATGTGATGCCCAGTTATGGGGAGTAAAACTCATGATAGTCTGCAATATATCCTTGCACCAAGTTCCCTGAATTGAATCAGAGCCTGTAAAAAAGTCTAGAAAATGGATTAACGATATTACAATTTCACATTTAAAAAACATTTCTTATTGGTATTCCTTTTTATGCTATTAACAATAAAAAAAATATTTTTAGGTTCTGAGCTAGAAATAAAGCAATCATGATTTAAAATTTTATATTTAATTTCCTGTCATGACAGTAAGACAAGCTTTTGCTGATTAACTGACCAGACTTTAAAAAAAAATCCTCAGGAAGATAATGATGATGAAATTGCCAGATGCCATTTTATATTGCTTTAAAAAGTCTGCTCAGCAGTACCTTTCCCAATTAAGCTGTGGAAATAAAACAGAAGCCTCATCCCCCTAACCCCAGTGTCGACAATGTTAAAGGTTGAGCAAAGGTTAACAAATAAAAAAATCTAAAACAAAGAAGCCCTTTCCCTTTCAAACCACCTCCACCAGTTTTCAGTTGTTTTAACCCTCCAGCAAGGCTCCAGACTAGAACCATAAAAAAGGAGAGAAAACATCCCCCTCAAAGCTAATAAAAACCTGACCCATGTCATTGCACATTGTTAAAACATTTGAACACCCACCAAAAGCTTCCCCCTCTCCCTTCCCCAAGAAAGCAAACCAACAATCACACAAATTTTTCTTAAAGGTATTCTCTATAGGGGGTGGATTCCACATGAGCAACATACTTGCTGTGAACATTCCTTTTTTTTTTTAAGGCATTTTTTTTAATGGCATGTATCAGTAATCAATCCAAACATTTAAATTTAAAATAATGAAACAAACTACAACAGTAATAAAAAAAACCTAGTCACACTGTATCTTTGTATAAAAATAAATTTCTAAACAACATCTGATTTCACTATTGCTATAATAATAGCTTTTTGCCTAAAAATAAGTAATTGGAAATTAAATTTCACTTTTTTCAAAACCAGAAGAATAAGGCATGTGGTTTATGACTTGGTCATTTCCATGATATTCTCTTAAACAGTATTTTAGAGAAATGGCTTGACCACAGATTTCACTTAGACATTATCTCACAGTACTGCCATTACCTGTCACATGTGTTGCCCTTGCTAGAGTTAAGATCAAAGCCCTGTTGAGTTCCTCTGATTCTGCTGAAAGAACTGTTTTGGGATCACTGAGGAATCGTGTAAACTGTGGTTGGACTTCTGAGCTGCCCAACGCTGTGATTAGCCTTAGAGCAGTACTCTCCACACTGAAAGAAGGAAACAGTCCAGTTAGCAAATAATGCTCATATTGCTGCTTTTAAGATTAAAAAAAATACCTATTTTTCCTTTATCTTCTGCTTTAAATAATACAAAAATATTTTTTTTGAAAGCGATGCTCTTAACTGTTTTGAAAAGTTTACTTTTTCTGCTGTTAAATAGTTGATAAAAATTTATTAAGTGTACTTTATTTTCAAATAAACCTCTCAAAAGTTGATTTAGTGAAAATTCCAGGTGCAGGGCCCCTGAAAAAGGGTCTTGAGTCTCTCCAATTTAGAGCCCCCCACCTTTTTGCTATCTTTTGAACATCGCCATCTAAACAAGGATACACAGGTATGTATGCAACAGATTAAAAAGGCACAAATAATGCATGGGAAGTGTCAAAGCTAACTATCACCTTGAAGCAGACAGCGCTAAATTGTCCTCATTGAAGAAGTGAGAAAGTACTGCTTTTGATTAAAAGCAGTTTATTTTCTAGTGCTCTAGTTGGAAGTGCTTTTTACACCAGGTAGTTTGAAGTAATTTCAAAGACTTTCATAATATTGTGGTTTTGAAATGCCAGAGCCATAGGTTAAATTTACTCCAATCTAGCTGCATGCGGTGCTTACCAAAAGTCACTGCTTAACATCCATATTTCACAGACTAAGATGACAGAAAAAGACTTAGGTGAACAAAAAGAGCAAGACGTTGAATTCAAGGAGAACCTTGTCTTTACTTGTTCTCTCTACTCTTGATAAAGGATAACCAGCTGAGCAATTTGAATTTGGACTAAAAAATTACTATGTAATTAGACTTCCTTGACATGAACTGATAATAATGAGGTTGCTCTATCTCCAACACATACCCTCACAAGAAGTATTCTGCTCTTGTGAGTGACTGGATGCACTTATCCTCAACTTTTCTACAACCAGCCACAGATTCTACATACAAACTGAATCTCATACCCTTCAACTTTGTTAATACTAAGCTAAAGTCAAAGCTCTTCCCTACAATTTTCTGCATATCAACTCTAGATCTTCTTTAATCAGCTTTTCTGTCTTTCTTGTATCCAAATTAGTCATGGTTTTATGCATGGTTTACACTGATCTAAGACCATACGATGGAAGCAGTAATACTTTTTTCTCCATTCAGGTACACGTATAGCGACCACAGGTTTGCTCCAACTCCTTTAAAGCTACAGGATAAATCAGATTATTTCTCTGATCTTACTGAAATTTGACTTCACTAAAGAATTAAGTGGAACCAGCTTAACTCTTGAAATTGAATTAAACATCCTCTACAGGAGTAAGCAAGTGCAGTCTGACTGGCAGACAAGCCAATCACTGTGACTACAAGTAGCAGACATTCCCTTTATCTCCAGTGCAAGAAGCTCAACAATTTTCTGACACTTCCTGACATGACTGTTCTGGTGTGCATTCCTGTGTTTTGACCCATGACACTGCTGCCATGTCTGTGGAAGAGGCTGCCTCATGCAATTCTGGGGAGTACTACCACTACTATCTGAAATGTGACCTGCTGAGATACAATTTAGCCAAAAAACAATTGAGCCACAGAACTGAGAAGTATTTAGGTCCCATTTAAACATAGTTCTCACACAGCTTTCCACATATGAGGAAGAAGGAATCTGATAATACAGTTAAATATAGCAATCATCACTCACCACAGATGAAGCTGGTTCTGATTAGTTTGTGGCACAGCAGCCAAGGAATGAAGATGGCTGAGCAGCTGAACTCTGTAATGAGGCTGGATGTGGTGCATCCGATAGCTAAACATTTCCAGCAGAGTATGCAAAATACCCCATGCATGAGACTTGAACACTGTTGGCAGGAGCTGACCTTATGAAAATGAGTTTGTAAAGTAAGCTTTCCAAGTGATTACACTTTAAGATACAAAGTTTTTTAAATAAAGTTTTGTACAGAATACACTGTGGATAGACAGTTATATTAGGCTGCAACATAGATATTTGATTTGAAAACTGTGTTAACTCCAAAAAGGGTGTGTGCAAGTGCTGTCTGAAGATGCTGTGAACATGTAGAGCTCAGTAACTTCTTACATGAACATATACAGCAGCCATGCAAATTATTTTAACAAGTGCAATTAAGCATCGTTTGCATCTCATTAAGTAACTTCGCTTATGATTTTCCTTTAAAAGCACATTTTTGCACAACACAGCATAACTAGGAAGGTCCTGACAATAGAAGTGAAGGCATAAAGGGACAGCAGCACACTCATCTGAAAATTATTGTAGCATTATGATAATTATTACAATTTCTTTTATATTAAAATAATTTATACATGTATTCAACATGTTGCATCATTAGATCTTAATTTTTACTATGGACTCTAGTTGCCACTGAAAGAAAATGCTACTGAACAAAAGGAAGTGGGAAAAAAAGAGAAGAAAAAACCAAGGTTTTCTTCCTTACTGATAAAGCCTTTGATGCCCAAGGACTCTATTTCCATATAAACCAAGAGGCGACTATAGGTTTCCACAAGAGCAGGAGCCAAGGCCACACTAGATTTTGCATGTGCCAACTTGATTACCCTTGTAGCTATGCTATGAATCAGGCTGAGGAGAGAAAGTATTTTTCAATTAAAAACAATAACTTGAAAGTTAAGAAATTTATTAAGTACAATAGATCTATACATGACATGTCCAGAGACAGAAAAGGTTTCCTGATGATAATTATCTACACACAGATTCACAGGTTAAATAAAAAAACTAGCTGCATACTGTACCTCATTTTGGCATGAACAGTGAGTGAGTCCAATAGGTTCATTGGCAAGGGGGTAATAGACCCTGATGCCATACAATTAGTCCCTGGAAGAGGTATTCTCATGTTGCCATTTCCATAAATAGTCTCTACGAGTACACCCATTGGCAAAGTGAAACACTCTGAATTGGTTGAGTAAGCATTGCACAACAAGGCAATCTTGTAGTCATTCATCTGTAAGCTTTTATTTCTTAAACTCTGTTGCAAAAACCTGAGTGACAAAGAGATTAAACATTAGGTAGAAAGAAACAAGAAAAAGAACACACATGCATTCCAGGAGTACAGCCACAGTAACCCCACTCAAAATTCCATTGTAATATAGTAGAAAACCCCAAATATTTATTAATTGCACCACATCAAAATGACTATGCCACAGTTTCACTATGTTACAATTTTCCTATATCAGAGAAACACCTCAGCAGAAAAATGTACTTTAAAAATCACCCTTCCAGACAAAATTTTACCCAATGTGCTGCTTACCCACATTTCCATACAGCAGCATCATAAAACAAAACTGTCAAATTACTTTCAGGTGCTCCCTCAGTAAAAAAGATTTATTAGTCTGAGATGTAATATATTACTTCCATTATCTGTACGATAACAGCATTTCACTTTTTATGAAATATTTTGACTTTGAGCTTTCTTTTTGAATTACTTTATTCCTTTGATAACCCTTAGACAGTTTGTGATCACACAATACATTCTGAATACAGACAGACTTGGAGCTTTCTATTCCATTATGTCTTGAGACAAATAAAACCACAACGAAACCCCCAAAACTCACTCATGATGAAGTTTAAGAGAATGAGGAATGGGAATCTGTAACTTGGAGTTGTCACTATGGGCCTTCCGATTCAGATGAATCCAAATACAGGTCATTGCAAAAGCATGAGTTGACTGGGGTTTGTTAATATCAGGTACAGGAATACACTAAAGAAAGAACACATGAATGTGACATATTGCATATATTAATGAACAAACCCCCAACTTAGATAGCCAGAATTCACAAAGTCAAGTTTCCTTTTTTCTGACTTGCAACACCATAAGCAAAGTATTTAAAGAACAGATTCTACCCTCAGCTGTGTGTGCAACTCTAAATCAAGAGCTCTGGAAGACACCTGGAACTCAGTAATTTGGAAAAAAACCCAAAAGAAAAAAATTAAGACCTCAGAAAATGGAAGCTCACCCTTAGAGTATCCAAATTCAAGACATACATAGTTGCGAAGCATATACTTTTACTCTCAGCCTCACACTTACACATTATTCCGAAATCAGTTATGGTATGTGCGTCTATAGTAGGTAGTCAGTGGTTCGCCAGTATTTTCTGAAAAATCTAACTTGTCTAGCATCACCATCATACTTAAAAGATTAATACACTTCCTATGAAAAGGAACAGATACACCCCAAAACTCAAAAGGTTTTGGCTACAGAGTCAGATATGTTACTGCCACCGGAAAAGGTACACTGGCTCTCTCCTTTGGCCAGCATCCACATTTCTTTCCCTTTGGTACAGTTACTACTGCACAGGCACCACTGGCAGCACAAGTGAGACAGCAGCAACACATAATCAAGGGAACAGCAAGACAGATCCTCTTAAGAACAAGAGCCATAGATAACATTTAAACTGCTTATTTAATTGAATCCTCAGAAATGCCCTAGTCCTACAGACATTTTAAACAAGTGTAACTTAGAGCCCACCACTACAGTTAAATAGTCCTGTCACTCTTCCCATATTTTGTGCTGAGAAAAGGAATTACAAGCTCATGAAACTAACTGTACTGAAGAATTTCTGTGGGTCAAAACTAACTTAAGAGGCGGAACAAATTGCTACATATCAGTTTGGTACACCAAACATTTGTGTTTATACATCTACTGACCCAAAAGAGAAGGCAATATGACAACAGCAAGCAACCAGGACTTCATGCTGACAATGCTGTCACAATGGAAGTTTAAGAACTTCCTCTAACTCCCTCTTCCTCAGGAACCTGTGTTCTAGAGGAATGTACAAAGCACAACTAGCATTTGATTTGCTACCACAGAATGAATTTTAAGGAACCATGAATACAACACCGATTTAAAGTGTCTTGGTCAGTTCTTTGCACCTTAAACCGTGTCACAGTGTATTATTCTGTTACAGTTACAGATTTAACAATACAATTCTGTACTATTCTTTAATAGTATCCTCAGTGCTTTAACAAGCTCTTCCAAACCTTAGTCACACCAAAATCAAGGAAAAGATGTTAACAGAAGTCTTTTTTGCCCCTAAAACCATTGCACAAATGCGGTTACTGGAAAAACACAGCTAGAAAATCCTGAAAGTCTTCATTTAATTATGAAGTCTCTGTCCAACTATGCAGCAACTGCTATTGGCATATGGGTCTCAAGTTGCATTAAAAATAAAACTTTTAATTTCAGAGAGAAAACTTACTTCTTTCTCAGGATACAGGAGGTCAAAAAGCTTCATAACTGGGAGGAAATCTGCCAGTGCATTCTTCTGAATGCTGCCAGAGATGAACTGGAGTAGCACCCACATCAGATGGTCTCTTCCTTTAATGAGACCACGGCCTGCCAACTGTCAAAAACACTCAGTAACAGACAAATATTGCATGAAGAAAAATCGCTGCAAAGATTCCTATGAAAGTAGAAGGGCAGACTAAAACAGTTCCAGACAAGACTACTGGGAATTGTGTAACAGGGCTTAGGCAGAAATGCATGTTGTATTTTCAGAAAGATGGCAAACAGGTGCATTAGTTGAAACAGAGAAACAGACTCCAGGAGGGCCACAACAATTACAGGTAAGATTTAAAATGTGTTTACCTCTTCAGGATCACCATTTTGAAAAAGTACCAACTCTTAAATATCGGACTTAAATTGTCACCTTGTAGCCCAGTACAGTATTGTCATTGCTAGCAGGCAGCCAGGGTCTATATTAGCTCTATAAAGAAAGTCTCAATCAGAACAACTTGGGCTTGCTTCATCTGGGCCCACCTGGGTTTATTTTTTTGTAGTTAACCTCTTTATCTGTAACAATTCTCTATTAACCAGTACTCTAATCTTATCTATCTTGCTTTAGGTTTAGATCATATTTATGCAACTGTGTTGTATAGCATCTATTGGTTCAATGGTTCATTAACAGTAATTAAAGGAATGCAACCCTGGTAAAACTAATTTCAGGGATAACTAAACAAGCAGAGAATTAGAATGCCTCACAAGTGAAACGTAACATATATAGTAAATTCTGATGTAACATGGAACTGTGGACAAATGAAGATGGAACAATGTGTAGTCCATGTTAGAAATTGTATCTAAATAGCTACAAGCTGATCCTATAGTGAAGAGAAAGAACACCTCTTTCCTACCATCGATGCCATACTTTCAGTGAAGGGCTCAGGATGTTCCTGACTTACTGTAGCCCCTCCTCGCCTTTCTTATGGAGGACTGGCACCACCACCCTTAGAAGTCAAAAACACTGAACACCAGAGAAAAGGGTAAATGCTAGGAAGTGTATAGTTTTAATGGAATTATTATTAGGAAGTAATAATAACTTTGGACTGTGACTGCCAGTATGACTTTAATTGGACACATGATCTTTGAGTAAACTGATTAGAGAAGCAAGTTCTTGCATCCATTTACATGGCATGTTTCATTAGCTCACAAACTGAACAGGGCATTTGGTCTGTTTGAAGCTTGGCTGTAAACTGAATGCAACAGCACAGTACCCTGATCTTCTGAATTATGCCAGTTTATCTCCTTATTCTAGTTACTAGCACATTTTGAATCAACATGTAATGTAACATCCTGTAACTGAATATACTAGAAACAGACCTAGCTCACCAGCAATGCAACTTGAGAATTTGACTTACTTCTACAAAGCACAACAATCAAAAATTTAATTCTTACGTATAAGGTACTTATCGCAGGTGTAAGTGCCTTTTTAAAAAACGTCTTTTGTTTTGTTTTTAAAATCTCTCTTACCACCTGGGAGTGATACAAACAATTTACCTTTTGATGGAGTGACAGGACCATATGAGGAAAACTTGCAAACTGAAAGAGCACAAAGAAAATGAGCTGGCTGGAGAGATGCTGCCACAGAAGCTGACTGGTTCCACCATCATCAAACTTCTCTTCAGTCTCAGACCGTTCCATGGCATACACCACAAGATCCACCAGCTGGTCCTCCAGCACAGGGCAGCGCTGCTTGTGCTGTAAGGCAGAGATCAGATACAGTATTCCAAAAGCCTTGCCACTAACTTCAGAATTTCTACAGTTGCAGTTACAGTACAGTATTTTGACAGAAGGCTGGGAAGCATGAAATGAAGTCTGAACTTAAGTTAAGGATAAGCCAGTGTATTAAAGCTGCACTATGTTACAGGTCACAATGATTTTTACATTTTATCACACGCTACATAATTCTCTATTCAGTTCCAAAACACAGATTGTCAACGCGCAAATAAAATCTGAGGATTTTGCTTTTGTTTTTTTTAATAAATTCACGCAGAATGTTATTTCTCTGATCTTACATTCATGGAAAACAAAGTCCATTCTTTTAACGCACTGGTGGGGGTTCTTTCATTTGTTTTGGGGTTTATTTGTTGGGTTTTTTTCCTCCTTCCTTCTTTTCTCCTTTAAGTCAATTTCAAAAGTAGGGATCACCATACAGAAGATGTATCAATTACACCACCAAACCCAGAGGCAACATCCCAATACATGATAGAGGTGTTCAATGACTATTCTCTTTTTCACTCTCATTTTGGGCTCCCCTACAACCAGCAGCAGAATCAAGATTTGGTTAATACCCCTACAGTTAGGTGCTGTCCTCCTGACACAGTGCCACCTGGTACAAGATCACAGACTTCAAAATTAATCTGATAGAAGTGGTATGTTCTACAGCCTGTGAATAGAACAAAAACTACATATCATAGTGATGAGCTCTTCAGAGGTTAGATTTAGACTGCCACAATCTCCACAGAGAGATATGGAAACACAGGCATCATTTAAAATACACGCCTTCCATGATGACTTTTAATAACGGTCAAGTAAGGAATGCATTCTATATTCAGATACGTAAGTTAGTACAGATGTATGTAAAGCAGGCCTGCTACCAGTGATTTGAAACTCAGATTATAAATCTTTAATTTAAGACCATGAAGTACGTCACATATCACAAGTTCTTTAGTGTGAGGTTGGTGTATTTTATTTTGGTTTGGTTTGGTTTTTTACACCTGATGCCTGTAACATAACGCAACCTTAAAGAAAACATTATTACTTTAATGATACAAAAGAAAAGGAACTGAGCTGCTCAAACACTAATCATGAAAATGCAGTATCCCTTTCTAGAGGCAAAAAGTTGCATGTAAAAAGGTTTAAAAAGATTGCCCAAATGCTCATATAACATTTTAGGGATGCCTTAGATGAGTTCTTTGACTTACTAGCCAGGCAGCCTAAAAAAACCCTTTTAATTAATAAAGAAAGAAATAATAGAAGAAAGAGATGCTGAAAGGAGATGCTTGTTCTACCTTCATCGATGGTAGTCTTTTGCTATGAAAAAAAAGAGATTCTCTTCAATTAAAAATAAAACGCAAGAATGGGAAGAGTTGACAAAATATAGTGAACAGCATCCCCTGTTGCATGCTGTTTGCCAGCTCAAAACTGCAGAAAGCTACAATTCCAGCTGTGCTTTCTTGACACATGCTTAACACAAACCTCTAACTAAACCAGAAAGCATTGATTACATTACAGTCTCACCTTCTCTTCCAGTACACAACGCCATTATCACAGATCAACCACATTACAGGCTTACAGAGAGCAGTATTAACAACACCAGTTGAGAATACTTTGGGTTTTTTGTGGTTCGTTTTTTTCCCCCTCCCAAAGCAATTAATTATGAAGCAGAGCAGGGTGCAACAGACAACACTACAGACTAGTTTATAATCCAGCATGCAAAACTACTACGTACAGGGCTTGAAATTTAGGTTTGCTAAGCGATGGGTTAATGTCCAAAAGCCTAATCATGTTAGGCTATATTAATTTAGAATAAAGTTATTCAAAGAATACAACAGGAAAATATTACTGTTAAAAAGAAAGCCAGAATTTCCAGTAGGAATTTTCACTATTCTGAGTAATTCTAAGATTGAAAAATGTTTAGGAGCCAGGAAATGAAAAAAAAAAATATTCATCTTTAATTCTGAAAATCAGCCTTTTATTGCTATAAAAACAATTTTCAAAAGGAAATATAGCAGTACTTCACATTCCATCTCCATTAATTTAATTTTCTGGCAATTTTTTTTTCTGTATTTTCAGTGAATATACATTTTTGCATAAATTTTGTAGCTATAGTTTTGGAGCAGAAATAGAATACTGTGCTGCATAAGAATTTGCAGGATTGGGGCCTTGTTTTATTAACTGCTCATAACTGAAAGAACATCTCAGCGTATACCGAGATTAATAAAAATTAGGTGAGAGCTGATTCCCCTCACAAACAAGCAGGAGCTCATGTTTTGGTATTTTTTAAACAAAACAAAAACAAACAACAAAAAAAACCCAAACACTGTTTTGGATTATATATTAAAACATATAGCATTCAAAACCACTACTCTTTTTTTCCTAAAGAGAACATTATTCAAATTTTTGTAATTTGATTATATAAATACATATTCTCCATTTTGCCCTGAAAATAATATTTAAACATCTGACAAATACATAATCTCACTGAAAACATTTTTAATCCATACAGTAATAAAGGGGCATGGGGTAGGGAAGGGGAAGTGCTACCATGAAAATTTGAAACTAAAATTTTTTGAGACCAGCCCTCTGATGGACTAGTGGTACTTTTTTAAGTGGATCAACGCTTCAATCGGGTTTGGAGTGGGATTTTTTTGGTTGGTTGAGGTATTTTGGGGGAAGTATTTAACACGTTAAAAGTGTTCCCTGAAAGAAAAGTATCTTAAGAAGTCAGTAAGGCTAGCTGCAAGCTATTATAGTTTTTTAATATTTTAAGTAAACAACATTTAGCTCAAAAATATTTAATCAATATCTAACTTAAGAAATGGATTCATAAGACCAAACTGCAGAGCCCAAGATCCCTGCAAGAATAAACAGTCTCAAAAAGTCCAATTCAAAATGTGTAAGTTAAATGCTTGAAGTAGTTAATACAAGACAGAACTATACCTGCTCCCTCACTTCCATTTTCCAAAACTGTATGCTACCAAGACACAAAACATTAAAGCTTGCTGTTTATATTATGCCTGATTCTATTCCTACCAAATTCAGTGGGCACTCTCAACTTTTCTTCACTAAAAAAAAAAAAATACGGAGTAAGTTTCAACAAGGAGATTGCACTCAAGTGTTCTCAACACACACTCTTACTATCAGAAGTATATAAAAAATAACCACAGCCCTTTAATTAAAGTGCATTGTTGTGTTAACACTAGTAATACTGGATGGTAAGTTTCCAGCATCAACTTAAGATATTTTAAAAATCAAAGGGAAAGTCAGTTTTTGAATATTGCACTATGTCATTCCTCTCACTTAATGATTCTGCTTACACCACACATGGACAGACATGAAATAACATCTTCCCCAAGGAAACTATCCTGGTTTGTAACTAGGAGGGAATACAACTACACATCCACCTGAACAGAGTATGGCATAAATAATTTCCTACTCAAACTGCAGATCACCACTGCTGGTTTAAAAGGTGATCAGCCAAATATTGTATTAATCATTTTTTTCTTTAAATACTATCGCTGCTAATTAAAAGTTTTTATACCTTATAGAAACCAGACAACTGAAAATTACCTCCTCTTTCAAATATTTCCCAACCCAAAGAAATCAAAGTTTAACAAAGTTTTTCATCGTTTAGAGGACTGCAATTATGCAAGCAAAAATGGCATTTTATCTTCATGTAAGTCTGTACATACAGCAAAGGTAAAGATATAAACCAAAATGTTCAAAGGGACTTTGTGTCCTTAAGACATTACTAAAGCTCAATTTTAAGAACCAACTGTAGGATTCCTAAATTGAATCGTACTTTGGCATCGGTGCATTGAGACACTTTGAAGTGTTTATCACTTTCCAAAAAAACCAGACTGTCACATATCTTAACAAATTATTTAAAAGATAATTAAGTATTGGGACTATCACCCCAGATCTAACAGGAGAATATAAATTGACACAGAATCCTTTAGGTTGGAAAAGACCCTTAAGATAAGAGTCCAACCATAAACTGTAATAACATACACGATAGAATACAATTTAAATCTCTGCTTCCCACAGACCAGTTCAAAAAGGTATACAAGAGAAGGTACTGTCCCACACAGAAGTTAACAGCAGCAAAAAATAAAAATCCCCAGACTCCAACATAAGAAACGTTTTCAAGTCCATATTACTACATTTGGACTTACAGCTATAAGTTTGATGAAGGTGTAAGAAAACTCCATCCCACAACAAAATCCCACAGTAAAACTTAGAAACCTGAAAGGAACATAGGAATCTATAAACTTATCAGATTTTACTCTCTTAATTTTTCTCTCTGCAAAGTTCACAGGACAGCTGGATTTGTACTCTTTTTTTTATTATTTTTTTTTATTTACACAACTCATGAGATGGCTTAAGTGAAGAGTTTTCTAACAGATCTGCTTAGTTAAGATTGAACCAGAAGATTTCATTGTTCATCTTCAAGAATATTTGAGAACTAGGACAAATTTGGCTGAACCATACCTAGTTTGTGATGCCAAAAGATTCAAATGAAGGCTCCAATCCTGCAACTGGATCTGTGTAAATAGTTGACAGGGCATACAAGCAGCTTCACATAAATCATTAATGATCATAAATATATAATGATCATTGCTTTGAGGTGTTTCTGTATTTATTTTGAAAGAAACCTGGCACTATTTGCATTTCTAAGTGTCTTCTATTATACTGACAATTCATTTCTGCAGGTTAGTTCAGTTCTAATAATAAAAATACAGAATAATCAGCCATTTTACTGAAAGCATCGATATAGTTACACAACTTGTGAAAAGCATGCTACTACTTTTTGTCAGGTGGCTACAATAACAAATTAATTTATAGCATGAAGTTAATTTGTAACTAAAAGTGAGTAAAATTTTAATGTTTTACACAGATTTAAACAGAGTATATTAATGTTTAAATGGAACATTAACTTCCTGTTCTATACCACTACACCACCCTACTCTGTATTTGTATTTTTAACTAACAAATTTTCAACAGCCCAAACATCTTTATGCTGGTGTAACTGTAGTAACACAGCTATAGTTCATGTTCTGTCAGCATTTCCTTTATAAGCTACATTCTTCAAGTTTGTTCCTTGGCCATAAAAATTCATGCCAGGTTGAAACTTTGTGTAGGAATTGCTATACTAGTAAACAAATTTTAAGAAGTATAGTTTAATATATTTCATTATTTCATTTAGATTTTCTTGTTACTTTTAGAGAACAGTAGAGTTAGAAACCAGCATTTTTAATATCAATGTTTTTTGACCTGAAGGCACAGACCATACATATGTAGTTAGAAGACTAAAATGGGTTCAATATATTTTTTTTCTAGATCTTGTATAATTTACCAGCTACAAGATGCATAGATACAAGATGCAGTAGTTAATTAACTGAATGTAGACACAGAAATAGACACAGAATACAAATACTACTCATTTCAACACTAACCCTAGCAGCTCATTTCCAAGGTTTAACATTCCAGCTGCTTTAAGTCTCAAATACAAAAGACTGTCATATACAACACGGAGTACTGTTTGCCAAGATGTAGGAATCTGCGCATTCAAAAACATTGTCCCAATCCAGAAAGAGCACTGGTGTATTTCACTTACAATGGGAAATATACACAAGGTTTCAGGATCATGTAAATTTTATAGTCAAGTTACAAATCTGAAAAAAGTTTCTTGAATGGAAACACTGACACAACCTTCACTATAGTATTGCAAACAGCAACGCTATTTTATAAATCTTGAACATGTTTTTTTTAAAGTAGGTGTGGAATTGATTATTGTAACAAGGGATCAACTGTAAATATAATACCCATATTTCAAATTTCAAGTGGAAATCCACTTGGTTGATTTGCTCAGGTGTTTATTAATTTGTTTACACAAGTAGTCAAATTTTAAGGTACTACTTTTCACATGGTATTCTGCACTACATTTCTTTCACCTAGCCTGGAGAATATTAGAATTGCCTGTTGGGAAGTTTGTTTACAGAGGCTTCCTGCTGATAAGAAAATTCCACTAGTAAAGTTTTTTGGATTTTTTACGTAAACATGTATTTGCAGCTTAATTTTACAATCACGTGCAGTGGATGTTTTTCCACCTGCATAAGGAAAGAAATTTTGAACTAAGAATCTCTCCTGATCTGAAAATTCCAGCAGATAAGGTAAAAGTTCTTATGACTGGTAAGGTAAATGGCAGCAGTCCATTCTAACAAAAATTTTAGGACCAAAGGACCACTGACTGTCAGCTTTATACTACATCTCTCATATCTCTAGAGATTTGTAGTAAGAATTTGTCCTTGACTAAAGGTCCTGCCAATTTCAAGCCCTGACTGTACATGTATTCTCTAACTAGAATCAGTGGCTACAAAGCGGCCAGCGTATCGTTAGTCACAATACAACAGTAAGGTTGTGAACATACCTGAGCAATGTTCAAGGTCTAGAGCATTGGAGGATGGGCAGGACAAGACAGGACAGAACAAAAATAAAGGAAGAAAAAAAGAAAAGACAAAACAGTGACTATGAGGCCAGCCTCAAGGTTCCCCAAGTCAGACTAAGCCCTCCCATTCTAAGGTATAAAAAGAAAAAACAAACAAACAAAACACCAAAACCCAGCTTCTCACTGTTTTAATACTACAACATGCCAATATAACAGAGTACAACAATGCTTTAAAAACTGATGAACAATAACCATTTTTATTGTTTGAGCTAGCAGTCTCCTACTGTCTGTCAAAGGTGTACTTGAGGCTGGCCTTATAGGAAAAAAAAGCAATGCCAAAAAAAAATCATATTTTAAATCTCCACTTTTCAATTTAACATTCGTAAAGCAATATACAAATGATAGGAACAACAGTGTCCAATTAACCTAATGTGATCTCATAAAAAAATAAAATAACATAAAAAAAAATAAATCACTCTCTGGACCTAAACTGTTTTGCTTAGTTAGCTATAGCAAAGAAAAGAGAAAAAGAATAGTGCAGATTCTGTGCAGAATTAAATCATGTGTTACAGCATAGTACAGTACCTGCTTATTCAGACCTAGCATATTGCAGACCATATCCCTTGAATACGGTTGTTCCAGCACATATCGCAACAAAGCAGTCTGTGGCTCAAACAGATCCTTGAAAAAAAAAAAGCAATCACACACAAACATATATTGCCTCTAGATTACGTTTAATATTGAGTTTACGTTTAACTGAGTTAAACAATGCAAGAATGAATGTTTAATTTATGCTGATAGGTATTATCTGGCAGATCTTTTTGGTCTCTGATACCCAAAAGTATGGAGGAAATAATCACAGCTCTTAAGAAGTGACAGATTTTATGGAGACCAAGCAGAAGAACATTCTTCATCCAATAAAAGAACGGCACATGTTTTGAAACAGACTTGAAATACTAGAAGACCGTCGAGAATTCAAAGGAAGCCAGGAAAGACAACTGGGAAGCACATGACCAAGAAGCATAAAAATCATGAGTAGCATGAAGACAGCAGATACGGAACAACTGCTCACTGTATCTTCCAATAGCTGAATAAGTTTAAAGAAAAATGCTATCTGAAGCTAGGTTCAAAAAAACAGAAGGAGCCGATTCCTTATGCAACATAAAAGTTGAAAGGCGGAACTCCTTGTCAAAGGGATGTGGAGGATGCTAAAAGCTTACACGGGCTGAAGAGGAGACTGAACAAATATTTGCAAGAGGAAGGTTTAGTAAATATACAGAAAGCAAATCTGCTGCAGGGAACACCCAAAATGATAATGGCTATACAGTGTGAACACTATATATGTCATTAGATATACTATCTATATTCTTCCTTAGATACCTAGCATACCAGAATATGTGATGCTGGACAACGTGGACTTTTGTCCTGATCCTTCACAATTTTTAAATTCTTTTGGTACAGCACTATTTCACATTCAAAGTTTTGAGTTTAAATAAGATAACTTAAATATTTAAGTTTGAATTGTGAAATTTGTTTCCTATAGAATAACAAAGTTCACAGAAAAAAAGAAATTACCTTCCCATTCTCTTACATCTTCCCATTGCTAAACTAATTTTCCAGTCAACTCTTTGCTCTCACTTGCTCTTTCACATGCACACACCCGCAAAGCACATTAAAAATCTCATGTTCTTCCGCATTCTGGGCACGGGTTATACCACACACTACTTCAAAGGTCCTTTGCATATAGCTTGCAATCACTGAAGTATTTAATACAGTGAAAACATCTATGGCTTCAATGTCAGCTTAGCTGGAACAACTAGATATTAACAGTTTAAATTATTTTTTTCCCTCTAATGACATAAAATTTTTGTATTTATTGAATATAACATGCTTAAGAAACTTAATAAGGCATACCTTATCATATGGTAAGAGACCTTTCAAAGGAAAGCGAAGGGTTGTAGGATCCAGCTTCCATGAGTTGCACATGGCACCTGAGTTATTTACCACAGGAAGAAGACTACAGCGACCTACATGCAATGAAACATAAATCCTAAAACAGTGAAACTGGCCTATTATTTAATCATTCTGATACAAAAACTAGCCTCAGTCACTTTTATGCTCTCCTTAAATTTCCAGTTTAAAGCTTTTTACCATAGGAATGCTTCAGGCTGACTTTATTTTCCTAATTTTCAACTAATGAAATATCTAAGGAGTAAAATCCCCATTTATTCAGATTGGGTATCCAAAACCAAAAGTATTTGCAAATATTCACCTAACAGTGCCCTTTTAGGTTACCAAAAGACTGTTCCATTGCCATCGCTTGACCTAGTGATTTAATTTTGCTTCACTGACCCTTCCTGCAATGAAAATGGTATTACTAACCTAAGTATATAATCAACTCTTTTGATTTTCCTTCATCCACCACGGAAGATAAACTGTGGGCAGGAAACAGTTCAGCAAACTAGTCAAATACAAGTGTCTGTACCCCAGTTAGTCAGTGGAGATCTAGTCAATTCAGTCAATGTAGGCCAATGTGATTCAGCTGATTACACATGACAAGTTTTTTGCAGGGTAAACTTAAGACTTGTTGGTCAGTGTAGATTAGGCACCTGGGATTTATTTCAGCTGCTTAAACCTAAACATTTGATATGAGCCCTTAGCACACCTGCATACCAGCATCTAAATTTAGGAGCATACAGGTCATTTACACATGCAAGACGTGTAAAAATTTGTGCATGACCCCTGTGACTCATACGCATTAGAGCTATGCCACCCTTTCAATAGAAGAATAACCAAGGCTTCCGAAAGACAAAATTCTTTGGAGCTCTACAGATGAATTTACACTCTTAACGTCTGCACTGAAGAAGCTCAGTTGCAATAATCCTTGCTCAGACCCAAGAAATACTGCAGCTGTTTAATCTCAAAGAAAACAGAAGACATTTTTGAAGAAAAATGCAATGGACATCATATTAGAACAGTCAAATTTGATTCTTCAGTTTTCTAGCAATAAATAAAGGAGTACTCCTTTCACAGAAAAGGAGAACCAGTACTCTCTAGAGCTAGGAAATGTTCACACAGAAGCCTGCGACAACAGGGATAAGACTGAGCAGCTACAAAAGCTCCAATGGAAACTGAAGTCAGAAAACACTCTGTGACTAACACACTAGTGGATCCGTATTAACTCAAAATCCTTGAGCAAAGAAAACCTACAATTTCCTTAATGTCTACTGTAGTTAGAAACTACATGGCCATGTAACAAGCAGTACACTTCCACTACCAACTTGTAGTAAAAAATTATTTTGATCTCATCACAATGAATTAATCTCTTCAAAGCAAAAAAAAAAATAAGAGAAGCAAGTCTGAGAACAAACCGACACGAGTAAAGATACTACGTGAAACATAAACTCTGAATCATTTTGCTTAGGCAAATATATGCCCCAAAGGGTATAAGAACCAAAATAGTCCAAATAATTTATGTTGAAGAAATTAATGAAGTCATTCTCTTACCACAAATGGAATTTATTCTTGCTGTAGGTCTGAAGGTATCCACAAAATCCGATACTAAATTACCTAGTAACTGGGTGAGGAGAGAGGAAAAAATAAGTTAAAGGTTTCAGTTCCAGATACTGATAAGGACTATTTAAGACTTAAAACCAGTTTATACATTTTAATAAAACATACAGGAATCTACTACAATAACTAGCTTCCTACACATTTCAATATGCTGGAAAAAATCATCCAGAACCTAAAACCACAAAAGGAAAAATGTGACTCTGTAAAGAAGGGACAGGAAGCACTCTTAAGTTTGCACCTGAGTAAAAGTTTATATAATAACTGTTTCTCCCATACATACTGTATTATTTCAGTGCACACCATTTAGTAACAGATGATTTAAGAAAAACTTTAGAATTTCTGTTCACAACAAATCTCTGTTTGTGTCTGAATAACAATTCCACAAAAACAAAGGACCCAGATTAGCACACTCTGGATGGCTCAAGAAGCCGGTAACAGTCTTCCCATTAATTCCAGGGAGTCGAAATTTTATCCTTTTGCCAACACCTAGTTATTTCAACAGAATACAAAACTAATAACTGTATCAACATTACATTCTTTCTGGAAACAATGATCATTTTCATTGCACCAGAGCCCCAAGTATTTTTGCTAACTGAATTTAACAAAAAGAAAACACTGGTCAGCTATTTAAAGTGACAGAGAAAGCACAAACTTATAGGTAAGCATGACCTGCATTTCCAAATATATTCAACAAAACCAACTGAGTGCTTCAAGAGTTTCAAACATCAGGCCATAAGTCAAAACTATGTCATCAATTTCATGCAAGAACACAGGGAGCTACTGCTGCAATCACATCAAGTCTGTATCTTAATTTACATGCCTAAACACAACGCTTACTGTTGCATAGGAGAACTAAAATCTTCATTTAAACTTTGTTTTTAAAAATGAAAGTAATTTTGTTTTGTGTGGAACAAAACTCAGATTACATGATCTGATATCATTACCCAATGGGGAAGTTTTCCTTCAGGATACAGTTTTCTGATTTCTGTTACTGCAAAGTAGGCAGGTAACAAACATGCATTTCTTTCCAAAATGTAGGCTACCACCTATAAATAAAAAAATACATCAGTGTAAAAGACTTTGGATAAAGTAAACAAAGGTGTAGCCTGTCTACCAGTCTGTAGCAGCCCATGAAAAAGAGCTAAAATACTCTTAAGTTGTATTCTGATAATACTACATTAGTTTCAAACCTGTTTTCCATTGTACAGGTGTAAATTATATTGTTTAAGCCTAAGTAAAACTATGCCTTATGTCTGCCTACAAAGTATTGAAAACAATTACTATTTTTAGTCTCTAAGGACAAAAATAAAGAAATTAATCTCGATACTATACCTCATACATCTTAACTTAGGTCAGTCAAACACTGGGCCTGACTCTCCTGTTAAGAGATTTTAGTGCTTATCTACAATATCCCCAAAAATCTCTGTTTACTGTATAAAATAGAACTACAGAAAAGAATTAAAGAGCACAAACAGTAAGTCTTTGCATTGAACTGTACCAACTCTGAAAGACAGCCATCCCAGCTACTAGAAATTCACCAATAACAAAAGAATGAGGCCTATCTTCCTCTGCAGGGATAATATTCAAAGTTCAGATAGTTACCTCTCTTGCTGCTAAAAGTTGCTGTACAACAGCTGAGCTCACAGTGTTTGGAATTGTTAAGATTTTCTCTAGGATCACTTTCAACAGATCACGCACACCCTAAAAGAAAGCACTCAAAATTAATGTTCCCAGATCCTCTTTATTTCTGGCAGAAACGTTACACAAGAAATAGTCAGACAATATTTTGACAGACAAATTAGTTGCTTGTTGCTTAGTGTCAGAAGACAGGCTTCCACTGAGAATGTAAATGCTAATGACTTTAAACTCCTTACAGAACTTCTCCATTTTATAATACAACAGATGAGAAAGGAACTGTCAAAATTTTGGTGTGCATCCAGAGACATCCAACCTACAATCCAGCCTACTTGTGCTGACCAACGTACAATGCTGTAGTTTACGTTTTTTGCTCTAACACGCTCACCAATGCTGGTGAGATGATTCTCTGCAAGACATACACGCTTTCATACTCTTTCTGTTAAGAGCTGTAGCCTGCCAAAGACTGGGCTTTCAGGACCTTTTTCCTATGTAGCAAGAGGGGTCAGAGCAGATGACAGAACTTCAGCCTTAACGCTTCATAGTAGTACTTTCCCATGTGTGCTACTTCTGCAACTGCATTAGGGTTACTTAGCTTGTAACTGAAATGAGGGATGAAAGATGACTGTGTAATACAAAAAGAGTAGGAAGAATTACATTGTTCATACAGAATTACCCATCAAGGTAAAGCTCAACTATGAAAAAGCATTAAAAGTGGTCTCAGCGAATTATTTTTCTTTCATAATCAAAGCAGACTTTGAAACACTGACTGTGTCTGACAAAATCATAAAAACAAAGCCAGAAAATACCATGTCTTAGCACAAAGAAAGGAATGGGTGGAAGATACCTTGTAGTCTACACCACCAATAATCTTCCGGACCAATTTAAATGTTAGTGCCCACAACTGTGTCCTTTCCCACTCAAGTGTATCAGAGTTTATCAGAGATTCACAAACCATCCTAGCAAAAGGAGACAACGCAAGAATGAATGACAGATAATAAACACATATTATCCAGCAATAATTTTACAATGCCTTCGTAAAATACCATCCAATATTACAATTTGTATGCATCCCATCGATTCACTCTGACGCAGCTTACCTGGGTGGCAAAAGTCCAGTTTCTACTGCCATAGCTAAACAGTCATAAAGAAAAGAGATTCTTTTAGGACTATGCTGGCTATGAATGAATCTTACAATCCACTGGACACACTGTTCATGGGATTCCTGAAAAAGCAGTAGAGGGAAGAATACAGGTAGTGAAACAAACTGCATAATTTGTACAGTATCCTACCATGAAAAAATGAAACAAATACAAGAACAAGATTATAATGACAGAAGTTGTCCAGTTGTCCCACATACAGTTATTTCTACAAGTCTTTTGGTCTGATTTTTAACAAGTCCAGCCATCCAGTACTGGTAACACCTCCTAGTGAAACATCGATTTCTATAGTCAACTTTGGTGTTCACATATAAGTTAGCACAGAATAGAACAAAATAGAACTTTTCTACATTATTCTTTCCTTTTCACAGTTACAATCAAATTCAATGAAAACCAAGATGACCAGGTCTCCAATTACAGAACAGTGCCTAGAGATACCTAACTTTTAGAAGGTAATTTTTGAACATAAACAATGATTTTTTTCCCTACCTACTCAGTTCTACCAGAAATCTTGAAACAACTACTTTTTTTTCTTTATTTCTTTACTATTATACTTCCATTTGCTTATATTTATTTGCACTGTACACCAACCTCTATTGAACAATTATATAATTTTGTAAATGTCAAAACCAATCCTTTTTCTTGCAAAGTCTTCCTATATTCTTTACTCCACCACATCTGAAACTAGATTCTGAATGACTGGACACAGACCTCAGCTTGAGTGTTTGTCTACTGGACAAGGTATCGCTATATTAAAAGAAGTACCTAAAGTACACATAAGCAACAAATTAAATGCTAACCTGGGAAAGACTGCTCCAGAACTGTCTAAAAGCACCCAGGCAGCTGATCAGTTTGGTTCTCTCATCTTCAGGAGTGTCCATAAACATACTAATGTAAAAAGAACATTAGTTATTAGCAGTACCTAATGAAAAAGCACAAGCGGAAAAATTCACTTACACAGAAATTCTTGCACAAATAAACCAGTATTAAACTCACCCAGGAAAAGCTTCTTCAATTACTTCTGTTTTCTGTAAGACAAAAACCCCAAGTGAGCTATTGTAAAAAGGTTTTCTTTGAGTATCACACCACTAGGATGAAGCGCAACAGAATAAGTTGCACTGTTACAGGACTGTATCAGAGAAAGATGTATTTCTTCTGCTATGCTAGACTCTTTCAAAGCTGAGGTTGCTTTGTTTTCATATAAACAATATACCTTGTGCATCCAGATTAAGGCTCTTTGTTTTGTGGTTTGTTTCTTTTTCTTCTAAACACCAAGAGATTAATTTACTTTGTAAAATTGGATAAATTGTTAGATTCTGTTATTGCAGCTCTTTTTTCATACTTTGAAAAAAATTAATGTTTTTGAATATCATTGTTTTTATTCTAGTTATGTTCCATGACACTCACACAAATCAATCACATACTTTCTTATCTGAGTTAGAAGCATTGCTTTTTAAATTCCATTGAGTGATTAGACAGTCTTGTACTAGGTGAAAGATTATATATGAATATCCAATTTCCCCCTTATAAAACATTCCTTTTTTTAAACTGCAATTTGGTCAAAGGCTTCTACATCATTATTCTAATACATCAGCAAACAGGTTCTGGAAAATACTACCCTACATCTTTTTCTACCTTCTGTAAGTATTTCTTATTATACTCAGATGTGATCTATAACTTACCACTATGTATTTTCATTTTTATATT
The DNA here is from genome assembly GCF_023634155.1 of Falco peregrinus. NCBI lineage: Eukaryota > Metazoa > Chordata > Aves > Falconiformes > Falconidae > Falco > Falco peregrinus. The sequence continues at coordinate 36,590,998 of NC_073727.1, forward strand.
GTAGATAACATCTACAATATTGTAGATAATAATATATATTATAACAATGGACCACTACGTATTTTCATTTTTATATTGTAGAAATATCAGCATGTTAACAAAATAATCTTTCTGGTATCCTTTTCAATCATACATCCTAGAACTGCCTGTCACTGCTATGCACAGCTTTCTCACGAAGCAAAAGAGAAATCGACAACTGTTTGTCAAAAGTTAGCTGCTGTCCACCAAGTTGGTAACAGCAGCAGTGAAACTAAGTACTCACTATTTCCTCAGTTCTGGCTTCAAAAATTCAATGAAATTTTGTAAGGATTTGTTTTATTTTTTTTTTTTTTTGGGGGGGGGGGGGGCGGGGATTGTTACATAAAAATTCTAAGCAAATAACATTGCTTAAATACAGGCAATGTGACAGCACACTCAAATCACAATGTTAAACACATGAAAACATAATCCAAATGACAGTGCCAAAACAAGAAACCAATCTGGTATGGGCAATTAATATGCTACAAGCAACTTAACACCATTCACAGAAAAGTACATCATGCATTTTTTAATACAAACATAAAACAGAAAGAAAAAAACAACCTTCCCTCTACTGAAATTCATCATATGGACATCTTTTTCAATTACACTTCTCTACAAGACCTACATATTCTTTAGAGTTCAGATAATTTGATTGGCCTCTTCTATCTGAAATGTCAGTCAGGACTTTATCAGCTACTGTCACCCCACTGTTTCTGACCATGAAGTGCTCAAATCTACCAATAAGTTCACTCATTTGTGCTCTATAAAACAATGATCTAATTGCCCAATGACTCAGGTTCACAAGGGGAAAGTCCTGCTAACTAATCTGATATCCTATGATAAGGTCACCTGCCTTGAGGATAAAGGGGAAACAGTGGATATGTTTTTTTCTGGATTTTAGTAAGGCTTTTGATACTGTCCCTCACAGCACCTTTCTAGACAAGCTGTCCAGCCATGGGATGACCACTGTGTGCACTGTGTGAAGAACTGCCTGAAGGGCAAAGCTCAAAGAATTGTAGTGAATGGGGCTGCATCTGGCTGGCAACCAGTCACCAGTGGTGTTCCTCTGGGCTCAATTCTAGGGCCAGTCCTGTTCAACATCTTTATTGATGATCTGGATGAAGAGGTTGAATGAACCATTAGCAAGTTTGCTGATGATACTAAACTGGGAGGTGCTGTTGACTTTCTCAAAGGACAAGATGCCTTGCAAAGGGATCTAGACAGACTGAAGCACTAAGCAATCATCAGTGGCATGAAATTTAATAAGAACAAGTGCTGGATCCTGCTCCTAGGACAGAGTAACGCCAGGTAAAAGTACAAAGCAGGAGAGGAACGGAGTAGATGGAGAGCAGCCCTGCAGAAAGCGAACTGGGGGTGCTGGTCAACAGCAGGCTCAGTGTGAGTCAGCAGTGTGCCCTGGCACCCAAGAGGACAAACCACATCCTGGGGTGCATCAAATACAGTATAACCAGCAGATCAAGAGAAGTGATTATCCTGCTGCATTCAGCACTGGTGCAGCCTCTCACTGAGTACTGTGTGCAGTTCTGGGCCCCACCATTTAAGATGGATGTGAAGGTCCCTGAGCGAAGCCAGAGGAAGGCAACAAAGTTGTTGACAGGGCTGCAAGGAATGTACTGTGAGGTGCAGATGAGGTCTCTGGGTTTGTCTAGTTTAGAGAGAAGGAGGCTGAAGGGCGATCTCATTGCTCTCTGCTGCTTCCCAAGGAAGGGAAGTGGAGAGGGCGATGCTGATCTCTTCTCCCTGGCATCCAGTGACAGGACACATGGGAACAGTTCAAAGCTGCGACAGGGGAGGTTTAGACTGGACATCAGGAAGCATTTCTTTACTGAGAGAGTGGTCAAACACTGGAGAAGGCTTCCTAGAGGTGGTCGATGCCCTCATCAGTGTTTGGACTTAATAACAGGCTTTAATTTTTGGTCAGCCCTGAACTGGTCAGGCAGTTGGACTGATGATTGTTGTAGGTCCATTCCAACTGAAGTACTCTAATAACCTATTGAACTATGCTTCATTTTGCAGATAGCATGGTATGGGTGTATTTCCATGACCTGCTCATTATGCTGCCTCCTCAAGACATTCATCTTCTCATAGCCTCCCTCGAAGCACCTCCTTAAACTGCTTATTCTACAGAATAAGCCAGCACACTATAATTTGGCTTTGGGTAAGCAATCTGCCTCTCACTGTTTTACTCCCAGTTCTACTCTGCGTCAGCTTCTTCATAGAAACTAAGCCGAGCGAGGATTTCGGCTCTGACAAACCACCTCCCCCACGCATCCCCCGGGCACACGTCGCGACGGGCCCGCCGACGGTACAGCACGGGAGGGCGCCAGGCCCCGGCCTGCCCACACCGCTCCCCCTCGTCCCCGCGGCGGCGCTCCGGGGACAGACTCACCACCACCTCCTCGAAGATGCTCTGTAACTGCGTCTCCATAGGCACCATGGGGATCGCCATAATGCCAGGCCGCGCCGCGCCCCGCCACCGAGCGCCGGCCCCCGCCGGGCCCTTTGTCAGGCGGAGACGGCGGCGCCGCGTTCCCTCCCCCGCCGGAAGCTCCGTCCCCGGTGCCCCTCCCCGGGAAGCGGCTGCTCAGCCCGGCCGTTCCGGCGGCGGAAGCGTTCCGGGCGGCAACGCCCGCCCCTGCCCGCCCGGCGCGGGGCTCGGCAGCCGCCGGCACGGCCCCGCCCCTCCGCCTGCGCCTGGCCGCCCCTAGGCGCTGCCGGCGGCGGGGCGAAGAGGGAGCTGAATCCGAAGGGGAAAAGCGGCAGCCCTGTTAAATTTGGGAGGGATTATTTACTTGCTTAGGCTTCTTTGGGTTTTGAATAATCTGTTCTTAGAATAATTTGATAAAATAAATGTTCTAGTTCTTACAGTAAGGATCCCTTACTTATTATGGGACTATAGTTTGCTGTAATTACTATAGAGTCAGTATTATTCCCATAAAAAGTCATAAAGGTGGAGTAAACTGAAAAGGCATTTGTCTGAAAACATCTGAGGGTACTTCACGCATGTGCAGTAGTTTTTAAGTGATAAGTAAATGTAAAATGTAAACTCAAAAGAGTTTTACAGTTTTGTGGCTCTTTTGATGCTGGCACTGTAGTTTCTGAGCTGTCTGTGGCTGTTTGGCCGTGAACCGAAGTTCAGTGAGTGCTGGCAACTAGGTACAAACTTAGGTGTACAGCAGAAAAACAAAGCTGATCATCCCAAATTCTAGTTGATAGATGAAAGCCTCCGAGCATCAGGAAATTAACACTTCCAGTCTTGGAGCCAAGTGGAAAATGACCGGGTGTATCCACAGGGGAAAAGCTCAGGTGAAATTGGATAGAGATTATTTGTTGTAAACAAACAGCTTTTGTGTAAACAAGCCTAGAAGAATACATAACAAACAATGAGAAATGTTATCAATAAATTTAAAAAGTACTCCAGGAAATTGTGGTATGTGGAGTGCCAGCACCTGCACAGGCAGTGGGGGTACATGCTGTAGCCAACAGGCAGCCCTATACATCACCGAAGTCAGTGTATTCTTGTCAGTAATGGGAAATACCTGGCTGGGAAACAAATAATGGCTACCTATATCTTATTTACATACATATACGTGTCTGAATGATCATTGGAAACAGAGAGGATATAGCTGGAGGTCTGTTTGTACATGCTTGTGTTGCTCTTAGAATTGGGTTGCCGTCAGTCTTAGTGCAAAGCTTTTTATTCTGTAAGAAATGTTCATTATACTCCTCCCTGTGTGCTTATTTAAAGTGTGTTGCAGTATGATCGAACATGCCCTTGGATGTCCCGTCAACATGTAGTGTCAGTATTTGCCCACCCTGGGTGGACCACCTCATATTTTATCAAAATGGCAATGCTCAGGATAGGTATCTACTCTAATTCTATGCCAAGCTCCTAATCCATTCCCATAGTGACCCATAATGGGACTGGAAAATGAGCCTGAAAGAGGTTGTTTTAGTCATCATTATGTTTTATCCTTATTTTCAGGTCCAGTCTACTATTCTTTCTTTTTCCTGCCTTACTGCTCTGTCACACTCACAGGCTAAGAGCCATTCCTAACTGTGCCTTGGGCTCCAGATCTTGATCCAGCCTCAGTACGTACCAAACCACAATCTGTCCACAGCTCCATGCCTAATACAACTTTATATTGTTTTTAGGTCATTAACCAACATTCATTCAGAACTGTACTTACCATGCCAGGCCAAATATAACTGGTTACCTTTATTAGACAGAGTTGGTCTAACCGTAACTTGAGTCCTGGTTGACAGCTTGGCCCAAATACTATGCCCAGTTTTGAGTTTTAAAACTGGACCATGTGATAGCCTTGAACTCCCTAAGACGTCCCAACGGTGATTTATCTCCTAAATTAACCCCTCATCTACGCAAAGTGAACAACCTATGATCATACCTTGGGCAGTGAATCTGGTCACTGGTGTGGAGCTGAGGGCCAGGGGTGCCAGAGCAGGCCAGGCCTAAGTCATGGTCACCCTGCTTTCCCTAAGGGAACCAAGTGTCCAAGAGGAGGAACAATACAGATCTTACACACAAGGACTGAACCCAGGTGTCTCTGCCAAGGCACGAAGCCATGTCAGACTCCGTGTATTAAGTAACACAAAATTGCAAGACAAACAAGGAAGAAAAGCAGCATTTGCATGAGAAAGAAATGAAAATTTATTCCAGAAAATTTCTAGATAAAGAAATGCCTCTTCATCTAGAGACAGAAAAGGAAATGCATTTTTCAAAATAACTGTAAACATCATGTTACTCTGGAAAAAACCTTCATCAAAATGACCATTTGTTTAGGGATGATAAACATTTCTGAGAAAAATGGTTAAGCTTTGGGATTTTTTTCCCTAAATGAGTGCCATTCATTTTAGAAGATAGATGGTAAATGAGTATAAAGGTGTCTTTTAACAGGTGATATGTAAGGCCTGTCTAGTTCTTGTTGGCCTTAGAGGACTTTCAGCTGCTATAATACACTGCTATGCAGAAATGTTCTCTCCCAGTTTTCCCAAGGTGCTTGTTAACATTATGTCAGAGATGTCTGTCTTGCCCATGTTCTTCAAAAATGTCTTTCCATTTCTGGAAGTTCCAGGTTAACTGAGGACTGCAATTTGAGTATAGGGGAATGGCTTTGTCTGTACCTTAGCCCTGCGTTTGTACAGTGTCAGACTGTATGCAAAGTGATCACTTATATTTACAATTCAGTAACTGAGAACAGAAAGGATAATTTGTAATTATTTCCTTCTTCCCTGTTGTTTTCTTTACCCTTAAGGACTGATCATATGGATTGCCTTTTTTTTTTTTTTTTAATGTGAACTGTCTTTTGGTAGGGATGAAAAGAAGTATTTAAAACATGTTAAATCTTTAAACAGAAAGGTCTGGGTTCTTGGTCAGTGTTCATGAAGTTTAATATTCTTATTTCATCAGTGAGAAATTTCACAGGAATTCATCATGTGGGCAGTAATGTTTGTGAAATTATAGCAATGATTAGGTAAAATTATCAAAATCAAATATATGAGTTCACATGCTGTTCCACTTGCTAAATTATTTTTTTTAATATCCATGAGAGCAGAAATTCATCCTGGGTGCCTACACTGATGATTCACTCTCCCAAAGGTCATATTTGCTATTTCTATAAATTTATGTATTTGTTTTGGCTTAGATGGAGTTAACTGTCTTCATAGTAGCTTGTATGGTGATATATTTTGGATTTGTTCTGAAAACAGCGTTGATAACTTCCACACCACCCCACGAAGAGCAGAGCTTACACAGCCTCAAGGCTTTCTCTGAGAATAAGCTGTGAGTGCACAAAAGGTTGAGAGGACACAGCTGACCCAAACTGACCAAAGAGATGTCCCACACCATATGACATTGTGCTCACCAGTAAAATCTTGGCAGGGGAAAAGGAGAAAGGGGGGGACAGAGTGGTAGTGTCTGTCTTCCCAAGTAACCATTATGTATGGTGGAGTCCTGCTTTCCTGCAAATGGTTGAACACCTGCCTGCTGATGGAAAGTGGTGATGAATTCCTGATTTTGTTTTGCTTGCATGAACACCTTTGCTCTGCCTATAAAACTGTCTTTATCTCAACTCACAATTTTTCTCACTTTTAGCTTTCTGATTCTCCCCAGCACCCCACTGCAGCAGCTGCCTACTAGGGTTAACCCACAAGAGTGGTTTTTGGCACCCAGTGTGGGGCCAGAGGAGTTTGAGATGACAGATTTGATCAGAATGTACTAGACTGGATTTATAGCTGGTCCAGCTGATTACTTCCTGTGCTTCCTATGGCAATTGCTTCTAGTGATTGTTAGTGGCTGCTATTTGCTAGTGCCTACCATCTTACTTTGCTGTGCCAGGGAACATTTCAATACCAGCACTGACCATGTGCCTAGGCTGGCATATGGCCAGGGCATTGCTGCTGTTCCTGTACTGCTGTAGTAGGCATGCTGTAACTACAGTCTGCACTCCAATTGAAAAGGACTGTGACCTTTAAGTTACACATGAGCATGTGTGTGTGTGTACAGGTGCACAGTGAAGCAGGTACACCCCTGAATCACAGAATCATTTAGGCCAGAAAAAAGCTTTAAGATCATAGAGTACAACCAGAAACCTAACACTGCCAAGTCCACCACTAAACCACAGCCCTAAGTGCCACACCTATATATCTTTTAAATACCTCCAGGGATAGTGACTCAACCACTCCCCTGGACAGCCTGTTCCAATGCTTGACAGCCCTTTTGATGAAGAAAGTTTTCCTAAAATCTAATGTAAACCTCCCCCAGCTATCACTTGTTACTTAGCAGAAGAGACCAACACCCACCTCGCTCCATCCTCCTTTCAGGTAGTTGTAGAGAGTGATAAGGTTCCCCCTGAGCTGTTGCAGTCAGAGTCCAACTCAGTCAGCCTTACACATAGCACCAATTGTTGCAGCACAAACTAGTAGGCTGCAACAAAGCTTTATCGTTGGTCAGGTTCTACTGTCTGTACTGTATCACCTTCCTCCAGAAGTCAAACCACACTGCTCCTCCTCCATCCAACACCCCTCCCCCAGTCCTCAGGGCTATTTAACCACTTACTAGGAACGAGCTACCGCTGCCCATCATCCATGTCAACCAACCCACTGCCTCTGAGGCAAGGCCACAGCTGCATGTTATCAATGCTGATCAACCCACTGCCTTCATTCCTCTGCACCAGGGGTCCTCAAACTACGGCCCACGGGCTGGATACGGCCCCCCAGGGTTCTCAATCCGGCCCCCGGTATTTACAGACCCCCCCACCCCCCCACCCCCTCCGGGGGTTGCCGGGGGGAAACCAAGCAGCCGCAGATGGCTGCCTGCCACTGCATCCGCGCGCCGGCCCCCTGGTTAAACAGTTTGAGGACCCCTGATCTACCCCGAGCCTCCTCCTCTTGAGGCTAAAGAGCCCCAGTTTCCTCAGATGCTTCTCAGAAGACTTGTGCTCTAGACCCTTCATCAGCTTCATTGCCCTTCTCTGGACATGCTCCAGCACCTCTGCATCCCTCTTGCAGTGAGGGGCCCAAACCTGAACCCAGTACTTGAGGTGCGGCCTCACCAGTGCTGAGTACAGGGGACAATACCTTCTCTTGTTCTGCTGGCCACACTATTTCAGATATAAGTCAGGATGCTGTTGGCCTTCTTGGCCACCTGGGTACACTGCAGGCTTATATTTAGCCTGTGGCCCCAGGTCTTTTACGGCTGGTTAGCTTTCCAGCCAAGGGTAGGGACTGGAGCCCATGGATAAGTCTATACTTATGGGCAGGGTGAATCGTTCATTGTACTATTAAACCTTATAGCCTGGTTCAAAGGGACCAGGCATGGAATTTGTAACGGATATAACCTTAAAATGTTGTAACAAGTCGAGTTGTGCATTATAGTAAACGATACAACAGAAGCTTCCTGAACAGAAGACAAGGCTTACAAGAAGCCCTGTGAGGGTGACCCGATCTGAACAGGTTTTGGCAGCCAGTAACTCCACACCAAATACTGCCTCTCCTGTCCTGAGGAACCACCATAACAGATGGAACCCTGGTGAATTCAGTGGACATTTTTTGGACATTTTACAGAGGTAAATAGACCAAGGCAATTATATTTCTCTATATAGCAAGGGTGGGTGGAGTGCAGGGAGGGTGGACAGGGGGGTTATTGATGTGGATGTATTGAATAATACAGGACCTAAGCATGACACAATGTTATAGAATAGAAGGTAGAGATTGTAATGGTTTGGGCTGCAATGGAGTTAATTTTCTTCATACCAGCTCATATAGTAGCATGGTTTGGATTTTTTTTAATAATTATAAATATTATTATTTTATTTATCATAAATTACATCTCACATGGTACTCAATTTTAGAATCAGGTCAATATTTGAGTAGTTACACTTGCATAGCCCTAGTAGGCTATGAAGGTACATTTTCATAACAATTGTTCAATTAACCACCAAACTGAAAAACAAACAGATTTAAATTCTACGTACAAAAAAAAAATATTGAATTTGATTTGGCTGTATACCATTTGTTTTTAATGAGTACATCTATCACTAGTGAAAAAAACATGTAACAAGCTGAAAGAAATAGGTGACAAATATGGATTGAAAATAAACAGGAGGAATCCTCTGATGCTAAATAAGGGAAGGGACCTAAAAACACAGACATGACACAGAGCAGGAGTTAAGAAACTGTCTACTTTCATATTGGTTTTTGTTTAATATATTTAGCGCTTTCTTTGAAGATAACAAATACTTTGGATGACAAGCTTTTAACCAAATAGTTGAGTACCTGAATTTGTGTCATTTTTGCATTTTATTGTGTGGCAATGTATTACATAATCTCAGTTAAGAGTTTAACTAATGCAGTCCTTATCTTGAAACATGACAAGTTTCTCTCTACACAGATAATGCTTTCTAGCCTTTGACCTTTCTGAGTAATTTTCCTGATTACTTTGGCTTCCTGCAAACCTATCACTGATGCAAAAGCTAGGATCTCATAAAAAGTGCATGAACAAAGTACATACATATTTGAAGCAGGAGCAGCAGCTTAGTCACAGCTAACCCAGCAGGGGAGGCTGAGGAACGCAGCGTACATGCAGCTGAGAGGCAGATCTTGGCAAAATGGAGCTTCAGGATGATATTACTAAGTATCAAAGCAGATGTTTGAATGAAGTGCCTTTAAAACAAACAGAGTATGTGAAGAAAAAAACCCTGCTGAAATACAAAGCTACCTGTGCTGTAAGTAGATGCTGTTCTTCAGGGCTGCTAGTTTAACAATTCTCAAATCTGCAAGACTTTTAGAAGTTTCATTGTATTAATATGATCATTCATGGTAACTTAGTAATTGGTGCTCAGAGTTTTACTGCATGAATGTACTACCCTCACTGGCAGTTTTCTAAAGTTCTTCTGGTACTTATCAAGCAAATATGTTTGTTTCTGGCAGTTAACTGTGCTTTTTGTTTTACTATAACAACCTGACAGTTCTTTTGCACAGCAAAGACATTGCTTCAATCTTTTATTTTATACATTTGTTTTAAATTGATGTACTTGTGGCCAAAGCAGCCATGATTCCTTTTTGATTACTATTTATCTTTGGATTAATCATTAACAAAACAGACATGTAGGAAAGGTGTTGGTGAAGAACATTTGGGAAGCAAGGCATAGGAAAAGACTAATGAACCATTTCGTACAGTATTGTCAGTCCACAAGTCAAATAATCACGGTTAACTCTTTCCTTCTTCCCCAGGGCTTTAAGAGTCCCTGTAAATAATAATGTGTAGGGGTTTTGTTATGTTTTTTAAATCTTTTGTTGTAGCAAATAACACAGTTTTAGGCTTCTGTTTGTGACTATGAAAGAAACAAATTACATATAATATATGTCTGTGTATATGTTTGCATGAGATACTGCATCTGTAATTTGGAATTTAAAGAAAATGACAGGTACTGGTTTTAGAAAGACTCAAAACTTAATTTTCAGAACAGCCCTATGAAAAAGTGAGTTAGATTATGACACTCTTCAGCTTTAGGTCATCAGAACAATTTCACATAGTAGAACTTCCTATTTAATGCTGCATTGTGCAAGGATTCATAAAATATGAGGGAAATGCTGGAAGCTGAGAACAAAAGAGAAGATAAATTAACAGACATTTTTCCTTAAGTCTTCAGTAAAAATAAATTAATCATGAGAAACAATGTGGGAAAAAGGCCTAACTAGGAAGGAAAGTAAATTATAGTTTCAAGAGGCACTTTGAAGAATAAAGTGAGAAACATAAGTATCCTAAAACATATTAATTCTTTCTGTCTATATGAAAAAACAAAATTAAACATTGTAGGTGTAAACTTAGTATTTTACACCATTTTTGATAAACAATATGCATGAAGTACTTCCTTGGCAACTTTTTTCCTGAAAGCTTAGGCAGAGAATTATGTACAAGTACAAATAGTAATCACACTGTCTAGTAAATCCTCTAGAGAGCAGAGCATATGCATTAGGAATAATTTTTTAATGAATAAGTATCCATAGTCCTGAATTGATACATAGAAGTTAGCTGTGGAAAGTCTTAGGATTTGAGTAGGTGCTACCAATGTTATTTCACCTCAAGGATGTATGTCCCAAATTCCAGAGTCTTTCTGTAAATGCTATAATAAAGGCAGCATCTCATCTGTATACCTGTTATAAGTTTTTGGGTTTTACTTCATCTCCCTCTTTGCTTGCAGTGGTAGAAATGTTTTCTGCTGTAATAGCTGTACTTTCAATTTAGTATTTTCTGTTTATTTTAATTTACAAATGTGAATTTTAATGAAAATGAAGGGTAAAGCCATAGTGAACTTCCAGGTGAAGAGTGCATGCCATGGTGATTTGGCTTATCTGTACTCAGTGACAAGACCTGTTAGGTCACCATGGCAGTGTTATCCTCCCTGCCCAGAAAGAATGGCCACTGTTCTAGTCCAAATGCACCTCCTGATTCTGTCCTTGCTGACTGGACATAGGATTAAACTGCTGCCATCACATCTGGGGTCTTTCTTCAGGGGTCTTCAGCATTTCTGCCACTTTGGACAATCTTTCCCTACGTACTTATTCCATCTGTCTCTTACCCACTTCTTTCAGCAGTTCCATTTCCATTCCTACTTTTGGGGTATTTCTCCAGCACAAAAATCAGGGAATGAGCAGCTGGAAGAAAGTAAAACTGAGAGAGAGAAGGTGCGAAGGAAGTAACTTTGGCATTGCTGGTGTTTGGTGTTGCTTGGGGAAAAATCAGTGACAGAGCTGGAGAGGGTGGGAAGCAAGGGGGAGACAGGAAATTCTTGAGCACAGTCACAAGGAGGATAGCAGCAGGAGGAGAAAGTGGGGGGTCTGGAAGGAGCCCCTCTGACTGTATCTGTCCGGAGGAAGAGGTATGTGCAACGCCAGGCCCACAGTTAGGTCTCTTGGTTGTCCCTGTTAGAGGGCTAGTTGGGAGTGTGCCACATTCCTGACTTTCTGGCTCGTATGCTTTCTGGCTTCCTGGCCTATGGGAAGGAATTCTGTGCACTCGGACTGTCCCAGTGTGGAGCTGCTCCATGGCTAAGCTGTACACCCGTACCTCAGAACTGAGCAGGCCCCCCCGTTCTGCTACACTTCTGCCCAGCACCTGCAAGACAGGCTGGGTGGTAGCAAGGAGAATAGGGTGTTTTTGTGAGCAAGGACGGGCAAAAAGTAACAGGACAGTGTATGTACACTTGTTTATATCCTACTCACACATGCAGTTTTTCTTAGCTCCTTGTAATTGCTGTAGTCTCAGTTACGAGGCTCCAATACAGTAATACTGAGCATGAGAGTAAGCCTCTCTTATTTCTACTTTATTTTGAATCTTAGTATTTGCTAGTGCCTGGTGGTTCCTGGAAATGGCAGGAGACGAAGGCTCTGAGGGAAAAATGGGAAGTAAACTGGGGTGGTTTATGGTGGTTTTCTGTGATAAGCATTTTCTGTCCCATTGTTGCCTTAGTGAAAAGTACATACACTGTGAAATACTCTGAGAGGGTTGTCACTTTTCACTGCACCTTTCAGCCAGCATACATCGCCATTCATCTTGAGTGTCTGTTAAGCTGATAGAGGCCTCCTCAGCTCTTCCCCAGTCTCCCAAAGGTTATGTTACTTTCTGTTACGAGGTTTCCTTGGGTTATTTGTCTCTTTCCAGTTTCCTTTAACGTTGCTAATGGGGTGACTTATGAGAAACTGGCATGTGGATGGAAATGTGACACTTGCAGCCTCAGTCCAGCTGAGTCTCTTAAGAAATCCCTGTGAGCATTTCAGGGAAAGCTAAGTAAAATGAATTACCATCTCTTTACACAGATAAAGAATTTGCAAAACAGGTAAATATATTGACTGCTTCCTACTGTGTTTTCCCGAGCAAAGACTTCCCTGATTACAACACGGGACTGGCCACAGGTTAAAAGTGCAATATTGAGGTGTTGGCTTGTAAGGAGTTCACAAGATTATCATTCTTGTGCCTCCTCTATCTTCAGGCACAGAATGTCTCCAATTTTTTGATGAACAAGTTCAGAGAAATTATTAGTTCATAAGAAATCATACGTTCATAGAAATGATAATCACACAGTTAATTTCCAATAGACATAATAGTTTATCACAGTTGTGAACTTTAATTTTCCTGTGTCTATGTGACAGGTTCTGCTGTGTGCTTTGGTGGTTGTATCCCTGGGACTAGGTTTAGGACTAGGACTGAACCGTGGAGACCAGGAGCAAGGTATGTTTATGATACTTTCAGCATAATTATCACCGAAGCTAGATCTGGTAAACGTCTTCAGCAGCTATTTCACAGAGCATGTAAATGCTCTGTGAAAACTTACCAGCCTTGAAAATAAATTTCTTGCATTCTTGAAGTTGGATTGGATAGAAACTGTACACTCACAATCTATACTTGGAAAAACCTGTCCTAAAGTACTGAATGCCTTGCTTCTCCTTCTAGAAGTGTCAAACTTAGTCCACAACAGGTATGGAAATCTTGTTTTGTTTTGGTGTGTTTTTTTTTTTTTTTTTTAGGAAACTTTTAGGAAAATTTGAGATAGGAGTTATCTTATTACATATAATATCCTGCAATTATTTAACCAGTATGTTATGTAGAAGAAATACCATCGGACTAGCTTCGGGACTCATGCTGTGGGTACATTTGGCATAGTTCCGGTGGCTACTGTTAAAACTGATTATGAATTTTCTCTGAAAACTTCAGTTCAATAAAGCTATGATATAAAGGGGATAACGGTTTGATTTGGTGGAATGTTATTTTTTAGTTAGAGAAACAAAGTAGCATTTTGATGTTAGGGAGTCAAGTCAAATGAGAACAAACACACCACATGATGAATTAAATAAAACACTCCCTTTAGAAGCAAAACAATAGTAATGTCATAGTGGAGGAGTTCAAGGAAACAGTCTCTTTCTCATTCCTAATCAACACATATATCAACACATTGAACTTATTCACCTACTTATTCATCAAGTCTTAGTTCCTGAGATTTTTCAATACTATGGGCCTAGCAAATAAAGTGAGATAGAATTGTAGTTGATTTTTGATTACATATGTTTTATTACGACTTCCTGTGTAAAATATGTAGATACCCACAACTTCGAGTCTTCACTGACATTTACCTGAGGAATTTGGTCATAGTTGTAGTAAATGAAAGATGGAAACAAATCAGTGTGTTAGCATTTTGGTGCCTCTGCAGGTGCTGCAGAGCAACCCTAAATAGGGACTGACTAACATTATTTGCTGCTTTCATAACCAGACCTACTTGGGAAAGATGAATTAGCCAAACATACACTGCAGAGTGGGAAGTGAAGCGTCAGCCCTTAGCAGCGTGCACCTTTGTGCAGTTGCATTTGCTGCGAGGGCAGTGGGAAAGAGTGGTGGTGTTCAGGAGCAAAAGGAGTTGCGGTCAAGACAGGTGCTGGAGGCTTGTGGTCTCAGGAGAAGGGGCCTGGATAGGAGTCAGGAGGGCCTGGCATATAGTACAATTGATTCTGTTTATATACTCAATGTGAATTTCCTTACAGCTCCTGTAGTGGTACTAACTACTCCAAATAAAAGTTAATGTAATACTAAATTCCTGACCTTGCACAGTTATATAAATATTGTAAAGAAATTAAAAGTATGGGTTGCAAATTATGAAGGGTGTGAACAGTTCCAATACAGTCAGAGGAAAAGTTAATATTTTTGTATTTTTTCTGACTTAAACTCACCATTCTGTATCATTTAATATCAGGTAGACCATCTTAACAACTCTGAGTTGTTCAAACGCCAATGGATAGAGGAAAAATTTAATTAAATACTCTAAACTTCAGCCACAGAAGCACAGAAAAGCTCTTTGCCTATGTTTAGGTACATTTCTGAAAAATTGTAGCTCTTTCTTGACAGAACAGACTCCAGTCATAAAACCTGTAGCCCTCAATTAGTTCTCTTCATCTCTACTTTTGACAGATCCATTTATGCTCATTACATATATTGTTTGTTATTCTAATTATTTGCAAAACTTTCTTGCATTGAACAATAGTTGCTGTAAGCACTTAAGAGCACAAAGTTCAACATGAGAACTTTCTACCTGTGAAACAAACTGGCTTTCTTGAAAAAACTAATTTTAGCTCTACATGGTTTCTACACAGTGGATATTAAAGCCCAAATTTTGTAGCCAGTACAGCCTACAAAAGCATGAACCTTTTGGCAACTATAATAAATTGCACCAGCAAACACGAGTAGTTATACCTATCCTTGTCTAATGGTGTGAGTGGACAAGAAAACTGGAAATGTAGGTGCTCAGGGTGGTTCAAACAGTATTTCTGCAGTACAGAGAATGCAGACACAAGGCTCATCCTGGTGGAGGCTGGTGTGGAGCTGTGCGTGATCTTTGGAGATTTGGCATTTTCCTAAGGTGTCCTCAGCTGTCCTCAGGAGAGCCAGAGCTCTCCCTTTGCCTTGCATGAATGTGTCAGAACTGTGGTGAGGAAACACGTCTCCATTTCCAGCACAAGGCCCCTCATTTGGAGCCTTTTCTTTCTTTTGATCAAAACAACCAAACCTGCAGATTTCTAATGGACCTTGTAATGATTAAGTGGGAGAGATATGGTCAGAATCCGAAGTGGACTAGTAAGGCATATTATGGGCCTTGCCCAACCCCCCAGGGCTGCCCCATGGCCCAGGACCCTGTTTCAGCCCCCTGGGGCCATCAGTCCCTGCCCCAGAAATGCTGCAGCAGGGCGGGTCTCCAGGTCCGCACAGCCATGCCCTGCATGGCCATGGGTCCCACTAAGCCAGGCCCACCCACAGGCCAACAGTCTGGCCTTGGCCTGTCCCTGTCCCCAGGGTAGTGCCCAGTGCCTGGGGTGGGCTGCCCTGGTCCCCCCAGCTGGCTGCCCCACTGCGGTGGGATGTGCCCTGGCTCCCAGGCTATGCCCAGCCACCCCTGGGGAGCCCCCATGGCTCTGGGTGCCCAGCCCTGAGGGAACCCCCATCCCACACAGCTCCCTGCCATGTATATTAGGGAGCATCCAAAGTGGGAGGTATTCTTCCTCTTGCATCCTGGACCCAGAAATGAGCAGGGGACATGCCAGCTTCCTGCTCCTCATGCTTGGAGGGGGAGACACCTAGGCATTGTCTCCTGTGCCACTGGTCCTAGGGAGACCTGCTACAGGAACAGCCCTGCCACAGGCTCTGGGCAAGTGTGGCCCAAACAGCCACCAGGACCTTCAATGTCCAGAGGACTTCCTACAGCTTTCATTTCACCTTGCTGACCCGTGTGCTAGTGGGCATTGGAAAATGACTTAGGAAACAGATTTGGGAAATGTTTCAGCACATTTCTTGCTGCAGCCTGTGTCCGTGATCCATTTAGTTGACCTCTCTGGGACAGAGCTATCCAACCACGCAGAATCATTGCCTTCTCCTTACAGTCAGCTGCAGGCACAAGTGCAATGAGCCACACAGGAGAGAGGTACCTGGCTGCCAGTGTGACAGCGGCTGCAAGGAGCGTGGGGACTGCTGCTGGGACTATGAAGACACCTGCGTGGAGCCAAGTATGTTCCCCTACTGGCAGTGCTCTCTAGTTTCCATTTTATTTTGAGTTTGTTTTTTTTCATGTGATATTAATACGAAAAGGATACATTCTTGTATTTATGCAGACGTACGGAAGCTATGTCACATTCCCTCAGGGAGAGAAGGATGTGGTGGTGGTGACCTGGCAGGACACAAAATCTTCCTATGTATTTCTCAAATCAGATCCCTGTACATTTTTCCCTCGTGGATAACCAAAGCATTTGCCGTACATATTTCCTGGCCCAGATAAAGCTGGGGATAAGCGTGAGCAGAAATCACAGGCTACCTTTGACCAGGGCCCTGAAACAATGCTGCTGTGCCAGCACCTCTTCCCTCTCAAAAACAAATGGGTGTTTCCTGGTCAGGTGCACTCTCCAGCCTCATGCAGTGCTTGGTGGGTGCCCCGGGGCTGGAGTAGTGCACTCATCTTCCAGGGGAGCAGCCTGGCTCTGCATCAAGGCCAGACACCTCTCCAGTTACTCTGCTTTCCCAGCAGCTGCTTGGATGTTTCTTCACCTTTATCGCTTTTTCTGCCTGCTTCAGCCCTTACATCTCTTTTTTTGCTGTCTGCTGGGAATCACGTGCAAGAGCAGGAAAAAGATCTGCTTCCTTCTCTTTCTCTTCTTTAGGAAAAATATGGGTTTGATGGTTTGATTTTTTTTTTTTTTTTAATCTTCCTGGAAAGGTGGAAGGCATTGAAGATTGAAGGGGAGTAAAGTTATTCTATGACTCTGCATTACCATTCCATGGCCACAGAAATAGACTTCATGTGTTAAAGAAAATCTTGAGCTTTCCTTTCAGACAAAACTGCTAAAGCAACTCAAGCAGGACATATAAAATTATAGTTCAACAAAAACTCTTGGGTTTTGTTTTGGGTTTTTGTTTGTTTTTTTCTTTTTCTTTACTTGTTTGGGAGATTTCCACACAAAGGAGTTTACATGAGGTTCTATGAGCCAAATCATAACCCTTTTCTTCCAATTTTCAGCCCAGTCTTGGAGGTGCACTAATTTCCGTTGTGGTGAGACACGGATACCTGGAAGTTACTGTTCTTGTTCGGATGATTGCTTGCAGAAAAAAGACTGCTGTGTAAACTACAACAGTGTTTGCAAAGGTAAATCAAAAGACAAAAAGATTTATATATATAAACTTTCCTGTGAAATAAATAGATGGGTAAACATGGCAAATATAAAGGTAGATGCATTTGTTTCTCAAGATTAGAGTTTTACAGTGACATTTTTGAGAATGAAGATATTTTAAGGTGAAGCTTTTTGGTACTTTTGACTGGGAAAAAATAGTTTCTGGAGAACAATGTGAATGTGTCATTCCTAAGAAACACAGAAAGTTTGAATATTGCAGCAGTATACTAAATGTGGGGCTTTTGGATTGTTTCCTTTTTTCCTTTTTTTTTTTTTTAATAGATGGAGACATGTTTTCTGCTTCAAAGTTCATGGGATCCAAAGTACATATCGTAGTAATCATTCCTAATTTAAAATATCCCATCCTTTTTATTAGAAATTAATTTTCAGACGGTGTTTCTTATATCTTATGTATGTGTGAATATCTTTGTGTTTCATACAGACTCTGGCTAAACACTCAAAGACTAGCACTAGTAAAATCAGATTACAGGAATGACACACGAGGAGCATACCAGTGGCATAAAACATGGTCTCTGTTATCAGAATTCCTTTATCTGGTGAGGTGGCAGAAATTTAAGGCAGCTCCTGCAAAATTGTGTTTGTCACCTAAATGCAAATTAAAAAGCATTCGAGTTTGATTAGGTGCTAAGCTGATTGAATTTACCTGTAGTCTAGGTCACTGTACATCCCTGCCTTTGGCTGCTTCATGGGAGAGAAGCTTTCTGTGTGAGCTAAGAACTTCAACAGCCACTGCTTCTCTTTGTATTTTTTCCTTTTCAGATGTTTTTCTTCTTTCTTCTCTTATTGACCTCCTTTGTTTCTTCCAAAGAGATGGGCAAACAACATAAATGAGTATAGCTGTGAAGCAGATGGAGAATATTCAAAGGAGAACAGAAAGAATTACTTGAAATTTGAAAGCCATGGTCAACAAGGAAAGATTGAAGGAGTTTGGGCTCTTTACAGAAAAAAAAAAAAAGGCTAAAAAGAGCGCTGGCAATCATCTTTACATGCATAAGTGGTATCTGCAAATAAAGAAGGCAGTAATCCAGTGTGGACAGAATACAGTTTAAATGTTTTCCATTTAAAACCAGCTAAAAATTAGGCTAAGGTTTCATAGTGATTCCTTCTTTCATTTGTTTGCTTGTCTGTCTGGTATATGTGCTTTATTTTTAACTTAATATTGTAAGCATTAGCCATTTCCAGGTTTGATTAACTAATAGGTTACACTAAATGATTTCTAAAGGGATCTTTAGCCCTGTGTTTCTATAATTCTGTATTGAAGCAGAAAATGTACCAAGAACAACTCTAAAAAGATCAACTAGAAAACTTTGTTGTTTGTTTGGGTTTTTTTAATGCTGACTCAGTATTTTCTTTTGTTCTTTTAGATGAAATACCTTGGGCAGAAGAACCATGTATATCACTTGAAACTCCTCAGTGTCCAGCTGGGTAGGATAAAATAATTTTGTCTTCTTAGCAAATAAAATCATTGTGATGGTCAGAAATACTCCAGTGGCTTTAAGCAGGTCTTCATGAGGTGTTTATATTTACTGAGAATAAGGTTCCTGCCCTGAGGAATATTCTATAGTAGCAGTTTGTGGCTAGCAATGTTTTTTGTTTCTAAAACCTTTTTCATTTCGTTGCACATTAATTTATCACTTACTGTTTAGAGTACAAATCCAGACTGAAAGTCGGCCTGCAAAGACCTGGAAAAATTGTGGGAGTGATCTCAAGGTTCATGTATCACAAAATGTTCATAGTCCATTTTATGTTACTATATTGTATCTGTGACAATTCGGATAAATCACCTTATGCAAACTTTAATAACTGTTAGAATCTGTGATTGCAGTCCTTTATCTAACTAACAGGTTGGGTTTTTTTTACTTGAATTATCTGCCAAAAGAAAGGTGTGGAAGAAGGAAGCTATGAAATTAGCCGTATGTCTACAAACACTGTAACATGGTAATTCTGACATCTACCTATAGATATTTTGCTATTTGTGCAGTATTGCAGAAACATAGTTTAAAAGTTGTTCTCAAAAAAAAAAATTCTTTTCTGGTTCAGTTATGGTATTTGTGATGTTCTCCATTATTCTATCTATTTTACTGCAAATTTAGTTTCATTATAACAATAGTAGCTGTAGTATTGTGGCCTCTTCATGGGTTCCTGCATAAGCCTCTCAACATAGCTATAGAAATACACTTTTTAAGTTAACAAATAACTTGCTGAGTTAACACAGTTTCATAGGCTACAACTTGGAAATTAGTGGAGGAGACCTTCTTTAAGGACTGTAAACATAATTGCTATATAAAGCTCCATTTGATTTCAGATTCAAATCAGGAAGTTGTTTTATACAAACTGTTTTTATACAAACATTAATGCCAGTGTACTTCCATGTTTTGCAAAGACCACTGTGAAAGAAACAAACTGGGATGGTGATTATTGTCTGATGTGAATATATAACTTCTTTTTTCATAGTTAACACTTGAAGTATTACTTGAAAAAATGGAGTCAGTTATTAGTAATTGCATTTTATCAACCATTTTCTCCCCCAGTATTTTCCAGGCTTATAATTCCTATAAATTACAAACAGATGGGGTTTTTTTTTTGGTACTACATGTAGCGAAACCTACTTCAAACTACATTTAAAATTTAATTCTAGGTTTACCATTTTTATGTTTCTTTGTATGTTTCTGAGGAGATTATGAAATATATAACGATGGTTAACTAAAAGACTGAATTTGAAAAATCACGTTACTTGATCCCACTGAATTTGTCACTTGGTGTTATGAAAAAAAGGTGCTATAGCACCAGCACTTCATAACTGCTGATGCATTTTTCTTTAAGAGTCCTTTTAGGTTGCTTAAGAGAAAGTATGTTTAATAACTTTGAAGTTTATTTGCACAGCTGGCACCTCCTAGTTATAATTTTTATAACAAGAATTTAAATACTGTTCTAGAGATCAGCTGCAGCTTGTGCCTATTTTATCATATCTACTATATGAAGTCAGATCTGAGGCTTTTATCCTTATATACATGAAGTCTTACCGTAAGCAAACTAGCAGTTGCTGCATTCTTTTCGTAGCTTTGAGTTCAGTTTGTCAGGGTCCTTGAGGAAAAGAAGTGTTCTCCAGCTCAATGAGAGCTGGGTGACATGAGAGGTATAATCTGCAAAGAACATGGACTGCTTAGTGATGTCTTCACAGAGGAAATGTGGTAAAGTAAGGGATTAGCCGAAACCTGGCATTGCAAATAGATTGTTTCTCAGCTGAGGCTAATTGGCCCTAACTGCTTGCTGGGTGACTGCTGTACTTTTACAGTCATTGTGCAGCTGCCCTGAAAGACTTTTTAAGATGAACTAAGGAATAAGAGACAGAATTCAACCCATCGCTATGTACAGAGGCACTTCGGCTGCCCTGAACTCTGGGTCTGTATTTGGATACTAGTCAGCAGCATTTGTATTTGTTTGTATTTTTATTAAAAGATTAACAAATCCAATTTCTTTTGTAGGTTCTGGATATACTGACTAGCTTGTATTCTATTCCTTCAGTATTTTTTTTTCCAGGAGTATTGTGTATTTGCTCTCAAAATTGAACTATTTGTTTATCTCACACTGTGATATTAATTCTGGGAAGTACATTAAATGTCTGGATCCTGCTTTTAAAAATAGAATTTATATTGTTAAATATCTTAACAAGTCACCAACTGTCTAAACTCCTTTACAATGACAAACTCATATTTTCTTGTAGGTTTGATCTGCCACCACTTATCCTTTTTTCAATGGATGGGTTTAGAGCAGAATACTTGCAAACCTGGAGCTCTTTGCTGCCAAATATTCAAAAACTCAGTAAGTTACCAAGAGTGCTTTGACTATTTTCTTTAAAAGTCTGCATGCAACCTCTCCAGTCCCTTTTGTGTGTTCATGCATATGTGTTGCTCAGCAATAAGAAAAATCGCAAATCATGTCTCCCTCATCAGTTGTGTATTTTCATTATTATATGTTGACATTAATTCTTGTATTTGAGTGCACAGCAAACATGACTTTTTTAAAAAAGACCTCTAATACTGGTCATCAGCTTTTCATTAAATAAATAGTTTGAAATATGCATTCAAATACAATTTAAGACTGGAAAAAACTTCCAGAGAAGGATTTCCTGCATTCTCTGTACTCCATTGAAAAATTCTAGGTGATAAGGAGATCATCATTAAAGTATAATACAAAGAAAAAATACATTGGGTTATTGGGAAATTTTCCTCAAAGATGCACTTTGTCAAAGTCAAATATTTTAAGAACATAGAGTCATAGAATCACAGAATGGTTTGGGTTGGAAGGGATCATCTAGTTCCAACCCCTCTGCCATGGGCAGGGACACCTTCCACTAGACCAGGTTGCTCGAAGCCCCATCCAGCCTGGCCTGGAACACTGCCAGGGATGGGGCATCCACAGTTTCTCTGGGCAACCTGTTCCAGTGTCTCACCACCCTCACAGTAAATAATTTCTTCCTAATATCTATATTAGATATCAAATAATACATATTAATAAGATATTAAAGAGAAGCTACAGTTTTATCTGTGAATATTATTATATTAGACTTCAATGCAATGTAATTTACATATTGGTGGAATTTAATATATTGTTATGATTGCAGTAAGGTACAAGTAACTGTTTCTAAGTATTTCTGAATCTTGGGAGAAACAGTAAGTTGAAGATCTTTAGCTTGTATTGTAAAGGACTCTAAAAAGTGAGACCAATTATTGCACACTGTTAAAATATCCTGAATACTTTAGAGCTCAGCTCTCAAGATACTTTGTACCTGGACAAAATGTCTGCATATTTATTTTTTTCTTCTCAGCAGTAATAGTCTAAATTGACAGTGTTTGTATTTGTTCTGAATATATCATATCGTGTTTCTATTGTGCTCATTTGAAAACTTCACATGATTGTTACGAAGTACTACATTTTACTGAATAACTAACAATCTTGTTTGTGGATAATGAGAGTGTCCATAAGCCTGAACTTGAAGCAGTGTGCAAACCTGACTTCTTGCGCAAAGATTTTATTCTTTGATGTCATTCTGACTTTGGAAGAAACTTGAGTCAGTGAAGAAATCATGTTCACAGAAGTCAGTGTTAAGTTCCAGTCTTTTGAAACAACTTAAAAGGAAGTGCCAAATTGACAAAAGGCATGAAAATCATGCTATGTTTATTTATCCAGGAAATCCTTTCAAACACAAAGAAGTGTAATTCAGCATTACTTATATTTGTAGTCAATTTTAACAGTTGATTATACATATTCATGCTAATTATTCTCAGAAATTGATAGTGGAAAGGAAAGGGAAATTCCTCTGTTTGCAAAAGAAAAAAAAGTGACATTGATTTGTAGCATAAAATATTTTCTCTCTATTAAGTCCATTAACCTAGGATTTTCAGTAGAGCTAATCAAGCTAGTTGTTCTAGAATATGTACATTATGAATGCAGCTCCTTTACCCTTTAAGAGAAATCCATCAAAAATTATGTTGATTTTCTCATTTATTTGTCCATTTTCCAGCCCGTCTTTAAACACTCTTTAAGCCTTTTTTTCTATACTACACCAGAACAGTTTTGTTGAACAAAATTTTGGCCTTTCATTGTGTAGTTGAGCTTCCTTAGTTAAAATCAGTTTCTGTTCTTTGACTGAAATGCTGTACATCAAAGTATAGTGTGTTTGAGCGTAGTCATCTGACTCAGCTTAATACAGAACTGTTTTTCCACGCAAGTTAGATTAAAAATGGCATTAAGACATCTTCCAGTCTTCACACCTTGGTTTTGTGGTTGAGTAAGTTGGATATTACACTGGATTTAGATGTTACAGGTGTTTGGGCATGGTAAGTGCCTTGGATTGCTGAAAAGTGGTACAGTGTTTAGAGATAAAGGTAGGACACCTGAGGTGGGATTCACTCCAGAGCAGGCCACCTACATTTAGATACATTCTTGGAGGTGACTGCATGTGAGATGTGTTCACGTTCATTGTAGTCAGTGTGTTTATGGTTAGTACAGTCTGTGCAGTGCAGTGCATGAGCTCAGAGAACAAGCCAGCTCAACCGACAGACAGAGGGTGCTACAGGACAGATTGTTGCATTAACCTATGTTGTAGAAGAATGGCTGCAGAAGCATGGCCTTAGAATCTCTGAAGATCTGCACAATCCAGGCGTGGTATTAGCATAGGCCTGTAATCAGAATTGTACTGAAGTTGCTGTGCTGAAGTTAACAAGAAAGGTAGCCTTGAGCTATTCTTGAATCCTGAGACCAAGTAATTATGCTGTGCCAACAGGCCGTGGCTGTAACAAGCTACAGCTGCTGGGAAAGCAGGTGCAGGGCCAAGAAAGATAGGGACCGGTATGGGAAAATAGGGAGTAACAAACTACAAGGCTGAAGCACAGCAACACAATTAGCTACATGGATAAAATGCTTATTTTAGTCATGATAATTAGGGGTGTGAGAACCGCGCACGTTTTAGAGACTACTAACCAATTATATTTCTGCTTTACGAATATGCATGTGTATCGGTTCTATATAAGTAGTGTTAGAAACTAATAAAGTTGAGCAAGATGCATAACTCATATTGAGCATCCTCTTGACTCTGGCAAACCCTTCTTCCAACACTATGTTTCTAACACTTCAGACTGCTATGGCGTCCTAGGTGGCCTTCAGCAGCTGTCAGGAGGACACAGATCTCTCAGTGATCTTGCATCAAAACCGCCAACTTTCATGCAGATGTCTTGGATATCTGACAGTATCTTAAGTGGCACTGGACTCGGTGCTTGAGCAACTGACTCCTTCCCATGCCTCTGGTCATTGCACAGCTCTGCAGAATATCTTGCCTGGGGTGACCTGAGGCTTCCGTCTTATTGCATAAACATATATGTCTAGTGCCATTTTGGATCTCAGAAATATCTGAGACACTCATTTGGGTTGGCAGACAGGATTTAGGAGCAGCATCTGAAGGCCACGCAAGGTCATTAAAAATGTCACAAATGTCCCTAAGCATCTAGGCTTTAGGCAGCTGAATTGAGTGTCCAGGGTCCACTGACTGCAGTGGGATGGTAGGTCTGGGTCACAGACACCAGAATGTACGTGTCTTCATTTGGAGTCACACTTCTCCTCTAATACCACAGCAACTAACTGTGGTGATTTGTTTGTTTGTTTGTTTTTAAGACTGTTAGTTCTAAATTTAAAAAAAAAAAAGCAAATTTATATTAATTCCATGATTTGTTGCAGAAACATGTGGCACGCATTCAAAATATATGAGAGCTGTTTACCCCACCAAAACCTTCCCAAACCACTATACTATTGTAACAGTAAGTGAGAATTTTCTATTTTTTCTTTTCATTACCTGGATGACAGAAATAATTTTGTGGTGCCAATCTTTTTGTGGGACATGGGAATTTAAACTATAGGAGTAAAAAACAAAAGGAATATGCTGAGATAGTACATACAGGTGTGATCTATGTGGCTATATATGTATGCTATCTGATTCTGGCCTGTGAAACAGTTATTCCTGATCTTTGACAGTTCAATTGGATATAAGTGAGCACGTGTGAGGACACAGCCATTTGATAGAAGTGTGGCTTAGGATGGGTTTGGGAGCTGATATATAGCCACATGACACATATGGTACTTAATCTATAGCACATCAGGTTTTAATTGAGCTGGGGAGCAAATGGAGAAAATCAAGGGATCTTGACAGGCACTCAATTCATTGACAGGAATCTGATGATCTGTGTGAGTTAGGAAAGCATGTTCAGTTTCTGTGATAAAACAGCCCTAAAAATAGTTACAACACTGCAATAGTGTGCTTTGCAACATAGTTTAGGCTCCATTTGATTTCAAGACTCAGCAGGTTTTTTTTGTTCATTTTCATTTTGCAGGGACTGTATCCAGAATCTCATGGCATTATTGATAACAACATGTATGATGTACACTTGAACGAGCATTTCTCACTTTCGGGAACAGAAAAATTCAAACCTTCATGGTGGAAGGGGCAGCCAGTAGGTTTATTTCTCATCATGGTATTGCTTTATGTCTAGAGTGGCTCATGTACTGTTATTAAAAAAAACAAAAATAGAATAAAATGCAAAGTTGTGTGATATATTTGCAGTATGTGCTAAATATCCTGTAGGTTTTGTATTATAGGCTGCCTACAAAAACAGTTTGCTTTTTATCAAAGTAAAAGAACTCTTAAAATGATAATTCCAAGACTTAAAAATGTCACTTAATGTTGCAGTTAGTAAAAAAGGCTTAGATATTCTGCCTAGTATCGGGATGGATCTCTTGCCACAGGAAGCCACAGTAAATTTTTGACAGGCTTTTACTGTGTGGTAATTTTTTGCTTCTCTTTTGACAACTAGCTACAAAACTAAATCTGAAAATCTACTTCCAGATTATATCCATTTACAAATACACTTACAAAGTCCAGGCATATAAAAGCAATGAAAAGAATAGCAAAGATCTTAATTTCCAGCAGAATTAACACTTATAGATAATGTATGGCACATTTCATAAAAAAACAACCTACCCTGATTGTACCTATAATTATGATTAATATTATTTATTTACTAGAAATATCAAGCTGTGATAACAGTACAAAATATAAAAAATACACATGTAGTATATAGTGTATTTACTTAGTTTACATTTATATATTTATTTACATGTGTCTGTATGTGTATATATCTCTGTGTGTCCATGTAGTCATGTTTACAGTATACTCAAGTACCCCGGTTTTGGTGCTATTGTTTCATGAAGGATTTCATCAGGTTTGTAAGAGAACCACAGCTGCACTCTTTAAAATGAATAGAAATATTCCCTCTTATAATAAAGTCATATAACTAGAATCCATATCTTTAGAATAGAATAGAATAATTTCAGTTGGAAGGGACCTATAATGATCATCTAGTCCAATTGCCTGACCAATTCAGGGCTGACCAAAAGTTAATGCATGTCATTAAGGGCATTGTCCAAATGCTTCTTAAAAATTGACAAGCTTGGGACATTGGCCACCTCTCTAGGAAGCTGGTTCCTTTACCCTCTTCATAAAGAAATATTTCCTAATGTCAAGCCTGAACATCCCTGACACGGCTTTGAACCATTTTTCCATCTTCGTGATCCATTTCACTGGCATTTACTACAGGAAGAAAGATTACTACTCCTTGCCAGTTACGGAAATACCTATATGATTTTTTCCTAGGCTGAGAATACCCAAGAAATGGCAACATACTGGCTTCGTTGCTACTGATTTTTCTTCAGAATGTGTGTGTAGAAAACAAACCGCTAATGACATATGGTCATTAAGCAACTGTGTGATGTGTGAAAGAAAGAGAAATGCACGCCTGCAGCCCATATTTCTGATGCAATTATGTATTTTTACTTTGGTGATCTGAGGCCCTCCAGCAGTGTAAATGCCATAAAATCATTTGTTTATATCTTTACTCTAGATCTGGCTGACAGCAATGTACCAAAATTTGAAAGCAGGCACCTTCTTTTGGCCAGGCTCTGATGTTCCGATTAATGAAACATACCCCAACTTGTACAGGGTATTCAACAGGTAAGTTTTTACAGGGCTTGTAGTAGATTCCTGAAAATTACTCCTAAAATCCAAATTGCTGTACGACAGTTGAAGGAAATGAAATTTAAGGTTTTTAAACAACAGTCTGAGAGATACGTGCCATGTCACATCATCCTGGTTTTGCCACAGAACTACCAATATTAGTTGAATTTTTCAAAACCATTTAGGGGATTCACAATGAAAAAGTCAAAGGGTACTGTATATTCTGCTCTCCTAGACAGTTCTGAAAGTTTCAGCCAACTGCAAACCTCTCATCTCCCACTAGGAAAGCATCCTATAACTGATTAGTAGCCACTGCTAAGCTGTACCAAGGATTACCATATTTCCACACATAAAATCTACACTTACTATATAGCCCTTTAAAAATACTTGTACCTGAGAATAAGATTTCAGATAACATATACCCTAAGATAATGAACACAAACTTGGAAGCCATGGCAAGAGGATATAAGAGGCAGAAACTAATGGCAAAGAGGATGCAGGACAGGGAAGCCTCTGAAGACTGAAGGAAGATAGGCTCTAGATCAATTCCCTCTGGTCTTGGTTGGGTGTGTGATAATGTGCACACTGCTGCTGAATCATAGTTCTGTATGTTTTCTCTAGTTAATTCACAGGGCACACATGAAAATATAGCAATTACCTTCATAGTATTTTTTTTTCTTATGGACAGCATTGATATTAGTAAATTATTTCTACATTTTCACGATGATTTTAGTAAAGGTCCATGATTCTTCACATTTACAAAAATAATCTAAAGCAATTGTATAACTGTAAGTCTTTATAGTTAACAAAGGATTTGCACTGATGTGTGGGATTGGTACTCAGAAAACATGTGAGTAGTGTAGGTTATTAACATAAAGCTTATGCATGACTTGGGGGGAAGCAAAGTTATTAATGGGTGAATTCCTTCATAGGAGACAAAGCATGGTGTCACAAAGATTTTGCTGAAGACATTACTTGCTTTTAAACTATAAAAGTCCAAGGTTTATACTTGCTGGAAAGAATAAAAATTATTTGAACTTGTACTTCAGGTTTATGTCCAGAAATTGAAATCTTTTTTGCATGCATTTCATTATAAATACATGAGTATGCCACCAACATCACGTTTGTGTTTGCAAAATAAGGATCTGTCTAATCTAACATTAAAAGTGAGTTACATTTGATAAAAAATGAGAGTAATAAAATTGATTGCTGGTACCTTTTTTAGATGGACCATTCTTGAAATCCCAGTCTGTGACTTTACTATGTGACTAGAGTGGACACTTTCTATGTATCTTGGAATTAGAAGGGCTTATCAGAAAAGCCTTGTTAACATTGTTATCTTTTTTCCCCCCCCAGTTCGGTTACATATGAAGAGAGAATTTCAGAAATATTGAAATGGCTTGATTATACCAAATCTGAGAGGTAACACTGGTTGTAAGACTATCACTTAGAAAGGTTTTAATGCTTAGCCACTGAAATTTCTATTGGTGTTTGTGAAATATGGAATCTTCCTCACGATCTCAAATGGTAATTTGCTGAACTTAAGCCTGTTGTATAAGTATTAGCTAACCAGTTGTAAGATAGGATTGTAGATACAAAAGATGAAAAAGTGAGCACGTATCTGAATGGGATGTACTGTTGTATAAGTTTTATTGGTGTGTCTTTTTTCATGGTGCATGGTCTAGAGGAACAGAACGTTCAGTTTCTTGTTTAAATGTATGAATGAGAGACTTTATATGAAAGATTTGGCACAAGAAAGGTTAAATATCTGAAAGTAATTGCAGGCAGTAATTCAGGATGAAAGGTAGATGTCACCACTGACTGTGGTGCTCAAATTTGTGATGTTATCAAGTGAAATCTTTTATATGGTGATTTGTTAACAATTTCCTAATGTATTTACAATTAGGAGATGCTCTTTAGAATCTCACTGCTTAATCAGGAAGAGATCCTTTAGGTGGTAGTTCTGCTTACATCTCAGAAAGGAACAGCTTGCTCTGCTGAGGTCTTGAAGTTTTTCAGTGATTTCTGAATACCAAATAAAGTCACTGGATACTGTTTCTGAAAATTGTTTCTGAAATTGTAGCTTCAAATAGTCCATGTTGATTACTTACAAAACACAGAGGAAACTGAATTATTATATTTTCTGTAGGGGCTTTTCTTAAGTTTTAAAGAAGTTATTCATAATTCCCTTTTAAGTCTCTTTTTTTTTTTTTCTAATGAAAGTATTCTTTTGAAATGTTATCTCCAAATTCTCATAATATCCCATTCTTAATTATTTCTAACTTCAGGCCTGATTTCTATACTTTATATATTGATGAACCAGATTCTTCTGGACATTCATTTGGACCAGTTAGTGGTGGTGTAAGTAGGTTTTGTGTTTTTCTTAGCCTAAATTGCCCTAAAAATGGTGCTGTACTGTGAACTTAACCAACTTAAACATTTGGAGAGTAGATTAAAAATTACTGTGACTGTTTTTTGAAGTTTTATTAAGAACTCTTGCTTGTGGTTGAGCCCATTTTTATGATTCCAACACTGTGTGTGAATCAAAAGAGGTGTAAACCAAACAGACCGGCAGAGAATAATTTCAGATGATATGATTAGCAATAATATTAATGATTATATTTAGACTGAACTTCAAGGTTATTGCCAAGAGGTATTTGGAAACATGTGGCCTGGCAAATCCTTAAAACTCTCTTTTATTTATTCCTAACACTGTACTTCAATGTTTGTTAATTTGTAACTCAAAAATAGTACATTTTTTTCTTGCATGTAGGAAAAAATTCAGTCTTTAAGGAGCTTAGGACTCCTCATATCACCTCACCTCCTTCCTGGAATGATCTTGTTTAATATATTTGAAAATGGTCTTCAGCAAAAGACCTTGTTGCAGTGGACAAGGACAGAAAAACTGATCTTTATCGGATAGCTTTAGGCTCCCTGATTGGAAAGGGAACTCCATGTCTCTTGGTACATAAAGGACTTAAAACCCCATTACTGTATATGCAATTGTATTATTTGCACACAAAACATTCAAGAGAATGCAGCAGAGTTAGGGGGACAAGAAGGGTGCAGGTGCTCAGACATGGAGTCCTCAGATTCAATCAGCTGTCGTTCTGGCTGTAGGACTTACAGCTGTGCCATCTTAGGGAATAGCCATCCTCTGTGAGTGGCTGTAGGGTGGGTTGTGCTGAATTTCTCCTGTATTACTTAAGTGGTGGTTAATGGTTTTCTGTAGGAAGGAGAATGTATACATGAGAGAAGGGCACCATGCTTTCTTGGATGCCCCCCTGGTCTTACAGGCAATACATGCCTGTAAATATTTTTGAAGCACTGCTTATTGTTCATAAAATGACTTGTTCATACTATAATAAAAATTGTATTGAATGTTATAAATCTGATATTTTATATAAATTTTGGAGTGAGGAACAAATTTGATCTGAATGTGTTGATTTTTTTTTTTGTTTCAATAAACATTTTTTGAAGCTCAATTTTTCTAAGGTAATAGAAAAAAAACTATTTGTCACTTTTTAAGTCACATATTCTGTGGTAGAGTAGTGGAATTCCGTGCATCTATATTCTAGTAGTGATGGAAAAAGAAAAGAAGAAACAATATTAAGAAACTGAAAACTGACAGAAAAGCTCACTTTTTTTAGGCTTCTATGATTGTATTTAAGCAAGAACTTGAAATAAGAAAAATTCTAATGAAACTGGTTTATTTCACAGGTAATCAAAGCCTTACAGATAGCAGATCAAGCACTGGGGATGCTAATGGATGGACTTAAACAAAGAAACCTGCACAAATGTGTAAACCTCATTGTTGTAGCTGATCATGGTATATAGTTATTTTTTCAATCTAATTTTACTGAGTCATTATTTTCTTCCTCTGTGTAATATGTGTGCTTACTAGTTTTAATCTATTTTGTAATTCACTGCATCTTCCTTGCCATATATTGTATATAAAAAATAACTGTTTCTATGTTGTCCTTTAGGGATGGAGATGACCTACTGCAGACAGTTAGAATATATGACTAATTACTTCAAACAGATTGATTTCTACATATATGCTGGGCCTGCAGCTCGCATTCGAGCAAGAAATGTTCCAAAGGACTATTTTACCTGTAAGTGTGGACCAATTCTGGGATTGCAAACTCAGTATAACAGGAAATAAATAAATAGGGAAAATGGATAATCAGTAATAATCAACAGAGTGAACAGCTTTCCATTTCCCTTAACCTGGCTTAAACATCCATGGAAGCTGGGAGTTTTTTTGCAAGAATGACCTCTTTAGATGACATTGAAGATTAGAAAAACTTGTTGCAGATGCTGACATTTTCTTGGCATGTGGAAAGTTGAAGTAAAGCTAGTTTTATTGTTTTGAACTGGAACTTCAGGTCTTTTGTAAGTGCATTGCTCTTCATAAATTCCTTGTGCAACATTGACAGAATCAGTCTTTTTGAAGCAATGACTATTTCTAACTCTGTACAAAGTTACAAAATCTGAATCTTAGCACAGTGGAATCCAAGAGTTAGTTGAGCCCTTTGGCTGGTATCTCAAAAGAACAGAAAATTGAAACCATGTGAGCTGACTCTGACTCAGAACAGATACTGTGGTACCAGACTGAGGAAAAAAAAAACCCCAAAACCAAAACATCCCCAAACTTCCTGTATCAAGGAAGTAAATGGAAAGAGGTAAAGCATGGAAGCTCTCTGTTTAGTGAGCATATATATAATTCATAGAGTATTCTAAAAGGTATAATTTCTGCAGATCTCAAATAAGAGATAGGATCCCATTGTATGTTTTACTTATCTTTTCTAATTGTATTTATATTTGTAGGCACAATATTTATAAAGCATAAAGCAGACTTTCCTTGTTTTACATAGAAGACAGTCTAAGTCAGACAGGAGCAGAGTAATAAGCAGTGGAAAGAATAATGGTATTTTGTATATGTCTTAATATAATTTTTGCCTCATTTCTTCTAACAGTCTTACTTTTTCTGAAGGATTTTTCCTTCTGTAAAGTGCTCAGATTTGTTTTTTAAAAAGCTAATGTCAAAAGGTTAAAGTCACTCTTTGAAAATGTAGAAGGTGAAAGTACTAAGACAGACTGGATTTGTCTCTGTGACTGCCACTGGAAGTGGAATACAGGACAAGTGCTCCAGGTCCAGTTTAATGTAAAAAAGCTTATACTTCCAACAGAGGTTAGGTGGGAGAAGAAAATTTGGTTCTGATCATGTGTCAGCTTTAGGTGTAGGCAGTCAGTACCATGACAGCTTTCTACAGTCTGTCTTGATGTACCCAAAGTACTAGGTATTTCCACAGGGTATCACACTGACAGACAGTTACCCTTGGAAACATACCATTCCTACCCCTGGAAGGTTATGGTTACCATAATCTTCACAGGATAATAAAGAAATTCAATTTTACAGACAAAAAACATGTTGAAATTTTTCTCATGAGCCTTTGGACCTTCTGCTGTTTAAATGTATGTAAATTTCTCTTTTCTTTTTAACAGTTGACTCGGAAGGAACTGTTAAAAACCTCACAGTGAGTAATATTTTCATAGTTTTTCCATGTAGTTCCTCTTAATATGAATCTGATCAGAAAGCACAATTTGTGAAAAACTGAGGCTACAGTGCCAGTTTAAATAGTGTCTTGATCCCAGTGTACAATTGCAAGCAGTTCTGGAAGTTATTCAAAGATGGTGCACAAAAGTTTGCCATGGGGAATCTCTGTTCAGAGAAAAAGAGTCTTCTGTACTTCACTTTGAAAAAAGTGGCTGACTTCACGTGGAGAAAGAAGAGTGTATCTTTATTATAGAACAGAATACAACACAGAGATGCTTTAGGTAATAGGTATCTGTTAGCTCTGGACCACAAGTGTTGCACCCACACTACGTTAAAGCAACTTTACCACAAAACAGATAATGACACTGTAGAGCACATTGCCGCAGGGTGTTGTAGAGGCTAGAAATATAAATAGGAAGGAAGTATTTTAGACAAATTAATGGGGGACAGGCCTGTAAGGGCTATTAAATGTGATCCACAAGCAACCTCTGACTTAAGAAGCCTAGAGAAAACTGAGCAGGTACAAGAAAGAAGGTTCATTCAATACTTCAGTTGTTCTTACAAACTTTAAGTATCTGATTCTAGAAATTCTGGAGATCTGAATGGACACAGAGTACTAGGCAAGATTAACCTTTGGCATGAGGCAGTATGGCTATTTGAGGATCTTTTATGACATTTCACTTAGGTAACCACAGAACTTTCAGGTATGCTGTACTACCACTGGGCCTCATACCAGTAGTTCTGCTTGGATCTCTGCCATGCTGTATGGATATAGACTTCAGGGCAGGTGCAAGCTTGTTGGTGTCTCCCGTGTAGACCATTGCTCCTTGTGGGTACACTCCGTGACATCTGAGCTCTGAAGGGTGCAAACAAGAGAGTACAGAACAGAGGGCAAAACATGGAAGACCAAGCCTATTTCTATTAAGGAAAGGTGATAATGCATTTTTTTCTTATACTTTTTTAGATAGGTAATTCGCTGGCTCTTTTTTTCTTTTTTTTTTTCTTTTTTAGTGTTCAAGATATACATTATTACTTGTAGGATGAATGTGGTGGGCAAACTAAAATGCTTGTAGGAAAGCTGTCTTTTTTTTATTTATTTGCATTTATGATTTACAGTGAGTTAAACATTTAAACTGCTTGCTCTCTGTGTATTGTCATAGTTTTCCCTTCTTTCCTTCATTGCCAGTTTTTTTTCTATTCTGTGACTAGTCCTAGTTCAAGCAGTGGACAGATGTTCTGATAGTTTTAGAATAAATTCTATCAGCTTGGAAAAATTCTGAGCTGTTTCAGCTGCGTATATTTCTGATAAACCACCACTAGAGGTCTTCCTTTAAACTGTTGAACAGCTCAGTTGTGCAATATTGCAGGTAGCTTTTGCCTGCCACTGAAGTCCAAAAGGCAGTGATTTTTTACTTTTTTAATTTTTTTTTCTTGATTATGAATACCTAAGAACACGTCCCTTATTCCCCAGCATCCAAAGCAGAGGTGAGAGTAGTATATCCGTGGTTGGGAATAGCAGAAGGAGCTTTTTCAGTGTTACATCCCCTACGCCATCGTGTGATGTGGAGCCTGTCATATTCAAGAGTGTATGTGAGGGGAACAGCACAATTTGCATGTTCTCAACTCTAGTTGAAACTGCAACTGCTAATAGTTACAGAGATGTAACAGTAACATCTGTGTCTTACAGGAATAGCCTAGTATCAGGATACTTCCGCTTCCCCTTTCTGTTCATAAATAGTGTATTTTGTCCCTTTCATGTTCTTAGAACAAGAGTTTTGGGCAGAGAAGGGAGTTGTATATTGTATATTAATTGCTAATCAATGGACATAAAGTCATAATGTACGTTGATTTCCTTAATTTTCCTTTTAATTAGATTATCCTTTGTAGAATGACCTCTCCTGAGCTAGCAAACCCATTGAATCCTTATTTTTCATGCTCCTGGATTTCACTGTGCTTCTTTGGTGACTGTTCAGGCACATTTACTCTCATTTCACATTAATGTCATTCTGTATAGAATATACAATTCTAGTACTTAGAGGTGAAAATGTCAGATCAGACTCCAAGTATGCTATAGTTTGGACAGTTGGTGTGGTAAAACTTTTTTTTTGGGGGGGTGGTTTACCCAGCTTCATAGCTGCTCTTCCCTCAGCGTTTTAGATGTTCTGTGTTGTCCCAGTGCTGGATTCCTGATCAGGAGCAACACTTCTGAAACATTGCCATGATGCTTGCAGCCAGCTGGAATGGCTACTGATGGCCACATGTAGTTAATCTTTGCAGTATCTCATATGGTTGTCATTAGGCTCTCAATGCCAAACTCATTCATGGCATGCCTGCTAACACAATAGTTACAATAACACATTAAATGTGGATGTGAAATCTAAGGCTTTTAGCTAACAGCTGAGCACTGGACATTTACATGGCATAAGAGTACATGTTCAGCCTTGAAACGAAAACCCTAGACTGTGCTATGTTACGTGTACTTTGTTTTCTTTGTTATTTTGTGAATGGTAAAGTATAGAAGGTGACAGAAATAAGCTGCTCAGGAAATTTCTCTTGTAAAGTGTAATCTTATATACTAGATGCCAGTGACCTTAGTATGGACATACAGACTAAATGCTACTACTAAATATCTTTCACCCTTAGGAGTATTTTACCACAGTATTTGTGAACTTGCTATACATGTTATAGCAGTATATTTTCAAACTGTTCCAAAAAAAGCTGCTTTTTTCCTCCATTGCTTCTTGGGCCAAAAATGAGATCTGCAGGTTATCCAAGAAGCTATCTGTGAATAATATGCTTTCTGCTTTTATTCCTGTCACTAAGATGCTTGTGATAATGTTGAATGGTGGGTTTATTTTTATGCTGAGCAAAGCTCATGACTGAGCTCTTTCCTTTTGCACAGTGCAAAAGATCCCCTCAGCACTTCAAGCCTTATCTGACGCCTGACTTGCCAAAACGATTCCACTATGCTAACAATATTCGTATTGATAAAGTTCATCTTTTGGTGGATCGACAGTGGCTGGCTGTGAGGTAACTTAATTTATGTGACTGTTACCTTATCTTTTTCATCCCATTCTCATCCTTTTAATTTCCTTCAGATGCCTCATTTCATATTTTGTTTTAGACTTGTTACATTTCCATGTTCTTATGTTTAAAATCTTATTATATGTAAAAAGAATGCATTATTAGTGTGATTCAAATCTTAAGTCTAATAAAAGAATAATCATCACTCCAGATCAAAGTTTTACAGGAAAAAAAAAGGAAGAAAAAAGAAAATAAATGAATACTACACACAAAAAGTCTCAAAAATATTGCAATTAAAATTGTTATACAAAGCCTTCCCAGTATCTCGCCCTTTTCCTGGTGTTACAGTCACTCTTCCACCACTTCTGGGTCCTAAGGTTGATGGCTTCAATGTGGTGAATGTGTGGATATGGCAGTAATCATCATTATGAGTCCTTCATCGGGAGAATATTATGATGTTTCTTCTTCCTTGCTCTGTGATCTGAATGGAGTCCTTCCTATATGTATGCTAACACTACAACTTGCTTATTCTTCACTGGCCTGCAAGTTAGCATTACACCTCAGTTCACTAGATATGATGCATTCTGCACGTGTTAGATATTTGTTCTTTATTCTCTTTTTTACCTCTAAGTCTGGCTTTGCTCAGTTCCAGATCTGTATTTCCTTAATTGATCATCAGTGAGCTGTTTTTAGCCTTGGGGTCTCACAGAATAACTAGTCGTTACTGCTGCCTGTGCAACAACGATGTCTTTGCTGTGCAAAGATAAGCTGATAACAAGTTAGACATAACCACCTTGTCATTAAAAAAAATTGCTGTAAGAGCTAACCAATAAAAAAATAGCAGGTCAAGAGGAGTTCAGAGAAGTCTTAGTCCTCTGAGGCTTTGAAAACTCAATGCGAAGCCTGTGGTGTTAGTAGCAATACTGTATATACTGAGCTACAGCATTGCAGTAGGAGGAGCATGGGCTGACTTGGAATTTCAAGACTATTCAAATAATAGAAAATGCCTGATCAGTATATGACTTGATTGTTTTGATGCAACCAAATAATTGTCCTGGACATATAAAAATAGATGCCCACTGAAAAATCTCATACTCACGCTTTTAAAAATTGTGCTTAGATGTTCTTGTGCCTCTGAAAACAGGATACATGTGCTTGACAGCTGTGCATTGGATCAGTATGGGATGACTATCTCTTTGTCTTTCCATGTATCTCAGCAACGGGTAAATTAAAACAAGTGTTAGTCATTATAAATCAGACTATTCTGGCATGTTGTTAGTTCTATAACACACACATCCACATCTCTCCTTCACCCTTTAGAACCCGTGATGAAAATGCACTGTCTTGTAAGGCAAAATCACTTGCAGTCTTATTTGTATTGTTCCACAGAGGCTAACAGCAGAGGTCTCCCATTAGAAGTTTTCTGTTAAAAAGCAGATGCCACAGAACATAACTGAGGAAATCTTCCTAAACAGATTACACATACTCTGCAAATTCTAGCTAGGTGAAAGCTTCAGTTCAAAAATCATGATTTTTTCAATTTATTTTTTAAACATTGATTCACTGTACACTCAGTAGCTACCTAGAACTATTTATTTCTGTCCATAGGTATCTGTTACAGGAGAAGAGGTCTTCATATATGTGAACACTGGATGAGCAAAAAGTACTACAGTATAATGCCAGAGTCAGTTCTTAAGACATGATCCCAAGTCCAGTGAGTCAGGATGACTATTATGAACTGGTTCTATTTGTGCCATTTTTATTTACACTATTTCATGGTTTTTCCTTAGGGATGGAAGTTACACATTTTGTGATAGGGGTAACCACGGCTATAACAATGAATTTAAAAGTATGGAGGTAAGATGATTTTGATTCAAGTCTTGCACCTTCTTATATAGAGAATCATGATGTGCTAGGTAAACCACCAGAATAGAATAGATGATACTTATTGCAGTGTAATATTTCTTCTGTGTCACCCAGACATAAACTGTGGACAAATACTGGGGCCACATATTCATATTTCCTTTCATTGATGTGTATGAGGCCTGCTTCCTTGAGATCCTGTAGTAAAACTTGTTTGGACTCACTTTAGCTCCATGGAGCCACATAGACCACAGTAAACAGGATAGTATGTTTAGCTATGAGACGCTGAATTATTTCATTCTTTCATTCTTCTACTGAAGCAATGAATGAAAAATCTCCGTAGGATCTGGGAGTTCAGTTTTGCACCTGAAAGCCTGTGTGCTCAAATAAACTCAATCTCACTGTCTCTGCTTCTCTTACAAGACTTATTCTTTTCATCAGAGAAAAGAAGTCATTAGTATAACCTGAATGTTAGTATAGCCTGTATTGCAGTTTCATCTCATTTTCACTTCTGGTTACAATGAGAGTATTATGAGGTCTTGAGCGTTTGGTTTTTCGTATACTTTATGTGATGTGAACCTGTAAGTAAGGTCAAGCATGCCACTACTAGTCCCCTATTCTGTGCCTGAGAATCAGATTCTTCTAGATCTTCACAAGTATATTAAAACCATATGTCAATATACTGATTAGAATGGTGCTGAATATTTGTATGCAAAGAAAAGGTAAATTTTGGTTACCATAGAAACCTTAATCATAAATAACTTTATGCTGGTGGCACAATGACTGAGGAAGATTTTTTTTTCTTTATAAAGGAGCAAAATATCTTAATGTTGTCCTTTTAAAATAAATTAAAAATTCCTTTTCTATTATGAGAATATAAGAATATTCTTTTAGAACAGATCATTGTCATGCTTTGTTGTGTTTCCTGTGTCTTACAGCAGCTCAGGAGGCTTATAAAGTAGTAGAAATAATGTAGGACTGTAAGTAGCTATCAGTGTTCTGCCACAGTGCTTGCAGACCCCAGCAAGGCCTGCCCAGCACTACATTGTACCATTGATGGTACTGATGCAGGTCTCTGCTGAGCTTGGGATGGGTCTCTGCAGTTCCCTGCTCCTTGCTTTAGCCATGGCTATAGGCTTTTCAGCGACCCAAAGACTTTTGAAAATGCAACATGTATTAAAACAAACTCCACCCACCACCACCATTGCTTATATTTCTGTCTCAATATTAGCCTTTAGATAGGATGTGCCTGTGTCATAACTCTTCACTTCTTGAAATGGCATTGCTACTAGCTGTT
Organism: Falco peregrinus; assembly: GCF_023634155.1. Taxonomy (NCBI): domain Eukaryota; kingdom Metazoa; phylum Chordata; class Aves; order Falconiformes; family Falconidae; genus Falco; species Falco peregrinus. The sequence goes on from NC_073727.1 coordinate 36,629,584, forward strand.
GCAATGAAAACATAAAAATGTGTGAATTTGAAACATAACAAACAATTTTTGTAAGTAGGCATCAAAGTATTAAAGAACATATCCCCTCCCTGATTCATTCCAATAGTTCAAAGTATCCTGAGAAATGACTTTGTTTTGCATTTTTCTTCAAATTATATGCAATGGCAAAATTTTCCTTCTTTACCAGAACAATCCTGTATTTTAGCTTTTATGACTGTGAAAATACTTTTTTGTACCAGGGTCCCTGTTTCTGTAAAGTGCAACTGAATTTTTTTTTTTTGATTCCTTTAGATAACAACTTTTGTTTTATTACAATCTAGGCTATATTCTTAGCATATGGCCCAAGCTTTAAAGAGAAAACAGAAGTGGATGCTTTTGAAAACATTGAGGTTTACAACCTTATGTGTGGTGAGTAGAAACAATCCAGTACTTTAGATATTAAACCAATGGTGTTTTCAAATACCAGTGAGCTAAAAGAAGGGTAACAAAAAATTGAGTGAATTCATTCAGAAGCTAGGTTTTTCACACAGAACACTGAAGCTCTGTGCTTTTGTCTTCTGTACAGTGCTAAAAGTTTAACTGCCAAATATTATTCTGATTTGAAGGTTGTTTCTGATTGCAAAAGTATTCCACTAAAGAAACAGAGAAAAGTGCTCCTGCCCCATGGGCTTGCTGTTGAAATGATACCTGTGGGATAAGAATCTCGTAGAGAGTTATCATTCTTGTTCATAACTTAAGATGGACCATTGCAGTCCCAGCAGTGAGCATTTAGGAAGCATGCGCCTCAGAAAATATGGATTAAGGCATTGCACAAAAATGCAACAGGCTAATACGCTTCACAATGTGATGCATTTGTAGTCACATTTGTACTCTGCATTAAATCATCTAACCTTATGAATATTATGGCTTTGTATAAAAAAAAATACTGTTGATATTCAAATACATAATTACCAAATCTTGATGCAGTGGAAGATAGCAATGAACTTTCATACCTAGAAAATTGCAAGTTGATGGTAGCAGTTACCATAATGGTTTAGATAATGGAATAAGCTATCTCTTCTATAGTTAGAATGAATGCATAGAATTGCAAAGATAATGACTTTTAAAAATGCCATTTTAGTCTTAAAATATGTTTTCAATTTCAAATGTTTAAACAGATTTGCTTCATATAACACCAGCACCAAACAATGGAACACATGGCAGCTTGAATCACCTCTTAAAAAAACCTTTTTACATTCCTTCACATGCAAAAGAAAACTCATCTCCTTCTTCATGTCCAGTTTCCCATCTGATTCCCGTACATGACCTGGGATGCACATGCCTGGGTGTAAGTAGGGGCTTCTGGGTTTTTTTAATCGTCTTTGTCAACTGTATTGTCTTTTCTTTGGTTTTCTAAACTATGATTTCATTCTGAATGATTGTCATGTTTTACAGATAGTAGATGAGTCAGTACTAAACGAGAGGTTAAATCTGACCACAGAAGAAAGTAAGTAGCAAGGAATTAAATGAACAGCAATATTTTAAAATCTATGCCCAGTTTAGATTTTACATTATTGGTTTCAGTGGGAATTTTTGCAATGTTAATTACAATTTAAAGTGAAGTAGGAAAACCAAGTCAGAAGCATAACTTTTTTTCTTTTTTCTTTGCATTTCTTTAAAAATTGCTAACTGATACTGTTATAGCAACATTTATGCATAGGAATTGGATCTGATTCCCATTAAAATCTCAGAAAAAAACATACAGGTTTCAGTGGTCTTTGGAAAAAGCCTGAGCACTTACAGGCTATATAGAATAACACTTGTTCCCCACCTTGTAACCATAACTTTGCTTTGTGTGCTTTTTTATGGGCTTTCTGGAAATCTTAGCAAGTGTTATAATGCTTCCTAGCCAAATAAGATGTAAATTTCACTTTACTGGCACGATAAGTTAAAAAGATTTATATGGGTATTAAATTGCATAAAACTAAGAATTTGCAAGTCTGATACTTACATTGACTTTTTTACGTTAAACAACATAAAAACTATTTTCTACATTTTTTTATTTCACTCAAACTAAAATCTTAAAGAAACATACACCTGTGTTTACTGTAGGGTTTATTTGTATTTGTTAATGTTTTAATTTACATTTTTTCTCTACTCCCTTAAACCTTTGTGCCACCCAGGATGTTATAGAGGAATGAATTAATAATTATTGTTTAAATTCTAGTACAGAAGGCAAACTCATATCATTTGCCATATGGGAGACCCAAAGTTCTTCAGGAGAACAATATCTACTGCCTCCTTTCTCATCATCAGTATGTGAGCGGATACAGCTATGATATCTGGATGCCACTGTGGACTGCATACACTGTGAATAAGCCTGTAGGTTATCAAATACCCATACTATTCTTAAGTATGTAATATAATGAATTGAAAATGTGGTTCATTCATCAGGAATTCTGGTTAAGGACTGATTGATATCATGTGACTAAGGCCCTTATATCTGAAAAAGAAAAAATGTCTTTGATATGTTTTTAATTTCAACTATCTTAATATATTGTTTAAAAAATAGGAATGGCCACCTGTTACTGACACAAACAATATAGAAGAATAGAGCTACTTGCTGGTGAGCTGGTTCCATTAAGCCTATAATAGTTCCATTAAGTTCTGTAAATGGGATAAGCTGTCAGGGCAGGACTCCAACTTGTCTGTCATTCCTGAGGAAAAGCAGGCTGTGATTTCCAAAATCAGCAACTTTTAAGCTTTTATATGTATATCATGATCTTTCTGCACTTAACAAACCTTTGTACAGCTCTCCAAGACAGTTTGTACTAATGCATATTTCTCTGTGTTCTGTTTATTTGCTCCCTATCATGCTATATAATTTCTGAAAAATATAATTATAGCTGAATGAACCTCTGAGAGTGCACAAGTGTATGGCTCTGAAACACACAGAATTTTCAGGGTCAGTAAACTAGTGGACATTCATGGGTTTGTTTCCTCCTATAATTTTGACCTTTTTTCTAAGTCGCCCTGAGGAAATAACTTTTACATTGATTTTTCTGTCTGAAAGGAACTGTTATTGATGTCTACATAATTTCTTATTTTATTACTATAAATATGGGGAAATTATTTTAATCACATATATGCTGCTAGAATGTCAATATTTCAGAAAGTTTTATTCCATCCTTTCTACTGATTTTTCACAATCTGAGTGAAAGATCATGAATCCAGCCCTAAGAAGGCTCCTAGTCATGTGAAACAAATGTCCATGTCAACAAAGATTTGTTTTACTTCGTCATGTTTGAAGATCTGTTCTTATAGCTTACTATGAAAGTGAATTACCATAATGAAAACCAGGTAATTGTAGGCAGATTTTTTTCTGATTTTGCTTTAAAAGGATTAAAAAGTCTCGCTAGAGTTGGAGCCTTTCTAATATTTCAGCACCAGCAGAAAAAATCTCAATAAAAGCAAGTAACTTTTCAGACATTTTCCTTTGTTGGAAACCAAATTCTTAATTGGAAAAGAAGTGTATAAAGAAAGTTCTTGCCCGATATAACATCTAAATCAACAGAAATACGTATTTGTGGGAGTTTCTTATAGTGGTTTATGCAACATTGTGGGAAGCAGCAAATGATTGAAACTAAAGTATTAGAGCGTATATTTCACAGCAGACTCTAACACAATGATGTATGTTTTCTATAGAAAGGATAGGAAAGAATAAATTTCCTCTGTAATACTCTCACAGTCACAATGGTGAAAGGCCGTCAGTGTCAGAGCTCACTCACTGACTTACCTCATAGAGTCAGCTGACATAATACCTTATAGAGTAAGCTGACATAATGATTTTTTATTACAGCATGTACTAATCAGGAGAAAAAAGCTTTATAAATTATAACAGCAGTGGAAGTACGGAGGGATAGAGCTGGCTAAAATACTTGGGAATGACAGAAAATTGCAATTTCTACAGAATTTTTATTGCATCCTAGGTATTTATGATGTGAATAAAGTCGGTGCAGTGATTTACACAATTTGTGAGGTGGGGCATTTATGGTCATTAGGTAGCTATAAAGAAAGGCTTAAACAATAAAATCGATCATGCAGGCTGGAGTTCTGCTGGTTTTGTGTGATTTCAAAGTTCTGAAACTGGGCTGGCCATTCAAGCCCACACAGACTTATTGTATCTGCATGTGATATCAGAATCAGGGTTATTATGAATAGTATATAGTTACAGTTCTTAAATAAATGATGTCAGATAGAGTTTTGGTTACTTAGTATTCTCAGTCAAAGAAAAATTTAAGATTGAAGGACATTTATTTTCTTGAGGTTCTATATTCGTCTGCCAGGGAGGAAGGCAGATTATCTTGCAAAAAGATAGTCCCTCCACCTGCCTGCAGACACTTGTAGAATTTAAACAGTTTTGCTGTGTAGAATCACTAAAGTTTACTGTAAAAATATATTAAAATGTGTAACAATCCAATCTATCCTGCAATGGGATGAAAACAGCAATGAGACTTGTATAAAACATTGGGATTTTTGGAACTAAAGCTCAGTGCACTGGAGATTATGGGAGTTTTGTTTTTTGCGGTTTAGTATTTTTTCTTCTTGACTACTGAAAAAAGATTCCTGGAGGTGGCTGAAGTTGACATGACAGACCACGGCAGGTGCTGAAAGTCTGTAATGCAGATAGTTCATGCTTCTTGACATTAATTACTAGCTCATCAAAAGACAATAACTTGCATCAGAAAAGGTCACGCATGATGTGATAGGCAAAGCCATTTTTTAGTTGTAACTGTTTCTTTCAAAAGACATAATGGTTCTTTGACCTGAAAGACAAGGAGACAAAGGGCTAAAACTGTTGAATTGGTGATGAATGTTTTTTTTCTGACTGATGTTTTGAGGCAGTTGTTATCACTGTCAGGATCTCATTTCTTAATAAATGAGCACTTTCAACACCTTCTTTGAGAATCATTCTATTCTTGTTGACAAATGATCAAAAATATCTTATCCCTCTATTTTGAGGAAAAGAAACAAAGAGAAGTTGTAGCAGCGAGTGTTCACAGAGCATTAGCAATATGTCTTTCGATCTGGGGTTGCATTAACTGTTGATCTCATTGTATTGCAAGATGACACCGACAGCCATTCTCATCTCTCAACAGCTTTTGATATTGTTTACTTTCTGACTTGTAGATCCTTGAAAAAACAAGCTGAAATAGTCTTGAGTTGTTGCTTTTTCATTATTTTGAGAGTTCGTAGGTTCATTATGAATTCTTATTTCTTCACTTGGAGAATTTTTTCCTGTAATGTCCAATGGAAATAGCCATGAGCAGCCTTCATTTCCTAAACATATGGGAGTGTTTGTGAAAATACAGGTTATATGATGTATTACATATGTGATGGACAGCCAGCTCTAAAACACTGTCCCCTCTGGCCTTGACAGTTGGATTAGAGCTCATAGATCATGTACTTAGTTTCAGGAAACGTGATGTAATAAGACAGTTGAATGTTGTCCTCATCACTTCATATTGAAGAAAATGTGAATGCTATTAATAACCCAGATTCATTATGTAAGCCAAAAATAGATTCCCTGCTGTATTTGGATAACATTAAGTGTGACTGTGGTATTTACTGAGAATAATGAAGCTTTCTTCAGGACAATTCTTGGCATATTTACTCAGACCTTTGTTACTTTGATTCAGGTTTCCCTTCAGAGACCATAAAGAAGTTGAAGCCATTCATTGTTGAATATCACAGCTCAATTACTAAGTTTAAAATATTGGTTTCTTCAGTGACCCTGATCCATTAATCTTGCCTTATTGATTTGGACACTAGAAAGGACAAATTGCTCAAATGAATTGGATGTCAGTTTTGTATTGGGATTTACATGTGGCTGACAATGACAGCTTATCTGCTTAGGTGGCAAAGGCAGTCTTTTGTCTTTTATATTTCATTCTATGTGGTGTATATATATTTTCCATTAATATACAACCTGACCATAATATGGGCATCTACAAGAATTTTTATAAAAGTAAGTAAAGAAATTAAATCAAGGGGTATAAAGATGCATGAGAAGAAAGTTCCAGTTCTTTATTTCTGCTCAATTTTAACCAATCAAAATAAACAATGTACCAAAAATCAATGTTTAACTATCATTTATAAAGGTATAAAGCAAATAAATACATTCCGTTCTTACCAAAATGAAAATAAATTACATGTAAATAAGTATGAAAAGGAAAATGCAGTTAAACATGGAAAAGCATATTCTGATGTTTCAGTTAACGTTATGGTAAAATTATGGTAAAGGTTACAGAAAATGTTATAGAGAAAAAAGTAAAGGTTATAGAAAAAATTATATGAATTAGAATCACTTTTGGCTTGATTTTAGCTAGTGTGCATGTTAACATGTTTCATTGAAGTTAGTGAAGCTGACCAGTAAAATGTACTGAATTTATTATGAATTTGTTTAACCTTCACTCTTTAGCAGCACACACTCTTATTATGGAGACAGCATCCTCAGATGCTAAGATGAGGTGATAGTGTCATCTTTATAGGCTAGCTGCTTTTCAGGAGGATGTGACATCAAGTTTGTGTTTCCAGAAATATGTAAAATTGGTGAATGAGCCAAACTTGTCACCTGTTTTTGCCTAAGGTATAACCTTATTTTGCTACTACAATTTTACATGCTGCATAAGGATTTCCCTGAATTACCTAAAAACAGAAGTAGAGGAAAAACACTAGGCAGAAAACATCAGTGTCTATTACTTGCATTGACCTGATTCACTATGAAAATAGAAGATTCAATGAAGTCTGTTCTAGAAAGTTATAACCGTACAAAGCATTGGGTTAGCCACAGCCGTGGGTGTAATATTTTTTTTTTCCCTTTTCACAGGAAAACACATCTCTTCCTCCCACTGTTTCAGACTGTCTGCGGGCTGATGTTAGAATCCCTGTTGCTCAGAGCCAAAATTGTTCCGACTACCCAGCAGGGCTGACCTTCACCCGCAGTTTCCTCTATCCTCCCAGTGAGCATGGTTCTTTTTATAGCTAGAGCTTAGAAAGTCTTAATCAGCTGGATGTGGGTTTATGTTTAAGCATATACCCAAACACCAAAACAAACTTCTTTGGATCAGCGTGTTGGGCAGAAAAAGCTTTCCAGTGTTTGTAGACTGACCAAAAGCAGGGCAACTTGTATCTAAATATTTTCAGTTTAGAACATTCAAGTTTTTTGTTAAAAAATGGAATAACTTGACTGAGATGAAAACTAGTTGGAAAGATGTAAAGGGTTGGACTGAGTGGCTCTTTCTCTGTATGAATATTCATTTCCTATTGTCAATTTTGATAATTACTTTATTGAAGAGATTCTACAAACAAATGTGGAGATATGTTTGCAGTGGGAACATACACTCAAGCTCAAATGTAAAATGTAATTGAATTACATGTACCTGCAATGTATAGTGACATGAATCAAATTTGTCTTTGTATAGTATTTCATTAATTTACACTTTGTTCTTTTATACAGACTACAATTCATCTGCTCTTGAACAGTATGATGCCTTACTCACCAGCAATATTGTTCCCATGTATGGAGCTTTCAGAGGTAGGTTGCAAAGTTTTGATTAATTTTCTGTAATTATATTTCTGGATTTGATAAAGTTATGACAAAGATTTAAAAACATTAATGCATGGCCTGCAGTATATCCGGATCTTATGTAAATATATTTAAAACTTTTTAAAAGTAGATGTCTGAAATTTCAAAATGCATTTATGTAAGTTAATTAAATTTTTTTGTATAGTCCTGTCTGACCTCTGCTTAGGTGTACCTGTTCACATTTGAATTTTCTCTTCATCTCCTGTGTGCTGACCTAACATTAAAAGCTAGCTATGAACCTCGCATGAAAATATCCCCTTGGGGAAATGCTTAAAGTGAATGAAAATACATTTTTTCTTTCCTCTTGCAAGGTCTCAAGAGAAGACAAAAGGAAGTTTGTAAACAATGCTCTGATACAGTGGCTGTTTCATCAAACAAGAACTCAAACTAGAAAATATTAATCTTGGAATATTAATTTCAGGCAGGTGTTTCTATTAAGCTACTGCCATGGTTTAACCCTGGCCAGCAACCAAGCCCCACACAGCCGCTCACTCATTCCCCTTCACCCAGAGGAACGGGGAGGAGAATTGGAGAGGAATGTAAAACTTGAGGGTTGAGATAAGAACAATTTAATAGGTAAAGCAAAACCCACTCATGCAAGCAAAGCAAAGCAAGAAATTAATTCACTACTTTCCATCAGCAGGCATGTGTTCGGCCATCCCCAGGAAAGCCAGGCTCCAGCATGCGTAACAGTTACTCAGGAAGACAAATGCCATAATGCCAGATGTCCCCCCTTCCTTCTTCTTCCCCCAGTTTATATACTCAGCATGACATCATATAGTATGGAATACCTCTTTGGCTAGTTCAGGTCATCTGTCCTGGCTGTGTCCCCTCCCAATTTCTTGTGCCCCTCCAGCCCTCTCGCTGGCAGGGCCTGAGAAACTGAAAAGTCCTTGACTTAGTATAAATATTACCCAGCAACAATTAAAACCATCAGTGTGCTATCAACATTGTTCTCTCACCAAATCCAAAACGCAGCACTGCACCAGCTACTAAAGAAAATTAACTCTGTCCCAGCTGAACCCAGGACAGCTTACCTTAACTCTTTTCATCCAGCCTGACACACATTCGTTTATAATCACTGATAAGAAAGAGGCAATGCGTAAAGAAAAAGCTGGAGGAAAAGCACTGGTGTAATTACCTTTCTAATGCATTCAGATCTCATTAATTCATTCACTCATGTCGTATAAAAACAGAGATCCAAAAAAGGCTAAGTGGCTTTAATCATCCAAGTATATCAGACATTATGAAAAATCCATTTTTTCAAGGAAAACTCTACAAGATAATTAAACTTACAAAAAGTTACTCTAGATCATAAGCAAGACGGAGATGCCCTCAATCCCCAAAACCCACCTGTTTTTTGGAGGTTTTTTTTTCCATAATGGCTGTAAATATCTGAATAGTCTCACTAGCTTATATCCTACAAACTGTATTTTCTCAAATATCATCTGTGAAATAAGCCAAATTGTCTAGTGACATTTGACAAGAGTTCTGTAGACTTAGACTGACTCTCAGGTAGTGAATATTCCTCTCACAAAGCCATTATCTCAGTTCCTACTAATTGGCACAGTTGCAAGTCCTAGCAGATAAGCCAGAAATGAATGACCTCTCAGTTCTATAATTGTAGTTTCAGCTTCAAATTGAATGCATTTTCTCCAGAAGTGCAGTGGGCCTTGCAGAGCTATAATAACATTTACCATGCCTCTTCAGTGGTGAGTGAGTATGTCCCTTCTGATGAAATTCAAATTTTGTGTAACAAAGAGCTAATTTTGCAGGTGGTTCAGTTTGAAACTTTTTATTATTCATCTATAGCAGAAAAGAAAATACGTTCTTTTTCTTTAGAGGTGAAATAACTTCAAATTTATGTAAAATATGCTTATATTTTCTTTTAATGACAGACATATGGGACTATTTCCATAATGTGCTTCTTCAGGTGTATGCTAGAGAAAGGAATGGAGTAAATGTTATCAGTGGACCAGTGTTTGATTACAATTATGATGGCCATTTTGATACTCTTGGTGAAATTAAGCAGTAAGTACATGGAAAAGCCAGAAGTCAAACTCCAGATTATTTCCCACTGCATTTCCACACAAAAAAACTTCTATGCAAAAAGAATAAGAAACCAGTATCATGGAGAATGAAGTATTCCCTTTATAATACTGCATCCACCGTTGCTCATACAACAGCAAATAATCTTGCAAACAGATACAGTACTGCAGAAGTGGAAGTTCCAGTAAAGAGGAAAAAGCTTTGCAGTTGCATGTGTATCTATCTGTATGCACAGATACAGACCAGTAATTTGTTTCCCAAAACGTATGCCTAGATTTCTGGGCCTCTGTAATAGAAATACTGGGAGAACATGTGACATCTAAATATGCAGATGTGCTTAAGCATAATTTTCTCACTTTCATGCTGTGCTCACTCACCTGTTTGTTGTTCCTCCCTGTTGTCTCAAATGAATGTGTTTTATCAAAGATCAGGTTTCTGTGTTTGCCTTCACTGAATCATATAACCAGGAAAGTAAAATGTAATGTTCCTGAGTGGTATCTTTGCATAGCTATGGCTTACACCAGCTACATTTAAGCAAGCTCTGGTAGCATAACAAAATACATTTAAAAATTCATCTGTGTGTAGAAACAGATGTATGAGGAGACTTACATTAAAAAAAAAATCTATAAAATAGAAAAATAAAATATAAAGAACAATTATTTATGTTAGTGAATGAGGGCAGGAGGAGTTAAAAACAGAATAAGAACAAACAGATTGTTCCAAACATAGGGAAAATGCCTTGTGGCAGTAAGAACACTTATGTAGTAGAAAAGTGCTGGGAAATCTGCATAGCTGAATCTGTCACTGGAGATGTTTTATTCAAGGCTAGACTTAATACCACATCTGTCAAAGATGGTTTGAGAATAGGAAAATCAGCTCTGCCGCGAAGTAGGAGGGTGGAAGGGAGGAGAGACTAGAACTTCCTTCCAAGCAGAGTGCTGTAATAGCCAGTTGACCACAGAATGTTGTCTACAGTTTGGAATAAGCATGTTTTGTTCAACGTGGTTAGTCAGTCATACGAAGCAGTATAATGACTTCAGTGATGGTAGTTTTTGGATACTGAAGATGTACAGCAAATTTGGGGAGCATTAAGCTCCTCACAAGTTTACACACAAAAGTGACCATGTTTACAGAATAGACAGGAAAAGGAGGCAAAGATATTTTCAATCAGGTATCCTGAATTGGTTTCTATACCACATGGCCACAAGTAATCATTCTGGCATTTCTTGCTGGCAAGGAAACAGAAGCTAATTTTCTTGTCATTCTTCTCCAATTCAGTTTCATGTGATTGAAATTCTTAACGTAATGAGGGGCAAATATAGTGGTCTATTCTGCCTCTTCAGGATGTACAGATCTCTGGCTTTGGTAAAATAGTGTGTTGACTGTGTAGGTAATCCTCTTGGTTTCAATGGGACTGCTTGTAGCAAAAGGACTAATCCATGTGTGTTTGGCTGTTTGTGAAACATAATGAGGCTGTATATCCCATCAAGAATTTATTTCAGTTATAAAATAAATCAAAGTCATATAGTAGTGAAAGATCTGTGCTGGCGCAAGTTCTGTAAGTTACTAGTGGTATCAGTAGTTTTAATACTTGGTATCTAGATACATCTTAATTAACGTTTGTTTTGCAGGCACGTAGGCAATACAGAAATCCCTGTCCCAACCCATTACTTTGTGGTTCTGACTAGCTGCAAGAACAAGACCTTTACTCCACTGAACTGTTTAGGCTCCTTGGATGCTTTGTCTTTTATCATTCCTCATCGACCTGACAACACTGAAAGCTGTGCTGTAAGTATAATTCTATGCTCCTGTGTGTCAGTGAACTTTCTGAACAAATTCCCAGTGTAATCCAGTCATCTGGACAATCTTTAGAAGTCCATGTGTTTAATGAATTCATTCCCCATGAGTTGAGAGTGACTTGAGAGCTTAAGTGTATGACTAGGAGACCAAGAAGCTCCAGGACAGGTAGCTGTAAACTAATGAGCTGATAGGAAGCAAGGAAGAAGAAGAAAGGAGGCTTTGACAAGAGGGCTTGGAAATGCTGTCACCTGAGAAGAGGTGAGAACAGCAGCACAGCCAACAAGGTGATGAGGTAGCTTTATGGAAGGGTGCATAGCTAGAAGTATAGCTAGAAGAATTCCTTCAATCCTTTTTTCCACATTTATCAAAAATTAGACATTTGGAAGATTCTGCAGTTGAAATTCATACTTGAATTAAATAAAATTAAATAAAATCTATACTTACCATTAACAGTATAAAGCTGGCGTTTTGTAGCAAACAAAATAAATTAGCTGAATGTAATACGTATGGCTGAGCCAGCTGAATGTCTAGTCCATAAAGTCTGGGATGCAAAGTTATTTAGCTCAGTGTGTGTATTAAAAGAGTGTCCACACACAGAGGTATAGCTGCACAGACTTGAACTGGCTTTCAAAGCAGTACAGTTGTGTTTATTTAGTTTATTTATAACTTTGAACTCATAACTGCAGGCAGGTGTGAGCTTACACTGCTTAGAAACAACTTGGGTGTCTCCTCATTTGTGGTGTGGAAAATCCGTAACTTCCCAGTGATCTTTTTGGTAGTTGAGAGCTGACTAAATATACAAAATAAATAATTAGAATTAGTTAGTCTTTATACTTTAGAAATTATCTGTTAGTTTAACAACAAATCACAATTATCATTGCACTATATTCATTGTGTCTTGCAGTGATGTAAATTTAATGAACCATTTGTGTCAGGAGAGGCTGTGAATAGAAATGCAAATTACTTTTTGCAAAAAAACTTTGTAGTAAAAAAATTGACCAATAACATTTTTGATTGATTAGTGCTTACATTTCCATTGTTTTCCCTGTCTATCTGGCAATTGTTATTGCTGTCCAACAATCAAGACTGAGTTGCTGTAAGGGCTTTGTTCAGGTTGTCAGATGCCTGTTGTTTGGCTAGCCTGAGCACTGCAGCTAATTGATATTGTAACTAAAACTATCCTTACGTGAGTGTTTAAAACATGACTCAACTGTACATTTGCCATTTCATTTTGCTTCTCTGATATTTTGAAGGTGGGGAGGAGAGGACATCCATTTGATTCTATTTAAATGAGATCCCTAAATGCAAGTCTGTAAAAGATGCGTAGGAAAACCTGAAAGAAGTTTTACCAATTGGAAGCTGTTAGTCTGTCAAACCAGTTCAAACACTAGTTATTGTCTAATATCACCACCAAACAACAGAATGCCTTTCATGCGTTTAAACATTGTTCTTGTTTGTTTTGCCAGGAAAATAAGACACTTTCTGAATGGGTTGAAGAAAGAATTCATGCTCATTCTGCACGTGTTCGGGATGTGGAACTGCTAACTGGGCTTGACTTCTACCAGGAAATAAAGGAACCCATCTCCGATATCTTACAACTGAAGACATTTTTGCCAGTATTTGAGACTGAAATTAACTGAGTATCTGTTAAAAATGTGTCAGTGCTTGGAAGAAGGCAAATTTAAGTGATTTAAATTTTTTCGTTGCTGAAGTATGTAGGAAACATGACTACAGCTCTTCTATAGAAAAACACACTTAGAGGAGCTAATTTCTTTTCTCAAGTTCAGGTTCTTTGGTCAAGTGTTTTGTGCCAACTGAATAAAAATTATCTAAAAAAAATTAAACCATCATTGCTGAGCCAGGCTTTCAAAATAAAGAGTATTTTATTAGGAGTGGTTTGAAAAAACTTACAAAAGGAACATGTTTCGTAGCAGAGACTGCAGTGTTGTAAACTGTATAGAAAATATTTCTGTAATGGAGTTGGAAAGTGAGACAGTTTGTGAGGAGTGTGTGTGTTTTCTCCCTTGTGTTTATCAGAGAGGTTATGGTTATCTAATGCTAGTAGTCCTGAAATGTTTTGAATTTCTCTTTCTCACCTATTAGTTCACATGGAAACTTCTATCTATTTAAAAAACTTACTTAGACTCACAAAAATATAGTATATAATGCAAGTGTCTTCTATGATCATGCCCTGTTGGGTTAATTTATTATGCTAGTAACAAATGAAGTGAAATTAGAGTAAATGAGGTCTATTCTGTACCCTTCAGAAATTGTAAAGCATTCTGAACATGAAGAGGTAAAAGAAACACTCTAGCCAGAATAATCTTTTCTGGATATATACCTGTATTTGCAATTCCAAATGCCTGGCACTACCTAAATGTTTGTGTCTATTTTTAAGTAGTTAAACCTGAGATTAGAGCACAAAATTGGCAGTGAAATCAAAAAAATAGTCGGTGTTCCTTTCCATAGAGACTTTATACACAGAGACTCTTAAATCACAGTGTGCTGTACACTACTACTGAGGGCAGGTAAGCGGGGCAAGGCAGTGGAAATCCCCAGATCCGGCTATTACAGAAATGTGACGCGTTAATTGAGTGTTGAGCTGATTTTCTCCACTGAAAATGATGCTAAGCGCAGGTATGAATTACAGCAGACAATTGACCATTTGTCTGATTTATAGGCAGAGTGGGAGAGTTTTAAAGAGACAGAGTCTTATAGTCTAAGAGTATTTCAGTCTGTAACTAATTGTGGACTGAAGGACATATCTCTGTTTAAAAAACCAAACCCACCCCAGGACATTTTTTTTCCTATGTCTTAGATGATCAGTGTATGCACATACACTCCCAATGTAGCTCAGCAATATTTCTTAGATCAAGATGTGGAACCAAGCTGAATGCCAAGGTTTTTATCTTTGATAACCATTACACCACCTCCTTGAACATGGAATTGTACTTCATCTGGCAACACTGGGGCATCAAAGTCTGTTCATCTAAATCGAAGACTTCTGCTAAACTGCTTCAATTAAGAATGCAACTGATTTTCTGCATAGTAAATCATATTCTTAATTCTAGACAATGAATCTACATAACACATACTAGTTTAAGCATGTAAATTAACTAGTCTAGAATCATAAAATTAATTGCAGAGATAAGAAGAAACAGTTTCTGAAGAGTATATTTGGTATGTCTACATTAGCAATTTAAAGTAGAACTAGCTTGACTGCTGTGATGTTGTCATGACTTGATATTTTTAAATTTGAATTAACCCCTGTATCACCAACCATGGCAGCAATACAGGCTTCAGGCCAATACTCTAGTTCAATTATGAAAGCAAATTTCTGGTGTAGATATGCCTTTGTGAACAGTTACACTCATGTTTGAATTATGTGCATTTCTGAGTACCTGCATGATGAAATAATGTTTTTGAGGTTTGCCCAGACTTCTGAAAATTAATTTCATCCATGCTGTCACACATGACAGGTACCAGAGTTAAATAGCAGCAAAATTAATTCAATGTCCTCCTTCACAAGATTCTTTAATATTTATAAAAATTTGTAGTCTCCCTCTCCAAAAGCACCTCACCCTGCTGATGAAAGTTGGCCCCTTCTGTGTAAAGATCCCTGCCTATCAGGCTGACAAAAACTGTATTTCTCATTCAGCATTTGTATAGCATCCAACACAAGAGGATCTTGATCATATTTGGGTTTTACACAGACTTTTGTCTAACGGAGTCTGAAGTTTACTCTGAGAAAGCAAATATGAAAGTGGTTTTGCTATAGTCATGTTTATTTCCCCTGCTATTTGTTCAGCTATCATAATATCTAGTGTTCAAAAGTGTAGTGGGTCATTTACAGATAAAAGTATGCAGATTGCTCACTGAAAATTTTGTGTGAATAAAGAACTTGGTTCTTAGCCCTTTATTCTACCCTTGGTGCTGGTGCCTGGGTACTCCCTTCATGTTGCAGAATCTCCAGCTTTCTCATTGCTGATTCTCTGTGCAGGATCATACAGCATCTGTCATGTGCCATGACATAAACTTTGCTATAAATTGCTTCTGGCAGCACTGTGTTCCCTCTCCTTCACCCCAGAGGCTGTAATGTCCATCTGTTAGTTGATCTTGTGGTTTCACAGACATCCTTAAACCCGTTGCATTTTTTTGTTACTTACAGGAACAATCATGGGAAGTTTTTTCCCCATCACTACTAAGCTCAACCAGGGAGCCTAGTCATTGACTGCTTTAGAACACATCTGGATTTCTGACTGATTTGGTAGAAAACTGTGGGCCAAGTTTTCTTGCTTTCCCTTCCCTAGTTACATGAGCCGGTGCCTGCATTGGCAATTGGTAGAACTAGTAGTGAAGTTGATAGAATGATGATTAGGGGACAGATTTGGCTCTGTGTACCGCCCTTGTGTCACATAATCGGGAGGAAGTGCAGTTCTCAAACCCTGGAGATTTAAGCAAGGGAAAATGATTAGTGTTTGGCCTTTGGTGATCTTATATAAAATTTTTAATAGGTTCATCGGCTTGCGCAACCATTTTTGTTTAAATTTGGAAATAAATTTATCCATTTAGAGAAAAAAAGAAAAAAAAAAAAAGAAAGGAAAAATCTTTCCAGTTCATGAGAATACACTCAATACTGTGTACATATGGTTGCATTACCAGTAGGGATATAGCCTGAAACTTACGCAGTTCCCTAAGACATTTATACAGACCTTTTCCTTGAAACAGAGTAACTTCTGCAGTTTGCATGGAGATGGAAATAAACAGCTTCAAAGAGAATTCATGTGCCACCAAGCTACAAACTGCAGCACAGTCATTCCAAGAATTTAAGAAATTTATTTAATTCCGATAACATTGATCTGGAACATTTCAGCCACTTACATTTCAAGACTCTCAACTGGTTGTCCTGGTTTGCATTTCAAGAGCAAAGAATACTTATTCTTCATTAAAGTTATCAAATATAGAAAAGTTCTGGTATGTAGAGGCGAGTAGGAGGGGAATAGGATCTAGCTTGCAGTTGAAAGGCAGTGAAACTCTATGTGACATTGTAAGAAGTCTACTTGGGTTACATTCCTTACTATAGAAAAGCAGGATAAAGAACAGTTCACTGAATGTATAAAATGTATTATTTTTTTTACTCAGAAATGCTGAGAAATTCAGAAGTTAAAATGAAGAAACAGCATAAGTAACAACAAATAGACAATAACACACAGTAAACCCAGCATATGGAAAATATTTAATTTAAAAACATACTACTCCTTTGATCACCACTCTGCTTTGTCCTGAGAACTAAGAAATGCTGTTTCTCAAAGTTTCAAATTTCTCCTGTTTCGTAGGACATGTGGGTATAACTTCCCATAAATGGCAAGTCCTTTTTTTTCTATGTTTTTCAGCCAGTTTTGGGATCCCTAAGTATAAAGCAGGAATGGAATAGGCATAAATCAATCTGTTCACTGTAAAAATAGATGTTGCTGAGTCCCAGCTCTCACAGCCACCTCATGTGTGAGAATTAAAAATGTAAATCTTGTAAAATGTGATTTTCCATAGACCTCTATTGAAGCTGAGAAACTGAGTACTCCTGTAGCCGTTGAAAATTTGGACTCAGGAGGACCTGGCTGTTTCCCTCTCTTACGCCTGGGTTTGGTTTGTGTTTTTTCTTTTTCTTTTTGAGTTTTAGAGTATTAGAACCAAACCTGTAAGCAAATACAAAAATTTGGCGCTACCTATAGCTAGTCTTGTCTCTGTAGCAAGGCATAGTAATAATGAAAGAGAGCAGGCAAGGGAAGCAGCCTACCCTTCTCCAGAAAATCCTACAGCCAGAGCAAGGAAAAGCTTCACTGGCTTTTAGCAAGTGTTACTGTTTCCCTAACACCACACCCTGGTTCTGCGACTTTTTTTTTTTTCCCTTAATATTTATTATAGAGACCACTGGCTTTTTGCCAATACCTCACTGAAGGCTACCCTCCAAGCTGAGCACAAACACTTAAATGGCACAGAATACCCTTGACTCCTACCTTGGGCATTGTTCCTTAAGGAAAATAGTATTAATAGATATAGAAAAGGCTGTTTTTTCAAATAGGATGTTGGGATTTTTCATATGCAAAATGTGCACTTGTGTAAGTACAATTTTTTTTCTACCCTAACTGTGCCATTTCTGTGCAGGGCAGAGTGTTCCTGCCCCCAGGTGAAGGGCTGTCAATCCAGAGGCAGGCAAATCTGTCATGCCTCTGGCCCTGATGTCTTGGCAAAAGCGGAGGTTCAGAAGTGTCCTCTTAATCAAGCAGCACCTCCCTGTCCCATCACATTTCCCCTGGGGAAGGGGAAGTGAAGACTACTGGAATTGCTTCCTTTCCCACAGTTTGGAAGTAGCAGGACATTTGAATCCTTCCCAGGCCCTAGAGCAGGAAACAAAGAACAGGAGTGTCCTCAGAAGGATGAAAAGTGGTGGGAGGAACATCTTTTAGCATCAGCCGGGGTCAGGGCTTAGGACAGCTTTGTGTTTGAGATCAACCAGACATGAAATGGGAGGAGTCTTTTGCCAAGGACTCAAATTACTTATGAATGTATATTAAGGACACCCGGCAAAAGATGTGGCACATAAACCAGACTGCCCACTGTCCGTGAGGCTCAGCCACAGCCTGCTTTGCCTGATAGTTGTAATGGCTGAAAGTTGGAAGGAGACCAAGTGCTTCCCAAGACTAGCTGCAAGGAACGGCAGGTCTCCAGGTCTTACTCCGTGTGAAAGAAACATGGCTAGGGAGAAGAGGACTAGAGTTTTCCAGGGGCTCTCCAAGGAAAGGCAAACTTGCAGTTTTGTTTGTTGTCTAGCTTGCTTCTTATCGCTGCCTCTTATCGCTGAGTAAGATTGCTGCCTAATGGATGGAACAACTCACTAAAGGCATGTGTGGTTTTGCTCAAGATTAGGGACTGTAGAGGGTGGTGTCAGAAGCTAAGAGGCAGGGTGGTTTCATCTGGGCAGATGGTGGGTACATTTACCAAACAAGAGGCTCAACTAATCTGATATTTGGCAGTAAGGAAGCCATTTCTACAAAGATGATTAGGTGACTGGAGTATCTCCCTCACGAGGAAAGGCTGAGGGAGCTGGGCCTGTTTAGCTTGGAGAAGACTGAGAGGGGACCTTATCAATGCATACAAATATCTTAAGGGTGAGTATCAAGATGACAGGGCCGGGCTCTTTTCAGTGGTGCCCAGCAAGAGGACAAGGGGCAACGGGCACAAACTGCAGCACAAGAAGTTCCACCTGAACAGGAGGAAAAACTTCTTTACCTTGAGGGTGACAGAGCCCTGGCACAGGCTGCCCAGAGAGGCTGTGGAGTCTCCTTCTCTGGAGACATCCAAAACCTGCCTGGGTGCAAACCTGTGCAACCTGCTGCAGGTGAAGCTGCTTTAGCAGCGCGCTGGAGTGCTTTTCAACCCTGACCATTCTGTGGTTCTGTGATTCTGTGATTTCTCTGGCTGGTTGTACCTCAACAAGAGATGTTATTCACAGATGTTCACAGTTACAATGACAGCAGGAGATGATTGAGAAGCCACTTTCTTTGGAAAGCCATGGCTGGACAAGTGAATTTTGACCACAGTGTGACTTCAGAGAGATCAACAGTTCACAAACATATATACCAACCATACCAACTTCCGATGCACTTACAAGGCATACAAAAAAGGCATCTGAGAGCTTTTTAATCATTTATATGACTGTCTGTAGTGCCGCGTAGCTGAAAGAGAAATGAACTGTTGGTTAGGCTCTACCCTTTGACAAAGGTGTAGTAAGACAAAGTTCTTTCATCCCCCTAAGAATGAAACCCCCACCTTTTTTTCTCTGTCATTTAGCAACCTGTGTTCTTCTAAGCAGGGTCCAGGCAGGATATCCACAGTAATTCAGGAGGATCTCTGAGTGCTTACAAGGACCACTTATAGAGCAAGATGGAAGAAAAACCTGAAAAGGCCTGTACCTTTAAGGTATTCTAGATGCATTTTCTAGGTAATTTAAAACACAGCAGATCTGAATACACCTAAGAAGATTTTTTCTTACATTTCAGTTGAATTTCCTGTGGTTTAGTTTGTGCCCTTTGCATCTTGTCCTGGCACTGAGCACCACTGAAAAGGGCCTGGCTTTGCCCTCTTTGCACCCTCCCTTCAGGTATTCGTACACATCAATAAGATCCCCCAAGACATCTCCAGACTGACCAGTCCCAGCTCTCTCAGCCTTTCCTTGCAGGAGAGATGCTCCAGTCCCTTATCACTGTAGTAGCCCTTCATTGGACTTTCTCCAGTATGTCCATGTCATTCCTGCAGTGAGCCCAGACCTTGACCCAGCAGTCCAGGTATGTCATCACAAGTGCTGAGTAGAAGGGAAGGATCACTTCCCTCAGCCTGCTGGCAACACTCCTCCTAATGCAGCCCAGGGTACCATTGTCTGCCTTTCTCACAAGGGCACACTGCTGGTTTGTGTTCATCTTGGTGTCCACCAGGACACCCAGGTTCTTTTCCGACAAGCTGCTTTCCATCTGGCTGGCCCCCAGCATATGCTGGTGCATGGGGTTGGTCCTAGCCAGGTGCAGGACTTTGCACTTCTCGCTGAACTTCATGAGGTTCAGCCCATTTCTCCAGCTTGTCGAGGTCTCTCTGAACAGCAGCACAACCCTCTGGTGTGCCACTCTTCCCAGTTTAGTGTCATCAACAAACTTGCTGACAGTACACTCAGCCTTATCATGTGGATGATGAATAAAGATGTTGAATACTATTAGGCCAGATATAGATCACTAGTGACTACTCAGCAATGGGAATGCCTCAAAAGTTGCAAGGCTAATTGTCATGCTTTATCAGGAATGCTTTTTGCAGCCAGTGGTTTTATTTATTGTTATGAAATTTTCTTAGTGGCAGAAAACATGCTTGTTATTCTGTAGGCAGGGTAAAATGTTTCTCAAAGTCCTGCGTTTCAGATATGCCAGACTTTTTTGTATGAGCAGCTTAATACTTATCAGCACAGATGGAAGCTGTATCAGTCAGCTGTAAACATAAACCACACAATCTGATCAACCAAAAAGCCTCTCCCCAGTAACTATGGAACTAAAAATCTTTCTGTCCTTCTCTTATTATCATATGCAGGACATGCCACATAATTCTTTCTCAAATCTCAGCAGTAACGAGGTCTCCAGGGGAAGAAAGAGGACTGACAGGGGATGGCTGAGAAAAAGCATTTTGGAAAGGAATGCTCCTTTTGCTTTGCAGGCAAGCCAGTGAATGTAATTTCCATCTATTCAGCTGTTCTGGTTTGGGGGTTTATCCCATTTCTATTTGTTTTCAGATGTAAGCTGACAGATTTGTGAATACCATTTCTATCATCTCTAGAACATTTGAAGATTATGCCCATCAGCCAAGAATGCAAAACATGCTTCAGAAATGATAGTTGGGTTTCATTTCTCCTTATGAATTTCTCTTCCATTTTGGCAAAAAGATGCCTTTTATCTGGGAGCACATACTCATGCAGCAGCAGATTCCAAACAGATTAGTTTGCAGCCCTCCTTTCCAGTCTTCCCTAAGGGGCATTGTCCACATCTTTTCATCTCACTGGTTTATATTCTAAATTTTTTGTTCAGATTACGGATGCTGAATATCTCCCTAGCACCATTAAGCATTTCAGATCAGTCTTCAGTTACAAGGAGGAAGAAAGGCAGAAAAAAAGCACTGTCTGAAGGCAGAAAACCCCAAAATATTCCTTTTTCTTCCTTGGCATTTTTAAAAGCTTAACTACAGACTTATGGGAAAGGTGAGTTCAAACTGTTGCTCACTCTAATTCTTTCCACAGAATGAGAAAACTTGCCTCATTTCCTTTCCTCAGTTATGAGTTAGATCACATTTTATGTGGTACGCAACTTAATCTTATGAGGAGTACATAGTTTTGGAAACAGTTTATATGCATAGACTTAGGAAACGCACATGATATGATCTTGTATATTTTTTTAGTAAAATTTTATTTATGAACATTGTTAATAATTTTGAGGCTCTCTTTGTCATTATAAAACATGCTTCTGGTGGTTTGGCAGCAAATAATTCCCTGTAATCCTGGTTCCTAAAGGCACAGTCAGATGGAGCGACAGCAAACAGGATGCTGTCTGGTGGGAAAGCAGAGGAATGAGAAAAGAGAAGGAGATGGCAGTGAAGCATGTTTCAAAAAGGACTGGTAACATTTCCCTAGGAGACTGTGGGCTGTGGAGAGCACAAGAACTGGCCGGTGACCCCTCTTTGTAGCTGACCCAAAACACTGGGTATAAGAAGCAACCACATCACTTTCTATTCTTTGTGCAGTGTGTCACGGGCTGTATCTGCTGAGCAGCATCTTCCTTTTGCCATGGCTCCTGCTTATCATTTGTCTTACTCCAATATGTGTCTTTTTGTCTTCCCAGTCGTGTTTCTCCCCCACACTTGTGGCTCAATTGATCTTTGGCTTCTCCAGCTGTTGCCACTGGCAATGAAAGGAGTCCCCGTTCCTTTGTCCAACTTGTCCCTTAGCATTTGGCGCAACTGTTCATGTGCCAACCTTACTCCCCAAACAATTAAACTGGTATAAAACCAGTATGTAAACTATTTCCCTACTCAGTCTTTGGGACTGTGATCACTGCCAACCACACTTCCTCAGACCACAGATCATGCTGCTTCTACAACTCAGGACTTCCAGAAAGCTTAATGTAAAAGTGATGAATTTAGTCATACAATCACATGGCTTCTGCCAAAGGAATATGATGAGTTATGAGAAGTCCAGAAATAAGCATTTTCAGTAACAAAAGACTTCAACATTTTATGATAACATATGTCATTGTAACTGTCCTCTGAGGTACAGATTTAATTTAATGTACTGGTGTAAAGACCCCTAGATAGAAAATTTCTGTTGGTCTGAATGACTTGTGGGTAAGAACTTCTAAGTAAATATCATTGTATGAGAAATGCTATAAAGCTGTATGAATTGCAGAAGTATGTATAGTCTTCCATTCAGTATCTTCCTCACATGAAAAATGTTTAAGAGAAATAACTCAGCCGAAATTTTGTCAGTAGCACTGCCGAATGTTCTAGGCATTAAAAGCTATTATTAACCAAATGTTAAAAGATGTGCATAAAAGCAGTGTGAAAGAAATCTAGAAATAGAAATAAAATAGAATGAAATATTTTTGTATCTCACACAAGGACAAGCAGTGTATATTTCAAAGTAGCAGAAATTGTTATCTGCTGTTAATGCAGTTGTGGAAAGCTCCCTCTTTTCCAGTCATGAACAGCCTAATACAACCATGGACAGATGGCTGTAATATTTCTTGACAAATCTGTTGATTGGTTGCTGTGAAAAACAGGTCCTGGTGAAACACAATTAATGCATGACATGAAGACAAAAGGAAAGTTGTCTGATTTCTGGAGTATCTCAGGAACTTTATGAAACCTGCTGTAAGAAAGATTATATTCCTTCATAGGAATTGAATTTCTGTTTTCTATTATAAGCTTCTATACTGTGATTAAGGCAGAATAACTGCAGAGAAAAATAGCAATGACAAACTCTGGATGTCTGATTAAAGCTTCTGCTTCATGAATCCCTGGATCCACAGTCTACTTCTTGTCCAACAAAGCTGCATAGCATTCTGGACAGCTATAGCATGGGATAATGACATGTGGGACATCATGCACCAGTGTGTTGTTTATGCTCGGGGATTTTCCTGTCTGACATGTTGGATAGTTTACTGAGGTTTGAGGTTAAACTGAAGAAAACAATGATTTCCTCCTGGTCTCTGATAATCCGTCTGCTTTTTAACTACTTGGTGTCATTTGTGAACTGCTCTAACTTCTGCGTATCACTTTGAATGCAAATGAGGTATTACATGTGTATTGCTGTTTATATAGCCACATGGGCTTGGCTGGACTGAGTAACAACTGTAGTAATGTCCTAATGGCCAAGTAGAGAAGGAAACAAAGAATGGCACAATTTCTTCTTTAGATAGTAATTTTCGCATATAGCTACTTACAGGTTTGGCCAGCTCAGATTAGATAGCACAAGGATTCTGTTGTAGGCCTGGAATGACCGTCAGTGGCCGTGAAAATTCCAAGAAAGTGGCCTTAGTCATCCTGAAGCCTGTACAGAGTTCACCCAGAGCTGCAGCAGTCTCTTACCAACAAAAAGCTTGCTTCAAAGTGAAAAAGAATGTGAATGTCACTGGCAACACCTCCCTGTCTTGGTTTGCTAGTTGTCAGCAGCTAAGCAGCTTGTCAAATAGTTGTTCACATGGTCTCCAGAGGTAGTATTGGTGTAAGTAGAGACAGAGTAGATCTGATGTAAGTCTGGCTAATGCACATTGATGATATATTTTTGTTCCTGTTCAGTACGTGAAAGGGACTTCAAACTGTAAGGGAACACTGTAATTCCAGTTACTGAAGAGGTGATTTCAATCTGGAGCAGTAGCAGAGGAAGGCTTCTGCTATGACATGGAAAATTAAGTCCCTAAATTCTTAGACACTTGAATCTCTTCCCAAACAATAAGAGATGTTAAAAGGTTGCCTTGTTTACCGCAGCGAACCCAGAACCTGAAAGGAGATAAACCACTCTTTCTAGTTGTATTGCTAGGATTGATAGTAGTGACGAACAGCAGAGGAAGAAAAAAAAAGAGCTATCTATGGTATAGAAAAATGTTGGCACCAAATAGTTAGAATGATATATATATATTTGCTACCAGTAGACTCCAGCTGGAAAACGAAAGACAGATTCTCACAGTAAATTTCTGGAACAGCTACTCAATGGAAATTGCAGGGATAAACAAAAATACTTTTAAGAAAGAGCTTGGGCAACCTATGAATCAGCCTGAATTACAGTTACCCATGATAACAGGGAACTGCCTCAATGACTCATTTGGATCTGTGTTCTTTGCATCAATGAATGAAAATTAAATGAAAGAAAAAAATAAAGCATCTTTACTGTAAAAGATAATGCATGATCTGTTTTATTGAGACAGTGCTCAAGGATATTTAATGGAAATTAACACCAGAAGTCTTTATGGTTACCTGGGTTTGTTGCAATAAAAAGCATCTATGTTGCCAGGATTTGTATTAGCACTGCTTGTGCTGCCATTTCAGCAGTCTGAGCTCCCACTCCACTTTCACTGCTTTTGAATCATTTTCCTGAACACTTGGATAGGGAAACTGTTTCCTACCTCCTTTACTTCCAGCTGTGTTTGTGAGGATGGGAAGTATGTGTATGAACAACTGAAGGAAAAGGTGGTGGGGGCTTGGAGGGGTCTTTATTCCAAGGGTGGAGTTGTAATGCAACTCATCAATACCTCCCTCCTGTATTGACTTTGTTGACTGTTTTGCACAGCATCTGCAAGAATGTATGTGAGAGAGAGCCTCTATGAAAGGTAATAACAGAAGGCATCATGCTGAGCCAGAAAATGTTTGTATAAAGTGCCTTTTACTAATTAGGGAAAAAAAGGGCATGGATAGAGTTGGTCAAAAAAAGCTTAATAAAACTTAGTTGGGTTTTTTGGAATTTTTTTTTGGTATGAATTAGTCAGCCCACTGAGATGAAATCATTTTGAAGAGTCTGAATTTGCTTTCAGACACAACTTCGTCAGCAAAACAGTTTTCAGAACCTGGGGGTGTTGGCTGACGAGAAGCTCAACATGGCCCAGCAATGTGCACTTGCAGCCCAGAAAGCCAAATGTATCCTGGGTTGCATGAAAAGAAGTGTGGACAGCAGGTCAAGCGAGGTGATTCTCTACCTCTACTCTTCTCTCATGAGACCCAACCTGAAGTACTGCATTCACCTGTGGGGCCCCCAACATAAAAAGGACATGGACCTGTTGGAGCGAGTCCAGAGGAGGGCCAAAAAAATGATCAGAGGGCTGGAGCACCTCCCCTATGAGCACAGTCTGAGAGAGTTGGGGTTGTTCAGCCTGAAGAAGAGAAGCATCCAGGGAGACCTTATAGCAGCCTTCCAGTACCTAAAGGGGGCCTACAGGAAAGCTGCAGAGGGACTTTTTACAAGGGCATGTAGTGATAGGACAAGGGGGAATGGCTTTAAACTGAAAGTGGGTAGAGATAGATTAGATATTAGGAAGAAATTCTTTACTGTGAGGGTGGTAAGATATTGGAACAAGTTTCCTGGAGAAGCTGTGGATGCCCCATCCCTGGCAGTGTTCCAGGCCAGGCTGGATGGGGCTTTGAGCAACCTGCTCAAAGTGGAAGGTGTCCCTGCCCATGGCAGCAGGAGTGGAACTAGATGATTTTTAAGGTCTCTTCCAACCCAAACCATTCTATGATTCTATGGTTCCATGATTCCATGATTCTGATTCTATGATTCTATGATTCTATGATTCTATGATTCTATGATTCTATGATTCTATGATTCTATGATTCTATGATTCTATGATTCTATGAACAAGGTTAGATGCCAGCACATCATCCCCACGAGTTTCCATTTCAGACTTCTGAGCTGACAAACAACCTGAACTCACTGAGTTCTGGCTAACAGCCATATTGCTCCATGGCTGGCTGAGCAGTCAAAATCCATAATTGGAGCAGCTTGCACACATAAGTTTGATGCTGGATTTTGTACAACTTGACTGAGTGTCTTAACAGCTAACCTGCTACTTGTTTTGTTGCTTTTCTGTCTGACTGAAAGATGGCTCAGACATGGTGCAGAATGTGAGTTTCTGAAGCCCTAAAAATTCCCCGAGGACAGGAAACTTTTCCAGCACAGCATTTCTGCCATGACTCTCCTCTTCAGCACATCCAAAATGCATGCTGTTGTCCTTGCTTTCTTTGCCAAAATCCTATTCCAACTCCTCATAAGAAAAAGGTATGTGAATTTTAGTTGGAACATATACAGAGACTGGGGCAGGGCAGCCAGGCACAAAAAAGCCCAGACACATGAAGGAGGATATGGTAGTTACTGGATCTGCTCAGAAGCTTTCACTGCAGAGAAGCTGCCTTGCAAGTCATTCCATTTATATCCATGGAGAGCACTCAGTCAGAAGATGGAGAAGAAATGCAGGAGGCCAAAGGCAATTAAATATATTAAATTATCTAGAAGTGAGAGCTCATTGACTGAGTGACTATTACATGGCTATCATAATAGCTGTATCCCTGCCTCTTTATTGTTTAGGATACAGGATGCAACTGTTGATCGCTATTCATCATTATCATTATTTCATTAGTGACAAAAGACTGCTCAGCTCTTACCCTAGGGTGCTGGACAGTGGAAAGTCCTGCCTGTCCTATTGTTTGCAGACTTCCAGAGTAGTTGGGAAAAAAAAATTCTACTTTTCTGTTCTCTGTTCAATTACCTAGGGGACACACAATGTATATGACAGACACCAATAGCTGAGAAATAACCTCAGAAAGAAAATCAGAAGGACATTGTTTGATATGCTTCAGCTGGCACATGAGCTAAAACTGATATGCTGGCGCTTTGGATTTTTGTACTGCAAAGGGGAAGAATAAACAGATTTACTGCCTTGTAGCTTTTATGAAAAGGTTATTCCAAATGTTTTTCATGTAAGCCTTGCAAGGATCCAGCATTTATGTAGTTCACACGGTACAATTAATGCTTACTTATCTCTGCTCTTCCCATAAAACTTCTAAAAAGATAGATTACTGGCATGTACTTTGAAGCTTTAAGCTCACACACAGAAAGGAGTACAGTTATATTTTCCTTGCATCCTCAAAACCCATTCCATTGGTATCTGACTTCCAATAAATGGTGGAGAAGTTAAACAATAATAATATTTGCTAATATGTAGGCTTTTGTTTATAGACAAAGTATAGATTGAATGGAGTACAAGGGCAGTGGCATTGCTGGGACTGGCCACCAGTGTTGGGGATTCATCCCACCTTATTCCCTGGTGCCAACTGACTAGCTCATTTTGGGGACTGCTGGTTGTGGTGAGAGACCAGACCACAGTGGGACCCCCATGCGCTGATCCTCTGTAAGTAGGCGTCCTTATCATGTCAGGCTTCCTGATTGATCTCAGAGTTGTTGAGTTGGATTTCCTCATGTGAGAGATGTGAGTCACGGAAAGAGACAGGCTTGGGGCTCCTGTGCTATAAATTGCTGCTAGTGAAGAGGTCTGTGACAAAGGCCGGAGGAAATGTCTCTGTGAGGTATCAGATGAAGAAGCTATGGCTTGCCTACATAGAGAAATAGTCAGTGTTGTTTCTGTGGAAAAGCTAATCTGTATTTACAGAATCTTCTTAGACACTCCCATTGCCCTCCAAGAATGCCAAGAACAAGGAGCTATGCCCAGAATTTTCCTTGTTCCATAATTGTTTGTACATGCTCTGAAAGCCCGTGGGCATGGTGGATGGCTAAGCCAGAAGAATATAGGCAATGACCTCTGAGTGTCAATCAATTATTTAACCTTAAGGAATTGCTTGCCCTATCCCTCTCCTCCATGGAGAGCAATTAAAAGTAAACTCTGGACCTTTTTCTAAATAGGCTCAATGAAAAACATGATTTGAGATTCAAAATATAAGATCTTGTCTAGCTGTTTGATTAACAGTTCTAGCCATGTGTCATAGGGCAACAAAATGAGGCAACTTGCTGTCGATGAATGCTACCATGATTATTGATGCTGAACAAATCTACAGGAGTAACTAACAAAGAAGTACCTTAGCACAAATGCTTTGCCATCTTCAAAATGTCAGCTATGCTACTGTTCAGATGCTTTCTCTGTGAATTATGCTGCAATTCAGAAGGTAAGAGTAAGTACCAGGGTGACTAAAGTGCAACAACTCCATGGTGAGTTAATACCCTGAAAGTATAATAGGAGGATACCTTCCAAAGACAAGCAATTCTTCAGAAGCTTAAACAGCTAGGTTGAGACAAACTGATTTACCAATAACTTGTAAAGTATGTGGCCAAGATATCTGGTACATAGAACTCTTTGAACTTTACACGAAAAAGGAACCCCAGAAAAAAATAAATTTACTAAAAATACATCATGTTTCCTTCTGGGGTGAGAATAAAATGACTTTTAGACACCATTAACATCCTGGTTCAGTCAATTCAACCTCCCTTAAAATACACAGTTGGATTTGGTGGAACATACTTGTTTTTAAATGGTGACATTCTAAAGAAACATCCCTACAAGAGCCAGCAATAAAACTGGGGAATTTTTCCTTCTATCTTACAAAAATACAAATGGATTAAAAAAAATATAAAAAAATGAGCTTTTAGGTTTCTCTCTAGGAGAGTGCTTTGTAATGTGAATTCCATACACTCATCTTTTCAGATAGTTTCCTTTATTCCAGCTTCTTAGTCCTAGCAGGAAGACCTCATATATGAGAAGGCAACACTAGCACAGAGTTTGCATTACATATCCTACAGTGAGTGATTCTTAGTCAAGATTTACTGAGTAATACAGACTTTCTCATTAAGTGATGGACTACTGAGAAACTGGAGACAAACAAGTTTAAGCAAGGGAAGCAAATATGGAATATGCAGATCTGTCTGACATCTAAAGACAATCTGGTTGTGTCGTGTCCACAAAAGGGAATTCACAGAATCACAGAATGGTTTGGGTTGGAAGGGACCCTACAGATCATCTAGTTCCAAGCCCCTGCCATGGGCAGGGACACCTTCCACTAGACCAGGTTGCTCACAGCCCCATCCAGCCTGGCCTTGAACACATCCAGGGATGGGGTGTCCACAACTTCTCCAGGAAACCTGTTCCAATATCTCACCACCCTCACAGTGAAGATTTTCTTCCTAATATCTAATCTATCTCTACCCTCTTTCAGTTTAAAGTCATTCCCCCTTGTCCTATCACTACATGTCCTTGTAAAAAGTCCCTCTCCAGTTTTCCTGTAGGCCTTTTTTTCTTGTAGGAATTTCTTGTAGGCATTGCTGATTAAGTTTATGTAGAAATCTGCAAAAAAAAAAAGTTTGCTAACAAATGACAAATGATATAGGAGATTTTTTTTAAAGGATATAAACTTCTCAGAAGATTCATTCACAAATTAAGCTGGAACATAGGGTGGATTGAGCAGTGAATGGGCTGACAGTTGGCTGGCTGTAATACTCAGTGCAGGCTTGGAGTCAGCAGAGGAGTGGCTGCTCTGTTTGTAAAAGACCTTCTTTTTGTTATTCCACTTCCTGAACAGATTCAAGAGTATTGCCTTCCACTTCATTTATGGGCTACAGCAAGGTATGAAAGGAAGGCAGTAGGAACTGGAAAACTTATTTTCACTATCTCTTTAAACTGATTGTGAAGCCAGTATTGACTAATGCACTATGTGTCCCTTTAGGACTGGTTTAGCATGTTCCCTAGATGGGGTCTGTCAGCCTCACCTGCAGACTTCAGTTGTCTTTGTCCACCACCTCTTTTCCACCAACAATATTATGATTCATAACAACATACTTGAGTTCTGCTCTGAAAGTGGGGCAGTGGGTTGAGTTTGAGTGGCAAGATATCCCTTGTGATCTTCTGGGCTCCTGAAGATCATGCCTAGGTCACCTTGTATAGACCTTGAATCAAACTTGGAAGAATGCAATTCCTGGCGTTCCCCACAGCCTGAATTAGCTGTTGTTACCAACACTTATCTCTGGTGAATCTCTGAAGAGTATTTTGATGATACCTTGGTCAGATATAATATGTGCAGGTCCTAAAGTAGAAGAGATTCAGCCATGTCTGCTAAAGGCTTCTTGCTGGTTCTTGAAAAAAGGGGTAAATGCAGTGCCCTGCCCCAAAACACCTACTGCATCCTTGAGATGTCATCCTGTTTTGGTTTATTTTAAAACAATCATATAAACATGCATTGTTTCCCTTTCCCAATGGGCTTCCTGCCTGGGCCATGTCCTAGAAAATGATTTCATTTTATCACTCTGAAGCAGCTTTAACAGAAGCAATGTTGTGCATCCTCTTGTACTTTTATAAATACTTCTGGACACCGGTTTTCATAAATGCAGAGGAGGCAAACTATGAAGCCCAAAAGAATCATAACTAAAATGTTTTCCTGGAATTTCCCTGGGTAGTTTTTTGTTGTGGGATCTAAGAGGAAGTGGCACAGGTTAGCTGGGTGACAAGGCAGAGCTGAAGACTCTAGAGTTGAAGGAGGATTGGGGTGAGCTCAGGTACTGGTCACATCCACTCACACTGTTTGGAGATAAGAGTGTGAACATTTCCAACCAGGAGACAGGGTTTCCCTGCTTGGCAAATTTTTCTATATGTACATGCTCACATCAAGCCAAAAGCAGCACAGAAGTAAAACGGGTGAGCAGAGAGCTCTCAAACACTTGGTTGATAAAAAATATATATACAGATGTTCTTAAAAGATGTTTAAGCTTTCAAAAGTGTTTGTGCACAGACCTGTCAGGATTGCAGAACCAGATGTCTAGTGAAGGCTGTGAAGGTCAAGACCAGAAACATGGAGTATTTGTTGTGGTCATTACTCTGAAGCACAGAAATACCACAGCTATTCCATTTACTTGGAGGCTTTACAGATATCCTTTGACGGAGGGGGAATTTGATCTGAACAACTAAACGTTTTCATTAGGTGTTTGTTCTATTGAATCTGATTGTCTCCTAAACTTACAATGCTTGCATATACAGCACTGAAATTCAGATGAATGAGAAACTGCATCTGCAGCATTAAAAACCAAAGACACAACTTGCCCTCTCTTTCCTCCTGTGTGCTCCTCTCCCTCCCTTCTGGAGATCTTTGAGTGTTATCTCTTGAGTTTTCCACTTGGTCTTAATGTTATACTTGCCAAGTATAACATTAATGTTAATAATGTTTAAACTCCTGTCTTATGCCTTCATTATTTTTTTTCTGAAAGGAATAACAAATGGTACTCATTATCCCTACACATAGTATTTTAATTTTGTGTGGATTTTATTGAGTAATATCATATTTTACAATACCAGATGTTTCCTTAAGTGTGCAACAAGTTCCTGGATCATTCATGGTCTGTTAGAACACTGGAAGAAATCACTTGCATTGTGAAAATCACAATTTTTCCCCCCTGTGATAATTCAGTGCAGTCAGTCTTAAACATCATTCTGGGTACTTTTCAAAAGAATTTTCCAGAATTTTGTTTTGATGACATTTTAGTATATTCATATGAAATAGACATTGTTCTAACAGTGAAATAAAAGCTTGGCATACCATGCACTTGCTTCCAGTAAAAAGGCAGTGAATGCCAATGCCTGTAGCTGTTGAAATGGAGACATGCAGCATCTGGATGGTAGCGCTACTATACAGGGCACAGGACTTTCTCAGATTACGCTGACCTACATATTTTACATGATGACAATAAATACTAAAATTTAAAGAGGTATCTCTTCAGACACCAAGAATTAAACTGCAAAACTTCTTACTGCAGAATGGAGTAGATGCTAAAAGTATCCGTGTGTCCAAAAAGTGGTTAGACATGGTGAAAAATTACTTCAAACAGTGTTTTGCAGGAGACCTTCCCTCCGGCTTAAAAATGTTCTCAGCTGCAGATCTTTGACCGCTCTTTAACCTGATTTAACACTGCAGTTGTTGTACTCTTAAGCATGAAATAAAGGTGGATTACAAAACTGTATGATTTAGGAATATAAATCTGTCTGGAGATGCAGGATGTACATTGCAAAATTCCTTACACATTTTTTTTAAATTTCTGCCCCTAGTTGACCATCTATTTTCAAAGCCTTTTTTTTTTCCCCTCCATCCCTGTTTGTGTTGAATCTTGTTCACTCTGAGTTGTCAAAAATCTATGAGATGTAAGAGGATTTCTCAATGTGATTTAGGATGGTGAGCCTGGGCCTTAGGAATTCATCTAACAGATTCAGAGGAGAGTTAGTCGATGTAATTTCACAGCAACCTTTCTATGTTACCCTCTGGACCACCAAGTTGTTATAGATGTCTTAGAAGAAATGGGTTTTAAGGCAGGAACTGAAAGAGGAGTTTGTTGTAGCATGTCTACATGATGCAGAGACTAAAATGGATGAGAACACAAACATACTTGCTATTTATATTTCTAGTTTAAATTGCAACACATCATTTAACTTGTGAACGAAAGATTTATCTTCTTTAAATCACCAGCTAGCTGCAGTGGCTGTTACAGTACTACAGTATTGCATTGTTCTAGATGCCTCTCAGATTGATGAGCACTGCTTTTAATCTCACTGGAAGCAGCATTGAATTAACATTTCTGGTCTTCAAGAAACAACTGGACTAGTTACTCTACTACAGCATTTTTCTTTTTGTTTTTCTTCTTATTGGTGAACATCCTACAATTTTTCCACCATCCATAGGTACAGAAGTATTCTTCCTGGTAATAGACTTGCTTGTGCAGACCACTTAGATATGGTTTGTGGATTAGGTATTAAAATTGGTATTGCTGGAAAGATTATACTGATAACAGCATAATGTGTGTTTTCTTGGGTAGCATTAAAGTATTCAAACATCTTACAATGTGCTTCCAAGCAAATACTGCCGATACATTGTCATCATGTCAGGATTTTATAGTTTAAAGGTGTTTAGGCATTTTTTTTTTCTGAAATCAAATAAAGGTATTATTGTGTAGCTTGGAAAGACAATTACTGTCAAGCAAGTATTTCCTATTGCTAATGTAAAGGCTTTTCATCGTTTGCTTGTATTATTGCCAGCAATCTAACAGCTATTAAAGTAACAGTTTTTAAATTTGCAATAATATATGGCAAACTAAAACTGAAAGCAGGCAGGATTATGCCATTTTTCAATGACACAGGAAATATTAGGTGGTCAGTATATTATCACATTGTATTTTTCTTGAGAACGGCTATAACAGCCAAAAAACGGGTAATTTTTAAAAAATATATTTTTTTGTATTTATTAAAAGGGGTGCATGCTGGTGAGTAAAACTAACACATTCTGAAACAAGTAGTTGTAGAGGACGAAGTAATTTTTTTCCAAAGAGACATCGTGATGTACAGTTTAGAACCTGTCTTGCAATGGGTCTCCTGAAACTTCACATTGCCCTTGTGTCTTGGATCTTTGCTCAGCTATGTACCATCCCTTCATGCTGGTTTTACAGATAGAAATCTGAAAACCACAGTTCAGTCCACACAGTCTGATGTGCCCATAAATGTGATGATTTCTGCCTTCATCTTAGGCGTTACTGCCAGACACAATAGTCTCAGATATACCTCCAGTTTCATCTGTCCCTTTTATTAAGAATTTCTTCAATTTTTATAAAGTTTCAGATATACTTTGAGCGATAAATAGAACTCTCTCTAAGGATATCTCAGAAACTAAGGTAATTCCTAATTTTTCATGGATGTTTAGAATAGTTTACAATGCAGCTCTCATGCAATAACACCAGAGAGGTCCTCACAGAAGCTGAGAAACAACTTCATTAGTTCCTGTAAGGTGCAGAGTCCAGTGTTACGCTGAACAGCAATGTTCTTCAACAAGCAGCTTCAGGATTTTAGTGTGGAGCTCCTGGTTTTTTTAATGGCTACGGAAATTTTGCTGAGGATTAGAGACAATGCAACACAAAATAATTGCCAAAACCACCAGGCACCAGGAGGTTTATGTTGTAATTTCATGGTCAAGACCCAGCCAGTCTGGAGTTGATTTATCATAGGCAGTCTCGTAGGATGGGGTTAAATCATGACTATACTACTCTGCCTGCAAGCTGAGTCTGTCTCCCTACTCCCAGGTTAGCAAGGGTCTCCACATTGTGGCTGGAGTGAGTAGCTAGTCCGCTCATGCAACAAGGTGCAATGCACACCCCCTTTTGCTAGCCCATAGTTCCTATTTTTGCCATAGCCACCTTACAAACTGGCGGTCAGAGAAGGGTAGCTGGTGTTTGTTCTGGTCTTTCTAAGAAACAAGACATTTGGTGGAGATTTTATCAAGGAAAAAAAAAAACCCAAACAAGTGAAAGCACTATGCGTGGAAAACACTATGTTTACCTTTCTCTGCTACTACATCACTTATGTTTGTTTGCCATCCTGCAGTCGCTAATGGCTGAATGACAAAATCTCTGGTGACTCCCTTTATGGATAAGGCTTGGAAACACGAAGCTGGTGTTGCTGCTGTTCTCCCTTGACATTTGGTGAGGCAGCTCAATTCAGACACAGCTGGAGCTGGCAGCTGCACTGGCAGCAGCCCTGGCTTCCTCAAAAGCTTCCTCAGCTTCTGCTGAAATGACTATAGCCAATTTTTTGGAATTTGGATTTGCAAACTCAGTAATCCCCGCAATTAATTCATTGCACAATGACGTCTTTTGTCACAGATTTGTTAAAATGGTATTGACTGCTATTTAACAATCTCCTTCCAAAGAGATCAAGTAACTGTAGATTTCTAAAGGTTTAATATGGGAAATGTTTTGTCTCTTCCCCCAGTATTCAACAGAAAAGACTCTTCACCTGAGTTATTCAGCATCAAAACAATCCTTTCTGGTTTTCCACCCTCCTTCTGCCTAGAGTACCTTGACACCCTGTCAGTCAGTTGAAATGAGTGTTCCTCACTGGCAGGTTAATTATTTTCCATGCTGGTTAATTATTTTCTACACTTAGCCTGAAGCACCTTAACTGTTTGTATTTACACAGAAAGAAATTATAAAATTGAGGGTATTTTATGAATACTTGTACATAGGAAAGTAACTGTTACTAACAATTACTGAATGAACAACTAACAACATAAGTTAGCTCCAGCTGCAGAACATCCTTTCTTTCTGTCGAAAAAAGATACATTTTTGTCTGTAATGTAGTTATACACAGCTTCCACTAATCATCAGGACACAGCATGTGCTATTCAGACTTTTGAGTGGATGATTTACACAGGACAAGAAAAGAGATTTCCACCTGACTTATTATTAAAATTTATCAGAAAATATCCTTCTACATACAAAAACATGAAAATGAAAAATGAGATTTTCATTATTTGTAAAAAACAACAACACTTGAAAGCTTCTAATTTTCCCTGATTATTATTTTTTTTTTGGGGGGGGGGGCATTTTCTTTCCTGCCAGTGTGACTGAAAACAGAAAGAAGAAGAAAATTTTAACCTAAACCAATGTGATTGCAGTATCTTTTCATTTTTAGGAGAAAAAAAAAAAAGTGAGGTTGCTACTGCCTCTTGTTGCACTAGTTATTAAAACCACACTCACTGAAAAAAAACCTCACCAATTTGGCTATGTCAGTTTTCATGAGTATTTTAAAAATACTAGAAAATCAGTGTTCAATTTACATTTTTTTAGTTGTTCAAATGTCAAAATCCTTGAAGGTATAATAAATTCACTGCTCAGTTGGACAGTTGTTTGAAATGCAACATTAATGGAACAAAGGAGACTTTAGACTCAAGAGCTTAGTTCTTACAGACTCCCATTGCCTTTTTTTTTATTTTTTTCCCTTTGTGATCAAATGAAACGTCAGTGTAGAAATTCTCAAGACTGCACCTATGGAACCTCATTAGATGACAACAGGCCCCTGAGGGCAGCTCTGCAGTAACCTTCAGTATGCTGTGAGCTGCAGCAGTACTACAGAGCAGCAGTGGTTAGTAAATGCTCTATCATTACAACTGTTTTTAAAGGAAAATTGTAGTGGCAGCCTGACTGCGCAACTCAGCTGAAACAGAAAACATAGCAACAACATTTTGACAGCTATCAAAATAATTTCCAGCAGTTTTCACTTCACCACTGTGATTTTTCAGAAAACATGGAGGATTTTGTCACAAATTATGCAAGTGCCACTCTTCTGAGTGCACTGACCGTTAAAATACACCTACCATAGACTCCTCAAGCCCTAGGAAATCAAAACCATCAGCACGTTAGAACTGAAAGACTCTCTAATGTCAATATACATAACGATGCATACTGCAACTTAAGCACTAATGGAGAACGAGATAGTTGCAGCAATTTTAGGCATACTTTGTGAATCTTGACACTACTGGACACTCGCCCATCTCTTAGAGAAACGAGGAGCAGCTCAGCTGTTGCCGGGGCCAGCAGGCGCGCGGCCCCCTCGCAGCCCCTGCGGTGACAGGCTGCCCCCCTGGCTCGCCCCACCGGCAGGCAGGGCCGGTAACGGCGCCAGCAGCGCCCCGACCCCTCGG
Organism: Falco peregrinus; assembly: GCF_023634155.1. Taxonomy (NCBI): domain Eukaryota; kingdom Metazoa; phylum Chordata; class Aves; order Falconiformes; family Falconidae; genus Falco; species Falco peregrinus. Next base: position 36,666,137 of record NC_073727.1, read on the forward strand.
CAACCACCGGCAGGGCTGAATTCAGTGGGAATCGGCGGGAGGCGGCACCACGGAGCGACACGGTGCCTGCCCAGAACCAAGACCCAGCAGGGTACCCAGACCGGAGTTTCACGGCTGCACCTCCTGAGCGCGGCCCGGCCGGGGGGCATTCAGCCCCAAGTCACCCCAAACGAGAAGAAATGTCCCCCGGAGGGCACTGAGGGGGCCCTGCCGAGCTGCCGCTCCGGCTGTGCGAGCACCCGGCTGCTGCTGCCCCGCCTGGGGGGCTTGCCTGGGCGCCCCGCGGGCACTGCGTGGCCGGCAGCGGGAGCCGCCGCCCCGGGAAGGGGCGAAGGCCAGCAGGCAGGGAGAAGAGCACCCTCAGCCTGCGGGAGAGATCACCAGGGAAGACATAATAAAGCTCCGGCGAGCAGAGATCGGGCTGCAAAAAAAGGCGCCGGGACCAGCACCCCCCGCCTTCCCGGGGCCGCGCACACCTGCGCCGCCGCCGGGCGGCTTCGGGGAAGGCCGCGCCTCCGCCCGCTTCCCGCGGCGGGGGTCGGGCGGCGGAAACTTTCTCCGCGCTCCCTCATAAACACGGCCCGACGCCCTCCCCCGGACGCTATTTTGGAGCGCCGTGATGTCACGGCGAGCTGCCGCCGCACCTCCGCGGCCCCGTCTCCCCACCGCCCTGCCCGCAGGGAGGGGTGGCCGCGGCCCGCCCTCACCTGCGGGGAGGGGGCGACAAGCGTGGGGCGGCCGAGCGGGGCGGGCGGGGAGGGAGAGGAACAGCCCGCCGCCTCCCCCGTACCGCGGCCGGCGGGGAAGCCGGCGGGGGGAGCGGGGGCCGCCGGCAGCCGCGCTCTCGGGCGGGGCGGAGCCGGGCAGCCACGCTATTAATAGCCGCGGCCGCGGCAGGCGGAGGGTAGAGCGGTGGGGACGATGCAGGGTAACGGGCAACGAGCGGCGGCGAAGGGCCACGAAGACCACTTCGGTGGGATAGGGGCGGCTGACGGCGGGCTGCAGCCTGCGGCCGTGCCCATGCTGCCGGCCATGGAGGTGGCCGAGGAGCCGGAGAGAGCTCCGGGCGGCAAGAGCAAGGACCCCAACACCTACAAAGTGCTCTCCCTGGTAAGGGCCGGGGGGCCGCCGGCAGCTGGGGGGCGGGCGGCCTTCCCCGGGGCTCGCCTCGCCGGGGGCCGCCGGGGGGAGCGGTGCGGCGGGGGGCAGGTGCTTCTCCCCGCGGGGCTGCGGATGGACAAGCCTCTCCTCGGGCACGAGGGCGAGAGTAGCCCGTGGCGGGCCCTTCAGAGCCTCCGGGGATCTGTCCGGCCGGCCTGGAGCGGCGTCGGGAGAGGGAAACCGCCCTGGGCACCCGCGGCTCCTCAGGGCGCCCGCCGTGCTGCGGACGGCGCCCGCCCGCCTCAGGAGCCAGCTGCGGGCAGCGGCGCGGTGCTTGTCGTACGCTCTTTCCTGTAGACAGCGACCTGCCTGGGGCGGGGAGTCGTAATTGTTCACTTGATCTATCTTATTCTTCTGATAGCGCTCAGGGTTGGATTGTCTTGATTCTTCCGTAGCATTAATGGTGGTCCCATCTGTCATCATGTGGGTTTAGCTGTTTGGTGTAGGGGGGACACCAGGGAAGACAAAACCAAGTTAAACCAGGAAAATATAGCTAGAAAAGCTGAAAATGTCAAGAGCTGAAAGGACAGAGGAAGTACAATAACTAGCTTTTACTGAATTTGAAGTACCGTGCACTGAAATTGTCGCCAAGTGCTGCTTGGAGGCACTTTCAGCGCTGGTCCGGAGGCCCTGGTGGCCAAAGCCATTGTTAGCAGGTAGGTCACTTTCCAGTTTTAGCCATGCTTCTGTATTATAATTATCCTCCCTGTAGAGATGGGAAAATAAGACCTTCCAGACTGTCTGGAGCGATCATTATGAGGCTAAAATCATTATAAAGGTGAAAGAACTTCAGCATTTGTGGAAGCTTCAGTAGAGCTGTGACAGACTCTATTACATATATATATATATCCATAAGTAGTCCTCTTTCAGTGCATTAAAGTGTAAGGATCAAGATGCCTTTACAGATTTACCGGTAGCCTAGTAATCTGGTTACTCTTTCAGTTGAACCATCCACCATATCGCAGCGATTACATGTTGGTCATACTTCCTGACATAACGGGTGGTAAGTTGCATTTCCAAGCTTGTCAGAACATGATAAGAAAAATATCAAAATTCATGTAAGGGTCTATGGTAGTTCCTATGTAGAAGCTTTTTTGGCAACTGTTCTGATGAAAAGTCCCCTTAAAGGTATCTTGTTCCATTATTTCACTGTCTTCTAGGGAGGTTAGGTTGCACCATAAAAGCCATTGCAGCTGGCTGGTGAAAACAGCTCAGCTTTTTTTCAGGCTTAGAAATTGGTAGTAATAGTAGAAAATAACCTAATGTTGTTACTGTGAGCTTTTTATGCTCTAATACAACAGAATTATTAGAGATACATAGCCACTTTAAGACTGGATTTGAGCACAAGCTAAAATGTTTGCAGGTACTTACTCTTCTGAAATAAGGCCATATTTTCCAAACTGCTGTTCCCTGAGAACTGGAGAAACATTCGTCCTGTGCTGACTAAAGTGCCAGAGTGAAATATGGCATCTCTACAGAAATAATTAAAAATTTCTAAATATAAATGACCATGCGGTATTGGTTTTGGCTATTGCAGATACTGAGACAACTTAAGAGTATTCTGAGAACTTGAAAAACTTTCGGTATGGTGCAGGTGATAGCGGATTGAGTGAAACAAGAATATATGTAACTGAAATATGTTAGGAAGTGGAAAATTGGTGTTGGCAGTGACAGTTTGTTCTTTCTCACAAGCCCATTGCATTTATGGTAACACCCCGATGTAAAAAAGGAGACCTATCTGCTTGGCATTTTGGATTGGACAATGAGAAACTGTAAAAGTGAGTGATGAGTGTGTTTCTGGTGATTAGAGAATACTTGAATTACTGTGCTTTCCAGAAGAAAAGAAAAAAAACCAACCACCAAACCCAAAACAAACTTACTTGCATTCCCTTCTTCTTACCCATGTACCTGCCACTTGTAGATGCTTGTACAGTTCATGAATGGAACTCTGATATTCCTGGCTTCCATACATGAGCTGCAGAGTTCCCATGTATGAAAGGTTGTACCATGTGAACCGTACCCATGAGTTTTGCTGGTTGCTCCAGAAGCTTCTGTGTTACATGGCAGTACATAGTTGTTAACTGAATGTACATTGGTTGAGGGAGGGTGTAGGTAGATAAAGAAGTGGTAGTCACCTCCACTTCTAGCAGTGTTTGTTGTGGGAAGCATTTTAATTAAGTTCAGAATACAATGCAGGTAGCTCTTCTGTTTCTTGCTGTACAGGGGGGATTCTGCAAACAGTGGGACAGGCCTACAAGGGTTTACTAACTCATGGCGTTTCTCTAAGGCAACAGAATGAAAACATCCAGCTTTGAGTAGTTGTGACGGTTAGCGATCCTTTTATCCAGTGCAGTTTCTGTGCATACATTTTCTTTTAGCATCTTGTGGATTACCTGAGCTCGTACCTTTGTCCCTCGAAGTCCAATGAGCTGCTTGCTGCTGTTGTGTGACTGAGCAGCATGCTGCTGCCTGAGACTAGTGTAGCTCTTGCTTAGGTTTGAGGTTTTCTATTCCAGCTTGCCAGTGACTCTCAGGCATTGAATTTTGGTCTGATTCACTCATTCCATTAAAATAAAATTTTCCATGCGTTTGTAACAGCTGAAACATTGAGGGGAAAAAAGTAACAAAATAGACAATGTTTTTTTTTTTTTTTTAATATTTCAGGCTTTCTTTGTCAGAACTGGAAAACTCATTTAGATGCTTTTGCTAAAAATTTCTTAAGGAGTTTTTGCAACTTGAGAATTCCTGATCATAAAAAAAAAAAAGTAATCATCAGAATTCCAGATAAAGTCCACACTGAAACATTGAAAGTGTGTTAAATCTCCTCTAAAGAGTAACTTGAGTATTTCAGAGTGCATAAAGATAATAAATTGTGAAGTTTTAAAAAATGGTGTGGAAATACACCTACAAAATATTTGTCTGGGATTATTTGTTCCTTTAAGGCAGTCCAGTTTTTTTTTTTAAATCTTCTGAAACTTTCTTCTATTCGATTGCCTTCTGAAATTCACTGAGAAGGTAGCTAGAACTTCTATAATACCTGTGAATTAAAACAGTTTTAGGTAGTGAATCGAGACAGTGTAACTCGGTGTATATGCCAAGAAAGCTGCAGATACAGTGAGAAGCAATCCTCAGGGTATGTGGTTGTACTCCTGTGTAGGTTTAGTTACTTCTTTTGGATGGTTAGTGGACTCTTTATCAGACTGAGGCAGTGGGTGGGACAAGGTGTTGTAATCTGCAAACTGAAGCCAGTGAAGGGCACCACAATGAAGATGGTATCCTTGGGAGCTTCTGCGCTGATCTCAGTTGCCCTTTTATCTAGCAGTGGAAGTTAAGTGCGCTGGGCTGTATCCAGGGACTGGTAAACCAATTTTTTTCTTCCCCTATACTTGACACTTGTTAGATCCTACCTGGAATACTATGTTTGGCCTGGGGCCCTCCAGTACAGGAAAGATCAATTCAACTGGAGTGAGTTCAGCAGAGTGCCACCAAGGTGGTCTGGTGCTGGAGCCCTTCCCCTGTAAGGAGAGGCCAAGGGACCTGGATTGGTTCAGCCTGGGGAAGAGATGGCTTGAGTGATGAACACCTATGTGTGTTGATGTGTGATGAACGCTGACGTGCACAGTGAGAGAATGAGACAATGGCAATAAATTGAAACAGGAGAAATTGGTACTGGATGTGGGTCAGGGAGCAATTGCTATGAGGATACTTAAGTGGTGGAACAGATTGCAGAGAGTGATTGTGTTGTCTCCACCCTTGGAACTTTTCAAGACTCAACAGCATAAAGCCCTGAGCAACCAGGTCTGAAGTCAGTTTTGACCCAACTTTGGGCAGGAGATTGTACTGAAGACCTCTTAAAGTACCTTCTAGCCTTATGATTCTATAAATCTGCTTCCAGTTTCCTGTTGGTCTCTATATTAAGTTTCATGTGTAAGATCTGAATCATAAACCCCCATTTATGTTAAGTGAGACAGTTTAGGCCCAAGAGTCTTAACTATGGAAGAGAGATCTGTTGTCTATTAAGATACCATATAAGGGTCCTGGAAGTTTTTCCTCACTTTCTTCCAAAATTACCCATAGCTGTTGACTTTCTGCTTATACAGGGAAAGATGGGTGTGCTGTGTCAGGATTATGGAGACAGCTGTAGGTTTGGTTGTTTTCCCCCACAGAGATGGTGTGGAAACAACATTTTCTTGCGTATCTGTCTGAAAGATTGCATGTTTGGTTGTTTTAATGCTGCTGGTTTTCCTTTCCTAAATATGTCTGAGGTTACCTAAACCTTTGTATAGGTTAGTAGTTATTCAGAATAATGCATTTCCATATTCTTTCTCCAGAAAAGATGGAAAATGCCCGTTTAATTTTATTGTCAACTTAATCTTACTTTCTCTTCTACATGTGCTGTTGAAGAAGTAAAGATAGGGAGTAGTTAGAGAGCAAGTGGGAAATGAGTTGGACCTGTTGAAGGGTCTGGGCCAACACGCTACTTCAAAAGCTTGTTCTGCTCTTGGGTTTGGGCTTCTGAAAGGGGTGTAGTAACAGAATGGACTTCTGTCTTCTGCCATTGCTGCTGTGTTGCTGCAACATTGTCTTAATTCATGGGTAAGGACTGCATTCATGAATTTTCCCATTGTGCTCATCATACAGGCTTGGAAATTAACATAACTCATGTGAGGAAAGAGAATGATAGCAAGGTGTTTGTGCCCAAACCCTGTGGTTTGGAACATGGTTATTGACTTCAGCCAACTTCAGCATGGGTATTTTCGTGGGTATCAGTCAGTTCTTAAGCACTGGATTCAATAATATTGTACTTTGCTGAGTCTGGGAGGCCTGGGTGACACATTCAGTCTTTCCTCTAGCCTTTTTTGGCCCTTGGCATATCATTCAATTTCAGCCTTTTTTGTACTGTTTTGCTTTGTGCCTGGCCTTTTTTTTCCTTTTTCAGTAAGGAAAAGTAGTCTTTGCTGAAATTACTTGTTCCTGTGAGAGTGCTGGATTGAGCTTAGATGGGACTTTTGTGTTCCAAGTCATTTGACGCATCTTAACAGTAATATTACAGTTCCTGATTGTTAGGCTACTTAACTTCATTTAGCATCAAACCTCCTTTGTAATATAAAGTAAAAAATGGCAGTGACAGGATGGCTGTAGTTTAAATACTTTGAAGTGCTTTTGGTTCAAAATTATTAAATCAGTTCTTGGCCAGTCTCAAATATCTTAATATTTTGTAGGAAAATCTATTCCAGTGTTTGGAAACAAGGATTTTCTATAGTAAGTGTCTTAGCTGTCTTCAGTTAACATTACAGCTCTTTAGGTCCAGTAGTGGCTTATTTTGAATTCAGAAGACGCACAAAAAAATACCTCTTATTAAACACCAATTTTTACTAATTGCATTTGCTGTTTATCTTGCTTAAATGAATTGAATTACAATGTAATTGTAGCTATAAATAACTATATTTTTATCCAATTTAATTTATCAAAAGAAAATTTGGCATTTGGTGAATTTAAAGACCATTTTAACTCTTCATGTTTCTCTTCAGTCAGCTCATTTTTCAAGGAAGAATTTGCAAATAATTCTCATTATACACAGGAACTTGTAAATGCAAAATTTCTTTACTCTTCAGGTGGGTGCCTTCATGCTGGGCATTGAAGAAAAAAGCATAATGTCACTCTCATACAGTAAAAAGCTAAGAAATATTTAGAACCTTTTAGGTTGAAAAAGATTTTTAAGATGATCAAGTCCATTTTAACTCTGAAGGGCTTCCAGGGTTAACTTGTATTCTTGCTTTAATTGCACTTTATTTCACAGAGCTAATCAGCATATCCTATCCTAGATGACAAAGCTGATATGAAGTAAAAAAAAATTCTTCAAAGAAACACTTGCAGGAATTGAGGCCTTCTTTGTACTGAAAAAAAAAAATCCAATTATATGAAAATCCTCACCAATGGAGAGTAGGAACTATCTTTGTTTATAATTGAACTCAGAACTCATTTTAAATTTTATTGCCAAACTAGGTTGACTTTGACTGTGGCCTAGCTGCATCCAAAAGTGTGATTGCAACTTTGCTAAGAATACTTCTCTAAGAATGCTTCTTCTCTAAGAATAAGCTCACTTTAGGGTGGGTATTTTAGGTATTGCTTTCAGCATATGCAAAACAGCATAGAGTTTAGGACAGGCTGCAAGATACTCTTATGTAGCTGAGCTGGAGTATTTAAGCCATCTGGGAGGTTTTGGTCATCCCTCAGTGCAGTGTGTGAGTGCTTCTGGCTTCCTAAATTCCAGCTGGACTGCAAAGCTTGGAACAGGCTGAAGTACACCCAGCTGTATGACTTGGGTGCTTCTGTCAACACTACTGGCTGCTTGCCTGCCTGAAAACATCCACGTTGTGCCTAGGAATCTGAGTGTAGAGTATCTGCTGATGGATTAGCCTGTAGTGTGCTAGCATCAGCCATTTGGTCGATTCAGGCAAAACAGGTGAGTGACTGGGGTCAGGATCAAGAGTGCTTGGCCAGGATGGGCATGACTGCAGTGTGGCTGTAAGATGGCTCAGGCAGGGGGTGGAGGCAAGAGCTGGCTACACAAGGTAAGAGGTGACTCTGCTGAGACTTCTTTTAGCTTTTTGTTGAAGAGCTGTCTTCAAGGCTTGTTGAGGTTTCCCAGACAGTGCTCTCAACAGCTGAAACAGTATTGGAGAACTGGTCCCAAGCAAAGGCAGCCAAACTGCTGGGAGTGGGGAGGTCCAAACAGCACCTCCATGCAGTTCTGCAAGGCTCTTGGATACTAAAATAAGGAAGACATTAGTACTTTAAATGGTTAGACTCTCTGTAGAGATAGCTATTAACTTAAAAAGTAAAGACCCATAGTAAATATCTTTGAAAGCTTATTTGTCACATCTTCTTCCCATACCATTTTGGTTCTGCAATTTTTGACACTCCTTATTTTCTTAGTGTTTTACAGGATTTCTTTACTTGCTTTTTAAGGTCACTGTGTCTTCCTGTGCAGCCTAATGTTGCTGTCATGGTGGCAACAGCATCAGCATCTGCCACAGGAAAATGGAGGCGAGTATAAGTTTAATTGGTATATTTGGTGGTACTATCAGTACCAGTAGAAGCAGTCTCCTTTTTACACCGTTCTTGTTACAACTCTCATGACACTACTATTCTTGAAAAGGGACTTTTGGAAGAGGGAGACCATGAACATGGCTCAAGGCCATATTTTCCTTCTCCAGTTTTGCTTTTATTCATGGGTCAAGTGCTGCTTGTTTGGATGACAGGTTTGAGCTGGCATAATACTGACAGTTTCTTCTCTTTCTGTGTAATGACACATTCATATGTGGTTGCCACTAAGGTAGGTGGCATGTGTTGGTGTTTATTTGGTGTTCATGGTCTGCTGTGCTGAATAAAGTAATTGTTTTGAAAGTACAATATTTACTTACTTTCTCATAAACCAAGATCGGTTTTCAGTCCTGTTTATCCTTAGATTTTTACAAAAACCTACCTGCTGGTTAAACAGCAGTCAGCTGCTATCTGTTTTCTGGGACTTTAACCAGAAGTTATATTTCCTCATCTTTTTGGGTAGTGTATAGTTGCACTTCAGTTTCTCTGTAAAGTCTCCCATGACTAAATGCATTGAGAAACAAAACAGCCAGGGGGTAAAATGTGTGTGCTTTAGTAACAGCTCATGTGTTAATGCCTTCTAAGACAATAACGTACCTATACAGTTGGACAAGCAACAAATAAAAATATTTTAGGTCCTGTCTTTTTGTTTGTTTCCTGTTAAAAACCAGACACTTTAATAGGCTTGGAAGGTATTTAGAGAGCTATAGTATAATATCTTCTGCTGATAACTTCCTGCAAATTAACTTTTAATCACTCTTTGGTAAGCTCTGTGAGGGCTTTTTATGGTATCTTACAATAGTTCAAGCTACCTCTAAAATATTCTTGTCTTTTGAATGACCATAGGTTGCAATAGTATGTAGCAGTCTTAAGAACATTCAATAGAAACAGCGAGAATAGATCTGTGCGCTGCTTTGAGAAGAAAAACAATAATACCTATGTATTTTTAGAGTAAATCTTTAGCTCTGAAAAGATTTTGGGTGGAAGCTCCAGCTTTTCCTTCCACTGACTTAAGGACAGTTCAGTCACCTTCAGTGTTTCAAGACAACCAGGACCTGTGAGGCTCAGTGGCTTTCCTCTTCCTCCTGGGCTCTAGGTGTGGAATGTGGATCAACAGAAGCAAGTCTTTGAAGAGCACAAAAATATTTACAAAGATCGAAAGAAGAGATGAGTGGTGCAAGAAGGAGGTGGTGCACTTGTTTCAGTACTGATAGCTGCTTTATTTTTTATTTATTTATTTAGGTGACTTATTTTAAGTATGTAGCTGTGCTGGAATGAGTGAAGTATCTACCTCCTTTCAGTATAGTAAACTTCATTAAGTATCCCCTTCTTCTGAATAAAACTGAGCTGTTGAGGGGTTATCCCTGTTTAAAAATCTTTCAGAAACATAAGTGTTCCACTGCCCCTGACAAGTGTAGATGAGTTTGTTTTTTCTCTGTACAGTATGCTTGCTGCACTTCTAACAATGCCCTTTTAAGACAGAAGGTGACTCTGTTCTTACTTTAAATTCATTATTTATTACTCTGTTCTTTACACTTTTCAGATGAAATTCTTTCTCAAAGACATCTCAGTTTTAAGGTCCAGATCATTAGTCATCTATTCTAGGCACACAAAATGGTGAAAACATGGTATGTTCTTCACAGATCCAAGTAGTTTTGGAAAATTCCATGGTGTTTTTTTTTTTTTTTTAATATTGGCATTACAGACCCAGGCTAGACGTTCTCCCTTCATGGACAGACGTGACACAACTGTGAGAGTCAATCATGGTGATCAGAATGGAAAACCACTACTTCCCACTACTTTAATTGCATAGTTGTTAATGAAAGTACCTTAAACCTTGGAGTGATGCATTTTGTTGGCTATGGAGTACCAGGGATGAAGAAAGGAAGACAGAAAGCAACTGAGTACATGGTAGGCAAAGAGTAAGGAAGATCAACACAGAAATAAACTTAATTCAGAATCATTATTCCTTAAAAGAAATATCAATGCATTCTTTGCCAAAGAAAATGCAGAATAGATGAGTAGGGGAGGTAGGCGGAGCTAAGGAAGAGTGAAGAGAAAGGGACAGTAGCATTGACTGTAAAGGAAGAGTAAAATATGATAGCAAAGGAAAGGTGATGGTAGTTAAGGCTGGTGAGAGACTTTTTTCTGTGTCGCTAAGACCTGTACAGTTGACCAGTCCCTTTAGGATTTGATGTCTGCAGCCTGCATGCTTGTTGGTTTTGTGGCTGTTCTGCCAACTCCCCAAAATCACTGCTGAGAAATTTTCCTGAGCTGCAGTTCTAGAGATGAGTGATGGAAATGATTGTGCTCTCTAACCGTGTTAGCATATTTGCATCTGCCCAGCTTAAAATAAAAGGCTTTTGAAATGTTTTTGGGGATTGCAGTTTTCCACTTAACCACCTATTCCTGACCACTATAATGTTTACAAAGCAAAGCTTTTATTGCTTCCTCCTACATAAAGGAAGTGGTGATGGGAGAGAGATTCATCCCTAGATGACAATGTTTTTTAATTCCAAAGCAAACTTTTAAAAAAAATATTTTTCAAACTAAAAAGGACACTTTCTTCACTGCAATTGTTAAGTGTTGGTTTAAAGAATTTTCTCGGATACTGTATTAAAACCAAACCTAACATTTTGTCCTCGCAATCTCCCAAGTTACAGATCATGAAGTGTTCATGTGCTACTTTTGTGTATAGAAAAGCCAGATTCTTTATTTGCCTTCCTACTAAATGTTGCATTCCCATATTCTTTCTTAATTGCATCTTTTTCTCATTTCTTGCTTTCTCTTTTTTGAGGGGAAGAATATGGGAGAGAGGACAGGTAGGATTTTTTTCTCCTTTTGTTTAAAAAGACAGACTAAACCATGATGGCAGGTGTAAGGTTGACAGTGTGGTGGTAACTAGAGTTTTGAGTCTGGTACTTGCTGCAGGGTTCTAACAAGGTTCTTGATACTAAATTTTAAACTGTGTGTGCAACTTCTTGTTCTTATCTAGATTTAAAGAATACATAATCTTCATACAGACTGCAGCACCCCAAAACTGGGCTACCTGTATGTAAAATAGTTCAGGTAATATTGGTAACCTACCTGCTGCAGCAAGGTCCCATATAGCAAGAGACAAAGTAAATTATTCTGCACTTGGACTGCAGCAGTGAGATGACTTTCTGTGCCTGGGTGACCTTTAGGGCTAGCTTTAATATTCCTTGTCATCTGAAGAGCTGGTAGTCTTAGAGCCTTTCAGCTAACAACAGGTCAACTGCTAGTGTAACCCCTCTTGTTGTCCCTAGTCGAGTACTGCTGCTGTTGGCTAGTATTAATTGCTTTACATTGTTCCAGCTGAACATTTGTGCCATTTGTGTGGATAATATGCACATGAATGAAGTCATTCAGGCTCAAGATAAAGCTTTGATTCAGAGCCTTTACACTAAGCTGCAATTGCATGGTATAGTCCGCTGGATTAGTTGGCTGTCCCTGAACATTGTGAAATGCTTTACCTCTAAGCTTACCAGTTTTGTAAAGCTTCTTTATTAAGTGTGAAAGAAAGAAAAGAAGTGTGTGTGTGGGAAGCTTTAGTATATTGCAGTAAGACATTTTTAAGACTAAAATTTAAGCTAGTGGGACGAATGTTAAGAAAGCAAAGACTTGAATGTGATGAGTCAATAGAAGTTCCTAGATCTTCATTTGTTGTAGATGGACATAGTATACCAGGTAAGGACATGGGCAATGTTTTTCGTGATGTGTGTGTATAGAAGAAATTTGAGAGCAGAATTGGTTTGTAGTAGAGATGCAGCGAGCATTTGTAGTATGCTATGAAGTTTCTAGGGTATTGCTTGTAGGAAACAAGTTGCATTACTGCATCAAGTAGCATTACCACTTGGTAGTATTTCCTACCCAAAAGAACACTTGTATGCCTCAGTGAACATAATCCTTTCATGTTTTTGCTTGTTGGAATTAATTATGTTGATAGAAGTATAACACTCAAAATCTGGAATGCAATACAGAACTGTGATTTAGGAACATTTGGTGCCAAAGCATCAGGAATTGTTTGTGAGAACTTTAATGAGGATCTACCAGTTTTAGTTGGGATCCACATTAGAATTAATTTTATTTAGATTTAATTTTTATGTTAATTTGGCGTCACAATTAAATTCCTGGGTTTTGACCATGCATTACCTACACTGAAGCTCCATAAGGGAATATTAATAGTCCATTTAGAGGCACTGCAATGGGTTTTTGTTACAAGGGTGCCTTAGGTGGCATAAGTCCCATAGGTCATGTAGCTATTTGAAGATACGGGAATAAAGCTCTTCCAGATAGAGTAGGTGTGGGTGGTGTTTGTTTTAAAGCATGTTTGTGGTCACGTCAGAGGACATTCTATTCTTTGACCCTTGTAGCAAGGCCTGGTGGGAGTAGAGAAGCAATATATTGTCACTCTGAAAAACTGTTCTCAAGTTGGCTTTTTAAAAACAAATCAATCAATTGCTAACTTCCAAATAATAAAGAAGTTAAAAGGACAATATCAGGGTTTGCACTGTACACTGATTTTGCTGGGCTTTGACATCTTGCATCTGACATGCTACCTACTTGACTGTGCATGTGCTCTTATTAGGTGTTTCTTTCACATGGAAGACTTCAAAGGTCTAGCAGAATTTATATGGAAAGTACTACTGCTAATACCAATTTAACAGAAAATATAATTGATACTGCACATATTGGTATACTCTTTAGAAAATAAGTACAAAGCTCTGCAGTTGTGTTCATTTTTGACTGATGGGTTAATGGAGAATTGCACCTTTCTATCAGTTGTGGCATATCTGGGTGCATTGATAATGCCATTTTTTTCCCTCATTATTTTTTATTTTCATTCTTTCCATGTAAATTCAAAGACAGATTTGAACTCAAAGTACTTACTTCTCTGCTAGACTTTGCGCTGAATAATCTAACATTCCAGACTTGCCTGGTTCAGAATTCTAGGCCAGAGTTTAATCAGATCCAGTCTATAATTCCTTTTTTCATGAATGCTATATATGGAATATTTTTATATCGATTAATGTGGTGTATGATAGCTTACATTTCACAAGTCCAGAATAGTATCTGAATTTCAATGCTACACATTCTAGAAATGGCTTTACTGTCTTTATTAACTGCTCGGTGAACAAAAGTGTACAGTGAACTATATATTTGTTAAAAACACAGTTACTTTGTATTTACTCAAGTACTCACAGTCTTTAAAAACGTGAGCTTGATAATCAGGTGCATTTTAAAATGGGATGAATTATTGCCACATTACAACATGACTCGGGCATCATACTCAAGACTGATTTGGCAGCTTTTGCTGATGGGGAAGGAGTGAAGAAAGGGAGATACTGTATAGACATGCATGTGAAGTTATTGAAATATTGCTTGAAAGCAGTTTTTCCTCAGAAAACAATGACTGGAAAGGCAACATGTACGTTCTCTCCTACCTATACCACCCCAGTTGCGTTTGAATGAGAAAATCTGCATTATTACAGTCCCTTCTCTTTCAGGACTCTTGGCAGACTGCCTTATTACATTGTACACTTGAATAGAATGGACATCATAAGTGCATTGTTGGCTTTCCTGGGCTCTTTAATTACTGTATATGCATTCATAATATATACACTTTTCCTAAAGAGTTTATGGACCAATTTCAGTATTTAATGAGGTTAAAAGGAATCTTTTGGTGTATTTAAGTAGGCATTAGGTCTTCCCCTGAAATGCTGGGCAAGTACAATATGGTGCTTGTTTGATAACTTTCAGAATCCAAAATAAACATGGCCATAGTTTCTGGTCTGTGTAAGACACTGTGGTCAGTCTAATATGACATGCCACAGTTGCTTACCATGGTATGGACCAACATCTAGTACAAACTGGATACTAGGAAGTGGGAAAAGGTTTTCCTGCCTGAGAAAATTATAAGTATCACTTAAGGGCCATGCCTTCTGTTTGTAGTCTGTGGTCAATGGCAAAACTTCGCTTCACCTTCTTAGAACAACCCAGGAGGAAGGAAGAAGTGGAGCAAAGAAAGTTTTCTATAAAATTGATATATGTGTAACCATGAATATCTTTTTTTTTTTTTTTTTTTTTTTGGTTCAGAGAAAGAAATACATCATCATGTCTATGTTAAGACTGGTCCTGCGTATTTCCTTTTTACCAAGTTATTTAAGAATGTTCATGTACCAGTAACTAATTGCAAACAATGTAACTAATTGTGTGAGTGAAAACTGTGAAGACAGTGAAATTGACATCCTAGTCTGCATGTTTATCAATTTCAGTGCAATTGTATAACATTATAGAGAAAATGAGGTCTTTCAAAATCATTCAATGGTCATTTAAGATTACTTTCTTTTCCTTCCTGTCCCACAGGTACTCTGTGTCTGCATGTTAACGACAATCCTAGGATGTATATTTGGCCTGAAGCCTAGCTGTTCAAAAGATGGTAACTAATACGCCTTTTAGTAATATTTCTAAGAAATTCCTTTTTGTTTCTTTTTTCTTTTTGTAAATTAATTTTGATAGTATCCGAACACCATCCTTTCTTGCTGTGGGAAGAAGACTGGATGCATTACTTGAAGCAGTTTCAGTTAGAGGGAAATGAAAATACCGAGAAGCAAACCTTAGGTGTACTCTGTACGTGTGTGTACTTGAGAGGTAAACTGATCCTAGCAGTCAGTGTCTGGGCTAGCAGCTTCCATGTATCCCAACTGTCACTGTGGTGATGTCACATGGCTGGCTTTTCTCAGTTCACCATTAACAAAAAACCTCTCAACAAACAACAAAAAAACCCTCTAAACCAACAATTTGTATTTCATGTTGTCCTGGAACATGTTTTTCATCTTTTCCAGTCAATTAGGGGGAGGAAAAAAGTTGGTGTTTTTTTTTTTTATTGGTTAGAACTGTAGTCTGAAAATGTTCCTTGTGGAATTCCTCTGGCTGTTTTCTGTCCTGAAAAATAAGTGGTTTTTTCAGTGGTGAAGTTTCTTCAGGTAGAAGGTTATGAAAGATATTTAAAGAAATCAAGCTTTACTTTGGGAACAGCTGTCTAGAGTAATTTCAAAGTTGATCGGCTTAACAAATAGTCCTGAAATTACTTTTAACTACATTTCAAATTCTTAGTTTCCCCACAGAATCTGTTTAGGTTTTTTCTTATTTTATTACAACTTTGCAATATTAGTTCACTATCTCATTTTCCTAATATCACACCCCTCAAGATTCTTGAGAAGAGAAGGCAAATGATGAAGGATTTGCCTCACTCCCTTCTGGTGATTGAACAGTAGTTGGTCAGTCTGTTTCATCCTGAAGTGCTGTTAATGCTTCGCGTCACAAGTTGTTTTTTCCCAGGCAACCCCAGTCTAGTGGAAGCATGCTACGTTTGGGGATTTTTTTTGTATATTAAAACTGAACAGAAACTAAGCTAGTGAGCAGTACACGCAATTATGTGTCTCTTGTGTCTGGTTTGGAACAGCCCTTCCTGTGTCTTGAGATAGTACCTTAACCATGGTACAGCGGGATGTAAAACTGGGGCTTCCTTCAGTTCCTTTGATTTGTATGAAAACAGTCATTCAAACAGGGCACGAGCATGGGAGAGTTGCAAGCATAGCCAATGCAGTCTGGATTCTAATTAATGTTTAATTATTTAAAGAAGGTGGAATGTTCAGATGTGAAAATGAAGATTAATGTTCTCTGCCAAAAAAAATCACTGTTTAGAGCACCCTTAATGAAAACCTAGGTTCAGATTTCCTCAGAGAGATCTGTATTCTGCATGACTGTACTCGTGTCTTCTGGTGATACAGAAAGTGGGGTGCTCACAACTAGAATCGTAGTCTTTTATTTCACTTGTTTTTGCCAATAATGAAACATCATGTTCCTGCTAAAACAGAACAGAACCCTTTGTTCAACATGAAAAAATATTTTTGTCCAATAGGAAAATAAACATTTAGTCGGAGCAAGACTTTTCCTTTGGCTGTCACTGTTTGCAGCCATTTTCTATGTTGTGGAATGACTAGCTATGTCATTCCATATGCTGACCTTAATAATTTCTTTTGCATGTTGACTGATTTGGGCTCAGCCACTGACATCTAACACTATCCAATATTACAGTGAAAACCTGCAAAGGTCGTTGCTTTGAAAGGACCTTTGGAAGCTGTCGTTGTGATAGAGATTGTGTCAAGCTTGGAAACTGCTGCTTAGATTACCAGGAAACATGTATACAACCAGGTAAGGATGGAAAAAAAGCTGTGGGGTCGAACTCTCTGGTCTGTGACAAATGTGAGTACAGTTGTGATCAGGTGGCTGTAATACCTGACTTCTTTCAGATGGGCTCTGAGTGCAAAGGGGGGCTGCTGAACAGCAGGGTGGTTGATGCCAGCGGTCTCCCCCTCTTTGTGCTCCCTTGCTTGCAACCAGAGGTGGACTTTCAGTGGTGATGGTGATACTGGGAATCGTGTAGAAACTTCATGGTTCTGGTGCAGCTGCTGTGTTGTACACAAAGCTTGTATTTCACCCAGCTGGACTACATAGGAGCTGACATAGCCAGTAGGCTGGCTTTCTGATAGCTCCTGTGGGGGGAGAGGCTTCAGAGGACTGTGCTGCTGCCCTCCCCCTTGGAAAGAGGATGAAAAACTGCAACTCATGGTCTCAGCCAGCCTTTTGTTCTCTGTATGGGAGTGAGAGAACAGTGACCTGCATTGTCCTTGGGGTCAGGGAGAACTCCTACATTCTCAAGAAAGCCAGGAATAGGAGAACATTCTGTATATTGCATCTTTTGGTCGTCACCCACGTGAAAAAGGGGAAGGACAGAGCAGCTCTGTGAAAGCTGCTGTCTCTGCTTACACAGCTATTCAGACCCTCTGCCTTGCTACTCCCTAGCTTAAGTGTGAAGCAAGGGTCATGTTCTGGCCTTTGGGACAAGGCAGGATGAAAAAACAGATTGTAGAGGTGGAGAGTGATTGCAAAGTGATTGCAAATCATGCAGTTCTCATGATTTGCCAGAAAGCAAAGGCCAGATAGGCAAAGGTGTGAGAAGTACTGTGGAGAAATTTTACAGGGAAAGGTGCTAGTGTGGGTAGTAACACTAAGGACAGAACTTGACTGTTTTCTCTAATTTAAACTTCATGCTTCATGTGCAGCATTCCTTTCAGTTAAAGAGAAGTGAGAAAAAAAGTAGTTATGTGTATTTATTAAATTTATCAATGTGGTCTTGCCCTGAAATTAAAAATTCAATGTTGACTTTTAAAACCAAATGATTAAACTAAGCTTAGATCCCTGCTTCAATCGACTGTTATTAAAAGGTCCTCTGAATTGCATAAAGCTTTCTCTTATAGAACAGTTGCATGGGTTTTAATCTTTCACTTAGTTTCATTACACTACTCTCCCTCAGTTTAAAGAATTATTTAGAAGTAAACTGGAGAATCTGTCTTGGCACTAAGAATGGGAATCATTGCTTGGTGGTGTGTGTGGTTTTTTTTAGATTAGTATTAAGATCAGTGGAAAATCAAATTCCAAATAGTATCATGTAACTAAACCCATAATAGATTCTTCTGTCTCACAAAAGTAAAGATCTACTGATATTGGTGAAGTTACTGAAGCTCAGTATTTCTGAGATTAACCTGAGAATGCTTTTAGGGATTTCTAATTTCTAGTAGCATACAAAGATTGCTGATTGTCTTGTAATCAAACATTGAGATTTGGCTTCCATGTCTCTGTTAAGACCTTCACTTAAGTATTCACTCAGCTGGTCAGTTAGTTCATGTTTATTCTCATTGGCTACGAAGGATCTACTTGTGTTTACACTTGATAACAAAATGATATGATGTATTGGAGTATTCCGTTCAGAAAAATCAATATGACTCAGGAAAAATAAAAACAACAATGAAGTTGAAAGCAGTAGGTCTTCCTGTGAGCTTATGAATATAGTCTCAAATAGTGACAGTGATGTCGGTGCCTAAGAGATGCTGAAAGAAGCTGGAGTGCCTGTTGGTGACTGGTAAAATCCATTGTGACTTCAGTGCAAGTTAGATTAAGTTACTGCTGCTCAGTGTTTTCAAGGCATTCCAAATTCAATGTCACACTTGGGGCTTTTCTGGGGGAGTTGTTTGGATTTACCAGATAAAACTCACATAAATTACCTTATCTGAAGGAGGCCTGTAGAAAGGACTCTTTCTGATCTGATATTTATAACCATATGCTGCATAATCTTATTCAGGTGGCTGTACACTTGGATTATTCAGCCATGGGTGTTTCTGTTTTCTAAAGTGCCAAAGTTAGCAATATTATGCATGCATGAGATACCTTGGAACTGTTTTTCAGGGAGTACGTAATTGAGACAGAACTTAACACTCAGTTTATTCTGGTATTAATCATTGTGCTGTCCTTCTCTCATCTGTTTTTTAGCCCATATATGGACATGCAATAAATTCAGGTGTGGAGAGAAGAGGAGACCAGAATATCATTGTTCCTGTTCGGATGATTGTGTGGAAAATAAAGATTGCTGTGTGAATTATCACGCTGTTTGTAAAGGTAAATATCCTCAACAAGTTCCTATGGTCTCTCATATGTGTACCCATATTTGTATGAAAGGAGCAAGGATAATACAACTTTAAAATGAAAAAAAACCCTTGCATTTATCGATAAGAATGTACTGTCTTAAAAAATAAAGTGCACTCATTTGTTTTAAGGAGAGGCAAGCTGGGTTGAAGAAGAATGTGAGGACATTACTGAACCTCAGTGTCCAAAAGGGTGAGGACATTGTATATTTGCCTAGCTCTGCTCTTTGCTTATGTTTCATTTTTGAGATTATTTTTCCTACTGTGCTTTTCTGGGACCTGCTTGCCTTTCCTATCCACTACAAGAGAGCTACTAGACAGAGAAGAACACCTGTTCAGCCAGCATTTGGTAATGCTTACTAACACTACATAACAGATCAGGTTGCTGATCACAGCAGCACTTGTATATTCCAGCACTTGCTTGACTTGCAAGACATGCCTGTTCCTGAACCCTGCTGTCTCTCACAGATGTGTATACTCTGGGCAGCTCTGCCTTGTACCAGCCTCACTGTCCTACATGTGCTCCAATACCCACTGTCCTAAATATTGTGGGACTCATCCAGCAATCTCAGGCTCCTAAGACTGTTTCCCTCCCCGGTCACTTCTAAAGACCTTTCCACTCCCTTGTCTGTTCTAGCCCCAGAGCTGCAAATGTGGGCAAATCGCTGTCCCAGTTCCACCAGCAGTGGGACAGCCATTATTTGCAAGCTGTCTGAACTACTTTCTTTAAAAAGTGTAAACTGTCATGTGATCCTTGTATTTTCTAGCTCAGCTCCATGTTGGTCCCACTCCTGCAATTTATGTATACTCTGTGTGAGGAATGATGACTCGTGTAGTTTATGGCATCAGCACTCGGGCTCAAATAGGACAGCAAAGCTTCCAGTCAGGAAAAAAGCCTGCATTCCTTGTGCTGTTTTTGCTGTGGGATCTTCAAGTTAACTTTAAAGCTAAAGTTCATTGTAAACTATGATTGTATGTCTAAGTTATCAATAGAAATGACTTAAACATTCTTGATTGAAAAGTGTTCCACTGGAAAATAGTTTGTAGATATGTTGTGGGGATGAATTGAATTCAATTGTGTTTTTACTGAAAAGGGTTTGAAAAAATCAAAACTATCTTCAGCTTGATGATTTTGAAATTATGGCGTGCTGAAATGTTTCTAGAAAGTAAAAAATTCTCATTTTTTATGTCACTACTTTTTGTGACTTACACTAAAATATTTATATATTGCTATGTTCATTGGAGTTATAATACTGTTGACAAAATACATTTCCTTTTGGAATATTTGTATACCAAATAAGCACTTTTCATTCTGATTCCAAGCATCAACAAACATAGTTACATGTCAGAACCTTCATCAAGACGAATAGGAGCTGCTGTCCAGCTTGAAGTCAAAGTTCCTGATAAACACACATGTAGGAGTGTGGTAGCCAGGTGGTTCTGGGAACTTTTATCTCTAACTCCTGTTCTGAGGTCAGGGGCCATTCAGGACTGTGTGCTGGGAACTGACTTTAGGATGCTGATTTCACTAATGAAAGATCAGGAAGTGTTAACCCCAAAGGGTGGATAAACAAGCAAGAGCCTTGGGCACATCTACAAGGTTAATGGCATGAATGCCCTATGGCAACTCCTATTGGTTAACTTGGTTTCAGCTTTTTTATTTTTGTTTGTATGAAAGGGATATGTAGTTTACTAAAACTGCTTTAATCCTGGCAAAACCAAAAATATTGCAATAAAACCCAGCCCAGGAAAGGGTGATGTGTGGTCAGAGTTGAATCAAAGTGTTGACTGAAGGCTCATCTCAGCCTATTAGCACACAAGCCTTTCCCATAACTAATAACTCTGTAAACAATTCACTTTTTCCTATGGTGAAGTAGGCAGGAGTGCCAGTGACTTCAGCATAGTGCTCATTTTGAGGTCTCAAGATAACAGTTCTGATTCTGTGCATATTAATACAGAATGTTTTGTGGGTTCATATTGCTGGTTTTACTCTGTTTTAGTTGGGTTTGCTCTTGTGGTACAGAAGAGACAAAAGACATTGCAGTGTTAAATGAGGTGCTTAATTTGAGAAATCCCACTGATATCAATGAGACTGATCAAATGCTTAAAATGAAGCATGCACCTAAGTCTTTCCAATACTGAGTTCTATGTTGTTTAATAGGACCATAAAGCTAAAGGGCTGTAAGATTTCAGGAGTAAGCTAGTCTTTCCCACTGTTCTAGGAGCAAATTCAAACACACTTAACCAGTTTATCCCAGTGCTTAGCTAGATGGTTTTCCTGATGTCTTACTATCTGTTGCTGTACTTTTAAGCCTATTACTATTTGTTCTATCTTCATTGAGCTGGAAGAGCAGCTGATTCCATTCCTCTTTGCAGATCTCTCCTGTGTATTTGAAGATTGCTATTATGTCTCCCGTTGAGCCTTTATGTATGTTTAGCGGAAAAGAAATCTTTACTTCCTGCGCTTTGTGGCTGTATATAAGCAGTAGTGTGTGTGGGATAGGATGTTTGGTGTAGTATGTTTAGCTTTTCAAGGGGGCTTTTTCTCTTTTCCTTTCTTTCTTCTACTTTTCTTTCCTTTAATTGTGGTCTGTGGTTCTGAGCTCTTGACCATCTAGACTGGTGAACCTGCTAGACCACAGCAAGCCTGTGTTGCCTACATTGTTTCCATAGAAACCAGTTTATAGGAGGGGATAATTACCATGGCATTTCCTTCAGTTTGGAGTCAGGATGTGACTGTGGCGTACATATTTATCCAAGAGCTGTGAAACACCCTTGTCATACTGTTTGGACACAGCCAGCATGAATCACTGGCAGGGCCAAAACTTGAGCCTCCCAGGCTTGCTTGCTCACTGATGGTAGCACATTTTTGAAGTAGTGTAACCTTGGCTACTGACCAGAAGGAGTAGTGAAATTGCTGATGTATGTTGGAACTGAGCTCAGATCAGTTTGGGGGTTTTACTGGAGCTGTTCCAAAGAGAGTGCAGTTTAATGTGGCCTGTCATGCTTTGCTTCCCTGAGCACAGGGCAGTTATGAGTTTCAGCACACTCAGTGTAAAGTATATAGAAGCGAAACAGCCAATCTCCCTGGTTGTGGCAATGGTCTGTTTTGCCAAGTTTAATTTTACATGTGCAAGGGGATCAGCAGCTAGATTTGCAGACAATAAAAACATGTACTTAACAGTTGGTTTACTTGTAAATGCCAAACCAGAAACAGTTGCGTAAAGTCCCCTTCTAAGGAGTTGTTTTAAATTTTTTTTTGGTTGGTTGTTTTTTGTGTGTGGGTGTTTTTTTTCCAGTTAGACTTGTTGGTAAGCAATATTGAACAGTCTTTGCCTCAAATTTCATATTTTATTGCAGGAAAATTTGCAGTGAAGACTTTTAGACCTCTGCACTGGAGGGAATCCATTTGTTGGGGGCGGGACAGGCGGGCAGAGAAGGTATTTGCAAAAGTTACAGAAATCAGAATTGGTGGTGCAAAAAAATACTTGTAATATGGACAAAAGTAGTACATGAAAGTTTCCCTACTCTGTTCTGCCAAAGGACTTTAGTTTCAGTCTGAAGGATCATTCACTACTTGTTCCCACCTAACTGTCCCTACTAAGATTTTCAAAAGATGGTAATAAATATACCATATAAATAAAAACCGGGTGACAAGACCACATTTTTATAAATACGTAGAATCATAGAATGGCTTTGCTTGGAAGAGACCTTAAGGTCTGAACCAGATGATTCCAACCCCTCTGCCGTTGGCAGCAGCTCTTTCAGCTGGGTGGGTTGCTCAAAGCCCCATCCAGCCTGGCCTTGAAACACTTCCAGGGATGGGGCACCCACAGCTCCTCTGGACAACCTGTTCCAATGTCTCACCACCCTCACAGTAAAGAATTTCTTCCTAACATCTGGAAGAAAGCAGACTTAGATTAGTTTAAAGCCACTCCCTCTTGTCCTATCACGACATACCCTTGTAAAAAGCCCCCCTCCAGCTTTCTTGTAGGCCCCCTTTAGGTACTAGAAGGCTGCTGTAAGATTTCTCCAGGACTTTCTCTTCTTCAGGCTGAACAACCCCAACTCTCTCAGACTGTGCTCATAGGAGAGGCGCTCCAGCCCTCTGATCATGTTTTATTTTGTCTGGGGTGCAGGGTAGGCTATGTAATGGTTCTGACTAGTGAAATCATTTTGGCTGAAGCATTGTCCAAATTGTCAATTAACATGTTCTTGAATAGACATGTTTTGGTTGCCTAACTGATCTTCAGCTTAATAGTCACGTTTGTTTGACTGAAATAAGGCTTATAAATGTTTCAGTTGTGAGTATTTGGATTTTTTTGTGTACCTCACTAAAGAAATTGTCAACGCTTTGTAAATAATTTTTGTCTTCACCCATTTGTTTTGGGAAATCAAAGTGCAACAAAGTTCTAGAAAAACATTTTCATTTTACAATTTGTAAACATAAAAAAGAAAAATAAACTTGTAATTGGCATGTAAAATATATTTGATTCTTCTATGCCTATCTGTATTTTCAGTGGTTGTTGCTGCACTGCAGTGATTTTTTTGCAGTCTCACATGTTGTTATACCTATAGGTCAAACATAGAATATTTTTTTCTTAAGGAAGAAGTTACTGATGGCTGTTACTGCCTGTGATGCAATGTTTTAAGTACTTGGAGGAAAATTGTTTGAACAGGGATAAGGCTGGAAAACACAGGCCCTGTGGAGAAGGGAAGGGAAGAATTTATTTTTGCTAGTTCCTGTGAAATCACATTCTTAATTTACATGTCAAGTTCCAGGCAGAAATACTGTTACAGGGTTCCTGTTGTAGGCCACATCTTTTAGTTTGGAAACTGTTAGTACTTCTTGTACAGTAAACAAATTCTTCTTGGGTAAATAATCTTTATAAGATGAAAGGAAAAATGTTACAATTGCTGATTTAACATATCCTGTATGTCAGACTTTCTTACGATTTTGTGCATGTATATGTAAAAAGGAAAATTCCTTTTTTTTTTTTTTTTTTTCAGCTGGATTACAAGTAGTTCAGGAACTAAGTGAATAAAGGAAAGCCATGACTTCACACTGCCTTTTCTCTTTCCCTGCTTACCTTGGGATGGGGGGTTGGAGGGGCTGAGCGTTGTTCCAGTGGAGCTGATGTCAAGATAAGGAGTACCAGATGGATTACATGAGCATCTTGGCTTGTTTTTTTTATTTTATGGGTGTTCGTGAAATCAGGCCTTGTCATGATTTCCCTGTGTGTGGCCTACTGCAACCCTCAGCCTCTTTGGGCAGGGTTGCTATGCCAACCTACCAGCGAGGGGAGCAAACAGCTGCTCTGATGACGGCTGCGCCAGCCTGCACACCGTCCTGCTTAGGAAGACTTTACTTCTTTGGCCTGGTTTATAGTCCCATAATGAACATCCCCGTGATTTGGGGGAAACTTTCTGGAAATAGCTGGTAGGAAATTATTTCTCAGAGTCTGTCTTTTAATACTTGAATCTCTGTTTGTTCAGATTTACCAAATCTCCAGTGTTACTGTTTTCATTGGATGGCTTCAGAGCAGAGTATTTGCAGACTTGGGGTGGACTTCTACCCGTTATTAGCAAATTACGTGAGTAGTCTTTATCTAAGAAATATCATGATGTCTTACCTAAAAAAACCCACATAGATGTAGCTATGCTTAACCTTAAAATCCTCACTCTTCTCCCATGGAAATTGTAGTTGTTGTTCTAAGTAACAACTGTGCACAGAGAACTTGAGGTATGGGAGGGCAGAAGGGCAAAGCCAGGGGAGGGCATGGGGAAAGGGCGCTTGCAATATTCATTGAAACCTTAAAAATTAAGTAGCCATTCCCATGTTTAGGAGGTGGATGCTTTTAGCTGTGAGCATACTTTATTGCTTCAAAATAGAAGTAGACATGCTTTTTATTCTGTGTTGTATATTGTCTAATATTTAGGTAGAATAGTTTTGCAAAATGGAAAGCAAGGTAGAAAGCATTTGATCATATTTGAAAAAGAAGGTAGAGAAGGAAGAGATTAGGAACAGGTGATACAGAATGGCTGGTAGAAATATGCTGAATCTCAGAGATTCTTCATTTAACAAAAAAATTCAGATGAAATGAGAGCCTCATAAGCACATTTTATTCCCTCCCCCGCCCCTAGCTTTTATAATGTCTTACTTTGTAGCATCTAAGTAACTTCAGTTACTTTTCATATCACTGTTCTGGCTGTGGTCTGTAAAGAACTGATGGAGTTTCTTGTCTGAAAAATTTGCCAATCTTGTTGTTCATAAATTACTACCTGGGGTGGCTCTTTCCAATTTGACTAAACATAAATCAGTAAAAATACTTGCTGTTTTGTACAGTGGTTTTTACAACTTGATCTGTTCCAGAGGATAACAATTCACAGATGTACTTGAGGTTTTGTTTCACGTTAGAATAAAATGACGCATTTGAAACAATTTCATTAAATGCAGTTATAAGCATTTTAACTGAAGACTTCTTGGGCATTGTGAGGAGAGGCTGGCTATAATAAATGTGGCCGAGATGGAAGATAACAGTGCCACAAAGCGTCTGCAGGACTTCTAGGCTGTGACATCCACTTCCACATGTAAAGTTTCTTCATTCTTTGGTCAGGATAGGCTACAGTGCAACTTCCCTCATTGACTTCTATTATAAAATTGTATTTCTCTTTCCACTGTTCCCATGATAGATTCAGACCACCAAGAAATATCTTGATATCTTCATCAAAGTCACTTTACTTCTCCAGAACCATGGAGGTTTTGATGGTCAAAACTTAAGTTTCTAAAGGATTCTAAAATCAGAATGTTTAATAACACATTGTTGAGACACAGCAAAATAAGCAACAGTCTGGATGAAAAATTATTTTTGCATTATGTTTGCAGTTCTACATTACTGTGGGGTGTTTTTTGTAATCTTGTAGAAACCTTCTGTGATACAATATGCTACAGGATCTTCAGCTTTGTCTTGTTACAAAACCTTGCTTTCTAGGCTTTTTTCCCACCTCATAGTAAAATGGTGGGTGAAAAGCTCATATAAGGCAAACTTTCTTCGGCAAGAGAAAAATAGTCTTATGAATGAAAATTAGTGTCACTGGGGTATGTATCATGTGACACTCTGGGGGCTTGTGGCTTCAAATCTCCATGTACTTCATATCCCATGCATCTAAGCACTGAAAATGGTGGAAGCAGTTATATTGTAAAGATAAATGTTTCTATGAGTGTAAATACTACTACAGTATTTTACTGTGCAGGAAAGGGTGATGAAATATATTCCTCTGTGGTAGGCAAGTAACAATAATTGATAAATTACTTGACTATTGCTGAAAAATTGTATTGAATCCTTTTGAAGTTCATAGTTAGCCAATTAAAGGACTAGTAAAATGTGTCTTTTTGAACATTTATGAATGACTGCATTTACAAAGCAGTGAACAGTTACTTGCATTAAGTAACTTATTGGACTGCTTAATTCTTTATTAATTAGAGCAACATAAAATCCCTGGATTTTCCACTTTAAAAAGAATTGATGGCAAGTGCAGCATTCTGTTAGATAAAAGTATTCCCATTATCTAGTCCTTCTAATTCAGCCATGCCTACAATGAAATTCTGATGTCTCCTTGAAGAAGTATGTTGGATCAGATACCTGTAAGACAATACCTTAATTACACTTTTAGCAAGTTTTATTACACACTCACTCTCTCTGCTATTTGCTGAAAGGTGGGCAGTTCAGCATGGAGCTAAGGGTTTTCTGTGAACCCTGGCATAGACACGTGTGCATAGGGGGTTCAGAGAAGACATTTTCAAGTATGCATGTTGTAATATTGTAAGTTTTAGATAAATCCTCATTTTGTCATAAATTGCCTTGAAGGCAACAAGCTAAACAGAAAGAAAAATAACTCTCATGGAGAAGTCCCAGCAAAACATCCTATGATTTTGGACAAAATGAAAGCTTTTTAGTGTATTTTTTTTTTTCTTTACTTCAAAAACAAAGCAAGAAAAAATACCCCAACCTCCCCACCTACCTCCACCAAAACCCTGCAGTTTTGGAAAATGGCCTCAACAATGGTTGAAATATGTCAAGTGTGTTGCAGTAGCAAAAAATGCATAACTGATGATTTGTTACTACAGAATGCAAATGTGGGAGGGGATGTTTATGTAATTTGAGAGGATTTATTTTTCTGTCTTGATGTCTTTTTGTCTCAATTAGCTCAAACTGTTTCGGGGTTTTTGACTGAGATCTAATGCAAATGCCCAATCCAATGAGTTCAAAGTGCCTTGACACAACACTTCTTGTGTTATCAAACCTTTCATTTCTATTTTATTTTTATTATATATAATGACTCAGAGGGCCAATAAACATATCCTAGTGGTGGCCTTTCTATAGGGTCATTGCTTTTGGCTCTTTAATATCAGTTGAAGTGGTTTTGGTTATTGCATAGTAATTATGAAGTTAAGGCATTTTATTTTTGCTTTTTTTTTTTTTTTTTTCTTTTTTAAGTTGGCGCCCATACGTTTGCCTGTGAAATTTAGGCACCTAACTTAAGTAAGGTTTGCTTAAGTGCTTTGGCCTGGCTAATGACTCTTGATACTAGCAAATACTGTGCACTAATCTTAAAGACTGATATTTTTAAAAAATATACTAAGATAAATAAAATAAGAGCTTATTTTTATTTAAAAAAAAAACAAACCAACAAACCCAATACAGAACAACAAGCCAAAACCAAAAAGGAGACTGAAAAATAGTGACTTCACAGGTGACTGAAAGAGCTGGGGCACCACTGCCAGTGGCCATTTCATCTCTAGGAGGGCCCATGGCGAAGTAGCTAGTTGGTCTCAAGCTGCAGGCGTCACTTACAGCATACCAGGGCAACTTTGGAGGGTGTGATTTCTTTGATTATTAATTCTTATCTATTCTTGCTTTTCATAAGGGCTATAGGTTTTGCTCATGTGACCATTGCAGTCATTATGAGTACATACAATTTTTAATAGCCATTCAGTTGCTTGTAAATGAATGTGGGAAGAAATATGGAGTATTAACCCCACAATTGTGAAGAACAAAAACTTTCTGGAAATAGCTTTTGATTTTCTCTTTTTAAATAGGTATATATCTTCATGAGAGAAGCTTGCAAGGGGTTTATTTCTGTAACTTTGCTGATTTTCTTTCTTCCTCCCTTTAGAGAAATGTGGAACATACACTTCCAGTATGAGACCAGTGTATCCTTCAAAAACCTTTCCCAACCATTACTCCATTGTCACAGTAAGAATTCCTGTATACTATGTTTCCACTACTGAAAAGAATGTTGATTATCAAGTTGTCTCCAAGGGAGTAGTGTAGTTCTCTGGATTGTTAAAAATAGGATTTCCCTTCAGAATAGGAAAATATATATATTATACTCTCTACCTAATTTAGATTAACAGTTATAACACTACAGCTAATTGGTCAGATCTAATCTGATTAAGTAATCTAATCTTTCCAAGACTAGCTGCAAGAATTCCCATACAGGTGGAAGGTCACATCACTTTACAACTCCTCCTTTATGTAGAAATTTCCACTGAATAGCAGCTCACTTGCTCTCAGAGTGAGAGCCACCTGGCTCTTTTAAACTGCTAGCCTTGTTACACTTTAAGGTAGCTTGGCATGATGTAACGAAGCATATGAAAAGAAACATTTGAACTTCATGTTGATGTTGACTCCGTGATGGATTTTACCCAAACCTGGATAGGAATGTCACAAAGCTGATCTTGTAAATTTATCGCCTCCTGTGTATAGGAGGAAAAAAAATAATTGAGATTTTCAACACTGAATGCAGGGTCGGAATTGAGCAGATCCTTCTTAGTTTATTCATGTCAGAACTAAAATTCAATCAAATATTTGAGGATCTGCACTTCCTTCTTCCCTTCGCAGTTTGTCAGGACTCTTGGTCACTGAGGAACACAGGTTCAGGAATGAGAAGTTTAATTGTGTAATCCTCACAAATATCCATGATTGTATACTCAACTGAGAGGCATTAATCGTTCCCTGCAACCATGTGAGAGTGTCCCCAAGCGCAGTACAGAGCTTTGTCTCTTGTGAAAAGTAGCAGGTGTGGTTATCAGGGTCCTACTGGTGGTGGTGTTACATCCTTTAATGTAAAAAGGAGCTGGCCTATTTGAAGGCAGAGCACAAAGTCTCTTAAAACCACCTAACAGCTGGTGCCTCTGAGCACTTCTTTCACAGTTTATGTAATCATGATTCCTAGCTAGAGCTTTTACCTGCTGATGTGCAATTCTCCTTTGAAATCCTCAGGTTTTGGTCATGTGATGGAGGTCCAGCATAGGTTATTGCTTTGTCATTGGTACTAAAGATAAAAGAAATGCATCAACTGAGACAGTGTCTTTCAGCTTGAATCCAGAGCAAGTTGCTTGCCTTTTTTTTTTTTTTTTTTTTCCAATTTTGCTGAGAAGCAATTAAGACTTTTAAAGTAGGGCTTGGTAGTAATGGCTGGTGATGCTGTTAAACTTGGGTCTTGAGGTAGCGGTGGAGTAGAAGTTTATCCACTGGACATACTTGTCTAGTGGACTTCGGTTTGTGTAGCTGGAAGGTTCTTTTTCTTTATAGTGTTGCCACAAGTTATGCTTTCAATTACAGGGGCTGTATCCTGAATCTCATGGTATAATTGATAACAAGATGTATGACCCCAAAAGAAATGCATCCTTCACCCTTAAAAGTGAAGAGAAGTTTAATCCACTGTGGTACCAAGGACAGCCTGTAAGTATTAATACACTGCTGAGAATGTACATCAGCCTGTTATGTTACCTAATATCACTTGGATGCATAGTGATGTTGAAAGAGTACAGAGGGTACTTCTAAGTCAGCCAAGGAGAATTAGTCAGCATGATTAGGAACTGCCATACTAGAGCTGCAAAATGACAAATGTAACTAAGTGTAACAGATTTTGTTGAATGTAAATGGAATTTTCTCTAGGGAGAAAACTAGCTTAAAATGACTAATAGAGATACCAGATTTTGTTTTGTTTTTAACATGAAGTAGGCTTGTGGTTAACTTTTTTTGAGGAAATCAACAGACCGGTTAACTTTAATAATAAGCAATAGTAAAGGTTTACACTCTGCCCAAGTTACTGCTAAGTCTAAAGATGTAGTTTTAAAGAAAATGTCTTGGTTTAATTCTATAGCTTTGGCAAATTTGTTGAGACTACTATCAAAATGAAGTGGCATAGGGAAGTTTTGGTGAGTGCTAGCCTGAAGAATAACAAGGCAACAGATGCAACTATTTAGTAATGTGAAGACAACTGTTTTTTTGTGTGTGTGGTGGCTGGCTTTTTTGGGGGTTGGTGTTTTTTTTTTGTTTGAGGAAGGAACACACAAGTGTAGACTTTGCAGACCGCTGAGAAGAACATGGTGTACAAGTCAGGCAGGAAAACATGCAGAAAGCAGACAGAAATCTGCAAATCATGACATCAGCAGTAAAACTGGAAAAGTCAACTGAAGTCTTGGTCCCATATTTCAGCTTATATGGGACGTAGGTCCTCAGACATTCCTATCCCTTCTTACTTCGCTGTTCTTGAGACATTTCCTCTTCCTAGTTTTCAGATATGGTTCTACCATTGCATTAGCACTCCATCCATGGAAGCTAATGGTTCCTATTTCTGTCCAGGCTCCCCCTGATGTAGTAGCAGAAGGGATGTGAGTGTTTCTGTAATTCTGTTTGCGGTAAGGAATCAAGGACTGTAGATAGCCATGACATGTAAGACTGACTGTCCAGAGTGCTCGACTTATATTTTCAGGTTTTGATCTTGCTGGAAGGTGCAGAGTTGGTGGGGGTGGCGGTAGCTCTGGCAGTTACTCAGCTAATTCAGTGACTTGCACTACTGATGCTGATTGTTCTCCTGCAGATCTGGTTAACGGCTATGTACCAAGGTCTAAAAGCAGGTACATTCTTTTGGCCTGGGTCAGATGTGGCAGTTAATGGAACCTTCCCAAACCTGTATGAAAAATACAATAGGTATGTAAACTCCTGTGTCTTGGATTGATATTTTACTTTAACTGTTGTAATGGGACAGATGTCGGAGAAAGCATAATTTTTTTCCCTGTTTTTCTAAGTAGTTGTACACAACGTGAGGAAAAAACCAAAATAGGATGCAATTAACTTTGTTTCACTACAGTGTAGATTCTTTGTCTAATCGTTCTGCCATTCCTCAGCAAACATTGTAAGGGAAAGATGTGGAAAAATCATCTTTAAGAGCAGCCAGCTTTGAAGCTTTAGTACTTTTCTGTTTCTATTTATAAAAATCTTGTGTTGGTTCATTCAGTCCAAACCTCTCAAACAGTGAATGGACCAGGTCTTGGTGCAGTATTGTCCATGAAAACTAAAATTTACTGTTGACTGTGGTAAATTGTTCTAACATAAAATTATTTTCATTGTAATTTTTTAAAATATTTCACATTAAGGCAGTCATATTTTAGTTAGTGATTGCTTTTCACTGCAAGTAACACTTTCTGCCTAATGAAAATTCTACATAAATCTGTTTATCGGTATTTATTTAATAACCTCAAACCCTGCCCAAGAAATCGGGTTTTTTCCATTTCTATCTTCCTAGGATCATTTTATTTTCTTAAGTTCTTCATATAGCATGGAAAGTCTGATTCTTGACTTACTACTTCCCCCGCCCCCCCCCTCCATGAACTTCTACATTGTTACTTGTGTTAAGTAGCTGAATTAATAACTTTATGGGTGCCTTATGTTATTACATGTCAACATGCTTATTGTTGATCTACTTCAGTAATTGATACAGAGCATCTACTTTGTGACATAGTATGATAACTTGTATTCAAACTGTTTAAACATTAAAAAAAACCCAACCCACCACCAAACCAAAGCTTTTTCAAAACATAGTACAGGAATGAAGACCTGTACATCATTTTGCACCTCGAAGCCAAGTTATTCTCTTTGTATAATAAACACAAGCAATACTGGGAGCTTTATTCTAATCACATTGCAATCAATAGGGACAATATCCAATGCCCAATCTAAAGTTCCCATTAATTCCTGTAGAGTTACAGCACTTAGCATAGGTAAACTTGCATCCTACTAAATAGCTCTTAATGGCATCCAGCTGAATTCAGTTTTCTCTGCTAAAGTACATTAATTTTTGTAATATGTGACTTAAAATTTTTTAGCTCTTGAAAATATGGGGTTGGTTGATCTTATACTGTTCTGATACAGCTCAATCCCCTTTGAAGAAAGGGTGGTAACTGTTCTTCGCTGGCTGCAGTTACCTGAAGATGAAAGGTAGGTATACAATTGCAAGTGTAACTTCCTGTTCAAGTGGTATTGCAATGAATTACTTTGTAAATATTACTTCCTTTTTAAACAGTATCTTATGCATTATTCTAATGATGTTAAAGTACTATTTAATGCAATCCTGATTGTATGACTGAAACTTTTTTTTAAGTTACATTCTCTATTTCCCTTTAATGTGTTCTTCCTCTGAATGACAGTGTTGTTTCCAATATTTGATATCCATTGTTGAAATATAATCTTTTCAAACTGTTTAAACGTGTATGTAAAATATTACATTTTTGGTACTGTTTGATATAGACCACACTTTTACACTCTGTATTTAGAAGAACCAGATTCCTCGGGCCATAAGTTTGGACCAGTAAGCAGTGGAGTAAGTAGTTTTTTTCTTTTTAGATTTGAAGGTTTTCTCTGACTCTGTAATGAACTTCCAAAATTCATGTTAGATTAATAAACACCATGTTCAGTATGCTTATTAGGAAATAAGTTGTGAATAGGCAGCCCATCCTTAATTAACATTGATACAAAGCATGTACTAAATAGGCTGTTTAAGCCTAATTTTTATTTTCTTTATTTTGGTAACTTTTAAATTGCCAAAGCATGTTTGGATATGTCTTGTGTATGGTTTGTGTCTTCTAATTCATTGTGTTAATTTTAGTGAGGAGGAAGGGGACAGAAAGGTATACTTTCCATTTAGCAAGAGCAGAGATGATTTTTTTTTTTTTTTTTTTTTGTAGCAGTAGTCCAAGCTTTGGTGGTTAAGTATTTATGTCATAATTGTCCTTCATTTTCCCCCAGTCTCTATGCAAAGGTTAGATGAATACTGGTCTTATCTCCCTGCAGTTAGATTTTATGGTGGCTTGTAAAAAGGGTGATGAAAGGGACATTTGCCCTGTCATAATCTGTTATGTACCTATTGTATAAATAAGAAGTCTTTGGGACTGCTGCTGTTCTCAAAAGTATTAAGCAGCTTTACATTTTAACAAACCAAAATGAAAAATGCGAAGGAAAAAAAACTCTTGGACTTTGTAAAATTCTGCCATTTTGAACGGCCAGGATGTTTGGGCATATTAAATGGGTGGTTGACCTCAGTGGTGACAACATTAAAAAGCTCTTGCCAATTTCTCTGGAGGTGTGAGTAGTTACTGCTACTGTAAGGAACAGGCAGATGGATGTAAGTGCCAAGTGCAGTAGCACACAACTAATTGGAACTGCAGTATAGGGAACATTTAATTTGATTATCCTTTTCTTTGGTTAATAAGTGGATCTAAAATTCTGTATGTCAGGAATGTTCTGGAGAGAAAGACCCTGAGGGTTTGTACATAATCTCCTCAGAAATATCTTAGTATGTCTTAGTATGGTGTAGGGCCCAGAAAAAAATGGGGCAATGAGCTGTGTAGTGTAGATATAGCCGGTTTTCTGTAGACGGAGGTAGCCCTGAGCAGTGCAGGTGCTAGGCAATCTGCAGGCTCCCATTTTTAATTCTCAGTATAGGTGTACCTGTTGAGTCCATTCTCAGTAGATGTAAA
The DNA here is from genome assembly GCF_023634155.1 of Falco peregrinus. NCBI lineage: Eukaryota > Metazoa > Chordata > Aves > Falconiformes > Falconidae > Falco > Falco peregrinus. Next base: position 36,699,797 of record NC_073727.1, read on the forward strand.
GACAATGCATCTAAAGAGTGTGCAACTGAGAGAAGTAGGAATAGGCAAAAAGCAGGTTTGATGGTCTATTGAGAATGCTCCAAGTATCCTGTCCTCACAGTACCTCCTGTTGCTGCACACTATGTGTGTTCCCACTCCTAAGTTTGAGGGTTACTGCACAGTTGTATGTCCCCTGTGTCCTTCATTTATGTCTGGATTGCAGCAAGCCTTGAATGGTGTGTGAGAGTTGCTTCTTAATCTTTATTACCATATACTGTTACAGTTTAAACTTATTCACTCTCCCTAGAAATAAATCCAAATTTTTAATTGAAGTAGTTAGCACTTACTTTACATTCCTGTTTGTGTCCTGCAGGTCATTATAGCATTACAGAGAGTGGACAACATAGTAGGAATGCTGATGGATGGTCTCAAGCAAATGAACTTGCATAAATGCCTGAACATTATTTTTATATCAGATCATGGTAAACTTGATTTTATAAAGTATAACAGCATTTTGAAGAGCTATTTTCATACAGTAATATTCTGATTTTTTACTTGCATGTTTCTACAAAGTTAACAAAGCAGCTAATACCTAGAATTTATATTTTGTATTATCAAGATGGTGTAAGATCTAAGCAGTGTAGGTGAGAATCAGACTTGGGGGGTGGGGGGGGAGAAGTGGAGAAATAAGGGGAGATTAAATGATTTTCATATTTTATTTCTAATTCCTTTTGTGATCATTACCAGCTGATAACAGAAATAAAATGTGAACTGGTAAAAATAGATTTCACTTTATTCTGTCTTTTAACTACACTGCACAGCAATTGTTTGCAAATGGCTGAAGTGAAAATATAAGCCATAGCTTCCTTTGAGTTATCAGTTCCCTTATCCATTATTAGGGGGTTGTTAACATGAAACTTTGATTTATTCCTGTAATAGCTTTTCTTTATTTCTGGAGTTAATTTTTTGTAAAAAGTTATGTATTTTACCAATAATCTATTTCTGCTGCTTCTCCTGACAAAAAAAATATAAGCACACTTCCATGCAGCACAAAATTGACTAGTAGAATTCATTGTCAGTGGGAATGATCCAAGACAAGCATCTATACAGCTTTAAAAAATATTTATGGAATTAATTGAGGATAAACCTCTCAAGAATTATTAAGAGTTCAAATGCATGTACTTCTATGTACTTCTGCAAACTGATAAGTAACATTTATAGGAGGAAGATCAGTCCATAATTGCTGGGCTTATCGAGTATTTCTCTAGACATGTTATGAACACTAGTTCAATAGGATATTGGTAGGATATTGGACTAAATCAATATCTGGTCTAAGCATTGCTACTGTTCTTAGGCTTATAAGATTTCTTCCCTTCAGAGAAAAAAAGATGTCTATTTATTCAATTGGAGTGTCTTTCTCAGCTGAGGGAAATGGCTGACACTGTGTATCTATGCAGTTTTTTGTTTCTTCCATACATGTTGTCGTCTCCTTGGTTTAGTTATCTTGGGGATTCTGATAAAAAGATCTGAGAACTTACATTTTTGACTTCTACAACTTCAGTTACATGTCTCCTTAACAAGGCTAATCTACACATTCCCATTTTTTAATTAAAATTTGTTTCCTTTTGCAGGGATGGAAGCAGGGAGCTGCAGAAAAACAGCATATCTCAACAGCTATCTGGACAATGTTCAAGATTTCATAGTAGTACCTGGTCCTGCAGCTCGCCTAAGACCTAATAATGTTCCAGATGAGTATTTCTCTTGTATGTAATTGCTAAACTAATTTTTATTACTCAGTTACATGCTTTTGTACTTTATGAATACAAACTTAAGATCCATATATTCTATTGGTAAACCAGAGTGAAGGTCAGCTAGGGACAACCTGGATGCTGAAGAAATACTGACTAGTGTACCTGTGGTTTTAAAGACCATTTAACTTTAAGGCCTGAAAGCATATCTGAATCCTACAGATTGCTGTTGTGGGCTGCCTCAGAGTGACTAACTGCAGATGCTCTTGCCTTGTGAAAGTAAGTCCTTTGATTCAGGTATTTGGTGCTCAAGACAGACCCAAAATCATCCTCCTCTCACATCTCCACTCATTTCCTGATTTACCAGTTTGTGTATAAATTTGCTATATTTCTGTCTTAAATGTTAGACTGTTACTGTATTTAAATATTATTTTAGAAATATTATATTCTTATTTATTGAAAAATGGCTTAATGGCTTGAAGCAGTTGAGTAAACTGCAAAGTTAATAAACAAGTAAAAATCCATGCTTACAAATTTTCTAGTTTGATGCATTATGCAGTCACATTTTAGGTGAACACTGTCTGCTGTTTTTGTTACTACTTAATGTTGAATGCAGGCATTTCCTTCATATTTCATAGTTTTGGGGTTTTTTTTCTATCTAGATTATTGTTCTCCATGCCCTTAAAAGCTTGTAGGCCTTGACCCCAATGACTTTAAGTCCTGTTTACTTCATTGCTCGATGCTAATTTAAACTCTTTTTAAATGCTTCCTTTGAGAACATGGAGTCAACTGCAGTTCCAGGTTCTCCCTGGAGAAACAAATTCAGGAAGAAGAAAAGCAGAGTATCCCCTGCTTTTGACGCATGCACAGTTTTCATGAAGTAGCATTGTTGTCTCTGTAGCACTGCATATATCTATGCAGGAATTATTAATGGTTCCCTTGCCACTGTAATCATTATGTGTTTTAGTCAAGCACTGGATATCAAGACTCAGGACAAAGTAACTGTGTGAAATGTAATGGGCCTGCGTTACACAAAATGTCAAACTAAATGATGTAATGGTCCGTTTTGGCTTGAGTCTAAGCATCTGAATCTTAGCCAGCTTGCACTTGGCTATCTTTCTAAGGATGCTTGCCAGATAAAACTGCTGTCCTGACAGTTGGTTTTGTTTCTTTTTCCTTAGAAGTGTATTAGCAAGCAGGAGAATTCCAGCTTGATTAGTACAGCATTTAGTTGCCTCTTTTGTGAAAACTTATTTCTCAGATTGTTTTTCAAACTGTGGTTAATACAGCTTAAAATTTTTAAGCTGTAAATAAGTAAAGGAAGGAGAGACTGTGAACTAAAATTTAATAAAAGCAATAGCTTGACAGCTTAGTGATTGCTTTACTTCATATGGTCTTCATTCTGGAAAAATAATTGATGTCCAGAGTTTTTTTGAAAATAAGCTGATTATATTGTGTGATGGGAGTGCTTTAATTTTAAATCTGATTTTTTTAACTTAGGTGACTAATTCTTACATATGATTCTTCCAGTTAATTATGAAGGCGTTGTCAGAAACCTCACAGTAAGTGTTGTTGTATCTGTTCTAGTTTAATTTCTACTGACACTTACAGGTATTTTATAGCATCAGCTGTTTGTTGGGCTTACTTACGTAGCATCTGGACTTTGAATCAGTGGCCTTCCGTTTGCTAGACAGGTAACAACAACAAAAGTAGTTCTGCACAGGGGAAGGGAAGGTCAAAGTTGAGTATGGTGTCATATGGCTGTGGTTGTGCATTAACTAAGTGTTTGTGTTCATTTCTTTTCACTACCTATATTATGTTGCTCTTCGAAACGGGGAACATGTGTATCTGGATCGTACTGGCTGAGGGCCAAGTCAGTGTAAAGCTCAGCGCCATTTCCTGGACAAGCATAAGATCTTCTTGCTCACACCTTTTTGACAAACAGCTTTGAGAGAGGATATTGATTTTATATTTTTTTGTCAGTTCCAGCTTAAGGAATTTGCTTTTCTGCTCTGTACATGGCTTCTGTTCTCATCCCTGCACCACAATCTGTTTGCCCCTCAGTTGTGCAGACACTACTGTTGGTGAGAGCTATGCTGTTTGTCTGGATGACTTCACTATTCAAAATATTACAGTAGAGGGTTTTTTACTTAGTTTAATTTTTTTGGTGGTTTGATTTTTATTTTTTTTTTTGCATTATTTTAAAATCATTTATGGACCTGAGTTGGTGAAAAATTTGTTTGTCTTTGAGTGACTACTCTAAAAACCCTTTGAATGTCTGTTACTTTCCATATTACATAGCTGTAGAATTATTACACTGGGTAGCCTCCTACCACTTGTGAAAGTGTCATGATGTTCATGCGTCATGATGTTCATGTGTCGGTGTAATTATTTACTAATTCTAAGGAGTACTGGGGTTTTTTTGTACAATTGTAGGCTGTAAGAAAAAGTTAGTCATGTCCGTGATTCAATATAAATACTCTTAATAACTATTGAACAGAAAACCAGTCATATTTTTTTACTTAAATAGTTACTAATGTTTACATCCTAGGTCATATGATTCCAAACCTGATGGAGTTCCATTGTCCTTAGTGGAAGTTGTTGCAGACCCTTTGCAATTGAGATGCTTTATAGGAAATGTGCATGACATGAGCAAAATTTTGGTGAAATTTACATTTTATATTTAAACATTTCAGTGCATAGAACCACATCAGCCTTTCAAAGCTTATATGAAACAGCTGCTACCCAAGCGTTTCCATTATTCCTATAATGACCGGATTGAACCATTGCACTTCTATTTAGACTCCCAATGGCAGCTTGCTAGGTAAGTTAAATTTTTCAGTACTTGATTATACAGAAAAAACAATTTCTTGTTTTCTCATAACTTTTCTCTTCAAGATGCTTAGAGTTCAATGACAGCTATTGGAGTGTGGTATTCCAGCTTGTCATAGCAAAGAGATGCATGCTTTTCTCTGCAGCTCTTGCTGGCCTGAGGAGTCTCCTCAGACTTCACATGCATAACTACTTGGCTGAACCAGTCTCAGGGGTGATCCACTGGCATACATTGAACTTACTGAGCTCACTGTTGTTAATGACCTTACATGTTCTGACCAATGAATTTAAAACTCCCAGAATAATGGTATCTGCTATAATAATATAATTTTTAACACCTCTGTTGTATGCCAGGGCTTTCATCATGAAAGTTTCTCGCTCCACATGTTCAATAAGTTCTGTTGTGTAACACCAGTAACATATGCAAATCAGGTTTGGGTTACTAGAACTGTACAGATTCAAATAATATGCATGGACCTGGCATATGTTGGAGATTTGTTTTTATTACTTTAAGATGCCCAGCTGAATGCTTTAATGCTTTAAATTAGAATTATTTTTTTTAATAATAAAAAAAAGGATGTAAAGTACTGTAAAAGTCTATTACCCAAATGACAGCAATGTGAAAAATCTGTTATTCTGAGAACAAACATCTGGTTCATGTGTCATCTGATATTTGACTTTAAATTACTCTAGATACTTGAGAATTCCAAAGGGATAACATTTGCAGAGAAAACTATCGTTCTGATTTTAAAGGCGTTCTCTTCCAGAGCTTAAAGACCTTCTAGTCCCTGCAGACAAGCCTCTAATAATACTCTAACAAATGAACAATACGTCACTACCTGTTTCTTATGCTGACATGATTTGTAAAATGTGAGTTATATAAACTTTGCATTTTTAATAGGAAACCTCTTGAGATTAAAAGTTGCACAGGTGGGTTCCATGGCTCAGACAATCGCTTCACCAGTATGCAGGTGAGACTTAAACATATGTTAGGTCTTATTTTTATCTCCTTCTGTTTCTGAATGTTGTCTTTGCTGGGTGCTGATTTTTATTTTATTTTAAGACCTGTGACATTATTCCATCGGCAATTAAGGAAATCAAGTATTTGTAGGATTGCTATTGTGATGTGCTGGGTAACCCACACAGGGTGGGATTCCGTTGTTGTAAGAGTTGGGCAAAAGTACTACAGGACTTGCCCTAAAGATTTCACTGTGCTGGTAAGACTATAATGTGCCAAGTTCTTTAGTTGTAACATTAAAAGCAGGAAAAGAGGAAACATCAAATCCTCTAATACAGTCACTATAGGTATTAAGAGCATTCAGATTGGGAGGGACTTCAGGAGGTCTCTAGTCCCACCTCCAACTCAAAACTGTCAGCTATGTGACCAGACCATGTTACTTAGGGCTTTATGCAGTTACATCTTTGAAACTGCTAAGGTCAGAGGCTCCACAGCTTCTAACCAACTGATTCTACTACCTGACTGTCCTGTTGGTATAAATGTGTTTAGTTATAGCCAGCCAGAGCCTTTCTTGTTTCAGTTTCTGCTGTCGATTCAGTGTTTCTCTCTGCCTCCTGCTATGTAGTACTGAAGAGCATGGCTCTATCTCCTTGATGACTTTTTTAGGTACTAGGGGACTGCAGTTTGATCCACCTGAAGTAGTCTCTTCTCCATGCTGAGCAAGCCTTGTTCCTCTTCATGGGGCAAGAGCATCCGCCCACAAACACCTTGGGGGCCCTCCACTGAATTTGTGATGATTGTTTACTGGTGTCTCCAATTTATGTTGGAGGTGCTACAGTATCCTGATGTGGCCTAAAGAAATGCTGAGTAGAGAGGGATAATCCCTTCCCTCAATTTGCTCCTTGAGCTTCTGTTTATACAGCATGGGATGCTGTTGGCCGCCTTTGCTGCCAGGGTGTGCTGCTGGCTCATGTTTGGCTTGCTGTCCACTGTGTCACCCAGGCTCTTACAAGCAAAGCTGTTCCCTTGCCAGCCAGGTCTGTAAGGCTAATCTGTTTTTTTTTCTTGTTTTTCTGGGTTGCCTAAGAACAGAAGTAATGCTTAAACTGCAATAAAGAAATACTGATTTGATTCTTGTGAAGCTTTTTTTAAAAAGAACATGAGTTCAACAATTTTCCCTGGAAGTCTGTGGAGTTTCCACCACAGGAATTGCCAGTGACTTGTCAGACAAATATCTGTTAGAAATAACAATTACTTTTGATTCTGTCTTTTCTGAAAGTTGACTAAATGATCTTCCCAACTCTGTAATTTTATAGTGTCATGATTAGAATATGTATATGTTGAGGTAGTCTGTTCACAAGAAAGCATGTTAGTCATGTTCAAAATAAGAGTCCCAAAATTCTTCTCTTTAATGAGAAATGGGAAGAGGTCTTAGGGAAATGTGGAATCATATCCTTAGTCAGCCCCATCTAACTTGAGGAATTCACTTAACCTATCCTTGTGCTTGAATTTCTGCTATTAATAAAATGAAAGGTAATACTTTTCATTTCAAAAGGCTATTTTCAGGATAAAATTCACTAACAGTCATTAGGTGCTTGGTACTATTACAGTGAATTTGTGTAAACACATTTGTAGAGAGAGACTCTTGTATTAAAAAAGTTACTGAAAACAAGCTTTATGAAAAGACCTACATAGTGTTAAGCATAGATTTCTCTTAAAAGTCTTATTTTCATGTTTTGTAGAATTATGTAGTGTTGGCATCAAACTGTTTATTAAAAAACTGTCAGCCAAAACCTGTGATAATTTTCATTGGTTTACCCTTCCAGGCCTACTTTTCTTCCCCGATTTGACAATGGGAAACCTGTGGATAGGGTAACTGGTAATGGGTTACAACCAGCAAGGCCACATGATGCCAAATGCCAGTTTAGTATATTCTCTCTCTGCTACAGTTTGACTTTAAATTTTTTTTTAGTAGGCTGACTGTATTCAAACTTTGTGCCAGACTTGAGATAGTCAGTTCATAGCATCCTTAGTTGGTCTTAAAACAGATATAATTTAACTTTTTGTGACTAATGTTAGAGCAGTCTAAATTTCATCCTCTGTAGTTACCTCATTCAACAGAGGAGGTGGCATGTTCTTGCCTCATCTGGTTCAAATTAGGCATGTTGAGGAAATCATTAGCCTACAGATTTTAGTATCAACAGTTATGGAATGACAGCCTGCCTCATACTTTAATCTTAGAGAAAGAAGTTGGAGTTGAGTTTTTACCCTCTGTTTTTGCCACACAGCTATGAAATCTGAGAATTGCATTGTTTGCAAAGAGCTTTGAGATCAGGAAGATGCTATCCAGCACTCGCTCAGTATCTTGATACCACAGATGGGTGCAATCTTTTTCACTTACTTTAAAAATAAGCTGAATATCTCACAATAAGTTTAAAAAAAATCTTTTTGGTAGCAGTTGCTTTTAAGCATTTGCTTCCCTTGCCTCCCTGTTCTTACTCGTGCAGCCAACCCTGCTCTATGCTAGTGTAAGCTCTGCATGACTGCAGCATTAAGTAGGTCGGGGAACTGAACCAGAAGGAAAAGAGCCAACAGGAAAAAAAGAAAATTTTTTCAAGTTGGCTGCATTCCTGGATCAGGTTCACTGTATGGCTACACAATAGCTTGTGCCAGTACAGCTCAGGAAGTGGTGCAAGAAGAAAGAACAGCTGCAAACCAGGCACAGACGCTTAGCATCTTGCCATTGCTTAAGCCATTTAAAACATTACTAACAACAGATGTTTTTATAGCCTGAAGTTAAAAGCTTCTAAATTGGTTACAGGGCATGAAATTTGATGGTTACTTTGGCTCAACATTTCCATTAAATCTCTTAAAGCCTTTAAGAAAATGAATTTAACTTCTTCAAAGGCAGAAAAGAGCAAGGGACTTCATAAATAGCTGAAGGCAACTTTTTGAAGGCAACAATGAGACAAATTGGGTTTTCTAATACTCATTCACTGCTTAAAGTTATTCTTATACATCTCCTTTTTTTTTAGGGAAAAACATGCTTTTGACTTGATCCAAACTATGTTGATGAAGTAAAGGTTAAGTTCTTCATATACAGAGGGTATTTTCTTTCAGGATATTTTCCATTTTAACTTACCTTAAAGAGGATTCCACTTTATTTTTTCTCTGTAAATCCTAGGCTATCTTTATTGGGTTTGGACCAGGATTCAAGTTTCGTACTCAAGTTGACCCATTTGAAAACATTGAAGTCTATAATTTAATGTGTGGTAAGTACAATTGAGGGGGGGTCATCTGTGTTCAATAAAATATAATGTCTTATGGGCATTGTAAGTCTTCTAATAACAGATTTTTAAGTGTCCTTAGAAATTTGTCCTTAAGGCTTGCTGCTGATAGTCACAAATAAAAGGCTGTTTGCCTTTCTCAGAAAGGTCCGGCTTCTAAATGCATAACAGCTGTTTAGGATCTACTGGTCAGGCCACCTTGTATCTCTCCTCTCTACTGGTCACTTAGTGTGTTCCTTTGGCTGCTCCAGAGCTGGTGCTTTGACTCACCTACTAAAAGCAACTACCTGACAATCTCTTTACTGTTGAGAAGAGGGGATATTTCTCTTCTATCTAACTAGAAGCTTTATCAGATCAGTTGCTCAGGTGACCTTATCCAGGCAGAACTGTATATAAACAAGCATTATAATGGTATGGGTGCAGGTGCCAGGCAGCACGTTTCCAGAAAGCCTTAATCAGTCAGCCCCTCTGCTTTCTATGTACTTGAACAATTCCTTGTATTTTGTCATGTGCTTTCTTATTTGTTGTTTTCCTTTACCATATTTTTGATTTTAGTTACTAAATATAAATAGGTTTTTAGTTCAGATAAAATTTAGACTACTTTTATCTTTTACTTGATTCATGTAATACAGTTCCTCCCAAATTCATCATTGCATGTGTCACTTGTTCAACTTATGTATTATATCTTTTAATGCTAGATTGGGATGTTTCCTTGTCCATTGTCATTGTCTAATGCAACAGGTGTTCCAAATACGCTTTTTTTGTTTTTTCAATGGACTGCAACAGTCTTGTGAGTCTGTAGTCCTGTTGCTTTGGAGTCTTGCTCTAGACCTGGTTGTATCTGCAATAGTCAGAATTCCCATTTCTCACACCTCCTATGGTGTCACTCTTGAATTCATGATTGATTTCTGTTCTGTGCAGTCTGCTTCTGCATCTGAGGATCACAGACAGCCCACTCCATAGGTATTCTTAGCTTTATTTTCTGACATAGTACAGTACACTGCACCAGAGAAGTGGTGTTTCTTTCTGGAAAATTAAATGCCTTGTGGCCCCTTCCCCCACCCCCCTCCATTTCAAACACAATGTTACTGTGTCTCCTTTTTCCTTTGTCCTTTTTTTCATTCTGTATTTCATGGTTTCTCCAGAAGTCTGTCAGTAGTTCTACTGCTTTCTATTCATTTATTCCCCTTGAGGTCTTCACCTGTTTTCCATTATTTCCTGCCTATTTCTCTCTTGCCAGGACCTATACTTGCTCGAACATCTGCATCTGTGAGAGACAAAGTATTACCAAAGGGTTTGATCCAGAAAACACTTAACAGGAGCACAGCACACGCTCGAAATCAGTGGTGATATTCAGGTATACCACATTTAAACCATGTGTTTAAATTTGCTGGAACAGGAAAGAGGTCGTTGTCAGGAAGCGTGGCTCTCAGCCTTTTGTACTTTGCTGTCTTATGTCATGTGTGATCTTGAACCACCTTCTTGCAATCCCCTGATCTGTTCTGTGTACACTGCATGGGAGAGGTAGTCCTTACTGGCGTCTCAGTAAAGCAAGTTCAGTGACAGATCAGACATTTTAAGTGCAGTCATTGGGGTCTATATTTCCTCCATCCTGTGTAGAAAGAATTAAAAGAATAGGATGTGCAAAAGCCAGCACACTAACTTTCAGATAGAAAATGATGTGAGGTGATTTACTCACCTTTTTTCTTACCCAGGGCTAAGTGCCATCTGGACTGCAGAAAGGCATCTTCTTTCACTTGTTTGGGGCTCTAGTGTTTCTCTCAGAGGTGCCTGACTGCACCTTCTTGCAAAGTGCAGCCAGAGAAGAGATACTGTCTCCTGTTTGTCCAACATCTCAGCGCTTAAAGCGTAAGCACCGGATATGTATCACTAACTGCCTTGTCTGAATAGGGGGATTTCAACTCATGTTCTCCAAGGTGTTAAAATTACCAGGTTTTCTGGGGCACTGTGAAATCCTGGATGCTCCACTTCAAGTAATTGTAACATAACAATGTAATTTGTCTGTTGAAGTGGGGATCAGAGTTCTGGGACTGGTTGTGATTTGCTTTATCACTGCTTTGTGTGAAGTATTCATTGAAACTGGGACTCCTAGGATTGGAAAAGTTGTTTTATTCTTTCCAAACCAAAACAGCTTCATCTGGAGGGAATTCCATTAACATATCTGAGTGGCACGGTACAGGGAGAATTGTGTTCGGTTCCCCACATAGGAAGGGAAGTTCAGCTCTAATTCTTGTGCTCTAGGTGAGTGATCTAGACACCAAGCATTTGGAGACACGTGTCTCATCACCTGTTATGTTTTGAAAACGCCTGATTTCATAGATTCAGTATGAGTTAAGCGGAAGAACAATAGATCTGAGTGCTAGTGAGGATTAAGCATGACACAGGTCTTGATCTATTCAGTATTTTGAAGGTGTCTGAAGTGTCTCTGAGCATTACTGGTAAGCAGCTTTTAGTTGTTTAAATTACTTTAATGGCAGAGATGGTTTTGTGATTAGATTACTTTGAGATTTTTGAAGCTTAACATTTTAGACCTAAGTGACAAGCAGAAAGAAACCATGTTCTGTCTAGGTTCTTCTGTGGCTTTACCCTTTAGTGATGCTTATTAGCTGAAGCTTATGCATTTAATTTCCAGGTAATAAAAAAAACCCAAACCAACAAAAAGACCCCAAACTTATTCTCACAAAGCTTCAATGTTAGGTGGCAACTAGCTTCATGTGTTTGAGATTTGCCATTCTGTTCCCCACTGCAAGTTTGGATGCTGCAAGTTCACTTCTCATTTAATTTGTTATTTTTTTTGTGTGTGTGCTGTTCTGTCCCTCTTTACAAGCAGACTAATACCATCCTGAGCCCTAGCTAAGAACATGTATGCTCCCTTTTAAAAGGGTTATATTGCTTTCCCTTTTCGGTGTTATGAGCAGCAAGCAGTGCAGCTTTATTGACTCACCCATACTTGTAACTGCAATACAAGCAGCAGTGCTCCTGTTAATATCACATGAATTCTTTCATAGATTTGCTTGATTTGAAACCAGCCCCAAACAATGGAACCCATGGACGCCTAAACCATCTTTTAAGGAACCCTGTTTACACCCCCCACCATCCCAAAGAAACAAGCCATCCTTCCGATTGCTCTGTGGTGGGACAAAGAGCCTTTTCAGTGAGCCTTGGCTGCTCCTGCAGGACAGAGGTAAGTACTGGAACAGTTAAAGCTGTGGAGGCAGACATCTGTGTTGTATTTAAAGAATGAAACTCTGGCTTTTCCAGTGTTTTCCTACTAGTTTTGCAGTCCCCTACTACTGGTTTCAAAATCAAATCTCACCTGGAGTTAGCAGTTACTAGCCTGTGTTAATATATTCATTTTGCAGTTTTCTTATGTTAAGTCATATTCAGCTCTGAAAAACCTAGAAAATGCCAGAGAAGCAAGCTTTGATGGGGAAAGCTTTCAGTTCTTGCTTGCTTCACTTAATTATGTTGAATTTTCCGTTCTGTGAATGTTGTGTTTTGGGCTGTGGTTTTCAAGGCTGTAGATCTGTTTGTGGTAAAAACTATTTGTTTCTGAAAATTCTGTGGCCCTACTCAGTAGATATTAGTGAGTTCTGTATAGGGATAACTTGCAAGGCAGATGTTACATTTGGTGTTTTAAATGTAGTAGTGGCTCATAGTATGCTTTGTAGAACACAATAGAATCTCATTGATTTTGCTTTATAATTGTAGGGTTTGCCAATAAGGGATTTCCATCAGCGTTTAAATCTCACTGAAACAGAAGGTAAGAACTTTTGATAGTAATATAGAAGGGTAACAAAAATTATTAAAAAAGTAAAATGTTCTATATTTAACCTTCTGAATAACTCAAGTACATGAGGTAAATATTCTTTGAAATACTTGCTGGGACTACAGTTCTGAGTTTTTCAAATACAGTCCTATGGAACAACTTGTTCTGAAATAAATGTCTACCCTTATGCATGTGTCTTTATGGCACATGTATTATGTGATACTTCTGACTTTTCTAGCACTGAAGTAATGACCATTCTAGAATGGGAAGCAAAAGCATGGTATGGGAAAGTACCTGATAAGAAATCCCTGGAAATACCAGCATCACAATGGCAAAATACTTTTAATGAAGCGTAAGGTGTATTCTACACGGTCTTAAGATGTTGCCTTTTTTACCTATGCTTTATTTCCATTCTTTGGATGTTTACACGCCATGTTTGAGCTGCAGTTTGCAAGGCTATAGATGTGCTGATGATTTGTAAAACAAAATTAACTATTTTGAGCATGAAGCAAGTAGGACAGTAAGTAAATAATGAAAACCGTAAGTCAAAATGAAATGTAACCCTTGGTGCTAATACTTTCAAAGATGAAATCAAGATGATAGGCTATCAAAGAAATAGGTTGATAAAGACTTTGCCTCATGTATGTTCATGAAAACTTGTTTCTTATGCAAATAAACTGTATCTGGCAATACTCCACTGTAGCTCACTATTAGGATCTGGACTTAAATGCCAATTACAGGCAGGAACCAGTATTTGCTGCTTATTCAGAGCTAATTTAATGCTTATGTTAATTTGTATAGTTTGTTCTGGCACAAAAAGCAGATAGAAGTTTCTTGATTCTTTTCCGCTAGCAACCAGGGCATCTTTTTAAAATGTGTCCCAGAACCCTTTTAAAATAACTCTATCACTATTGTAACATTTATGAAACAAAATTAAATCCAGTTAGTATGATACGGTGTGCTTTCCCCTAAGTGTGCAAGTGGTTGCATAGAAACAGACTCTGCTAATTTGTAAGTGGATGCCTGAATGCCTTGCTGAACTGGGCTTTAAAGAAATATTGCAAGGCCAGCTGCATAACCTGTCTCAGTTCCGTTTTGTAGGAGTAGGAGCCTAAGGCTCTAAACCTATCTTTTTGCCACTGCAGGATTTTGCTTGGATTATCAGTGAGAGCTGGCTTAGCACTGGTCTTAATAGCAGTAATTTCCTTGTAAATTTTATTAATTAAGCACTTATTACTTAGATACAAAAAGTATTATCACTCATTACAGAATTCTAGTAACCAGCCCAGATGCTCCTTATGACTCTTCAGGCTTTATTAGTTACCTCAGTTTTCATATTCTCTCATTGATTGTCCTAAGTTCATAGCCTATAAGAACAACAAAATCTTAACTGCATTTTTAGCTTTATGGAAAAAAGAATGGTTTGCCTTTTCCCTCATGGGTGGAGAAATAAACATCACAATCTTGTCTTTTGTGTGTGTGTTGTAGAATTACTGTGGAAAATAACTGCAGCATTCATTCATTGCTCACATTCTTTCCCCATATAAAACAGTTACTTTGAAATCATGTTTCTGCATAATTTGTGGATGGTTTTGACATCCTTAATGGAAAATATACTGATGTCATCTTTATAATTCCAGTCATATAATGGTTGAAAATGCTTGCATTTTCAAAGGCAAAGTAATATTTTTATTTTAAAATATTTCAATGATGTGCTAGTTTTCCTCGATTTTTATTTTGCATCAGAGAACTCAAAATGTGAAAATCTTATTTTTCTTTTTTTCCAGTTTGGCAAAAATTTAAATATTCAAAGTTTTGATGAAATTCAAGTTTACCTTAGGAGTTAAACCCTGAAACTTTCTACGGACATTTGACTGCGCAAATGATGGCAAAACATGTTTTGTTACTTTGTTTTGATAATTTTTGTTCTTTAAGGTAGTTGTCTCTACAGTAATTCTGTTGCTAATTCTGCTTTGCTTTTCACACTTTGCTGATCCCCCGTGGGTTCTTCCTGATACAGTTTTAAAGGAAAGCCTTCACTCTTCCATTGGATATACTAGTTGGCCAATAAACAGGCAATGCCTTTGGCAAAGGTCTGCAAAAAACCTTTGCAGTATCATGTATTAAAGGTTTGGAGATACCTTTCTCCGTATACAAAGTTTCTAAGGAGATGTGGTCCCATGAGAGAGAGGGAGGATGAAGATTTTATGACTATCGCACTATTACAAAGCAAGTCTTGGCAGGTCTGAGAATCCAATCAGTACTTCACTGGATTATGTATTTAGATCTCTCTCTCTTTTAAATGTCACTTTTACATATGACTTTGGTTTCTACTAAAATAGTCCCCTCAGCAGACTTCAAATTGCCACAGTTGGTTACTGTCCCATCTAAATATTATGTGGAAGCAGATCCCACATTGTGTTTAAACTGAAATACAAAGTGAACAAAGACTTTAACTTTGCAGCTTTAATCCATCTCCTGTTTTGAAGTGTAAATTTTTTTGTTTTAAATATAAACTTAATTTGTACAGTATAAGCTTTATATTGCTTTATAGTGGCTTTGCCACCGAATTCATTACCTTAGCATAGAAAATATACCTTTGATACAGAACAAGAAAAACTTTCATTCTTGTTACTGAGTTCTCTGATTGCTTCAATTTCCAATTGCCAATGTTAGGTGTGTAAAAGAGGGAGATACTTAAAAACCAATATTGATTTTAATTGTAACAAGCACTATTTCTGCTGCAGTTAAGAAAATAGAGAAACTTACCTTGCCCTACGGACGGCCCAGGGTTCTCCAGAAGAGACATAATTACTGCCTCCTCTACCATTACCGCTATGTGAGTGGATACAGCAAAGACTACAGAATGCCTCTCTGGAGTGCATATACTCTTAACAAAGATGTAAGTATATGAAAAAAGGTTAGAAGCAATACTGAAAGGTAAAAAGCTTGAATATCAATTACTCCTGAATGCTTCTGAGATCTGCTTATGATGTTATCTCCCAGGGAACTATATAGAATTACATGAGAAACAGAATTTTGTATGAGCTTTTTTCACTTTCCTATAATAAGAATTGGCTTTGACTTCTTCCTGTTTCTCTGAGAGAGCTGCAGTTTTGCCTCCAAAGCAAGCAGATCCACCAAGGGGTGAGGAGCCTGTTGCCATTGATACAGAGACCCTATGAGTCTGCACTGGCTTACTGCTTGGCAGCATAGGTCTGCTATAGCAGTCTTCTGGTGCTGTCCTTAGTGTGATCTCAGCAGGGGTTTTGTGGTCTTAAAGCAGTGTTTGTAATGTAGCAGGATCCTTTTGAAAAAATCTATGGACTATCTTGAACAATTCATGCCCTGATCTGATCCTTCTCTCAGAAGATTGTCCTGATTCGGAAACAACAACAACAAAAAAGGCACTTTAAGGATATATCTGGTCTTGGGATAGGGTTCGGGGCAGCAAAGATGCATCTGTTCATGCAGAGCTTTTCAAGTTAGCCTTTCCCATTCAGAGAAAATTTGGAAGCCACATCATCCTTAAAAGGAATTAGGATGGTAGAAGATGTTTTTTAGTTTGATTATCTAAGAATCAGGTTTTAAACAATGACTATTACAATTAAATTTATACTAAACTCTGGCAAGGTTTCCAAGATTTCCTCAAAAATATTTTGAAGTTAGTGGCATGAAGCAACCAGTTACTGTAACAAGGGGCCCAGTGGAGAAAGATGGCTAACACCACACCTGGCTGCCTCTGATTCCTAGCTTGAACGAACAAGTACTTTTACAGTATATCAGGTTATCTTTAATGGGCATATTTAAATTCTCTTGGAATATGTTATTCTCAACTCAATTAAAATGCTGCAGCTCTGTTCACTTTATTTCCAAAACATATGAAATGGATGGGATGGCTTGTTTTCCACTGATAAAAGGAACAATTCTTGCATCTTAGTTAAGTCCCTTCACACCATAAAAAGCAGTTGCAGCTAAATATTTAGAGTTCTGCAGTCCCCCTCACTAAGAGAGTTGTTGTAACTCAAGTATCTTTTACCAGTGATACTTTCTTCTTATTCAATAGGACAAGTGGGTTTCTGCTACAGAAGCTACCTCCAGCTGTTTACACAAGGATGTTCGTATTTCTTTTAATCATAACCAGACATGCTTGTTCTACAGCAATCATCCTCGCCTAACTTATGGATTCCTTTCTCCTCCAAGTATGTGCATAGCCTTCATTGTACAGCATATGTGATTTAAATAACTTGTAGTGTGGTGGGTGTAGTCTTTTATAGATGTTCTTGATAACTAAGAGTATGAAGCAGTAGTTGCTGATTTGTTGCAGTTCAGTTCGGCGTATGAGAAATAAAAACATTTTAGGCACTTCCAGCAGTTAGTGGGGTTGTCCAAGGTCACTTAGTACTCCCCAAAAGCTTTGGAACTTGTAAGGTTTCTAAAGTGGCATCTCATAGAAGAAACTGGAAGGAACATGTAAACCTTGACCCAAATCTGGCAAGTTAGTAAATTGCAAAGTCACTGTGTATGACAGGTGCTAATTGGAACTAGCCAAAGTAAAATTTAGGGATGTTTCATTGTGTAAAAAAGCTGCCTTGACAAGTTTATTTTCTATGTGAAATATACTGTTGTGTGCCATATGTAGTCTTTAGTAAAGCAATTCAGCATTGGTCTGAAGAGCATATCTCAGATTCTCAAACATATTACAAAATATTTAGCTGTTTACAAATGGTTAAATTGTTTGTGAACTGTTGCTGACCTGATTTAGAAGCATTTTAAATTTACTGCATAAAGTACTGGGTAGTAGGTTAGTTAAACATCTGTAACAAGTGCAAAGCTCCAGTAGAGCTCCTATTTTTATACCTAGGTTCTGCAGTGAGAAAAAGTTGGTCTGACATTCATAAAGTGAATTTTATTCCCCTCTCCACAACTCAGAAGCCTGTGCTGATATTTTTAATCTCATGAAAATTTGTCCACTTTTTATCTGACAAGAGCAATTGCTGCTGCTGCTAAGACTATTTATTTGGGATGGATCCAGCATGTACTGAAATTAGCACTTAGACCCACATCAGCTTTGGAAAGTGAAGTTAGGTCAGCTGCACCTTACTACACCAATCCTTAAACTTGCATTTTTGTGCTTCAAGTAACAAATCCAAGTAATGAATTGCTTTTTTGTTTTAGATTTTATGACAGATGCAAAGAAACATCACTATGATGCCTTGCTTACCAGCAACATTGTACCAATGTATCCTGCATTTAAAGGTATTTTATTTGTATGCATGTTTTTGTACACAGCTGAATGTAAGAAAGACTACTGATTTTTTTGTGGGTTGGTTTGTGTTTGTTTGTTTTTTTGCTTGCCTTCAAACCATGCAAATGACCCCTGGTTCAGCTGCTTCCATAAAATGAGACCTCTTCCAACTGTGGGTTTCTTACTTGAGTGAAAAGTTCCTTAAAGTAGGATTATCACCTATGTGGAAAAGGCCCACCATTGTGAGCTTATGATTCCTAATCAACTGGCTCATTACACGGGAGCATAGTAGAAGTGTCTCCATTTAATGTGACATTTTTGTTTACATCTTCCTCCCTACCTAAACAGGGGTTTATATTGAATATTCTCTAGAGAATCCAGATACCACATACAATTATGGGAATTCAATTAATTTCCAGTTTAGGAATGCCTTCTAAACTCAGAAGGGTTTCCAGGCAGGAATCTAGGATCTGAATCACTAAGGAAACGGGAAAATAATCACATCTCCAGTAGAAAAGATCTGAAGACCTGGCCTTTCCTAGGTGAGAGGGAACATGAGATGTTGACTGACTTTAAGCATATTCCTGGTCAAAAAGAAGGCTAACTATGGCTTCCTCTGGACAAAAGATATGTCTTGTTTTGTAATGGAATAGTGGTCAACTCTTAACTGTAACTAAAAATATCATACAGGTAAGATACTTCCCAGATCATAGGTGTGGCTGTACAAGCTAGCCAGGCCAACTTGATAGCGGTGAAGACCCAAGCAGGCATGGTCTTCTCTCACCTTCTGTCCTGTAGCCTCTCCATGATTTGGTTTCCAAGGAAAGAAACCCAAGGCCACAGGGTAGCAGCATCAGTATGCCTCAGTCAGGTTTGTGGTAGGGTGACTGTGAAACCACAATGCCAGGAGATGCTGCAGTGCATGCTGCTGCTCACTTAGATGCAATCTCTTAAACTGTAACACTTGTATAATTTGTTATTTTTCTAGCTTATCATGTCTGTTTATACTCCACTGAAAACTCTGCAGAATTATATTAACAGCTACTACCTTGCACACTGTGTTTCCCACTTCCATTACTGTGTTTCAGTGTTATGGAACTACTTCCATCAATACCTGCTACCTGAATATGTTGCAGCCAGGAGTGGTGTCAATGTAGTCAGTGGTCCTGTGTTTGATTATGATTCTGATGGTCTCTATGATACCCCAGAAAAGGTGAAAAGGTAGGAACCTTTCATATCCTAATTCTTTGTTTCCTTTCTCTATTAGTGGTCAAAAAGTAATTACGATCCCTGTTATCAAGGAAAGCATCTTGTGGAGGTGGGGCCTTGGGAGGCTGCATCAGTTCAAAGAAACAGTCAAATAGCCCTAAACAGATACAGAAGTGTAAAGCTAAGAAATGAGCAACAAGCACAAAGGAAAAATGCGCTCTCAAAATATGTGATCTTAAAACCTGAAAGTGAAGTGTAATGGAAGATGTTGCACGCAGAACAATGTCCACTAGCCTGAAATCTTATGACACTGTCTCTAGGAGTGGACGGGCAGGGGCTTATCCCTGGTGTGGTCAGCACTTCCTAGGCTGGTAGTGTTCCACTACAAAGTTGTGAGTACAAATACACAAGTTGGCAAAACTGGTTCAGGCCAGCAGGCAGATGGTTTTCTGGGCTCAGGCTGAACTCTCCATCTACTTTGGATTCTTACGTGTTTTTATGATAAATCAGTTTGTTGTTATACCTCACCAAACATGTTACTTAGATCAGCCTACAAGCCAAACTTGATTTGCAAAATAGTAATCTGGAGTTTTCCTTCCAGGCCTAAGATTTCTTTGGGCTAAATAGGTGGGTTGCTAAAATTGATATGCCAGAATATAGCAGATTGCTGTCACTTATTCTTTGTGCAAGTATGATTTGGTGGATTTACAGAAACATCCTTTGTGTTTCAGACACCCTGGTAACTCAGAAGTTCCAATTCCAACTCACTTCTTCATTGTGCTGACTAGTTGTAAAAATACTTCTGAAACTCCTCTGGAGTGTGAAGAGTCTCTAGATGCCTTGGCTTTCCTCGTACCTCACAGAGAAGACAACAGTGAAAGCTGTGCAGTAAGTAGTCTGCTCGGTCCCCATAAATACCTGAAGTCAGGCTTGAGCTTGTTTTGCTTGGATGTCAGTGATTAACTAGTTAAGAGACTGTAAAAGCAGTACAGTCCGTCATGGTAGTCTTGAGAGAGAAGACAATATTTTTGTAAACAGAATTATACTGAAGTCTGTATATACGCTCAAATGTTGAAACAGAAGTTCTCTCTTTGAAGAGCAAAACTTTTAACAGCTAGCAAAGTTGAGTCGGAGTACATTGAGACCATCAGTGTGATGTGTACATAGGCTTCTGTAGAGCAAATACCCAGTCAACAGCTGAGAAGGATGAAGGGCTTCTAGGAAAAGATGAGTCACCCACAAAGAAGGGTCAGTGCTAGGCCAAAGGCGGACTCAAAAGGAGACACAGATGTTCCTGAAGAGCATTGGTTGCTTCTAGATCAAGTACCTTGGCCTTGTGATGGGAATGCACATAGCAACACTCCATATAAACAGGAAAAAAACATGGGAATTGTGTAGACCTATCCTGTAGGGTAGGATTACACAAGTCACTGCTCAAGTCAGGCACAGCTTTCAGGACTAGTTTAATCATAGGGGTGGTGGATTAATGCTGAACCTCACCTGCCTTTCCCCATTATCACCAACTTCCACTGGTGCAGCTGCAAGCTCTGTACCCTTGAGGAAGTAACAGCAAGTGCTAAATTCAGGCAAGCTTATAACTATCTGTACTAACTGCTTGTTAGATGTTTGCCAACAGTTACTGCTTTCGATCTTTCTAAAACATTAGAATGTCTTTTGCTAATTGATTAAATGTACGTCAGAAAGAAAAGATGTCTTACAAACCCTTTTTCTTTCTGTCCTAATAGGATGGCAAGTCTGAGTCTATGTGGGTTGAAGAGAGAATGAAGTTTCATACAGCTCGGATCAGAGATGTAGAATTAATTACTGGACTCAGCTTCTATCAAGAAAGAAAACAGCCTGTGTCTGACATTTTACAGTTAAAAACATATTTACCAACTTTTGAAATGGTCTGATTTTTTTCCTATGGAATATTGGTATACATTTCACAACTGATTTGTAAATAGAATGAAAACTTTTTTTAATAAGCTGGAACATTTATTGAGAACTTTTGACCAAAATGCCAGTAGGGAGGAGAGTGGGTGCCATATTTGTATCTCAGGGACTCCTGGTGGACTACGTGTGTAACACAGGATGGCAACTCCTGCCATTTCCACTTGAATGTGGTAGAACCATGTCCATTATTAAATGCTAACAGCATTTGATCATCCTAGTCTGAGACACGAACAAAAATGTTATCTTTTTATATGCACTGGAGAGGGAGAAGCTTATAAAGCATGGGTTATGATCTATATTCTACTTTAAAAATCTAGGTAACTAGCAAATACGGTTCTGGGAAATAACTACATTCTTGGTGACCACTGAAATACAAACAACAGCACCTCTAACTCCACTTTTCCTTGAAGCATGAATTACATTCTGAGCTGTGGGTCTCATAAAATTGTGCAGCATTATGGTGCAAGAAGCTATGCTGAGGTTAGTAAGACTGCTAACTGAAACTTCCCCAAAATGAGCAGGCACCTGGCTAATGCAGCTGTTGGCTGGGCAGCCTTGGCATGTTGCTGCCCTCTGGTGTCTCTGATGCTCCGATACACTGATGGAGGGTGTGGTGCACAGCTTGCTTGTTATGCATCCTCAGAGTGAGCAGGTATATGTAGGATGTGTCAAGTCACCTGCAAATCAGAAGAAATTAATTCAGGAAATCTCTGAGCTCTGAGAAATAATTATCTTGCTTCAAATTAAACTTAGATTTGATAAAAAAAGATTTTGCTTTCCTGAACCAAAGAGGTCTTTCTCAGTTAGGTGCATGATTTTGTCAGCTATGGTTTTGAAATCCCATTTTTGTCAAGAAAATGTAATTTTGCAGTGAGATTGTTGCCTTAGACTGGTAAGATGATCTTCTCTAATGGCACATCTCATTGCTACTGTAAATGCCCACAGGCCTGTCATAGAATGGTTCGGGTTAGAAAGGGACCTTTAAAGATCCTCTAGTTCCAGCCCCCTTTGGTTGTCCATTGGTGGCAAATGACCAGATCCTAGCTGCATTTGTAGCTGTTCTTTGTGCTACATCATCCAAATTTCAGCTCACAGAAGTTACCCATCTGGAATGCAGACACTGCCAGATGCAAATTCTGAAGAAGCATGTAATGAGCTTTCTTGGAAGCTTTCAGGCTACACAAACAGCTGCTACAGGCACTCAGGAGTGTAGGAACTCCCTCCTTTTCCAGTACACATGCTATCATTTTTTTTTAATTCTCCCACTCTCTCTAAAGCTGATGAGCCAAAACTGGCTCTGTTATGTATAAAGTTTGGCATAGTCAATTACACATTTATGTTCTTCTCATTTAAAAAGAAGAAAATACAGCACGCACAAGTATGTTAGAAGAATGAAGAGCCTGTGACTGAGCAGAGAGGCAGTTTACCTTACAGCTTGGTCAGGGGATGTTGGAAGCTGGATTCAAAGCCTGCTTAAGTCAGTGGAAGCTTTTCCATTAACTTCAGTTTGAGTGGTTTGAAATCCTGGGACCATTTTTTTTTTTTTTTTTTCTTCTAACCAGATGTATTCTTGATCTTCTGTTACAAGCATGACTTTTTTTCCTACAGTAGTTTCACTGTGTGAAATTTAAATGTGTTGTAGCAACCTCACATTATGATATGACTGTGACAGCATTATTCAGTGTAACTGCTTTGTACCATTGCCTGTGACCAATAAAAACATTATTAGTAGTGTGCTGTTCATGATCCTTTCTGTACCAAGTGCTACTGGCTAGTTAAACACTAGTGCAGATATAGAGCACAATTTCACATTATTTTTGGGGGGGTGGGGAGAGGCTCGCTTCAATCCCTGCTCTTTAAGTTGAAGATAACATCTCCAATTGGAATGTTGAAGTTGCATTCATAATTGGAAGGGGAAGATACAAAGAAAGATGGTCAAGAGGTTCTTTATTTTTAGAACTCGTACGGTCTCCTGAATTCAAATGGCAGATGTTCACATCTTCAGAAAGTGAAGCAATGCTAGTTTCAGCTAAGAGGCAGGGCTACCCTAGTTCCTGGGTAAAGAAGGAACAGGGTAGGCTTCAAGCAGATGACTGCTGGTTTGACCTAGGGAGGATTTTGGAAGAGAGAGTGGCTGTGAAAGCCATTATAGTCGTAAAGAGAGGGTAGTGGCTGAGATGGGTTTGGAATGTGACTGCCAGAAATTGAGAAGTGATCTTGATAGGGAAGAAAGCTAGCCTGATTTGATCTTAGTGTAAATAGTTTTGCTTATTTTATTTCTTCGTCCTTGCATTTTAGAGACATTTGTAAGGGTGATATTAGAGCGTTGTGAGTAAATGCTGGTGCTAGTCATGGTATCCAGTAGCTGGTAATACCACAGGATGACATGTACTGTGTTGTGGTTTTGAAGCCCAGTGGGCCCCAAGGAGCATGCTGCAGCCACCATCAAACTTGTAATTCTGCAAAAACTTGACAGCTTTGTCTATCTGGGTGTAAAATATTTTCTGTTTCAGCTGATGGATGGTGCCGCAGCTCCACTGAACGTTCTCGGTTAATGAAGCTGGAAGGTGTTAACAGCAATGCCGTTGTGACATGACTGTCAGCATTATTACGTGTAACTGCTTCTTAATGTTAGCTGCTGTGTAGCCTGGCCTTCTTGCAGGCAAAAAAAAGACAGTGGAGGGGCAGACTAAAGGCCATTGAACTGGATGTGCCTAGCAGTTTTGTGTGTTGCCAGGCATTCTTGGGGAAGGCGCCAGGGGATGCTGTAGGCTGCAGTTGGTGCCCACTGATACAGGGAAGATGCTGACAGTCTGTCTCCTCAGCAATATATGTTTAGGGTAAGGAAAGGATGGCTGAGGAAGGAGGCGGTAGGAGCCTTCGCAGATGTCAAAGATTGTTCCAGGGTGGGCAGAGCTAATCTAGTCCTTCTGGCTGCTGAGTTCAGAAAGAAAGGGCCTGAAGATGCAACAGTGGACATCTGGTTAAGGCATGGGCTGTCTAACTGTGGGACAAGTTAAGCAGTGGGGTGGGCTGGTTACTTAAGGAATTAAATGGGTTGTCGCACGATTTTGGGCAGGCAAGCCTTAACCTACCCAAGAAGCCGACAGCTCTGGGATGCCAAGGTAGGAATCAGCGGAGAGGCAGGGGACATCTCAGGATGGGTTTGCTGCTGGAAAAATGCATGTAGAATTGTGCTTTCAGAGGTATTCAGGTGGTACAGATTTGTGTCGCTGGCTGCTCCCATTGGTAACTGCAAGGTAATTCACTTGATTAATGCATTACAGGTTTCTTGGTCTCATTTATCTCAGGATCTACTGCAGATTGCTTTATTTTAAGAAAATGAAGCAATATCTAACTACCTGTATTTGAGACTGGCTTCATCTGGCAAATCTCTTCTCGACACATCCAGCATCCAATAAACCACTGTGTCCAGCCTAGTGCACAACAGCTATCTGCTCACGGCACCTGCCAGAGCTGCCCTGTCTCATCCGGCGAGTGGGTGGCCTGGGCTTCTGCCTTTCCATAGTCTGAGGAGATTCACAGTACAAAATTATCCCTTTAAATACAAGGTTTTAAAGCAGGCTTGGCAAGCCGGGAGGAGCTACCCTTCTGCTGCCTGGGAGGGCACCCACTTTTCCAGGAAAACAAGATTCATGGGGACCAGAAGACAAAAAGGAATATAAAAGATGAAATCTGTGACTCTGTGGTTAGGGCACTCAGCTGGGAGGAAAGATCTCATTTCTGACCTCCCTTCTTCCAAGATCTGCCACAAAATGCAAGCCTGTTGCTGAGGAGCACCTGTGCCAGAACAAGTTGCCCATCATACCCATGGTGCTCAGGGGTGACAGCACAGTGTGGGACCTCTCCTTCAGGGTCACAAGGCAGTTGCTGTAACACTCTGCCTACAGCAGCACCACTAACGAGGTCAGGAAACCATCCCAGGGCTCATGGCGAGGGCTATACTCAGCTCTTTTACTGCTGTGCTGTGGTAAACTGTTTTTAGGAGTTCAGGGACAGAGTTAGTGTGAGCCTAGCAACTTACTAAAGCCGAAGTTTCCAAATATTTTTGTTTGGGTACCACCATTGCCAGTGGCAGCAGCAGCAATGTCTCCTGCTTACCCTTGTATACCCTGCAGCAATATCTGGGAGGTGTTGGAGCACCACGCTGAGGTGGCTTGTGTACCATGAGGTATGTCTGCCATCACTCAGGAACCTCTGTATTACAGGAAACCAGTCCAGGTTTGGCATCCTGTGACTCAGACTCCCTTGGAAAGGAGTAAAGGCCCTTACTGAACCACTGTGAGTCACCACACTGGCCTCAAGCTTCAGGAAAGGCTTCTATGGAGACCATGGACAAACTTGCAATAATTATGGAAGCCTGGCAACAGATTTTAGAGGATGCCATTGCAAATTATCATATTCCTCCTCAGCCACAACATGTGTTAAATTTGTGTTGCCTTTTATTGCAGGTTTAATCCTTTCTGTTTTTAGTTTCTCTGCTGAAATAAAACAAATATAGCTAGATGGAAACATTTCGAGTCACCCCAAAGCTCCTGACTGATTTCCCCCCAACCAGAAGACAGCAGAAGCGCCCTCTGGTCATGTCCATAAGGCATATAGACATGACTGAAAGTCAGTCTACATGGTATGAGGCGCTGTGTTTGCAGCACTCTGGAAAAACTGCACTTCAGCACAAGCCTCTCTGTGGGGCTTGAAAGAGCATTTGTTTATGTCTCTGTATCTCTGTGCTGGAAGCTTCACCTTTGTCATCCTGCATCTGTACCAGAGCTTTGAATTTCTTGGTGGCAGAAAGTGTGCTGTTTGCAGATGATTAATTCACTTTGAAATCTTGTACCTGTTGGCTGCATAAGATGGAACAGTCCACTACAAAATTTTAATTATACTCTTCATTATATTGCTGTAACTAGGTTTAAAAATGTATTTAGCCTCTTCACACTGGAGAAAGGAATGATGTACACTTGATTCTGCTGTCCAAAACAAATTGCTTAGGGAAGTGCAATGTTTAATAATCACATGTGTATCATTTTACTTTGAATAATGAATGCAGCTGCATTTGGTGGTGGTGTCTGGCCCTCTTCTGGTCTGGTCTGAGATTGCTGGGAAAAGATCTGTTGCGCTCAGTAAGTATATTTTCTAAGGAAATATGGCCCAGGGACAGGAGAAATCCAGGCAAACCAGCTGGAAAAGAATAGGCTTTCCTAGGCTTTTTAGGAAATACTTCACATTCCTGTTATTAGCTAACACTCCTACTATAATTTTTAGAGATGAGACCACTGGGAAGACTGAATTACTGGGGTGCAAACAGTCAAAAAAAATCAGCAGAAGAAGGTTATGCTGTAACTTTCTAATACTGAGGAAGTTTTTTATACATAAATGATTGTATATCCTGTGTATCAGACACACCAGTGGAACTAACTGCACCACAGATGTTAACAATTTTCTCTCCTTGTACAAATGAGCTAAAATCACCTAAACCACACATTGCTAACTCCCTCTGTTGAGTTCGACAGAGCAGAAATGCAGTGTCACTCTTTAACAACCACTTCATCACTGAGGTGAATAATCGTTCTTGGGATATCTTCCAGAAACGGATGTCGTCTTAAAGTTTACATAATATAAACCAGGTGGTCCATAGTTTTCTGCAAAAAAAAGGAAATCAAAACCAGCAAAAGCATGACCCCAGACACCTTGCCCCCATATACTGCAAGATCAGAACACGCTGGAGCCAAAATAGCCTGATTCAAACATGAGAGGTGGGGTGGTATGGCAATGAACTCTCACAACTTCAGAGGAAAGTCAGCTAATGGATTGGGTGGTAAGGTCTGTACTTCCATTAAGTCCAAAAATTTGTCTGCAGATCTGAAGTTCCAGACTTGGACTGATACACTGTTCATGTGGAGGAGAGTTTTCATTTGACTGGACACTTCTCAGTATGTGTCAAGGGCAGAGCAAACAAACTTGGGAAAATCAGAAAACACCTTGAGGTAGAAGGTACCAATTCTTAGACATACCCACCAGCTGGCTCTAAGTCCTTATCATGAATTACAATGACTTGCAGACTCAATAGCTTTGTCATCTGAGGGCATAGAGAGCTGTAGCTCTGGGAAAACAGTGACAGACATTCAGATTCAGCTTTTGACGAAAGATACATTCACAGATCTTCTTGACATGTAGCTCTTTGAATAAAGTGTGGAGATACCTGCAACATCCAGAATGATTCCTTTGCAATGACAATTTGCCAAAGCATCATCCATGCCAAAATAAAGATTATGGAATACGGACATATTTTCCATCAAAGACATAATGGCACACCCAAAGTATTGGAAGAAAAAGACCTATCTACAAGAAAAAGCCATGTGGATCTTAATATCAGAGTCCACAAAAATCATAGAGCTGTAGGTATTTCATCAAGAGTCCAACTTTTCCATTACTGAAAGGGCATCAAAAGAGGGGCAGTGCTGACACTTTATGCAGATGTTGGTTTTGTTGGGTGGTGCGGATGATAAGAATTTCAAAGCCATCCTGAAAGCAGCTGGAACAGCAGTGCTAAGGCTAAATCACAGCACAAAGTATTTATGTGGGGAATATAGTGCTTAGAAGATAAGTTAACCTGAATTATTTTCTTAGACCTGCTTAGCTGAGCCACCACCTTTAATATGAAGAAAGAGGGTAGAGAGATTTCTGTGTAAAGCAAACATTGTAAGGAAATGTTTGGCTAACCTGGATTCTCAAACCAGCAACTTGAGAGTACTTGTGCACAGGTAGTTACTGGATGTAACTCTTAGTAGAGATTTATACATGGAAGAATTTGGTCAGTTAGGACTGGGCTGATGGTGAGCACAAAGCTGGGCTGTCCACACGCCTTTCCAAGGAGTCTTGCACTCCTAGTGAAGAATTTTTTTTGAAGCCTGCCTGACCCATTGGTATTGGTATCTCAAGGCCTCTGGGTCCTGTGACAGGTCTGAGGCTTACTGAGCATGTTCAGCCAGTTTAGTTAAGTCAGTGGCAAAGGTCTGAAGTTCTGTGAAGACTCCTTGCTAGAAGCTGTTCACCTGGCAAAGGTGATGTGAGGCAACTTGTCTCTAAAACCCTTTTCTTTGGTCAGGAAGAAGACAAAGTGTACAGTGCTGTTAAAGAGCAGAGTAATGAAAGCAAATCGCAGGTGAATCTCTGGTTCTGAGTGACTGAGAATGGCCAGTCCATCATTGCTACTAGTGAATAAAGGTGTTATTCAAATAAGCTGTAAAAAACTTAATTATGGAGGAAGTGTATGCGTCTAACAAACGCCCATCATTTCTTACCACTTTCTAAGTAATGTAGCTGTCCATGTACCAGACCCTGCTCCACAATTTGGTTGGGGGGCCATCTGCAGTAGAGAGGATCTAGAGGACGAGGCACAGCAGCCCTCTTGCCTCCTTGTTTGTACAAGCATACATTTTCTGTGAAATGGGTCTCAAGTAAGGAACTAGATCAGAGGTTCTTTACAGTAGCTTTCAGTTAGAGCCAGAGCATCGGACTCAAAGTCCTATTTATCAAACCAAACTTACACAAAATAAATGTGACTCATTGTCTATGCACGTTGAAGAAGTCAGGAGGGAAATGAGTTTCCCTTTCAACAATTCAACTCAAAGGCTTATTGTAACATAATTAGTCAACTGGAAAAAGAGATGCAATTACATAAAATCATTTCATGGATTTCTGACAGATGCCCAACGCCTATGTATCCATCTAAGGAGGAGAAGCAAGCTCTGCTCATCCTAAACCTTGAACCTTGGGGAGTCGATTAGTTTTTAAGAAACATGCAAGATCAAAAGCAAGACATTTAAAAAATACTCTTATATATTGTTGCCTTTAATAAATAAACCTCTCTTTTGGATGATCTTTCCAGGTATCTGCTGGTCACAATTATTGTGACATTATAACATATTATTGTGATCTGTTCCTCCACGATGGGTGCCATTGGGAAGTCAGAGGATGCCCAGGGAGGGTCTCCAAGGGGCTTCTGTTCTGCTGCCAGTTCAAAGCATGGCAACAGCCCAAAGCAGGAGAGAAAGAGGATCAGTGGGACCTCATCCTGAGACTTGCAGTTGATTCCAGAGGAGTGTTAACGGTATGCTTGGGTGTTTTATTTTCTGCATCTCTAATATAGGGGACAATAATGTGCCAAATGTATAAGTGTATGTCTAAGTAATGCATGGTGTTCAGACCTGTGCAGCTATGACTTTTAAACACCTTTCGAGAAAATCAGAAAGATTACCTGTATTCCAAACAAGTCTATGCTTAATTCACACCATCCTTCTTAACAAAACAGCACAGATTGTTTCAAGTAAGAAACGAAATACCTACCACCAAAAAGAGCATAACGAGCTTGGTTTACATTTGTATGGAGGCCTAAGCTTATACCTGGAGCACAAGGCTGCTGTTGTGGGAGAGCAGCCACACGGTGTCAGCGTGACGCAGAGAAAGAGCCCGGTCTCCTCCCTGGGACGCGGCTCTGTCTGGCAACCCCCAGCAGCAGAGCTGGGTGCCAGCTGGGACCTGACAGGGCCTGGCCAGCACCCAGCACAGGATGTATTTGCTGTTTCAGCACTTGTTAGTCTGATAGTGGTTCAGATGGTGTATTAAGTGTTAGCTATATTAAATATTAGAATATATTGCCATACTTCCTACAGCATCATAGAAATTACATGCTCCAAAATTGCCTCATCAAAAAATCAATTTTCATCTAAACCCATTCATGAGATAAAAGATGTATATATCATATATGCACATAACTAGATGTATCCCATTTTGACTAGCTCTAAGAGTCAAGTACTCTGGCTGTTAAAGTGGGTAATATTGCCAGTTCTTCTCTAACAGCATTTTGTTGGGTATCTAATCAAATAACTGTAAAATAAAACAGCAGTTCTGCAGTGCTGTGTATTACTGCTATGGAACATAAGGACGAGCAGCAACGCTGAGCTTCTGACACAGCAAGCAAAGCCAAATGTTGCCTTCCCTTGCAATGCTGATCCCAGATGGCTTCTCAGAGGCATTAGCTATGCTGTGATCCATTCAGGATCACTGGCTGGGACATGTTCTGATCTGTGTAGGACTTCCCAAAGCGGCTACTTCTTGGCTGTGGAGCTGTGACCAGAAGGATCAATGGAAAGAAAGAAACATTTCATTTCTATGCCATCTTATAAAAATATTTGGAGTCACAAGCAGAAGAAAAACCTCAGCTGAGCAGATTCCCCTAGATGGGCAACCACAGCTAGATACTGAGGGGAAAACCCATTGAGAGACATTCATGGCAATTCCCAAGGTAAGATGAGCTGGCCTTCTTCATTAACTCCTACCATGTTAGATTTCAGAAGCTTGATCAACTTACTGACCTTGGACTTTTTGACCTCAGAACAAACCTAGAATGAGAACAATATGTATAAATGGAAAAGGTCAAATGTGACTCTCTAAGTATTTCCATTGCTCTGCGTGTTTGCTCTCTTGCATACATGGTGTTCTTGAGAATTCAGTCAAAAACAAATACTCTTTTCCACTGAGATCAAGGAACTCTAACGCTGACCTTCCTTAAGGTGGCAGAAACTGGAAATCTGAACACAAGTATTTTCTGAGCAAGACTGTCTACTTTCACTCCCTGGCTTTACAGTGTGTAGTGGTCCTCAACTAATTCTCATGCTTTTCATCAAACAGGCATTGCTCTCTCGCTCTTGATTCACGGAGACGAAGGTGCAAGTTTTGCACAGTGTAGTCTTTCTGTCTTGCTCTCGTTGGCTGTGAAGCTGAACCCCAGAGGGATGGCCATCTGTTTTCTGTTTTACCAATCCTCTCCTCCCAACAGGCTCTTCACCTGGGGCTGGAGCTGTGTGATACCAGAGCACTGTTACAGACGTGTTGGCTGGGCCATACATATTCTTGGATCAGCAAATGGCTCAGCCCATGTGAAGTAACCAAAGCCTGAGAGTTAGGGCAAAGTAAGTTCCTTCAGAGCATGGCATTGCGCCAAATTACAAAGTCCATGATGACATTCTCTCTCATCAGAAGACATCAGGTGTCTTCCTTGGTTAAGAATAAAGACTTTTTTTTTTTTCATTGCATACATTAAGAAAAATGTAATTAAGAAAGCATAATTAACACCATACCATACCACAGTGTATTAAGATTATATCTTATGCCTTCCCAGATGTTACACTGTCTAAAGCTTGAACAGGATTTCAGGTCTATTTTGAATCCTTGTCCATCACATTCATTTACCAGATACGCTGGCTTACCGCTTACTTCCCCAGTAGGCTGCCCTTTTAGCTGTTTATAGAATAGTTTCTTGTGAAATTTGTGCTCCTGCAAGTGCTTATTGCCCAGCAAATGCCAGAGGAGTCAGCCTGTGTCCTCCTGGGAGCCCTCCCAGGCACACAGCCCCATGCAGTTCCCTAACATTGTACAGCCTCAGGACTTTAGGCCACAGGTGGTCTAAACCAGTGTGACTGCAGTTATGTCAATTACCTAGGCTGACCTAAGTCCTGAGAATTGGCTGAAAAGCTAGTTCTTAGCATTTAGCTCAGGAGCTGGAAAACATATTTTATAGCTGCTGAAAGCTGTTAAATACCTGCTTTTTAATAGGACTAATTTAAAACAACAAACATTTCTTTAGATTGGGCATTTCTTTCAGCGGTCCAATTAATGGGGCTGAGTAATGAATGGAGGCACCGTTGGATTGTGTTTAGACTGCAGTAGCACGTTAGCAACCTTTTGGTCCTGCTCGTGAGGCTGTAAAATGCTTTGTTCGTCACAGCATAAACACTATTATACTACTATTAGGGTTGGATTTACTTACCATTAAGCAAACGTAAATACTCCTGCATTTGGCACTGCCCCAATAACGGAAAGGAGCTGAGGAATGCTGCCACAGCACTCAGTCAGAGGTTTCTGGGGGAACTTTTCAGAATTGTCCCAGATTCACTGCTCTGGGGATGTGAGCTCAGACCAGCACAGAGAAGAGCTGAAACAGCCAGGGCTAGCAGTAACGGCTGCAGGCAGTTGTTCTCTGATGCAGAAGCAATGCTGGGTCGCTGGATCGTGCAGTGGCGACGGGACCTTAGTCATGCTTCTAAACCGTTCAAATGCTAAATGTGTTGAGGGCTTTAATATAGTTTGGGAACAGGTTCCTTGAAGAAATTCCTGGTATTTCCTGGTTCCAGGCAGGCTGAAAAACACTGTGAGAATGTGGTGGCTTTTGGTATGTCCATTTATGGGCATGAATCAAAGGAACTGCAGGGAGGAAAAAAAGTGGAAAATTAGAGGAAAAATAAGTTAACTGAGCTACTTCCTCGCTCAGATTCTTCTTGGGTTTTGGGCAAAGCTTACACTGGTATTTCATCCCAACTTCTCCTTGCTAACTACTTCCATATGTAGGCATAGTATAGTGTCAGTTAAAGCCACATTTAAGCACTGGTTTTAAACAACTTAATTTTTGGTGGTAGGATGCAAAGTCAGAATGGTTGAATTATTATACATTTAGGTAAGAATATTACGGTTCCTTCTTACATTTAATGTCCCTTTTAGTGTAATGCTTTCATCAAGTGCGATGTCTGAAAAAGTGATGCTACACGAAAAAAATACAAATAATCTAGTTCAGAGTATGCTATTTCTAGTGGTGTCCAAAAAGTGTTTTCTCAGCTGAGTCCCTGTCTTTTTGAGACAAACAACTGGATACTGTTCAAAGACTTATTTGTTCCTGTGTGGTTACGGATCACTAAAAGTGGCTCATTCTTGAAGAGTTTCTTAACTAGTGTCTTTTGGATGTTTCTTAGCTCTGAGGAATCTGACAAATTTCCATCTGGAGAGTAGAGCCTATTTCATATGAAAGGGCTATAATCTGTGTCTGTTGTTCACATCTGTATTGTGTTAGAAAGCTAAGCTGCAAATCCATACAAAAGTGTTATAGCACAAAAATTTGAAATATGACGGCTTAGTGTTATTTCACAAATTATTCGATATTCAGGTCTCCAGACACCTTGAATTTCTGTTTAATGGTTAATTGAGTATCATTTATTAAATGAGTATTGACTTTACAGTGGTTCTTTACCAACTGCATTATTAGTATTGCTGGAGATCCATTTTAAGAAGCCAGTCATTTGAAGGTATATGTTTTCATCTACGAATAAAATATTTTAAAAGCACAGTAACAAACCTGCATAATAAGATTTTCTGAGCATCCAAAAACAAACTTCCAAAACAAGGTGTTTTGGAAGGAATGTGAACCAATATTCTCTCCCATGTAAGTGACTTTGGACTTTTGAACTCCAGTTTTTATTCTTGCATCTATGTATCTTAGGCACAAAGAATGAAACCAGGAAAAATCTTTATGGTTGAAAGGCCCACATTTTAACCACCATTTAAGATGCCATAAATTCCACACAAGGGCTCCTTTTTCCCAGGATATCTTTGACAGAAAGTCTCACAAACAGTATGATGCCTAGCTACACCTCTAGGAGACCTTACCACAAAGTATTTAAATTTACTTACCTTCAGAGATAAAACACTCTAACACCTGTAAAGTGGTGTGAAATACATGCTTCTGTCAGAAGACTACATGTGTCCCTGGAAAAAAACAAGGGAGTGCAAATCATTATAATGAAGTGATAGCTTAGATTTATGATCCTTGATATGCTTAGGGGAGAGCAACAACTTGCTAAACAGATTTGCATATGCAGCATACTTCCTGAATTCACACTGGCAACAGCAAACCACCTTTAAAATATTTTGACAGGAGGTGTCTTCTGGCCTGTGAAGTAGTGTGATAATTTGTCAGATGGCAGGCAAAGCAGCTGCATCATTGTGTTACCAGGTGGATGATAGTTCGTGGTCCCAAGCTGTTTTGGGGGACCCCCTTTGTAGGTGTCTGGTTACAGATGACCCTTCCTAAACTACTGCACTGCTGCTGCTCTCTGGCCCTGCAGCCTGGTCTGCCAGACACAGCTGGTGGACAGTGCCAGGGGAGGCCACAGTGCTGTGCATCTTAGGTGTCTGACAGATAGCAGACAGCCCACACCACAGAAGACTGGAAGCAGAACCTGAATGACTCTCATGAGCCAGCCATGAGGCTCAAGAAGTTGACGTTATAAGGAATGGCCATTCATTATAATGTCTGATACCAACTTGTAAAAGAATGCACCTACAGTAGAGTAGAGCTGTTAAAAGGAACAGGCTTGAGCAGCATCGTAAACACCCCATCTCTTAAGACCATCAATCCCAACCTGGCAGATGTATTGTGCTTCTTTCTGTTCTTCTGATCCTGAGAGCTTCTATAGTGATGGCTATGAATGAAGTCCACATATGTCCTGTCCTTGCTGGAACTAGAAATGAATTTTCTTGTTATTTGGGGGTGGAGCCACAGTAGCAGTCAGACAACCAGTCCTTGTGGTTTGAGTGTTTGAAGTGTTTCCAGGTTGAACTGAATGGCTGCATCATATTCGTAACCTGGGGGTGGGGGAGGGGGAACAGAGAGAGAAAAAATGCTGAAGAGTCTCAGGGAACGTAAGAGCCAGAGGCTACCCAAAACTATTTCATATGGGACACAGAAAGCCACTTCCTCATGCCAAGAGAATTCCTCGTATTTTTGGAGGAAGGGGAAATGCTTCTATGGCCTTGTGCAAAGCCTGGTGAGGCCACTGGCAAGACTCCCATTGACTTCCCATTACTTTAGGGCACTCTTGTCCATCATTAGTCAAAGCTGGTGTTACACTGATCTGCTGCTAATGCTAGCTGAAATCAATGGGACTGGAAGGTGCTCAGGAAGGATGGACATTTTTGTAAGCTAACACTCTTTCGCCACCAGAAAATTCCAGATTGAACTTGTTTGCCTGAACAGGATTCTTGTTGGAGAGTACGTGTTTTTTCTGAAAACAAGAACTAATGCTTCTAGTGCAAAGGTTAATTTTAAATTCAAAGAATCCCATTGTCTTAATCAAGGGCCAAAAAAAAGTCTGTTAATGCAAGACCTAGCACAGGACTTAAGCTTCCCTTTTAGCTTTAGGGGGATGGGGTGAATGATTCACAACTGTCCTTATACTGCTTTTTGCTTATCTGAGAACATTGAGGCTATTACCAAAATGTGTAGCTCTTATGACACTTCTCACCTGTGGGCCTGAAAGAGTTTGAAGCAATGAATATTTCACACTGTCACGTAAAATGATTTGCCCTTGGTCAGCAAGTAGGAATATCACCCAAGTATCTGCTGTCTGAATTCAGTGCTCTGTCTACCATAGTAAGGTCTTAATGCAAATAAAACCACATCTAAGTTAGCTCTACTCTGCATGAAGGTTAAATCAGAGAAGTCTTAAGAGGCCACTTCCAACCTGTATTAGTCTGTGATTTGTCATCATACAACTCTTTACTGAGAATTCTACTGAATTTTGAACGTCTGGATTTGACTCTAGTCAAAAGCCACTCAACACAGACACTTTAAAAACATTTTCCTTGCCTTAGTTGAAAACAAATCTTAATCGGTGGAACACTTCAATGACATTAAGCACGTTGCATGGCGTTTTACTGTAGCAGTCAAATACTATAGTGAGCAGCTGGCTTACTTTAAAGCACCACATGTGATGCACGAGGAACCTGCTGCACTTTCTAGCGCAATACCAGGCCTGGAAACACAAGCCTGGCCCTGTCCTCCATTCTGAAATCAGGCAAGTAACAAACTACAGTGGGTTCACTAGTAACAGAGAAAGTAACCATAAATTATTAGCTTATTCAGAAACGTATGTGCTTCTGGACAAAGAGACCCCAACTCTCCATGCATTGTTTTCATCTAGTGCACAAAGCCAAGCCCTTTTAGAAATATGTAAAGTAATACAGAAGACTAAAGGTAAATGAAATACCAAGCCATTTATATAAAAAATATAAATACTTTATTTTCAACTAAAAAGGTGCAAACATGTAACTTTTGGTCACACTTCTCAACAAATAAACTGTTCAGAAAGAGCCATAGTCAAAGAAAGAAACAAATGCTCCAGTGGAAAGACTGATGAGCTACAGAAGAGCCACTTCTCTTAAAGCCACTTGTCCAAAAAGTAAACATATTTTGCCAGATGAATGCTTTGTAAGGATACAGGCACCTCTAACATCTCCGTCTTGATCTCAACTCACCATTTGGCCCTATCTGAGCAATTTCCACTAGAGTACCTATTTCATGCTTTGAATGCATTGTCAGACAAGCTTTAAATCCTACCTATCTTGTTCCAAAAAAAGGCTATCATTGAAATTTCAAAGCATTAAACAAAGGCACAAAACTTTAAATTAATTTAGATAACTGTACAAATATATATACACACAGTATTTACAATATTAATAAAAAGTAGCTTGTTACAGGTAAATTAACTGCCACAAGCTGTCCAGTCTAATAGACATAATTCTGATTCTTGTTAACCAAGGTACATGAATCAGAGTGTCGGAGCTGAAACATTACTGTCCTGACTAACAGAACACCTCCTACATAGCACTTTGCTGGGTGAGGGTTTGTGTTCCAGCTGTTGCTGTCACTAAACCAGCGCTAGCAAACGTGCTAACGGTCTCCTTCTCAATTGCACTACTAGATGAAGCACGCTGTACCACATTAAGGTAACAATTGCTTGAATCTGCTTTTCCTGCCTATTTACCTTAACCCCTTCACACCACCTCACAAAAAACATGTTCTGAAGCTGTATCTTGCTGTGGTCCCACTGTCCGTTTTACCTTCTTCTTCAAACCACCATTTGGGGTCAGTAGAAAAATCGTCTTAAGTCACATGGAGCAGTTTGTTGAAATTAAAAAAAAAAAACCCAAAACCAAAAAAACCTCGATTTAAATACCTTGTGCTATTGAATCATGTTTACAAAATGAGATGCAAATCAGTTCAAGTTGAGAATCTAGTTAGTGCCTCCTTCTGGCTTTATGCCATATCTCCATACATCTTTCTGTAGTACAGAGACTCAAAGATGTCATTGTCTCCAGGGCAGTTGTAGTGGCATGCGCAGGTCTTGATGAACATCATTTTCCTTTTCATGATCTCCCCATCAGGGCACTTGAACTCCACGGGGAGGGTGGCTGTTCTGTGGGGTGTGCAGCAGCGCCCATCAGTGCAGACACCACAGAACTTAGCTCTATAGGTCTTCACACTGGTGCAGCCAGACAGCTCAAACTTGATGGGCTTGGAGATTTTGGGGGTGCGAATGCATTTTTTTCCTTTCTGTTAGGATATAAGTGAATACAAAATGTTTAGAAGATAGCTTGCAAGCTTAGTGCTGTGGGAAAGCCTAAGGGCAAGCAGACACGCTAATCCTCATTATATCCTCATTAGACAAGAGTGTCTTACATGGTGCCACAATGCACCATGAGAGAAAATTAATGACGTTTAGTTGTAAACTATTCACCACTGGGGCAAAAGTCAAATACCACCTGAAACAGACTACCAGTCAGAACCGGACACTTCTTGTTAAGACACTGGGGTTTTGCTAGGGGATTGAAGCAGTCTAGTAGATCATACATAAAGATGAGTATCTACCTTGATGTTCTCCTCCAGGTCTGCTTCACAAGGTCTGACCATGCAGAGTCTACTCTGTTTCTCCAGCCTGCAGAAGGCATTGTCATTGGTGACCCTGGTTGAGATGCCCATGCCACAGGTCTTGGAGCAAGCACTCCATTCTGTGGTCTGCACCAGGCAATTAGCACGCATCATCGTTGGGTCTGGACCATAAGTTTCTTCCAGTCTGTAAGCTGCAGGAGACAAACCACCAAGATGAGACCAGTGCCTGACCTCATGCTAAAGGCTCTCTTCTCTTTCCCAAGAAATTCAGGCAGCCACACTTAGTCTGTGGGACAACTCTACTTACTGCAGCACTCCAGCTGCCAGGGGGCTCTGTCCCACTGCCTTCAGCATCCATGCACAGTGTCCCTTACCCCCAGACTGCTGTCCACAGAAGTACCCCCACTCACCAGCGAGAGCGGGCCCCACAGCGGTCTGCTCTTTAGCCTCATCACAGACCCACTCCTCGCAGCACTTTCCAGGGAGCTTCACCCGGCGCGGGTAGGGGCAGTCGGGGCTAGGCAGGCGGACGTCCATGCTGCAGAGAGGCACGCAGCCCACCGCCCCGTCCAGGCAGGTGCACTGGTACTTGCAGCTGCTCTGGAAGGACTCGCCGCTCCGGTACACCATGCCGCCGAAGACGCACGGGGCGCCGTCCCGAGCTGCGAGGGGCAGGAGGCGGCGGGTGAGGCGGGGCGGGGGGCGGCCGGCAGGCGCGGCGAGGACGGGTCGCGGCCCCGGCTTCCCCCTTCCCCGTCCCCCTGCCCGGCGGGACCCTGTCCCCGTCCCCGCGGTTGGCGGCAGCCCCGGCCCCACTCACCGGTGCAGACGCCGATCCTGCGGTTGGCGGGGGAGCCGAAGTCGCAGAAGAGCCCCTTGTGGTGGTCGCAGGGGTCGCGCTCGGTGCAGAGCTCGCCCAGCTGCTTGGCGCAGACGCGGCAGCAGCCGCAGCCGTCGAGCACCAGGGAGACGCCGGCGGGGCAGGTGGGGCCGGGCCCCGCGCCGCACTGGCACTGCCCGCTGCACTCCTGGCCCCGCGCCTCCTGCGAGCGGCGGGGAGAGAGGGGGCGTTAGGGCCGCCGGGGCCGGGGCCGCGCCGGCCGGGGCAGGGTGGAGGCGCCGCGGGCGGCGGCACTTACCGGGCTGAGGAGGGCGAGGAGAAGGGCTACGGCGAGGCTGGCTGGGGCCATTCCGCGGCGGTCGACGGCTTGTGGGCGACGCGGCGTCGGACGGGCAGGGGCGCCGGGCTGCACGGCGGAGGGGCGGTGAGGTGAACCGAGGTGAGGAGGAGAGAAGAGGAGAGGAGAGTTTCTCGCCGGGCGGTTCTCCTCAGCGGCGCGGCCGGGCCTGTGGCGGTGAGCGCTGGGCCGTCGGGTGGCTGCGGGGTGCTGCGCTGCTCCGCTCTCCTCCGCTCCTTCCGAGTGCGGCTGGAGAGTGGCTGTCTGACTGCCGAGAGCCGGGGCGGCCGCCCCTTTATACGCGGCGGCGGCGCGGCCTCGCCAATGGGCTGAATGGGGCCGCGGACAAACAGCGACATTCCGCGCATTCCTGCGCGCCGCGCCGCGCCGCCCGCCCCGCCCCGCGCCGCCACCGCCGCCCCGGAGCGGCCCTGACCCCTGACTCCCGCATTCCTCCGTCTGCGCCCCCCCCCCCAACGCGCAGTGCCCCCCCCCCCCCCCCCCCCATTTTTTTATTTTTCATCCTGATGTTTTTTAAACGTGAGTCACCTCCGCTGCAGCAGCGCTCGGCCGTCGGCTCCCCCCGGCCGCGCGCTGCTGGCAGGGGGCGGCGGGTCCGGCGGCGAGGGGCGCGGGGCGCGGCTGCCGGGGGCGGCCGGGGGGCTCCGTTATTTCCTTTCCTCAGCTGTCCACGCTCGCCCCTCGTCGCTTGCCCGGGCAGAGGGGACGGGAGGCAGGTGGTTTCGGAGCTGGCCGAGGCCCCGGGGGCGGCCGGTGGGGCCCTCGCCTCGGGGTGCCCGGCGGCGAACGGTCCCGGCCCTTTGGTGCTACCAAAAAAAGGTATAATTACACTACCGGGTATAAATTGACTCTGTGTACCACTGAATCATACTGAATATTTGTAATGTGTTCCTTCCTTAATAGATGCTCTCTATGAATAGAGAGAGTCCTATTTACTCTGAAATATTTGGCACAGCGGATGGAGTCAGAAGCATGGAAGAAGTGGCTATTATTTTCCCACTGCCTGTGTGCAGCTGTTATTTCTGAGCAACACGTTCCTTGCACATCTCTGCTTCCCAACCTTGCTGATGGTCTACCCCAGGATTACAACAAGAGACTGGCATGCCACCACACTCGGCCAAAACCTGAATGTTGTGGTTTGTATTTGACCAAACCCAAGACCTAAGCATTGTGGCTTGTGTTAAATCATTGCAGATAACTGTTATGGTTTTCTCTCTCTTTTTAATTATTTTCTTTTTTCTTTTTTCTTTTTTTTTTTTTTTTTAAACCAGGAGGATGGTTCTTCCCTGACCTCCCCATGTATAATCACTTGAATATTCAGTGATGTCATGTTGTTTGACCTCCACTTTAATGCAAGGAATGCCAGCATTTTGGCTTTTGACCTATAGAAGTATGTTGGTGTTTAGTGAGGAAGACCGGCTTAACGCATCTTATTAGGCAAACTGAAATCTGATGGTTATCTTAAAAGATACGGTCTTTTGCATGTAGGCTTTCTCCCGCTGCCATACCCCTCCTTCTTTCTGTCCCTCCATATGCAGGCGTTCTTCCGCGCTGTGATGCAGCAATATGTATGCACAGGACTCTTGAGGGGAAAAAGAAACGTTTTCATGTAAAGCGCTAATAGGATATATTGTACTGTAAAACTGTTATTTATATTCTGCCAGCACTCTACTTCAACTGGTAAAGTCGTTTGGATGTCATTTCTTCTACTTGAAATTCTCTATTAAAAGAAATGAGATTGGCTCTGAAAGATAAAGAAAAAAAATATCAGGGGAACAGTTAACATTAAATATTATATGGTAAATAATATATGTTCCCAGACCTAAGAGGCTTCCTGAAATCTGTATTTACTTGAAGGACTCGAATGGCCTCAGAACTGGGTAAATAATGTGTTCCAAACTATGTATGACATGCATACCAAAATGCAAATGTAACCAGGTAAACAGAATGCCTTTTTAAAATGCCTAAATATGGTAGGAGAACATCAGAGAGAGAGAGAGAGAGAGAGAGAGAGAGAGAGAGAGAGAAAGAGGCTCTTGACATGTTTTATAACTTTCCATGTAAGAGTTTTTTTCAAAGAAACAATTTTATTAAACAAAACCTAAGAATTTCACTGACAGAAAAAGTATGTTTAAAAGTAACAAACCATCAGAAAGCCCGGAAATCCAAAATTAAAGGATAAATCTGTCCTAAGTCCTCACACTGCGGGCCAAGTACATCAAGCTGCATCCATTTGCTGCCCTGAGAAAAAAACAAAAAAGGTCTTAAATAGGCATTTGGTCTAGAGAACTAATTCTGGTCTTGTACCATTGTGAATCGGGCATTAGCCCACTGAATTAAAAGTTGTACCAGCCCATGAAGGTGGGTAAGAATCAAGGTCCATCAGGTTTGCTTTTGTGTCACTTCGGTTTCTGTGCTGTTAGATGTGACTCATGGGGTACCTTGTTTGTGCATGTGTATGTATGCACAGGGGCAGAGGGAACCTGGAAACAAAGGTAGAGTGCAATCAGTCTTCAGCTTATGCTTTCTGATGACAGGGTGTCATGGGTTGGAGAAAAACATCTTGGCATTGATGCATAAAATGGTTAAAATGCACTAATTTTGACTTCCATGCACGTGTTTATACAGCACATGCTTTTAAGATAGTGTATTTTTTCTGCTGAAACTAAGAATTCGCTACACCAGCCTTGCAGACTTGTTTACACAGCTATATACGGTATGTGTGTGTCTACATCAGTTTCAGTTGGTATAGTTCCTTTGGTGAAGTCTTGTAAAATGTACAGGTGTGGATATGCTGCATTCCTGTCTTGTGTTTTTCCTTCTTTTTTTTCCTCCTTCCCCCCAAAAAGTCACTTGATCAGGTATCAGACACACTGAAAACCTGGCAAGACTACAGGAAAGTGGCTAGACTTGGAGTGTTTGTGTACTTAAAGAAAGAATCTTGCACATTTTCAACTTTCAGTCACAGATATTTTTTTGTAAGAGCAACTGGAGGTCTGAGCCAGCCCTCAAAGCGGAAATCAAAAGCTCCCAGAGAAACATACCCGAGGAATGTGGATCTGATCCAACAACCATACGCAATGCACATAGAGTACTGTCAGTCTTATAGGAAGTCTTGCCATATATGGACATCTGGACCCTGAGCTGTTTATCATCATGATAGGCTTGTAGCTGGCTTCAGACATTTCTGGCTTGCCTCAGGTTTAGTATGCCAGTTAGTTCCTTTCCTAAAATGTTCACCGGAATATTTCTTAAAAATTGTAATAAATATATCTCAAAGTCCTGAGAGGTTTAGTTGAAGTTATGTTACCAGGCTTTTGCTTAAAATGCAGATTCCAAGCAAGACTTACGCTGCTAGCTCAGAAATAGACACAGAATAAAAATAAAGATTTATTCCATTGTGAATGTGGTTGCCTGGTATTTGTCTTTCTTAGAAGTCATCTGGTAACTTATTCTATGTATCTGTAGGCATAGAAAGTGCTCTGAAGTAAACTGTTTGCTGAACTTTTGCTCATCCTGTTTGGGAGGGATGTGTGAGCTCATGAATCAACAAAGGCAAATCGAAACAGAAAACAACATTTGCCAGAAGCTGTCAAGCAAGTTACCTACATCGTGCCATTTGCATTGCTTTGTTAGAGTGAGGCATGTGGTGCAAGCCTTCCGCTTTGGAGCCAGGACAGTTCATGTCAGCTAGTCTTACCAATGAGAGGCATTAACTCTTCTCCAAAGTGAACCTGAATAAGAAGGCTGGGTGGCGCAGTGGATGGCATAGGGCCGACGGAAATGTTCACTGATGAACTGGGGGACCTGGTCCTCACGATACTGGGTCAGATTCTCTGCTAGGGTCAGTTGGGCAGATTCACTGAAATGCACTGTTGTCCATTAAAATACTTGGACTTGAGAAGTTCAAGTCCATTGAGCTAAAGCTATTCAGCAGTATGAGCAAAGTAAAACCATCAGATGCGATTCCCATCAGCAGATCTGAGTTCTGTTTTCGGTAATTGTCGTTATTTAAACTTTCTAAGATGATATTTTGTTACTTCTAGAGTCACTGAGAATGCTGTTTTAAGCTCTTGGTTTTGTTTTTAAAACGTAACTGGAGTTTTTATGAATGTGTGTGGTCTTAAAGCAGCAAAATGTTTATGGAAGTAGAATAATCTAAATGAGTATTTGAAGGACATGTAAAGCTTTACAAAAGACATAAGTAGCATGAAGGCAAAGATTCTTTGCTTACCAAGCCTCAGGTTCAGTTTATCTGATTTTGTTCTGAAAAATTTGCTGTAGATCTTACCGGCACTGTAGGGAGCAGCATTCATCTGTGCAGAGGTTGGCTGTGTCCGAGGTTTTTGTGGGGAAGTGCAGAGAAAAGGTGCGTAAGGAGGAAAGAGACTTCCAGCTGTTCATTTCTCAGATCTGACTGAGGTTCGCAACCTCTTGCAATTGTAAATCAACTAGTGTAGGACTGCAGCGAGTCACACCACTCCTTTGATAATAGTCCTATAGATAGTTAATAATTCATAAACAGTTAAGTGTCACTGGCTGGAGTGGAAACGTGGCCAGGGACTTGATTCAGAACATCCACCAGAAATCCTCTGAGGTCCGGCTCTTAGAGGGACCATGTGGAAAACAGCTGAAGGAACGCTTCCTTCCACTCTGACATGGCTTGTGTGGGCATGACTGAATCTGATCTGCTTATTCTAAAATGCATGTGATTTTATTTTCAGTTTTTCAACCTGCTTCTCTCAGGAGCTGTCAGTGTAAATTTTGAGGTTTTATGGGGTTTTTCCCCCAAGCTGAGAGACATTGATGTTTAATTAAGACTTGACCACATTAGGGACTTCACTTAACAAATGCAGTTTGCTCTGCCATAAATTGTGGGATCTCTCAATTTATGTTGTAGCTGCTGTAGAGAAGTAGAGGCCTGTGGAGAATCCTGTGGGATACCCTTGTCCATGTTGTCTGATAGAGCAGAATTGATATTTACATTTGAGTAACAGATAGAGTGTTTTATTTGGGGAGAAAGAGAGAGATCAGCGTCTGTAAAACTTGCCTGCTTTTTGATGGAACCCAAATTCACTGACCTTGGTATAGTGTAGCATGGGCTTTTTGGTTTACACGGGCCTCCCTGAGAAAAGCAGGGGAGTTGGGCTATTGTATAGGTCTATAATGCCTCTGGAAGGCTTGATAAGCACACTGCATCAGCTGATGTATGAAGGAATGTAATGTCCTCAACGTATTAACATCGGATTTTAGACCCTGCTCAATGTTCAAGGAAAATGGTTCCCCATGGTTCAGCTGTTGGCTTGGCTGGCTGTTTTTTTCAGCAAGTGATGTGTGGTATGTGACCTGTGTAAATACATCTGTACAAGTGACGCAGATGGGGAAACTAGGATGTAACCTACAACAGCCAAGGTGGCTTCCTTATTGACCCGTGGATGTGTGTGAAATTTAGCAACTACCGGACCAGGTCTGAAAACCATCTTACAATGCTAATCTCTCTGGTGTCGGTGGGAAATTCTCTGTCAGACTGTTTTTCACATGGAGCTGAGAAAAGCTAATACTCCAAGAAATGTGCATTGTTAGGGAAGTGGGGATATTTCTTAGATATTTTGATTTCCTACAGCAACTATTTGAGGA
The DNA here is from genome assembly GCF_023634155.1 of Falco peregrinus. NCBI lineage: Eukaryota > Metazoa > Chordata > Aves > Falconiformes > Falconidae > Falco > Falco peregrinus. The sequence goes on from NC_073727.1 coordinate 36,744,219, forward strand.
AATTTAGTTGTTTTAAACAGCAGGGGTCCCAGGTCTAGAGTTTACAACCATGTTGCTACAAATGTCTTGGTGATGAATGGCTTTTAAGTAATAAGCATGAAGTTGTAAACGTGGTAGGACTTACACTAACAGCAAGTGTTTCTGAGCATATTACTCCTTTTATAACCCTTTTATTAAAGGGTTTTAAATAGAAATCAAGGTTAGGTTTTTACTGTACCTTGGTGTTTGTTGACCATTTTAGACAACGGGGTCTTTATGAAGACTGAGTCTATGAAGTTATTTGTGGTGTATTTCTTGTGAGGAAGTTACCTGTGATGGACCTGGTGGAAAAGTCTAACCTTAATAGCATGGTAGATCTGTATGATTATTTAAGATTCAATTATGACATGGGGTGAAAAGACAGTTCATCAATTGCCTTTTTTCCTTACCTAAGATTTGAAAGATATTTGAAAATCCTAAAACTGTCCTAACCAGTGTTCACCCTGTGAGTTAGGAACTTCGTAACAGAAAAATTTCAGGTGAGTTACAAAAGCATGTATGAACTAGTCGTATCTTTTTCTTCCTCCTTTGTCACTCACAAGATACAGAGGGTTGAATTTCAGATTCCCTGGGAACAGCTTTCTTATCTTACCCCCTTAAATTCCGTGACGCCTCACCCAAGGCCTTCACATAATTTTTTTTCCTTCATAAATGGCTTGCAAAGGATGATGGTAGAGTCCGTGACGTGGGAAGCGTGCTTTCTGTTTCTTTTTTGCCACCAAGCTGCCACAGGGGGGAGTAGAAGTTTGGAAAGGGCTGTGCTGCCCAAGAAGCCACCGAGGCAAGTGCGTGTATTCCACAGGCATACCCTGGCCAGTCCCTCACGGGGAGAAGAATGGGCACAGGAGAAGAGTGGATGTGCTAGTAGTGAAACGGTGGGTTGGAGGAAGGAGCTGGAGGGTTTGTGCAGCTGGGACAAGCTGAATGGTTCACTGCATCGCAAAACCACGCTGTTTTTCTTATTCATTTCCAACCGGCTTTTCTGTCCAGATGTAAGGGGAATGTGACTGAATTGTTTTCCTGCCTCAGGAGGGAAGAAGACATGTGGGAGTTGTACAGTACTTGCAAAATCCCTGTCATTCTGACAAAAGGCTTTTCCCATGTTGGGACTATTTGCTAATGAAGAAAAAATGCTCGGCAGAGGCAAGGCATCTTTGTCAGGCAGAAGACACAGCGAGGAAAGTTTTGCCAATTTGGTAGGAAAGGGTTGCTCTTGTGGGACTGTTTGTGTTGGTGAAATCCGCTCTGTCTGCTTAAAGCGTGAGTGTCCTGTGCTGTGAGGATGGGGAGTGGGGATGCGTTCCTCACACCCTGGCCCCTGCTGCTGGGTTATACTCTCTTGGCCTGTGTCTGACCACAGCTGGTCTCAGCACACAGTCTGTGGTAGCAGCACAGCTGTCCGCCACCGTCCTGCCCTGCCAGTGGGCCTGGTGCAGTTTTGAGGAGGAGGGATGTGGGCAGAGACAGGGATGTAGGTGTGAGTGTGGAAGGAGTGGGCTGGGATTTTGGAGTAATGCAGTAAGACAAGAAGGTGGAAAGGGGCTTATCCCTGCTACCAGCTTCCCACCCACATGTCTGGTTTGAGCCTGTGCCCAGAGACAACCAGCCACGGTGCTGAGCGGGAAAGGGTAAATAGGGCTGAGGATAGAGGTGCACGTATGTGTCTGTGTGGGAAGGGCTGGGGGGAGGACACAGAAGGAAGTGGAGGTAATGGTGTGTCGAGCGGTGTAAGAGAACCAGCCAAGGATGAGGTGGGCTTGGCAGTTTCCTTCCCACTACCTTCACAGCGTTTTACCACCAAGAAACAGTGTTCAGGTCTGTTCAACCACGGCAAACTCATTTGCCTGAAGAGAGGAGTTACATCTGCAGCGAAGTCTGGGTGCTTCTGTTCTGAGCACCTTTGGATTCCAGTCTGGTTTTGGTGGCTCCGCTGCACTCAGGAGCAGGCTGCATCGAGGGGCACATGGAGTGACGACGTGTTTCTTGCTTTTGGGGTTTGTGGTAGGGAGTTTTATCATTGGACAACCTAGTCAACAATTTTTGGGAAAGAAAGACAGAAGTAATTTTCAGGAGTTAGTTAATGATCAGGAAAGCAATTGAAAGGAGTGAATCAGGGACATTTGCTTTTCTAAAATCCTCCAGATCTGAGTGCACCTACCTGTGATGAGAAAGAGTAAGTGAAGAAAAAGGAAGAATTAAAGAAGGAATGCAAAAATCATATTTATGTTTCTGTAACCTCTCGTGAGAAATAACAATGCTGTGTATTACTTGCTAAATGTGTTATTTTAGAATGCAGAGGAAAATATGGCAAGCGGGTCTTTGCTTTTGATTTTAATGGTGAAAGTAGGATGGGAAGGAAAATAATTTGTTGGGTGAAATTGCGCTTTTTGTACATCTGTGATTCCTGGACTGTTGAACTATCATAAAAAGGAACCTGGGAGAAATCTACATTATTTGTGTATAGTATATTGACTAATTCAATGCCTATTCCACAACCTTGTGCCTAACATACATAGAAAAAGAGAATTCATCGTCCAGTTTCCAAATAAAACATAAGGAATTTGTTTCTGCTTTTGAGAGGTAATGTATTAGGTTTGAATGGAACTATGTTAAGTATATTGAAAGTCCAAAGGAATGCAAAGCTGGTTTTGTTGAACAATAAACATCAAAGATAACAAGAACATTTACACATTTGGCAAACTTGTGCCTAAATGTCATGTTTCTTGTTTTTCTTAGGGGTGGTTGTTACAAATTCAGGGAGTTAACTAGAGATAAAAATGCAAACAGGAAAAGATAAATAAATTCAGAGCAACTTCAAAATTTTCCCTCAATTCCAATGATGCATGAGTTATAGAACGAACTGAAGTCAGAAACATACTGAAGGTTGTACCACAGTTCATTGCACTCACCTGGACTCTTGCCATAATAAAAATCTGGAGAACTGCACTCACCTGGACTCTTGCCGTAATAAAAATCTGGAGAACTGCACTCATCTGGACTCTTGCCATAATAAAAATCTGGAGAACACTGTCACTGGAGTCAGTGTCACAGTGTCAAATAAATCAGTTTTTAAAATACCTATAGTTCTGTTCCACTCTTCCTAAAGCGCTTTCAGCTTAGTTTGTCAAAGCTTTTTTCCTAGAAGATTGGCTGAGGAAATTGGCAATGAAGTGTGAGTATGTAAAAGAAGGGAATAACAAGGCAGGCACCTAACAGTATGAAAACCTAGACCCTGGTTAGAAGGCTTTTCCAATGTACAATGTCAAGGTATTCGTTCTGGACCTGGTGTGTGTTTCGTAATATTTGAAGAATCACTATCTGTACAAAGACAAAACCAAGACCAAAACCAGCATCATGTGGCTTATTCTTTTCAGGATTTTTTTTTTTTTTTTTTTTTAAGTTTTAGGGAAATTACATCAGTCCTTTTTGAGGTTTTAAGACATCCAACACTTTGACTACATGTGTTTTCCCTTCTATTTCTACTCTTCATCATGGTTTAGGATGAACGGTCAGCTTAATTGAATCATTCTTTTAGTTGAAACAATATAGATGTGTATTTCTAGTGCTAGAGGTCACAGGTTCATACCTCCAGAGACTTCATTGTACATTATGTCCAAAGCTGATCCATAATGCACTTCTGACATTTGAAAAAGGTTATTTCATTATGATATAACTCCAGCAAGAAGCCCATACATGCTGTATTTCAAGCCAAATAAGTTGATGAATGGATGAGGTGTCTAATTTTTGTTTCTTGAAGGACATCAGAGCAAATCCTGCCAAAGTTATGGTTTTGCTCAAAATTCCTTCATTTTTCCTACTTATCCTGCAGACCAACACAGAGCAGTACATTCTTATCACTTAATTATTAAAAAAAATAATATGCAATAAAAAAAAGCCAAAGTAACAAGAAGTTCTGTCCCACAGATATTTACCAAGACAGCCAAGCAGGAACATAGTTGCAGGACTTAGAGCATATTCGATAGTCCCGGACTAAGTCAACCAATGCATTAGACTTTTGGGGAGAACTAAGATGGGAGTAACAAGGGAGGTGGAGAGAAAAACATTTCAAAGGTTGAGACAGTAGAATGCCCATAATTTGTGTGATATGAGGGCACAGTATTGATGCTGGGCAACTTCTGGTGAAAATAGACCCAAGATCTGTGATCCTTTTGCCTAATGACTGCTCTTGCTGGGAAGGAAGTAAGTGTAGGGGCTGAGATAATTGCTAGACGTGATACAGTACCCAGTTATAGCTGGCTTCAGATTGACCATAGGACAGTGGTGACACTCTGATCGACAGCTGTAACATGTCATCACCAAAGCACAAGGGGTAAAACTTTCCTCTCTGCCCACCTCTGCCTGTTGCACTTTGCAAAGTATTCACTTTACTTTTGCATCATTTGTGTATCAAATCCCTGTTAATTTTGGAAGCTTTCTCCTTTTCCTGGCCATTAATTTCCCATTCCTAGAGCAGTCTGAGTCTCAGTGCCTTTTCACCACCTTTCCTTGTTTTGCTTGGGTCTTAAGTGAATTGCTTGCTCTCAAGCACAGAGGTAAAGTTAGCCATCGCTCCTCACTACCTTCAGCTTGAGTTCCCAAGAACTTCCTTTTCTGCCTTCAGAGCAATGCTCCCCTCTTTGATAGCTGATCTGCTTCTGGGTGTGAGCTAGTAGTTAAGACTACCTTTGCTAGCCTTGGTGAGAAGTTTTTATGGGGCAATGTATAGGTGAATGTGGGAGGCTTTTTTGGTATCTCTTTGAGGGGTCTTACAGATTTGTTCAGCCTGTACTGTAGCTTGGATAATGTTATTAAAACATCTCTGCTTTCCAAGCTGGAAAGGTCACTGTGTTTCTTTAGAATATTTTTGGAGATGTTTCTGTGGTTTGTCAGATCTAAAAATAAACTATGATCAACACACTTTAAAATTATGACAGGGTTTTTTTTCAAGAGTATATAAGGAAGTCAGATATTTATTTTCCTCTTAGAGAACGGGTCAGAACTACAGCGAGGCTACGAAAATCCCCTTCGGGTCTCCAGGACTTTTATTTTTGGTGTGTGTTTAAAGTTGGGGGCACCTGCCTGCCTATCTATTAATCTCTTTTACACCATTTATACAGCCTATCATTTTCTCAACTGAGAGAAAAAGTCACCAGGAACATTTGTAGTTTTTTCTCCTTAAATTTCTAGGCAACTGGGAAGCTTTAATCAAAGTTTGTTTTCATTTGAAAGAGGCATCCTGGTGAAATAGACCCTGTGCATTGCTTGCATTAATTTTCAGCCAAATGAAGCTTAGAAAAAACTAGGAATTCCTTTGTTTTTAAACGTGTCAATGTTCTGGTTTGATTTGTAAGGGAGAAACATAAGGGGAGTTTATTTTGAAATTCTCTTTGTGTCAATGACCTACTGGTCTTCATTGGCCTGAAAAACACTTTCAATATTTTCACTTTGAGGGACATTTTTTAATGTCTATCACTGCAAGTGGGACTGAAGAGATGTTTGAAAATCCAGTGTCCTTCGAGGAGTAGAAAATCCATTTTATGGCCCACATCAGGGAATACTTAAAAATATTCTATGATTTGTTTAGTCATTAAAGCCTATTGTGTAAAAGCAAATTTGTTAATGCAGTTTTACTGTTTTCAATCACTGTAGTTGTTCCTAAAACAAATCTTATTGTTGTGAATGTCTGCAATACAGAGCCTTGGACCGGGTAGTTCAAAGGCTCAGTGTTGGATAACAGGCCAGTGAGTCCAACAGGTAGGGATCTATCACCGGTGACTTGTTTGGAGACCTTCAGCCATCATTCTGCATCTTCTGTGCTTTTACTTGAGTCCTGTGCTTGAGTACGCATTGTAGTTGGAAGTGTTGGCTAAAGCTTTGCTACTTGTAAAGAAACGGTAGTTGTATGTCATATTTTTCATTATGGTGTTGCAGGGGGAGTTTCTGAGACACAGACTGGGAGGGTTTGAGTCTAGCGAGAGCTCCTTTGGAGACCTGAGGGTACCAAAACTGGTCTCTGATGGCACTCGCACACAAAGGCCTTACGTCTCCTCACAGCTGCTTCATAACTATTATATCAAGTTTCATCTAACTTCCCCTTCAGAAAGTATCTAACACTGAACAGCTCTCCAAAGTAGGCACAGTTGGGTTTCTGCCATATCCCCTCAAGCATCTTCCAGAAGTGTGACGTGCCAGGGACATTTTCAGGGGGCTCAAGTGTGGGCTGCATTGCTGGTGCCTGCAGGTCTGAGAGCTGATGCAGGTTATTCCTTCAGGGGTTTCCCTGCCTTCTGTAGCAAAGCGCAGTTGCATTCAGCACTTGTCAGTGTTAACCAGCAGTTGCTCCTTCAGACTCGCTGCTTTACAGATTGGCATGGGGAGGAGCTGATGTGGCAGCCTTATATACCTGATCTACCACCTCCCAAGTGCACAGGTTAGAAGAGTCATCCTTGCATTTAGAAAAAGAAGGGGAAGTGGCATGACCTCTCTTTCTGTGGACCAATTTAAATCTCATCCCATCTTTTTCAATGAGTCTTATCTTATACTGGCAGAAAAACAGAGGATGTTGCTTCTCATCAGGACAGAGCCTGCATTTAGCTTTGTTTCAAGTGGTGCAATAAAATATGGGAATAGGCTTCAGCTTCCCATGTTTAAATTCTTCTCTTTTAGTCCCTGTTTCCATTTTTGAAAATATTTGGATACAAGAAGGCAGTTTTTCTCTTTCCACTTCTGATTTGTTTGTTGGAGCACTGCCTGCTCACCCTATTTGAATGTCAAGAGACTCTCTATTTTTCCATTTCTGGAATAGTCATTCACGACTCAGTGTTTCTTGTGCAAATCCTCAGAATTTACAGTGTGTTTATTGGTCTCTTACTAACAGCACTTTCTCTCTTGTAATATTTTGTTTCAAAGTTTCTCTCAGATACTGTTATATAGATTTTGTTCACAAAATAATTCTGTCGTAAGCTTAGGAGTTTAAGTGACCACCTTCATGAAGGATCAAACTAATTAGCTGATTAAAATTTAAGGGATTTATATAATTTGTTGAACTAGTAAGTTTAAGACATAATTGATGGCGTAAACTAGTGTGTAAAGGATACTAGTTGTGCAGAGTGTTGCAGCAATGCACAGTAAAACACAGCCTGTATGTTGAAGAGACCACACTGAGGTCCTGATTTTGCCGGTTGTGCTGTACAGATTAAGACCATGTTTGTATAAAAGAGCTTGTAAAATCTGGTAAAGTACAGAGGAGAACCAATAACCTGGAATGGGTATTTCCTGAGAGTGCAGGTAATGTGCTTTGGGTGTTGCAGTTGAAAGGAGGGTGGATGTTAAGGGCAAGACTGTAGCAACCAGAGCACAGAGACTGGAAAGGGGCTGAGCATTATGAAGAAGGAAAAGAGAGGAAGAGGAGGTGTGTGGCATAAACTGGAGCAGAAATGGCAAGAAAGAAAAATGCTGAGGGAAAGATCAACAAACTGCAAAGCAGAAAAACATATGGAGGGATGACTGAAAGAGTAGCCCATGGCGGGTTTTGTACCAGGGCACATTGCTGTTCTGCCTGACACCTAATTAGCTTGGTGCAGGAAAAACATTAATGTACTTCACAACTGACTCTCAAGTTTTACGGCTATGGAAGTGGGAGGGTGGAAGGAAGCTGTAGAAGCAAACAGACAGCTGGGGTGTGTGACATGTATGTAAGAGTGGCCTGGGCCATGGAACTGTGCAATGATGCAGGAGCAGTGAACGGGAACCAGTATTCTCAGTCCATAAAATGCAGTATCTGCCAAATCTGACTTGCCCTATGACTGCATTTCTCATTTTACTTCCTCTCTGGCTTCCATTAAAGCACAGAGCTTTGGGGTAGGCACTTTTGCAGGCTGACTCAAAAAGGAAAACCGCATCTGTCCTTTGGTTTGAGTGCTACCCTTTAAGCCTAATTAATTTGGTTGTTAAATTTGTATAATAATCGTGCTTTAGACAAAGCCTAGCTTTAAGCCTAGGCATGAAATTATTCTTTGCTGAAAATCAAGGATGTTTGGGAGTCTTCCTTTTCCTGCTGCAGTCCTTGCTGGGTTTTCTCCAGAACGTCCTTGGAAATGTGAGCTCCAGATATGTCATGAGACAGGCTGTGTTATGTGGCAGCTGCATGTTTCAGAAGAAAATGCATGAGGAGATGGCTGAATGTGCATGCAGACTTCTGGATGCTCATCAGCACAAATTCTGAAGTTCCTTTTTAGTTGCTGATCACTGATGAGCACTGTAAAGCAGCACAAACAAGACAGATAGCTTTAATCACTGAAAATGTTCCCTCTTCCGCTCTCATGGTCTCTCTAGACTAGAATTTTGTAAACAGCCAGATGCAGTTTTGCTTCCAGAGATCTCACAATCCAGATTTTGGTACCAACTAGCTATTTCAGGCCAATGTAGACTCTACTGAAGGATGGATTTGTAAGGAAAATGTTGACAGATCCTGGCCCCTTGTATCACTGGTGGAAGCTATGATAATAATAATGTTTTCCTTTAATAGTCTTCCATCAAATGTTCAAAGCAGTAGTTTTGCCTTTGGTGCAAACATCAAAAATGTGGACAATTTTGTTTCCCTAAACTTGGACAACATCTGTGTTTCCACCATTTCTGCGGGAATGCAGTACACCCTTTCCCAATTTTATTAAAAACCACCTTTCTGGCTAAAGCGTGTGCCATTGCAAGCACTTTCATTCTGTCTCATGTATCTTGTTCTAGGAAGTTGGAGTCTATCCATTTAATTTCTCCAGGACTTTCTTACTGTGAGGAGCATAGATGAGAGCTGTGTTTTTCCTCTTATAATACCTTCAAGTTGTTTTCCTTCCTAAGTGTTTCCAAGTAGTTAAATGACTCTCAGTGACAGTAATGTTTGACTGATAATTATGTTGCTTGTTGGTCCAAACCAGAATTGATTTTAGAGATGATTGTAGTGAGTTCTGACATCTGGAAAAAGTTATACTGAAGCCTGGCTGCAGTTTAGTTCTTTACCTTTTGGGACAAGCCTCTTGCATTTGATCTGGCATGGAAATCTCAAAATCAGCTTTGGATGTGCATGTGGAAAGAAGGACATAAATGAAAATGCAGGAGGATCTCTGTTTCCATTGTTGTATTTTTTTAATTCTCCCAGTTGGAAGGAAGGTACCTATCTAATGTCAGTGTGAAGGTTGAGAAGGCTTGTCAGTGCAAGGTAAGACTTAAATCTTAAAATGTGTATCCATTTCCTATAGGCAGACAATTTTTCCATAAAGCAGTATTCAATGCCTGACAGGAGGACTGAGGAAAATTTTGTGCTGGCTCATGATATCCCACACATAGCAAGGAAGTGCTTTCCAAAGAAGAAATTAGCTTTTCTCTGAGCAAGAGAAGGGTAAAAGTTACTTACGCTCCTCTCGGTTTTGCTTAAGAGTTTGTAAGAAGGATTGGCCTTGCTTACATGCCTCTCATCAGGAGTGGAAACAGGCAGGCCATCTGAGGGAGTGGTCTTACTTACATGGAAACTTTTACGTAAGAAGAGGAGGCTGGTCCAGCAAAGGTGTGGTTTTATTTACATCCATGCTCTTCCCTCATGATTGGAGGGTGTTTGGAAGGTGTGGTCTCATTTACATCCCGCCTAGACTGCCTTTGGCTCATCTGGATTCGACCCTCGCCTGTGGCTGGAAAAGTAAGGAACTGCTGCAAGCAGAATAAAAACGACAGTGTGGAAAAACATGACTGTTTTCTGCCTCTGTTTCTTCAGTGTATGCATTCCTGCTGGTATGTAACTGAAAAGGGAAGGCCACATTCCCAGGGAGAGAGGGTTTGGGGTCTGTGTAGGTATATGTATGTATGTTTGTGTGTGTGAATGTATTTGTAATGCCAAGGTGAACATACCAAGTTTTGTGTTACCCTGGGTGTTGGAGGGTGCTAGAGCTGTTTCTGAAGAAAGAGGTCAGAAAAGCAAGATTTTATTCATTGCAAATTGTTTCTTTTTCTTTTCTTTTCTTGTTGTTTTCTTTTCTTTTGTTTTGTTTTGTTGGTTTTTTTTGTTGTTTTTTGTTGTTTTTTTTTTTAAGGTACATATACAACATTTCAAAAGTTCTGCTGCTGCCAGCTCTGGAAGAAGGCCTGTCTTTATTGTATGTGTTTGTGACATTTCATGTAGTCCCTTGCATCAAAGTGAAGCCAATGTAAACACTGTAGCAGCATTTTACACATTCTCTGAACCGGGATAGAAGACTATGGCACAGAATATGCAGGGCAGTCAGGAATTGGCTATGCTACACACAGTTGCCATGCAATAGTCTGTCCCTTCCTCAACATGTATATGATGTATATTCAACTGGAGGGGCTACTGTACCTTATGGTAAAGAAGTAATTCAGCTGTTACTGGCCTCTATCTGCATTAACTTTGGGATGCAGATACATTTTTAGCAGAAAGTGGACTGGGGAAACTCCTTGCATGGGTGTTGTAAAGCATTCAGAAAGCCTTCAAGCCACTGTTGACTTGGTTGGATTGAATTAACTGTGATGGCTCTAGTCCTTCCCTGTTTTTCTTCCAGCCATGGTTGATCAGGCACCATCTTGGTGAATTCCAGGCAATAAGAAAGGCAGAAGGCAGAAGAGATAGCTTGCTGATTTATCTTTCCTTTTTTTCCAAAAAGGGAATTAAAGTATCTTGAGTCCACAACAGCTTGACGATTGGTCCAGGTGCACATACATGAGCATCAGTGTTATTTTCACCGAGAACAGAGCTATTGTGTTACTTTGATTGTGGGTGGAAAGTGAACAGAGTCCCTTCAACACAAAGCTCTGATTTGTGACGGTGCCCAGAAGCACTGAATGCTGAAGGAGCTGCCACCAACACTCTGGGACTGGCTGCCCCTTCCATGGCTGGGATTACGTTGCTGTGACGTGCTGTTGCTCAATGCAAGAACAAGGCACTTCCAAGAAGACAGCCTTGTGTGGGGACCTGTGGGTCAAATGCTTTTCTCTAGTTCTTGTCACTGCTGCCTCTGCTGCCTGATTATACTTCTGTAACTCATGGTAAACATGTGGACATGACAGCCTAAAGATACATTTTCAAGTCAGAATCAGAACTTTTTCAAATTCAGATACCTCTGAATGCCTTTATAGACGCCTGGCAATAAGCCATTTCTCATTTGCCCACAAAAACTTGGTGAAACTGGAAGTCTAGCTATCTGCCACACTCTGGTTTAGGAGATGAAAGTTAATAGAATATTTCCTCTCTTTTCTGTAACCAAGCCAAGCTGAGGTGCACAAAAATAATTGCATGCCAGTGCACCGCAGGAGGAAAAGTGTCTGGCATTGTGTCCCTGGATTGCAGACAGGCAAGAGAGCCAGAAAGTTTGTCATCAGGATGCCTTGCATGTACTCTGGGGCTGCAGCCGAAATTTTTAAGGTACACATGTATTGCCCAACTTCTGAAGACAGGTCCTCAAGATGATGTAAACCAAGTGAGTGATACGTGCTAAGGACACAGATGTAAATTTAGCTTTTTACACCCGAGGAGCTGACTGGTCTACACTGCCATTGCCAAGGCTGTGTAAGTTAGCCTGGACTGTGTGCTGTGCTGTTCTGCTTCTCCAGAACCAAACTAGGCTGTTTAAATAAGGCTTGTGAATCTCTACACTGCCCTGCATTCATGGCTGTGACTGCACTAAGAGACATATGCTTCATTTTTAAAATTGGCATAAGGTCCAAAACAGAAGGGTGCTTTATAAAATTTTCTGGCTTCCTGATCTTCCTCTCCTCCTTCAGCTTTCTTGCTCAGGCTTAGCTTCCCTCCTTGATCCCCAGCATTGCGCCTGAGCAAACACTCTGGCTTGAGTAGCTGTTCCCCATGCCCCAAAGGACATGACAGCCCTTTAGCTGGTGTGCATACAGCAAAGTAGATTGTTTCTCCTGTCAGAGGAAAAAATGGCAAGCTTATAACTTAAGGAAAAGGGATCTAAGAGAGATAAGAGCGTAAAAGACATTACTACAGTTCTATGTTTGGAATCGGTTACGTATGTGTGTGGTAACCCAAATGATGGGTGGACTGCACTTTCCCATTACCATAATTACATTTCCTTTCATAGCTAGGGTTGGGGACACATCCAGACATTGCAGAACACATCAGTAGATTTAGTGTGGCTTACTCAGTCTCCATTTATCAGACTATGTCCCAATTATGTTACATTTGGGAAACAGAATAATTTTCTGGTTATAGCACACGGAATTTGTGGCATTCTAATCCTAGTCGTCCTGCTGTATGACCTTGGAGAAGTTGTTTTACTTCTCTTTGATGGTAAAAAATTAACTCGCCCCATGGATGGATTTTAATACCATGCCAAGTTTAAAAAAAAATCTGAAGCTAAAGTTAGCCTTCTAAATCCATATTCAGGGGCTAAATGGGGCCACATGTTTTCCACAATCCTTGAGCACCCTGTAACTGTCTCCCACCGAGGCCAGCTAGAGATTTTGGGTGTTCAGCACTCTGAAACATGAAGCAAAAGAAGAGTGAAAGCAGCCACTTGTATGCACATGAAGAGAAGCTCACTGATGTGGTGTGGTGAGACAGGGACAGCGGTCTCTTTCCTGGGTGGTTGTCACAGTCACAGCAGTGGGGAGATGTGGGTGGGATTAACCTCTAGTTTTACTGTCTGAAAGAGGAATGTCTGCCTTAGGCTGGTTGTTCAAGACCTCTTTAGTGGGCCCTCTTGGTTCAGTGGATCTGGAGCAACTTTCAGTGGGGACAGATGAGCATCCCCCGATGTGTCATCCTGCCCACCTATCCAGATGTGGGATGAGTAATCCTCTGAAGATACTCAGCTCTGTCCATGGAGTGAAGTGCTTCATGAATGCTTAGACGACTTGCTCAGGCTCTGCTGATTGTAAAGTCAGTGGGTGACTCACGGTGCATTAGGTAAGCCCAAGAGTGTAGCAGAGCTGCTCATAGCTGCAGAGAACGGTGAAACCCCATCTCAGACCTGAGGGGTTTTCTTGTGAAAGCGGGGAGAAAAACTTGAATCTTGCAAGGAAAAAGAAATATAAACTTGACTGTAGTCATTGAAAACCTATTCCGTATTGATGGCATGGTTTGTTTCCACTGGAGAGCTTTGTTCTTCTGGGCAGTGTTTGAGGAGGAAGATTAATTTTCCCACGGGAGAAATAAGCTTTGAATAAGTCAGCTAAAATGGATTGTTCTTATGTGCACTGCACATGTATAGGAGAAACAGAAGACGTTTACATGCTCCCTGAGGAGGAACCACGACAAGCAGACAATTAACCAATTCCCCTGGATCCCCAGATTTAAAGAGCCACGTAATGGCTTAATTGAGTTGAGTTGCTGAGAGTGCGGCACTGCACTGAGATTCGTGCTGTGAAGTGCGCGATTCCCAGAGGCATCCATCAGGTTTTAAAGAATTGACTTTCCATGCTAATTGACCCAAATGTGCTTGATTTTACCTCACAATCTCCACTTCATTCAATTACCGTTAAAGAGAAGGGAATGAGAAAAAGGGGCTCCATTTGTCTCGTGTACTATATTAAAAGGAATCTTTCTTAAAGCAACATTTTGTAATGCTGAACAAATTTTTCAACTTGAACTGGAGCTGCATTTATTCCACTTTTTTTTTTCTTCTTTTTTTTTTTCCCCCAAATGACTGAGCACATATTTGGTAAGGACTAGAGAGTATTTGTTAAGCTACTCTGCTTGGCAATGGAAGTGTAGGCATCATCACCAGAATAATGAGGGCAGTACAGATGGATGGACGATGTCTGACCTATCTGACCGGGCAGGGCTGAGCAGCACAGCATGAGGGCTGAGTGCTCCCATGGCTTGGCGGAGTGCTGGCCCATCTGAATAATCACTAAATGAAGAAAAAAAAATCACAGTTTAACTACTTTTATCTTCAAGAAGGCAAGGAGCCAGGTTTGAGGGATAGGTTTTGCAATGTGAATTAGAAGCTGAACTCTTCCATATAAAAGGCCAGTAGGCACCTCATTTTGGCAAGCTATGATCACCTTTTATGTGTGTGTGTGTGTAAACATCCCTGGAGCACACAGAGCAATTAGTTAAGACTGAGGTTCGCAGTGCATTCTGTGTGTGTGCAGAACCCAGGGTTTTGTACCTTGTCAGTTTACAAGCCTTAATTCATTTACAAATCAAGTATGTTTGTGTGCTAGGGATTGAGTCCACCTCTCTAGCTATGTTCCTGGAATACCACGGGAGGCTTTCTTTGGTAAGGAAGCTGCTCTCTACCTGGTGAATCATTTCAAGCTTACCTGAAATGGTGCCAGCAAGAGGCATGTCAAAGAGCTTCTGTACATTCCTATTTGAACAGGCGGTGTACCATTGAAATTAGTGGAGTTCATCTAATTTGTACAGTTGTTTGGAGAGCAGAATTTATCCCCTGATGCTTGTGATAAACCATATTTTGTACCAACCAGTCAAGTTATGAACAACTGTGAAGTGAAGGTGTTCAAGGTGTTTACTTCATTGTTAAGAGTTGTATGCCATATATGGTCAGTTGTGGGTTTTTTTGCTGCTGTTTTCTTTTTTTCCTTAAGAAGGCTCTCCTCCAAACTGCTGAATCATATTGCAAACACAGACCTGGTGATTTTTCAGAATTTGAATCATAGTTGAGCTCTCTGGAAATCAAGCTGTGAAGCCACACGTGGGCTCAGCAGTCTGGCAACCTCCGAGTGCAGCTTTGGCAGTATCATATTCGCAGTCCAGATGTTGGATGGTTCAGCCATAAGATACAGCACGTTAGAATAGAGCAACAACATGACTGAAAATTGCTGTTTAGTTTTCTTAATTTAAATACCATGGTTTGTGCTGTTCTTGACGATTTAGCCTGGATATTAAGAACCAGACTGCTTCAGATCTGTATCCCGTCTTGGAAGAAAGTCTCATGTAACAATCCCATACACAGTGAGAAACCTCTTTTGGAGGTTTTGCTCTTGCATTCTTCCTGCCAAGGTCCCCTGTGAGAAGTTGTCCCAGTAAGCCCCACTTCTAACGTCAGTTATAGGTATATTCAGGATTAACAAAAACCATCAGGATCCTGTGGAACTAGACATAAGAAAGTCAGGGTGGTACCTAAGATTTCTAAATGTAATATGATCATGTTCTGTCTTAATGTTCTGCTTTGCCCTTACGAGCTGCAGTGATTAATGCCTTAGCAATAATTAGGAAAGATAGAATCTCCATTAAAGCAGGATTCTTCCTTGAAGCTGTGCTTCTGCTCATTCAGTCAGTTAAGCTCCTTCCTGCATGTGCTTCATTTAAAATAACATTCTGTATGTAAATAGCATGTTTTGAGCTTGCTAAAATTTTGTGCATATGATACAAGAAACCGAGAAGAGTCTTGACAATTCAATTCCGGTGTCAATATTTCTTCAGAGTACAATATTTAGGCTTTGAAAACAGCTAGTGTTGTTTTGCAGGGCATTTAAAAGAAAGATCTTAATTTTTTCATTGTGAGCACTGAATCTGGAAAGGAATGAACAATGAATCACCTAGGCCAAATTACTTTGTTATGCTTGCAGAAAACAAACTGAAAAAACTTTCATTTTGTTTTTTCTTGAGAATGACTGAGACACACATATTAGCAAATTGTTCATTGATTTGATCTGATTTATTTCACTTAGATCTTAAACTTGAAACCTAGACAGAAATGACAATAGGGAACACATATAAAAAGCACTTCCAAAATGCAAGAAAGTTCCTGTGAAAATGTGAATATTGAAGGTTCATCCTTCAGGCAGGACTGATGATTCCCCTGTGCCTGTCACGCTAAAACTGCACCTTGAAGGTAATATATCTGACAGTTTTCTTCCCTGGCCAGCCAGTTAAACTGAGCAGTTTTGTGGGAAGAAGTAGCACTGGAGCTGAGGAGGACTTGTGCTGGAGCAGGAGATACTGTATAGGTGAGCAGGAGGCAACTTTTGTGTGCCAGTCTCAGTGCCGCGCAGATAGACAAGATAGGCTCAAAGGGGTATATTGTCCCAAAAGGAAGATGGGGAGAAGGGTTGTTGGAAGAAAACGGGCTTCTTGGAATCCGTGACATGGAAAAGAGAATATTTCTGTTGTCTTGGCATGGAAGAAGGCTCTTGAAGAGAAAATGAGAAGAGTTGCAGAAAAATATGAAGGAACCAAGGCAACTTTTTGTTTGCCTTGTTTTGTATTTCAGCAGCTGGGGTAAAGCTGAGCTCCTCAGAGGAGAACACTAACTGAGCAAAGCAACACAGGCCCTTGAAACCCAACAAAATGGCTGGAAGGAGGAAAAGACCCAGGCAAAGAATAGCATTAGAGTTCAATGACAGCAAATAGAACTGGCTCATTATTGAATGCTCACTTATTGAGAAGAACAAAAAGGGTTTGAATAGAGCTTTCGAGAAACAGTTTATTATAAGAAGTGAGAGCTAAAAGGAGGAACTGAAAAATGGTACACACAAAGACCTTGCCTCACAGGTTCAGGAAGGATCTTCAGTCTTCATATAGGTGAAAGCTAGCTCGGATAAGATGTGTCAGTTCAAGTCAGGAAACTCCACCCTCAGGGGGTCTAAATGTCAAAACTATCAAACCAGCTTTTCTGATGTGTAATAATTATTATTTCTGTCCTACCCAGGAGTCCAGCAAAGAATAAATGAAATCCCTGAAGATTAGCTCAGTAATTGAGTCATACATTACTGTTGTCCTGTTTTCGATAGGAGAAGGTCAAGTCAGAGACTGACTGGTATTCTGACAGTTTATGTTAATATTGTAAAATACAAATATTTTGCTTTTGCACAGCCAAAAATAATGCTCTCAGAAACAAGTCACAGGAAAATGTATGTGGTAATCCTATGCAAATGAAATATGTTCCACAAGTTTTATTAAAAGAATTTAAAAGAAACTAGAGGAGACTTTTAAAAGCAGAGGTTTTTGTTTCTCGGGAACCAGAACAACTGTAATAGAAGCACATGCTTACATAGCATGCAGAATTTAGCACTGAAAACATCCAAACAGCAATGCAGCAAAAGGCTTGCTTTGTTCCTGGAATTAAGAGATACACACAAAATGCTTTTAAAATGCTTAAATTAGTCAAAGACTTAGTCATACTGAATGCAAAGAAATTTGCATGCTACTTTGCCTCTGCCTAGATTCTGAGCTAGTGTCTCAGATACTGTTAATCCTATTACACATTTTATTTCTGCAGCATAATATTATCATACTAGAGATACTGGACATCTTGCCTCAAATGTTTCATAATATGCAATTCCAGCAGATTTATGTGTGTGCTTGCAGACAGATGCCATCACCTTTTATTGTGTAAGAAAGGGAGGTGCTGCCATTATACACTGTGTCATTTTATAGCAGGCAAGAAAGGTGTTGAAATGTGGAGCTCAGAAACATTAGGAACTGGTTACGTGGTGTGTGTTGAAATTTTCAGCACAGTGACTGAGGGTATTGCACCAGGTGCAACACAGGATTTAACAAAAACTAATCTCTAAGTAATAATTGCCAAATATTAGCCAGATACCTGGATTTATATACCTTTTGAAAGGAAAAGCTGATCCTAGAATAATTTCTCATCTTTAATACAAATACCAAACCCCGCAGTATATTTGGAAGAAAACCAGGCATAGCTAAGGGATGGAGAATTGCACAGAAGCCATGAAACTGCACTCCTCTCTCCCCCTGAATTAACAACTGAATTAACAAATTGGTTTTGTTAACTCAAGGCAACAAACATACAGTAAGTATTGAAAATGCTTAACTGCAGAGTGGAATTGAAATGCCACAAGGTTTTTCATCCTGGTGGGGAGGAGAGCTAGTACAAAGCTGAGAGGGGGTAATAAAAACTTTTCAGCCTGTTGTGTAGTGTGTGAAGAAGAAAACATTTCTTAGGAGATATATTATATTAGTGGTTGCTATATATACCTACATATATATTTATTGAAATCAGATAGTAGTTTTCTCGCTGCTAGGATATAGTACAGAACGGTTCTTTACCTATTTACCCCAGGATAGTTGCTATCTTACTTCTTGGTTTCATTTTTGCTTTATAAGTACACAATCTAAAGTAATTGGTTTGGGTTGCTTTCTGAAAGCCCCAATTTTATTGATTTCTCCCTTCCATTACCAGCACAGTAAGAGGTATCTTCTTTTAGCACTTGAACCTGAGAAAACCTTAGTGGTCCCAGCCCCTCACAATCACCTAGTGAGACCTTATCAAGCCTCCAGTTTTGTTTTCCTTGGTGCTTGAACCCACTAGGTTTTGAAGAACAGGTCTACGCATTTCTTCAAGAGTGGGATGTAGGTAAAGAAATCCAGGAGTGACATGTTTGCGTTCAGTGAGATCAGAGTCACTGTAGGACCAAGTGGAAAAACATAGCTAGGAAAATAAGGAGAGGAACAAGGAAGGTTAGAAGAGTTGTGCGAGACAGGCATTAACATTTCTAATCCACTGAGAATGATGCATGTATTTCCTGGATCTGTGTTCCCCCACCCACATAGCCAGAAAATAAACTTCACAGATTTCTAGGAGCATGGAATGTTTTCCAAAGAACATTATTATCTGGGAAATAGATTCTCTTTTTCAAAGTACACATTCTGGCAGTACTAGGCCTAAAGAACTTGTCTGGCAAGCACGTGATTTTCTTTTACATTGGTATTGCAAGAATTAATTCAAAGGCTTTTTTTTGGTACTAGTTCTGTTTCTATAGGCCCTGCAGGAGGATAGTTGTTGGCTCTTTTCCAGTATATTAATGGAAAAATAGCCTTTTCAAGAAAGTAAAATCACGAGCTTTCTCCTCTCTCCCTGCTAGAATCCTTGTCTGAAAGAAGGGGATATAATTTCAAATGAAAATGAAATGCCTGATAATATGTTAATAATGAAAACGCAGATAAAACTGTAGATGTTATAGCTCTTTGCTTAGCTTCTTAATCTCCCTGCAAAAGCAGTGATTTTGTCTACAGTGTTTGTGACTTTTCAGTGGAAAACAGTAGGAATTGTATTCTCTATTTTATTTTAATATCAACTGGCAATCACCTTCAGGACAGCATTCATTAATTACTCTATGCATTTGAAAGCAGCAAATCTGTTTTCCATGCAGAAGACCTATACTGCATGTTGTACTGCTTGTAGGGCAGTGGGTTTTCCAAATAGTATTTGTGAAAAGTTCTGAGCCATAAGTACAAATTAATCAAGCAACACCACAAAGAAGGGAAGTAGTACAAAATCTTTCATTTCTGTTTGGAGAACCTGTTTGTCTAGTGCTGACTGCATCATCATTGTGCATGAGTGGTGCGGCGGTTGAGTATCGCCACTGTGCATGGACGAGTATCACCATCATGCTTTCCAGGCATGGATTTACTCTAGGGACAGGAGCCTCCCTTCTCCCCATATCGCCCTCGCCAGAGCACTTGCTGGTCAGATCATGTGAGGCTTGCACTCTTCTCCTACCTAATACAGCTTGCAGCTGCATGCAGACTTTCATGTCTACTTCAGCTTGGAGTTGTGGGTCTGCTGGGAAGGAAATCCAGCCACGAGACACTTTAAGTAGCAGTTTGATCTTTGTCAGTGAGATTGACTCAATTTAGACATGTACCGTTGAGAGGTCAGATCTGGACTGGAATACGTTAAGGCCTGTCAGAACATTGTAAGCAGGAAAGGCAGACATTGCAGCCACCAAAGATTTGATTCCAGCAGAGAGTCTTGTAAATGTGGATGTTTAATAGACCGTGAAGAAGTTAAAAGGAAGGATTAGACAACTGGTGGGGTCAAGTGCACTTAAGTAATCATAAATGCATAGGGTGGTGCTGTAATTAAAAATGCTCCTCCACTCGCTCGGTTAACCTCAGTGTCGGAGCCATGCCTAGTACAGGCATAACTTCGGTTCCAAGGGGCTTCTGTAATTGGTCCAAATCATATGAAAGCTTTTAAACTTATACATTGGGTTGAACTTACAAAGACAGGGTGGGAGAAAATACCCTAATTATTCAGACTCTAACATAAACAAATTTAACCACTCTGTGCTCTGAAGTGAAAGTATTTGTGACAGCTGTCCAGAAAGAAAACTTGGCAAGAAAAAGTTTCAATTCTTATTTTACCATGTTCAAAAGAAACTACTTTTTAATTACTATTTTTATTAAACATGTTTCCTGAAGAGCCTTGATAATGTTTATCAGAAGCACTTTGATACTGAATGTCTGTAAAAAGCATAAGTAACTTTTGTTTTTTAAAATAAAAGAACATCTTTTATTGGGGAATAAAAAAAGTTTCTCTTGACTACTTTTACTGTCTCTACTAAACACACACGAGTCATGCAACTCCATTAAATGCTTAGAATAATATTTCCAATGCACACTTTGCTTGTTAAGTTAATGGAGTGTTTTCTTACACACCAGGCCAGAATCACATGATGAAATTTGAAACGGGTTGCTTTAGGCTTTCGTTCTTTTTGATTACTCATTTGGTCAGGCGTTTAGAAAGAAGATAAATTTAATATAAAAAATATTGACCTTCTCCTTGAAAACACATTTTTTAAACAACTGTGAGAGTTTCTGCTGGGTGCTTTGTGATACGCTTCTTGCTAAGTTCAAGCCCAAATTTACTTATCTTTTTTAAGGGACAAGATGTTGACAAATGCCCTCCTCACAGCAGCAATGGAAATACATGAGCCTGAGGTCTGTAAATGCTGGAGAGAAAGAAGAGGCAGGAAAGGGCTGCCTGTTAATAAAAGGATTATTCAGAATATGATACTTATGTGACCCAAAATAGCACTTCTGTTTCTTTCATACTATATTTCTTGTATTTGGCATACAAAAATGCAGCTGGGATTCTGGCTTCTTAAAAACCCTTTTTACATAAAAAAAAAAGTGACCTTTCTTCCTTAAATGTCCTGGCCTCTCTTCCTCCTTCTACAAATTTCAGCCACGTGGAGTGGAAGAAAGTAGCTTGTCCCGCCACCCTAACAAAGGTTTTCAGGAAACTGAAGTTAGGTCTGGATCTGGAAGTCATGTGGAAACTGGTAGAGCTACAATGGAGCCTGTTTAGCAGCAATAAAACTGATGAAGATTAAGTGACATTGTACTACTAAGAATGTTTTTATACACCTTTTTTTAATAACTTTTTATACCAAAGGCAAAAGTCAAAATCACTGCCTTGGACCACAAGTGAAATGCCTTACAGGAACAGCAGGGTCTGGGAAGGACTGCAGAGGGAGGTAGTGGAGCTGCCCTCCCTGAGCCTTTGCAGGCAGCATCTTCAGGTGTTATGGAGAAACATCTGTTAGGTCTTGGGTCTAGAGAGAAGGAAAAGGAGGTGCAAATAAGAGTTGAGAACTCATTTACCAGATGTCAGTGGTGACATTTCAGGTGTTTTAGCATTAAGCTCTCTGGTGATTTGCGGCAATCCAGATTCCCACCTTCCTGCATGGACAATGAAGACCTGCATTTCTTGCCAGTATGATGTGCAGAAAGTATTTGTTCTATAGTCTGTCCCTGAAGGAGATGCGTTCTCTTAGTAGCATACATTTTGAGATTGGGCAAAGTATGAAAGCAAAATCATGAGGAGCTGTATTTTTGCCTGGTTCTTAGTAAGATACTAGGGAGCCTCACAGGGGATAAATGTAAGCTGCTTTGTTACTTATTTTCTTAACATCATTGTTTGTGCTTTGCCCATTCTGAACAGTGCAGGCAGGGAAACAGGAAACTGCCTTTCCTTTCATGTTATTTCACATGCCACTGACAGCATAGCCCTGTGCCTCTTCAGTCCTACAGGAACACTTCTGAATCTGTACAGCGCCAAGCCCTGCAAGGCCTTGCTCCACGTTGATAGTTTCAGGCAGATAATTCACAGCAGTGATTTATTGTGCAAAAGCAGATCCATTCTCCAGCAGTGATGCTCTGTTCCCTGCTGGGAGGACACAGAAGGGATGGTCTGTGCCCAACGGGCATGGTGGGAGCAAGCACCCTCTGGCTGGAGCCTCAGGCTGAATGACCTCTTTTCTCGTAGACAGATGCTACCAAGGACACCCAGCTGGGGCAGTGGGGAAAGCTGGAGCTGCCAGCTTCGCCAGTGCAGCTGAACCCTTTCCTCGCAAGCAGTGAAGCTGCCACTTCACCCCACACACTGCCGGAGGGTGGGTGCCAGCGGCTGGTCCTGCTGCAGCACCGTGCCAGGCTGCCAGGCCTGGCAGCTGGAGGCCATCTGTTGGGGAAATACCGTGCACTGTCAGGCGTCAAGGCAAGAGTTCAAGCAAGGGTTAAATGGCTGAACAGCTTGCCCACTAGAAAACAGAGTTTTTTTCCATAGTTACTTCCCAGTCTTGAATATACCGTCTCTAGTTACTGGAGGGATTCAGAGCTGGCACAGGTGGGTTTTTGAGTATTAGGCTGCCCTGTGTGCTTGGCACCAGATTCAGACAATTTTGAGAACAGTTCAGATCTTCTGGGAGGTGTTTTTTTAATTTATTTTTTGTTTTGGATTGGGGGTGGGGGGTTTTTTTTTGGTGTTTCTTTCCATAAGAAAGCAGTTTCTTATGGCTATTTTTAGGACTTGGCCAATATTGTTGAACCCAGTGGTTTGAGTTTTACTGTTGTTGTTTTTCCTCTCTTCAGTCAAAATGAAATGGTTCTGGCTGATCCGAGACGAGAAATGCTGCTGCTTCTCTTAAAGTTGCACTTGAGATTTTGTGAGTGCATGGGTGCATATGTGTGTGTGGAAAGTTTCTCTCAATTTCTTGGAATAAAAGGGCTCTTTGCTTCCTCCAAATATGTACTCCATGCTTGTAAATGTCTCTATTAGACTGGTTTTGTGGAACATTGTGAAGGGAGAACGGCCTAAAATATGATATGCCATTAAAATTAATTTTATATGTCAAGCTTGTCTCCCCAGTGTCTTGTCTTTCTTGCTACAGCGGTATACCATTGTGGTTCAGTTACCAGAACACCCCATTTTTATCACCTGTGTAAAATCAGACAGCATAACAAACTGATGAGCAAAGCAGCAATTGAAGCCAAATATCCCTATCCTTTCTCTCCTTTGGTTACAGAGCATATGTAGACCCTGCACACCCAAGTTAGCTTCTGGATGAAAGGGTATATTGCTTCCTCTGCATGCGCTGTGCTTCAACTAATTAGCTTTTTTTAGCTATGCTGCTTCCAGGGCCCAAGGGATTAAAGTTAACATGGACAGCTACCCCTCTTCATCCTCTGCACACAGTGTATAAATTGCCACTTGCTGTCCCTTTGTCCAAGAGCATCTGTCCTTCTGTTGCACGGGGCGTCTGAGCAGGTGGGAGGGCACATGCCCATTACTGGCTAGTTTTGGAAGCTTTCCAAACAAACAGGGAAGGGCAGAGCCTGTTTCTCCCAGTTTTGAAGGACCAAGGTGAGTAGCAGTCAGCCACTTCCCATGTAACTACAAGTGTCAACCAGATCAGTATAGACTGTCCAGGGGTCATTTTTGCAAAGCATGGCTGGACACCTCTGCTCTCTGCTGTAATTCAGACTGTTTTCCTACATACTGGGACTTTGGTTTGAAAAAGGGAAGTCACCTTCCAATAACTCCTAGTACAACACACGGGCTATTGAGGACAGAGTTAAGATTTCTGCCTGTCCTCAGGTTTTCCGTGTTTTCTAGCCAGAGAGGCTCTCTGTTCAGTGTTAGTCTCAGCAATGCACAAGGTGGATGTGATTCCCTGCAGCCACCCCCTGCACCGTGGCTGGCAGTAGGAGCCCAGCATCGCAGGGCTTAGTGCTGGTTTTCTAAACACCAGGCATCCTCACAATGCTGCCTCTGAATCACTTTCTGGATGTAGACTTTTGCTTTTATTAATGTGTATAGACTTAAGACCTTCCTTCCAGGACTTAAGGGCATCCAAATAATCCCAGGATATTTTTTTAAACATTTGAGTGCTCCCATCAAAACCATAACGAATTGCCAAATCATTTTAAACAGATTCCAAATGTAAGTCTATTCCCAGGTCTTAAATCCTAATGGAAAAAAAGGCATTCACATGGAGTTTAGCATTTCCTGGGTCAGAAGTATCCTGGGTTCTTTCTGCCTCTGGCCCTGGCTTCCAGAAGTTCAGAAATATGTGAAGCCCAAACCAAACCTTGTTTTCCCTTGATGTCCATTTTTCTTTCCTTAGACAGTTTATGATATATGGGGTTTTTTTTCACCATAACTTTACTGCCAACAGTCTAACAGTGCAGTGTTCACCTAGCAAAGAAACTTAGACAATTATATGCTTAAAGTTAAATGTTTATATGCTAAAAAGTACTTTTTTCAAAGGAGCAGAGGTATTAGCTTCAGTTTCCTAGGCAAATTCTTACACAAGTAATTACATTCTGCCTACTGCATTCCTCTGCCACTTCAATTGGATATGGTGCTCTTCCACAGTCTGTGCCCTACAATTTTGCAGAGCATTATTGATTACTGTTAAGTATTTATTGTCTACCATCCCAGCAGTGACTTCACTAGAGATGCAGTTGTTAAAGCCATCCACCAGATACGTAAAAATTAGTAGTATATTATTGTGGCATTTACCATCAAAAATACTTGTTAGTCCAAAACTTTTAGAGCAAGACATGTTTCTAACCCTGATTAGGTAGTACAATAACGTGTGACATAAATCAGCAAATGAGGAATGTTTGATGATGACATTGATACAGCAGTATAAGAGAATCACTGTGGGCCCCCTGTACTGACACCTTCACACTGTGACCACTGTTTTACCGTAGAAGCTGACAAGTTATGTTGGTGGGTGAATTAGGGTATGTTTATGTAAAGAGAGGAAGAAAATGATCTGGACCATCCAGCCCACAGCTAAAACCTGGAGAGGGGGAGATGAAGGCTGCTCCCTTGGTGTGTTCACAGTAGATATGAACTGTGCCGGCAGGAGTTGAAACAGCCCGGTACATGACTGCTAGCTAATTCTGGGGAACTTTTCCACTTCTCCCTGATAATCACAGCATTTTACAGCTCCCTCCAGAAGTAAGTCTTTTTTTTCCCCACATTTCAGCACACTCATTCAGTAATGGCAGAACTGAGACCTGTGAAGCTAGTGTTAGAATGCTAATTTTAGCTTTTCTTTAATTTTACCATGTTACAGAAAAAAAATATCCCTTAATTTGCATGGTCCTTTTCCTGGCAGCTCTCAGCCTTTAACACATTCAGTGTAGTGAACCAAAACCACTGCTACTTGCTTCCCCTGAAATTATACCAGTTTATTTGATTTCACCCACCCAGACTATTACACCCTGGAAGGTAGCTCTGTGTGTCACAGAGAGAGATGCCAGACCTGGTGATCATGTAGATGCTTTTGGGTCAAGGTTAGGGCTGAGCTGCCTTCCAGGACCACCTGCTGGCTGGCTGCAGGGGGGCTGAAGTCAGTGTGGACCCGGGGAAATCCACCCTCCATAACCTGAATTGTCATAACTTGACTAAATGACACCAAATTCCTGTCTTGGAGAAAGGGGAGAGTTTTTTTGTGGGAAAGGAAGGAAGGCAAGGCAAGGCAAGACAAGAATATTTTATTCTGTGGCTGTAGTTATGGGGAAACTGCTGAATATGTTAAGAATTTACTGCCCAGATGCAGGAAATTCAGCTAAACAAATCTAAATATGACATAACACAGAAGCTGGAAAACTAAAATAATGACATATCTGACCTTATTCTGTATGTTTCCTGTAGTGGAAAATTCTTTGGTAGATCTGAAATGCAGTGGGGTGTTATCACTCAGCTGAGCAGTAATGGCACAACTGCAAAGCAGTAGAAAAGCTCAAATTGGAGTGAAAATTTGATCTTGTCTTTTATTCCCATACCAGTCTTCAGGTTTGTTTAATAGCTGGCTTGTTTTGTCTGAGATCTGATGTCATTATGTGCCCACATTTAAGTGTCATTGATGTAAACGGTTATTGTTGCTCAATGCCAGGAAAGAAACAGCAGAGCCATTGGCCTGTACTTCCATAATGAAGTCAGGTGAGGGAGGAAGGTGAGGGTGCCCTCGGTGCAGAGGAAAGAAGGGACCCCAGGTCTGAACCATCCACACTTTTAAAAGGAAGCAGAATTTTGATGGTTTGGGACTAAGAAATCTAATTGCCTCTAAATATTAAAGTCTGCTTGCTACTAGCTTAGCTGCCAGATGATGGATGCTTATGGATACTCCATCCCTCCTGGTTGTTTTCCTTTCCTGTTCTTTTCCTTTTTTTTCCTAAGGGGATGCTAGAGCTCATATGGGCCTTCTCAGTACACTGAGGGCTTCAGAAATGAACCTGAACAGTTTTTGAACACAGAACTGAGACAATATTTTTCTAAATTGCATATTCAGTTCAAAAATGTTTATGATATTTTTGTTTATTCAATTTACAAGTCTATCTATTCTGCTACTTTGAACTGAGCAGACAAATGTTCTGCTACTTGAAACATTTTCATGTACTTTGATAATGCAGGAAAAAGAAGGTAAAAAATCATGAAGGTTTTTTTTGTTTGTCTTCTTGAGATGCACTATAACTCACACAGCAAACATTCTAAGTTTGTACAGTTGCTAAGCTTCATGTACGTGTCCCTGTTTTTTAGTATTCTTTGGAAGATGTTAGCACTAATAGTTTTCACAATTCCATTGCTTCACAATTGCTTCATATCTCATAAATCAAATGTCTTTTCAATTTTTCTCTGTTGTGGATTATAGAAATGTCCTGTAACTATCATTGTCTCTCTCTTGACAAACACCTGGAAAGATGCTATTTGTTTTGTGAAGGAAGGGTATTTCAATCAAGAAGCCAAGGAACAGCTCTCTTTTTTTGTTGTTTTTGGTTTGGTTTGGTTTGGTCTGGTCTTTTTTTTCATTTAGTGCTGCTAAGAAGAACATTCTCAGCAAAATTTTTAAGTACTGTACTTTCCCCAAAAGTGTGAGTCCTGATTTGTCCTTTTTAATGCTTATTTTTTGCTGGTGGGCTCAGCCTGTTTTGGTCCCATTGTATGTTTATATGTATACAGGTGGATGCTGGTAATCTATTGTGAGATTTGAATTCAAGCAGAAGTCCTGTACTTTTCAAGTTTTTTGTCTTTAGACACCACACCCCTGAAAGTGGAGCCCATGGGCACTGCCCAATGCAACAGACCAGGAGATTCCTCATTCTATTGATGTTGCACCAGAAGCAGAAATGTTAAAAAAGATGTAAGCAGAAAGTAGTAGAATAGGCAGTGGTTTCACAGAAGGACATGATGTAAATCTGTGAAGACCCCATTCCTACAAGGAAATGGTGGTGGTGTGATCACCAGTGTGATTAGCTGTTCCCTTAGTGACATCAGTAGAAGCCCAGAGTTATAGCACTAGCTGGTCAGCAGGCATGAAGCTTGTGCCACTGCAGTGGGAGAGGATACCACATTGTTGACTCATACTCACAGGATGCTGGGAACATCTCAAAGTCTGTTGTGGCTGTCAGCACTTGATGCCAGGGCTAATGAGGGGAAGTGGGAAGGTTGGAGAGTGAGAGAAAATGCTGAGGCAGGACTTCCAGAGGCGGCTGGCCAGCCCCACCAGGAGAAGACCCTCTACCATGTGCTTCACCCTCTGACAGTGCTACAATGTGGAGGCAAAGGAAAATAAAAAAGTAGCTCTTTTATCAGCAAAGAACTGAGAACCACTTGACTGGAGCTCAAGAGATGGAAGAGAGAAAGAAGGAGACAAGTACCTTAAGAAGTTACATCTGTGAATATTTTTCCTGTCAGTGTAATATTTCCTCTTTTGAGAGAGAGAATGTCAAACCCACAGGTTTCAGGAGCAAAGGAAAAGGCCACTCTTGTTTCCTGCTCAGGCTTGGATCTCCCCTTCTGCATGTCCTCTCTGCCTGGGCTCTGGTCACCCTGCTGAAAGCCAGGAAGGGCAGAGCATGGCCAACAGGCCAGGATTCCTCCCAGGATGGCTTGCCTTCTTTGTGCTTGCCTGGTGCATGACTGTTGCTTGTGCCTGCTGAAATGTTCCACATCCTTCTTAGAAGCCCTCTTTAATTATTGAAAGGCTGCAATAAGGTCTCCCCGGAGTCTTCTTTTCTCCAGGCTGAACAACCCTGCCTTTCCTTATAGGAGAGGTGCTCCATCCCTCTGATCATTTTTGTGGGCCTCCTCTGGACCCACTCCAACAGGTCCATGTTTTTCCTGTGCTGCTGGGACAGGAGCCCCAGTGTCAGACGCAGCACTCCAGGTGGGGTCTCAAGAGTGGAGCAGAGGTGCAGAATCACCTTGCTCAACCTGCTGGCCCTGCCGCCATCTGTTTGGCAACAATGAGCATTTCCCCTTTGTACAAAGAGAATGATTCACTTGAACTTTTGGAGAAAAGTCACATTTCAACTAATAAATAAGGGGCCTGCAGCTGACTCAGAGATTCCCTTGTCCTGCCAGTCTCCCTCCCTGTCACTCATACACTGCTGAGCCCACCATTTAATCACTTGCAGGGGAGGGAGGAGAAAGGGGATGCATGGAGTGAGCTTGGCTAATACCAGAAAAGAAAAAATTTTCTGCGCTACGCCAAAAAGGGAGAAGAAAGAAGAGTCCGTACAGTAAGGTATGTTTTTTCTTCTACTGCGTTATAAAGGAGAATGTAGATACACTTTAAATTTAAACCAAATAGTAGATCTTATTTTTTATGTAATTCAACTCTTTGGACAGATTAGTGCAGCAGGGCACTGTGTGCAACACCAATAGTTTGGTCATCTTCTGGCATCAGTGGGGCTCTGTAGGGATTTGGCCTGGACGTGGTCTATTTATTACATGGTATCCCAAGAGCTGCTGTTCCACTGATGACATCTGGGTGCACATGAATGTTTCAGAAATGGTCTGTCTGCATATGCACATGGCTGACTGGGTGCAGCTGTATGGCTACTGGCTCATTGGCCATCCTGATGCTCTGCAATGCTGCCCTTGCACCAGGCTCAGCTTTCAAGAGTTCATTTGACTGCCAGGTGTCATGGCACATGGGAGACACAAGGCCAGCCCACTCTGCTCACAGGGAGGGTTACATGGGAGGTGCTAAGCACCATAGCTACACGGATTTTCTTAAGGCAAGAGGAGTCTTTTCCAGGCCCAAAAACCCTGCCATAGGACAATACCCTAGCATTATTGCACAAAGTCGTTTTCGTATAGGCAGGGCAAGACCATAGCCTCCTTGTGCTTTGCTGTTTTCATTCCACGTGAGCCATTAGTTGCTTTCTGGTTCCCCTTTGACAGACATTTACAGACATCAGTGGAGCCATTTTTCTAAAGAGATCATTCTTCTAAAATATGCCTCACTACAATCTAAAAACCCAGATAAGGCAAAGTTTTATTAGAAGTACTGACTATGAGATGAGACCTGAGAAATTGAATTGACCTGATAATGGAATGAAAATCTTGGTTACAAAATGGAGATGGAGTGGGGGGGAGGAAGGGCAGAATTAAGTTTAGAACTTAATTCCTCCATGCTCAACAGCCTCATTTACAGGAAGAATACAACAAATCTCTTGTTTTTGCAGCACAAGGGCTTTATACAGGTAAACATGTTGAGAATGTTGCCTGTAGTGTTTGCCCAGCTAGACCATAAAGGACTGCTGTGAGCAGGGGGAGCTAGTGCCATTGCACAGCACCGGTGAGTTCTGCTTTCCTCCTGCCTCCATCTGCCCCAGTGCCAGGGAGGGAGACCACTGGAGTCGTACTGCTCCTGTGAAGCCATCCAGCACGTTTATTCTGAGTACAGACACAGCGGTCTTCCATTTTGCAATTACAGAAGCAAGAATATCCTGTCGAGCTTTCTCTCTTTCCTTCCTTCCCCACTGCCACCGCTTGGTATGGCTGTAGGGAATATAAATGGAACAGGAAATTTGACCGCGTCCAGGATCAATGTCATTAAAGACACATCTTGTTTTAAAATCTAATTTTATATAACTGCTCTGTTATATAATATGCTTTTGTTTGTCGTCTTGATTTTTATCGAGGTAGTGTACATTCCCCTGGACCTTTTCATGAAGGAATGTTTATACCTGTGGGCAAGCGCTAATGGGAGTGAAAGGCTTGCATTCATGGGAACAGCATTTAGCAATTCATGGTTGCCAAGGTAAGCAGCAAAGGCATGCCCTCTGCCACTCCACTGCCTCTAAAAGAAACAGTCTCTAAGGTAACAGGCTAGCACCCCTTGAGGCCAAAAATCTTTAGCTTTTTAGACAGAAAAACACATTAAATAATACCAATAAAAGCATTTTTTTGTCCAGGCAGTTTTTCTTCACAGCAGAAAAGGGGCTCAAAGTGTTCTATTTTTGGTTCTGCACAGGAATTTAATTCAGATGCTGCCCAGTGCTTTGTGCACTCAACACCCCTTTGACAGTTTAGTTTCAGGGGCACATAGGACTAATGAGCCAAGGCGTGACTGCAGTTGGAGGTTGGCGTCTCCCAGGCCTGTGACTGTTGTTCAAAGTGAATAGGCAATTTCCCTGATTAGCTTGGAATTTGCAGCATTATCTGGATGGTTATTTGGCATGAGCCCTTTTTCCAGGATCATAGTCAGTGTGGGAGATTGAGTCACCTGAAGAGAAGGTCTGCAGAGGCAGCGCTTGCTAGATGCTGCTTGTCATGGGGCAGGACAATGGGCTTCTCTTCTTGACTTCATCTTGCTCTGCAGTCACTTGCCAACCTCTCTTATCTTACTGTAGCAAAAGGGAGAAGCAGGTGAGTCATCACATTTTCCCAGTGCAAGATTTTAATTAGGGGAAGAAACAAATAGTAGAGGGCTGTTTTTAAAACTGAATTCTAACAGAAAGTAAAATGCAGCAGCCAGATCACCTTTCTGGTAGTGTTGGTGCATACAGAAGACAACTTGTCATCTGCAGGATATTTATATGACATAACATCAGTACAGTCTGCTGGATGTGGGGAAAAGCAAAACAAGCATTTTCTGGATTTTTTTTTTTCCTAAATGACTCAGGCTATTACAGTTGCTTGACAATTATAAAGTGACAGTTTATAGACTGTAACTGAGTAATACAGGACCTGGTGGTGGTAATATGTCTTCTTCTATCTGGTGCAGTTCCTGCAGCTCCTGGAATTGTAACAAAAGTCTTAGAGCTCTTCACGAAAGTAGAGGTGCCTCCTGGAACCCTTTTGCAACTTCTTCAACAGACTTGTTGCCGAC
Source organism: Falco peregrinus (assembly GCF_023634155.1). Classification (NCBI taxonomy): domain Eukaryota; kingdom Metazoa; phylum Chordata; class Aves; order Falconiformes; family Falconidae; genus Falco; species Falco peregrinus. The sequence continues at coordinate 36,775,422 of NC_073727.1, forward strand.
ATTAATGTGTTTTTACTCACCCACATTTCAGTAAGCTTTTGGGAATAAACCTCATGTTATTGAGCTGATTTATAACAGTGCAGGGGGGTTAATGATTTGCTTACTTTCAGTCTGACAGAAAGGATACTGCCTTCATTGCACTCAAAGAAAGGACATGTGTCACTGACAATACACTTCTCCATTTACTTTCATTTCATGTTCTACAGGCTAAAGTAATTATGGAACAACTATGGACTTCCTAATGGTTTGAAGCATGGTAACATAAAGAACATTAAACAAGGAAATGAATTAGTTACATCATCCACCCCAGAAACACCCGCAGTGTGACAATTTGTTACTATGCAAAAGATGCAAAGTCAAGGGCAAGGTAGGAAGTATCCAGACACTCTTTAAGTTCAACACCTTGGAATATCCACATTTTGATGCAACATACATTCGCATGATGTTATGCAAGAGAAGTCCTGCTCCATTTGAGAGACATATTGGCTGGGGCTTACTAAATAAGCAGCAATTTGTTATTTGTTCATTACACATCTTGCTCTTTATTCACATCTCAGATGCACAAATGGACTTAAATGCCTCTTCAGGTAGGATGGAGACATGTAGCTGTCAGAGCAATTTGTGAGAAATAGCCTCTCTTCTGGGGCAGAGTCTGATGGCACCTGAGCAGCCAACACAAAACATCCTTATGCTGTCTCAGTTCTGGGGGTTTCTCCGGGTTGCCTGGAGATAATGGCCTCTTTCTGCAGTTTTGCAAGCTAAGCAACCCTGTGCCGAAGTCCCATGGGACTGAATGTTGTAAGCAATAGCTTTGCGTGCCTAGCACATGCCCACAGCACTGAATTCAGCAGTCACAGCCACCTCCATCTAAAGCATGACCAAGTTGTGAAATGAGTCTGGTCAGGAAAACAAAAGCACTGAGTCTCTTAAGTTCATGCATATTGTCAGGAACATCCCTACAGATTTGGCTGAAACATTTCAGCAATGTTCATCTTGAGGAAGATAAACAATATGCAAAAGTTCAATTTGATACACTTTTAACTAACAGAAAGTAAGTGCTTGAAATGTGATGTTTCAGACAACAGTAGTAATAGGGAGCAGTATTAGATTCATCTATGAACTAGTAAATAATAATGACTAGGGACTGAATTACAAAACCCAGCTTTTTAAAATGCTGGCTTCAGTTAACTTCCTTGAATTTAGTGTTGATATTTTTGTTGACTCCACAAAATAGGTTAACAAGAGAACTCTACTCTGTATCTACAATTATAAAATATTATTTGATGTCTAAATTATTTTATTCTCCCCCCCCCCCCCAAAGAACCATTGTGCTGTTACAGTGAAAAGGCAAAACCATGGGAAAATTAAAGTAAAACTTGATTGCTCATACTTTGACCATGTGGTTTATAAAGCCTGTCTTTCAACAGCTATAAAATACTTGCATTCCCATGTTAGAAAGATGAAAATATGTAACTTCCATTTGCTTAACAGTTCTTAATTTCAGCTGGAAATTGTATTAGTTAAAACTGACTTAATTGCCATCACATTTGCCTTTCTTTCCAATCTGTATTTTTTATCTATACTTCTGCAGATCCTAAGGCACAGTGTACACATGCATTTATATAGCATTTATATTCTAATGTACACATAAACTGATATCTGAGGGGCTGATCCAAAATTCAGCAAGGTCACTAGAAAGACTCCTAGATAAGCATCAGCCTATCCCCCTGGACCTCTGAGCAGGACTTTTCCTCATAATGTGTTCCCTAGATCCCGGTTGCTGCTCTCAGAGTATGTACAGGGACTGCATTAAAGAGATTTTTCTTTTTTTCACATTCAGGTTTTATTCAACCATTTAGCAAAAAGTTGACTGATGATGGGATTTCAAACGATCAGCGTTTCATGCAGCAGGTAGGTATTGGAGTTTTTAGAATATTCTTCCTATAACATTAAAACTTACTCAGTGCCCAAATGTTTTTGTCCCAAAATGTTGGCAACTTCACTTTAGTCTGTGTTTTCAGTTTGGGCACATGTTGGAGAGCAGACTCTTACCCAAAGCTTACCTGAATAAGTCAAACATCTTGATACTGCAGAACTGGAGAGGAAGTGATTTGAATATAAGGCTTTCTTGACAGATTTCCAATAATTCTAGTCCCAGTTGGCACTAAAAAAAAGCTTTGTTTTTGTAATGTTGACATTTATTTCCATGTCTGTCTCAGACCTAGAAGAACAGAAGTAAAAATATTTGTGAAAAAGAAAAACCTAACATTTCAGGAAGCAAGGCAAGCGTTGGGTAGTACTGATTCAAAGAGCAGGCAAAGATCTTTTATTTTGCTTGAACTCCTTTGCCCATCTTCACCTCAGCATTTGCCAGGAAATCTCAAGATATTAAAATGTAGACTTCTTACATGGATACAGACAAATGTAATGATGCCTAATAATACATGCATTAGCAAAAGGAAAATAAAGGTGAATTGTGTTATCAAGAATGGATCCATTGTATTTGCTAGATAGTAGTAGATACTCCCTGAAGAGGGAGAGAAGTCCTTCTAGTGTATTTATGGCTAGATTGAAGTCTAATTTCTGAAGTGTTTCTTTAAAAATGCTGGTATAGGCCATGTTTTTTGTCTCCTTCTGGATTAAAAAGTAATTAATCCATTTACAGATAAAATATTGTTTTTCTTTCAGTCCCATGGGTCATAAGTAGATACGATAAGTAGAAGATAATAATCTTATCCCTGTGCACTGCCCCTTACCCCACCACAAATAACATGCCTCTGCTTCATTGTTAGAAATAATTTGCACTTTGTGGTGCTTTCCTGGCATTTGGGCTTCTGAAGATCTCCCTCATTTTCTACATTAATGTCTTACTGCAACTGGGACTGGTTTAGAGGTGATGATACGTGAGCCAGGAAGAACTCCACCTTGATTTCGAACCAACAAACAGTTCATTGACCTGACAGCTAAAACCACCAGCATCCTTTTGCTTTGAAACTAAGGAAAAGTGATGGGAAGTCACTGAAAGACAGTAAACGTGAACCACTTTTAAATGCCAACCTGGTTTTAAATAGTGTTTTGACAACACACAGAAAACTATTTTGAGACTTACGGGACTTCTGCAGGAGCTGGTGCAAATACAATGAAAATTTAATGTTTACATAATCTATAAATAGAACAGTAAAGAAACCCAAGTCCCACCAGGATCACAAGTCAAAAAGGAATAGGAATAAACAAGATCATTAATACACAGATTGATTGATTATTATTTTTTTTCCTTGGTAAACAATGAAGTTGTTGATATACACATATCTGCAGATATTTACAAACATGCAAAACTCAGAGAAAATGAAAGTGTTTATCAAGGCCCATTTCCCAAAATACTACTTAGAGGAGGCAGTTGAAGATATAACAGAAAGGAACCACTTTTTTTGGATTTGTAAGTAACGTTTTTAAAGTGATTTAGATCCCAGAAAGACACTAAGGACACTCAGATAACATATTCTAGAGGTAAAATTAATTGTAAAATAGAGCCTAGTGCAGACAGAAACACAGCCTGGCACTATATGTGGGAAACTGTCCATATCCATCCCTGGAAGTGTTCAAGGCCAGGTTGGATGGAGTTTTGAGCAACCTGGTCTAGCGGAAGGTGTTGCTGCCCATGGCAGGAGGGTTGGAACTGGTGATCTTTAAGGTCCCTTTCAACCCAAACCATTCTATGATTGTATGATTCACATGTGCATGCTTGCTCACTCATCCAAAATGTAAAATCTCTAAAAAAAAGTGACTTCATTATCATATATAGTAGAAAGATAACTATTGATAAACTGGGTGGAAAAATATCAACTTCAAGTGTTTGAGAGAGTAGAGGGAACGACGTGCTATTGTTAAGCTTTCTCAGGATTATTTTTTGACAATTCATGCAAAATCAATGGAAATGCCTCTTGGTCATTTGGGTTCAAAGCAAAAGTCTCTTTCTCTTCCTCACAAACTATCACCTATAAAAAGTCAACTTTTCCATTTCTAATCTTCAAAGTGAATTACAACTGATGGAAAGGTAATGCAATGAGCTTCATTAGTCTGATTTCCATAGTCACAGTATTAAATAAAGTCTATTTTTCTTGCAGACATACTAATATCTTTATGCTACTAGTATAAAAATAATCATTTTTTGTTAAATACACCAGTGAGGAAATCACCAACCGTACAGATATAGCAATGTTTGAAAAATGAAGATAATTTTAGTAGAATTAAAAAGTCTGCTCTGGGATTTAAGGAATCTAAAGTTAATGATCCAGAATTCTTAAAAGTTACTTCCACTTCCCACAATGTTGACAAAGAACAAAAATACATTTTAAAAATTACACACACAATCCTGCTCCCCCTGTTTTCCACCACAGGGAATCACTGAGCTAACATTGAGCTGCACTGACTAATTTCCCCCTATTTCAAACAGAGGGAACAATCATTGGTATTGGGGTAACTGGCTTTATTCACTTAGACGTTAGTTAAGGATTGTGGCCACTGAATTTCTGCCACTGTCTTCCTGCAACCACTTGTAATAGATTGCTGTGTGGATGAGTTAGAAACAATGAGGCTCCTTTAAGAGCTATTTAACCAGGTATCCCAGCTGATCCTCCTGCAGTGTCACTGAGTGCTCTTCCCTTTCTCAGCACTTCTGGCTCCTCACACTGTGCCAAACTCCAGGATGTGCCTCTGCACTCTTGGCACGTGACTGTCTCCATGCAGGCACCTCCATCCCTGGCTGGCAGAGCACAGTGTTTTCCAGGTGCGGAGACCCAAATGTAGTTTTGACACCATGCTAAGTGTGGGGACAGATATATGCCTTAGGGGTCATGTCATGGAAAAGGTGGGTGAACACCCCTCAGTTTGGGGCCAGATGAGGATATCAACCCATTAACAAGAAGTTGATTGCACTGGTATGCAATGCATGTTGGAATAAATCATCTTAGGGAAGGTGTTAGAGGACCAGTGCTACAGGAAACTAACCCACAGATACTGTGCTTCTCAAATAGGGGTGGTTTAGCTGGTACAATGCAAAACAAATATAAATATAAATATGGGACTCTTTTACAATGTCCATGAACAAAATAAAGGGTGAAAATTTGCGTTTATGTTAAGAGCAATGTGATTTGTAAAACGGTAAGCTACAAGAGGGAATTCTTTTACTCTGCTGAGCTCCTAGTTACAATAGTGAAACAGCTTTTTGCGTACGAGTTTGGAAGAGGCCAATGGAAATTATAAGATTAGAAAACATGACACAGAGGAGAAAGTAAAGGAAATGGGTTTGTTTGTTCTAGAAGACAGAAGACTTGGAGGGAACACATTAACATAATCCTCCAATACAGAAAATGTTATAGAGGGGACAATGTACATCTGCTTTCCTTTTCTCTTTGGGAACAGGATGAGAAAATATCTACTTAATTTTTAGCAAACAAAGAAACTAGACTTTAGGTGAAAATACCTAATTGGGTTATTGACATATTGGAACAGATGCTAAAGCAGCTGTGGAGCATCCTCCATGCAAGGATTTCTAAGAGCAGTTGTAGACAGCCATCTGTCAGGCAAGGCCTGTGTGTACTTAATCCTGCTTTGCTGCTGGAAGAGAGACTGGGGGCTTCCTTCTAGGCATTTTGGCAGCTTTGGATGACTTTAACACAACATCTAATATCGAGTAGCTGATGTTCAAAGTGAGTTAAGGATTAGATTTTTTAGATAGTTTGAGTTGTTTTGTGGTTATTACACTGATCTTTTCCTTCCTGCTTCATCTTTGTAATTTTTTGCGTACTTATCTAATTGAGTGTATTTAATTGAAGTCATCAGAGGTACTCAAGAACTTACTCAACTTTTTTGACAATGCAGCTATTGCACAGAAGAGTTTACAATTTAACCTCTGTTTACCTGGAAGTTCGGAAAGCAGAAAGAAACAGTATATATATTAGATATTTTGGTTTGAAATCTTAAGTCTACAGCAATAACAGCTTTCTGTTATACTCCATCTTTTATTTGTTAGTCATTTAGATTTTGTCAGGGAACAGAAAATAGCTAAAAATCCTCTTCTTGTAAAAAGTTTCTAGCAAAATTATTACTAACGTGCAAGTGTGTAAGGGAGTTCTCATTAAGTGTCTGCAGTTATTTAAACTCAGAAATGGAAATATAAACGTATCTTTTTCTACGCAGTATCTGTATGGCTGAAGATTACTTCCAGTTACAGGGAGCTATGCAGAATAAGAACATTCTTCTGTGCTTCCTACTAGTATTGCATGGTCAGCTTTAAGGAAGGCATACTGGGAAGGATTTGGAAAGGTGCATTTTGCTTTTCAGTGGACTGCTAGTGCTTGGGTTGGTTAGATGAGAGACATAGATCCTGGAGGTCGCAGGCTGTATGCCAGGATTCACAGATTAGGCAGGAGTTACATTTGTACATGCAAGAGAGTGGCTACATTTGCAGACTTTCATAAGAATTTATATAAAAGCACCTTTTCTTAGGCTAATACCAACAGAGAAATCCAGAAGATGATGACAAGCTCTCTAATTAGCTTAAACCATTTGGTCTAGGAAGCTTACGAAGTGCTTGCCAGATTTTTTTATTCCTTATCACTACATTTTCTAATACCAGCAAGGAAAACTCTTAACCATTAAATAAGGATTCCAGCTTTCTAGCCTTTATCAGCAATCGCCTACTCCTGAGTAAGTGTTTAGGCTTTACACCTTCATTGGTGCTGACTTCCAAAAGCCCTGTGTGACTGCCTACTTACTTGCATGGCAGTCAGGGAAGATTACCTTCGGCTTTAATGGGCCCTGTACAAGGCTGATTTAAGTGGCCTCCTGAACCTCTTTCTGAGCCCTGATTCTCCAAATAATTTTTTGCACAAACTCAAACCACTGACTTTGCTGAACGCAGAGTCAGGCCCCTGAAGTTTTTGGAGTTGTCAGGCCAAACCTAATGTGGCTGAGACAGCTGGAGGCCTCTCAGAGCATCAGTCCCAGGCTCTCAGTCCCCTCTCACCAGAGCAGGTACTCGCTCGCACAGTAGTGATCAAGATTAGAACAACCCTACTGGGATAAATATAAAAACTGAAGGGAGGAGGTCTTTGTCACACTAAATTCTAATCAACTCATTTTTTAGGATATGGAAAGAAGTTATTTAAAAAGCCCATTAGTTCTCACTTTTGTGTTGGTAAGAAGGAATGGAGCACAGGCAGCTGCCCTCTCTCCTGAACCATCCATCTAAACTTTTGGAAACTTTCAGAAATCATGCAAAGCCTCTCAGCAGACAGGAATGTGCTCAGCTTTCATTTGCACAACCACTTATGGCTAATTAGGTGGAGGAGCTGAGAGAGGTAGGGATAAGTTAGAAATGTCAGAGTCTGTGGATCTGTCCACACTGTAACTCAGGTGCTCAGCCTGTTCTCAGGCACCAGATGTCTATTCATTTTCTTCCATTGATGCAAGAGTCCTGGGCTGCCCTTTGGAATAGATCTATTTCCCTGAGATTAAATCCACATTTTTTTCTGGGGATAATTTACTACCAGAAAACACTAGTTCAGCTTGTTCAGCTCTATGTAGTTTTTCTATGTTGTTCTAGCAAACTCATGCTCTTAAGTACCTTCACGCAGCCTCATACCATGCTCCATGGTGTGCATTAATTTGAAATCATGTTATAAAGACACCGCTGCAGCAGGCTGAAATGTTCTGAAAGGTCATAACATAAAATAATTAGGTCTTAGGGCAACAGGGGCTTCCTATAGGCTCCAGAGGAGACAGCAGGTGAGGTGCTGTACAATATAGCCCTGAGCAGTATGGATACAAGTCACCCAATACTACCTGGTGTAGGATCTCTCCCTGGGAAGAAGCCTCTAGTGATGTGGTTGTAGCTGGTGCTGCAGAGATAAAATAGAGATTTCCTAAAAAAGGGAAGACATAGAGGTATTTTTAAGTATTCTCAGAAGAATGAGGAATACCTAAGAGGAAAAAATATTTACAATCTAATCAGACAGGAAAAGGGATGATGGATGAAAAGCTCATTCTACTTCTGCCAGTACTTCATTGTGATATTACTCAGCCAAGCTCCCAAACAGTGATTTGCTCTACCATAATCCCTGCATTCAGTTACCACTGAAATGTATTTATTGGTGGTAGTTAGCATCCAGCCTTTGAAAAGGTACACTAAGTGCCTTGGTTTTATATTTCTTAGTCAGAAAAAGTCACAACTTAACTTTGTTTTGCAAATATTTGGACAGACCAAGGAAATCTCTTTTTGTTTTGGTGTCCAGTGCTTGGATGAGTTCCTTGCAGAATTTTTGGCATCCAAAACCCATTAGTTAAATGCAGCATCTTTTCTCCTTGAGCAGGGTGATATACAGTGAAGGTTCACCCCTCCTTCCTTCCCCATATTCCAGATCTCTGGAAAGAGAAGAAGCAGAACAGTTCCCCAAACCAGCATGAGGCTTTGCTCCAGAGAGCTCCAGAGACACTCTAGCAACAATTGTGACATTCTGACAGGAAACAAAGAACAATTTTTCTTTCTGTTCTTGAACCTTCACTTCAGAGAAAAAGACAAAGACCTGGGAGATGAAAGATCTCAAACTCTAGACCCACTGTGGCTGGTACACAGCAGAACCTCTCAGCATGTCACCACCTGGGTTATGCCACCAAGTATAGGAGGCATCCGCTCACAGGCTTATTGGAAAATGGCAAATATGCGACAAATGCAACAGTCTTTTTCAGGAATTTCTGCTTCCCAGAGAGCTTTGACAATCCTGCCTCAGCACCAGTTGGTGTGTGCCAGGCAATCTGGCAAGGAATATTGGCAGAAATATGGGCAAGCACCATGGCAAATCCGTTCAGTCCCATGCTTGGCCTTCCAGCAACCCACATGGAAGCGATGCAATGTGGCAGCCCATGAGAGCTCACTGCAGCAGCGATTTCCCCTGCAGGTACTGGTGCTTGGCAGCTTGCATGTCCCAGCCGGGTAATCTTGGGGTACTAAGACAGGTCTGATTGGTTTGGACAGATCTGATGGGTGCACTGGCTATTTTATTGTCCTCTTGGGCTTTCTTAGCAACAGAGTTATAAGGAAGTGAAGGATCTGTTGCACATCTAGAAGAAATCATATGCATTTATACTAAACTTTAAATCTGAAGCTATTAACATAAAAACTTAGACCTCTAGAGGAAGAGCAGTGCAAAACAAAGGAGCTGTATTTTTATATCACTTCACCCCCAGGACAGCAGACAAGAAAAGGCACAGCCTCTAGCTTCCTCTTTGTGCATTCCCTCCACTTAATAGCTTGGATATTTCTATATTGAGCAATATCAAAATGCTGGGACAGCAAAAAAAGAAAAGCCTCAAACTTTTCCAAAGACTGTTGTCTTAAAAAACTGAGTACTAGACTAAATAGTGTGCCTGCTAATTCCTTTCAGCTGTGATAAACATGTATAGTTAGGTGCGCAATGACTTTCACTAGCTATCACTTTACCTCTAAAGTAAAAAAAATCATCCATTTACTCAAAGTCTGTTTTAAACAATGGTCCTAAACTAATGATAATAAAAACCCAGTTCTACAAGCACTGTCTGCTCTGGTTTTAATTGTAGAGATCTTAATTTATGTGCACAATTTTATTTTAAATGCTACAGTCCTTGTTCAGGAAGGCTTTTCTTCCTCTTTGGACAGCTAACTCCCTTGTAGGGTGCATGCATAAATATATACATGTGTTACACACACCAAAGATCTGTTAACTGGTTTTATGTTACCTTATTTTATTTTATTTTATTTCACTTTATTTTACTTTTATTTTTAGCTGCTTATGCTTCTACATGCAAGTAGTTCCAAATCGAGCAAAACTGGTGAGATGGCTGTCTCGTCTGGAGAAAGCAAGCAGAGTTTAAACATGCATAAGTTCATTCAATGACCATTGAATGATCATTGATCGAAGTCTGAAGTCCCTACTGCTTTCTTTGCCTCGGTCTTTACTAGTAAGACCAGTTGTTCTTCAAGTACCTGGTCCCTTGAGCTGGCAGACAGGAACAGGGAGCAGAATGAAGCCCCCATAATCCAAGGGGAAATCATCGATGACCTGGTACACCACTTAGACTCACACAAGTCAATGGGGCAGATGGGATCCACCCAAGGGTACTGAGGTTGCTGGTGGAAGTGCTCACCGAGCCACTTTCAATCATTTATCAGCAGTCCTGGCTAAATGGGAGATCCCAGTTGACTACAAGTCAGCAAATGTGGTGCTCATGTACAAGAAGGACCAGAAGGAGGATCCAGGGAACTACCGGGCTGTCAGTCTGACCTCGGTGCTGAGGAAGGTTGTGGAGCAGATCATCATGAGTGTCATCATGTGGCACTTACAGGACAACTAGGTGATCAGACCCAGTCAGCATGGGCTTATGAAAGGCAGGTCCTGTTTGACTAAGCTGACCTCCTTCTATGACAAGGTGATCTGCTTAGTGGATGAGGGAAAGGCTGTGGATGTTGTCTACCTAGACTCTGGTAAACCCTTTGACACTGTTTCCCACAGCATTCTGGAGAAACTGGCAGCTCATGGCTTTGACAGGCATACTCTTTGCTGGATAAAAAAAACTTGCTGGATGGCAAAGTCCAAAGAATGGTGGTGAATGGAATTAAATCCGGTCGGCATCCAGCCACAAGTGATATTCTCCATGGCTCAGTATTGGGGCCAGTTCTGTTTATTATCTTTATCAATGATGTGGATGAGGGGATCAAGTGCACCCTCAGTAAGTTTGCTAACATCACCAAGTTTGTTGGGAGTGTTGATCTGCTTGAGGGCAGGAAGGCTCTGCAGAGGGATCTGGATAGACTGGATCGATGGGCCGAGGCCAGTTGTATGAGGTTCAACAAGGAGAAGTGCCGGGTCCTCCACTTGGGCCACAACAACCCCACGCAGCGCTACAGGCCTGGGGAAGGGTGGCTGGAAAGCTGCCCACCAGAAAAGGAGCTGGGGATATTGGTCGGCAGCTGGCTGAATATGAACCAGCAGTGTGCCCAGGTGGCCAGGTCCAACAGCATTCTGTCTTGTGTTGGAAATAGTTGGCCAGCAGGACAAGGGATAAGATCATGCCCCTGTACTCAGCACTGGTGAGGCCACACTTTGAATCCCGTGTTCAGTTTTGGACCCCTCACTTCAAGAGGGACATTGAGGTGCTCAAGTGTGTCCAGAGAAGGACAACAAAGCTGGTGAGGGGTCTGGAGCACAAGTCTTATGAGGAGCTGCTGAGGGAACTGGAGTTGTTTAATCTGGAGAGAAGGAAACACAGGAGGAACCTTATTTCTTTCTACAGCTACCTGAAAGGAGGTTGGAAAGAGGTGGGTGTTGGTCTCTTCTCCCAGGTGACAAGTGATAGTACAAGAGGAAATGGCCTCAAGTTGCACTAGGGCAGGTTTAGATTGGATATTAGGAAAAATTTCTTCATGGGAAGGGTTATCAAACACTGGAACACGCTGCCCAGGGAAGTGTTTGAGTCACCGTTCTTCCAGGTATTTAAAAGATGTGTAGATGTGGCACTTAGGGACATGGTTTAGTGGTGGACTTGGCAGTACTAGGTTAATGGTTGGACTTGATTATCTTAAAGGTCTTTTCCAACCTAAACAATTCTATAATTCTATGATCAGGGGATGGTCTGCGCTGCCACTGCTTTCCTTGTGCCCTCTTCCTCACCTTTCTTGAACATATACTGTGGCACATCCTGAAAGAGAAGCCTCCATCCACCATTCCCTTGACACTGATATAAAGGCAACTTCACCTCCACCCAGATTCCTCCCTTTCCTCAGTAACCATGAAAACACAACATCCATATTTCCCTCTCTTTCACTGTGTCTTTGGACTTAAAGCCAGGTAAGAGTATGAGCTATAAATCGAAGTGAAATATACAGCTGGGTAAATAAAATGAGACGAAAGGGAGAAAAAGGGAAATGTGTTTCCTATCACAGAGTTTAAAAAACAGACTTGGCACACAGGGGAAAAAACAAAACAGGAAACAAGGTTCTACATATAAATTAAACTTTTTCACCCTGAACCTTTTTAGATAGCCCAGGAGTAATAAGAACGTGTGTTTCTTGGACCAGCAAAGCAAGCATTCCAACACTAAATGGCTTCCTGTTCAACATGTTCAAAGCCAGGGACTGTTTTTGGGGGTTGGTTAGAAATATGTGTGAAGTATGCACTTTTACTTCAGGCCAAATAAAATGTTTTTAATCTTCACCCCCTCCCTCCCCACCCCCCCATTCCCTGATACCCTCCCCCCCTGGAAAAGAAAAAAAAAAAAAAAAAAAAAAGTCAAAATGTGACCAGAGTTTCCTTCACTGAGGAAGTTCAATGATTAGCTTTTGGTTAATCTGCAAACATTCACACTTCCCAGCAAAGACACTCAAAAAGGAACTGGTCAATGTCATTCTGCACTGGCATTTGAGGGTGTTTAGCTATAATGAGTAGATGTATATAGGAGCTCAAGAACTTTGCCCCATGCAAAGACAGGGAAACTGAATATTTGAGGGTGTGAAGTATGTTATAGCATTTTCCCCTATTGGTGTCAAACCTATAATTCACAAACTGTTGATCCATTTTCTTCTTCTACCGCATTGGCCTCAAATGTTGTTTGGTACTTTATGTTCTTTACAGATAGATCTTTAGGTTTCGTTGGTTGTTTTTTGTTAATGTTTACAAGGTTTGATTACATGGCCAAAATTCAAAATTACACACATGGGAAAAAAACATGGAGCACCATATGCCGTGAATGCTCCAAGATGAGAAGGTTTTCCAGTTCGTCACTGAAGCCACAGGCTACTATTTGCAAATAAAATCAGAAAAGTACAGCCTTTTTTTTTTTCCCCCCAGCTAGTGGCAATAGTTAAATAGTTACATCTAACTAACGTAGGCCTCAATTTCTCCCTTTCAATATAATTTCAGAAGTCTAATCAATTACTGCTCTAGTAACATTTTTTCTCCCAACTCCAAACAAACAGAAACCGTATAAGTGGTAGCCAACTATTTTCTTTAAATATTTTTTTCATTCCAGTGTTTTTGAGCAAACTCGGGATCTAAACACTGTCCTGTTTCAATATTTGAAGAATGCTATGTACAGAGTACAGTCCAAGATGGTATGTTGTTGTGAGACATTGGTCTTGTCTGTTACTGTTATGCCACCTTGAATGAACTGAGGTGCATACCTTGTTTTGGTTCTTTCTGCCTAATTTTTACAAAAAAACATTAGCAGGCCCTTATAAACATATATTTTTGGGTTTTCACTTGAACAAAATGCATCCTAGGAAGATATCTGGATCTCCAGTCTCACCTAAGTCAGTAAAACTCAGCCTGTGCTGATTTGGACAAGACTAAGCAATGATTTTCTTTTGACCCAGCCAAATAGTGTACTCATTTTCAGAGGTACTGTTGAAGTTAGAACTAACAAAGACAGTGGGTCTTAATGAGTACTAGACTCCAATGATGACTCATCCCTGGACCTCCAAGTTCTTCAATATCATATCATACTTGATATCCAGAGCTATTGCTGGGGGGAGTGGGGGAAACAACCAAGGAAGGACAGATTTCCCTCTTTGAACATCCAGCTTTCCCAGGGAGAATCATAGGAGTTCGGTTTCTAGTGATTCTGTGGCAGCTGCTCAGTGATGGTCTTCTGCCACCTCCTTGGTGCACCACTTAAATTCAGTTTCAGTTCAACTCCATGTCTGCATTGTCTTCTGCCCTTCCTTCCCAGAGGCCCATCCAAAATAAAAGTGTCAGGTTTGTTGGCAAAGTCTGAATCCTGCAACTTCCTTTCCTCTGACTGTCACCATTAATAATTTTGAGTTTCTGTTCCAGATCCCTCACACCTGATACCATATTTCTACACACCAGCTATTTTTCTGGTGTGTTAAATCAGTATTAGCAAACTAACATGAATTCTCAGGAAGGGGAGTAGGTGTATGTATGTCCCATGGAAACTGCAGGGTCCAAATTTTCTGAAGAGTCATGCCAGCAAAACTGCAGGCTCCCACCAGCAATTAGAATCAAGAGGTTAAAAACCAAAGGCATACACTTCGGGTAATCAATATGTTTCTTGTAACTCAGCCTGTTTTAAAATTGACTTTTGCAATACATCCTTTCACTTGGGATGAGGGAAAGTAACTATCTGCAAAATGCTATGAAGATACATGTGAATTTTATGAGTAAGTCATAACAGTTACTACACACACACTTTTTAGGAGACAGATATAGAGCATGATAAAAAAAAACAAACACAAATGAAGGATAAAGCATGAGAAAGAGAGAGAGAAAGAAGGAAAAAAGAAAAGAGAAGATAAAAGGAAAAAAGAAAAGAAAAGAAAAGAAAAAATAAAATAAAATAAAATAAAATAAAATAAAATAAAATAAAATAAAAGAAAAGAAAAGAAAAGAAAAGAAAAGAAAAGAAAAGAAAAGAAAAGAAAAAGAAAAGAAAAGAAAAGAAAAGAAAAGAAAAAGAAAAGAAAAGAAAAAAGAAAAGAAAAGAAAAGAAAAGGAAAAGAAAAGAAAAGGAAAAGAAAAGAAAAGAAAAAAAAGAAAAGAAAAGAAAAGAAAAGAAAAGAAAAAAGAAAAGAAAAGAAAAGAAAAGGAAAAGAAAAGAAAAGGAAAAGAAAAGAAAAGAAAAAAAAGAAAAGAAAAGAAAAGAAAAGAAAAGAAAAGAAAAGAAAAGAAAAGAAAAGAAAAGAAAAGAAAAGAAAAGAAAAGAAAAGAAAAGAAAAGAAAAGAAAAAAGAAAAGAAAAGAAAAGAAAAGAAAAGAAAAGAAAAGAAAAGAAAAGAAAAGAAAAGAAAAGAAAAGAAAAGAAAAGAAGGAAAAGGAAGGAAGGAAGGAAGGAAGGAAGGAAGGAAAGGTGGTTGAGAACAGAAATCCAACTAAATATGGAAAAGAAAGCTGTTGCAAAAGAAAGATTGCAGAGATAATTTATGGTAGTTTAAATCCCTATTTCTTTTGCCAGGTAGAGAAATCCTAATCCTGTTACATGATCCTAATGTCTTTCCAACTGCTTCAAGTGAATCATTGCCATTACCAATATGGGCAGAAATTTACTATATCAGCTTCCCAGACACTGAACATAATGTTGGAAGAGCTGATAGGTATTAACTCAGTGAGTCAGATAGGCTGTTCTTTTTTTATCTCCAAAGCACACAGCATCAGCTTCAGTCATGTTGCCACTGCAGCTGCTGCCGAAAGCTGGGCAGCCAATGTGTTAAGAGTGGGGTTGCTGATCTGTGGTACTGCAAGAGTTGCATGGTAAGTGCAAGCTGTCCCAGCAGGTAATGAGACTGTTATTGACGTCCTGGAATACTTCCTCAAGGTCGTGTCAGTCATATTCAGGAATCTAGAAAAAACCTTAACAAATAATAATGTAGCTGTCATTATAATGAGACATAGTCGCAGGCATCATTATCTCAGTTGATAAGCTTTGTCTTGAAACTATCTTTTTGAGTCTCATGATGATTCCAAGTCTCCCTCACTGGAGCTTTGTACCTATGACATTATTTACTGTGGACAATTTCACATTTTACTGTTTTTTCTTGCTTGCTTCTAGCATATACCATTTTCAGACAGAGCTGCTTAAGCAAAGTGCTATTTGTTTTGTGGAAGCAAAGTCCATACAACTGCTTTTTACATACTGGAAATGGGTTTTGTTCCTTGATAGGAAAGACTTTGGGTTTTAGCTAGGGCTGAAGGTGATCATGATAGAACAAAACAAGGAATACACTCTGCACTCAGTAGAAACACATCATGCAAGCCATCTGAAGGTGCTCTGACACAGTCACATGTGCTATGGAATCATTATATGGTTGACTTCTGCCAAATGTCATCATGGGATGAAGTAACAGCCAGAGGTTCATGTTGCTCTTCAAGGGACATTAAATGTTGTTTTCTCTGATTTTTCCATTCTTCTCTGCTTTTAGTGTTCCATCCTTTGAATCATTTAAGTCCAAATTTCAAAACTAATACTCTCTCAGAAAGTCAGGCTATGCTGATCTATAGCTAGGAAACTACAGTCATTTCTTCCAGATGGATGCATCACTCTATGCTTGTCTTTTCCTTGTACTTTTCCCCAGGCTCAGTTGGCCACGGGTCAAGAATGAATGTAGGGAAATGGGTACATCTCTCCCTATGAGCAAACCTACCTACCAGAGTCCGTCCCTTCTCTGCTACCATACTGCATTACCCTGAAGCAATCTCCTTTGGGCCACCGCATAGTCACCTCCGATTTGACACTATGGGGGTCTGATGTTTTAAGTGCTAGCAAAATGAATACACAGGCACTGGTGTCCAGCTGCAGTTTCTTTCTGTGATATGTAAACATCAAACCTATGGGACTTGTCTGAAAGTTTAGCAGAAGGAACTCTTGGGGATTTTTTTAACAGCACTTGTGTTCATCCCATTGGTGTGTATCATTTTGATGAAGTTGCACTTCAGGGATACTCAGGACCAAAGGCTGGATTCATTAAGTGATTTAGGCATTCTTATGTACGTAGTAATTGCATTTTCAACACAGTCACAACCGTATTGACCCATCACATTTCTGCTAAACAACCAGATGGGTATCA
Organism: Falco peregrinus; assembly: GCF_023634155.1. Taxonomy (NCBI): domain Eukaryota; kingdom Metazoa; phylum Chordata; class Aves; order Falconiformes; family Falconidae; genus Falco; species Falco peregrinus. The sequence goes on from NC_073727.1 coordinate 36,792,033, forward strand.
ATGCACTGCAGGGAGGTCTGAGGTGTTGTTCTGTACTGTCTTAATAGAAGTTTCTGTGAAAAGTAACTGAGATACTGTTTTGCAGTTGTCTGGTGCAACTTTGAGCATTCATTCTTGCAGCAAGGTGGATAAAAGGAAGACTAGACAACCGGCTAATACAGTTGGGTAATGCTTCTGTTCACCCACCAGAAGTGTTATTTGTACAAGGCTACAGTAGCCCAACATGCACATCTTTGCTTCAGAAAGTGAAATATCTGGGTTTGACCAAATTGCTAATGCACGTGATATATATTTATACATTTATGGACACCTAGTCAGCTTGATTATGTACATAATTTGCAGGTAGGACCTGCCATGACACAAACATTAAAAATATGGTAAAATACAGTAGGTAGCTTTTCACTTGGCACAAAGGAGTTTGTGCTTTCTTTTGGTGTAGTCAGAAGTTCTTTGCTCTAGAAGAACTTTATTATTTGGCAGAATGCTATATAAAGCAGCCCAAGTGGTCTTCCCTCTCCTCTCCTCTCCTCTCCTCTCCTCTCCTCTCCTCTCCTCTCCTCTCCTCTCCTCTCCTCTCCTCTCCTCTCCTCTCCTCTCCTCTCCTCTCCTCTCCTCTCCTCTCCTCTCCTCTCCTCTCCTCTCCTCTCCTCTTGTATTGAAATGCCTTGTTTCTATAGAACAAAAAATGAATAATTGGAGAGTCCAGTTATCTTACTGGTGAAAGCAAGCTCCTTAGACAAAACACAGTTCTGATGGCAAGACAGACTCTGAATTGTACTCAGAAGAAGGTTTAAAACATGCAATTTCCAGCTGTTTTCAGCTTACAGAACATTCCAGGCTCTTTTGCAGATCACTTCAGTTTTCCTTGAGTGCTATACTGCAAGTACAACAACAGGTAGGCCAGCAATAGACTAACAGGAAACATTGCAAGCTTCAGCAGGAATCTTTCCTAGTCTGCATAAGTTACTGAAAGGCTACTCTAACATTTAAAAGAGCTTGCTTGACTATTATCCAGTGGTAGATATTAGGGCTTTGGGTGCAATGACTGCCCTGTTCCATCTGTACCAGGCAGATATTCTCTGCAGTCCTCCTCTTCCCCTCAGGGCATCCCTCAGGTGTACTAAGTGCCCTGATGGAAGATTGAACTGAGTTCGAGCACAAAGTCAATCTAAGTGATTGATTATGAGTGATGTTCCATATTTATTAGCAGTCAAGCTTTTTCAGGAACCGTACTAATTGCAAAATTGCAACTCTTTCTCCCTTGTTCTCTGTCAGTATGCACACACACACATGCACACACCACACATGCAAAAGAATCCAAATTAATTTCAGGAATGCCCAGATGTCAGTGTGCTGGAAGGTGACATCAATGCAGGGCTGATACCATGAATGTTATTACATTTGAATGCTGCCATCACTAGAGGAATGTTTTAACCCAGTAACTGAGAAATGGAAACTAAACCATTTTAGCCAGCTTGTTATCAAGACACAATATATTCATAGTAGACTAATTAATCAACATTTTATCAAAAACAAGGACTGGAAATTTGCTATATGACTTAGTGGTGCCTGTGAGTCCCTTACAATGCTTCTGGGCCACACAGAGCAGCTCTGTCAAAAGGTATTGAGAGTGGAAAGATGCAAGCAAGAGCAAGTAGGAGGGAAAGAAACCCCAGAACCCGACCCTTCGGCTGTGTTGGGGGTCTTTTCCCCTTTCTTTCTGTGCATGCAGAAAGCAGCTGATCAGATGCATTCTGCAAGTAGATACAAATACATGCACAAAAGCTAGGAACATCTTGTACACAGATGTGAGTCAGTACTTGGCAGGTGGCTAACTGGAGTCAGATTTCCCAGACAATAATTACATTTTCAAAAAATGAATTAAAGAGACAAGAGAAGAAGGACTCATTCCCACCAGTCGAAAGCATGAGCTGTGAAGTGAAATTCCCTTTTCTTTCCACATAGTTGATTCTACATCGTTTCATTTGTTGCCTGCATAAAACATCCAGGAAAGATAATAAATCTTATGAGAGCGTCCTTTTCTAAATGGGTACAGGTTAGACTTGAATAATTGTTTCTGTCCACCAAGCTGCCCAGCCAGTTCTGATCCGAAAGCTGTACAGACATAATAACAATGCAGTATGGTGTTCAAACATGTCCTGTGAAAAGGTCACAAGAACACCCCATTATCAGTATAGTTGGCCAAGGAGAATGGCATGTGGTACACCATTTGTTTTATTGTTGGCTGTGGGCCAGAAAAAACATTTTTGTAGCAAGACATCAAATGCACCTTGAGGACTATGAACTCAGGCATGTCTGCTGCTCCTATGGCAAACAGCATTCAGCTTCCTCTTAGCCCTGCATGACTGTGTCTCAGGCTTACAGCACATTTTTTAATTTCACTGTGAACTACCAGATACGACCAGAACTGCAGAGCTGTAGGTGGGTTATGATTCTGTGTGATTGCAATTTGTTTTTTAATTGCTGCTGATTTCAGATTTTGCTTATTTTCTGATGATCAGTCTTTTTATAGATGTTTGAAAACTGCATTTTCAAAAACAACAATACATGAGAAAATGTTTGCCTTTGAAAGAAAATCTGTCTGTCTACCTACCTGCCTACCTACCTGTCTATCTACGTATGTAGATTGCTAGCTATGGAAAAGCAGAATGCCAGAAGTCAAGACAAATTAGTTTTGGGCACAGCAGTATAGTTCAACCTTTGCGTTCAAATTTTGTGATGAAAAGGTACGCTCCTGTGTCAAGCTGTGGCTCCTGTAATAAACCAGATCTCCTCTCCAAGTGAGGAGGCTGTGGTGTGCCCTGGAAAATGTGGTTTAACCAGAGACCTGTGCCGAAAGAGGGAAATATAAGCACAGAGCCCACCAACTATAACTTGTTTAAGGTATTATATTTCCAGTGAAGGACGAAATATTCTAATACTTTACTGCTTTTTGTTAATTTGTTACCAGACTTTCCGTGGAAGGTCTTTGCTATCTTTATCCTTCTTCATCCTCAGTTCTCAGGGCAGCTCTAGATGTTTTCTCTGTTTAATGCAGGATAGGGGTGGGCGATGGAAAAGCATGATCCATGTAGGGTTGAGTCTTCTCCGAAACTACATCTGAGACAGTGTGAGCCACAGAAACACTGTTAGGCCACGTCTTCACAGGATTTTTCAAGCTCCAAGCTGCTTGGTGTTATCATTTTTGCTGTAATCATGTCCTCTAGCATGCATGCAGCAGTCCAAAGAAAGCTGACTGAGTAGGAACCGCACCTTCATGAGAGCCAGATATCACCACAAAACCAGTGGGGTGTAATACTTTCCAAGTCACAGAACTGCCCCACCTTGAGAGGGAACAACAGCTTAGAACAGGATATATTTTTAATCCATTTTAATAGGAGGGAGAGGGATTTAGTGAGAGACAAAGTGCAGAAGCTATGATAGATTATATACAAAAAAGTCTCACAGAAGTACTTTGCTGGGAAATGTGAGATTAAATATTGCAAGAGATAATTCATCTGTTGTGCTACTTGAAGACTAAAACAAAGGGATTTTTTTGTATATATCTTCAGCTTCCTGTTCCTAAGCAAATTCCTGGGGATACTTATGGCACATAGTGTTACAGCTTCCAGTTGTTTCCCATGATTGAAAGCTTCCAGGTTACCCAGCAGCTGTTAAAGGAAATGCTGCTCTTGGCAGCGAGCATCATCGTCAGTTCAGTCCTGACTATGGCTAATGGGAATCTGCTTGCTAACTGACATGCAGCTGGATGGAGCTCTAAGGGATTTAACTTTCTGAGACTTATGAGGATGCAGAAGTTCCTAAGCGTACATTTGTCTTTGGAACCATCATGTGCGTGACACGTATCATAAGAAACAAGTTCCAGCTGATAACACCAGACTAAGGCTGCACCTAGGATGTACTCGAGGGAGAAGAGGCAGTCGTTTTGCATATGGTGCTCAGGCTCCCTCATGATGCTGTGAGGACAGCTTCCTGAGGTGGTGACTCCATACTGTCCAAGGAAAGGACACCCAGGGTCCACTGACAGCCTATAGAAAGCTTCCAAAATGCTGGGTGTATTTAGCAGAAAACTCTCACACTTTGTCCGTACCAGTTCTCACTGCTGAGCAGAAGCCCAGTGTGGTGGGCTGGAAGCAACAGTCTGGCTCCTCTTGTTGCTTACTTGCTTTTGGCCTTTCTGAGGATGCAAGCTATTTAAAGGGAATATGTACTCCAAGGCCTGAAATAGTAACTCTTTTACTGGGCCCCAGATGCAAAAAGACATGATATAAAAAGCACGTTGTAAAAAGAATGAAATATTGATCTGTTCCTATGGTGAATGCACATGAATAGGCTCAAAGCTCTGTGTTGTTACTTTTGTGGATCTCTGAGTAGGGATCAGTGTTTACAAAAACAAACAAACAAAGAGCTAACTAAAAGTCTTTAAAATCTAATCGTCTCTGAGCTTCAGGAGTCTGGATGCCAGCTAGTTGTGAATCAGGGTGCAGTGTTCCATTCTGATTTTAAGCAATATCTTATACTTTGATGGACATTTAGGGTAGAATTTATCCTGCTTTACTTAGTCCTCAAGAAGTTACTTAATCTAATAGTACAGTTTCCCAGTCTGTGGGATGTCTGCTTTCAGATGACCTTGAAGAATTTCTTAATCATCTGGCTTTTGGAAAACTTGTTTTCCACAGCTTCTGTTAAAGAGGAAACCTTATGCAATGAGGAATCCAGCACTTACTGGGCCAGGAAGGGAAGGAGAGGGAAAACGACACTTAAGGGCTAGCAGGTTGCAGGCCAGTTTCTATGTTTTACCCTATGTTTGCATAAAGTGACTCACCCTTCTTTGGGCATTCTCTGAAAACTTGATGAAAGCAGGTACCAAGGTTCACTCTGTCCCATCTGACTGGCTCTAGGTAGCTGTGAGTGATGGGGTACAATTGCTTTAGTGTTCAAATCCCAGGCACCCAACTCTGCTGAGGCATAGTACAAAGGAAACTGAAGATTTAAGCTTTTGGGCACAGCCAGAAAAATTGAATGTTGCAATACCTGTCTTTTGAGAACTTAGTTTTGCTTTTGTACCTAATGTCCAGCTGACCCATACACACTGCATGGGTCCTGTACCTCAGTCTGCACCTGCATCTATTTCTCTCATTCCTCGCCTCGCCATTCCTGCTCCCTTACAGGATTATTTTTATTTTGACCTATGACCTTTAGAAAGCAAGCATTTTTGCCTGGGTTGAGTTTTGTATCAAAACACATTTTCCTTTTGGAGCAAAAACAACAGAAAATACTATAATTCTCTCTAATGTCTTTTCCCCTTAAGTGGTCACTTGAACGATGAGATGTCCACCAATACCAAAGTTTTGTTTGTGCGGCACAGAATAAACACTTCTGCATAGTATTCATGTACTTCAAACCACTTCTCATTAGTACTGTTTATTCTAAATTGGGCACAAAGTTATAAATGGAAGGCATACCACTAGCATCTATTAATACTGGGTCAGATTCTAAAGCACTTGCTATGTCCAAAAAGTGCTTACTTGCACCATCAAGTTCTGTTTAAAGTAATGGCGCTTTAATTCCTTTTTGGCTGCCTAATCTGGCCCACATTTAGGGATGCAACAAGATTTTTTACAGCATTGGTAAGATGATAAAGACACTTTATGGAAAAAATTCTAAGCTCTTGAAAAAAGTGATAGCTGATGTCGTGTCATTGTTTCCATATCCTTCTTATAGCAGTGTAAAGTGGGGACCTTTGCTGAAATGGTTGCCAATATTTCTAGTTTCACACTCTTTTTCAAGGGGTTATGACCTTCTTACCAGTAGTTTGAGCAGGAGGTTGTTGTGGAAATGTTTTTTCCTGTCTTGGAAGAGAGACATTGGGTTTAAATTGCAAACAAATATCATTCTTTATGTTTGTTATATACTTTCCTGAGACATTCGTTCATGGATTAAAATGACACGTGGCAGCAGTTAGAAAAATCTTCACTTTAAAAAGAAGGAAGCATAGACTGGATGGAGAAGTGATAAGCAGTGTTATTTTTTCACCCCTTTAACCATTGTAAGAAATCTGTTTTCAGCAGCAGTATGTGTTGTGCCAGTACCCAAAAGGGGCTTGAGTACCATGTAATTAGATGTGTTCACAGTACCTCTTTCAAAAGACCTAGCACTCTATTCCAAGCTACTTTCTGTTGAACAGAGAGCTCTCAGCCTCCCTCCTGTTATCACACATAAAGCCAAAAGTTAATCACGCATCCAGAAAGTCACGCTGCTGCACTGCTCTGACAGTGCCATTCTGACAACTGTCCTAAATGTGTCTGCAGTCCCTGTGTTCCCATCTAGTCTTGTCAGTGCTTCTCTTCAATTTATCTTGTTTCTTGTCTTTTATTTTTATTTTTTTGTCCTGCATTGTATTTGTAAAAAATGGAAAAATACTCCCTGTGCATTGTCTTGCCAAACAAACCAAACTGTGCTAACTCACCTTCACTGTAAATTTTTTAGCACTCCTGATCTTTTGAGATGTCTTCTTGCACTTCATCTTCACTTGAATACAGGTCACTGTATCTACATAAGTGCACAATAAACTTGGAGTCTTACCTGGGCACACTGCAAAAAAAAAGCTTTAATGAAATTTCTTCTGTCCTTAGCCTTATCACATTAGCCCTGGAGATACTTTCAAATGGTATGATAAGAATCTGTGTTGAAATTTATCATCTCTTTGCTTGAAAACACTATTTCTAGTGTAATTCTTTGCTGTTCACTGTGTGCTTAGGGATCTCAACACCTGTGACCAGAATTCAGCTTCATTTCATCTAATGACTACCACCTGAAAGCTGACACCTAGTCCATGGCAGCTGTCTAGGGTGAGGTTTTAATTGATGTAAGGCAATTTAGCTCACTGATCTTAGGGTGGAAAGACTTGTATCTTGGCATAACATTTTCTCTCTTAACTACAGGAGAAACCAGAGGAATTGACTTGACCAGATACCCTAATTTTGGGATGGTTACGTGAGATGAATCCTACTCCAGATTTGGATAATACTTGAGTACTAGAGATGAGATGATGGAAAAATGTTTGAAGGAAGAGGCAATATCGTATGTCATCAGTTTTGTTTATAAGAAAGAGGGGGCATACCTAAAGCTGCTGGTACTACACAGTATGTTAGCAACAAAGCGCTCTCTGTGCTAAAAAAGGTGGGGAGCAAAAGGACTCCTGAAAATTTAAGTGAAGAGGTGAACAGAGAAATATGAGCGTTATTATTAGTGGTTCAAATTTGTTTATCAAGACTCTTAAAATGAAGTCATCCAAAGATTTATAGCAAAGATTTCAGTTTTGGCCTAAAGAAGGAGAAAACTGTTAGTCTTTTTTAATTGTTAAAACACTGTTCAAAGTTCATGGTCTATCAAGATTTCCTAACCTTATCAGGAGAACCTCAAAGAAAATGAGAGTGGGTGTGCCCAGACAAAAAGAAATAAACAGGGGCTAACATAACTATGAAATTCAGCATGTGAAAAGATACTAGGCAGACAGTCAAAATTACAAGAACAAATACACAAGAGGGCAGAATTCTTACTGCCAACAATTACAGCAGTATTACATACCACTTGTGTTCTCACTTATGCTAACGTTATGCTAGTACAGCTCACTTGATCTTTCTGGAACCAGTCCCTATTTTCAGTGATGTGAAAGCAGAATCATCCCACATGTGTCTCTTGCTTTTACTTCTCCTTGGGACTAAGAGCTGAGGGAAATGGAAACTTCTTGTGACTGTTAATATTATACCCTACAGAAGGTTGGGCTGAGAAGCAGGAGTTGAATATCTTTGTATATATTCTTCTGTTACACAAGAAATTATTTTTGAATGCAATAAAAACATTGACCCTGGATCCTATTGCACTTAACAGTGGTGTAAAGAGCTCTCTGCAAGCCAGCTGAGCAAAAATAACGAAACTTTAGTGAAAGTTCAAAGCCAGGCCTCTTGCTTCTGATAGGAAAATCCGGCAGGTTCTCCAAATCTTGGCTTTCTCTGGTTCTGACTTTGGTAAGTTAATATGTTATTCAGGATATTTTAGAATACTTTAATTGGATAGATAGCATTGTATCTTACAATTAATTTCTTATGTGAAATAATTTAGAAGTATTAGAATAAAAGTTTCTGAGTGTAGGGATAATTTTTACTTTTTTGTGTGTTTCAGTGCTGGTGAATAGGTCAGCTCTATGACTGGTTACTACAGTTATTACTATTGCTGCTGCAGCTACAGCTATGCAATGGAGAAACATTTCAAGAAAAGGCAGCTGCATCACTATTAACATAAAGAAGAAATCTTAATACTTGAAGGCCTTTTTATGTAAAGTCTAGTACAAGCAATACAACCCTCTCGCTATTAGCAGGCCTTCCCAGCTGAGATTTAAGATAGGTATAGGGAAAAAATGTCAGCAGTCCAGGGAGGTTGTTTTTCTTCCTTCTGAGAACTAAGGCAAAAACCCAACTGGGCTATTTGCTGGTATCCTGAACCATTATTATTCTCCGAGTCTCATTAAAACTAAAGAAAACAAAACAAAACCCCTGCCTTTGTCTCAGGTCATTCCAGAACATTTGCCCTCCCTTGTTATGTATCCAGGCAGGAAATGTTTTTCCTCTTTTAAAATGAGCAATGCAAGGATATTGTGGAGAATGCATGTAGGGCAATATGCTATCAGCACCCTCCAGTTGTTTATTCATGGCCATTTTCAGCCCAGACAGGGACACTAAGTTCTCTTGGATTCTCACTGTGCTGGCAAAGTCCTCTGTATGTGACAACAAAAAAGCCCAACAACCACATCCTGGTAAAAGATGATCACTTTTCCCAGCCTCACCTCACAGTTTCATTCCACTGCGGAAAAGAAATGCAGAGCTCTACAGCAGACTTGTCTCTACTGTATATTTGTCAGTGATAACCGTACAGTTTTGCCTTCTCACATGTTTTGCTTCTCTCTGGAGGAGATAATAACGAGGGCTTACTCTCCTTTGCCCTGTCAGTTGATGTGGCCTGTGTCTAAGGTCACTTCAAAACAACAGGCCCTCAACTGCAGTCCTTGGCGAGGGACCTTTTCTATAAAAATGCATTGTTTTGCTGGAGGCAGCAGACTGAGTAGGGTTATGGCATGCCAGAGATGCACAGGAATGTGAGGCTACTTCATAAGCACAATTTTCAATCTCAGCATGTCTCTCCACAGCAATGTTGTGTTATGAAATTAACATGGATGTTTTATGCAGGAAGTTTTACATTCTGAAGGCCAGCCATGGTGCCACTTAGGCGAGGAGGGTTTCTCTCAGTTAGGTCATGAGATCAAGAGCCTCCTTTTTGCACACAGAAGAAGGAGAGAACTGACAGCAGTGGAAAAGTCCTCACACTTCCTCAGTCCTTTTTCTAGAGAAAGCAATTTCCAGGGTATTCAAGGTTCAGTGACATTGGCTGCTTGGTTATTTTATTCCCCAGCTTGTGACAATTCCCTCCTATGCATATTTTGCATATGTCCATAACAAATAGCAATCGTAATTGCACCTTGAACAGAAAGCAATGCTCATTTTCGAAATGTGGGTGCCAGCTGGAGATTACAGGGCTTGTTTTCTTTCTAAAACAGACTTTCTTTTTAGCCTCAGCGACTCCCTCCCACTTCCTCTCCAAATACATTTCATGCTTGGTAATGATCACTCCGGTGATAATACTGATGAGAGTTAAAAAGCTGGAGGTCTGTCAGGCTGATAGCCACAAATTTAGGAAACCTAAATTCAAATCTCTGTCACAGACTTCCTGTGTTATCTTGCAGAAATCACTGAGGCACAGAACCACAACAGGCTGCATTCGCCTCAATTTCTGTGCTACAGTTTTACATCTATCAAATGTAAAGCATAGGATTTCGATTGCATGACCGTGTAAATTCAAATGGTGAAGTTCCTACCTATTTGGTGTGATGGGGGCCACAATGCTTTTTAAACTCAAACTTCTGAAAGGGATCGTTAGGATACATGGCAAGAGGACTTGCTTTTACTTACTTGTTCACTCTCATCATGAGGAAGCCCAGTCTGAGCACAAGAATAAGCACTGTGGAATTGCAGAAGAGGATTTCTTCACCAGGAACAGATGAACAAATCCTTGCAACCTTGTTGGGAGAAACTGCTCCTCTCTTCTTAGGTTTTCCAGAAGAATAAGTGTAAAAGAATGGTTGAAATAATAAATTCTTCTGAAAAATTAGTGTTTCCTATTGAGTAATCCAAGGCTTCATTGTTTGTCAGGAAACAGAGAGATGCAGCTTCTTAAAAAGAAAAAAAAGTCAACCCGCTAGTTAGCACAGACTAATACAGTAATTGTTAACACTTCATATTCATTTCTTGACATGTCTCTGAAGGTGTATTTCTTGCCCCAAAGAATTCTGCAGTGGCAGTTTTCTGACTGGTTGTGCTTATTTTGTGGGGTTGAGAGTCCATTGATATGTAGTATAACTTAGAAATACAGGAGGAAAAATCCCAGTTAATTTCATTTAAATAATTCTACTTTTTGTCCAAATCTATCAGCAAACTGGTAAATCCAAGTCTTTATCCTGGGTCTACACAGGCAGAAATAGAAATTACTGTCTCTAGTCAGAGTTAAGAGAGTGGGTTTTTGCAAACAACAAAACATACCCAGGCACTGTGGTCACGGGGATTTTTGAGTGGACCTGCATAAGGATCAGTTTTCCATTATCTAATGTAAGTAAGCGCACTGCTGTTGTGGGAAAGTAGTCCCTGTGATCTAGGGGCTGAAGGTAAACACCAGCAAGAACATAGTGTGAAGAGCAGAACAGAACCGGCCCAAAGTTTTCCACAGCTTGACCCAAACTCATCAGCAACTACTAGCATGAGAGGTAATAAAGTTATTCTTCAGTTGCTTGCCTTAAAAATTAATGTTCAGTTTTGCTAGTACAGTGCATCCTAACTCTTATGCAGCAGTGATAGCTTCAGAGTGATAGCTTTTTCCTACCAATGTCACCTGAAAAGTTTTTAGTGAGCTGCTGTGGTAAGAATACTTATGACAACAGTTATTTTAATTAATGCTTTTCTTCTAAAACCTTAATGTTGCTAACTTTAAGAAGTCATTAGAATGCTGGCATGAACAGGAGACAGTGCTTATAGTTTTAATGAATGCAAATGTGGGGATGAACCCATTTTCATCTTCTAAGAAACAGAAGGAATTAATCTAAAATGACATACTTAATTACTCCAAGCAGGCCTTCTTCAGTGAGGGACAATAAAAATAAAAGCCTGTGATTATTTCTGTATTTCTGGATAGAAATGTTGATGCCATTAGCTAAGAAATATTTCAATGACAGTTTGAAACAAATGTCTCCAATACACTTTTAATGTAGATTTTAAACGTTCATTATTCTTGGCTGATTACATGCCAGTTGATCATTAAAAACAGATTTGCCGAGGCTTAAGAAGCAGGCATCCTTTACATGAATGTTAATTCTCAATAAACATGCTTTTAACAATCAGTTGGCTCACTCTGTATGTATAGCAGGGAATTCAAGTCACAGAATGTTTGTAAGATGCTTACTTTAAAGTACTATCATTCCCCTGCTTATACTGTACTTTCTTCTCTAATTAAATGGAAACCCAATTATTACATAGATTTAAGACACTTTTCTAATTTGGCTTTTGCCAGATCTCCTCTTTACAGAAGTTAATTTCAGACAGATTTCACCAGTTTAATATTGAAAGTGCATAAATAAGATGTCAGAAAAAAAAGTTTGTCAGAAAGAAAAAGCACACCTCTTCGGTTCATACAAAGAATTGTTGGATGCAAATAGATTCGTATTTTCTGAAAGATATAGTTCTGCCCTGAGCCTAGTGACAATTGATTCAGGCCTGAAGGGTTCAGAATGGTCTCTCCAAAGACTGGAAGTGGATCAAAATTCATCTAGTGTCCTGTTACAGAGAAAATGTCATAATGCAGATTCATTCAAAGATCCACATACCTCTGCAGCCATTTAAATTGTTTCAAAACAAAAAGCCTTGCTCCAAATTCTCTTAAACTTTTAAGACAAAAGGAGGTTAAAAATCCAGATCTCAATTGTATAGCTCAGTTGATCTCCTCTGTTATCAAAGGCATGGGTGAAAAGTGCTTTCAGGGAGAAACCCTGTAAAAACAATTGATATAATTTTAAAATTCAGCAAAACTTGCTATTCTAGCTTAATTTAACTTTGAGTTCTTGCCTTTATTTCAACATACAATTCAAATCAAATTAAGGTTTGATACCGTAAAGAATGAAGCAGACACAGACACTAAGCAGAACAAACCTCCTCTCATTCTAATTCCAGTCATTTTGTGAGATGGAGGAACTTGAGTTTTTCCTGTTCATTCTGATATCAATGCATCACCCATGCAGCATTGGTCATTTTTGTCTTAATTAGTTATACTTTTTCTGAAATATTTATGTTAAGCTATATATTCAGCCATACGTTTATTATTTTAAATATATTTATGTATTGACACCTTGAAAATATGTTGAAAATTTGAATGTTATTTTTTTTAAAAATATAGCTTTTTTTTTTTTTTCCTGGCAAGTGTAAGGCCTTAAATTCCTTCTCTACCCAACTATATCTCTAACCAGAGAGGCGATCATTGCTTGTCTTCTCTGAGCTCTTCTGTGCCTTCTTCACACGTATTCGATATAGAATTAACTGGTTTTGTTTTCAGATCTTTTGATAACATTAGATATACAAATTTCTTCGTACATATGCCTTCTTATCCCTGTAGGATGGCAATGCTGTTTCCTTCTACATGCTGTTTATTCTGTGAAAGACCCGTATGGAGGAGGAAAGGAGTCTGCAGAGCCAAGTGTGAGTTGACCCAACACTGTTTGATATAATCCATCCATCTATACTGCCTGTAAAACCTGTTAACAAATGGTAGAAAAATGCCTAAAGGGTTAGAGAAAAGCTTTCTGAGAGTTGCAAGTCTTATTGCAGAGAAATGACAGAACCTGTAGCTTTTGCAAGGCCAGGGAATGAAATCCAAGCAGCAAGGATTTTGCCAATGATGCTGGCAGGTCAGGCCTGGTCAGGTGAGGTGCAGGGCCCTTACTTTCAGCAAACTTTTGAGTATCAATGGCTCTAAAGAAGAGTATTTTGTTTCTTTTGGGGAAGGTAAGAACTTTTCACAGCTGAATAATCTGCAGGAAATGGGGCTAGAGAAGAAAAAAACCCACCTTTTCCTTAGACCATTTGTAAGGATCTGTGGTTATGGTGCAGACCAAGGAAAGGACATAAAATTGTTTGCCTATAGGTACACAATTTGCCTGTCAGTTTTACTACAAGGGATCACAGGCTTAGCCAGTAGTAAACTGGCTCTGCTTTGTCTTTCTTCCTTTCTCTTTCTTTTCCTCCCAGAATAGCTCAGACCTGAGATTCTCCAAGCCACAGTTACTTCACAGGGCTTTTTTCTATCCAAGCCCGTGAGTGAAATGACAGGTGCACCACGAGGTTAAGAATAAGCCTCTGGGTGAAATGCTAATGGTCAGGCTGCTGACCCACTTTGCACAGCTGGCAGGCCCATGCTTTCCTCTAAGGGTGCCCCTGCTACAGAGGTTTGGGCTCCCAGAGCGGTGTGTGTGCACAGCTGCTCACAGGAATTGGAGGAATAGACTTTTGTTGTAAGCAAGTTGTCCTATTAGTCCCGAATCCAAGACTGACCTTTTCTTTTCTGGTGGATGCTGAAACTGGGTGGGCCTTGGCCTTTAGCAAATGGACATTTGGTTGTGAACAGGGCTCATGTGATGATATTAATGATTGGTGATTAGTACAAGGAAATAACAGGCACATGGCCTGTTCTATAGGGGGTCATCAAGCTAGCCAAGGTAGCTGTATTTCAAGAGAATGCCTAATAACCTGAAGGCTTTCTAATACCATTAGAAGTTTTATATTCTGGAGTAAGGTAATCAAATCTCATGCTTCGGGGCACACGCTGATCTCTGCAGGAACCAGGAAGGCATTTCACCCCACGAGAGCTTTATGCAGTTGTCTGGGTGGTTTCCATCTTTTCCCAAAGCAATGGTAAATGGAGGCTGTTGGAGGCAGAATGCTGAACTGCATGGAGTGACCCCCACATATCTGTAGCTCTTTAAGGAGTAAAGATTTTGAATCCTATAGAAATGAATGCATTATGACAGGAAAGCTCCAGCAAAATGCCTTCAAAGTGAAACCCTGGGCCAGCTTTCAGTCTCTATTAGGTAGGTACAGTGCTCATTGAATCCGGTCCCAGAACAGAGAACAATACTTGGCAAGCTCCTTCTAGTGAGGAAAAATGATTAATGCCTCATGTCAAGTGCTCGTACAATGGTGTGGCACTTGTACACAGTGTCTTTTCTCTTCTTAGGTAGCATGCTAGTGACTGCATGAAAGCAAAGCAGAGTGTTCACAGCATCAAGTTTTTTATTCTCCAACTCCTAACACACTGTCATGCCAACCAGCTTCTCTGAATGCCCATCTGATAGAATCTGTGCCCTGATTTGGCTGCCTTCTGCTCCTCTTCTCCTTTTAATTGTCTCTGTGGCTTTTTCTCTTCCTTTTTTTTTTTTTTGTTTCCTTTTCATTTTATTCTGCCCAGCTGAAGGAAATGATTTGTCAGTTGTTATTGAAATTTTTACTTTGATCTGACTAATGTAGAATATTTTAATCCAGCACAGAATATGATGCTGCCACTTTGTCATTGCCAAACTGTTGGGTTTTTTTTTCTCACGGGAACATTTCTATACACATATATATGTACTTAACTGTAACACGGACAAAGGCAAATTCCTCCAGCAAGGCAACTTTTGCCATCGGTTCAAGCCAAGACTTCTCACTTTTTTCTGCCTGGAACACAATGTTTAAGTTTATTTTTCTCATCATGTCACAGTCAATGTCCTTTTTGACCCCACAGTCAGTACTTTTTCCTAGAGATACCCTGATACCCATATTTATTGTTATTATTTCTCACAGCCTTGTAAAATTTGTGATGGTGCAGCCAAGGAAGACTTTTGAAATGCTGCATCTCAAACACTGGTATCTAGAAAAGTAATTGGCTCCTCAGTCACTTTGTCAGTTTAAACACCAAAACTACTCAAGATTTGGCAAAATGAAAGCTAATCCTCTATCTGAGAGAAGATGACAAAGTAGAGAAATTAATCTGTCATTTCTTTTTTATTTACTAGTTAAAAAGGGGAAAAATCCTGTCCTCTGTCCAGTGGAGAATATAGAAGTAGTAAATGAGTAGGTAAAAATGTAATGCAGACCATAACAGTGTTACCTTTGTCATTCAACATGGAAAGAGAGGAACAAGGCAAAATAGTTCACAGAAAGTACTACTACCGGAGAAAAGCCTCCAGCTTTCATTCTTCTTGGGATTATCCTTTCTCTTTGAATACAGAGTATCGCTGCATGTTGGGATCTACCCAGACATGCTGGAGCACATAATGTCTCAAAACTATACACCTTTGAGGAGAAGCAGGAAAACAAGGAGTGACAGCATGTTTCACATGGTGGTCCCTTGTACCTATTTCTCCAAAAGAGGCCAAGGATGGTTTGATTCTGATTTACACATCCTTGTGAAATTTTTTGACTTCTAAAATGTCATAATTTCCTTGTTCTTCCCTAGGGTTTGATGCAAATGGCAAACTTGAGAAGTCTTAAGGACATGAGGACTATGGGTTAAAAGAAATGGTATGGGGAATGGAAAGTGATTGACCTGAAGTGGCAGAAGGCTGAAGCTGTGATTCGTGATGCAAGAGGAAAAAATTAGAAGGGACAGGGGTTTAAATGGTCTTGGAAAAAAGGACAAGATTTTTTACAGTCATGCAGGAAAAGAAGGAAATCCAGTAGAGAGATGAAAGAATATGATCAGAACTTTTTGTTAAGGGTTTTGCTTTTTGTGAACCAGAATGCTGCAATACTGAAAAGCAATGGAAGCAGAGATTATGACAAGCACAGCTGCAGAACACAGCGGCAAACAGCTTCTAGAGGATGCTTTATATGCTCCACAGCTTCAGCAGAAGGCCACCATACACTCAGCAAGAGACAGTTACAGTCATCTGTGATCATCAGCCAGTCAGACACAACTCTCCTGGGCACGGTGAGAGGGGATGCACAGCTTGCAGATTTGTTGATGGGTTTAAAGGTAGGAGGAACAGAGTATCTGGGCAGGGAGAGGAGAACACAGGAGGGAGATGTGAGAAGGTGAGCCTCTTCCACCTAGTGTGATTAAGGAGCCAGCTTTGTTGCTATTGCGACATCACTTACAAAACACGAGCCCAATCCCTAATGAGCTTAACTTTAAAAATAAGAGAAAGCCTTCTTGCCTCAGAGTACTTGTTATGTGCTCAGAATGTGCTGTTCTCTTTCCAAAAGCTTTTCATCTTAAAGTGAGTTTTTGCCAACCAGTCTGAGACAGAGTTCTGTGAAACAGTATGTCAAAAGAACAAGACTGTGTGCCATTCAACTTTAATAAGTCATGGGAGAAGATACTGTTTAGATTCGCAGAGTTTATACTCTCAGATTTATAACTATAAGTAATTAAAAGGAAGCAAGCCATCTTGAGCCTTCCTGTGCTGTAGCTCTTACAGGGCCCAGTGTCCTGCATCTGGCAAGGTTCAAGGGTCTGTGTCCTTTTTGAAAGGGAAGGGATTAATTGCGTTGGCTACTCCTTGCTAGCAATGCAGGTAGCTCTGTGGGCAGAGTTCATGGGGTCTCCAGGCTGCTTAGGGAAAAAGGAGAACATTGCTAAACTTTTTCCATCTTGCAAAGCAGATTTTTTGGTCTGTTGCCATCACAATGACTCCAGTATTTTGGACCCTTGTGTAAAACTTCGGATCCCAAAGATCTGAGCTGGTGAGTGAGTGTACAGAGCTACAGCAGAGCTGAGGTCCCACTTTGCCTTTGGGAGGCAGGTGTGACAAGAAGCTGGGAGCAGGCTGGGGAGAGCTGCAAAGGTGGCAGATCTCCCTAGGATTCTGGGCTGGCTTGTGAAATGCACCAGGCGGGATCCTGGAGTCCTTGTCCACATAGACACCAAGGGCAAAAGGAGAGGCAGGACAGAGATTTGGGAGGCTGTCTAGGCACCTTAAAAACAACAAGGCTCACATGGCAGTGCTCTCTGAAAGTTTTAAAGTACTCTGCGCAGGGCTAGAGAGAGAAGCCAAAAGGCAGAGTTTAAATGTCCAGCAGAAAAGATGGTAGATGAGCAGGGACTCAGGATCATATAAATGGGAGATCCTCTGTTATACAGGAGATATAAGCAGACATATGGGCTTTGTGTAGACGTTAAAGAAAACAAACTTCTAACACTTAAAACAAGAAGGTTGTGAATGAGCTTTTAAAATGATGAACATTAAAGGGAGCTGATGGGTATGGAAGAGCTTATGTTTTGACACTATTCTTCAGTTATGGATTCTGTATCCAAACAGGAGACAGATCAGTAGTCACATAAGAAATGGAAAACTGTCATCTAGAGTGCTAGGAACAAAATGAGTGGTATGTGTGCTTTCAGAGGATTGCAAGAAGTCTAATAAAGATGAGAAAACTGGAGTACACAGGCCTTCACAAAAATATTGACACTGGGTATGCCAGGGCCTGGGTGGAAGAAAGATCACAACAGTACATAGTGGTATAAAATATACCCAAAAATATAGTGAATTCTTCTGGCACTGCAGTAATATTAGAGGTTATTAAGGACGTATCATAAAGGTAGATTAACAAATTAATTGCCTGGGTGATTAAGACCAAGTATGTACAGGCTGAAATTCCAGGCCTAAATAGGAAGAAAAATAAATCATCAGCTGAAAAATAAATCATCAGCTGTTTGATGAAGTAAGCAACGGTGAGTGCCATCCTAGGGAGCAGGAAATGCAGTGCAGGTAAGAAGGTAAGGAAATTTGAATAAAACAGGGAACAGCATTACAGGCTTGTTTGCCCACACCTGGAATGCTGCATGCTACTCTAATCCTGTCACCTGAAAAAGGGTGTATGAGAACTGGAAAGAGTTCAGAGAAGAGCAACAGGGATGGCTGGACATACAGAATGCCTTCTGCATGACAAAAAAATTAAGTGAACTAAGATTTTTCAGCCTGGGAAAGAGATGGCTCAGGCTGATGCAGTAGAGGTCTATTAACTCATGAGTCGCATAGAGAGAGTAAGTAGTGGTGGGTGTAATTTAAATATCCCTTCCAACAGTAAAACTACAGGACATCAAATGATGTTAGTAACAGCCATATTTGGGGAGGGGTGGGGTGGGAGGAGGTTACTAACACAGTTGTAGTAGTCCAAGCCGACCTAAGTTCAAAGGGAGACTGGATGAGTTCAGAGAAATTTGTTGAGAATTTTTAAACACACCGAAATCATATCTGCTTCAAGATGCCACTGAGATAGAAATATTCAGAGGCTATGACAGTAAAATGGGGAAACATCGTGCACGTCTGCTTTATTTTTAGTATGTTCCCTCAGCATTTGCTTGAAGACATTACTGGAGATAATCCGTTCCTGTGGTCTGATCCACTGCAAGCTCTTATGTTATTATGTGAGAGTATTTACTCAGATCAGTGGTGGCCAGAGGACTTCCAGACTGGGCCTGACGTGTATCTCCTGATGGGGCTTAGGCCTGGGCTGGGTTCTTGTCAAGACATAGAGGAAAGCTTTGACGGCAAAGCTGGCATATGAAATCTCATGCCCACTGCCTTCCCCGTGATGCAGTGATTGCCTCCTGTCAGTGCCAAGGCAGCTCTCCCTGGAGCAATCCATCCAGTGGTCCAGGGTGGAAATGCAACTTTTTCAGGAAAGGCAAAACCCACCCTCACCGTTTCAGTACAGAGTTTACAGGGGGACCCCAAAAAAGTTGCCCTGGTTTATCTGGGAGGACAGTTGGCCTTAGCCCTTGGGTGACGTTAACCACCTGAAAGCAGTAAAGGGGAGTGGGAAATGAAAGTCTTTGCTGAGAGAAGGTAAGAACAACTGCACCCTTCAGTGCCTTGACATAATTGTGACATTGTGCTCTTATCATAGCAATAAAATAATCTGGACTAAAAAATGCGCCTTTGTTTTATAGTACCTTTTTTACACCCCCAGTATTTCATTCCTCTTAGGCAGAAAGCAACACACCCAAAACAGTTGAGTTGCCTCAGCCAAGGGCATGACAAGGACATGAACAGGTGTTAGTTGCTTTTTGCTGCCTGACAAAACATAATGTGGACCCACTTTCCAGGAAATGAAGGAGCCATAGGGTTTGGGAATGGATTTTTTTTCAAAAGTTCAGTTTTTTCATTTAGGCACTGACAGAACTGGCTATGCGCATGGGTCTGACTCTAAGAGATGATCCTTGCAACAGGTTTTTAAGAAGCTTAATTACAATATAAACACTAAGGCAACAAACAGGAAACAATGGGAACTTAAGAAAATTTCTGCTTTATGTAGCCTGAATTCCAACCATGTTCCTCATAAAAAAGCAAACTGATGAGGAAACAGAACAGGAGGACACACTCATGAGAGGTATTGTGACATACAACTCAACTGCTATATCCACTGCACAATGATTTAGGTCTTGTCAAAGGTTTGTGTTGTGTTTGTCGCCCACTGTTTGAGCTTTCCATATGGTTACATGTGTAGGTATAGTCACCAGACCTGTGTACTCAAGTAGGCATGAATATTCATTGCCAGATTTTTTGTTTTATCTTAAGGGGATAATATAGTTAGAAGTGAAAATATGTCATCTGAGATTTTTTCGGTCATTCTAACTGGAAAAGCCAGGGGCAGCACACGCTACACACTTTTATCCAGATTATAGTAAATTCAGATAAAACTACAAAAGGACTCTAAATGTTTAAGAGCTGCTCTATAGCTGAACATATGTGCTAAAGCACAGTGGAAAAAATAGTAACAAAAGTGTCAGGTGTCTAGAGCAGTTTAAATACAGCAGACCAAGACTGTCTGGCTGCTGATGCATAGTCCTGCCAGCTGGCTTGGGAGATTTGGGTACCAGCAAAGCAGTTGGGCTCAGAGCCACACACCTCAAACTGATGGTATCAGAGCAGAGCATGATTTATTTTTGTTAAGTCCTGAATGTGGATGTTTGCAGTCATTTAAAGAACGTAAGTACTACACCTGCAGAGGCATGTTCATTTCCTTTGGCAAATTTGGGATAATAATTAGGAACTGTGCCAAAACTACTTAAAATTCAAGGGGACCACTGAGAAAAAAAACCCCAAACAGGTTTAAATTAAAAGTTGGGAGTACAGCATCAAAAGAAAGACAGGCTGCCAATAGTTCGCAAGGTGAAAAAGTCCTCACCACAAAGGAAAAGCAGGTAGTATCATCATGACAGAAAAAAAAATATATCTATTTCATGTCAAATATTCTTCTTCAGGAAAGAAATAAAATAAGTGATAGAATGAAAAGAAATATTAACACATAAAGTGAAGGCTCCTTTAGTCAAGGTCGTGGAGACTTCCTTATTAGGGTTTACATCATTGGCTGCTAGACTTCTGGATGAGACCAGTGCACATTGACAGTTAGTGCCTTTGCCAGTCAGAATAGAAAAAGGGCTAAGCTGTCCTGTGGGACCCCTTTGTCACAGATGATCCACTACCAGGAAGAGTGTATGGTTTTGGCTGGCATACTCTTCCCCAAGCACTGCTGCCAGCTCTGTCTCCACGCTCTGGGGAAGACAGGACCCATTATGAGCAGATAAACAACAACAAAAAGAACAAAGTGAATACTTCTGCCCCCTCCAGGTTCATTAAAAACGGTTCACAGTCTTGCTTCTTGCTCAGAGTATTTCAGAAAGCCTCTTTACTGTCTTCCTACAGTGATGATCCCAACACCTTAGCCACAATAATGCGTTACGTCACAGATAGCTTTACTGAAGGCAACGAAACCTTTAACACCCTACATATGTAATTTAAACTGGTTTACTGGCAGGAATAGTCTGTGTCTATTCTAATAAGCTCTTTCAGCCTGCAAAACAGAAGACTTGCATGCAAAGTACCTGCTGGGAATGACACCAGCAATGTTCAGGCCCCAGACCATGTCTAGGAATTGTCTGGGGGTGCGGGCTGGCAGGGACTTAAAGCGTGGCTTGCATCCCTCCTACAGGGAACTGTATAGACAATTGCATTTCAGTGCTTGGGACTGTTCCTGGGCACTGTATGGCTTACTAGCATAGACATAATCTCATTTTCTAAAGTGGTGGAGTCCAGAGAGCTTATCAATTCCAGGATCTGGATATATGTCCACTTGCCTCCCAACCATGTTCTGATGAAGGTGATCTCATGCCTTGACTGCTCTGAGAAGATTTGGATACAGAAGTGAAGAAGGGTGACTATCCAGACAACTGTGGGACCAGAGCACTCTGGCACACATTTAATCATTGGTCCACACCCACTCCAATATGATAAGGCATTTCCTCATTTTATGAGTGTCCTAGAATATGGACCTACATAATAATGTTTGTGACAACAGGACTCAGTCTGCATCTATTTTGCTTCTGTCCCTTTTCTATGGAAAATAGCTATGTTTGCCCTTGAATTCCTTCCAGAGCACTATCTGGGCATGAACTGTTCTGTAATTAAACCGAACTATTTCAGCTCACAGGAATAACTGAGTGCAATTTATCTGAGAGAAATTATGTATGTGATCCCTATGGAAGCCTGGAAAGACTTTATCAGCATGTCAGAGTAATTTCACAGCTTAAGTAGAGAGTCCTAGAATAAACTCCACGGTCTTCTTGAAGTGCTGTGTGTTACTAAGAGCTTTGATATACTATTTGCATTGCATGTGGTTAAAAATACCCTGTATGGACACAAAGAATATTGTATTGCTAACTGCACACTGAGAAAATACATGAGAGTTATATCTTGAGACCAGCAACAAGACTGCTGCTCAGGCTGAGAGCTGCAGAACTGCTCAACTTATGGTAAGTGGAGCTTCATCTTCTGTTGCATTCATGACGTGTTTCACACTGCTAGAGACTAATGGTGTTAGAAGAGGTCAGAAGGGGTTTTGAACCTCAGAACATCTGTCCGTCAAGACCCACTTCTGGTGTCATGACCCCACTTCCAATTATACTGCCAGGCTTGTGTATAAAAGTGAGGTTGTGACCCTTGTTTAGGAACTAGTGGCTTAAAATAAGCTCTGGGAAGAAGGAATAAAAAAAGTTTGCAGGGCAGTGTATACTTGGAATGCATGTCAAGTGTAGGGTACTTTCCAAAGAAAGAAGACTAGGGTGAGGTCATGCAAACATGCAATGCATTGTATTTCTATTTAGGTCACTCTTTTTCTCCATAAAAGGGGAAGAGCTAACCATTCTCAAGACAGAGAGAATCATAGCAGCTACACAGGTTCTGCAGATCCTGGAGATGGAACCCTGTAGCATCACTGGGGATTTTACCTCTGGTACCTGGTGTGTTTTCTCCAGCAAGGTGAATTTAAACAAAACATGTGCAGAGAGGATGATTGAAATGGTCAGGGGATGAGAGTCCTGTCTTAAAAGACAGAGACTGAGAAGGACTGGCTTGTGTAGCCTAGTACAGCGAAAGAAAGGACAGGATTGCACTCCCTAAGTACATTGATGGGTGAAGGAAAGCAGGGGAAGGAACTATCTGAGCTTAAAGACCTTGTTGCATGGGAAAAGAATGTTGTTGGTTTGTGGGTTTTTTTTAATATGACTATGAATCACCCTCAGAAAGTGAAAGAACTGGCAGTACTACAAAATTTTGGCAGAGATATGATGGGCAAGAAACCTAAGTGGTTTTAAGACACAGCTTGCTGAATGGGATTATATAGGAAGATGTATGCAGTATCATGAAACAAGGAATGATATGGACATTAAGTAGGTGACGTTCCTAGTTCACAGGGACAAGAAGAATTATCCTTCTGCCAGTAGCGCACATTGGGTATGGTACATAGCCCAAAGTTTTCCCTAGCCTGATACTGGAACATTTACAGACAACTAAGGTGGAGCTAGGTCTGCTGCTATATAGTAGATTTGTCTCAAAGTGGATTGTTTTCCAGATAGGAAGCCAACATTTTGCATTGCTCAGTGTCATATTATCACTCATAATTATATGAAATTCATCTCACTCTATGGTGTTTACAACTTTCAAATGTGGGTAGTCATTTATAATAGCATTCTTACAGTGTTAAGCAGTGTCTTCCCATCCCATTTGCTTCTTTCATGTTATGTAAAACAAATGTGATTTTCCTCAGTTCTTAACTGTTTTAATTCTGTATATTCTTTTCATCATCAATTAAGCTGTTTTTCCTGAAAAGGTCACATAGATTTCCAAGTAAATGCTTATTCCTTTTCCTCCCACTATGATTAAGATGGAAATTTGATGAGGTTTACAAAAGGGATTAAATGGTGACAGACACTGCAGCCCACCTCGCATATTTTACTGACTTTTCAAAACAGATTTACTCCCGAGAAAGGAGAGACGAATCACACTCAAATTCTTTGTAGGCGATGCAGGCCTGTTGTTCATGCAATACAGTTATGCAACAGAGAGCAGGCAACACTCAAAGTTCCAACAATCCACAACTGTAATGAAGTCCATGTCCTGACTGAAGTCTGATCACTGGGGTTCCAGTCCGTCAGCTTTTTTTTTTATATATATATATATAATCAATAAAGGCAACTCTCCCACAAACATGAATGGACCTGTGATGTGTATGCCTGTCATCTCTGTGCCTTATCTCTTTCCTTTGCTCTGTATATCTTAGTTCCCTTCTTTTTATGGGTCTTACTCCATGCTTTTGGTTTTCACATGTTATGTACTGCATGCCAAAGCTCTGGCTGGTCAGCAGAATCCTTGGTGCTCTCACTTACATGTATTTAAGAAAGAGCATCAGCTGCTGGGGGTGGTGGACACTTGGAGAGTGACACTGCTGAGGAGGTGGCTGGAGGGGCACCTTTGGGAGAAGGTGTTCTGTGTTGGAGGAGAAACCTCTGAGGGACTGCAGCTGTGGGTAACCCACACCAGAGCAATGTTAGCCCTGACAGAGTGCAGCCAAGGCTAATCCACACTGGAATAGGGGTGTCTTTGCAGTACTGCAATCATGGGTGATCCACCCTGGCTCAGGGATGCCCCTGAGGGACTGTCACCAAGGATGACCCATGCCAGAGCAGAGACACCCCTGGGGGACTGCATCCCATAGATAGATGACAGAATAGAGAATTCATTTTTACAGTCCTGAGAAACCTTCCCTGACCACCGAGACCTGTCAAAGACAAATTGCAAGGACCTTTGTGGTGACCCCACCCGGCTCCCTCAGCATTCATGAGTGTAACGCATTAGGTCCCATGGAGTTTTTTGTCCAGTTTGTTTAAAACCTTCTGGGACACCTTTTCCTACTTTGACCTCTTGTATGCACCCTTTTTATGTTTGAGATAAAATTTGAGATTGTTCATCCATGCAGGCCTTCAGTCACCTTTGCTTGATTTCCTCTTTCAGGAATGACCATTCTTGAGCTTGGAGTATGTGATCCTGGAAAACCAGTAAGAAGCACCAGGGTGGCTGAAGAAAACCAGTAATAAGCACAGTGGAGCAGAAAGAAGCCACTGAGCACAGAACAACAGGCAGAAGCTGTTATGCACACAATCTAACTTCCTGAGCCACCCACTGCTTCGCCATAGGAACTGGGATGGACTGAGTGTATCCCACAGCAAGAAGAGAGCTTGAGACTAAGAAGTAAGGAGGATAGGTGCTTAACTTCAGGTGAGCCTGAGGGAGGAGGAAAAAGGTTGTGTACTTAAGTGTTTAATTGTTTATGTTCTCTCTTTCCTTTTTTCTCAGTACCTGGATCAGTGACCAGAATTTCTGTTAATTGGTAATTCATTAGATTAAGTGAAATTGCTTAGTTTTTGCCTGTGACACTTACAAGTACAATAGTCAAGCTTTCATTTCATGGCACCATGGCGACCATTTGGCACATGCTGCTTCAATAATGTAGAGATGCATTAAAGTCTATGGAAGTTACAGATAAAACTCACATTAAAAGTCTTTACATTATGAGTACCCTAAAGAGAATTTTGTTATACAGTAGGGGAACGTCAGCCAAGTTGTTGAGCCTACAGCAAGCTTTGACTACATTAATACAATAATGAGTTAAAGCTGATTAACTTTGTTGCATGACATACGCTGGTTTGAGTTTAGTGCTGGACTTCTGTAGTTGCTCAGCTTACAAACTACATCTGGTTTATGTCTGTTTTGGAGCCATGGAGCAGACACACAAAGGACTGCACCAATCTCTAGATATTGTCTACTGGGTATGTCTCTACTATGCTTTGAGCATGAACTGCTGCACATTCACAGTGTGAAGTACAATTCTGCTCTCATCTGACTGTGGAACAGCTTCTGAACATGTTGCAGAGAATGCTTGGACACAGACTCTTCGTGAAGGCTCAGACACATAGCTATAGACAGGATCAGTGTGCTGCCACCATGTTTTTGTCTGTCCTGCTAGGCTCATTGCATGGCTGACATTGTGCAGACAAGGCAGCAGAGGGTTGTCTCAGGAAAGACTCCTTTATAATGTGCTAGTGGGACAAATAGATGAGATTTGGAAGTACTCTGAGTTGTCCTTGTAAAAGCGCAGGCTCCCAAATCTGAAAAGCAAGTGTCCTACATTGAGGTCAAGTCTGGGAACTGTAGAATAAAGGGGTTTTATGGGTAGGACTAGAATCTTTGTTTCGTTAATGTGTATGTTTAAAAAATGCAAATTCTTAGATTAAAAAAAACAACAAAAAACACAACAAAGGAACAGGTACATGAGATGCAAGTCTTTCTTCTAATACTGTTTCTGAACATTTATTGTGAGGTGCATAACAAGCTGAAAACCCCAAAAAGGGCATGGTTGACCAGAGTTTCCCTCTACTATGTGGCCAAGAGTAGATATATACGGAGACATCCAGAATATCCATTAAAAAGAGTATTCTGGCAGACCCTTATGAACAAAGTATTAGACAACATGTCCATGTCAGCATGTTGTACTGTCAAGAGAGGATTAATTCTCTGCTTAGCATCCTAAAATTATAGAAGTCAGTGGGAACCAGAGTAACACTAGGAGTGGGCCAATCTCTTCCCTGCTCTCAGAGAAAAGTCAGTTAGCAACCCAGGAACACCCCTGTTCCTTTTGGCTGCTTCTTTTGCCTTTTTGGCCTTTTTTTCCCCAGGTGCAGGGGAGGATGAGAACTTGCTGAGTTGGTTTTGAGATTTTAAAAATGTGAAGAAAGGGAAATTAGACCCTGGCTGTGGTTTAAATTGAAATGGAGATCAAAGTCCAACACTTTCAAGGATAAAGGGTGTGTATACATTTTGGGAGCAGCTTTCTAAGTTTGATGTGTCAGCCTGCCTGTGTAATTTTACCATACCTACCCCAGATTCCTGTCTGCAGTTACGTTTATTTTAGAAAATGTCTCTGTTGGTATCAAAAAATCAAAACAAAAATTTTCTCATTCTAGCACAGTTATTAGTAAAATCAGGACAAGAATTCTGCTTCTGAAAAACAAAGGTCTGCTAGCTGCTACAGTAACACTAAGCTACTTCATCCCTTGTTACTCTCTGAACTCTTAAGTGGACACCCCCCCCCTTTTTTTTTTTTTTTTTTTTTTTTCTCTCACTCATACAAAGCAGCATGTGAAACCAAAGGCACTGTAGAAGGCTCCGTGGCTTCAAGAGGTATCAGGTGACCTCTGTTTACAACAACAGGTGGGCATGAAGTGCCAATGTGTGCTCCTAATCTTCATGCTGAGGCTACTGCACTGTCCCATAGCTCCTACCTGAAGCAGAAGATCTGCTAGGTGCTACTTCAGGTGCATGGGGAAGAATATTTCTTGTTGCTGTCTTGTTTGTATATAGCTTAGTTATCTGTGATTAAGAGATCTCTTTTGCTTAGTGTCTATTTCCTCTGAAACTGAGCTGAATTTGAAACAAGAGCAGTCTTTTGCAGGTACTGTTGAGATCAAGAAAGAGTTCTGGGGTATTAATGGAAGAAAATACATCTCCAACATTATTTTTTTTAGTATCTGAAGGGGATGGTTTGTTATAGCAAGGAATTCAGAAAGCGCTGAAAATTACAGAGTAATCTAGAAAATACTATAGTAAAGTCCTGTTTTACAGAACCCTGGGCAATGGTGAGTATTACTTTGTCCTGAATTCTCCACTTATAGCAAGTAAGTTATTGCACTAAGTTTCCTTCTGGAAAGCTTTCTTTTGTGAGTAGGTGTCTGCCAAACTCCCCTGAAGACAGGGACTGACCTGTGTGTTCTCAAAGTTTATAATCTTGGGGGTTGCAAGTCTTTCAGATACTTTGGCATTTACTTTGCCAAAACAAGCTGAGAAATATCACTCTAAAAATAGCTTTGCCTTTTGGCCCTATACATGCTTTAGGTAAGACATTCCTAAAGCTTAAAATAATGAATATTTTTTTTAAAAAAAAATTCTCTTGCAGAACCAAACTGCAAAGCTGAAAAGGATCACCATTCTTTTTCATTTTTTATTAATCTTTACTCCTTTTAATGTCAAATCCTGACTATGTTTTTGTTTATATATAATGGTTTGGGTGGGTTCTTTTTCTTGTTTTAATTTTGTTGTAGTCCTAAGATCATGGATGATAAAGAATGAATAGAACTTCTACTTGGGAACTCTGAATAAAGCAGGATCAATTCAAGTTAGGTGCTTACTGTATGGAGAAATGAAAGCATAGATATAATCTCTCTACAAAGAGACAATAGTCACATTAGTTTACGTCCCCTGCTCAAAAGTAAAAAACCCTGGCCCATTACCACTTACGGTTGAGCTGAACTGGCAAGAGAAATCTGATGCTTTGCTTTGTTGGAAGTACCTGCTGAAACATTAAGTACTTTCTACCACACAAGCAGAATCAATGTTCAATTATTTGACAAAAATGTTTTTTCCTGGGAGTATTCTGTCATCTCTCTTGTTATGACATTGAGTCTGTAAAGATCCGCTTGTGATACATGTGTGCTATGCATGTTTTACAAGTTATGAACTCTGAACTCTGAACAAAGAGGTGAGTTGATTTGTCAGCTGAACAAGCCTGCGAATAAAACAGTGGGTCAAAATCTACAAAAAGATTTAAGACTGTAACTCCTTTCTAGGAACCAGTGTTCCCCCTGAAATAAACGGAAGGATAGGAACCCAAATACCTATGTAGATCTTGGCCTCTGTCTTCTTGATCCTTGTCCAGTGCCTTGTCTTAATAGATTCTCTTTATGTGATCATCTCCATGTTTCCTGAAGTCCTGATTTACAGCTATTTCAAGAGTCACCAAGAATGAAGATAATTATTTCTGGGCTGTGGTTACTGAGATCCCATGTTGGTAATATGATGTCTAACACACCTTGCAGTTTATATGGGAGGAGGTCCATCAATACACTGGCTTTAAAGGTGCCCTTGGACTGGTCCTTATGTGAACTTGACTGCCTGTCAGGAGCATGAGTGCATAGTTTTGGTAAGCTTGGGAAGTTCCTTTAAAGGCTTGCAAAAGGGAAAGGCCTCATTTCAGCACATTTTTACTAGTGACATAATCTCCTCTTAATATTTTTGCATATAAAACATTGTGTCATTTACCAGGTCAAGAAACTCACTCCCTAAGAATGTATGTGTCTGACTCTAGGAGAGAGGATGTTAAAAAAAAATATTGTTGTCGCCATTCAGCATCTTTCCTGGGTGTCTCATTCTGTAGCTGATCCACATTCTTTCCCAGTGAGCGAAAACATGATAAGGCACTAATGTCTATTTATAACTGGCAGGGAGAAATACTTGCTTAGTGATGCAGTACTCAGCAAAGGGAAAATGGAGGAAAAGCAGCCCTGTTCCTAACTGTTTCCCGTGAGTTCTGCTGTTGGTTACTCCTCTGTGCTGAGATCCTTACTCTTCTTCGGAGGGCACCACGTGTGACTTGGCCTTTGAGAGCAAAATAAAACAATGTATTCAGGACTGCACAAAATGAGTCACCATGAAACCATGTGTGCTTTTCATCTCCTCGTATTTTTCATGTTTGATTTTCATTTCTCTGCAAATGACTATTTATACGATGGTAGTATTTAGAGGCCCTGATCCAAACTGAAGTCTTCATTGCTAGGCTGTGTGCAAGCACGTGGTGAGAGACAGGCTTTGCCCTTAAAAGTCAGTGATCAAAGTGACCCTGACAACTAAAAGATAGGACAGGAAATGGGTATAATGTGACTTTCCAAAAACTACACCACAGATCAATCATTTGGTAGACAGAAGAACCATTTATTTTTCATCTTCTCCCTCCAAACAGTTAACAATGAGGTAGAAAGTAAACCAGACATCAACAGGGGAGAATTCAGCTTCAGTGAATCACTCTGGTCATTGCTTGGTATACCTTCATTCATTGCCTTGTGCTGGATGACAGAAAGAGGGACCTTGGATCTGTTTTTTACAGATGTCCTCACCACAGTGGTATGAAGATGGCAACTTTCCAGCCTTGCTAATTTGGTGACTCTTCTATTTTCAGTTGAAATGTCCCACATTGAATATATATGGCATCAGAAATAAGTCTTCATTGGCTGAGAGGTAGCCTCCATACAAAACAGCTTAACTTTTAGCATCCTGTTCAGCTGCAACTGTGTGAGAGCCAACAAGGAATATACTTCTTGTCAGCCTCGACAGCCAGGGTGCCTGTTTTCTAACCTGGCAGGGAGTGGATGGGTAAATTTATTCCCTTTCTAAGAGATGGGCAAATTTCAGTATTAGGAGAGGAATATTAAGACAGACAGCACAGATTTACCAAATTTCCAGTGAACATGGACATTTTTCTTTCAGTGACGTCTGAATCCATATTGTTTCACTAGTGAGAACAAAAAACAAAACCAAGGCACAGCTTCACACACACAAGGCTCTTCCTGGATGTCATGTCATGATGTTGTCCAGTGTGCTGATAATCAATTATGTAAAAGATTTGAACGATATGATCTAAATAAGACCAGTCATGTTCTAAAGACATTAGAGTTCTGCTGGAATTGCTTTAAAATGTATTGCCTATATCAATGGTTAACTCCTTTTTTGAAGAGTTTGGTAGGTTGATCTTATAATTCCCTACAAACTTAGTCAAACTGTACTCTTTTCTGTAAGAAGTTTTTGAGTTTTTGTCCTGGGCTTACTTAGAAAAAGCCAGTCTCTGCATGCACCTGTAAACATTGCAACTAGAAAATTGTGAGGAAACTACTGCCATACTTACTTAATTAATTAATTAATAACATTTGTTATATAGTTGAAATATATATATATATATATAGCATTTGTTATATAGTTGAAAACTAAGCTGAGTTATGAATAATACTGCTCTGGAGATTTAATCATGTGACTGACAAAAGAGAAACATCCTGAATGCCTGAACCAATTGTAATGGAAAAGTGAGCTATAAAACCCCTGCCTAGTACTTTTGCTAATAATACATATTTGAGGTAATGTCTACATTGTGCCTAGGAGTGATAATCACAGAGTACCAGCACAAGATGGGGTATACTGGGGGGTGAGATCAAAAGGGGGTCACGCTACACAAATTTATGGTCTCTTTGAAGGAAGATGACAGAGCTGGATACCATCAGAAGATTGGTTACACGTATGTTCAGTGATCTTGGCAGAGTCAACCCTCTGGTAGGCTAACTTTTGTTGCGATTTTTCCAGTGTCTTGTCAAAAGAGAGATTTCAGTAGGAATTTGAAGGAAACCAGTAAAATGTCTTTCCTTTCGAGACCTTATTTGAAAATTCAATTATGTGAAGTTAAGTGACTGCAAAAGGTGGAAGTCAGCTATCAGTATAAGGGAAATAGTAGGGGAGATAGGAACTGGCTGGTGAGAAGCCTTTTTTTTCTCTGATGTGAAAGACTAAAGAAACACAGTTTAAGTTGCAAGGAGAAAGGTGACAGTAGTCAAAGAAATGGATTAAGAAAATGATTGTTGCAATAACTTTCTAAATGGCTAGGAGAAGGGAAACCCTGTATTAATAAAAGCAGAGGGAAAAATGGATATATAAGGTGAAATGGTTAGGCAGCACACCTATCTGATGGTACAGCAGCTTTTCACATCCTTTTCCTGCAGAAGTGAGAGAGCTTAACACCGAGGAACTGCCCTGTGGGACAAGTGTCCCTCGCAATGAGGACTTGAAAAATAGGGGCTTCTTTGGCTGTGAGAAGCACCTTCCAATTTGTTCCCTATAAAATAAACCTGATTCTTCTGTTGAATCTCTCTGGGTGGAAATCACAGGGAAAATATTCATTTGTGCTCTGTTTTCCCTTACTGCAGGATGAGTGTCCAGGAAAAGGTCATGACATGGGCATAGGGGATGGATGACAGAGCTCTCCCTGCAGTGTCTGAAGTGGCCAGAGACTGTCCTGGCTTGTGAAAATTCCCCAGCAGTGAATCCCTCTGCCTGGTGTATGTTTATTTTGCATAATGCAAGATGAACGAAACATGCTAGACGATTTGGCCTTGAGATGCTATAATCATGAACAAACTGCCCAGAACAAAAATGTTTAAAGACACAAACCTCACAGTCCTCCTTTACTTTTGATTTTCCTTTCCCCATGCTGAATCCATTAATTGAGATATTTTGAACCATGGCTTAAGGAAGGCCTTAACTCTGCGGGTACTGACTGTTACCAGTTCATACAATCACTCCATGGGTGGCAGTTAAAAAAATACTCTGAGGTGGACCGCAGGAGAATCCCATTTTCCTTGTCTAATTCTGTGGGTACAGGGTGGAATTTTCTTTTCCACACTCACTTACATTAATGAAGCAGGCCAGGCTGTAACAGATAACTGATGTCACCACAGTTTGGAAAGTACACACTTAAATGAAAATATAATGCAGCCTTCTCACAAATTGTAAAACTGGACAGCCTGCAACCATCTGGCACTCAACCTCTAAATGAACATTTGTAGGGACAATGTTGTTCTTTCTGTAAGAGCACCACCCTCTAACAGTGATCATCACACAAAACCCGTTTTCAAGTTGAGCTTTATTCAACTTTCGAAGTGCATGTGAAAAAATAAATGCTATTTCCAGTGCAAGCCAAAATAGTCGCAACTATTACATCCTTAAATCACACCCTATGCCTGCCTGTGTTAGTACTGGCAACAGTAAATACCGTGCATCTCAGCCCCAGTAATACATTATGAGCAAGATTAACTATGTTGTAGACTTTAGGGGGGGAAAAAAAGTGTGGAGAGGTTGAAATCAATGCACAGTGGAGCTGCATGCCTATTACATTTCCTCTGAGCTGGCTTTGATGGTCCAGGTGAGGACCCCTACTTTAGGTATAAAAACTACTTCTTTCTAGTGACAGCTTGAGGTCAACTCCACTAATAGGTACTTCCAGTCTAAAAAATCTTGGTGGCAACTGTCAGTTTTTCTGTTCAAGGCAAGCAAAGCCGCTAATTTCATCAAAACTGAACCACAGTAGGAAATAATTAGAAATTCCTTCATGAAAACAGTCTTTGTTGACAGACATGGTATCACTCCTTCCCAGCCTTGTCATGTAATAACTCACAGTAGTAATATGGAATATCTGAGACAATGTGTTTGGTTATATGAGAAACATTTAGTTTTTCACTTACAGATTTACAATGCAGATCTGAAGAGGCAGAATCATCCAGAGAGTCAGTGGATAGAGTCACAACTGAGGATATGCAAGTCCAGCTTAAGTTCTGACCTTGGATCAACTGAGAAACCTGAAAGTCTTCTCTTAACACTTGGTTTTGCTGCCCCATGGTGTGACAGAACTGGTGGTGGGCAGTTCCTGCTCAGAAGATTTTCCTTTCCAGCTTTCTAAAGGTGTTTCAGTTAGTGCTGACATGTGACGGAACTGGCTGGGAAACCTTATGCGAGGACTGCTTTTACATCTATTGCTGCTCAGTAAGAAGAAGTCAAGCATGTGCCTAGTCTGAAATATGTGCTTAACCATCGATGGAAATGGAACATAGTCACATGTTAAGTGTTCATCTGAATAAAGCCATTTCTTTGAAAGGGTAGTCAAGATAACTGCTCAGAGCAGCCTCCTGCATTTAAAACTGACTAAATTTTTTCTAAGCCCAGAAAGACTAATTTCTGTCATGATTACAGCTGGGCAGAGAAAAACTCAGTTGCAACATTAGTTCCTGTGTTATCTGGTGACCAGTCAGAATGGAAAAGACCTTGGCCATTTGGAAAACTTTCTGGCAGAAGCCAAGAAGGCTGCCTGCACGTCTTCCCTGCTCCCCTGCCTGCTTGGCTTCTTGTGCTTTGGTGGCTTTTCTGCCGACAGTTCAGTTTTACAAAGAATTTCTAACTAGGTTATACTCAGATTTGGAAACGGCAAAGTCCTCTGTGGGAAAGAATTGCTGTTCCTCCTCCACACCACTTTCTGGTTACTTAAATTTCTGTAATTTATATGAGTTCATGAGACTATGATTTTCTAATGTAGGGTTGAATGAGAAGATAGATATTTTTAAAACTATTTCACCTTATAGTCAGTCACCTTGTGGATTATGGAAGGCAGCTTGCATGCCAGTACGGATAGAATAGGAAGTGATGACCAGGTAAGTGTGCCTTAAAAAGATGATAGTCTATGGACATAATACAGATTGAATTTTGTTTTGCTGAGTAAGACAATTAATGTCAGTCATGTGCGACACGTAATTCTTTCTGTGGGGTCTTTCCAAAGAAAGGCTATGCTTTCACTGCACAGTGAAATCTGATTTCAGAAAGTATTCAGCTGTGCAGACAAAGCATGCCCTGTTTTGGGTGCTTTTCCAGACTGCAGTAAATCTCTGGGGAACCACTCTTAATCTTAATTTTGAAATATTTTTAATAAAGTTGTTCTAAGTGCCTAGCAGAATAGGCTGACATTCAGTGTATTTTTCAAAAATCTGATGCACCTGGAATTTTTCCTTCATGGTACATCATGGTTAGAATTTTTTGCTAAGTGTCAAAGAAAATCCAGCCTTTTTAACCATATTTTAATGTGTCCAAAGAAAGGCTTTTTCTTCTTATAAAATAACTTTCTCTGGCAATCTTTCCCATTTCTCTATAGAGGAAATTGCAGCATTATGAAGAAAACATGCCAGAAA
Organism: Falco peregrinus; assembly: GCF_023634155.1. NCBI lineage: Eukaryota > Metazoa > Chordata > Aves > Falconiformes > Falconidae > Falco > Falco peregrinus. The sequence continues at coordinate 36,826,182 of NC_073727.1, forward strand.
TCAAGGGTGAGAAAACAGTAGTGCACCAAAGTATTGAGAAGTAAATAGTGTGGTAGTCAAAAAGTCTGCACTTCACTCTACAGGTAAAAAGATCCCTGTTTAGTCTGTGGCTTTGTGTTTGATTGTGGGCTAGTGTCTCACTGAGAAGTTGACACAGACATGTTTTCATATCTTGATTATTTTCCTGAGACTTTTGTACTACCATCTTTACTTTCTTGAGGAAAATGGACAGATTATCCTTTTGTGTACAGGATCAGTAGGATAGTTACTCTCTGTCCATATGTAACTCTCCCTTGCAAAGCCAAGCATAGGAGTAATAGAGAATCTTCCAGAAATGACAGAGGCTTTTTAAGGCTATCCTGAACAGTACAGAATAAACATAAGTTTTGATCAGCTCATCCTTTCCTCACATTTACCTTTGTATATGAAAGCATTTCGGCCTCTAAAACTTTATGGTTGTCACTTTATCTGTGGAAGGCAGCACCCTAGATCGGGCATCGCCACAGATATTTCATATTGTCAAATGAGAGCTTTGGTTTGGCATAGGAATACAGGCAAAAAAACCAAACCAAACCAAAACACCCCCCCCCCCCCCCAAAAAAAAAAAAAAACCAACCAGAAAGTAGCTGTCAAACAAGCAAAGGTAATGCAACTCTACTCCGTTTTCAGCTGTTAGTATGGAGGAAAATATTTTCCTGTCCTGGATGGATTATTCTGTATTTCAGCACTTTTAGTTCCTTTTTTGCTGCTTAGAAGTCTTTGCTTGAATAGCAACTTGACAAATAGAAACCTGTGTGAAAAGACCATATTTCATTCTGGCTTCGAATCAGACTTGTTCTGCAGAAGTTTATTTTCATGTCTGAAATGCATTTCCTATTGTTTTTGACAAGGGTGGGAACTAGATCTGGCTACCTTTGTCCATCAGGCTTGTATTACATGGCTTGGTTAATTTACTGTATGTTTTTAACATTTATTCATTTTTAAAATTCAAGGACAGGGTGAGGAAACAGGAGTTGTACACTCTGGCGAGCTGTAGTTAACTACAGAATTTATACCTCTGCCATTCCTTTGTTGTATCTTTTGCTTTAGGGATCTGACAGCCAGATTTTGCAATAACATTTAGAATTTCCTTTGCACTTCCAATAGGACAATGTTTTCCTGCACCTAAGAAAGCAATTCTGGAAAGACAGAACAGGCTCCAGTTCATCTTCAGGATTTCAGCATCATTTAAAACAAACACATTGAAGGACAAATACCCAAATTATTTGAAAACTACAGCAGTGAGCATTGTAATGCCTTGTTTTTAAACATCCAGGTTCACTGTGGATTGTGTGCCAGTTGTCATACAGGGTGGAGGACAAGCACCATCCCATGCAGGGAGTGCCTTAGTCAGCATCATCAGTAAGCAGCCAACAGGCTGACAGAAGGGACCTGCTGTGTGTTATGGCAATTTTTCAAAAGAAAATGTTTATTTTCACTGCTTTTTGTGTCAATATAGTACTGCATTAGGTATGATCTTTGCATATCCTTTTGGTCAGGGAAAAGGAAGGTCTGCTTTGTGGATACTTGTTGTAACTATGTGTGCGTTAGGCATCAAGTTCATAGGATCGTGGGGTAGTTCAGGTTGGAAGGGATTTCTGGCATGTGAAGAAGCAAATTTAGACACACAGGAAACTTTAAAGTCATGAAAAGATACACATATGGGATTTACTTTATGCCAGGGTTGGATGATAGCTAAACTGAGATTTCCAGGACCATATTTCTATGATTTTGTTACCCAAAATCAGCCTAAGGTTTTACTTTGTCCCAGGATGGTCTCTTAGTTTGAGGACACTGGGGTCCATGACCAGCAGAAATTTAGAAACCTCAGTATAGTCTTTGTCATTCTGTCAAAATGGTGACATGCAATGACAGCTGAAGAAACTACAAACTTTAGACAAACTTATGACATTTAAATGTTATAGCAACTTTCCACAGAAACTTCTTTGTCTTTTTTTAATTAAAATGTAAATGTGTCAGGCATTCTTGTGTAGCCTTGTGCCTACATGGTAGCCCCCAGTGGGAATTTTGCTGCTCACTCTCAAGCTTGCAGGCACAAGACTGCAGCTAGGACTGATCATGAAAATATAAAAGGTGCTTTAACATGCAACAGTAATATTTTCTGTCTTCAAATGTAAAAAAACCAACCAACCAAACAAAAGCATCTTGTTGGTTTTATATTAATGATGTATAACTTATACTGTTCTTGCTTTGTATGATGTTGTTTTCTCAAACTTCTCTTTCATTATGTGAGTGCATATGTGTGTGCAAACACTTGGACTGCAAATACAGAATGAACCAGCAGTTCTGTAATGTGAATTGTCTCATTAATTTGTAGGATGCTAACTTTAGTTCTTCCTTCTAATACTTTAAATGTCCTTTGCTAAAGATTTTAACGCTCAGAAGACTATATAGGTGCTAATTGCTTTCAAAAAATTTGGAAAATCTTGCATTAGGAGACAGGTATTTCACTCAGCAGACATGAAGAGCTCTAAAAGCACAGAAAACAGGTAGAAAATTAGTGCTTCAGAAGAACAGTCATATTAGTGGAGTATTTTGCCTGACTTAGGCAAAGGAAGTTAATGATTTCCTAAAAATACTCTTCAAAATCAGAATACTTGCACAGAAAGCTAGAAGTGAACTTATAGCTTTGGTATGTGGCACACCTTTGAAATTCTCTCTGTTTGATCTGACAGGTACCATCATTACAGAACATGGTCTTTAGTCCAAATGACAATCACTTAATCAAAATTACACTGGGAAATGTTTATGTATCCATCATATTTTACACAGTAATAATAGGCAATATGGAGAAAGGTATCCTGCAAAAGTATCATTGCATTGTATCTGGGTAGACTCTTCCAGGACAACTTGAAAATGCATGACAGCACACAACTAAACACACCAGCTGAGCAAGGGGCAGTGGTCCCTGGGAAGCTTTCCTCTTGTGCTTTTATCGTATACAAGCAAAATTCCCCACAAAGATATCCTAAGTGTGTGCTCCAGTCCCTATCTACACATGCTACTTCACAGAAAGGATGTGTGTCTCAGGGGTATTCAAATCTATGTGCTGTAAACATGCCTGCAAGGATGAGGAACAAAAACTTCCATTAAACAAGCTGCCTTTAGGAGCTCTGTCAGAGCTGTAGCCAAGCAGAACCACACCATAGCCAGTGGTTAATGCCTTTTTGCAGTGAAGTAACATTAAGACTTTCAGTGAGTGTTTTTTAATGGAAGGATGAACTGTGGACACTGTTTTCATCCAATCATATCAAAAGATTAGAAAAGTCATAGTCACAACACTTTTTCTGACAACGTATCCTCTTTCTCTATGGGAAAATAAGCCCCGCTGTTCATTTTTGTGCCATGGCTTTGAGGTTTACCATGTTGTGATTCAGACTGGGTGGCAATTCTCTCCTGACCTCATCGTAAGAAAGAAAAAGGAATGTCAGCATTGTAGATAAATAAATCTCCAGGCTTCCCCTGGGTCCGAGGGAAGAACTGAAAGACGAGCTGTATATTTATTTATATGGCTTTTCTGCACTGCATTAAGCAGAGAGATATTGGCACTTGCACGAAGGGAGTCAGTGACAGGTCTGGAAGCAATCTAGCTGTGGTCAATTCTTAACTGCTCTCTTCAGAGGAGTCCTGCCCATTTTGGCACCCAAGCAAAATTGTTTAGACATACTTATAGTCATTCCCATCTCCATCTATGTTCAAAGTCTGATTCAGCACCTCAATTCTACTCATAACTGGACATTCAAAAGGTTTTGGTCATGAAGTTCACAGTTAAAAGCAAATTAAAAAGAAAAGCTTCTACAGGAATGAATAGTACCATAGCCATCTCCTTATACTGATGCTAATGGAAGAGAGGTGAATAACACAGGAAAAGATTAGTAGTAGTTGCAAGTTACTCTTCACAGGCATGTTTAGTAGATTTACCTTTATTCAGAATCATAAAATCATAGAATCATTTAGGTTGGAAAAGACCGTTGAGACCATCATGCATAACCATTAATCCAGGACTGCACAGTCCACCACTAAAACCGTGTCCCTAAGCACCGCATCTACACGTCTTTTAAACACCTCCAGGCACGGTGATTCCACCACCTCCCTGGGCAGCCTGTTCCAATGCTTGACCACCCTTTCTGTGAAGAAATTTTCCTGAACCTCCCCTGGTGCAACTAGAGGCCGTTTCCTCTTGTCCTGGCGCTAGTTATCTGGGAGATGAGACCCACCCCCACCTGCCTACAACCTCCTTACAGGCAGCTGTAGAGAGCAATAAGGTCCCCCCTGAGCCTCCTCCTCTCCAGGCTGAAGAACCCCAGCGCCCTCAGCCGCTCCTCAGAAGACTTGTGCTCCAGACCCTTCATCAGCTTTGTTGCCCTTCTGTGGACACACTCGGGCACCTCTGCATCCTCTTGCAGTGAGGACCCCAAAACTGAACGCAGGATTCAAAGTGTGGCCTCACCAGTGCTGAGTACAGGGGGATAATCACTTTCCTAGTCCTGCTGGCCACACTATTTCAGATACAAGCCAGGATGCTGTTGGCCTTCTTGGCCACCTGGGCACACTGCGGGATCATATTCAGCCAGCTGTCGACCAACATCCCCAGGTCCTTTGCTGGAGGACAGCTTTCCAGCCACCCTTCCCCAGGCCTGTAGCATTGCCTGGGGTTGTTGTGACCCAGTTGTTGGACCCGGCACTTCTCCTTGTTGAACCTCATAGTGACATAGCTGTTTGTAGAGAGGGACAGGAGGAAAAGCAGGCCTCAGGGTGAATATTTTTTTAATGTACTCTAGGCACAGATATCTAGCTGAGAGACACTTGTACAATAAATGATATTCTGTTATTGTGGCGCTTGAAAAGAACTCGACTAAATTTCTGTTTCTGTGGTTTTCTGAGATGAGTACCAACTTACCCAATGCCAGAGTACATCAGGAATTACCTAAATTAAGTCAATAGTCAACACATCTGGTAGTGTAGACTAATGACTCTGCATGTACCTGTACTCCCCACTAAGAAAACTAGGGTAGCACTGACTATCTGAAAACTCCCCTTTTGCCTGTAACTGTAAAACTAAGATCTGCTTAGGCACTTGAATGTACAGCTCTGAATTTTAAACAGAGGAGTACTGTTTCAATCAGGGGCTTTTAAGATCAGATTTGTATTTGATCTAGCAGAACTTGAATCTGTTGACCTTGAGGCCATATTGCAGAATTGCTGTTATTATTTTAGTCTCTCTCTGGGCTGGTGGGTTAGGATGTGGGAGGAAGGGTGGGGTCAAACTCTGACTTTTATTCAAAGTTAAATATTTTTCTATGTTCATTTTAAATCAAACTAAAGTTATGGACAGTCATGTTATTGTGTCATTAAATTAATTAAATAAATTATATTTGGTTTTCCCCCGTTTTTTGGAGATATAATTGTATATGTGAAGAGGAATAGTAAGATACATATGTACAGAAATAAACAGATAACTAGATAGATTGAAACTCTCCATATGTTTCTCAATTAAAAAGGTTTGAGAAGAAATAAACAGCAAGAGAAAATAAGTCTTGAAATTTCAACTGAAGTCTTCTTTGTTAGGGAAATAAAAATATAAGTGAGGGAAGCCACAAGAGTGGCAGTATTTTAATTTTACCTGTCTCATCATCCTGGAAAAAGTCAAGCACATTTAACATTGCTGTAATAAACCATTAGAAAGCGTAGTGAAGGCAACAGCACTAAGATATTCTGGACAAGAACTCTGATTCAGGAAATCATTAAAACGTTCTTAAGTGTTTTATCGATGTATTTGAATCATCCATTATCAATCAGAGATCATTGCCTTTGATACTGTGCAAACACCAGTTATTTTTTGTCTCAGCAATAACCTAATTATCTGTTAAGTTGTGGGGGGGGGTTGAGTCCTATAATTTGTTCTTTATTATTACCTTGCCCAATTTACTTCACTTAATTTACATTGGATTTCGGTTAACACTGTAACAATTTATGCAAACTTTTTCAAACAAAAATGTACGCAGTGCAATGTCTGAGAGGAATCTGCAGACCCAGGTAAATATATTATCTGGATGCTTTATTCCTAGAGCTGTCTTGAATTCAATGTTATGAAAGTAAAATCCTTTTGTTCTATTTCTGCTTTTTTTACTGAAGCTCAATGACATTTGAAATTTGCTACAAAACAGTTCATAAAATTTGCCATAACAGCAGATGCATTGTTTACCTGTATAGTTTTCTCAATTAGAAGTTCCCTCAGGCAATTTTCAGGAGTGGGAAACGAGGTTCATTTCCCTCACCTACTTGGAGAAATCTCCACTCCCTTTGCTAGGCTGCAGGATTAAAAATCCTGATGCTAAATGGCTATTGTGAAGAAGGGGTACTCCACATTTTCTCTTGGACAATATCCTGTTTTGCTGAAATAGTGCAGTAACAGGCACCAATGGTGACAGAGGTGGCCCAAGTACCATCTCTATGCTCCAGCAGCCAAAGCGAGCTATCCCCCCTCATCCACACCTCACCTAAGTGCTGCAGAAGCTGGGTATCCATCCAGCAGCTCTGCAAACTGGAGAGGTGGGAACAGACCTAGAAGCTCACGCTCAACCAAAAACATAAAGTGTTTGTCATCCCCGCTTTACGTCAGCTGATGTTTTTGGCAAAAAAAACCCAAAACATCTGGGAGTCTTACAGCTGTCCACAGGCACAGGAAAAGACTGTGCATGTGTAGGAAATATATTCTCCTAGAAATGTGTTCAGCCAGTGGTCATGATCTCAATGGATAAGATGATGGGCCTTATTTCTACAGTCTGCAGCATTCACCAGTGTAAGGTCATGCCTGTGACTGATCACACAGCAGTCAAACAAATACTAGGTTGACCAAGTGAGAATGTGTGTCTACTGGTGCATGAGCCAGGAAAAAGAACCAAAACATCAGACACCAACATCCAGAAGGTTACGAAATGCAATTGCTATTTTAGACTTGCTTTTTCCCATAAGGACTGATTCTATGAAACAAATTTAGGATATTTAAAGGTAAAATGCTGAATTCCTTCTACCAAAAAGTGATCCTCATAGATGTGTTTATTCACACTGAAGTTAGGTGGAAAACCCTAAGTGAGATAGGATTCTTACCTAGATCAGCAAAACACTTAAGAATTTATATTTATTGTTAAGTATGCTTTGACTGCTGACTACCATCAAGTTGTTCAAGGGTGTTTCTGAACTGAAATTTTATATATTTTGCACTGGATAATTAAACAACGGTTAAACGTGTACTTGTCATGGTATCAAGGAACAAATTTGTGATGTGTCACTTAAATTTCGCTATCCTAAGTATGCATCTAACTCGAAATGCTTTGCTGGATTAGTTCTTAAGCATCAATAGCTCTTTAAGGCCATTGTAACTCTTACAGGAAAAATTTCATTCTCTCTCCTGTATTGTTGCATTCATTTTTTGTCCAGACTGGGCAAAACACACTGTCCAGGAAAAAGGCAAGGTCAAAGACAAACAACTGCAGTATAAGATGGCTGTAATGATCTCCCTTATCACTACTGCTATAATGAAACAAAAGTTGATTTCCTTTCCTGATAGTGTTTATTTGAGAAAGTTAATTTCCCCTTATCTTAATGAAATTTTAATTTAATTTTCACTCACTTTAAAACAACTTTTTTTTTTTTACCTTCTTGATCTTATGGAAAGGTCTTCAAGGATTTATAGGACTTCCACCTACAGAAATTGAACCAAGATTGCATTAGAGGCAGTATTCTAAAATGTATAAGGTTCCACTTCAGGAAAAAAAAAACCTGTGGGATGGTTCAGAACTCTCTGGAACAGTCCATTAATCTCTGCAGGAGATCTTCATAACTGTGCAGCTGCATGCTGATTGACTACATTACTTTGTATACTTGTTTTAATATCTGTTATATCAATCTTTGCCCCCTACCTTTGGCCATGTTATCCACTTCTTTTTTTTTCTTCTTCTTTTTTTTTTTTTTTTTTTTTTTTTTGTAGTTTGAGAATGTTCTTAATGGCCCAAATTGAAATACATTAATATCTGCATGAATGCTGCTGTTGATATGTGAAACTTACCATGATGGCTTAATTTTACTGCAGTGACCAAATCTTTTATGTGTGTTCCCATAATTAATAATATATGCCCTCCAGCTTTTACTCCTTTTACAAGAGGAGGATTTCAGGCAAGACCTAACCACAATGGGTACTCTGAAAATGAGCCATTTACATTTTTTCAAAGTAAAGCTAGTAATTATTATTTTTTTGTTATTATCATTACTAGAATTAGGACTGCAAAATGCCATAATAAGCAAGCTAAAAGCATAGGTCTTTCTATAACAATGCAACATCGACTCCAAGAGGATTTAGATCAAAGTGCTTACCAGGCACTGCCAGCTTTAACCAAATAATTGTGAAAAAGATTTAATTAGCATGGCAGGTTGGCAAGATGGGAACTATGTTGAGTAGCAAAACAATATTTGTTATTGTAAGTTTCTTTCCAACATAACAGATAAGAAATATGCTAATGATCACTCCAATAAAACTATTGCTCCCTTCCACACATAAAACTTCCATTTATAGAGCGCTTGGATTTTAGAATAACCTCCTCTTATTTAGTTTAAATAAGCATGTCTCCTTAGCAACAAATGTCACCTAATTAAGGTCTGTCATTCAGCTTAGCATCTCAATGAAAGATTGAAGCAGAAAGGGGACTAGGAAGCAGCTGAAAGCAAAAGGGAAAAAATGCGAGGAATGCCAAGGGCCCTCCAGGAATATCAGATAAGAAAAGTCACTGAAAAATGAGCTCATTAAAGGAATAAAAATATATTGAAGTGACACTTGTTTAGAATTGCATATAAGCCTGGACTTTTCATTCTCTGCAGGTTTTTCGGTGTATCATTAGGTGTATTCTTTAGGTTTTTTTTTTCCTCTCAGTGAGGAAGAAGAGTATATAACCTCTTTTAAGTAACTAGCTTAAAACCATGCCAAAACGTTGAGGTAAGAAACCTTCTTAATATTGTTCACTATTCACAAAACAGTTGGGAAAGTTCAAGATTTATGAAGAAAAATGCCTTATCCTGTCATCACAAAAGTGGGATCGAAGAAAGACTTTTGAAAATGCCTTGCAGTTTCTTGAGCATTGCTTAAATTTCTTTGAATAAACCCAGATCTAGGGGAGTGCTGAGGACTCCTTCTTAATCCCATTTTCCTTAGGTCTCTCTGCAGCAAATGGGTTGAAGACCAAAGCCACGAACCACTGAAATCCCTGTGGAACATGGCTTAGTCGCAATGACTTCAGAGGCTTTGAAAGGGCCCTTGTAAAGTTTCCTGTACTAGAAATGGGTGTCACCTCTAGATTGTCTTTTGCTGGGGCAAGTGAAGCTTTCACACCTGAGACTATCCAAACCTGTTTATGTGAAGCCACACAAAATATGAGGTGCTCTCCAGCCTCAAGGCTAGGCCAGCTGGCTGAGTCTGGCCACAGACTATTCTCATGGCAAGGGCTTATCAGAAGCAGAGGCACACCTGGGAGAGAGAACCTCCAAAGTCAGGTGAGACTGAGAGTCTTACAGGAGATCTCAAATATCTGGCTCTAGGGCACTTGCTTAGTCACAAATGACAGTAGAGCACCAGGAGTGAAAGCAGTTTGTGACTTTCTCCACAGGTGAAATGACCTGTCAGCCTCTTCACTCCTTAGGTATCCCTAATGCTCAGGAGGAGCTAAAACCTTTGCAGTCTGAAAGTGGGCTAAAGCTGGTTGCTCTATGATCTCTTCTCCCTAAACCTTGCCTTGCTCACAGGTTTCCTTCTGCAGATGTTGGTTATTTTATCAGCCTATATCTTCAGCTACTCCCCCCTTGGCTTGAACACCTCCTTGCATTAGTGTCAGCCACTGGGAGATTCGGGACCATCAAAGAACCTTTACTTTAGCCTAGCAGCAACTCAAAACCTCTCATCTCTGCGTTGCTTCTCTCTTAATGCCAGTTTTCTTGAATTCTTGGAAACCTGGGTGTTAGGATCAGAACTGATCCTGTTTAAAGGGCCAGGTTAGGTAAAGTTGCTGTTGGACCCTCAGAGGTTTGGAAATTCAGGCAGTACCCTACAACAGTGATGGTGTCATTCTGATGTTCTGCAATTTTCACTATGAATTCTAACACTAGGTGATTCAATTCAGGCTAAAACTCAGGAGGGCAGAGGCAGACAAACAGGGAAAAGCCTAAGAAGAATGCAATGATTCTCTTGGGCCTCCAGAAATGTTTGAATTGAGCTCAGGTGTTGACCAAAGACATTTGGGGAAGGATTTCTTACCTGAAGATGGTATTTACATTGTATCATCAGCCTATTGCCTGGATTGGTTAATAATATCCCTGCTGAGCTCACTTCCATCATAGCTTTTCCTCTGACCTCATTCTACTTCCTGATGTTTTTGTAGACAAACCCTTTTAAAGTTTTTTATAAATTTGGGAGGCCCCTATATAGAGGCAATGAAGAGGTTTGCTTTTTAAAGAGGACCACTCTTGACACTTGTTCTGCGGCTTTCAATACCACAATGGTTGTTTGTGAGCTTGGTCCTTTTGAAAACCATATGGGTAAACTTCACTGAATCAGGCTTTCATATGCAATTTGATTGTAAAAGGAAGCTTCCAAAATAAAAGGTTTTGCAAATGCCATAGTATATTAAAATAGGTAACAGCACGAACTTGCAACTGAGGCTTAGTAATAGAACACAATGTATTTTGATCATAGGCTCCACAACTTACAAACTGGTACAGAAGGTTGAAATAAAAATAAAAAAATTGTTATAGATAGAAGGCTTTCATATTCAAAGAAGACATATTTGCCTCACTGAACATAATGACAAAATTCCCATTCTTTTTTGTGGATCCCAGAGCAGATTAGGCTCTGTTCTCATTTTCCCTCTGTATACCCTATGAAGATCTAGAGATAGGACCAATTTATAATGCTGTGGAATTATGTAATTTTCCACGGAGTATCAAAACATCTATGCACATTTCCCTTATCAACCATACGTAACAGGATGGATAACATCAATAAGACAGGTGAGATTTCCAATGTAAATCTCTGTATATCTGTTTAGGTAATGAAACTACTCCAGGTTTTGTCTCATGAAACTTCCTAGTAATGCCTGCTTCTCTGTATCCCTGCCTGCACCAGGATTTCTGGACTGTACTGAAAGAACTTACATGTTACTCACCTGCAGCAGGATGGCAGGGGGCTCACATTGCCAAAACCTGGTAAGACAACACATGCAGAGTGCTTTCCAGCACATTTAGACAGCAGAGAAAACAGTTGCACTCCTCACTTGAGGATTTTAGAACCATTACACCTCAGTAAGCAGACTGTACTATGTAAATAACTTGGTCTACAGTTCCTCTCAGCTCACTTAGCTTTGGATTTACGTGCAAGACAATAGTATAAACCTGCTACTTGAAATAGAAGAGGATGGGTGCACACACATGCACCCACACCCAAACTCTGAAGGCCAAATACAGTCTGGCCTCACTGACATTGCTCAGGGTGCAGAAGCTTGGAGTACTTGTTTTGGATTTACTGCTTGAATGCGGTGATTACTGGCTCTTCCCATTCCTGACTGGTAAGTAGAGGTCTGTGATTCATCTGGCATATGAAGATCCCTGGGGTTTTTGGTAGACTCGCAGTTTGGATGCTAGAATCTTATCTACGCATAAATGACTACTGACTTCATGGTTACTGGATTAGAGATTTTTTGGGGAATTAGTTCTTCTTTCCTGATTCTTTGTAGAAAACAACCAATTCCTAAAAGCCATTCCTTTATAAAACAGCATTATCACTGTGTACATTATTAATACCTTTCACTATCAATTATATAGATTTAGGTGGGAAAAAAGTCGAAGTATTTGTAAATCAGGAGTTTCTGATATGATATCGAGCCCAACACAAACAAATCAGGCTAATATTGCATCCTGGTAAGTGGGAAGCACACTGAAGGTGAGTCCAGTGCCAGATTCTCCAGTTTTATCTTCTCCCTGTTCTTTTCACAGAGCTCATATGAAGGAGACTCTCCTAGAAAACTCATGAGAGACATAATTCATCTCTGCACGCTATTCATGCTTTTCTCCTGAACATGGTGGTAACCCCTGCTAGCAAATGGAGGCATTTTGTTTTAGGGGAGGAGTAACTAAAATTTACTCCTATGCTTGTAATAACTGGTTGGCAGATGAGAGAGTTTAAAAAATTCTAATTAATTTATAACACATAAACGTCATTAACAATATGTCTGAGGTCCTGTTGCACAGCTCAAATCAAAATACCAGCCTTTTGCAATATTCAGAAGTGTTTGTCCCCTCAAACTAACAGAAACCTCTCACCTTCTGCATGGCACAGGGAATCATGCAATATTTTCTTTTGAAGAATGAGAAGCTGTTGACATGCTAACAGCCATACTTGTTTAGGAAGACACAAAAGTCTTTTAAAAGAGCATTTAGAATTTTTTTAAACAGTTGTTTCAGGCTGTTATATTTTTAATAAGCTCTATTGCTTAGTCAAGAGGTTTGCAAAAAAACCCCAAAACAAACAAAAAAAAACCCCAACCCCAAACCAAACAACTAAACAGATAAGCATAGTAAAGTGTCTGTAGTTAAATTCAGCTATATCTGTGTATTTATATTTAAAGCTGTATTTCTTCACTGGGGAAAGGAACAGGAGTACACAGATGTTCTGGATACCCATTGCTACTTGTCTTAACTCTTCATCACAGCTCCCTCTTTCATGGCCTGTGAAGTATCTGTTGGTCTAAGAATCTCTGTTGACAAATGCAGGAAGAAAGACTGTGAATACCTTCCACTTAAACACAAACAAAAAGGCATAGATACCTCTTCAAAGGTCAAGTCACTTCCTGTTAGATGGCTGTGAGGAGGATGAGAGGCATTAAGTTCTGGAAGTGCTGATTTCTTTCTGATTGCTAAAAGGGGTAGCTGGGCCTATTTGTTTGAATTTGCATAACTTATTTTAAATCTTTCAGTTCTGTGAATGGAAAATCACTGTGGTTTTGGTGACATCCCTATGAACAAACTCATAAAGGAAACTTCAAATTTATAAGCTCCTGACCTGATCCCATTATTCAGCAAAAGCTTCTTTCCGTCAATTCCTTTTACAGGACAATTGCAGTAAACAATGATTTTTCTTAGCTTGACCTCAAGATACCTGAAAAGCTGTGTTACTGAGAAAGGGAAAAGTTTGTTTTCCAACTATGGACTCAAAGTAGGTAGAAGGCAAGATGTGCCACAAAGCTGGAATCATGCAGCACTAGCTCCCCCCTGACCATGCCTTTTTTGTCTATAGGATTGTCTCTCCACTTGCACAGAGGGGACAATATGTAAAGGTCCCTTGCTTCTCCCTCCCTGCCCTTGATAAGAAAGCTACCCAATTTCCTCTGCACACTAGCTAGGGCTCCTGTACTGACCTACTCCACAACCCAGGTTACATCATGTTGAAAGGCTTCCTTTTTTTTTCTTTTTTTTTTTTCTTAATCTTCCATTTTACCTTCCAAGCTAATGAGTTATATGGATCTTGAAAGAAAAAATCTGAGCTGAGAAATGTGGAATGCAATGTGGAAAACAGCCTTTCTTGGGTTTTGTTTAGCTGTAGTTCAGAAAGGGACAAACAGCAAATGCTTGAGCACAGGCCAGATGGAAACTACTTCAAGTACTATTTCAAGTGTAATGGAACTGAGGTGCTTTTAGCATACCGTACTCATTAGGTACTTGTAACATCCAGCACTTCTAAGTGCTGTAGTCTGACAACTCTTTTACACAGTGCTCTGAAAAAAATCTATAGTGCATTTTGACTCAATGAAGTTTTAGCAGAAATTAACTTGGGCTTTTTGGACATTCATCGCATTCACAGGAGAATGAAATACTGCTGAGGCACTAACTCAGATTTAAGAACAGAGGAATATTTTCTATAGCCACATTTTAGCTCTGCAAGAATGTGCTTTCACAGGGCTGCTTTCTCACAGTCAAATTAAACAAGTAAAAAGGCATTTGTTTCGTATTGCAAACCAAATCATATCAGCTGCAAGGCTTTTGTAGCTTGTTGGTCATAGTAAACACTACACCTGTTGATGAAAGAAGTTGTCTTAGTTTTGTCATGAATATGAGTAAGTTTTCTACATTTTGCCTGTGAATTTGTACAAGTTAAAAATGTGAATGACTGTGTGCTGGAACACTTTAAAAAGTATGGTGCTTGTCTATGAGATAAGAAAGTTTCATTCTGTGTATTCTTAGCTTAAAGTACCTGAGAATCTCCACCTCACTGAGAGGAACTGGTATATTAACATCTATTTCCAAATAAAAAAAAATACATATTTTAAACCTGCAATATCACATTCAATTTATAGAAAATGCAGAAAAAAACCCCCAGCAAATTGGAAGGAATTAAAAGAAGACCAGTAAAAGAAATAAATTAAATCAAGGAAAAATTGATTTTTGAGGGATCTGTGTTAGTAGATCACTGGTTTGGAACCAATTTATTAAATCCAAGATAATGCTAGGCAGGCATAAGAACCCACTGATACACATCTTATTCAGGACCAACACATAATTGCGGGAACATACATACATGCATTACAGCAACTATCTGTAAGGGTTTTGAGAGTGTAAACACCACAAAGATATGATTTAAGCATGAGTGAAATTAACAATATGAGCTACACAAAGATACAATAATGTTATGAAAAAATTAGTGATTACATCTAGGGAGAAATTTTTGGCTCTGGAATAGCCTCCTGAGAAAACAATGGGAGCCCCTATTGTCTGATTCCTTTAAACAGAACTGAGAAAAAGCACTGGAAAAACATCGCTCAGAGAACAATCGTTTACCAGGAGAGGAATGGAAAAATGAGTTTATCATCTTAGATCATTTAATCTGACCATGACTTTTGTGATTCTGTGAAACCATACAGCTGCCTTAAAAAGATGTTACTGGAGGCCTAATTCATTGCATAATAGACACCCAGCTACTTGCAGTTATTAAGAAACATGCTGAAAAATATCTAGAGAGTTTTTCCTGCGGAAAACAACAATGTCCTTCACTTTCTTAGATATTTCATTCCTTCACAGTTTATGTAGATGGGTTTTTTTTGTGGGAAAGTAAGAGACAGTAGGGTTTTCCACACTATACAAATCTTTGCTGATTGAGGAGCCTGACATGGCTTTTAGTATTCTGTTCATACTGCAGGTAAGTATCTCTCCATTATTTGGGATCTTAAGAAACTTTACTGCTGAGTAGGACGATGTTAGATGAAAATTCAAGGGAAGAGGCAATTCAAAACTTATCTCCTTGTACGAAGGAAGCCTAAGAAAGGGACACAAGATACTGTGTTGACAGGGAAAAGGTCTCAGTATTGGAGTTCAGGTGCTACTCAGCCACTTGCCTTCAGAAAGCAGCTTGAAAGGCAGCAAGCAGAAGATGCTTATTATTTAGTTGGCATATGAGGTCAAATCCAGACAGGAATTGAGTCTGCTGTCATCATGGCATGGGTGTAGCCTTGCCAACTGAAAATATGTCACATCTTCATCTGTGCTAAAACATATGTGGAAATAAAAGTAAGAGAGCATGATGCCCTAGGGTCTTGAGTGAGGCCAAAGTCCCAGAGAAAGTAGAGGGATGCCAAGACCTCACAGAGGGCTTTGGTAACGGAGAAGACCCACAGGGACTGGGAGGTGGTGCACTGACCCCCAGAGCCCTGGAGTGGGTGAGCAGTCAGTCCCTTTAAATACCATTGCTGAACTATGGACTCCCAAATGCTGGCACACGGTAATAGTAAGTCTAGCATGAGGGGAAGGTGCCAGCGCGTTCACCAGCCTCCTTCCCTCTCCTGCTTCACCGTCACCTGCCCTTCACCCACCCTCCAGGCTCATGGCCCTTTGCATTCACTGGCAGTTCAGTATGCAGCTGCTGCTGCAGTAAGGTTTTAGCTTGAGCAGACTTTAAGATGTGTCACACCTT
This sequence comes from Falco peregrinus, assembly GCF_023634155.1. Classification (NCBI taxonomy): domain Eukaryota; kingdom Metazoa; phylum Chordata; class Aves; order Falconiformes; family Falconidae; genus Falco; species Falco peregrinus. Next base: position 36,842,242 of record NC_073727.1, read on the forward strand.
GGACTGGTGCCATGGGAAATAATACAAAACAATAATAGGCTATTGCTTGTCGCATGGTAACTAACATTCCTAACAAATACAGATTAAAAGAAATTAATGATGATAACTGCAATCAATGCTATTGTACTAGCTATTGAAATACTTAAGATGATCAGTATATGTATCCCTAAGGACAGCTTACCAGATATTTTATTTTAGGCTGCAACCATCTATCTAAAGAAAAGATTCACATTAGTATTTTGCATTTTAATCTAGCAGAAAGAAGTGTGATATAAGTCAGTGGTTATAACTAAGACAGGATAAATTCTAGCTAGAAAAAGAAGTGTATTTTTTACAGTGGAAAATTAATCACTTCTACAGCCTGTCTGTATGTGTGTGTGCATACACAGGTGTATATATACATACACATACATGTGTTAACACACAGCAAGTTGTATATACATAAATGCATATATTATCTATAATAATATACCAATGTATATAATTAATATAGCAACAATTACATTAACATAGCTGTGTTAGGGTATATATTCTATATAGGTATTAAGTATATATTATATAGAATCAATTATAATATGCAACATACATAATAATATACAGCTTATAATACTACATAATATATTGTTATAGTATAACACAATAGGAATATAATATGATTAATAAATGTTATATATGTTTAAAGTGGTAGTGAGCACTGCAGCAGCCTTTGAGTAAAGCAAGGTCTCTTTTTATGAAAGGCAATTTTGAAGAATCTCAACCTTTTGAAAAGATGTTAAGAGCCTGATGGAGAAATCTCTGTGCGATACTTTATAACCTGATTTTTGGAAATTAATTCAGGTGATCATGATGCAGTTCTGACACCATTACAGATGTGAGCTACAATTCAAGGAGCAATTGCCAAAAGTAATGAGCAACTGACAGCTGTGCGGTGGAGCAGGCTGGTCCTCCCAAGCTAGTCAAAGTGTCTAAACATCCAGATATGAAAGCAAGACAGCAAATCAAAACTGACATTCACCAGAGGACAAGAATAGGATGTGTAAGGAGCTGAAATCACATTTATCCCGTGCAGTGCCTCTCAGTATTTCTGATGCACGTGACAAAGAGCTATGCTGATGATTTATTGGTCCTGTGGTTATCAATTTGTCTCATATAAAGGAAAGTAAACCAATTTACATAAAGAGTAAAGGAGCTGGTAGGAAGTGGATGGAGTCACCACCTGTTTCAACAGAAACAGAATTGGGCACTGAAAGAATAATGAATCTTTTATTGTTTGCAAACAATTAACTTCTGAAGTTAAAGCACTTCCCTCAGCAGAAACAAGTGAACTTTCTAGATGGTTAAGGAGTGTCATCAGGATTTGGCAGCTGGTAATGGAATGACCAGGAACACAGCACGAACAAAGCTCCACATTACCCTCACAAAACCTTTATTTCTGCTTGTATGAGGTCAAGGCGAAGATTATTCTTACAAAAAAAAAAAATTAGAAGCAAATGAATTACTATGGTTACTTCCATTTGTGGGTAGACACTTTTATCCCATCTAATAATACCTATGCAGGCTTCAGTTTATTTTTTTCTCTATTGAATCACCCTGCCTGAAAACATCAGGAAATATGTGAACATAAGCCTGAGTTATTCTATGTTTTCTGCTATGTAGCTGAAGCCATTAACTCAGTTTGTGAAGTGTACTTACAATGTCACATGCAATGATGAGGTTTACAAGAACAGACTTGGACAAAAAGTCAGCAGAAACGGTGAATAGTTCCATAAAGCAGCAGCCTGCAATGTCTTTACTAAACACATCACAGGATCGACTCCAGTCCTTAGAACCTACACCAATGGTTCAAGACCTGATGAAACAAAAAGTATCTCATGCACCTTGATTTGTAGTGGTATGGATAAGATTTTATAGACTTCTTAAATATTGTACAAGATAGATTTTATAAAGTAATATTTTTACTCCTTTTTATGTAGCAGTGCTGAAAAAAAAGCCAGAGGAGTCACACTGCAACAGATTCTTTTTGTCTAAATTACAACATATAGTATACATATTATACATATTACAAAAGCCTCAAACAGAGCACTTGACTTTGAGCCTTAAAATTCTGTTATATACTTGTGTGCAAAAAAATATTTTTACCTGTACATGTCCAAAACAGGAAAATATTTATATTTCTTTGCAAACTCATTGCTCCAGTGGTAAACTGCAGCCTTTGTAGTGCTCTACAAATACATAGGCAGAGACCTGTTCCCTTTTCAGTGCACCAGTTAGTGTGCTGCCAATACAGCCAATGCCAATTCATATAGGATGAAACAATGCAGTATATGATGGTAGTATGTTGTAGAAAATAAATCCTGAAATAAAAGGAAAGAAATACATGCCCAAAGCTTGAAAAACAGAATGCTTGAGACCTTAAACCTTGGTTTCAGACTACTGGTGGAATTTAACATGGATCAGTACAGTATGAAACTGTTAGCTCTCCAGCATCTGAACTCGTGTCTCATCCTCTTTCTGTAGGACTTCTACCTACCTTGTGAGAAGAAATGAGAAGTGCCTGGAAGACTTGTTCTGTTTTTCAATTTTTTTAATGCTGAAAGTATTTGTTTCTCTGATGCTTGGGAAATACACACTTTGACTGAACTTCCTTTCTTGTAAGAGACCTCAGTGTACAATTATCCTTTCCTTCCTGTTGCAAAATATTTTGACTTGTGATGATTAGAGTGGATCAGAGAAAGCAACAAAATATTTGCCAACATTATATCTTTCTTCCTTTCCTCCCTTTTCTACCCTTAAGAAAAGGAGCTTACCTTTCATTTATTGTTGACATTGAAAACTTAGAAGTCTGGCAATTTTTCCAAGGTATGTTGAATACTCAAGATACCATCAATATAATCTGAACCTTTAGAAAGATCTCATATACTAAGTACTATCTTCAACTGTGTATGTTATATTCATGCTTCAATACCTGTCCTGATCTTCCCCTGGATTTCCGATGGAGCTTGATCTATGAAAGGCATAAATCCTCCCACTAGAAAAAGGCTTTCCTTCCCACCCTGTTTGCATAGCTGTGCTTAGCAGAGTCTTTTGAACAGGAGTTCCCTGCCTGTAAGGAAAACATGCTCACTGCAGCAGCCTGCTGGAGATCACTGGTTTCCTGGTCCCCCAAACCCTTAAAATGTTGCTAATATGGGCTATCAGGGGTAGCCCACCTTAATGAGTTGGCATGTGTAGAAGGTTTGTGACTGGTACTGAAATTTAATCATCCTGTAGGTACTGCATTTTCATCATTTCACTTTATTCCAGAAAGGTCAGACACCCTTATTTACCTAGACCTTTAAGCTCTCACACAGGTAACAGGCAGTTTGGGACCCATCTATGTGCCTGAGCAAGTTGCTTGTGCCATTTTAGATGTCCTGTGGTACCTGAGACATGGCACAGCTCCTATCTGTGGGAGGCCCATGTTATTCTGAAGCAAGAGTTGGATACAAGGTAGGATGCCTTTGTACCCTCCTGCTATTTCGGACATTGATATTCAGATACCTGAGTCCAAATCTTTTATTTTCCCCTTTTCAGCATGCAGTAGTTTTGATTCAACTTCCTCCTTTGGTGATCTTTTTTTCCCTCTGGAACATTCTACTGAGCTCTCAAAATGCTTGCTCGCCCTTGTACTGAGTTCCAAGTTTTCTCGTCCACTCCTCTCTAAGTGAGGACCACAAAGACTTCGGGAACACTGCTACATAGGCCTAGACTTTAGATATTTTCCTTTAACTGTTTTATTTTACATCTGCATGTGTAAAACAGCAGCTGTATCTATCTCACCCAGCATATCTTCCCAGAACCCATGAGGAAATTGTCAAAGTATTACACAAGGCCTGCTGCTTTTCCATCCTAACCAATGGCTTTAGTCAATGTCATGGTGTGCCCTGACTCTGTGTATGTGTTACTAAATGGATAGGTCTCAGCAGTGGGTTCTGAGCCCTGAAAGAAGACCTCTAAATAGTATCCAGACCTCAGCACTTTCTCTGAAAAGGCAAGGGCTCCCAGATGTTCCCAGTCAGAGCTGCCAGCCCAGCCCAGTCCCCTTAGAGACCACAGAGTGTTTAAAAGTGTGTGAAAACTGGTTGCTTATGTACCTGCTTGGATAACATTTGACTTCTTTCACCTTAATCCATTCCCTTGAGAGGATGAGTAACTCAGTAACCTGCATCGCTTCTTCTCCAGTCTCTGAGGTGATTTAAGGTTTTATACCTGAATGGTTTGCATGGCTTTGCACACTCAGCACTGGCCATGAGAGTTAGTCTTCTATTCTGTACTCTGAAGAGCATTGCTTAACTCCACAGCTCAGGTCTTCTGGGCAACTTTATTTTTGCTGGACATTTCCTTCTGTGACTGGCTGTTGGGGTTTTGTCTTTGTTATGCATGGTAAAGTTGTTTATTTATTTAATACTGAATTCTTGGGCTCCAGTACTGTTGGTTGCCTTTGTTCTTTGTGAGCCAAAATACTCCTTACTGCCGATGGACAAGGGTCATTCAGTGACTGTGTCAGGAGTGGGAGAGAGCTTAGTGGGAGAAGGTCAGAAGCTGAGTTATTTAGAGTGATTTCCTCCCTATTCCTCTGTTTCTTCCAGCAGTGGCTCCACATGGGAACGGGTGTACACATTACACATAAGAACACACTGGCACGTGGGACCAACACTTTCCAGGAACAATGTCAGAGTGGGGCTACCTGAGGGGGGCTGGATTTTCCAGCCTTCATTCTGATTCATAGCAGTTTGGGTAAGGGTAAATATGATGCTGTTTGTAATTAAATATGTGCAACAGTATGCACCTCCTCAGAGCTCCTCTGCTGCCCACATGGTGAGCCCCAGGCAGTGCCATCTAGCTCAGAAGAATAAACAAACCATTCAAGACCTTTGTTTGCCCGTGAGTCATGAGGGGGCTGCTCACTGGAGTATTAAGAAAGATAAACATATGGCAAAACTCTAAAGACTATTTCTGGAAACCTTGACTGGAGGGAACAGCTAATCCATTGTTCAGAGTCTGCAGAGTATTAAACGGCTGGCGAGAGGAATGGGAGCAGGAAAAAAGAAAAAAACCCCAAAAATCTGAGAGATCAAAAATTCAGAATGGTTGTAATTACCCATGTAGGCACAAGGGCTTTGTGGAAAATGGAGGATGAGTGACACAGGGGACTTGCGGGAGGGGTTGGATCTGTGTGCAGTCATAACAGGAGGCAGTTGCTATCCGTCTCCTCAGGAAGTAAACAGGGAGTATCGTGCATTATTTGGCTGTTATTCCAAAGGGAAAGAATATTGGTTGGAGATGATTAATAATTATTTGCTGATTGCAGTTAGTAGAAAACCAGTGAAGCATTTTCCCCATGCACTTCATCTGAAGGGCCAGAGGGAATATTATACCTGAAAATGCAAGGGCCTCCATTTTTGTGATTGGCATGTTTTTTTGTTGAAAAGGAACATCTCTTTCCTCTTCATTACCCATTTTATTTTCTGCTGTTTTAGTAGTTTCATTTATTACTGCAAATTAAAACATCACAGATGTATGCAGAATCTTGTGGTGTTTCATGAGGTGCTGCTCAGGAGAAGCAATGCAGTGACCGCAACATTTCCTGAGGCACAGACCTTTGCACCTCGCATACCCTGGTGCAAGTGAGTCCCTGTGCTTTCTTCTGTTATACTGAAGAATAATGTGCAGCAACAGATATTTAATAAAATAATTGCAGGTGTTCAGTGGAGTAATATGGCTTCCTCCTTTATTTTAGTTACATTGGTCAAGCTGTTTGGAGTGAAACTTACCTATGAAGACCTTAACAACATACCAATCTGGTATTGAGCTTCAGACAGCAACTATAACTGAGTAAAAAGGACAGTACCTCTTAGTATCTCTTGATGTAGACAGGCACTTGTGAGTTGGATTAGGATTTAAACCAATAGGTAACACTGAATCAGATTATGATTATTTCCTCTAAATAAATTTGAGTGAGTTAAGAGTTCAGGATGATAAGTAGTCTCAGGTACTGGTATAAATGTGGCTTGAGTTTGAATAGAGAACGAGTAGACAGCAGCCTAGAGATAAAGGTGGGTCTTTTGAGGGGTGCAGTTTGCAAGTTAATCCTCTGGATTTAGTCTTAATCCTAGCTCCAAAATGCTGGCTGCCCTGGGCCTGAGCGCTATTCCCAAGACACTGACTGACTCCTAACCTACCCCTTGACCACAGCCACCTACTGTCTCTAATCCTATTTTAGCAAAAATATCACATATAATCTTAATCTACCCAGTGCCTGCAGTTTAACCAAAACCACCACTGAGGCCTGAACCTCAGATCACTTACTGTGGCCTACCACTGCACTGTGCCCACTGTGCCAGGTCCTAACCAGATGCTGAGACCTCCGCTCCCCTGTGCTCTGCCTGGTCTGCACCACAAGCAACCTTTGATGGCGGCCCTGGCACAAAGCCACGTGCTGACCTGCAGCTCCGCCAGCCCTGAGGCTGCCCTCTGAAAACATTGCCTGCCAGCCACAGCCACAGCCCTGCCTGAAGTCCTGCACGTTAGCATGTACCCATAGCACTATAACCTTACCCAGTTTCTGCTAGCCTGAAGTCACCCCTTGGCCCAAGACCTAATGTGTGGCTGGGTGCAGTCGGAGGCCTCATTTTCAGCCCTGCCAGCTAGATCTAAGAAAAATCAGGTATGGTCTGTTGTCTTCAAACTTCTTATTACTTCAAGACTTCCAAATGATCTCTTCTTTCATGCCAGAGCCACGTTACTCTGCCGTCCCACCTACAGCACTGTTTTGACTCAACAACTCCTGCAGTGCAATGCTACCTGACTCACAGAATCCTGACTGTATGCTGCATGTTGGATTCATCCTCAGGCCCATCCCGAAGCCATCTACTAGTCCAAATCCTAAACCCATTCTGGCATGGTTTTGGACCTAGCCCAGCTACCTTACTAGCTTCAAACCTACCCTCAACCCTGTGCTTCCTTCTAGTTCTTATCTAGTCTAACACAGATATGGGCAGTAGGTATTTACTAAAACTGACCAAAAATATCATGTGATGTCCCCCTACCAGTTTCAAACTGGTTTACATCTAATTTTAGGTCTCATAGTGGTCATAACCTAAGATCCAAATGGTTCTTACCATTGGTTCTTACAAATGGTTCTTACCAAAAAGTGACTTACCAGTAGGTCACCTATGGCTTATCTCTTTGCTAGCCTGCGATCACCAGATGAGATACATCATAAACCTGCTGCTCAGCCACATACTGCTTCTGCCTGAAACTCTACATGGAGACTACCTACTGCCTCCAAACCCCAGGCCAATGTTATTGTTAGACATAACTTTATTCCTAACTCTTTGCTCTTTATTTGTCCCAATCCCATCTGCAGCTTCTTCTGTTAACTCCAACAAAAAGTTGCCTACCAGCTGAGTCCAAACTCTGTCTCAACACAGCTTCTTGGGCTGTGAAAGTATAATGTCACTCCAGCTCTTTGTGAAGAATAAGATTTCACAATTCTCACTTGATTTGAATTATATTTCAACACAATGGCACAAAAAGCCAGTACAGAAAGCAGACCAAAAATCTCTATTCAAAATGGAATTTGCAGATGAGCACTTAGGGGAAGCTTGCTCCCCTAATAATCCCGATTTATTCCTATTCTGAAATAGAATAGTCACAATTTCAAGGTGTTATCCCTATCTACAAGAAAGGTTTAGAAATGTATCTGTCAATTTTCCTAAGTAAAATGCCTTATCATATTATTGACCTGGCCTATCTATTTGATCACCTCTGGTATCTTCTGAATGCATTCACTAATTTCAACTTGACTTGTCACAAAGACTAAATTTTCAAGTTCTTTGAAATGTGGTTAGAAGCAAGGAAGCTGGATGGGTTTCTTCCAGAAGGAGAGGAAGGCAGAGCTAAGCCTTAGGAGGTTTTGCCTGGCAGAAGCTGCCCACTCAGTCAGAAGACATGGTTCAGACAAGGAACCATCATTTATGTGGTTCTAGATGAACCATAGCCTGTACTATCTCATGGCTCACATAGGACACAGAAAGTGGGGAGTCGAGAGTAGCAGGGATAAAGATTATTACTTGGGAGGTTTGATTTCATTTGTGTTAAAGCAGTAACATTTTGGGGAAAAGGGAGAGGAGTTTCAGCACATGTAAATCAGGACTCTTAAGTAACTGTGACTCCAGAGGCTAGGATATTTTTTGTGGGGATCATGAAAATATTGTAGGTGTGGGCAGCAATGAACAGGACTGCAAACCATTTGGGGTAAGAACTGTTTTTACTTTAAGCATCCTAGAACAATGCAGACCCTCCTTACTCAGGGCTTCTACATGGAGCTGTTATTAGGAACAACATTGTGTGTATCAGAAAATTAATAGCAGTAGAAAGGAACAAGTAGCTCTTGCTCCACTCTCATTCTATGATTACCTAAATCTTTGGAAATGCAGAGGGAGGAGGTGATTATGTAGCTGTACTTGCAGCTGAGGTTCTGGCAGGAAGCATTAATGGCACAGGGCTCAGTTATTCTGCTTGTGTGAGTAGTGTCCCCTGACAAAAATAGACAGACACTGCTGTCTGTAGTTTGTGAAGAGCAGCTGAGGGAAGCAAAACAATCTTTGGAGGTGGTCGGCCAGGAGTGGCCAAGGGCAGCTGGAAGGGAAGGAAGCGCTGAGTAAAACCTTTGCAAAACTGGCAGAAATGTCAAGGTGACAGTGTCTTCTTTACGAATGAAGACATTTACCTTCAGCTGCTTCCCGTCTGCAAGCAGGGCTGCAGGCAGAGCTTATCCTTCTCATCCAGTGACGGCGGCTGCTCCTGCCTTGCCATTGGTCTGCCTGTGCCTGTGTCCATTTCCTGTGGAAACAGAAGATATGGGCAGGAGAAAAGACATATTTGGTAATGTTTCTCTTCAAAGCGCCTTTTTCACAAGGCTGCCTCAGCTGCAAAATGTTAAGGAAAAAAAAAGATCTTGGAACCAACTCCAGACAGACCCTAATGCCTACAAATTTGTCTAAGTAAGCCAAGTACAGAAAGGCAAAACATGAAGAAGGCTCATTATTTGACTGCTAGGGACACTCAAATAACCAGACATGCCAGTACTTAAGATCTTCATATTTCAGACGGCTTACCTTTCATATCCTCCCTCATCCTGCACTCCCACCCTTCTCACTTCTTATATTTCCCTTCATCCCCCAGTAACTCCACTGCATTTAAAATTGTTTATAGAACATATAAAATACAAAAATATTCTTTAAAATACCTATGGGGAAACAGTCTGTTCATCCAACCGTCTGTTTGGTGGAGCCATTCACAGCTTCCCAAATTGCTTCAGCTAGTTGCTTCCACAATCATTTTTTTCCTCTCCAGAAAGTCCAAAAGAGCTTGGCAGGTCAATTTCTATTTTGTTTTAAAAAGAATTGACTGAGGAGGTGCTATGGAGCTTAGAGCATTGGGCGAATCTCTCTGATTCACTGTTCTGCCAGAGCTGTGCTCAGGGCAGGAGTGGAGTGCCTGTGCTCAATTTTGACATTTCCTGGGCAGTTAATTCTCCCCAAGAAATTTTAGAGCATCACAGGACTGCTAAATGGAGAGCCACCATCGCTGGCCAGGAGGGGCAATTTGCATTCCCTTGGTTTAGTACACATCCAAGATACCCCCTGGAGACCTGTGCAGGGCAAAAATACTCACAAGTTGTAAATTCATCAATAAAACCAGTGGTTTAGCTATTGCCAAAACAACTTCACAAATTCAACCAAAATCCATGACTAGTTTTAGCAGGGCAAGGATTGTTCTTCAGCTGTTCACAAAAGTACAGGAATAAAGGCAAAGGGGATATTCTCAATCTAACTAGTATTTTTTCAGTATTATCTATCATAATTCAGTTGGTCCTCACATGATTTATGAAAATTACCAACTTTAATTTCTCATTCTAAAGTGGATTTAACACTCTGAAATGGTCTATCAGTGGATATTCAAATATAATGGTCCTTTCCATTATTTTGTTCTTCAAGACTAGATTGATCACCTGTGGGATACAAATTGAATACAGTAGTGAACAGAAACTGATATATGCTTTTAAACCTGAATGAAGACTACAAGGTTTTTTTCGCCACAGCTTCCTCAAATCTAGTTTTGTGGCTCATGGATTCTTATTAGTATGTGTTGGTTATCATCCACAGCCTCCTCCAGCCTCTGTGAAGCTTGAATTTGTCCCCAAACCATAAACTGCATTCAGTCTGATGAGTGACTCCAATACAACATAAAAACTTTAAGGGGTGGTTAGCGTGCAGACACTTTGCATTTGTATTTAATAATGTTGCTTATGATACTGAAATAATAATTGTTTTCATAGCTTGTAATGCCAAAATTGGCTATTCAAACAACTAGTCTGACCTCCCATATAATCCCGGCCATAGAATTGAACTGTTTGGCTAACAAATGGTAGACTTTCACAGCACAGCCAAGTAACTGCCTGCAGCTGCTAAGTTGCATAAAACATAGGGTTTTTTCCTTCCTCCTCCAGTGGACTGATGAAGAAACTGTAGTCTAGAAATTATTTTGTAAGAATACTGTTTATAGTATGAGTAGGACAGACAGAAATACGAGAAAAGCTCTGGAGCTGCCAAAAATCTCATTTTTTGGAAGAGCAGCCCTTGGGCTTTGAGAAAGTACTGTAGGAAAAATGTTATTTAAATGAGATAATTTCTGTCTCACTACAAAATAATTATTCCCTGACATAAAAAATATTTTGCAGACCCCCTCCAGCCTTCCTTGCTAGGGACAGGCAGTGTAGCATCCCCTCTTCTTTCTAGTTCTGCAGAGTTTGGGGAGCAGCTGAAAAACTTAGGTTATTCAAAAAAATTGGCAGGTTATGGTTAGGCTTAAATTGTTCATTTAATATTCATTTTGCCTTATAGGACAAGCAAAGTATATAGCATTTTTTTCCTTTTTCTGGCCTGAGGTTGCAAAAGGACCTTTTAATTCATACAGAAAGCTTTCTATGACTGTTACACTAAGTGATGCTAATGGCAGCTATGCTTTACACAGCAGTGGCTGTGACATATCTTCCTGCTTGTTCACTGTATAGTTTGGCAATGGATCTGTGGAATTAGTATTGTTGAAGTCAGAGACAAAATTCTCCTTTCCTTCAGAGGTAAGAAGTCTGGACCAGCCCTGCTTCCTCCTTGCAGCTAAAATGTTCCCAAAACAATGATACTTTTATAAAAAAAGAACTAGTCTAATGGGAATAAATGTTAATACCTTTCATTTTGTTGTTTCATGAATCATTGTGTTGCACTTCTGTTATCTTACTCTTTGCATTCCAGGCTCTCTCACACATCATACTGCGTTTTTCAGACAACCCATCCCACTGAAGGAAAGAGGATCAGCCAGCATTTACAGGGGTGACAAACACTCAACATATATTAGTGGTGTGTACAGAAAGTAAACTTCAGTGTGTACATGATGTGATCTGGCTCACGTATATCCACATACTAACACCAGCACAGGAAGAGTTCATATGAAAAGGGTGAGGGACTGTCAAGACCTTGTCATTTGGTGTCCCTTTAAGGTTATAGCAGCAAGCTGGGAGAAGTGATTATTACCCTTCACACAGCACTTGTGAGGCTGCACCTGGAGTGCTGAGTCCAGTTTTGGGCTCCTCAGTACAAGACAGACATGAACATTCTGGAGAGAGTCCAGTGTAGTTTCACCAAGCTGGTCAGGGGCCTGGACCACATGATGTGCAAAGAGTGACTGAGGGAGATGTATTTGCTCAACCTAAAGGGTAGAAAGGGCTCAGGAGTGTCTGACTGATATCTACAACTACTTAAAAGGTGGTTGGAGAGAAGATGGAGCCAAAGTCTCCCTGGAGCTCCACTGTGACAGAGTGATAAGCAGCAGGCACACGTTGAAACAAATAATCAAATTTACAACGCACGTGAGATATTATAGTATGAAGAGTATTTATTCAGTTAAATACTTCTTTGGGACGGGAAATGGTGGTGTCTGGAGACATATCTTGGGCTCTCATAAGACTTTAGGGCCTTTCAGTCTAGAGTCAGTTGAGATCAAGAGATCTGGAGATATGTGAGGTCTGTCAGAGGACTGAATCTTTGTGCTAGCCTTAGACCAATACAAGAGCCTTCCTGCTTGGGTGAGAAGATAGGGTTGGCTGAATTCGAGGTAACCACAGGGTTTGTAAATGATACTCTGTAAAGGCAGAGTGAAAGGTTTTGAAGTTTGACCATATTTAGTCTGAGTGAAAGAAGAAAATGTGAGGTTTTTCCTGAACAGCATTAAAGGTGATTGATACTTACCTTAGGAGAGTGTGTTATTCGTATTATTCATACTGTCAAGTGATAGAAGACAGGTTCCAGCTCATGTCCTGCTTGCCTCACCCCCATCCTTTCCCAGGCCAATTGAGGAGATGGTTCAGCCCCACAAGGTGTGTGGTAGGGCCATGCCTGTTGCAGCTGTGGAAGGTCCATAGGAGCCTGCCAAGTGGAGGGGGTATCCCAGCTCCTCAGGAGTGCTCCCACAGGCGGGCAGAGATATGGCTGTTCGCACAGCATGCCCGTGCTCTGCTGTACAGTGCATTCATTTAGTGAACTTCAGAAGAATCATCAGCTCAGGTACTTCTTAAAAACCATGAATGGTTAATTTATTTCTGCAAACCTGCTTCCATTGAATTTCAGTCTTGACATTTCTTACCCAGAAACCTATGACATTTTAGACAATAAGTTATACTTCTAAAATGTACAAATCAAAAGACATGTAGTTCAAAGATTTCCTTAAGAAGAGGTATCTTAGAAGGAAATGCAAGCTTGATGAGCAAAGAGTTCTAAGGATCTAAGGATCTTCTATAATTCAGAACAATTTTTCTCAAAATATTAGTGAATGTGAGATACAGGTGTTCTTTAGGGCCGATCTGTGGATACCACAGTGGAGCAATCTATATGGCTGCATCCATCAAACTGATTAATGTTTACAAACATTACTAAGGCACAAGTTTTGAGATGCCTTACCTCACATGCATTTCCTGAGACTGTATCAGAAATTGTGGGTCCTGGAAACAAAACTGGTATCTGCACCTGACTGAGTGTTTTATTCATGTTTCCACGCTAGGATGAGGATGGGAAGCTTATTGTCCCTTATTAAGCCCCGTGTTCCCTACAGGGAGGAAATAGAAGCTTGCAGTCCAGATGAGAGTCACTGGCCAGGCCCCAAATCCAGTTGATGAGGGAGCAGGATGGTGGGGAGTTGTAGAGTAAACCTGCCCAGCAGGCCAGTTATGTATATGGCTTATCCAATTTTATCTGTAGTGCATAGACATAAGTAGAGCTCACCATCAAATGATGCATCCTACTCTGGACTTTCCAAGTCACTGGAGAATAGGTTACATCATTGAATGATAACTGCTCTGTGTTAAAAAATATTTGTAGTGACAAATATTCTTAAAAGTAATTCACGCAGGTCAAAACATCTGTCTGACTGATGCTATACCTGTGTGAGACAATAACACATGAGTCTGGGGGTCTATTTGAAGAGTGTAGATAGTATCCAGATAGTTCAGATAATCTGGGGACACCAGACATCTTCTGAATAGGAAATACAAGAGATTCTCTCATCTGGTATTTGTTTACTTGAATAAGGAAGTTTTTAAAGCTTTATACCTTTATTCCACAGTCTGGAAGCTGGCAGCAGTGGGCACAAAAACTGGAATGAACTGACCTTTCCAACTTTTATCAGACAAAGACAACCTCTGTGCCTTTCTCTGCGTCTCACCCCAACTCCCTAGAGAACAGGACAGGACTGGTCCACTTCATTTTTCCTTCAATTTTTTCCTTTCCTTCAGTTTGTTTCCTTTACCACTTTGCACCTGTTTTTAAAATGCAAGTTACTACTGAAGTTATTCCTTGTTTCTGGAAGAGACAGATGGACTCTGGGAATCAAAGTCATGGCATCTTCCTTGTGCAGGTTGACAGAAATAGCTCCCCTGAAATACGCTGTTTAACTAAACACAGATGGTCTCTTCATGATGGGACATGGTGAGTTAAGAAGACAGGCAATACCACACACACACATAAAGCAAGTAAATCTGAGAATGACAATTCTGCTGCAGGCTGTAAAGCAAGCTGTGCAGGCAGCATCTCAAGGATGCAGTGTAACTGTGAATCATGCTCTTTGCAAACTTCCATTAAGTAAATTTGGGAAAAGACACAGAACTGTTGCAGACCTTGACCTGATGCTTTGGCTTCCTAAAGGCAGGCCTTATTCCTATCTGAACTCCACCATCACACATAGCTGTGAAATTGAACCTGGGCTCATAATCTAGCATAGTAATTGTCAGTAATACCATGTAGGAATCTCACCTATCTCTGGTGTGTTGTCTGCTAAAGGAGACCATGTGGCATTTCAGCAGGGCTGTACATAGCCTGTCTTCTACTAGGCACACTGTCTCACTTCTGCAAATATGTGTTACAAATTCAAATATTCACAGCACTGAAGAGATGTTAGCTACCTGGTTAAAGTGATGAGCAGTATACTTGGAAGTATCTGGGCATTATTTCTGCCTAATTCTGTAGCATCCAGTAGTCACTATGACTTAGCAGTCAAATTGACTGGTTTTTAAATAAAATTATATGACTAGTTTTAATGAATTTGTTATCAAACCTGATGAAGTGTCCCTCTGTGTTTGTATAACTTTAACATATAATGATGTTCAGAGTTTTTAGCTCTCACACATTGTCCTATCAGCAAAAGTTTAAGTTGCTGGGAAGGCTATTGAGATCTTTTTAGCTGCTACCAACAAGCTAAATAGTGCAGTCTCAGTTCATGGTTAATTAACTACTAACCTTAAAAAGGGTATTGGGCAACAGAGAACACAGTAGGTTGAAAAGACTTTTTAATTGGCTTGTTGTCTGTTTGATTATTATCTGCAAAAAATACATGGAGGGAAAAATAGCAACATCATTATATGTACCCAAGTAGTTTATAGACAGCAGAGGCATCTGGAAGAATTTCATCTCCCAGACCTATTTTGTTACACTGGCTCAAGTGTTAGTAGTCCACAATAAGAATTTTTGAACCAGCAGAAAATATCTTTATGCATGCAGATTTTGCTTCAGAGACTGGAAACCTATCAAAAAAGTTCTGGTTTAAAAATTGTTGATACAGAATGATGCTACTACATGCTACAGAGTATTGTTAGAAATTCAATTTTCTGCATAGTTTTAAAATATTGCAAGAACACATGATCATGGTGGTAGAATGGAGGACTTGATTTTTTCCTGGTTTTTAGATTACATCCCTTTCGGATGTAACCTAGATTTAATCAGTCTATTTTCCCATGTTGCTTGTGATCATTCAATAAGGAAAATGATATCTAAAATTACGTTTAGAGCAGGTAAATGAGGATCACAATTTGGCTTTTTCTCAGATTGAATATTCAGAATGGTTCATCTATCTATGTCTCATTTTTATGTGAATTAAAAAAGCTTCAGATACCCACAAACATGCTGTGAAAGGTAATGTAAGTTTATAAAATGTGTTGGGATCCTCAGATGAAAGGCATTATAAAAACACAAAGTATTTTTTCATAGTACAATTTATTGATGTGGTTTCTTTTCCACCTGCCAGATTCAAATGCTATGGTATGCAATAATTACAATTTAAAAGAATAAAATTAATTCTAATTTATTGTATTATAACATGTATTTATTGTATTACTACAAAAATCTCAAACATGATACAGCTCTCTCAAGTGTAAGCTAAGAAGCACAGCTAGTTGAGAAAACTGTTTTTCTGGTGTCTCCAGAAAAGCCTCTTTTATCAAGGGGAGAAAAAATCTGATTATATTTTCAGTACAAATTATATCTGACACAGGGCACACACATCCTGAGGTAAAGGTCATTTTGTGGTGTAGTACACGAGTCTTGCATATACACCTCTTGAACTTGTGGACAAATGTTTCTTTCACAATGAGATAATCCTATTAAACCATCCTGAGCGTAGAAAGAGAGTCTAAGTATCCTGATAAAATATCAGCAAAATGATTGCACAATGTTATATCGTTGCTCTTTATATAAATAGAATACAGTTGTCACATCCAAAAACTCAGCATTAATTCAGTCAGAACATGGAATTGTGGCCTTTGAGTAGTGATTAGAATATTAATAAACTTGGCTGCATTTGTTACACATGGAAAACAGATGGAAATGTAGGTGCCAAGACAGTTGCTTACATTCCTATTTACAGCTTTTCTGCAATACACTATAATTTGTCAGTGTTTGAACTTTTGACCCTTGGTCATCTTGAAAAGATACCAATAGGCTTTGGAATAAGCTGAGTCAAAGGGGCAGAAGGAGTCAGGTGTGGAGGGAAAATCCCAAAGCAGATGGCTACATGGCCTTGAAGAGTTCCAGCTGTGGGAACTCTTGACTCAGCAAGCAATGAAGAAATGGCAGGGGTAGCAGCTTCTGCAAGCAAGCAAAAAAGCCAAGGAAACAACAGATAAAATTCCCTGGGAAAAAGATCTATTTGCCCCAAACTTACCAATGACCTACATTATACTTTGTTGTCTATATAATAAATAACATGCTACCTTTTTCAAGTGCTTGAGTCTCTGCTCAGAATTATTCTACAGCAGAACACACCAAATTCCTGGACCTTATTTGAACAAAATCCTTAACTGGGGGGAGCCATGCATGTTGAATACAGTGTCCCTATGGAGTGGGCAGCTGGTGCAGCTGTGCTATTGCCCAAAAGCCAGATGAGGGCATGGTCTAACCTGTGACTAGTGAGGACTGCTCATAGTTGGCCAGATATGTGGCATTTCATTGCATGTAACATGGGCCAGACCAGCCACCCCAGCTCACTGACAAAATCAGAAAATGGTGCACGAGTATATTTTCAGTACTACTGTGATTGATTCTCTTTACAGCTAAATTACAAAAATTCCTTTATAACAATGGGTCTGTGAAGGAAAAGGAGTTTTGCTACTTGCACTTCATACATTTTTTGTTCTGGCTATCAGGAAATCATAGACAGGAGCAATGGAGAAAGTCTGCATGGCTTTTCACGATGCTGGAAGCTAAATTCCCAGAAGACAGGCTTTAATGTGTATATTAATTAATACAATGTATAGTAATTAATATAATGTAAGGTATGCGATAGCATTTGCACTATTTGGGAGTGACATCCTTCAGTAGCCCAACTTACCTCTGCCTTCACATTGTACTGGAAAACCTAATACATGCTTAACAAAGATGAAAACGTTTGAAGGTACTTAATTGCTGAATCCAACATACACTGTGGTTCCTACTGCTACCCTCACTTCAGAATAAATCACATGGATCAATGCTTGTATTCTTTGTCAAAATTACTGAAGACATCATTCCAACCTTTGACTGAACACAATGTCGTTAGTTGTGTAAGTTATCTTCAGGAAGCAGATGACATCTTTAAATTCCTTTTGCAAGGTGCCAAGTTAGCTGGTCTGAGGACTTAAATCCACAGCTCACCCACAGATGAGACACAGTCTTCGTCTTGGCAGTCAATACTTCCCATATTGCCTTCAGATGTATGCATGCCATTCCTGGAAGAAGCAATTCCATAAATAACTCTAGCACATGTTTAAATCCCTAGCACATGTTTAAATGCATCCCTTTTGAGGAAAGCACATGCTTAAAATTAAGCATGTGGCCCAAGTACTTTGATGAATAGCAATGCTTTCCTAAACTGGGGACAGTAGGAAGGAGACTCTGAGATATCCATGCCCAAACTCCAGCTGAGATGCTTTCAGTGATGTGGGTACCACTTGGTGCTGTACCAAAACCAACAAGCTGTCTCCTGTAAATCACTAAGCAACTGTCAATTAGTGATGTGTGCTGCTTGTTTGAAATATGCCTTACATTTACTTTCCTAACTGAAATTTTGCTTTTGGACCAGGTCCTTTTTTCTTTTTTTTTTTCTTTATAGTACAGGGTTGGTCAAAAGCGGGTGGAATGAAAGGAAGTCCTAGCACTTTGCAAGAGCCTCAATAAGGTTATAGAAGTTTCAGGGGAAGTTTTAGTTTGCTTTTTGTTTAAGGTTGTTTTCCTAAATGTTTCTGAGACTCAGGAAAATGAACCTCAATCCTTTAATGAGCACGGGCTTCCTGAGGTTTCCCCCTTCCCTGCATTTGAAATACCTCTGCCTACCTCTAGCCAAAAGGGGAACTGTTTCGCTTTTTGTGGTTTCGCGATCATTTCAAGATTTTATTCATGGACTGATGTTTATAGTGTCCCACCAAAGGTCTGAAGGAATCTTTTTCTTTTTTTTTTTCCTGTCTGTCTTTTCTGGTTTTGTTTTCAGAAACACAAAATAGGAAATTATTTTAGCAGAAAAATGACTTCTTAAATTAATCAAACTATTACGATTGACCCTGCTTGTTTGTTCATTAAAAAATGAAGCAGAATGGTCAGTTTCTGCCAAATAAAACACTCTCGGCTATTTCAATTACTGTTTTAATTGGCCAAGCCTGCCTGTCAGATTATCCTCTAATCTGTACAAGAATGTTGTTTGGAAAAGATGAGGCATGCCTGACTTGGAGGCCACATGCGTCGCTCCAGCACATTCTGGTCCAAATATTGTGGTGTTAGCACAGTGGAGCTACACAACACTGAAGATGGTAGGTTCTGTGTTTGCTTCCTTCTAGAGATCCCACGCAAGACACATTGCCCATATCATTGTGTGGAAATGTCTGAAAACACTGATGGGAGAGAAAGAAGTGAAAGTGAAAACTCCAAAGCTCTAGCACATTCGGGTGTGTTTACATATCATCAGAGCTGTCATTAGGCTGAGTTTAATAACTGTTACCAGAAAAATTGTGGAAAATCAGTCTTGGGACCTGTGAACCCTCACAGAGAGGCTTCTCCATTGTTTTGACTCAGGATCTACCAATTCAGTGAATCTGTGTCTTCTATAGACATCAATATTCTGTAAGAACAAATTGTAACTATGCTGCTGTCCTAAGACCTAACGTTCATATCTACATTAGACTGCTCTGCTTTTCAATCTAGGAAGCCTGGCTTCCTTACCATATGCCCAGTGTAGTCATTTAAGCCTGAGAAAGCAACTGAGATTAAGGAAAAAGAAAGCCCAATCATATAATTGCATTTTACACAAACAGAATTGTTTTAAAATGAGGCACAAAAATAGGAATCTTAAAATATATGGGTTTAATTGCATAAGACTTCACTCGACACAGACTTCTTGCATCACCTTGGACAATCTTCTGTAGTTAGCTCCATGCCTCCATTTCCCGCTCCAGCAGAGTGGGAACACTGCCCAAGTTTTATGAACCTTGTCTCCATGCTCCTGAAGACAAAGATCCTTATTATGCATACAATGCCCAGCAGAGTGTAGACCTGATTTCAGTAGAAATGCTGAGATCCCACTGAAATACCAAGTCTGTGTTTTCAGATTGATTTTTACATAAGACCCGTGTACGTGGACAAATGCTATTCTTGAATAAAGTGAGAGGAATGGCATGGAAAATTGTAACATTTGTACAGAAGTTTTATTGTGTTGTCTCAAGTTCTAGTGTTATACATAACCATCATTGCCACGCTGATTTGCCGAGGTCAGTGTGATTATTTTTTTTTTTTGTTAGGTTTTTTTTTCTTCTTTGTGTATTTGCTTCTTTCTTAGATGACTACAGCTGTTTTCCCTTTGTACACCAGAGCTGTCCTTCTTGCAGCTCCCTATGCACACGAGTTGCTAATTGTTCCTTAGGCAAAGCCAAGGTGGAAAAGTCAGGAAGATCACATACAACACATACAAGTCCCTGAAGGGGTCAGGGGAAGACCTGTTTTTTAAAAGTGTTTTGATATAATGGTAGAAAGGGAGATATCACAGAGAAACTAGTCTGAGGTTAAGCTCTGCACAGAACTGACTTCTATTTTGGAAGAAGTATAATGATTTTCCACACTTATTGTATCCTTCTTTTATGTTTTATGTATGAAGAGGTGCACATCATGTTTACAAATATTCCATCATGTGCAAGTTCAGAATCAAGCTATGGTGACAATGATGACATGCTTTATCATAAGAGTGCAACACATTTAACCTTTTCAATAGGAGTACTTAGCAGAGGGGATGGTAAGAACCACTGAAAAAGATAAATCAGCCCTTCATACAAACACATCAGCTGCATTTAACCAACAGCAGATGAGCTTGTGTCTGTTCCTCTTCCTGACTATACATACCCACACAACCTCTTCACGGAGTGTAGCGTTGCTCTTTGTCGTGTCAAGTTACAAGATTAACATGACAATCCTGTTCAGCACATTTATGCCCCTGTGCAATTTTATTCAGTTCTGATCAGAAGGTTATTAAAAACTGTTTTTTGGAAGCAAAGGGAAAGTTCACCATGCATTTTCCTGCTTCTTGCATCCTTCCGCTAAACTACTGCCTTCTGCTGGAGAGGATACTGGTCTTGGCAGGTCTTTGTTCTAAAACAACATGTATCTACTTTAAAGTTTGACCGAACCAGAACTGTACTTTGGAAGTGGATATGACAGTCCTACCTGTTTCCTGTGCTTTACTTTGCATCATGGAGCTGGTTTAGGATTAACTTGATTGCTCCTGTAGCTAGATAATGGGACTGCAGCTGACACCCTCCAGCTCAACTTGGATCTTTAGTTCCTCGTGCCAGGCAAGGGTTAGTCTGAAGTCTGAAAAATGCTGAAATGTATATGATTTTGGATGTGAGGTCCTTAGCACCAATTACTTAGCTCTGCAAGTTCTCCTCTGTTGGTATGAAGTACATGTTGATGCAGATACATACATGGATTGCAACCCACGTACAATCAAGTCATCTACATGGGATAACGCAAAATGGAGCAATGGCAAAATGCAGCTTATAAAGTGGAATCAATAGAAGATCTAGCATGATTTTTTCTTCTTTGGCCTTTTGGGACAGTGCAACTCAAGAATCAGTGAGCAGCTCATAATGCGCCAGCAACACATAAAGCAAATACAGTTCCTATTTTGGCCATAAGCAATTAGTGCAATCTCACAAATCAGGGAAATGATGATGCTAAAGCAGAACTGGTAATACACCAAAAGATTAAGCCATTAAAAGGCCAACACTTTATGTTCAACTTCGACCTTGATAATTTGCATATTTAATTGCTAAATTACAGCATGAAAATATACCTACAACCCAATAAACTATGGAAAGGCAGCTCTATTTTTCTACAGTTTATACAACCTGGACAAACTAAATCTGAAATCTCTTTGAGGAGACCTGCTTTTAGAACAAGTTTTCACTTGGCTGGTTAAACTTTTATGACAGGGCCTGTGTTTTAAGACTTTCATTTTTTTTCTTCTATTTATGTAATGTAGAAAAACAGGAGAACCTTTCAGAGGGAAACAAACTTCATGCCCTAGAGCCTTGTTTTTTAAGAGTCTTACGGTTAAACTGCATAGCACTTTTTCATATCTGTACAACCAGCACAAGTCTAATGAGGATGATCATGGAGGCAGAGTAACAGCTCAAAGATAAATGCAGCTTAATGCACTTAATGATTTTTCAGTGTTTAAGCATTGCTCAGGGTTTAAACTGGTTGAGCATTTTTAAATAGTAAATGAAATCCCTTTTTCTGGTTCTTAAGATGCAAAGTACAAGGCAGATAGCAGCTAATGCTGCCCAAACAGTGATATTGTTATTTATACATCTCTGTTTATATTGATTTATGTTGATATTTGACATCAACAGCAGGTAGTGGAGCAAACATACATGGGACAATCATGTTCTGTAACTTTGTTTGGTGGTTGTCCTAAGTATTTTGTTGAAGGCCATATTTTATCTGCCTGGGGTTATCATACAACTGTGTACTGATAGCTATCATGGTTGGATAGGAGGGACGTTCACATGAAATCACGAGCAGTACCAGAACTCATACTGGGCATCTGGGACTTGCCAGAGCTTTTTTCTTTTTCAGAGGAAGAACTTCTTGCAGAAGACTGTTAAGTTTGTGCCTTAATTTTTGAGGCAGGGTGGGGTGGATATTTTATTTCATAACATTTTAGTCTGGTTTCTTGCCTGAGGCACTAGGGATTTGGAGATTGTGTTGTGTGTATCTCTGTCTGTCAGACATTTCAGGGCAGTTACATTTGAACCCATCAGCCAAGTTCAACCAAGCTCAGCAGACCTGAAAAGAGATATGATATACAGGTAGGAGAGAGATGAGTGCTCACTGGGGGGAGGCTGTAGCAAGTGAAACACCAGATAAGCCACACAAAAGGAAGGTGTGTTGAAAGCCCTGCTTCTGGCAGAAGCATCAGTCAGTTTTGTACCTTGTTTTGTACCAGAAACCTCACTTCTTGGTCAAGGTTTCTTTTCTGTCTGGGACTAGGACTGCAGAAAAGCGGATGCTGAAGCTTTAATAATGTGAATCACGTATTCAGTCCAGAATGACTTCCATTAGAGAAGCAGCAATGTTTCGTACTGACTTTGGTTTTATACCCTTGGATAGAAAAAGGTATACTTGAAAAGTAACATGAAACTTAGTTTGCATTTAATTTCAAGAAAGGTTAGGTCCAAACTGAGTTGTGGCTTTTTACCTCAAGAAATGTGGATTTAAGAAAAAAAACAAAACAAACGCAATGAATTGTTACAAATAAAATTGCAGTGAGCTACCATCCATCCCCTGACACCCCTTGCTGTTATCCCTGCCATTGAGAGCAGGTTTGATCACACAACACTTTCTCAGCTGAGCAGCCCTGGGGAATCGTGCAGGCAGATATTCTACGCAAAGTCTATCAATCAGAGCCTGAAATTGTTGCAGTTTAACCTTTTGACCTGTTCAATCTGACAATAAAAAACCCTATTTCTTTCATGAATCTTTGCAACACATTTTTTAAAGCCAGTTCAAAGGGTTTTTTCCCTCCAAAACAAAGAAGCATTATGAAGTCAACAAAACTGTTTCCACATCAAGGACAGATTCCCTTGGCATAGAGTCAGCTCCAAAGAAAGATGCTAACCACTGAACCCTAGCTGCCAAAGAGTTTCATATATTGTTTGTATTTTCACATGTGCACATGTTACCAGAACTTTGCTGAACAAAAACAAAGACAATGTACCTGACCTGAACCTTCAACAATCTGTATTTACAAATACTTATTATGTGAAGTATAATAATAATAGAAGGGAATGTGGGAGGAAGAAAAGGAATTTCAAAGATGGGTTTGGAATTGCTATATATCGATTCCATTATTATTGGTATCATTATTACAGTTGCTGTTGTAGTAAACTTCTTAAACGTGTCACAAAAAATAATTATATGAGGAATTTTACTTAAAAGTGAGCTATTAAGTTAAACACAAGGCTAAAGGAGATGCTTTTAAAATATAAGCAGGACAGAGGTTTGTAACGTTTTAAATTTCAAGAAAAGATATTTGCACCCTGTGCAAAGATGGACAAAATAATTTCTGTGTGGCTGACTGTTCACTTATAGTTAGAGTCCGAGGAGAGAAGTCAAAAGAAGAATCAAAGATTGTGTGTTTGGATGACAAGGAGATTGGTGTTCTTGGCAGCCATAGAAAATGGGAGTGGAAAGGGTTTTGGAGGTAAGATAAAAAGCATTGGTTTTGGTTAGACTACGCCTGAGTTGATCTTGAGCCATTCAGGATGCAGTCCAAAAAAAAAAAAAAAAAAAAAAAAAAAAGAAGAAATGCCAAACTCAAAGAAGCTGGAAGTAGAAAAGGGGAGACATTTTCTGAAGCAGACTTTCTGGCTTAGAGTTAATAGGTAAATCTGTACAAATGAAGAACGGGGAGGGGGGGAAGAAGAGGTGAGTGACAAAAGCCTTGGAAAAAGCATGAGCTTCACAGCTGACAACTATATACAATGGGCAGGCATTCCACTGAGGTACAGAAATACCATATGACTGCAGCAAACCATTTAATTTAGGAAGTAGCTGAATTTAGGACCTAGACTATCAAGAAATGTGGTGAAGATTTACCCAGTTCAGAGTAAATTTAGAGTACTTTCAAATAACTAATTTGAGAGAATGGAGATTCAATCACTACAATTTTTCAACGATAAAAGAAATTTAATGTACTCTCTGTTAAGAATATTGAGAACATAGTGTTAATAGTTATTAATTTCAGAGGAATATTTAGTAGCTTAATTCACACACTTAAAATATATTTTTAGATTATCAAATGAAAGATACTAAAGTAATAAAACAGTTAATTGTATATGCAATTATTGTAATAAAACAATAATTGTCTCTTCAGAAAGATAAATAAGAACATGATTAACTAAGCATACTTTAAAAATTCATTTGATTAAATTAACTGCTTGAAGTTGATCATTTGGGGCTATATTCAAACCTGAATTCAGCCTGAATTCTCCTGAAGTCTCCATGTCTAGCAGAACTAAGCATGCTTTAAAGAATAATTCAAAGAGCTTAAACTACATCTTCAGCAAAGTAGTAATTAGAATTAGCTAATAGGAAAAAACAGGCACAGATACTTAGCTAAAATACAGCATGTATTTATATGCTGTCTTGAAGTGAAACTGGCTTATGTGTTCCTCCAAGTGCTTTCCTGAATCTAGACCTATGCTCATAATTAGGTATGAAATTGGTGATGAATAAGCACCATATTGCATCAACCACACTCTCCCCAAGTATTATTTTTATTAGCAAATAGTCCTGTTTGACCTAACAGGGCGCACTCTGGTTGCATTTTTAAAGCAGCAGATGAGAAAAGTGTTTAAGGAATGGTCAGTTTATTGGCACAGTGTTTGTTGTCCATACTACATGTGCTTTTGGGGGAATACATTTGTGGGGGTTTAATTTTATATTTTTTTTCTTTTTAAACTAGAGTTGAATATTTTAACACTATTTATAAAGCTGCACATTTTAGTATGCAAAGCAGTCAGGAACATTCCATAGGCATCTGCTGGGACATGGACTACTGCTCTGCCAACTTTCTGTGGGCAATATTTTTTTTACTGCAATGAAGAGAATTCCTTTGAAAAGAACAGGCAAATATATGTGTGTAGTTTACATACTTTTGCGGTTCACATATTTTGTGGCTAAAAATATCCAGAGTCCATATCCCACCTTCAGATTCAGACTTGGAAGCAAACCCAGCTGCAGAGTACAGCTCTTGTGTGTGGCTCATCTTGTCTTGTGTGTGAAAATAATTTATTAAAAAAACCAAAACAAAACAAAAAATCAACAACCAAACTAGAAACCTTAAACCTTGGAATCTGACTTGGCATGACTATTCCTTTCATAATTTCATTTCAGAAGATGATTGGTCCAGCTGCCTATATATAAGAATAAACATGCAAAGCTTGGACAGCAGCTGAAAAACTGAAATCTGAAGACTTCCTAAAATCTGATATTTGGACTGACCTGGCTGAAGGAAGATATATAACTTCTCTTTAAAGATTGCAACATCATAGCAACAGACTCTCGCAGGTTTCTGGCAGGTTGACTTGCTTGTTCATACTGTAACAATGACTTTCTCAATATAAAGCAAAGAAAACTACTTTTACTATTCAAGTTAAGAAGGATGTTTACTATGCTCTGCAGTACTACAAATGGACATGAGTTACATGGAAGGGACAAGACCCCAGTTCTTTTCTGCCTCTAGACAAGATGGGAAGAATGTGAACTACTGTTAAAATTTTGAAGTTAAAGACTGTAATTTTAAGCTGATAACACTGTATTATTCTATTATTCCTTACCAGTTTAAGGTCTATAGAACATTTATTCTGACTAGTTCTCTTTAAAAACAGCTAATTAACAAAATGATACTCCAAAGAAAACCAATGATGCATGATGTATCTGGCCATTTTTGTGATGTTGTGAACATGGGGATTTTTTTTTTTTTTTTTTGCTCTGAGTCGTGTGATGGTTAACTATTCTGTAGGCTGAAACACATATAGCTAAGCAGGAAATCAGACCCCCTTTTTTTTTTTTTCTTTGACTAGGGCAACTAGTTATCCTGCTTTCTCTTACATGTCCCCTCTTTCAACTCAGCCCAAAATGTGATTTAATTCAGAAAAAGGGATGTGGTCATTGTCCAGAGGGTCTTAGGGGTGTCCTGCTGCCAGACCAGACAATGGCAGTATCTCTTAATGGGTTGCTGTGTCTCCAGAGGTCTTGCACCAGTGGCCAGAGCTCTAGTGTGAGCTGACTTTACAGACACCCTGGGCTCATTCCATATACTCACAGGAATCAATTTTTCCATCTACTCTGATGCACCCAAAACTTTTCTGATTGCATGTATTAAATGTCTGTGCAGTGCATGCACAAATATATTCCAGTTCAGGATTTCCCAGATGGAAACATGGAAGCACCTTCTGTACCCACACTGAAGTAGTCACTGTTATGAGTGACTTGAATCCATGTTTGCCCTTCTCAGTACACGAAGAGGGAACCAAATCGGCTTTCATTAACATGGCTGCATGTGTTTATCCAAACACATAGCAAAATGTTGCATAACTTCAATACTGCAAAAACTTCCTATCTTTTTCACAGAAATTTACTGTCAGCTAACAAATTTGTTGGCTCTGAGAAAAGGGTAAAAAAATCCCAGCTTTGCTAAACCAAAAATGTGATTTAAGTTGTTCTTGATTTACTTTTTGTACTGTTCACTCTCAAGAAGTACCTTTTTTGACCTGAGATTCAGTTTCCAGAGTGCAATTCACATCTGTTGATTTCATCATGGGAAATAACTTTCCTTTGCTTTGACAGATAAGTAACATCAGGAGATTACTGTTTAACTGGCCACAGTTGCCACCAACAAATTCCAAACAAACTGGAAAAAAAAAAAAAAAAGGAGGTAAAACATTTCTTGCTCTCTTTGAGCTGTCTTATACTCTATTCCTTTGCCATCATTCATTTTTTGTTGGGAAAAATGCGTACATGTTTCCCTTGAAATATTGCTTCTGATGGCTTAGGAAGTGGATCAGCATTATGTGTTTCACATCCACAGGCTACAGGGAGGTCCAAATTAATTTTTGAAATGCAAATATGTATGTAACCATGAGAATGCTCAAAGCACAGTAATGCTTTTTTAACCAGGAGAAACTGAGTTAAGACGGAAGACTAGTTTTGATAAGAAAATGATTAGAGAAAGCTCTGCTGTTTGATTAAAGATATGAGGTATTTTAAGCTATATGCCTACCATTAAACAATGCAGACTATGTAAAAACTCATTCAGTACTGAGGTTAAAAAAAAGCCACAGCATCACAGAAGCATAGGAAGAGAAATCACCTGGTCCAGCCTATGCCTCAAGGGAGGATCAGGTATGCCTGGGTCCCACCTGGAAAATGACTGAGTGTTATGTTGTCTAAGACCTCCAGCAATGGAGACTCCTAAAACTTCCCAGATAATCTGTCTCAGTCCTTCATTACCCTTACTGTAAGAATATTTATTATGTCTCCAATATGAACTCCCTTGCTGCATTTTAAGTCTTTTTTTTTTTTTCTTCAGCCTAACAATAGCATGGAGAATTAAATATCCCCGTCATCTCTGCAGCAAATTGCCATTTGTTTGAAGATGTTATCATGTCTCCTCTCAGTCTTCTGTTCTGCAAGCTAAATGATTATGAATTTTCATCCTTTTCACCTCTGGCATTTTTAAAAGACCCTGAATCACCCTCACTATGGACTTTCCTCAGCTGGTCTACATATTAAAGAATAGGTCAGACTTCCTCAGCAAGGTAGCACCACAGGTTTATTGATTATATGCCACCAGCTAAACATCCTCTGCTCTCACTAGCCTCCTTGCTTTCACTAACTCAGAAAGATATTATTGATACCTTCTGATTTCCATTGTTTAGACTAGGTCAGATTTCTCCATGGGGATCTGAGGAGTGCCAGGGCATAGAGCAGGGGTCCTCAAACTACAGCCCGTGGGCTGGATACAGCCCCCCAGGGTCCTCAATCCGCCCCCCGGTATTTACAGACCACCCCGCCCCCTCCCCCGCCGGGGGTTGTGGGGGGAAACCAAGCAGCCGCAGATGGCTGCCTGCCACTGCATCTGCACGCCGGCCCCTGGTTAAAAAGTTTGAGGACCCCTGGCACAGAGCCTCTTTTACATGAATTTAAAAGGAGAATAGTCTCTCTAGGAACATCCACATGCTTCAGCAGCACCTTCAGTGTGAAAGAGGTCTCTTTCTGCTTCCCAGCTGGACTTTCACACTTCTCTTCCCAAAGAAGCAAGTCAGATTGTCATGGAAATAGGAAACAAAGAGGAGAAAGCACAAGTTTATATTTGTGATCACAGATTTAATTCTGGTTGGCATTTGTTAACTAGAGGATTCCTTTCTTTCCTAACTATATGTAGTGGACCATGGAAAACTTGAAGGAAGACAGATAGTTACTGAGAGCCCTTGATTATAAACTCCAATGCTGTCCTCATTTTGGGCAACAGTTTCTCTATATGTATACCATCCATTGTCTTCCTTTAGACTTGTTTCATCTTGGAGAGATTGGGTCTTTCAAAAGGAAAATCAGTAATTTTGATGGGAACACCTTTAGAAAGAGTTAACACCCAGAGCTAACACATAGAGGCAGCCAAAGACCAGGTCACTATCATGGATCCATCACAGGAGTTTTGGAAATGCTTTGGAAATGCATCATTTTCTTCTGAAGCTGTATGCAAATGCTGAAGAAAATGTTCAAAGAATAATATTAAAATTTTCTTTTGGGTTCTAGTACAACAGTTCCAGATTTTTTAGCATTTGGACATTGTCATTTGTAGAAATCAGTAGTATTGCAGTCACAGTAACTCCGAGTCCTGATGCCTATCTTCTGTATGAAAGAGCATTAGACCAGGAACTACCTTATGTCTTCCACTTCTCTATTTTTAGTATGTTCTTATTAATACTTATCTACTTGCACAAGAGGTACTGATCTGTGAGACTAAGGTCACTGTTCTATTACACTGAAATTATTAATGTTATTGAAGAAAAGGAGCTTCAACATATTTTTTCTTACTTCTAACAGGTCTTTTTATTTCTTTTCTAAATCCTCACTGTGAATTACTTGACAAAGTTTCCTGGGAAAAGCCACAGAAATTTTTTTACAGCTGTGGACACTTCATTTACCTACCCAAATCTGCCTTGAGCATTACTTGATGCCTTTCAAAAAGTATAAAAGTGTCTGATAGACATTCAAACACAATTTCGTGTTTAGAACAGGCTGCCCAGGGAGGCGGTGGAATCACCATCCCTGGAGGTGTTTAAAAGACATGTGGGCGTGGTGCTTAGGGACGTGGTTTAATGCTGAACTTGGCAGTCCTGGGTTAATGGTTAGACTTGATGATCTCAAAGGCCTTTTCTAACCTAAATGTTTTTATGATTCTATGATTCTAATTAAGTAGATCTTAAACAGAACTGAAATTAATACACAGGATTTACACAAAACTAACAGGGGATGAGAAAGGGAATTCCACAGACAATGAGGAGCAGACCTATCTTTAGCATGAAAGGATATTTGTACCCTACACACACTGGAAGTAGAGGTAATTGAAATACGGCCACTGCGGATTCAGAACTGAGCTCTGCAGCTATGCATCAGCACCCGTCTAATATTGTACTGCTGAAATGAGGTGCCTTTAGACTGAGGCTGATGCATGTCTGGCCATAACAAATCCTCAGCAGGGTGTGAAAAACCAGTATAGACATACCCAATGTCATAAATGCAGTGAGCCCTGTTTTCAGTGTTGATTCATCTTGGTCCACTCTTTCAGTTTCAACCCTTCCCCAACACATGTATGTGTGATTTACACTGAAGCCATTTATTTTGCTGATTCTAAGACCCATTGCCCACAGCAGTGCTGTAAAAGAAGGGTCTTCAAGCAGCATTTTTCTAACGGTTGATTGCTGGCATTTTCAGTACATTTTTGCATGTGTGTTTGGCATGCTGGAGGCTGAGCGCATCGCTCCTCCAAGCACCTTGATGCACACCTGGACTAGCAGACCAGCATCTGCACTTAAATAGTGAAATGCTGTTCAGTGGAGAATTGCCTTGGAGAAAATCCCAGCTAGTGCCATTCATGGTTACCTATAACCTTCACTGCCAGAGGAGGCCATCGGTTCAGTCACGTTGTGGCAGCATTTATACTGTCATAGGGTAATTTCAGAGTAACAAGTGATTGGTGCAAAAGATGAGATGCTCCCTAACTCAAGATGTGAGAGACTCATTTTTATCCACAGAATCCACAACATAAAAGAAGCTCCACAGCTGTGGCAAACCTTCCAAAACTCTGCTTATGTTCTTCATTGCTTGGAATAATCAGAATTGGTGCAGCTAATATATAAATCCAATAAGCTCTGTATGTGAATTAGTTCAGTCACACAAAGGACATTAAATAAAAAATATCTAACAAAGGATCTTCACAGTTTATAGCTTGCCAAGCTTTCAAGTTCTGACAGTGAGGTTTCTTGTTTTCTCTTGGATGGTCCCATAGATTATTACCCAATGAGAACTGCACCCCATTCAGGAATGCTTGCCTGGAAATCTCAGACAATAAAATGTCATATTTCTTGCCTGAGCTATAACAGAAATGAACACTTCAGCAGAGGGTCAAGGGAATGACATGCCATTACTGCAAAAATTTTCTCCTATGGCTACTCTTTATTCTCCCAGTGGGATTCTTCCCAGGATAATGATGGAAAGCTGTTTGCACATGAACTGCTTCCCTTTTAGATGTAGCAGGCTGACAGGAATCATTCCTGCTCTAAAGACCTCGAAGTCAAGTGAGTTGAACTCTTTTGGAGTGGGGCTCCAGTGCTCACAGCTTTTCTATTGAAAAGCAGTTCTTTATAGGGTGAAAGAATGGAATTTTCATAAAATCTGTTCGTCTTAGATACAGCAAAACAGAACTAGAACAGAATTCACACACATGGGAAAGAAAATGCAGGCATAAGGTGCTCTGTTTTTAAAGGATTGTGAATGAGCAGCTTAATAATATTGGTGTAATAGTGGACAGAAAATGGATGTTTACACTATGCAGAACAGAAATGGATGTACCACTTCCAAAAGGCAGCATGTAGACAGCCTAGCAAGTCACATGCATTACATGTAGCACCTGTAATGCAAGTTTGGCCTATATAAGTTTGAAATGCAGACTTGGAAAAACAGTCATTTCTTGTAATGAATATGTTGACAAACAAAATAAGGGAGATACTGTTTTGTCACAGAGATACGCTGAGGAGTGGTTCACTGACTCCTCAGTGGCTTCCCCTATCTGGAAGCATGTAGGAGGAAAGGATGGGAGTTGCAGAGGCAGACATTATGCACCCCTGTTTTTCTTGCAGAAAGTCTTTGCTGCTGAGGTCTGGAGTGGGAGGGTGGAAGGAGGAACGCTTTCCAACTCTATCACTGTGCACCAAACCCTGGTCAGAGGCATCTGCACAAAAGTCAGAAAATGCCACCCCATCAGTAAGGTGTGCAGGCACCGTGGTTAAAGGCAGCCTCTCCTCTATGCCAAGCATGCTGTACTCCCCCAGTTGCAGCTATTAGACATACCATCTGCAAGAGAGGCGGTGGCTGTGGCAGTTCCTACCCGTCCTGATCTTTCCTATACACATACCTCTCAAAAGTCTCAAAACCATCTATCTCACTTCTCCGCCCTACTGTCACAGAGGTTTCTCCTTCATTCATACTGGCTGCTCCACTTCACCTACAAAACACGCTCCACCCAGCTTACGACAGGCTGTTAATGACTGTACTCCCTGTGCTGACGTGTCCCTGATCTCACAGCCTGAGCAAGAAGTGCCAAACCTGAGAGGTCCTTGCAACAGGTTCCAGTAGTGGAGCAGCCAGGGAGCTGGCTGGCAGCAGATGATCACCAATGGATTTCAAAGTCGAAAAATAGAGAAAGAAGCTCGATACTGTCAAATACAATAAAACATTGATAGTTTTCTTCAGTGACAAAATCTGTATCTCCACACAGAGAACTACATATCTTGTTATTTCTAATCTTTTATATCTCATAATATCACTTATCCAGTGAAACACTGATCGTTTTACATGAGAAGATCGTTTTACATCAGCCCTCTTCTTTAGAATATACCTCACAGAACAGTGAAAAACACAGAAATCACCAATATATTGTGTTACCTACAGACACTCTGAGCTCTAATCCCCACTAAAATCCACTTTGAAAACAGCCACATGATGACTGCGGCCCCTGAGCAAAGAGATGGGCTTTGGGAGGGGAGAGCAGCAGGGTGGGAGGCTGCGCTGCCACTGATGAGCAGCCTTTTGCACAATGGACAATTGTCTTCCAGGTGTATGCATTTGTCTCCACAGAACAACATTCCCCAGAGCACAAAAGCCTTCAGTGTGGGGACAGCTAAGCATAACAAATGACATACCAGACTTTCCCGAGGTCTTTGATGATTATAA
The DNA here is from genome assembly GCF_023634155.1 of Falco peregrinus. Classification (NCBI taxonomy): domain Eukaryota; kingdom Metazoa; phylum Chordata; class Aves; order Falconiformes; family Falconidae; genus Falco; species Falco peregrinus. Next base: position 36,874,707 of record NC_073727.1, read on the forward strand.
GAGGTCTCTGTTCCACTGTTATTGACTTTGCTGTCTTTGTGTTACTCCTTTAAAATGGACTTAGTGTGTTGCATCATTTCAAGTTCTGGTGCAGGGTTTGCACTGGAAGGTAGGGAAACCGGCAAAGGAAGAGGGACTGTGAAATAATTCTTAAGCTGGCACTTTCTAAAATAGTCTCCTAGTTTGTTGTCTTTCTGACTGCTGGTTTTGTTGTCTCCACACTTTTTTCACAAGGCAAAGGTTTTTAGAGAGTGAACGATCTTCATGCAGCTCCAAATAACCACTTATTTTGGTAAAATTTATAACACCAGATTCTACTTTTAGCCAGGAAATGCAAACAAAGCTTGGAGACAGCTTGTTCCCTGACCCCAAATTCATTCCATGTTGCTATAGCATCACCCCCTGAGAAAATGGGACCAGCTCTTTTCCTCTCCTTAGACCTGCTCAATGGGCTTTTGTCAGCTGTTGAATTATAGCATTAAAATTCAAATACTAAGGATTTAATGGAGGATTATTATGACACCCTGGTGCATTCTTTGTGTTGCTCTTGGCAACAAACCCAAGGAATGAGTGAAAGAAATGAAAACGAAGAGCTGTCTTGTTAAAATCATGCTGGTGCTGCAACATATTTAGGAGGGAGAAAAATGGTTCCCTAACTTTAACTATTATTGTTGTACCAAACGGACTGAAAACTCTTTTCAGTCGGTAAGCATGACTTGCAGCTGAACTCTAATCCAAAACTGTTATCATGTTCTGAAAACAGGTTTCTTTCTACCTTGTGCACAAAATAAATGGGATCAACAGTTAGGAGAAGGGCATTGCATCCATTTACCACTTTCCATTGCTCATCAGAAAATAACAACACTTTTTAACATTCTGGCATGTCAAAAGTATCAGTGAGATTATTTTAAAGCAGAAAGCACAATCTGTCACTCAGAATATATGCATAGTATTTTGTGTATACATATTGCACATGCATGACTGCATGGTAAATGCTTAAATTGCTCATGTTTTCCACTAATGTCTCTAGATTTAGGAATGTTTTGAAAAAAACTCAACTTTTTCATAGATGAGAATAGGGTTTGGTGTTAGTCTCTGAATAGGAGTTGCATTCTGGACTATGTAGCCAGACTATGCAGTGAAACACTCTTTGCTGATGGCCAGCTTTTCTTGGATTTTTCCAAGATTAATGTCCAAATTAATCTCTGGTATAACTGTTTTAAACTCTCCAGGGGCTTATTTTCACTTTTTTTTTTCTGGTGTGTGCTAACTGCATTACATATATTACAACCCCCCACCCCCAATTATCTGGAAATATTAAATTTATATAATTTTGAACAAGCTAATACAACAGCAGTTTGAAATTTCAGAGGGCAACTCAACAGGTTCTCAGCAAATGAATATTAGCACAATATATTTAACATTGTAAAATTAAAATCATGACCTGAAGCAGAAATATGTAGCCAGTTCCTGTTGGGATGCATCACAGAGCAGTTATCCTGAACTCCTTTTCCTGGGTAATGAGAAGCAGACCAGGACAAGCATATTAAACGTGACCCTGCACACCTCTGCTTGTGTTGGCTGAGAAGACACCACTAAGAGTGAATCTGACTGGTGAGCACGGTTGGGGCGGAAGAAAACTGGACAGGGGTTATAGACAGAATGAAGTGATAGTCAGCTAATGACAACAGAAAAACCTGATCTCAGACCCATTCACCTTGGCATTTAAGTACAAAGAAAAAAATAAATCTTGGGGTGAGGAAGAATGGAGGAAGAGCTGCTTCAGTATTTTGTTTTCATTAGTAAAAACCTGAAAACATTATATTAAACTTGCTCTGTAGACTACAATCTCAAAAAAAAAATCATGCAAAGAAAGATACCTGGATTTTGACAGCCATACAGAAACAGGGAAAAGTTTTTCTTATATCCCAAAGAAATCCATGAGTGTGGTGATATGTTCCTACAGGTTTTTTTGTGTGCTTGCTTTGCACAAAAAACTGTCTTTCTATTTTAGGAGAGCTTCACATGCAGGATTCATCCATCCTAGACTGAGGATCAGAGCAACGGACATTTTGAGGTGATTCATCAACATGCTTTGTCCTCTTGAGGGCTTCAAATAGGGAACTGATTAAGTCCCAGGTGCTTCAGGAACCATTACAAGTTTAAATTCACTTGAGGCATGCCCATTATGTCTGTAACCAGAGAGCAGAATAGCTGTCAAGTGAAATCAGTGGCAGGAATTGTGCCAAATAATAAGTCAGCTGCTAGGAACTTTTGGAGAAAAGCTACCTTGCTTACAGGAAGGACAAAGGGAGTAGAGGGGCCTCCAAGGAGGGATAAAAGCATCTGAGACAGGGCTTTAAGACAGTGCAGAGAAGCCCAAGGCTTTTCCCATGCATGGGGTATCTTATTTTCACAATAAAAACACGCCTTCTAGATTACTGATATCATCCAATGACTAACAAAAAATATGTCAAATGTGTATTAGTCTAAAATGTATGATAACATGTCCCAAATAACATCTTGCCTAGCTGTCGCAGCACTATCATAACTAGGCAGCTGCAACAAGGCTTTTACCATGCCATACCAGGTTAACTTCAGTAAGCAGTTCCTATGCCTTGCCCTGGCACAGCCACCAATCCCCAGAAGGTTTCAACAGTTCATCTACTGTCTGTGCCATTTCTTCATCCTCTTCAGGCCAGTCCACCCTGCTTCTTGCTTCTGCTGAGTCTGGATTCTTCTTTCTCCAGTTACTCTTCCAGCCAGCCTCCCCTCATCCAGGCCCCCTTCTTGTCTCTCCTACATGCAGGACACACACACACTCTCTCTCTCTCTCTCCTCCCTCTGCTTCCCCCAGGCCTCTCTTCATCCAGTGCTCCTCCTCCATACCCCTTAGAGCCATTTAACTACCTAGCAGGAACCAGCCACAGCTGCACCTTATCCACGTCAGCCAACCCACTGCCCCTGATGCCAGCCCACAGCTGTATATTATCACTATTAATTAACCTGCCCTCATTCTTCTATAATTCCTCTACACCTAGCCACCTTGGAAAAAAAATGCAGTGTGTAATGCAAATAATGACTGTGTAGAATGAAAGTAATGACTAGCATAACAGGTAGAAGAAAATATAAAATCACCAGGTGCAGCAGTCCAAAAGGAGGTTTGTTTTTTCAATTGATCTGTTTGCTCTGGTGGACGTGACATCTCTGCTAAAGAAAGTACTACGTCTGGGAACATGAATGTTTCTATTATGCCCATTTTAGCACCTGGGATCTTTCTTTTGTGTTTCTGTAGAGTTCAGTAGCTCCTCTATGGACTGCTGCTGGCTTCACTCGTTGGAAACTGGATATGTGCAGTAAAGAGAATTTAAAAAAGAATCAAACCAGCAGCTATCCCATTGTTGCACAAATACCTTCCTGTTTGTTTCCAGACTGTCAGGAAAGATGTTTTCAGCTCATTGCATGGCTGGAATACCTGAGACATTTTCTTGACCCATTCCCACTAAAAGATGAGACTGTAACTTTTCTTATAAACAGTGCTGGTTAGACAGACATCAAGGACAGGAGCTGGCTGGTTCTGGAAAAGCATTGGCTTTTTATGCTACGAAGTCTTTATTAAATCCTGATAAATCTAGTGGCAGTATTTTGTTTCCTTGTTTTGAACATGATTACTTACTGATACTTATAGAACCTGTATTTTAAATGTGCATTTAGTCTATGGAGATGGTGAATATTTTAGAGCCTCTATACCATCAAGATTACTAAACTACAGTTTTAATAAGTACTATTTACTCTTGAAAAAGTACTGTTTGCTCTTGACTTCTATCTCAGGTCACTGCACAGGACTTATCTACTGCACATAATTAAAAAATATTGAAGTGAGACTTCCAAATTGTAGCAAATATGTTTTTCTCTGTAATTTTTTTCAGCCTTTTATTTCTGGGATTATTCCAGTTTTACACCATTTCAAACAAAAACTGATTCAGGGCACTAGTTACATTACAATTTCCAAAACAAGTGGTATTCCTACTACAAAACTTAACACTTCCTGCCAAGGGAAGCAAATCACAATACTGTGGGAAAGCCAAAAAGTCCCACATACCTGGCTGACCTCAGAGAATATCACCTACTGAGAGGAAAAAAATATTATTTTCCTTCAGTAGGAGTCCTTTTTTTATTTCTCATATTTTTTTCTGATGGTGATACATGGCTACACTGAATAGCACCTGTAGAACAAGCAAACAAGTCAATAAATAAAAAAAACCTTTCTTGATGACAGGCCTTTGCTCTTTTTTGCTCTTTTGTCTTCAAGACAGACGGCTAGAAGTACGAGATACAAGCTTCCCTGTCTTTTCTGGACTGGATTCAGCTAAACTTGGCAGGGAAGCCAAAATGACAAAGCAAACGGGATTATTCTTTAGATAAATACTAGACTACAAAAAGCTCTCAGGGTCTGCTGTGTATTAAGTATTTTCAATTGCTTTTGGCTATTTTCTGTCCTTTCACTGGCAATGGAGAGAGCAGCACCCAGCCTCCTGTCTCTTGCTGTCTAGAAGCTTATCCTCCGCAAATTGCTTTCTGCATGTGCCCTGCAGAAAATGCAGTGAAATGTCTGTTTTCTCTTGTAATCTCATTTTGCTGCCCACTCTGACATCCTACTCTAAAAGCTACTTTTTTCCAGCTGCCTTGGTAAATCCTGAAGAAATGTCACTTCATGGCTAGGTGTTTTGATGTTCTTCTGCAATGCCAGTTGTGAGAAACATATCTGCTTTTCACAAATGGAAGTGTTTACACTGAGTTATTTACTAAGGCACTGGCTGTTTCCTACTTATTCTACAGGGATTTCAGAAATTTGTCATGAGGAGAACTGTGATACAATGATAGTGAATGGAAATATATTATTATAATGTTCGTCATTGAATACCTGACATTTAGCATATGGAAGAAGTGCACATTAAAAGGTCTTTTTATTCCTCTTCATTGCTCTGGTATTTTTAGATTGCACTTAATATTGGAGGTTTTCTGTGACATTATAGAAATTCATAAGGATCAAATCCTGTCTCAGACAACATGATCCATACTGAGAACACAGACAAGAGGTAGGAGAAGTAGTAGTCACAAAGTGATGATTTGACTTACTGAAACTTCGGGAACGAAGTGGTATTTTTGGAATAGAATACACCTCTTGTTTGTCTGCTAGGGGTCCTTGAATATTTCATGGAAAATAGCAGTCTTAAAGTTGTTCCTAATTTTCTACTGCTTGAATGACCCATTTTATTTCCCTGTAACATTGTATGAAATATTTGTCTACATAGCTCCTGAAACTATCTTTTGCATTTTTTCAGCTAAAAATTATTTTTCCAAGGTGAAAACTACTCTTTCAATAAACAATTTCACATTCCTAAAATCATTAAATTAAAGGAAAAAATTTAAATAATGTTTAAAATGTCAGTGGCTATTTTATGAAAAAAGAAATATAAAATGGATGTGAAAACTAGTTATTTTTTTAAATGGCCCATTGTTGGACTGTTTTCATTCCAAATCGTGTAACCCATAGCCTACAATGTTCATCAGTATCGCTCAGAAACTTGTCGATTATTTTGGTCTTTCCCATCTTTCCTGGCAATAGTAACACAATCTCTGTAGATCTTCATTTCAATAAAGTTGCAAGTTTCACTTCTCTGTAGAAAATGTGCCAAAAATCAAGTGGAAAAATCTCTCTCTGTGTTGTATTCAAATGTAGCATCATTTGATTTTTGTTCCATTACCGGCTCTTTCTCTAAATCAGCATCTCTTTCTCTAAAATACTGAAGTACGTGTCAAACCCAACCTTTGCTTTCTCAGGTTTTGTAACCATTTTGTGATGTTCTGAGTTTTTTCAATGGTTTTAATCAGTTGCATATTTACATATATTATCTTTTTAGTAATGACATTTCCTTTTTATGTATTTATTTTCAGTTTTTCAGCTTTTCCTCCAAGGTCATCTCCAAATTTGGTAGCAATGTCAATGGGATGCTTCCTGGCAGATGCATTGCTTGCATTTTTGTTCTGTGATTGCATTCACTAAACCCCTGCTAATATCCCAAGACCTTGGGGGAGCAATAAAAGCCTCTTTTCTGTTGCAATAATGGTTTTGTGCAATCCATTTCCTTCTGTTGAATTAAGAATGACTTTATCTGTAAAAAGTTCTCTGCTATTTTTACAATTTGAGGCTGATGTAATGGTAGCAATTTAAATAGTTCTGGGCAATGTTTTTCCTCCATGTGAGCATATGGTCTAATCTACCAACACAATGAAATGGTGATTTATCAAAAGGGCTTTATTTTCATAGTCTTTTATGTTGTACTAGGCATTCATTTTATTTAGAATAAAATGAATTCTCCAGTCAGCTCATATCTGAGTGTACTTTCAGAAGGACAGCTCCCACTGTTGCACTGGCTGTGCAACTACTCCCTGTCACCTTTTGTTTGACTTGGTGAAAATCACAATAATTCCATATTTCAAAGCCATTTGCTATGTAGGGTTTTCTTCCCTTTCCAGTGTGGCTAATTTATTCCGCCCCTTATTTGTTCTTGCTTTACAAACTGTAACAACATTCTTCTATTGTCACAGGTCAGGCATTTCTGTTCCTGCACTCTGTGTTGGTTTTGTCATTTGACCTACAACATGTTAAATCGTTTTTCACAAACATTTCATTGATCATTATTACTGAGAGTTTTATTACACTACTCCTTTGACTATGAGATCATAGCATTAAAAAGAAGACATTTCCCTTCCTTTCTTCCTTTTCTGTTTAATGCACTTTTACATTTGCTAACATTTTCACAATTTATTGGAATGCTTCATATCAGCCTGTAATCTTTACTGAATAATATACTGATTTGCAGTTATTGGGGTGTATTTCCTTGCAGTTTCATGTACTGTGAGCATCAAAAATGAATTCTTTATCATGTTAATTGGACTTTTTTGAGACCAATCTGTTACTCAAGCCTAGCTAAGGGATACACTTGACAGAAGTATCTGTTGCGTCAACTTGCTTTACAAAGAACTTTCCCTTCTGTGTACATAAAACTGGGGTTTTACATGCAGTATGTTTTTAATTACCTCTGATGTATCCAAATATTTTCAGTACACTGTGGACTTAACATATAGATTTGGCCTAATCAAGTTGTTCTGGTACATAAATCCAGATAAACTGCACAGCACTCACCTGTTTGGTCATATATATCTTTCATTTCAGGCTGATGCCAAATGTTTCAGTTAAGTCAGCACCTGTGCTCCTTCTGCAATGGTTCTAACATTGTTCAGTGCTATCTGCTTCAGATGGTTCTCTGCTAACAGGTCCTTTTAAAAGAAACTAGTAAAGATCCTTCTGATGGAGCAAGCACCTCCAATGGGAAGTTTCAGCATCAAACAGCACCTCAAATAAACATATACCTAATCTTAGGGCAGTGCCTGCTCACCGTGATCTGGAGGCCCAGATTGCACTGAAACACAGCCCCCTGTTCCATTTTGCAGCCAGGTGTTATTTATATTGACTTTCAGACGCTAGTACTTGTTTTCATTTCCTTTGATATGAGTTTTTGGATTTAAAAAAACAGTTGGGGAGGCATCAACTGTCTCTTGTGTTCATAAAGCCAGCACCAATTAAGACATTCAAAAGAAAAAATGGTGGTCAAAATCTTATCCTTATTTATATCCACTTCAAATCATTTTCTGGAAGGGATGGCATGGGTACAACTGCTTTTAAAAAGTAGTTCCCAGAGAAAACAACAGCAGGGAAATTGGATTTTTGCTGGAATCATACTAAAGCTTTACTGGAATCAGATTCAGTACTCAGAGTAACTCCAGATTTTAAACTTTGTTCTTGCCCAGCTGGTTTTCAGCCAGACTTCATTATTTTTGGTGAGCTCATTTAAATTTTTACTTTATTCTTCAATCTGCAGACAGCTGGAACATTAAACATAGATTGCAGCTCTTGTTTTTCTTAAGATTTTAGTAAACGTCTGTGCAGTTAGCCAGCCTGTTAACCTAGACACACACAAGGGGCAGCAGAAGCATTCCTCCTCTACCTGAATTCCAACAGCATAGGAAGGCAAGGGCTGCCCTAGGAAATCAAAATAAAGTTTCCAACAGCAATTTCCAATGAATGTTTGACTGCAAAGTGCTGCAAACAGTCATCACAGATAATTTTGCCATTTTTATAACAATTTTTAAAGTGAGTTTTTAATCCTACTTGAAGATGACCTTGCTTACTCTTATTACAAGGAATATCTTAACTGATTTGCTGTTCAAATACTAAGTGGTACAGATACATTCTGCAGAATGGGGAATCCCTGGAGACAGACATGAGAGTAGCTACCAGGGTTTTCACTTTTTTTTTAATTTGCCTGGGTTTAAGTTGTTGACCTCAGTGATGTCAAGTTTCAGTGAGTTCCTCAAGTTAATCAGGAACTCTGAGAATACTTCCATTTGTTTCACATCTGCTGCCTTTCGATTTTATTGGCACACCATCTTTCTTGTATTATGAAAAAGGTTAAATATAACAAGCCACACGCTTTTTCTATAACTTCCCATATTTTGAAAACCACCACCACATCTGCTCAACACTCCTGCTCTCTTCACTGTTCCATACGGAAGATGCTGCCTCTAACAACTGCTGTCATCGGTTGTGGGCTCCTTTCTATGTTTTTGTCTTCCCAAGAACCGATGTGGCACTTTGTGTGAGAAGGTATTGACAGGTCTCAAAAGGAACCATTTGCAATTTGCAGGTACTTCCTGTGCACTTCCCATGTGCTCTTGGCTCTCTCTTGGGTTGTTGATACAGATGGAGGCTTCCTGTGGCTGACCTCAGAGGAATTCTTCTGATCGTCAAGAAGGCTGGCATGTTTGCCTGATGACTCATCGTTATACCCTCTTTTCCTGCCCTTGCCTCTTATATTTGAGTGATACCAGATAACAGCTATTAAAAACAAAGCCAACAAAAAAGGGGTCTTAAACTTAGCAATGGCTTTCTCTCTTTTTTGGGCAGCTGGTCACTCAAAGAAACCATTAATGAAAGGGTTTGATCAGGGCAACTCTTTGCTGGCTTTTCTTCCCCTGCTTCTGTGCCGTGTCCACCTCCTAACAGCCCTTGCTGTTCTGCCATTATTGCACAACCGAAGATAGCTCTGACATACAGTTGCTGAACTCAGAGTGTTTTAAGGGTAAATATTGTGAAGTCAATTATGGAAAAAATACGTGACACTTTCACCAGGAGAAATAAAGCTGTTATTTATATTTAGATCTTGATGTTGGGTTCTAAGAATCCCAAATGTCGAAACACTAACGTCAAGGAAAATCATAACAGCCCTATTGACAGTTCAACCACGTGATAATACGAGGTTTCAAGTAGTTACTTGTGAGTTAATGAGTGGTTAACAAGTCACTCTTCTTAATTACTTTTCCAGAAGGACTTCAAAGATGGAATTGCAGCTGGTTTGGGTAAGCACTGGCAAAAGCTAGTCTGCAAAATTGGTTGGGCAATGGACAGGCATTTTGGTGAGATTTCTAGTTCTTCCATCTGGTCACGTGGAATTCTCAGGACTAAGCTCTATCTTAAACCATTTCTGGCATTTTAAATGCAATTTAAAACTAAGAAATGGAACAGCTAATGAAAATAAAGACAAAGGCAAATTGGAATGCTGCTGAATTTTGATCCTTGTTCTTTTAAAAAAGATTTTGCTACCCCTACAAAATAAATAATTTCCAAAATGTGGTAGATTTTAAAGAAAGTACCATTGCTATTTCAGTAACTGAGCAAAGAAATAGAATGTACCTTATTAAGGTCATGAAGCAGATGGAATAGCTTCAGATTTTTTTCCTTAATGATGTGTATTAAAAAACATATGCAAATTCTTTATTTCCTAGAGTGAAAGTCCCAAAATAGCAAAAAGCCACCACCAAAACTTGAATTTGGTCATGGATAGTCCAATAACTGCAAAACTGTGACATTTAATAATAAGTGAACAAGACTCTAGCTGTGTTTCTTTTGGCAACCAACAGTTTGAATCGGTACACACTGTTACAGACAGAAGTAGTTTGAGTGGACCACTAAATTCTCAATTTTAGAGTGTGGATTAGGCTATGCAAAAAAGAATATTAAATGTACTTTCCCCAATAAATATTGACTCTCTGGCAGGTTTGAAACCCATAATGCTAAATAAAATATTCAGTTTCTTAGTGACACTTGACTCCAGTCAACTCAAATAATGTTATAATACATTGAAATAAGAACAAAAAACAAATTAATGTCTCCTGCAGCCAAATCATTACAAGTTTAAACTAACTTTCTTCACTTCACTTCTCCCCTTGATATTTGTCACTTAGCACTCAAAACTCATTTCTTATGTTATGAATGCCTGATTTTCCTTCTTCTGTAAATTTACAGAATATTAAGAGTAAACATGCATAGCAGTTAAATAATTACAGTAAGAAAGATCTAATTAATAAAACATTTTGCAAAGTCATGGAGGGATATAATACAACACTATTACACAAGTATATTTGAAAGCATAATAATCCTATAAATAATCCTTTACATGTTTTTTGTGAAGATAATGGTTATAAATTTATGCAACTCGTATAAATATGAAACCTCCATAATCTGATTTAGGATAACCCTCCAGCACCACATAATCTTCCCCTGCATACTGTGATATTCAGTAGTCATGTTTACAAAGCTCATTTTGTTTTCTCAAGGACCAGGGTTAAAACTGAGAATACAATTAGGGATTCCAACTCATCTGAAACATTGTATGTACATTTATGATCTCTAATTACAACCCCATCTTGGAACCACTGCCATAGAGGCACTACGGTCCCACTCTGTATGTCTCCTGAAAAAAGTGCTGCTGAACTTAACAAGGCTATCTGAGAAAGGGGAGAAAAGTCTTAACTTCTTTGCATTAGACTGATAAATATTTGTGTTTCCATGTTTTTCAAGCATTTTCCATGCAGTTCCATAGATTAGAGAAAAAATAGTATTAATGAGCCATGTTTTTGGTCTTCATTTCCTGTGTCCAGGTCTATGGCTAATTCGAGAAGAGCAGCACAAAGCATCCCTTAGCCTATGCCTTGACTACACCTGATCATCCCAAATGTTGCAGAAATGGGGTAGAAAGAGGTTAAAACTTTGGTTTCCAGCTGCTACAGTGTTACGCTGTGGTAGATCTGTTATAATGAGGTATGTGTTGTGTGCCCACAAGATACTGCACCCTTCCTCTGGGGGCAAGCTGTGGAGCACACCACCCCATAAACCTCCTCTGCAACTGTGCAGCTTTGCTCAGGACCACAGACTGGGTGTAATCAGTCTGAATTAAGCAATTATCTTATGTATCCAGTGCTGTCAACTTAATCAAACATTCTGTTGCATGTCGGGTGGGTTTTTTTGCTTTACATTAGATTGTCAAATCCAGGAAAGTTCCTGTTTTTACTGTTGGCTAGATGCCACAGGGTTAAATGATAAAATAATAAAGTAATTCATAAGAATTATAAATGTATAAATTACAAAGTAATAAAATAATTTATAAGAATGCATTATATACAGAAATTCAGTTGGGGCTCAAATTAAGCCTTTCCATGTACTTGGAATTTTTACAATTTCACTATAGCAAAAACCTCTAGACAGATGAAAATTAAAAAATAAAAAAATTTGCTGCAATGTAATGTTTAATGCTACTAACAAAATAACCTGAATGGAAAATACTCTGTAGAACAAGAAAGAAAAAATCAGTCTTAGAAAGCAAAATAATTTAGTGCTTCTTTCAGATGTTCCATTATTATTTCTCGAGAACCAGAACTAATGTATCAGATTAAATATAAATTAATGGGGTGTAAATTAAATGTATATTAGGCAGAGCAGTAGACAGACTGCAAAGGAAAAGGCTTCCAGTATGGTGACTGACTTAATGTATGCTTTGAGATATAAATTGTAGCTTTGTTAAGTGAGGAAAATACAAGTCTAAAACCAACGAGCGCCTTTCACTGTTTTTAATGGTCTGGATATAAATTAATGATAGCAATAGTTATAGTTATATTCTATTTTCATTGTTATCTAATTAATTTAAGCTTTCAAAGTGGGGGGTGGGGGGGGGTGGGGGAAGTGTGTATGCCAAGCTTTAGCCTGCTGTGAATTAAAGTGGATTCTAAATTAGCTGCAAAACAAGGTTCTTAATGGGAACAGCAATTGACCCTTGGCAGTCACAGTGTTAAGAATTGCTGCTGTAGTATTAAGTTACATCCCTGTTCCCTGGGAACAGTCTCACCAGTTATATAACAGCAACTATTGCAGGATTACTCAATCCCTTTACCTAACCCTAATTGCATGCTGGATTTGTGGCTCCTGTAATAGTTCTCCTCTATTGCCATGCTCAGAGAAGATGTCAGTGACACCACCAAACCCAGATCCTGCTGCCTGGAGAGACCAATAATGTTCTGCTTACTAGTACCACCCACCCTAAGGAACATTATTTTGTTTTTCCTTCTCTCCTTTCCTAGTTGGCAACTAATTCCTGCCCAAAATTATCTGCTCCTGGAAAAAGTCTGCACAAATAATAGATGTATAAACTACAGGTACAGTACGTACTGTACTTCATTTCTTGGCATTTGTGTGAGACAACCACCCAGCTGGAGAAGGACAAAACAAGACGTATTAAAATGTGTGATACAAGGCTATATTTTTACTTGGGTTTTCTGGAAATTATGTGCATGATAGCAGCAGATCTTGAGTGGTTTTTGTATCTGACATAGTCTTTAACATGCAGAACCTGACAGTACTCAGGCCAACATTTTCAAACCTGTCAGCCTGCAGTTAGGCAAGCAAAAATCTGGTTTAAACTATGGCAGTGCTGTGATTTTTCAGAAAGCAAATCATCTGATAGATCCCTTTTTGCTTGGTCAACATTTGCTTCATACCATCTTTCAAAGATAACATCTTACCAACTTCTCAAATATATGGGGCAGCTGTGTCTCACTGTTTTCATAACTGTGGGACTGTGTGATACTGATTACTAGTAGTCTTCCTCCAAAGTCCTTGATTTGGCTCAGAGTCCTCTTTTACCAGATGATGGGCAAGCAAGTATTGAAAGGTAGCTTTCTCCTGAAGAAAGAAGAAAAATAATTGTTTCTATTCGAGGAAATCTGGCTCACGACTTTTAACTCTTCCAGTTAATCTTGTAAAACTTTTCCCGGAGAGGTAAGTTTTGTTTTTTCTGCTGCCAGACTTCCCAGTGCAAAGACAAGGATTCAAGGAGGAACAGACTATCTGCCATCCCATGGACCCATGTTCATCTAAAAGCAACTGCCTTTCAGTGGAAATGTGCCTGCAGGAGAAATCCAGCCCACACAGTTTCACATCTTGTCTGCAGAGTCATCTCACTGGCAAGTCAGACTGCATAAATGATTTAGCTACCTCGTGGTGTCCAGCATGTCATACAACAGATGGAGATTTCTCAGAAATCTCTCTGGCATGCTTTCAGCATGGAAAACATCTGCGTGAAAGGCAATGGATATGTTAAGAAGCTAAAAGGTCTCCTAAGCCGTGTGTTCTAACAGATTTGGTTGCTAATGAGGCAAAAGGCAGAAAAGGATGCGGCATGCTGAGAACATACTGTTACCTCTCCTGACTTGAAAAGTTAACCTAACTTAGAAGTTCCTCCTAACTTGCAGATGGATCCCAGCAGAAGGAAAATTTGATATGGAGGTGGGCAAAGCAGGATAAAACAGCATTTTCTCACTGTTCAAAAGTTTCTTTCCCAAAAGGCTTTTACCCCAAAACATACTCCTTTCCCTCTCTTCTCAATTTTCCTCCTTCCTAACGTTACCCCTAATTTTGATACTTCATTCCACGTACGTTTGGCCACATTTATTGTTTTCTTCCTCCCTCTTACCATTTCCTGCACAATGTGCTGTGCAGGTGGCGAGACCCAGAAGAAGCTGCTGGATATATATTGCATAGGGTTGAACCTCTAAGGCAAGTCACTTGTTCAATTTTTCCTCTGGTACTGCTGGCAGGAAGAGGCTTCTTGTTCCTATGTACTCCATGCATCAAACAAGCAGTCGGTACGGCACAGTGGTGATAGCTGTGCACTCCTACGCTAATCAAAAAATGACAACTAAAAAATAAGAAGTAGATTTTAGGGAGGTGAGATTGACTGTAGGGGAACAAAGTGGTAATTGGGAAAAGCTGAGTCAAACAAGTATCCTCTGGTTTTTATTCCTAATAACAGTGTTAGTAATTCTGAAGAATAATTCCACATTTCATCATTTTTTTTTAGAACAGTGTCATAATGCAGAGCTACAGGATATTCGTAGCTGCAGTTGTATCAACAACCTTATGGCTTACTCTCAACACTTTGGCTATTTTTGGGGGATACGTATACCTGGGCTGCATATATTGTAGTCAACTGTAACCTGCATCAGTAAGCATATTAAAGGGACAGCCTGTATCTGAAGCAAGAGGATCTGCATTGTCTCTGCTTCCATGGTCAGCTGGCTGCACAAGGTGCTCAGGATTACAGTTGCCTAAGTGGGTAGCTGGAGTCAGAGCAGCACACTCTGTTCTTGTTGAAGTATAATACGGTATAGTAGTATAATTGTGTAATAGCAGTACAATTGTCTACAACTTAAGTTAGGCAAATATAACCACTTGAAAAAAGAATATTGTCCCTTTCCTGTGTCTTTAATAATTTTCCTCAGTGGCTGGACAAATTATTGATCTATTTGATCTAATGTTATTGTCTGCTCACAAAATGCCTAAGGCAGGCTTCCATTTCATCAGCAAGCCCATTATTTAAACTACAAGATACATTTTTAGGTTACACAATATATTCCCTGGAAATACATTGCTTTCAGCATTTGCTATTCCTAAATATCCTCTTGGCTAGCTAAATCCTGCAATATTACTTCAGCTGCTGCAGTGAGCAACTTCTAGAAACAAGATGAAACTGGAGTAAGTCAGCTTTAATTTCTTCACAAAGTAGAACACAAGCTTTTACATGGAAATATGGCTGTACGTTAGTTACAAGGCTTTCATTCCCTATAAAAAGTTACAGAAGTATACTTTTTGTGGAGTGGTGATAGTTTCAATAAGGCAAAGGTTTTTATCACTTCAACTACTCCAACACAAAGTAACGGCAGTAAGCTACTCCGTGACTGAGAAAAATATGGTGAGTGGGAAATGGATAGTAACCACAAATTAGAGTAACCTCTGCAGTATAAAGAATGGGACCACATGCCTCGCTGCAACAGAGCAGGGCCTGGATCCCAGATGAGACCTTCAGGAGATACACCAAAATACATGTAAGACACAGAGGACAGAGAAATCTGGCTTGGTACCAATGAGCGATGCTGAACAAGCACCGAGTGACATCTGCCTGAGGGCTGCTGATGTAAGTTGGGTGCTGCAAAAAACCCCGCACCTGCCATCACAGTAACTCGTGTTTGCTCTGCCACTGTCTGCACGATGCACAGCCCAGTATGTCAATGAGAGCAGGGGCTAATGGGAAAAGCAGCTGAGTTGGAAAAGGAGAGGTGTTTTGAACTTAAGCTGTCTGCCATCAGTGACATTATGGTCACTCACAGGTGCTGGTGGTGACAGCCCCCAGATAAGTAAAGCAAGATACTAAGATTCTTTGTTCTCATTCAGGCAAAACCGTCTTGGCTCCAAAGGAAGTTTGAGTGGAAACTGGATAAGGTGCCTGGTATTTTGCTTAAAGCTATTAGAGCTGGGAATAGCCAGAAAACTATTAGAGCTAGAAATAACTGGAAATCATGTTGTTGGGGAACACTATAACATGTCTATAAAGTTTTTATCAAAACCACACAGAAGTAAAGGAGCTACAGGAAGATACTCATCCCCCATCTAAGATTAATCATAAACAAATCTTCCAGAGCTTGCTCCTTCAGCTGATTTCATGTCTCCTGTCTCTGACTGTGCTGCAAAAGGATTAGTAAACTCCTGTGAGACAGCACCAATCTCCATGGCTATATGCTGCTTCTCAGCAGCATCATTTCATAGCTGAGATATCTACTGTCAACCAAAAGTACTGGCCAGCCCATGAGACAAACACAGTATTCAGTCAATAGCTGATTGCAGACATGTCCCATGCTCAGGAGCAGCGTTCAGCAGGGTTTGTATTAAAACAGCTTTTGTGGCTAGACAGCAGGACTGACTGGCTCAGAGCTTGGTTGCGGTAACGGTCCCCCAAGGCAATGAGGCAGGGCTTGAGAGAGGAAGCAGTTTCTCTGATTTACAAACCATGCTCCCCCTCTTCTCTGCCAAATAACTTGCCTAATTGCACCTTATAAAGAGGTCAATCTGTAAGAAAAAAGAAACCTACTTATGAATAAGTGCTGATTGTAACTTACACAGCCCATGTATTTGTATTTTGTCTGTCCCACTTGCAGTTTACATGTTTAGCCATCGTCCTGGGAAGGGGACTGTGTGTATCACCCCAGCACTGGTCCTAAGAGGCACTGGGATACAGGGAGACTGTGGTACCATCCTTGAACAGGTAGCACTGTATCCTTGGTGACAACAGAGTATGCCTGGCCGTGGAGGGGCTTGTCTTTAGAGAGCTGGTATTTCCCTAATGCTACCTTCTTTCCCCAAAAAACAGCAACATCGTACAAGGTTTCCTTAGGACTCCAACAACTGGCCATGAAGTGGTCTAAATTTCTGATGTAAACTGAATTAGTGGAAATTTGTGTATTTTCACTGCTTATTTTGCTTTTGAGGTGCTGTAAAGGAAGTTTATATCTGATCCCTGTCTTTCTGTGCTGGTGCAATTAAAGCTGACACACTGTGGCTCAACACTTTTCCCTGGTATTTCTCTAAGGATTTCATATGGTAATACCAGAGAAGGCTCTTCCTGACACAGTAAGACTGGCAGAGATAATCAGTTTTCAAAATATGAATTTACTTTGAAAACCCAATATAAAACATAAGAGCAAAGAATGGGGTTCTGCAACGTGATCTAAAATCTAGGGAAACCATACTTTAGTGACAGACATCCTTTGAGCATCCATCATCAGTAAACCTTCATACTCTCAGGTTCACAGAGGAGCTAAAGTAGGTCAGAGTTACCAAAGATGGCAAAACCATAAAAAAAAATATCTGGCATATTTAACATTTTTCGCCAAAAGTCTGTTGTAGCAAGTTCAATTTCTGCATATGTATTTGGCAATAGTAACACAAATGCTGGTAGTCCTGCTTGTATTATTCGGATTTTCATGAATACTGGTTTTGCCCATTCAGCATTCATTGTTCAGGGGGTGGGATCTGTTCTCTACATTTTGGTCTCTGACAAGACTGCTGAAAGTTTCTAAGCAAATTAATTATTTGTGCTTAAGTGCCCATTTTCAGTTATACATACAAGAGAAGAACTGACATTTCTCAAACAGTGACACAGAAAAAAAAAGATTCTCTGCGTGAATATGGTCAAGGGAGAGAAGTACAGACAAACTGAATGCTGGAATATGAACAAATATTCTCCAACTCTGTTTTTGCAGCAGTCAGGCAACTCTCACTACAAGAAGGGCAGTCATTCCAGGATGCAGTGAAAGGGTCTTAGGTTTAATCTTTCAGTATTTTTATGCCAAACAGGTTCACATAGTTTGGGCAGTTTTCAAATAAGCATCAGTCTTTTGAATATTTATCTAAGACAAATTTCAGAAAACTTTCAACTGCCTCTATCGGAACTAATTAATCCCTTGAGCTAAAGCAGGTGCAGTTGGGTTTATGCAATTTTCCAATGAAGAGAATTATTACATTAAAAAAAAGAAAAAAAGAGTTCATCAATACATTTTTAAGGAAAAAAAAAAAAGATAGGGTGCCTTATTTAATAGAATAAGTCCCTGCTTTTGAATCTAGGGTCATAAAAACCATTAAATTCTATGGGGTTAATTATTAGATTAGCAGGTGACTGGGCATGAACCTTTCCTTTCTGAAATTAGAAGTGCGGGCCACAGCTCTCATTGAACCTTAACTAAAATTACTTAACATAAGCAGAAAGAATGGTTTCCTCCTACTTTCTCTTGGAGCTTTTTCTTAGAAGAAATCATATCTTTCTCAGTGCCTAAAAAGCCAAAGGGTAGTAAACGTAACAGCTTTTTGAGAATGTCACTGCTCCGTTTACTTTTCTTCTGCTGGTACTAGTCAATGATGAAGGATTTTACCTCAGAGCGTCTGATTCTACATTTACTTCTACATTCAGTGCAGCTCCCTTATTTTGCTTCTTTGTCAGAACAACCTACCTCATTACACAAGTGCAAGAGATGTAATTTACTGGGGGCATGAATGAAATTCAGAGCTGAGCTGCAGGTGTTTGTGTGGACTGGAGTGCTCCTTCCAAAGAATAAATGTGTTTTGTTGACAGCTTCCCCATGCTTTCCTTGCTTGTAAAGTCAGGAAATGGGGGAGGTAAGGGGTAAGTGAGTTAAAAACATGCAGAGCTGTTCAGAAGATATGTCTAATTACGTAGCAGAAACAGGTTTTCATTTTGTAGTAGAAAGATAACAAAATCTTCCCCATATTTTTGACAAAACTGAGCTGTTCCAGTCTTTGATTTTCTTTGAATTAGACCTCAGTTTAGTTTTTCATCCCAAATGCTTTCAAGTCAAGAGGAAAATGGACTTTAACTCCAACATATCGTCCTAAGGTGTTTATCACGAGGCTGTTTTCTTCATTGGTCTTGTTTCCATGAAGCATACTGGTTTCAATGATGTGACTAGTTCTAACACCAGCTGTTCCCCATTGCATCATTTTCTTCTTAGCTGGCAGTTAGATTGTTGGATCCACACTTCTATGGGACATAAAGACAGAATTCCCAAATCATGTTGTTCAGGTATGTTTACATAAATGCATACTCAAGCCATTCCCTTCCTCCTGAAAAAAAAAAAAAAAAATCAAATAACACGTGTCTGGAAAAAAAAATAATTTACAAGAGAAAGACTCAGCTTTGTGAATTCTTCCCCTCTGTTGCATGCCCTTTTCTTATCTATCATGAGGTACATCATCTACCACATCTCATGAGATTTTATTTACCTCGGGAGAAATCCCCATACTGGTTTTTTTTCACTTTGATTCAGGCAGAACTGACTTTTTTTTTGGTACTATTTTTTTTCTTGTTCTGGGCAAATGAAGGCCCACCTTGATGAAAAGATTTCCTAAAAGTCACATGGTTGGTCAATGCCAGAGCAGAGCTCAGAGCTGTCTCAGGTATGGGCACAGAGACCCTGTTGGGTGAGGGAGGGAGTCAGCTGGTGAGGGGCACATGCTCACTTTAAAACCTCGCTCAGCAATATATCTCCCTGTGTTTCATGTAGGTCTCAGCTACATCTCAGTGACCTCAGGGTGAAAGGCTGCAGCCCGAGGTGCCCATGTGGTGGTGAGTCACTCTTGCCACTCAGCTGGGGGCTCCAGTCCTGCAGCATCCCTCTTTTCCCTAACCAGACTCTGCTGCCTCCCACAGGATGACTCTTGTGCAATTCCAGACGAGATCATTTTTTGTCAATGATATATAAGAGATGAGTTTGGGTTTTTTTTTTAAAAAAAGCAAGCATAGCCTTCGGCACTCTTCTGGAAACTTGACAACCCCTTGAGATTAGAAGTGCTTGTTTGTTAGTTTCTAGTAGTAACTACTTTATTCTTATTTATTTTTTTTAATCAAGTACTAACTATTGTATTCAAAACCAGATCTGAATTTCAAAACAAAAGTTCATGGATGCTCATCTGGAGGACAAAAACAACTCTAACCCAGAATTATTAATATATCTCTGTTTATCATGCCTTGCTTCCACATGGGGTTTTTACCACAAGGCTGCTGAAAGCTTCAGGTGGGCAGATGGTTTGATACATTCTGAAAAAGCTTTAAACTTCCAGATGTTTGTCTCATCCCAACTCCAAACCTTTCACCCAACTCCATACCTTTCACCCACATCTTCTTTTATATGGTTTGTTTCCAGTGCTGCAGTGGGAATGTATCCTCAGGATATATAGAGTGAAGGTAGGTCACTACAGAAAAAGACAATTCTGGCTTTAGCAAAAAATTCTGATTGCAGACATAGACAAAGTAGAAAGAGATTAATGAAAGTTACCCTTTTCTTGGCGTCACCCCTTCAAAACCCCATGATTTATGCAACATCCCATATACCCTGCATTGCTGCTATGAACTAATACGATATTCACATGACAGCAAAGCTCAAATTTAGTCCTTAAAAAGCTGCTTGCTGAGGTCTGAGATGACGTGGGGGGAGTAAAACCTCTCTAATGCTTAAATCCTCCTGCTGCTTCAGAACAGTCAGCACCTCATTAGCCTTAGCTCCTTGTTTGATAGGAAATGTCAGCTCGCCGCAGGAAACCTTCTACACCCAATGGCAGGAGCATCTGTCTCCATCTAGCGATCACCCGTCTGCATCTGCGCTTGGCTGCCCTGCCGAGGAGATCCAAACCAGGAAGGGAAAGCAGGGGGAAACGCTTGTTCGCTGAAACATCATCCTTCTCACCCACGAGATGTCAGAATTACGTTTTTTGCCACAGTCAGAGATAGCAGCTGACATGTAAACCTGCTGGTGAGCTGCGGGGGCATTCAGCACTCTCACTGTCTTGTGCTAGTGTAGGAAGTGACAAAAAAAGGTTAGAAAACCTTGTCGTTTTTACAGTGTTATTCTGCTCATGACCAAAGTTACCTTCAGGGTCTTTCTGTTGATTAATGTTGAGGGAATTTCTTAGTATGAGAAGTGAAATGTTTGATTAAGGAAAAATATCATGGAAACATAGGAATACTATCCACTTTAACTTCCAAAGTACTGGATAAGGGTTCCCCAAATCACCTCACAATGTGACTGTGAGAAAAGAAATGTCACACCCTCTGTGGGCTGGGAAACAAAGATAATTTTCCCCAAAAACCTTCTGGGTGATTTGAGGGCATTTGAAGTGAAACCACCAAGGTAACACTCTGCTCCAGAGACCTAGCTTTTTGCTGTGCATCTTGCCTGATCATTTTCAAGAAGAGAAACATGTGTACAAAATGCAGGATAACCATTTTGCACAGGTAGAAGCAGAACTTGAAGGGAGTGGTAGGCCACACAGGCACTTTTGGGAAGAGAATGAGTCCCTTTAAAGCATCTTTAGGGACCTAGAGGGACCTTCAGGCTGCCCAGCTGGAACTGGACCCAGCCTGAAGCCACTACTGAACAAGTACTGCTGAGGCTGAGCTGTCAGCCACAGACACAACATCCTGAGAAACCCGTGATGGATATAAATGTAAATCCTTAGTTTTAAAATGAGAAGTAGAAGAAAGTTCCTGCAAGATCCATACATAGCAGAGTATATTAAGAGCCTTTGTGAGAACCATGGTCTTACTTAGTCTTTGTGAAGTCTCTGTTAGTCCTATAAATACTGAAATAATCAATGGCTGAAGGCAATTAAGCCCTAACTCCTGTTTCTTAACATTTTTATATTTCAGTAAGTAGAACCCATCCTAAAATCTCAGAGAATAACCTGGATGTCAGTGGGATGAACCCAAATGATTTTGGTGAAAGGCAAGAGAGGCAAGCAAGGAAGTCATGGAGCTCCAGCATGCAGTTCATACTGGTATCAGGTTCCAATGCCTTAGTGTTGTCTCTAGGCAGAACAGATTTACAGCAACTGTTAACATGTTCACACATTTCATTTTTCCCAACTCACATCTGACTGTCTTCCCAAAACATGTTAACCCATTCACACGCAGAGGATGCTGCGCGGCATAAAAGTGTGAGCGACCCAGGCTGCGTCTCATGGTGGGGACTAGAGAAGAAGGAAGCAGAGAGGCCATCAGCAGGAAGAAGGAATTTAAGACTAACAGATTATCTGATCTGTGGGAACCTATCAGACCTTCAGAGAGTTCCTGAAGTGCTGGGGTATGGGGAAGTGGTGTACAGGATGCTCCTGGAAGAGGTATGGGAATGCAAGGAATTCCAGCTCCACTTAGAAATGGCACCAATGCAAGATTCCAGGAAACAGCGCTATCTCACATTCCTTGTTTTATTTGAGAACTTGTTCTTTTTTGTTCATGCTCTCTTCTCTAATGGTCAACAGCTTCTCCCTTATTCTGAGGACTCATCTCAAGTATAATCTCCACTACTGAGTTCTTGCTGACCTACAGTTAATGAGAACAAGACAAAGACCACCCATGATCTGACTCATGCAAATACTGCAAGCGCTGCTGATGTTGAAAATGCCAGTCAGTGAAAATAGGTTAAAGCTGTCTGTAGAAAAAAAAGAGGCACTGAAATAGCAATATTGAGCATTCAGTATTTCATGTAAACCTTATTTTTGTATTCTGCTGCTCCCATCTGTCTACTTGCAATCCCTCTGGAAAGTGAAAAAAAGGACTTTGTGCTTAGATTTTGAAACAGACTTTGCTGGAACACTTCCACTTTGATGAGGAACTCTTTTAATTGGTGTTACATATGTCAGCAGGTATAATTTCCCCTGGGTGTTACGGATAAACAAAAATATGAACATAAGTTTTTCAATGTACAAAGGCTGAGTTTAAACTTCATAGTAAAACCAGATGAGTTTTTCATATTTCTGAATTTCACAATGACAGTTGCACATGGTATCAATCATTAACGGGCATACTGCAAAAGAAATTCAGTTTTCGTTAAGCATCAAAAAGATTGGATGCATTTAGAAGCCTCCCTGGTTTGGAAATAGACAGACATTTTCATCAGATCTGGATTTCCTGAACATATTCCAGGGATCTTCTGTCTCTTCCACCTCAAAAATGGTAGAAAAAGAGTCACTGGAGTGTTTCAATATTGGTGTAACTGGTTGACAACAGGCAGATGGATGCAACATATGGTGTATATTATTATTATTATTATTATCATTGTTATTGTTGTCACTAAAACTAGTATTAGTTGTGTGTTTGTATACACCTTCCAAACTCCAAAATGTTTGAGCTCTGGAGCAATTCATATTTTTGCTGAGCTACATTACAATTTTCTAAGTGATAACAATAGTTCTGTTGAGTAGGCAAATACATACTTGTGGGTATACACATAATCTAAAGTGAATGTTGTGCTCAGGAATAGGACTGAAGGCCAGGCATTAAGTCCTTCATAAATTCTCATAACAGCAAAAGCACTTGCAGTGGCAATACTCTCCCATACTAACAACACACCTCCAGTCTCTGAAACATCTTTAGCCATAAGAAGACATTCCAGTTTCTGTGGCAATTCAACTCTCAGCTTCTTTGCTGCAGCTGCCAAGAAAGTTGTTCCAGAGGAAGGAATGCCTGATGTGGTTTTGGATGTGAACAATGATAACAGCAAAAATAGTAACAATGGTAGCAGTTGGTTTTGAGCAGTTTGGGTACTGGGAATCTCACAAAGCTTCCTCCTTCAATTGCACTTCAATTGTACAACATTCAGTGTACTATTTTGACATTGTGCCAGTTTATGAAGACCATCTTCAGACAGCTGCCATTTTGAATAAAAAGACGTTCCAATTGCCTGAGGTGCAATGGTACCATATAACTGCCATGAGTTAGCTAGAATTTCAGGACTGAAGTAGGGAAATGCCAAATTACAAACCTCTCCCAAATCTAAAATTTCTCTTAAGCAGTAATGATGCCACAAATCAGTAATCTGTTTAGTACTTAAGTACGTCTCATATGGCTTTTACTACTTTCTTGGTAACTCTTCTACCCTGTAATGCAGGCATGAGACTCTGAATAAGCTGATGTGTGATATATGAAGGCAGACACTGACTCAAGAGCAGCTCCAAGAAATAATGACTGGAAAGAACAATGATCTGTGGGAATTCTGCCCAGATCTATGAGAACTGCTAGGATCTCTTTTCCCAGACTAATGAGCCCTGGGCAGCAACAGCTTGAAATGTTGAAACCAAGAGCATTTTTGAGGGAGGACATTTTAGAAGAATGTCTTGAAAATGCATTTTGTAATTGCAGTGAATAAACTGGAGTCGTGTGGATTGTGACTGTTGGAAGTAGGATGCATCTCACCTAAATTCAGCCCTGAAGGTTATAATTCAGAAGTACAGGCTTGGATCTTGTTGGTATTTGCCCTTTGCCCCTGGGATGGGCAGAGAAGGCGAGCTGTATCTAGTAAAATGAGGCTGTGACCTCTTTCAGTCCCATGAGTTGTTGCCTGCCTCCTTCTCATGAGAGGCCATGGATCTTAAGTCACCTACAGAATATCCCCATGGGATGAACCTTCAAAAATATCAGTCCTTATCAGTGCTGAGAGCCCCATCATTGACACTGTGGTTAACTAAAAATAATGGGGAGTTTGGTGCAATTTCATTGTCACTGTGCATATAGCTCCCAAAGGTCCATGGCTTCTTCCATACCTTAAGTACAGATCTTCCTATAAATTACAATTGCTCATGCTAACTGCCTGGGCCATACAAGGAGTTAGCCAAGGCCTCTAAATAAAATGGACAAGGAAGCTGAGTCCTACCGTCTAGGCAGGCATGGTTCTAGCCACAGCAGCCACATTACTTTGAGCATAGAAGGAGGAACAGCAAGGAACATATTAAGAATGATGTTTTCTGTCTTCACTAGACAAATCTTTTGAGACATTTTTATCTTCAATCTTCAGATGGATTGGCCATTCCATTGTAATGACACAAATACCCTTTGGCTCTAATCCAAACTATTGCCCATTGCAAACTCTGCTGTAGTTTCAGACAGGGAGCAGACTACCTTAGCCAACTTCAGAAGGTGATGAAAAAAAAAATAGAACTTTGTTTAAAGACTCCTTTCTCTCAAGTGTGAAGGACTTGCATGAGCCAAAAACACAGGAGGGATTCCTCTCAGTAGTTTTGTAGCCAATACAGAGAAATAGCCACCCACTAGGGTCTTATCCTAGACAGGCATCTGGACAAGAAAGATGACTCAACCTTGGAGGTGTCTATTTGTACCAGGGTGATAAGCTTAAGAGAGATGAAATAACTTATATGAAATGATGTGCCCAGCAAAACCGGGAATCAAACTCAGATTTCCCAAACCCTGACCAAGTGGTGATATCACAAAGCCAGCCTTTTTGACAGATTAGTATTTAGCTTTAAAAGATTTGCTGTTATCATCTGTATCTAATTAGCTGTGTTTATTTTAGCAGTGAAGGCACTAAACAGGTTGTCTGATTTATTATTTCTGATGCATCATGCATAATTAATTTGTCAGTCCCTTGGAATTAAATATAAACAAGATATTTTTTTGGGTAAAACCACAATGAAAAAATATCAACATCAAAAATCTGACAAAAAAAGGGGTAAACAAAGTTCATGTTAATTTAAATACAATATTTCAATGTAAAAAAAAAAAGAAAAAGCTACTCCATGTTTAAGCTTTTGAGTACATTTAAGACTTGTGTGGTTTATTAAAGAAGTTAATTTTTTTTAAGAAATTTTTTTAGGAAGCCTTTATTTTTTCTTCCCTACCAGGAATTTGTGCAAAACTGAGCTGTGGCAACAAATCAGCATGGTTTTCAAAGAAAAGAAGGTCAATTGACTCTAGCATATTGGAGCTACAGAAACATGTAAAATGACTGTCCCTAAAAAATGAAATTAGAAATTAACATGCATATGTAGGATAATGTTCACACTCATATTCAAGTGAATCCTGTAGCTCAGTGATGATCATTTGATTCAGTGCAAAAAACACTTGCCACAAAAGAAACATTGGACTCACCACATACTATGGCAAGGAGTCTCCCAAGCAAGTCTCTGACAGACTTGTCAACAATTTATTCAGACTACAGCAGATAGCTTGGACAAAAAGTAGGGAGGAAGCCTGCAAAGGTGATAAAACCCTCTCAAAGATCGGAGCAAAGCCAAAAAATTTTACTTAAATTTCTCAGTTCAGAATAATTCCTCTTGGTGGCAAGAATCCACCAAAATATGATAGGACTTATCATCTGGAGCTGTGCCTGAGCCCTTAGGACATATCTGTGTTCCTATGACGAGATGTTACTGCCCTCATCCATTCCCTTTCTCCCATGAGGTTCAGACCATAGATGCTGTCTTCTCTGTTATACAAAAGTAGGATAAATGTCTGTCCCAAAAGGCTGAGAGCTTCCAACTATCAGTGCTAAATCTAAATAAGGCAAGTGGCATGGTGGCTTGCAAAACTGTCCCTGACTCTTGGGCCAGGCTCTATCTGTGGGCTGTAAAATCATAGCTCCAAGGGTGACCAAGGGACAGGGAAAAGCAATGTTGCCTTGTAACAAATCCGGATCTGCCTTATGACAATCCACTTGGAAAACAAACAGCAGCAGAGGAGCTGCCAATTTTCCTCTTACATTTTTTGCCTTTGAAATAAATTAAACATCTTTGGGACTGTGAGAACAAGTGTGAATAAGATCATCTTTCCAGAAAAGTGCAAAGAGATATGGGTGAGTGCTTTGACAGATCGTTACCTATCCTTCTTACAAACTGGAAAAGAAGATTGCATATCATTATCTAAATGTCATCATACTTATGAAAACTTCTGGCACCTTTTCACTGGAAATGTTTGCTTGGGCCCAACCTCCATCAATGATTAGAAAACATTTTGTGATGCCAACAGATTGTTTGTGGGAAGTGTGTAAAGAAAAATATAATTGATGTAAGAAAAAAATAAAATCCCTTTTAATCAGTTCCTCATGCCAAAGATTAGCAGTGATCTTGACGTGTGCAACATAATCAGTAATAATCAAATCCTAGCTGGAGTAGTACCTCAAATGTTGTTAATTGTATTCCTGTTAGCCTAAATTTGGTTTACCCATTAAGTACTGATGGAGGAAGCAGACAATTGTTCAAGGTATTGTATGTTTGCCTTAGGCAACCTAATCAAATGGATGGAAATGCACAGCAATGGAGTGTACACAGTGTCAGCTTGGAAATGTCCACAGGAGTTGAGTTTCTTGCTGCATTGTCTGTCACAGAGAGTTTGCCTTACCCTCCCTGCTTCTGAGCTCAAAGACTTCAGAATGTAACTGAAAATAATAACATCTCTGCAAGATATTTAAGCTGTCCTTCCGGGATTTAATTGTAAATTATGGAAATGATCCCTACATCGTTCTTGTAGCAATTCATTAAATTCTAAAGGCTTTTCCCCAAAACTGTACAGACTCTCTGATGTTTCTCTTGGCTTTTCCACCGCCCTGAGTTTTAGGTAGCCTGTAAGCATGTGCAGTTCAGCATTGTTTCAACCTGCAGGATTTAGCATCTGCTTTTGGAGTAAAAATATGTCTTCTCTGCAACCTCCATCAAACATGCGAGGCTCTCAGCCTTCTCTGAGACCTCCAATGTAGCTAGGAGATACTTTTGCTAAAGTTCTCAGATAGTGCTTACTCTCCTCGCCTCAGTTCACAATGCTCTTTTCCCTGTTTTGTCGTATACTCCACTTCTTGCTCCTTCTCAATTTTCCACCTTTTCTGCAATGTTCTGTCAATGCTATTTGCCCAGAAATTATGAAATAATATAGGGGGGGGAAAGGTAGATATTTTTTTTAAGAAGGAAGAAAAATTGGCAAAAAACTTTTTTAAAAGGTAGTGTAGGCAGGGGAGTTGCAATCACTGCAAAAGCACATTTTTCAACATTTGAGGACTACACACACAGTGATCGTACAACTGCTCACCATACGCAATTGTTGTATCCAGTTTTAAACTAGCATTTCGCCCTCCTATTCAAGAGAACCTCACTAAAATGTCCTCTGAACAGCAGCTGCAAATGACTGTCACTTTTCTTCCTTTTTTTCTGAGTGGCTTTTTTAGTCTAACTGCCCTTAAAGCCTGGCTGCTGGACTGCAGCCCACCTCCTTCCACACCACACATTCTTCTTCGCTGATGCATCCCTTGCATCCCATCTAATCTTAGGGAAAAGGCATTGCTGTGGCCCAAGTCTGTCAAGGAAGGGCAGTTTCAATGTTTGTGCTTCTCCTCCACAGGTGGGCTTTAGACCAGTGCACATGACTGAGATGTCTGCAAACTGATGGAGCAGGAATAGAATATGAAAGACAACAAGGCATTGTGTAGTCTTAAAAAAGTACCTTCACCAAGTGTATGTGAACTGACTAGCCACTTAGGGAAACAGCAGTAGCTGAGGTTCCTTTAAGGAAGAAAGTTCACTACTGAGCCCTTTTTCTCATAGGCGAAAAATGCTCACAGACTAGATGAAGATTATACAGCCACAAAGATGAAACTGTCACAGTACAGAATGCTAAACATTGTTTCTACATGCCGCATTCCCACGTTTTAGCCCAAATCCAAACAATAGGGCCACTGTACATGCCCCCTCTATTGTCAGGTGCTCGTAAGAAATACCACCTGCTTTGTGAGATTACGAGGTAACTAATAACAATCTCTCGTTTCAGGCAGCTTTATGAAAGGAAAGACCCATTGCTTTGGTCAGATGTGAACATCTATTGTTAAGGAGGTATTACTTCACCATTTCTTCCAGCCTATCAATAGTATTTTGGCCCTGTTTTCCACAGCTGTGATACACATTTTGTATTTCTCTCAGGTTGGAAATGTTCAATTGTTCTATATGCTTGATAAGATATAAGTACTGTAAATATTTCAGTTTATGAAAACTAAAGCAGCAATGCCTTGCATCATGCCTTTTACTACTGCACTTCCTGTATGAGAACTTGGACAGAACATAAGGAAACACATATGAGTCAGACCAGAGTCCAAATAGCCAGTGTCCTTCTCCAGCAGTGATCAACACAGATAAACAAAGAAAAGCATAAAACCAGTGGAAGAAAATAGAGGTATTTTCCCAGAAAAATCTGCCTCCCTACCACAGTTTGTGGTCAGGTGCCTCTTGAATCAAAAATGCTATCTTTATGTATATCTCATCCTTTGATAGGTTTTTCTCCCAGACTAATGCGGAAAATGTCTGAGTGGGAAGGGAAAATTTTTGTTAAATCTAGTTCCCTACCTCTCTCAAAAATAATTTGTGAAATTAAGACCTCAGTACTACTACCTATATTAGCAATTAAACTGTGTGTCATGACAAGGACCATTCCAAGTAGTGGTTAACAAAAGTGAGAACACTTCTTCTCAGCTTGATTTTGTGAACATGCCTTTTTTTTTTTTTTAAATTCAATCTTAAACATCATCTTGCATAAGAGAAGAGGGATCAGCAGAAAAGTATTTGTAATACATATCCTTTGTTTTTAAACACCCCACACACACCCCCATACAGTCGTCATTTTAAGCATGGTTGGTCTTAGTTTTGCTCCAGAAACATGGTTCAAGTCAGGTTGCCAAGCCATTCTTTCCTGTCATACATTGTACTGATTCTGCAGCCAGGTAAATGGCTTCTGAGTACTGTTATTATGCCAGTGTACAACAACCCAGGTAAGCTCAGCTTAGCACAGTTCATTCTGGCTTAGTGAGCAACTGTTGTCCCTTTGGTGGTTTACAACCATAGTTACCTGCAAAACCTCAAGGCTCTCATGTTAAATCTTTTCCTTTTGTGTTGCATGTCTACAGGTTCCTTAAGACCGGTGACACCACAAATAGGCCAAAAGCCTTCTCCACAAACATGCCAGAATGCCCAAGGCTTTCTTGCATTATTTTGGTGTTTAGGGGTTTATTTATTTTTTTGTGCTGCATGAACCCAGTGATTTCTAGTAGAGAAATGGCAACGCACAGTAGAAAAATAATAATGTTAGTCTTAAGTTTACACAATCTATGGTAAGCTATATGTTGTCACTGCCAGAGCATATGATGCTTTTTATCCACACAGATCAAAGAACTCCTTAGTTGCCCTGCTCAGCCCTCCATTCCCAGACACACTAAGCTGTAGCAAAACTCTAACGTGGTTTTAGGATCTCCAGCCCTTGGAAAGGAAGTCCCTGCCAATCTACTGATTTCTTTTTGGTACAATAATCTTTCCTTGCCACTCAAATGTCACTGATGTGTGACAAGAAAGAGGCATAATGATGATTTGAACTACTGATCTGGTTGGCAAGCTGTCATTAGAACTTTTGCCTTTCCTCTCCAGCTTTTTACTCTACTACCAGCTAATCTATGGGAGATCTACCACAGCCAGTGTTAGCCATAGGTCAATTCTATGGTCTATAGAACGGTAGGCAATGTGGTTGTATGCACAAGTACAAGCGGAAATATAAAACAAACACAAGAATGACATCATTTCACTGTGTAAGCCTACACACAACTTTAGGAAGTCAGAACATGCTGTTTGGTTTGTCAAGGAAAGCACAAGTCATGAGTTCTTGAGTCATCCACAAAAGAAATGTTATATCATAATTATCTTAGTTACTTCATCCCTTCCTTCTGCTACACATACCACCCTTTCTATCTCCCCTCCCAGTTTCACAGCCTCTCTGTGAGGACAGCAGCTGCTATCCAAAAAGTTAAGAAAAGCTTACTGTCTGCACTTTGGAACTTTATTTTTGTCTCCTGTTCATTATTACAGGACACAACATTTTGTATACTTCATCTCTAAAGCAAACCTGACAAATGGGTTTCCTGCCAATACACCAGAGGTGGCTTTCGTGCTGTATTTTACACTAATGTGAAATTTTCTAAGTTAGGATGGACTATGTTTTTTTCATTCAGGAACACAAATAGAAGAGGGAAAACTAGGAGATTTTTTTTTCAGTCCTTTAAATGTGTTTCTTCTGCACAAATCAATGAATCTTAGACTGAAGGAAATAGGAAATTCAGTTTTCCCTTAAGTGAGCTAAGATCAGATTTTTGAAAGGCTCTTGGGAGACTGAGTTGAGATGCTCATTCTCTTTATTCAGTCACTGGAAAGAGGTAGGCACATTTCTGGGTACCTAGAGGTCCCACATGGCCTCCTTTCAGTGCTTCCCCCAATTCCCTGTTCAGGAAGCCAGTTTGCTTCCAGAGGGTGTCTACCTCTTCCAGAAGAAAATGCTAGGTACTTCTGAGCACCCACCATCCAGCTGCCCAGCTATGCCTGCTGCAAGCTAATGGAACAGAGTCTCAGCTTCAGTGCACCAAATCTCACTTCAGTGGTGCCTGAAAAGCAACCAATAGAGATTTCAAACATACTGAAACAGGTCAAATGCTTAGGTATTTCTGAAAACCCAAGGAAAAGTTCAGTTACACAACACCTTCTGAAATCTAGCCACTGGTATGCCAATGCTGGTGGTGGTGGCATGCAATCTTGGGTGAGGTTTTTCCAGTGGCTCCTCAGGATCAGGCACTTCCTACACTTTGTTAAGTCTGGCTTTTAGACATTCCTAAAATGCAGGGGGATCATGCAAAAATCTGTGCAATGAGGAACTTGTCATGTGGTGAAAAGAACTCAAACTAGGTCCCTCCCTAAACAAAAACAGATGGAAAAACACAGACAGACCACATCAGTGCTCCATGACCTACATCAAACCTCCCTCCAAAACATCTCCCAAACCATTCAAGAACCACATCAGAATAAACTTCCTATTACTGAGATCTCTCAGACCAACAGCTTACAAGTATTGGGGCATGACCCAAAAGTGGGTCACCAGAGGACACCCACTGGGTTTCATCGCAACAACTGAAAGGGCAGTAAATCCCTGTGGCTGCTAAAACCAATCCGGAATTTTAAGCCCAGCAAGAAGGAACAATTGTGTCCCTCAACCACACCTTCTCTTCCTGCTCCAGCTGCCCTTGCCCTGGATTCCATCTTCACTTGCCCACTGCAAAGCAGATGGCCTGCTTTTCAGTTGCTTTCTTACCTTCCTATTGTTCCTGCTGTGCCAAAGCAATGTTGCCCAGCTGCTGAGGAGCACAGAAATAGTCCTATTCCACCCCTATGGTGTCTTATTTTGTTGAACAACCAGCCTCTGGGGCTCCTCACCTTGCAAACCCAGGCACAGCAGTTTCCTGGAGTCTCAGCTCATGTTTAAGCCTACCAAGCCCACTCTGCTGCATGACTGTTTCCCAATGTTAATGCTCGACTTTTTATGAAGTAGAACAATGTTTATATTTGGTATATTTACAGTGCTTCTATTTTTGTTAAATGGGAGGAAGAGGATAACAAATTTAGTCACACATATGTAGCAAGAGCTTTCCAGCCATCCCTAAGAGTGTATGAATAAATAATTTAATGGAAGAACAAAGAGAGTTGCTAGGGCACCAGTAAAATATCCTGCACTGGAGGACCCTTCTAGTATTTTAAGAAATACAGCTGGCATTTCTCTAATTGATAATGGACTATCTCGGCAGCTGCATTTGGGCACTGTCAATGGAACAGATGGAAGATTTGTCTTCCAGCCTTTTCTGTACAGGAACAAATCAAAATGCAGTCATTTCTACTTTATAATAGTTGTTTTAATAAGTAGCAACAAGAAAAATGAAAAAGAATAAAAACAGTCAAAACGTTTGCCTGCCCAAAGCGTTGTGGCCCTGTGGTAAGCGCAATGCAACTAGAGAGTGAGAAGAGTGTTTCTGCTCCTGTCTGTAATCTAAGGAAATGGACAGACAATAGCACATGAATAAACAAGCCAATACTTGAAGCAGGGGTTTCAACACACCAACTGTTATTATGCTTTTCCTTGAATATCATGGCAGAAATCCGAAGGCAAATCCTGCTGGATTGCATGTATTAGGACTGCTGGCACCCTACTAGATTCCAGTAGGGTAGGGATGGGTAATGGCATTTGTGTTACAAGCACAGAAAACACTCTTGTTAGGTACAGTTCCCTCAAGTGGGAATCATGCCTAATGCTGGATTAATACTCCTCTTTTCTCTACTAAAGATCTTTAGCCTCTAGTCTCAAGTGTTTCATAGGTTTTATGGTGTTAACTTACTGTGACATCCCTCAGCAGCTGAAGCATAGATAATATTGTCTTACAAATAACAAATGTGCATGTGGGTAATCCATTTAAGTTCCTTCCTGAATTATCTCCCAGTAGTAGCTGTGCTTAATCACTATTTCTCATATGTTTTGCTTGGAAATCCATACTTCTTTTGTCAGTAGTCAATAAAAGCTTTTCCAAATATTAAGACAGATAAATATGCCAAGGGGAGTTTTTAAAAATTGCCTTAAAGAAATTCATAAGTATAGACTTTGCATGACTAGACTTCTGTTTCACTGCTGAGCTCTGGATGTCTGCATCAACATCATGTAACTGTGGCTCAAACCCCCCTGCCCCTTGTCTGACATCTCTCATGCTATGTACCCATGCTTGATGTGTTTTTTTCTGCTGTTCAGAAGGTATTAATGAGGTCTTTATGTGTTTTCTTGTAACAGTGATATGGTTTGTCTGAAAATTTTATGAGTGTTTTAATTTGGTTTTTTTTTTTCAGGGAGGGATCTGTTTTGAGTTCATTTAGCTGCATGGGTATATATTCATCATTGCTGGGAACAGCTCATGATTCCCTGGGTACTGAGAAGAGCAAGAAAAGCAAATCCAAATTTTGAAAACATTCTGTCTTTGGAGATTGACTTGAAAAAAACACATGATGTTTAGATTATTTTATCTGAAATGCTACTCTTTCTCAGAAGAGCTCTAGAGCCCTGCACAAGCGTGGTGACATGCAACTCAACACAATACAGATCTGTGTGGTACTGGCTCGACACAGGGTAGACAGCTGGCTTGGTAATTTGCCAGGTGCACCACCATCTTCCTATCATGGGAAGCATAAACAAAAAAAGAAAAAAATTCAGAGGAGCCAATTTTCTTACTCTTTGGTAAACTGCTGATCTCCCATTTTAAGAATTCCTGCTTTTTGGGGCAGGGGGGAAATCAAAACCTGGGTTGCGTCATCGTCTAATTCTCTAGGGCAAGGAACAGGGGGGAAAAAATCACATTCCTATGTTTTCTGTATGTTCTTAATTAGGTACTGGACAATATTCCTGCAGTGTCTTTTAGCTGCCTCATTAGAGACTTTTCATCTGCTCAGTGTAACCACTGCAGATTAATTGCATCTGCTTTAAAGTAAAACTGCTCTTACATTATGCTTAGTTGAGTAGATTTCCACTGAAGTATGTTGATGCTATTTTTTTATCATCAATAGTCAGTTCTGGTTACTTTTGACATGAAGTATCCAGAAAGCAGGATTTAAACTTTGTAAGATTTAGTATGGTGGATTTAAACCCTAGAGGATGGCAGAACTATTATATTACACCACACCGAACTGTACCATACCATACCATATCATACTATACCATGCAATACCATAGCATGCTATCTCCTTTCACTCCCCAGGGCATGTGTTGTGCTCGAAAGTATCATTGGATAAAATTGAGAGGTCCATTGTACCTCTTAGAAACTAGATATGAATTAACCACCAACACTGATCTATTTTATACATGGGATCTGGTGGGAAGGTGAACCTGATCACCTTCCTTTGGTCTGTGTCAGCTTTCATACCCCACCTCCTCTTGAACCTGTGCAGCATAACATAGAAAGAAGAGCCAAAGCTAGACACGTTAAGTATGGTATACACAGTGTATTTTCAAAACTCTTTGGTGCAAAGCCAACATTGGGTTGTTGAAAAGCATGATAGAAGGCTGTTACTTGCTATATGCCAGCTGTTGCCGTAAAAAACAATCATGCTGCTTTATGTAAATTCTAGTAGAATATCACATTCCTTCCTTTAGCAATAAATTAAAGTGTGTTGTGAAAGCAGTACAGAATTAATAATATTTGGGAAGATCTAGTTTTCCATAAAGCATCTGGACCTACAAATTTTGCAATTTACAGCACCATCTTGACATCTTTTGAAGTAGAGCATAGTGGTTAATAGCCAGCTGGCTGTTTTCATCCTTGCCCACTTCTTGCCACAGAAGCCTACTGGTTGAATAATTTTGAAAAGGAGAGAAATAGAAAGTATAGAGGCAATACAGTTGACATAAGTAGAAATTAATAAGTAGGAGATCAGTGATCTAATGCATATATATAGAAATAGGCTCCCTCCATCTTTTTCAGATATCCCCACTAGCTTTTGTGCTGATCCACTGCTGTGGTATTAGCTATTCCAAATGCATAAAATCCTGTTTTCTTCTCTCTTTGAAGTTGTGGTATGACTTCAAGAGGAAAATAAAAATGCTGGTACAGCTTTTCTAAGACTTTCTGTGGGACTTGTAAGATTTGTCACTATTAAGATTAATTAATAATTACATTTGCAAGTACAAAAACAAAAAAGGACTGGGATCTATTGCAGAGGAAACACTCACTAGGATACTAGGTTAGATACAGCACCAATCAGCTATCAGTGTAGAGGTTAGAAAAGCAAACAAATTAAGCAAAGATCTATTAATTCAGAGCCCATCTTCCTGAAAAAAAAAACAAAAGATCAGGCCAAATTGAAATTGATGCCCTGTGACTTCAATAATTAGATCATAGTCTCATGATACAAGGCACATCATATTATAAACTGAGTCTGAGCCAAGAATAATGACAGAGATCTCATTAACTGAGATTCTGCAAGTTTCTAAATTTTACTAAATCATTTTAATGTCATCTCTCACCACTAAAGTGGCAAAAATAATACAGTGAAAGCACGCTATATTTGCAGTACTAGACATACCTAGCATACTCCCTATGCCTCCACAGAGCTTATAAAAATACAAGCAAATATTTGTAAATCAGACCAAATTAATTTATTCTTAATCCTTTCCAAGATTTTTTCAACAATAATACTGGTGCTTTCCCTGGAAATTTTCTATCACACACGGAACATAATTATTTATAAAGCTATAGGAATGTACATGCAAACATGCTTTGTAGGAAGTATGGGCAAAGTTATAATTTAGCTTGGACTAAATTGAACAAATTTCAATCCTGCAGAATACTTAAGCTAATGCATTATTCTATGTAACAAAGAATTTTGATATGACACAGTGCTTCAGTGAATGATGGTTTAAGAATTTCGGAGCAACAGACTTACAGAATTCAAAACATAACTGTTGAAAGTCTGGGGCTGTGTCAATAAAACTCTTCACACTCATTTTCTCTTTGTGCTGCGCACACTTGCTTAGATGGCATGCTTCTAGTCTGATCCTTGTAAAAGTTGATCCACCTAAAAGAAATTTCACACAGCGCTGAAGAATATTTTTTATAGGAAGGAGAAACATGGAATTTGACCAAAAAAGGAGTATATCATTCCAGTACTAATAAGCAAGTGAGAGCATATTTATGTAAATATAGTCCAAGTTACAAAAGTTCATCATTTCTGTCTTTGGAAGATGCATGAAGAATGAGCAGTAGACTGATCTACCTTAGCATGGACCACCTGGCGATATTGTGATACCAGTGAATGCTGAGACTTTCTGCCTATACCCATTCCTCATTTCCATTGTTTCTCTTCCTTTTCCAAATTTCTAAGGAGTAAAAAAAATCATCACCTTGGGAGATAAAACTAAAGTTGTGCAGGGGCAGATAATCAAGGTAAACAGGATTCCTAATATGCTGAAAGCAGACTCAGTTTCAGTTCTGGACTTTGTGGTCCTTCATGTATTCCTCGGAGCTGTCTCCAGTGGAGTCATGGCTGCCCTTGTTCAGTTTAAGCAGGTGACATTTACTTCACAACATATATTGCGGTAAAGGACATTATAGTGCTGTAGAGGGACTCCCACCTGTACAGAACTTGCAAGTATCAAACCTTGCGATACCTCACTCCATTCTGTAAATGGTTTCCAGCTTCATCTGACTGTTTTGTTGGGTCATTATACACCTCCATCTGTCCACCCAGGCAGCCAACCAGCCAGGCCTGTGGCTCAATTACATCCTGTTGGCCTTCAGCACCCGCATGGGACTGCTTGGCTAGGAGAACGGCTGCCACTGTACATCTACAGACAATGACAGGAAGTGGCTCTAGAAAGTGACTTAAGCAACCTAGGAGCCATCTTCTGCATTAGCCCATCTGTCTTCGTTCACTGCAGGGTGACCTTGTTCCTGACATATTCCCCACAGGCAGGTGACAAGAACTTGCGGGGTGATCCAGGTCCCTGCTTAAAATAGGTTTTCATAAAAACTAAGAAAAGTCGGAAAACCTCAGATTTGTCTTCCCCTCCTATGGTTCACCTTCCTGAGTCAATGCACATTTTTTAATAGAACAACATATTTTCAGCACAAAGCTCTGCAGAATGTCGGTATCAAAGTAGAAGCAAAGTTCTCAGCTAGAAAACATTTATTTCTGTGTGATAGGGAAAGCTACTAGTTATGCATACCCATGTAAAATTCAATCTGCTTTTTATCACAACATTTTATCAAGCCATTTTTTATTTAGGGATTTATTATTTTTTTTTACTGTCAAACATTCCCACATGCTAGAAGTTTTGCTACACTTCAGGGAGAAGTGACATCAGCAATGACTACTTTAGACTAAAGGCAAGCAATACAACAATAACAACAACAAAAATCACTCCACAAGCTGGAAGACTACCTGTCCAAAAATTATGTGATTTCTAAGCCCCTGAATAAGATCACACTAGACTTTCTGCAGAGTGTCGTGTTGGTTTAAGTGTGTTGTTCACTCTTACGTAGACTTGTTTTTAGGACAACGATGCCACATCCTCTATATGGCAAAGGAGCAAGTGGAGTTCAGTCACTGGTTCCTTCCTCTGAGGTAATTGAGACCTGTGAAGCTAAATTTAAGCATTTTCTTCTTTATTTCCAGGTAACTGAACTTGAACTAAAAAGGATGGTAGAAATCTATCTGGAAAAAACAGTAAACTTCACCTTTGTCAGAGCTTCCTTGCTAATGAACAGTATACTGAGCCACTGAGTAAGTATGGAACATCTACAGAAATCAGGAATACCTTCCAGCTCTTCTCCTCAAAGCTGGCATCTCTTCAACGGCTTCAGAGACAAGGTGAATTTTCTTCAGAGGTGTCTGCTGGCAGCCAATATTTTGTGCTTGGTGTTTCAGGTAGTAAATGATCTGTGATGATCCAGGGCCCCTCCTGACACCTTCACCCTCTGTAAAAGTTTTCTGCTGGAGCCTGTGACCACAGTTGTGTTCCACAAACACTTCAAGCAGCTCTAAACCAGCTCTGCCAGGAAATTTATGATGCGCATTATAGGAAATAAATCCTTTCATGTTTGGAGTAGGTGACGTCATCAGAAGAGTCTGGAAATCAAAAAGAACAAGACATCCACTAACAATTAACTTGGTTATTTTGTTTAACTGAAACTGAGAAAATGTTGATTTAAGTAACAATTAGGGCTTTATGCTCTGTAGTAAAATGAGCAGATTGTCAGGTTTCCTGTGAACTGTCTGCTCTTTTATGAAATCAAGTGAGAAATCATGAGATTTGTAGCACTGGTGGTATGTTATGGGCAACTGCACCACCATCCCTCTGCACTGTGTGTGGGGCAGGGAAGGCAGGTACATGCCAATGAATCGAGGCAGTAAGTCAGCAACAAAACCCTCCCTGTCACACGGACACCAGTCCCCAGTAAGGAAACTATAATTGTGAGTGTGCAAATGTACCTGAGATGTTTAGCTCATTTTGAAGTCACCCCAGTTCAGAGAAGAGCAAAATGCCAGTGGAGGAAAATGCACTCTTCATCCGTACCTTATGTTATGTCAAACTACTATCTATTCTTCATCTCCCCGTTCAAAATGCAATGACTGCAAGCAACACGGAAAAGCCACCTTTCTGTTTACAGCACACCAGGCTCACTACCCAGGCTCAGCAGAAGAATTTCACCACAAAATGTCTGCATCATCAGCATGCAAGCACAATCAAACAAAATATTTTTTTTGTATTTTTAGATTTTCTTTACTTCTTTGCAATTAACTTACTTCTGTGTATGTAAAATACGTACATAATTACAGGAACTCACATACAATTACATATTTCCAACTCAGTTCCTTGAAATCAGTACAGCCACAATTACTAGCAAAAGTCAGAAAAATGTTCCTTTGCTTGTGGAGAAAAAAATCCAACACAATAAATGCATGTCACCAGTAGTGACAGAGTATTTTATATTTGAACATTTGCAACCCAGAACAGTGACAGTCATAATAATGCTACAGAAAATTGCATCATATTCACAATAAAGATGTGACTTGGAAGCAATTCAATGTTTTGACAAAAGCATATGGCATCTATGATCTCATTATTCATAAATTAATGTCAGGCCTTCAATTCAATATTGAAAGAGCTCTATGTCCAAATATGTTTCTTACACATCCAATGATAATCAACATGGACATTGACGGTAATAGCATAAGGCTTTACAGATATCAAATGTCATGAAAAAATGTAAAATCTAGATGCTTATCCTATTTCTGTAAAAAAACTATCTGAACTTGATGCATTTAACTGGTCTGGAAATAACACAGGAACCAATGTTCCCATAAAAGAAACAGATTGTGTTGTCTTAAAAATTACTTACTGCAAGATATCTTTATCTCAGTGCTCGCTCTCTGAATCATGTGCTAATGTTAAATTAACGTGTCTTTAATCAGTGTGTTCGTTACTTATAACTAGAGTCAAAGAAAAATTAAAAGTATTCAGTAAGAACAGCAGAACAAGTAAATCTGATTTATTACTCTCCTATTCAACATTGTTTTGCTGTATAAACTTATGATACTTCTTAATTGGCATCTGCTTCCATGATCTTGGAAATATCTGACATTCCATGTATAAAATTTTGTACATGTTTATTTTCTAAGTTGCTTCTGAATTCCTTTTTTTTTTTTTTTTCAGTTTGAAAGAACACCTTTGTATACACAAATAAGAATAAAAAACACCATGTGATTTACAGGTGTGCCTGAAATTTGCCATTGACAACTGTCAAATGAGCAAGTTAAAACAAATCCATAAAATAACAGTAAATTATTTTCTTTGTGGATGGTTCAGACCTGGAATCCCTTCTTTACCCTGCTTCCAGCCCCCACCCTGCAAATCAGAATTGCCAGTTCTTTGTTTCCTTGTTACAGCAGTTGTTCTATAAGGCCTCAAAAGAGCTCAGTCTGTTCTCAGGCCCCAGGTTGGATAGCACTGATGGAAAATCCCCCCTGAGTGCTTTCATTTTCAGGGTAAAGTGTTCATATAGATCTACAATGAGAGAGCAATC
Source organism: Falco peregrinus (assembly GCF_023634155.1). NCBI lineage: Eukaryota > Metazoa > Chordata > Aves > Falconiformes > Falconidae > Falco > Falco peregrinus. The sequence continues at coordinate 36,914,757 of NC_073727.1, forward strand.
AATAGGATGCATGTGCATCGTATCTGCAAGTGTCCCACAGCAAAATATCTGACCTGGCCTTTAAACATGTTGGGAACTTGACTTCATGTACAGAGCAGTTGACTGTGCAACAGAGAATCATAGGCAAACTCACAGGTACCTTTTACTCTTAGCCAACTTCAAGGATACCAGAACTTATTGTAAAAAACAGCAGTGGTCACCAAGTTCAGACAGTGCCCAATAAACATTCCTGCAGGTGAAACAACCATGGTCCAGGGGATTCAGGCTTGCCAGTAAATTACTGTATGACAACTATTTCTCCAGAAACAATTTTCACAAAAAAACTGGGCCCAAATTCTGGCCAGGTTTGGTATGAAAGGTCTGCTGGTCATCATTTGGTCAGCAGGTCAGGAGCCCTTCAGGACAGTCTGTTCTGTTTCTCCCTTGCTAAGCAGGTTGCCTGCAGTGGGGCATGGATGTTCAGGGGTTGTCACACCACGAACCAAGTCTCCTATCAAATTACAGCTCTCAGTCCACAGAACAAGTGTGCCAGTTCAGTTTGTTTTCCATGCAAACTGTGGTATTTAACTTTGGGTCCACCCTGAAGATTCTAACAGGACATAATTAGAAGGGCCGTGCCTTGCCCAGGGGCCCACCACCCAGGAACCATGGGCAGGCTGCAGCCTTCTTCAGGGCAGCGTTTCCAAGAATCTCTTTGATGTGATTTACACCACAGAGGTGCACAGTAAAAGTAGAAGTGAGGAGACTCAGACCTGCTCTGGTGTTTGTGCAAGTGGGTACAAGGACAGAAAGCCTCTTTGTTCCCTGCACTTCCCTGCTCCCACACTCAGCTTTCAAATGTGGGTGCTGGACTCTGATGGCACTTTTCAGCACCTACAATGAAGTGATTGATGCACTTTAGGATCAAACTGGGTAGCCTGTGTGCCAGACTGAGATATTTCATGTAGGGCTTCATGTTTAAAAAATCATCAGATGTTAAAAGTTCAAAGTGGTTTCAAATGATCTGCACCTCAAGAAGAAGCCTGCAAGTGAGCACATTGGAGTTTCATTTCTTTCTACGCCCCCATCATTGAATGCTTGTCAAATTCTTAGCTAGAAAATGACAATAACACCTTCATAATCTGTTGCGTCCAATGTGACATGCACAGTATCATGACACTGAGTAGTTCAAAGCCATTATCTTGTTATGATGCTGTTTTTCATCCAAACATCAGCCTTTGCTGCCTTAAAAAACAATCCTCACCCAAGCATCAGAATTTTTTAACCTTAATGTTAGTAGCCTGAAGTGAATGGTACTTTGTTTTTCCTTTACATTAAGGTCAGAAAGTGCACAGCTGCTACATCAGATTAAGAACTAACAGCTAAGGTATTTGATGCTCAAAGGAAAAAGTCTATTAATGCAAAAATTGCTTTCTTTTTTTTTTTTTTGTTTTCAATACAAATTGAATACAAAAAAGGCTTTATTTTCACTCTCCAGCTTTCAAATATTTACTCTTAAGAATATTTTCATCACTTTAATTTCAGAATTTATATTCCTACCCCTATTCCAAAAAACATGATTGAAAGCAAAAAGACTGAGATTGACTGTTCCCTTCAGCCTCACCTGGACACTCACCTACATTGCAGTAAAGCTCTTAGTCAATGGTTGTTTTCTAATTATCAACTGCTAATTGATTCTAAATTAACTAAATAAGCTATCATTTTTTCTTAACATGTAGGGAGAGAGAAGTTAGCTCTTTAGCTGTACCTTGTTTCATCACTAAATACACTTTCTCCTTGTCTCTCACTGACAGTAACTGTAAGGTACCACTTCACACTTAGAGCCTCCCGAGGGGAGTCCTGTACCATACTCCCGCCAGCAGTACTGGGTACGTTGCCAGATGATGGGCTGGAGAACAACAGGGGCAGGTGGGTGTAGGAAACTTTTGGTACAGATTGTTCTGGGATGAACAGCCTAGAAAGAAAGATATGGGGGTGCGGGTGTTCCTGGGGAGCTCACTGATTTTCAGCTTGAACATGGGTGCCACAGCTACCCCTGAGCAAGGCTTGGGCTGTCATTCCTTAGGCAGGAAGAACCTTAAATCTTTAAATCAGTGACTTTTTTTTTCACTAAGTTGCTCAATCAGTTGCGAGGTGTGATTTCCAGTTAAAATAAACTTGGCTTTGGGATAACAGTTAAAGATAATCAAAGCAGCTCACTATCCTACACCAAACTCCTCCCTTCCCCTGTGTCAACATACTATGGGCAGCTGGGGCCTGATGGCACTCTAAGTGCTCCTGCTGCCAAATACTATTGTCTTTCACTGTTTCACACTCCTCTTTCACTAATAATAAGGTTGTTTTAATTGATCTCACTTAAGCATAGAGCTGTTCTGCTGTCACTTCCATACATATGCAAAAAGATACTCTGTGATGGAAAAAGCTGCTGCGGGAAGTGGGGAAGGGGGGTGAGGGAGAAGAGAGGAAGAGGCAGCAGAAAGGTCTTAAGAACAATTTTATGAGTTGACCCAAACACATACACCCAAAGAAAGGGCAGACCACCCCTCATGAGTCCCTCCCACCTAAAAGAGTTTGTGCAGCACTGATGTAAGTGCAGTTAGAGGGGACTGATGTAGGGGGTTGTAGTACAGAAGCTCTGCATGGCCCTGGGCTGTAGTAGTAAGCTCTGGAACACAGACAGGACCACTGCATTGCACAGCCCAGAGTAGCTGAGGTGTCCAGAGGCCATTGGTTTGCATGGTGGAGATGTCCTCACAGAAAAAAGTTGTAACATCTCTTTTTAACACTTTTAGCAGAAGTCCTTTCACATCAAAAGGAACTGATGCTGACCACACCAAAACATCAGTGATGACTGGCTGGCTGTAGAATAATAATAATAAAAATGCTAATTACACTCATTTACAAGGTGAACAAGGGTCATGTAACACTCATGAAAAGGTCACCTTGTGAGGTGGCCAAGATTGAGGAATTCTGACCTTTAAGACTGAATGCCCTCTGAATGCGTTTGCTTTTGCTAGCTCTGAATACAACATAAACTCCCAATAAATGGGCACTGGCTAAGGAAACAAAGAGATCCCAGGAATGAGACTGCTGCCTTTCTCCCAAAGAACCCCCTGTTATCAAGAGAAGTGAGTGGTCTGGAAGAAAAATTGTTGATGTCTCTCTTCCCCAAAGGCACTTCAAACAGTAAACGAACACACAAGATCCTGTGTTTATTTTCTTTTAAATATATTTTTGAAAATATTGTGTGATCCAAAATATGTGTTTTTCAATTTTGTGTGCCATAGCCAGGCCATGAGTGATGTATTTTATCCATATTCATAACAGTGTACAAACTTTCTATTCATAGCTCTCTTAGCAGCATAAATTTTGGTGGGCAAGCTGGAATTTCCTTCTGTGGCATATGGTAATCCTTTACCTGAGGGCTTGCTCCAAATAAATGTTTACATTCCTCTAACAGCTCACTTGAAATGTAAAGGAACAAGGTATGTGAGTCTTCCATTAAATAACTAACTGCATTTACATGTTTGAGGGAGGAAGGCACATAGCGTTCCTACACTGGACTGGCTGCAGGAATGTCCAACCTTGTTTCCTTTCATAAATATTTCATAATAGAAAAGACCTTAAAAATATGCCAATTCAAACTGCAGATTGACCCTTCCAACTCCAGGCACCGTAGCTAGGAGGAACCGAAATAAACACCACAAGTAAGCAGTGCCTGCAGTGGGCAGTCATCTATGGAAACCACAGCCTCCTCTTCGGTCCTGGGGACCATCGTTTCATTTGGAGGCTATTCCAGGGAGGGCCAGCTGAAAGGGAGGGTGATAGGAGGCAAGGGTCACACATCAAAGGTACTAAGGAAGATGGAAACAACCCGGAGAAAAACTTCCTAGTCTGGGATCAGGTTTTATTTTATTTCACCCAGTTCAAGCAAATAACATTTTTACTTATGTTGATGAAAGAATGTCTCAGCAGCTAGGGATAAGCACGTTGAAGCAGTAAATAGGAAAAATGCTATGCATGATGTATATATCCAACTACTGAAGTAAATGTACCGCTGTTTGCTTATTGGAGTACCAGGTCTACTCAAGCTCCTCTGATTCCAGCTAGTCACATGGGGTTTCTTTAGCCTTTTAATCATTATTCATATCAACAGGGCTGCTCACCTGGCTACTCTCCTTCAAGCTGCCACTAGGCTGGGGCTGGCGGGTTACCAAAACATCCCCAAGAGAAAGTGCAGCGCAGGAAATCAGGAGTTTGTTATTCTAAAGAAATTCAAACCCACAGCTTTCTCTGGTCACTCCTGCCCACCTTCCTTGCCAATTGAGCTCTAATAAGATATCCTTCAGCTGCCTTTGATATCCTTGACTGAGAGGACATGTTGTTTAGCCCCAGGAGGAAGATAAAACACAGAGGCTCTTTCTCCTCCATTACTCACATTACCGCACAGTGAAATATCTCACATTTCCCAGTCACAGGTCTTGCGTTTCCTGTAAGTGCTGATCAAGAGGACCATTTTTTTTTGGCCCTTCCTCTCAGTTGCTATCAAGACTACTCACAGGCCTCTTTAAACAGACACAAGGAGCTTGTGCAATCTGAGCAGAAATAAAACTAACACTGGAGATTGACAATACCTCTCAAAAGCTGAGTGACATCTTGTCCAGGACACTTGGTAGCTGATATATACTCAACAGCCTTGCTTTAAATGAAGGAAACCATGGATGTTACATGATTTACACTGGCATAAACCTAGAGGAAGCAAATGGACGCTAGTAACAACAGTAAATGATAATTATCACATTAATAGTTTGTTATAAGAATCAGCCTCCTCTCCTAGGAACAAGATTGCCCCTGAAATCTTAAATTGATTTAGGATCTGGACTCTTTGTGGGCTAATGTTCTGCACCATCCCCAACTTACAGTATAGAAAACAGGGTACATATATGCCAAGTAACTTGTGTGAGTGACACAAAGGAAGTCAAAGATAAAGCCAGGAACAGAAACAAACCAGACTATAGTATAAATATGCACAATTCCCACTAGAATCTGAAAGCACATTTATTTAAGCCCAAATTTTACTCTTACATAGTAGTCCTGTGCCTTAAAAACAAACTATCCTTTGTCAACCAGTAATTTCAATCTAGCCATTACTGAAGATGGATGTATTCGTTAGGCAATTGATACAGCTGTATTCAGTGTCTCAGCAGACTTTTTTGCTAAACTATGTTTATATATACTCTGTGCCAATGTGTTTCAGAGAAGTGTAGTAAGGACAAAACACTCTGAGGAGGAGAGAGAGTTTCATTCAGATAATTCTTATTTAAAATCACAGCTATTACCAAGGAGTTATTCCTAACGTTGTTAAAATCATGTTTTTCAAAGCAGATGATCGATAATAACAAACACCTCTTAAAAAAAATCCATCAGTAACACCAGTTTAGTTCATATCTATGTGTTAAATATTCCTGTAATAGATTATCAGACAATGGGACTTTTTTGGTCTTTAGGGACCATCTACAATCAATACACAGAACTATATACAACAAAGGTAGTAGAAGTCAACACCAAAATGTTTTGCATTTCTTCTACAAAAGTCACACTGTTGTGTGACACCCAACATGCTTAAGAAAAGTTCCTGGACATATGAAGCCTTTTCAGCATACTTTTCAAGTCAACAGACTTGGGGTTCATTTAAATGGTGAAACAGATGACCAAACTGAAATGTGCCTTCTGGAAATAACCTAACCTCCTCCTTCCAGAACCTAAAACCGAACACTGTTAACAACAGTGGTTCAGAAAATAAAGTGGCATATAGTGAGAATGGTGTGTTCTGATGGTTTTGGGGACCCAAACTACACAAGGTTTTATAAACTGACTTCACACTGGGGTATACATCTTTCAGCTTAGGTAGTAGCCCATTGAGAATCCAGGTGGGATTTCAAAGATGCTATTATATTGTTCATATACAGACAAGCACCTCAGAGATTAATATCTGTGGCTGTCAATATAGTCAGAGTGCACTGCAGAATTGTAAACTTGTACATAATCTTTATCAAAAAAGTAGCTAGCTCTCTTGCCTTCTTTCTCAGCTACTGATTAAAACAGGATCAACTTGTACAGGTACTCTCCCACAGTAACTCATGCACCCCAGTCCAGCCTTTACATCAAAGCCCCTCAGACTACCCTTCCAGCATGTCCCCAGGGTTGGCAGGCCAAGATTCACTTTGTTATTTTCTAGTGGTGGAGATATATATATATAGACATCTTAACGTTTCAATCAAGTTTTTCTATGGGATTTCCTAGCATTTAGAGAAGTTCTACTGTTTTTAGCTGGTGAACTGTAAAACCCGTCCACAGTCCTCCACCAAACTGCTTCAGAAAATCATTTCAAAGGGGACAAACCACAGTTAAAATTGGGCGGTGGTGTATCACTGCATCTTGGTTTCCTATCTTCAGTGGAGATGTTGAAAGACATCTCATAAATTACCAGGACATTTCCAGGCATATTCCTGTAGGTTTTGGCATACTTCTCACCACACCATCAGTCTCACACAGTTAGCTCCATGGAAGTGGAGTTGAGAGACCTGTCATTCTAAAATACTCCTCTAGCACATGGATAACCTTGTATATCCAGAGCCTACCTGCATTATCATTAAGTCACATTGGAACTGCATGCCGGGGCCCCATGCAACTCCCGTGCAACAGAAACCAAGGGAAGAGGCTGCCATTTCCTGCCCTCAGGAAAAAATCCACACCAGGGCCTCTGCAGTTAGGCGGGAAATTGTCACAGCACAATAACGCAAACAGCTGGTCACACAATCTCCATCCTTAACAAAGGGCCAGGTCATCCCTCCAGACACACAAGGGAAGCTAGGTAACATTATCTGGCAAACAGTGACAAAACTGAATCACAGATTATAAATTGCAAAGCAGCAAATCATATAGTGTCAGTGAGATCAAAGGTAGGCAAAATATGTTTAAATAATCTATGCAAGCCTTTAAAGCTATTTCTCTATTGCCATATTCTGAAGATAACACAATCTTTTTGAAAAGCACTGTGTTCCTCCAAAGTATCAGCGGCAGCTGGAGAGCTGATTGAAGTCTATGAAAAAAGGGATTTTCTTTTCATTCTTCTTTACCAGAGTAAAAAGTAACTTCACAAGTTTTAAAATATTTGCAAATTTAACTAGGTTTGAAAAGAAACCCCACCCAAAACAGTATGTGAGATGTATAAAACTTCAGATTCCTCAAGGCTTGTTTATTTCCAAGTTAAGAAACCAAAGCATTTGATGGTTACCAGAAAGAGGTTTCTATGTTTCTATGCTGGTTACATTGAATACAGTTTCCCATTGTCTGAAGGACAATTTTCTGTCAAGAAATCGTTTTCACTGAACTTTGGGTAGTAACAGACTTTATTATTAAATACAGTCCTGTTTATCACCATCAACTCAGTGCCAGACTGAACCTCTCCTATTTGGTAATCCATTGGGAAGTATAGCTTTCTGTGAAGCAAACTCACTTTTATAGGTGTATCACAAAAAACCCACCTCTACAATTCAAAAAGCAATTACTGGAGTAAATACCCTAGAAACATCCTTGGTTTGGTATATTCTATCTTTTATTATATACATTTCACACTAGATTTTGCTTGCGTTCATGTGCTTTTGAAATTAATGGTAGGAGCACATGACTAATTTAGTTGTGTACAGTTCCCCATGACCCACTGTGCTGGTACTGGGGAATGCAAAAGCAGTCCACAGGGGACTTAGAGCCCCGATGTCAGGTTATTAGTGGTGCATTGACTGACACTTGGGCAGCATCAGGGGTTTTTGTATTAGTGTTGTTCATCATCATCAAGATCACTTCATTATCACTTGTGTTGTGTTCCTAGGCTCCCCAGTCAGATGCTATTCACAAATATAGAACAAAAAAGTGATCAAGTTGTATTTTTTATGCACTTTGATGTTTTAAAAGCTGTACAAGTATCAGGAGTTTAGCTGATAAGCATAATTTAAAAACCATCCAGTGATAAACAAAACAAATGATTCATTAATAATTAAATTTTGAGTGGTATTTTGGACCTTGAACTAAGCACAGCTGGCCACATCCACAGAAACAGAGCTAAACATTCAGATAAGTAAAACTTGGGAGATTTCAATCAATGGGACTTTCAAACACTCCACATTTCAGAGTTGTGGATGATACATATTACTTTCCTTTAAAAAAATACCACATTATTATCAGAAGTCAGCACATTGCAGAATCAACAAAAGAATAATTTCATCTCTGTGAAAAGCTAGTAAGAATATCCATCTGACTATTGCTGCTGTAGATTTTATTTTGTAGAAAGTGTGTAAGGAAAAGGAAGTTTCAAACAACCCATGTGTTGTAAGTAAGCGATGTCTTGCAACTCAGTCTGTTGAAGCACTTGGTTCCTGGCTGGATTACAGCTAGCCTTCACCAGTTTATTGAGTGCTGGTGAATGTAGAAGGTGGAAAGGCTGAGTTCAGAAAACACCATTTCGTTGCCCACTTTTTTCTGTGTGTCCTTTTGGAGAGTTGTGCCAAAGCATGGTGCGCTTTATCTGTAGTGCTGGTATCAGCTCCTAGAGCATCACTGTATTTCCTCCGGGATGTCACAGCTGTGTGTTAGCTGAACAGCGAATGAAGAAGCATATTAATGGAAACAACAACAGAAACAAATCCATATTGCAGTCTGCTTCAAATGATTTCTCATCATGTCTAGTCCTGCAATGTTTGCAGACCCTCTTCAGGCCTGCTAGACACGGGCAGCAACAGGCCCTCACTGTGCTCGTAGGCATGCTCAGCAGCAAAAGTCTTGTCAGTTGTTCCTAAATACAGTCATCTTTTTTTGAGCTGGAGGACTGAGGTTAGAGATAATTAAAATATTGGGTCTCCCACTATGCACTCTGTAGAAGCTTGCTGGCTGCAACACACAGCTCTCTGGCATCAACAAGTGAGAGAATCATTTATTCTTTGCCTTCTATATTATTTTTTACCTCACAAGGATGCAGCAGCTCTTTCCAGGAGACCACGGGTCATCTGAAGAATCATGTGCACAAGCTCCAGTTCTCTTGTTCTGTGCACTGAATTGCCTCTTTCAGATCCTCCCAGGCAGAAGAGTTAAATATCAGCTTTGAATGTTGTTTTCCAAAGACAGCCACATCATTACTCATTTTAAAGCAAACAACTCCTACACTGCACAGTAGAATGAGCTAGGTGTTTGTTGTGCTATCTATAAATTGATGGGTTTGTCTGTGTTCTCTGGTTTCTTTTATTTCCTATGGATAAAGGTCAGTAAAATATGAACAAACCTGATTTATTGGTGTATACCTTTATGGCAAAACCAGTTTCCAGCACTTAAATCACACAATGGCCTTATGACTCCACAGGTCATGCTTCTGTTGAAGATGATGAAGACATGGCGAGATATAATCCAACCACAATTGTGTTCGACTGGCCTTATGTTTGCAGATCTACCATTTCCCTCTTCCCTCAGATTTTATTTTTCCCCTCTTTCTTTCTTTCTTCTCGCTCTATTACAAGTTCTCTCCTTGCCTCCCTTTTTAATAATTTTTTGGAAATTTTGCTTTCATGTACTTTTCCTCAACCAAGATAGATCAGCAGAGCCATCATTTCTTATTAGGAGGAAGCCAAGATAGGATAGTGAAGGCATATGTCTAATAGCCAGTTTAAACAGTCAGGAGTTTAAATGGATCGTAGATCCTTTCCATAGTTCATCCAGACCAGTCCTATGAGCTGGCAAAAAAAGGAGCTTCTGCAGACATCATTACTGGTGGTATTAATGATCTCATCTCCTCTGACGCAGGAAACACAACAGCTAGTTGTCAAGGTGGCTGGGAGTAAGGAATGTACTGTATTTTTTAAAAGGAAGAAGACCAAATGACCACAGAGCCACTGCTGCTAGTTTAGAGGGTTAAAAAGAAAAAAAAAAAAAAAAAGAAAAAAAATAACACTTTTGCTTGCATTTGTGCAATATCTTAGGGAAAATGCAGTTACTATATGTGTTATTTTTAAGACAGCCAAAATACCCCATGTTTTGTGACACTTCCAGTGTGAATTCAAAGTGAGTGATAGGAACTGTGTGGCAATGGTTCATCACCTGACATCTCTATTTTATTCCAAGACAGCCAGCTCTGCTTGAGATGCTCCTATTCTGTAAAGTGTTAGAAGGGCCATCAGAGCACATGCCTTGCTGCCTTCTTCAAATAGGACCATACTTCCACCAGGACAAACCAATGGTATGTTTGATTCATGTCACGAAAAAAAAGGATAAATGAGAGCAGATTTAAATGTAATATTATACTGAGTTACCATAACAGTCTTTCTGTTCTCTGAGTTTTAAGAAGCAACGCTTATCAAGTCTGGATCATTGAAACAATACAGTGCTGATACAAGATTCAGGAAAAGCAGTTCCCCAGGCCCTGTGTTTTTCATTCAGAGATTCATTGCATCATGGCAAAGGAGCATTTCAGACCATCAATTGACTGACTGTTGTAGTATTTGTCGTTTCAGCGTTTATTTGCTTTGCTAAAGGAAATATTCCAGCAGGGAGCGCGTACACAGCCTGGCACAAAACAGAGGATGCCCACACATTCCTGACAATGATGGTTTACTTAGCTGTGTGTGGGAGGCTGTTTTCAGCTGGCTGTTTAGAGCCCCCATTTTGTCCTGAAAAAGGGGAAACATAATAATACCATGGACAATCATGGACTTGAGCCACCTGATTTCATCACCAGATCTAAATTCTTCCAAAACAAAATACGTCAAAACACCCAGTGGACAACAAAATGTGCATTTACGCACTGCTTAAAAGTGGCAGGCTGCACATTGGTTTTTCATGGTGACTTTCAGCCAGCTCAGCATTATAAACCACGCACAGTAGCCCGAGGTACCCATTGATCTCCAGGCTGCTACTGCGGCATGAACTTTTTCTCCAAAACCTCTGCTTTAAACTGCATAAGAGTTTTGTACTTTGTGCATCAAACCCCTAAGAGGCTGACTGAGGATATTTGCAGGTTATTTTAGGGGACAGATGACTATAAGGCACAGAAGGCTGGGATGGCTCAGCTGGGAGCAGAGAGAGGGTATGGCTAATGCTTGTACGATGAGGAAGGCAGTGGAGAAGGTGAGGAAGAAGTGTTCATACAAGTTCTCCATTAGTAGAACAGGGCTCAGTTTAAAATAGATAAAAGTCACCTTACAGAGCAGACAGTGCACTTCCGACACATGCTGCCACATGAGCTGTGTTGAAAGGTTAGAGTAAACCTCCAGGTTCAAAGTAGGATTAGACAAAACAAAGCAAAATAGGTCCAAAAACCACCACTGGGAATGGGGAAGGATGTTCCCTGTGGCATCCAGAATCCAACAGATATACACAATTGTTAATGTTAATCAACACATACTAACCTCCCCAGGATGCCACCTTCTACAGAGCAAGTCAGAGAGGATCCTGTCTTTCCCCAGTGGCTCCATGGTGAGCCTAAGGAGGCTGCCTCATTTAGGCTGAAGTTAGCTTCAGCTTAAACCCCTCTGCAGATGAAGAAGATTTAATTTAATGAGCTCATGACAAAAGTAAAAGAAGTCATATAGTAAAAACAAATAAACCAACACTTTGAGCTATTTTTAGAGCAAAATAAATGTGTAAAACCCAAAAAAATCAGTGTCAGTTTTTTCTCCCACCATGTCAGCCATCCACTGACATAAAGGCACAGCTGAGCCATGGTGGCTCAGCTACATGTTTGTCCCCTGTGGCAATGGGATTTGAGAAAATTGCATGGCTTCACCAAAAATGGCCAGTATCTTGAGCCAAGTTCTGTCTACTTTTGAGTGCTGGGAAACAGCACTGCTAGTCTTGCTTCAGCTGTTGAATGAGAACTAAGTGGATCATATTTTTTGCATCAGTTTCAGGAATGAGATTATAGCCTTTGACTTGGAAATTACTTCCAATATTCATTTTGATCTATTTATTTGAATTTATCAGGCCTAGCTGTTTCAGCAGTCAGTCATTGTTTTCCCCACTAACCCCACGCCACAAATTACTTTGGTATATTGCCTTTCAGTTTATCTTTGTTCACAATAACACCAAATTCCGTGACGAATGGCAATCCATGTATAAAATGTCTGAAACATAGCCTCTTACTGGAAAGTGTACCATACATAATTATGACTCACTCTGAAAAACAACAAAACTGCCTCCGTCTTTTGATATCTCAGCTCTGCTGTGTAATGTTAACCAGTCTTAATATTCCAGGGCAATAACCCAGACTGCCCCATTTCAAAGTTTTCTTTGTACCATTCTTCACACCGGCATTCCTCTGCTTCTGCACTGCCATTTGGGTCTCTATGCCTCAGATGATGTCTAATTAACATAATTTATCACCTGGAGAGGAATTCTATTACTAGCCTCAGACTACCCCTGGCTGCAAAGTGTGGAAAAGGTACATGTATAAAAGAGCATACACATAATATAATATACTCATATATAATAACATGTACCCACAAGATACTAATGTATAACACTGATCTATGGCAGTAAACTCCCTTTTCCACACCTTATCCACCATGCATGGTTGTGGACTCTCCCTTGTTGATGGTTACTATTAGGTAGACAAAAATGATAGAAAACAGTTTTACTGATGGGACACTGTCTGCTGGTCCCACAAGAGACCAAATCTTCACCCTCTTCCTCTGCAGAACCGGGTGTTTTAGGCCTCCCTTCCTTCCTAGGAAAGATTTTCCATGTGGAAGGACACTTTCTGTATTTACTTCAGTCTTACTTTCACCGAGCTGCAGTGTGCAAAGTAGCCTATTGACTTTCTGCTTCAGGTGTTGCTGTGAATCCAAGATTCAAGTTTACATCAAGATCATCAAGTTCACAATTCCAAGAAGTCTGTCTCACAGGCTAACAGGAAGTGAGGGAAGAAACAGTGCGTGAAATGAAAAACATTCTCTGGACAACTGCAGGTATAAACTGAATTTTCATGAAACTAGACACAAAAGGTCATCCAGAAAGGAACCAGAAGTAAAATCAGTCATCAGCCTGGTAAAGCTGTCTGCATAAGTCCTCTTTGTACGATCCATCAATGTACACAGTCTAAAGTAATAGTCACCAGAAACCAAGACAAATATGACTGATGCTGACTTCATATAAGTGTAATGAAACAACACAAAAATTAAAAAAGACCTCAAAGATAAACACATTTGTTTGTCCAGTAGCCACCTCCTGCTTTACAGCAACCCTTTCTTTTTCTGTTCCTGTTCTGTTCTGCTTCACCATCCCAAATGACATCCTGTCTTTCTTTCATTTAATTTTATTAAATATAAAACATTTATTTAATGACTTTCTTTTATTTGGTTTTTAGAAATCTAAATGGACCAATATTAGCATACACGTCAGCCTGATCATTCGTTTTGCCTGCAGAGATTCCTTGGGCCATAGAAACAGTTTTGTTTCAGACAGCTTGTTCCCAGAATATAGGGCTTCCTTACAACAGGAACTCAATTAACAATTGCACATAGATTATGGACACAGGCTCTCTTGGGCTGTAGCTGCACCAGCTGAAGAGGTTGCTGAAGCAGGACCTTGCCCCCATGTGCTCATCACCTTGTCTCTGTGGCCCCTAACCAAAATCCATTAAAAAAAAAGTGAGTCAATTTTAAGGATTTGAAGAAGGGGCCACTGTTACAGCAGCTTATTTTGACTGACAAAAAGTTATGGAAGTTACATGAGGAGCCTGGCCAGCAGATCAGAGGGGATGATAACTTCCAGTAGCAGGGTGGGGAGGAGGCTGGGGGACTCACCTTTTTGTTGGCACAGCTGCAGCTGGAAAGGAGCATGCATCCATAAACTTGCACAAATGCCAGCTGCAAGAGTGGAGATGAGAGACCCAGAAGTGCTGTATAGGCATGTCAATGTACACGCAGTTGAAGCAAAATATTTTGGGCTTGCAGTGAACCTGTTCCACTCAAGACAGTAGGACCTTTGCCATTTACATCTGTGACAGAAATAATTCTTTCTCAGAACAACTTGAACTGCATTAAATGAAAGGACATTTATTGCACATCGTAAGATGACTTGCTAAACCACATAATTAGATCATGTGTCTGAGCCCAAAATTCTTACTTCTGCACCTAAAGAAATAGATTGAATTTCATAAGCACTGGGAATCCAGGCATCTCCTGTTGACTTAGTCATTCCAAAGGCAACGGTGAGGTACCCAAATTCTGGGAAAATAAAATCATTTACATCCTTGCATGAGGGCCAAGGAACCTACTTTTAAGTACATTTATGTTAATCTTTCAGTCTGTGCAACTGAATGCAAGGAAATAAAGCCCATTTAGAAAGGCAAACTTTAAATATTGCCTCACTTATTCTAAAATACTACAAAAACTGTTAGAATACCCAAACAGACTAGATTTTACAGCAGCACAATTAAAGTGTTTTGGATGACTGTGGCAAGATGTTAGCCTAGTGTAGTCATAGTTAAATTTCTTCTAGATACATAATTTTTTTCTTCAGAACAGATACATGTCATTCCTGTCAAATGCAAATCAGTCTCTAATTTCTAAATCTAAAAGGTGTGTCAATCACTTCCACAGCTGTCATCTTTCAGATACATGTAAGAAGACCTTTCAGCTTTCATGTTTAGTCATAAAAGAAACTACTTAAATAGCTAATATCAATCTCTGAATAATGCAATGACGTTTTACCTCTTAACTGGTTTTTTTTTTGTATCTTTTAGTATCTTTCACAGTGTATTTAGCAGTGGAACTGCTCCAATGTCAGGGATGGAAAGCTTTATGCTGGTTTTGTGCTTTCTACTCAGAAGTTTCATGAGTGAAGCAGAGCAACTACTCTCAAAATTTGGTGGTTTCTAGATTTGAATGTGTTTGCTAATGGAGACCTAACTGTGTTTAGCCATATCAGTCACCTTGTCCAAGTTCGGTGTGTGATTGGTGTGCCAGTTATAAAATGCCATGGAATGCAACACAGCAAGATGCAACCAATGCATGCTTCAGCATACTGGGGGCTCTTGCACCTGCAAGGAACAGAGAGGAAAAGAGGCAGAATGGGGAGGGTTAAGTTCTGAATAGTAGAAGATACAAAAAAAGTAAGTAAACTCTCTGCGTGTACCTGCACATACTTAGTCTTTTCCATGACATCAAAATTAGGTACAATATACCATAGAAGACTAATTTTTACAGGTAAAGTTGTAGATATTACAGTACCTCACTTTCCAGCCCTCCTTTCCTGATCTTTTCCCCATATGTTAGGTAAGTCTTTGATGAAGAAACAGATCCACTGTGCACAAAGTTCATACATGAAGCACCTGAGTATGATAGGACCACTTTTATGTGAAACACTTTTATGGCTTCCCCAGACCCAGATCAGCCAGTGTCTCAAAATGTCTGGAGACATGAGGGAGCAATAACCTGTCTTTCCTTATTTATGCTGCCAGCAGAGGCCACATGGGGAAAGCTGTGCTGGGTGAAATCTGGAAAAACTAAGATGTTGTGTGCCTTGCCCAGACAGATAGTGCCGTGACACTGGCCATGTCCTCCTGGCCCCTATGCCCAAACCTGCTGTTCTCTCCCCACTTGCCATATGACATCATGAGGCAGCCAAACACCATCTGAAAGTCTGTTTGACCCAATATACTTTTAATCAATCCAGAATTTAACTTAAGCATTTGTTTGAAATTTGCATTTCACTGCATGCCCCTCCACCAAATGTTTTTGTATGTATACATATATATATATTTGCATTGTGTGAATGCATATATGTACATATACACATCTGCACACACACATATATAAATATAATAATCAGTTACCAGTATTATAGATCAGAGTGACGTCTGTTATCAGGGACCTGTCACCTCAGGGATTGCTTGCATCTGGAAAGGTGAAAGCAGCACAACATCCTTGCTGGCCTTCCCCCTCATCTCTCCCCCGTACCTTGGCTCACCATTGTATATCTCTCGTTTCAGCACACTAATGCTGTGCTGGGATACTGCACAGCTCCTTGCAGACCATGTTTAAAGAGGAACCTTTTGGACCAGCATTAAGTGAACTCTTCCTATCTGAGGAACGTGACCATGTATTTGGTAGTGTTCTCACTTGCTGGAAAAGCAGGTGTTGTTACATGAATAGGAGAACACTGGCCTGACTTTCCACCTGCCTGTGTCTGTGTTAGAAAAGCAAACACCCAGGCTGTGCTGGATCCATGAAGTTCAGATGGAGACAGGGGAGCTGGAATGGAAAACCTTTTAAGTGTTTTCTTTTTCTGTACAAACTCAATTCAGATCAGTGAATCTGACAATTATGAGGCTCTGCATGGAATGTCACTTACCAAAAAAATTGAATCAAAATATATTATGGCTTAACTCTATGATGCAAATGTTTGTGTTGATGTTTGAACTGGAAGTTGCCTGATTCAACCAACCAGTGGAGCTAGCATGAACAAAGTTAAACACGTATGTTTGTACTTGTTAGTCTGAAATCTAGAACCTTGATTCAGTAAGCAAACTCCAGCTCAGCTGAGACATAATCATTGGTCATTTGTGTCCCAACCTAAAGTGCCAAAAAGATGCTATCTGGAAGGTGAGTCAAAGCATCTAATTTTGCTCCATATTTGCAATGCACTAGGCATGCATATCTGGCTAGTGACCATATCTCAACTGACTTGGCATCTTAAAAAATTATCATTCAATTTCTGACTATGTGAGCATTTAGGCTGGGTTCACAGGTGGATTTAAGCACATAACTCTGGTCTAATTCCTTTGAAAGTGCCTAATTTCCAGATGTGATCTCTCTTGGCCTTTACTCAGTTACTTCCAGACCCTGCCAACACCCACTTTCTGTCTGTCAGACTTCTCAACCTTAATGCAACATGTCTCAATCCATTACTGGTCTGCTTTGCCCATCTGATTTGGTAGGTGGTTTTGGAGCACTTCTGCTAATGAATTACCACTGTAGCAGAAGTGCTTCCACCTTTTTGCCTCAGATCATATCCAGCTCCATCCTTCTTTTCCCACTAAACTGCAAGAAAAGCTCTGAACTGTAATGTGAGAGGATCAGGACCAATTTCATCCTCTTCTGAAAGGCCTTTGCATGTCCCAAGCATTTAGAGGTGAACACCATAGATCCCAGGCGATAGAATACTCTGAGATCCTCTTTGATGGTTTGAATGCTAAACTGTAGTGAATAACTACATGTTCCTTAGGTCTGTGAGAGAGATTGAATGATTTTACATGCTCTTTGGTTGGGAAGCATCTCATGGCCAGGGAAGCATCTCACCTGCCATAGCTCTTGACTGCTTGACTATGTCACATGGGGGGGTTACCTCTGGGAGAGTAACCACTCTTACTTGACTCACAGCTCTTCCAGGCTCTGCCCTGTGAAATACTATTTTTTGCCACAGGCTGTCTCAGAATATCTAATACTCATGTAGTTTAATGGTTATCCAGGAGGTAAAAAAATACTGATTCCAGTTTTTACAAGCAAAGGAAAGGAAATAAATCTCACATTCTTCTCTTCCCTAGTCCTCTTTCTGCTAGCTCTCATACTGCTGCAGAAAGGTCATCATGGCTGTAATGTGTGTGAATTTAGCACAGCACAGGCAGCTGGAGATGAGGGAGAGTTCAGGGTAGTGAATTCTGATAAAATATTTCCAGTTGCCTTCAGTTTGGAAACTGGGAAGAAGTGGAATTTCAGATAATATTTCCCCTGGTTTATTTATAACCACAATGGCTTTTGCAGATCCAGCTGATAAGGATTTAGACCTCTCTGCATATTGTTAAAGGAGGGTGAGATATTTACGTTTCAGGCAGTGGAGTTAAGACATCTAAAAGAGTAAAGCTGCAACGCAACACTGAAAATCCCATCCTGAATATCTCTTCTAAGAGTGTTATTCCCTTTGATTCACATCAGGCTAGGTGCTTTTTAAAAGTTTACCCCTGCAGCCTTAAATAACAGTCTCTCCAGGGCAGGAACCAGCTATTTCACCTGCCTGCAGAGTCTGTTCCTAGACTTTACATAATAGTGAATGCAGTGGTATCCAGCAACTTACTATCAAATTTAGTATGAAGTTTACCACCTGACCTAGAAGCATTTGTTTCTTCTGTTTTTCCCCTCTGCATGTACTGTTATACTTTGTCTGAGAGCAAAAGATTCATCACTATCTCCCTCCAATGGTAAACTCTGGTAATTTATTTTGCAGAAAGAAAAAGATGTTCAAAGATATTACAGTACCAACTATTCACAGAATTTTTTCCAGTCTTATGAGTACAAGGAAAGTTTGACAATTTTAAAAGTCAAATACTCATTAGAACATGCACTCACTTCTAAACAACAATTCTCATTTATTATGTAACTATTTATTTATATATAATAGAATCACAGGATTGAGCCAGAGGGTCATTCAGGCTGAGTACACGCTCAGGAGATCTCTGTTTCAACCTCCTGCTCACAGCAGGGACAGCTGTATGGTCACACCAGGCTGCTC
This sequence comes from Falco peregrinus, assembly GCF_023634155.1. Taxonomy (NCBI): domain Eukaryota; kingdom Metazoa; phylum Chordata; class Aves; order Falconiformes; family Falconidae; genus Falco; species Falco peregrinus. The sequence continues at coordinate 36,933,306 of NC_073727.1, forward strand.
AGGGCTGTGTCCACTTGGGTGTGGAAAATGCCCAAGGGGTCCAATTGTCCTCAGCATGAAAAAGCTTTTGCTTGCACCCAGCCTGAACCGCTCATTTCATCTCACACCCATTGTCCCTCTGATGCCCACTGTGCAGCACAGTGAAGACCCCGGCTGTGTCTTCTCAAACACCTCCCCATGGATGCTGAGGGGCTGCTGTTAGCCTCCCAGCACAATCCCTTTCCCAAGCTGAATCAGCCCTGTCCCTTGACCTCCCCACACAGGAACAGTGCTCCAAGGCCTCCGCTGAATTCACTCAAGTCTGTCCACGCCTCTCCCATGAGGAGGTACCAGCTGAAGGCAACACCCACCCATGATCTGATGAGTGCTGAGCTGAGAGATCATGTAATCTAGTGTCTGTGCTCCTATTAACATAATGAAATACCAAGCCTGAGAAGACCTCATCATGTTTCCTGCATGCTAACCTGAGTAGCTGGATGTCTCTCTCCTTCCAACATCTGGATGAAGACAGCCAGCAGCAGGGTCCCACTGATGACCAGAGGGCAGGGGAGAGTTGCCTGTCCCCAGCTCTGCCCTGGGGAGTACTTGCATGGCAGCCTCAGTCCCTTACGGGAATTTCTTTCCAAGGTGTGAAGAGAGGCTGGGTCAGGGTAGAAACTTTCACTCAGAGCATGTTTCTTTTACTGAAAATATGGAAAATATGAATATAGCTCAGCTGAGAACACAGATCACACAAGTCAAGGTCAGGTCTAGCTGTGGTTTCACCATTTCCCGGTAGCAGTTGCAAGAATTTCCATGCTTTTCTGATCTGAATTTCATTTGGAAAGTATGTAAATGGCTATTTTCATTGCTTCTACTGGCTTAGTCAGAAACTCATGCTGAGGAAAATGGACATTTTCCAGAATTTTCACAAATAGTAAAGCCACCCTAGTTCACTCAAGAGATGGTTATAGAGAAAAGAGGTTTGACAGCATAGCTGTGAACCAGCTCAGTGCAGCAGAGATGTGACAATTCAGCATGTGGCAGTAGGAGGCCTGCATAAGATATCAAAAGCCATGCTACTGGACTCCAGAGCATCTTTATTAATAGCTATAAATTTTGTTCTTGCTACTGACACCCTAGTCTTCTCACGTCTTGCTGTGATTTGGTCAGTAAGATGGTAATCTAGTAAATAAAACACCATGAATAACAAATTTCAGGTGGTGAAATACTTGTTACAAAATATAATATCAAGTGTTCAAGTGCATGCAGGTTTTGGAAATAGATTTTAAAGACTATGCTCACGTAGAGTTTGCAACCTATTTCAGGGAATACAATGGTGTGTTTGGCATACATATGTATGTATGCAGAATGTAAGACATGGAATAAAATTCGAGGGATAGTTTATTCACAGAACGTAATTTGACAAAAGAAATTTTTAGAAGTGAGGGATATGAGGGATTAGACTGGCTTGCTGGTGGCTCAGGCTTTAACGATGGGATAGAGCTGTGTCTTTAAAGAGGGCAAGCCAAAACCTTGACTGAGTGAACTCAGAGACAAGAAGGAAGAGAGAGAGAAAACGGGATATGAAGCAAGGCTAGAGCCCAATGCGGGGTGATGCTCAGCTGCTGACCCATGAAACGCACACATCTTAGCTAATCAATAGTTGTTGCTGAGCATGCTAGCTGTAAGGACAACCAATCAGAGAAGCTGGGGAAAGGGTATATAAACCTGGAGAAACAAATAAAGGCATGCTTCGTTGCTGCATTTAATTGCTAATGAGGATTGTAACTGGGCATTACAGCCCTTTCGAAATGGCAACCCCACTATGTGTCAAAGGTTTGTAATGCAGAAGCAACCTTTTGAAAAAACAGAAAGGGGGAATTGTAGGGGAATGAAGACAGTGGGTTGACTGACATTGACAATATGCAGCTGTGGGTTTGCTTTGACGATGTGCAGCTGTGATCCTACAGCAATGTGGTTAAATAGTTCTGAGGAGTGCAGGAGAAAAACCAGGATGAAGCAGAGACAAAGAGAAGTGTCATCTGACCTCTGGAGGACAGAGAAACAGCATGGACAATAGAGTTTGACCAATGGTAAAGCTTTTTGCTGCTTACTATTTTATTTGTGTTGTGTTATTTTTGAGTGCTGTAACTCAATCGCAATGCAGAAGCACCTCTGAGAAGTCTTGGTCATAGTCACTATCAATGAGACTGAACCATCCCTCCAGCTGCCTTTAGCAAAGAGTAGCCATCTATGAGATACTTAAACATCACCAAATCTCAAAATTTAAATGTGCAGAAACAGAGAGATAAGAAAGAACATAGCAAGCAGAGCCAAAGCAAGGCATTTTTGTGTCCATGGCGGAATATAAATGAGGTTTTCCTCCTCTCCCAACACACAGCAAGCAACATGCTCAAGGTGACGTCAGCACAGCTGAAGAATCAGGTCATTTTTGTGGAGGGCATCTGACTGTCTGAAATACACGGGGAATTGAACTTGGCAGCTTTCTCTTTGACAGAGGATGGGTAAAAGCTTCGTTGACTATTCCTTAGCACCTGAAACTTGTGGACCTTAGGATCCCGGTGAGGGCTGTCAGTGAGCCAGCCATGGCTGGCAAGAGGCACTTGAGTTGGGTCAGCATTTAGGCTTTCCCTGATACCAAACACAGAGCCTACCCTACTGTAACAGGCAAGCCTGGGAGATGGTTCCTTTTCCTTTGCCTCCCTTAAATGTTTATTTCCTTGTGGCAGAGGACCAGATCTATCTTCCAATTGCTCCATACTGTTATCCTCTATTAGATGATCCAAAATGATGCCTCTGGGGACACAACACTACAGTGTTCCCACATCAGGTCAGGAAATAACAGACAAGATGGAGCCCTGTATCTACTTCTTGCAGGTACATTGTTCTGGGGTGAATACTAAGCATGTAGTGAACTAGATGCTGGTTTCCTTATTATCTTTTTTTAATGTCTTTGGTTCATTAATGTTATTGACTGTCCCTTTTCCTCTCACCTCTTTCTGTGGTAACTCAAAGTCCTAGGAAGAGAAATAAGCCAAATCTAAAGGATGCCTTATTTAAAATTCTTATGGTATGAAGATATATCTCATAGTCTTTCATTGTAGAATTTTGGACAACTAGAATATTGTCCAAAAGCCACAGCATACCAAAATTACATTATTTTGCAGATACATAGACTGAATTTGGGGAAAAGACAGTATATTAAAATGGAAAGAAAAACATGGAAAAAAATTGAAAGGGTGAAATATTAATTGAGCAGCAAACCCTCATATAATCTTCAGCCTTAAAAGATTACTTTTACTACTTACCATTACAAATAGTAAATAGTAAATTTTAAGCAAATAACAATATGAAACTCCAGTTTTATGTCAGCAGTCTGAGGAACGGTGTGAGAAAGTGTTTATCCTAGATAATAAATTTTTGTAGGATAGGTGATTTCACACATTGCAGAAAGAAAAAGTACAGCTGTCCAAAGGCCAAACAGCAAGATGATATGCGTAATTCAAGCTGGAACAGTATTTCCTAATGCTATGATTTTCCCCTCTATACATTTTCCATGGTCTGAATTGCTTCTTAATAAATTCCCCTAGCAAGTCTTCACACTACACAAACTAAATTTCACAAAAGTAAAAACATTCTTAAAGAAGAATGCAATGAATTCTTGGCAAGAACATCCAGTCTCTGACTTTTAAATGCTATTAGTGAGTATTTGATATGAAGTCATCTGGGGAGTTGTACTTTGATATCTTTTAATAACAAACAGTAGGGATTACATATCTAACCAAACAACACTAATGATATATTTTAACAACAATATAAAACTTGCTAAATGGATGCATGGCCAGTAAATGTGATATGCTGTTATCTGTACTTCAATTTCTTTTTTTGCCATCACTTCAGTTCCTAAATATTGCTTGAATTTTATTGGCTCTGAGCTGAGATCTTGACTGATGTGTCTGAGTAGATTTCAGCACAATAGGATTCCAACCTTCAAAAGAAATGCATTATACCCTATTCAATATACAATTTATAGTTTATATAATACATGATACATTAACAAAAATACAGTATAAAGTGGTTTTCCAAGGAAGATGAGCAAATGGGAAAGCATCTAATGAAAATGCCACACTAAACAAGCAGTGAAAGGTCTGTCCAACCCCTGCCATGGGTGGCTCTGAAACACATTATAGCACATAGTGTTCTCTGTGGCAGGATCCCACAGACATACAAGAGAGCAAATATTTACTTCAGAAATTTGGACCCTGTGGTGGAACATAAACATTTTGTATGTTGCCTGTAGCTCATTATCACAGATCCAATGTTGCAGTTCTCAGAAATCAATCACCTAGGACACACTTTGTACTGAGATCCAGGGTAGGCAAGGAATAATAACACTTTGTGTTTCAATGATAATCCAGATGTAAGTATAGGTGTATCCCCCAGCAGCCTGTTAAGAGTTCTGAGTTCCTTGACAGCAGGCCAACCCATCAGTATTGTGCTGTTTACGGTCCGTCCCTCACGTTCACAGCCAGCCCTGGAGTCAGCTCTGTCTGGACAGTCCAAGAGAGCTGAGTGTTCTTGGCCAAGGAGCCAGTGTTTTTCCATGGCTGGGACAGGAAGGACTCATGTAGATACTCATGAATGGGAGGGGAACTGGACAGGTTTCTGCTGCTGGGAGGAGGTAATTCCTGGTTAGTGGTAAGCTGTCAGCAGACAAAGAGCTATATGTACACGTCTTTCAGGGAAGAAAAGACAGAAGTCTTGTCAGGGACATACTTGTTTCTCCACTGAAAAGTGATATTTGAGATTCCACCTGAAGGTCTCAATTGACAGGCGTGAGGGATTTGTAGTCTTGCATATCTCCAGAGATATTTCCACACTAGGGGAGAATAACAAGTTCCACCTCTGAGAAAATCTGAGATGCACAGGAGTGCACCGCATCTAATGTCCCTAATTTTTGGGGTTTTTTTCCCGGTAATTAAAGGCAATGCTTCTCCATCCACAGCAAAACACTTTGAACCATCTTTTTGCAGTATCAGGTAACTGAAAAACATTTACTCTGTGACTGCAAGAAGCATCTATTTTATAAGCTGAAACAAAATACCCCATAGTCTTAGAACAATGTTATTCAACCCACTTTAAACTTAAGTGTGCATTGGAATCTTTAAAAATGTATGGCATGAACTGCATAAACTGACTACAAAAGAAACTGACAATGATTGTTCTTAAATAATTGCACATGAAGAGCTACAAATCACTCTTTGTGTTACAATACAGCATAACAGAGGAACAGTTTGTGATTTTGATTTCTGCAGATCAATTTCCCCTGATGTCTTCTGAACCAGCCATGTACAAATTTTGCAGGTTTTCATGGGCTGCTGTAGCTCACCAGGTCACTGTCTCTGGCCCAGTACTCTTTGTTAGCCATTTTCATACTTAGCTACAGTGGTGGGTACCTATAGAGGAATGAGGGCGGGTTAATTAACAGTGATAATATACAGCTGTGGGCTGGCTTCAGGGGCAGTGGGTTGGCTGATGTGGATAAGGTACAGCTGTGGCTGGTTCCTGCTAAGTAGTTAAATAGCTCTAAGGGGTATGGAAGGGGAGCAGCTGATGAAGAGAGACCTGGAAGAAGCAGAGGGAAGAGAGAGGGTGCCCTGAATGTAGGAGAGACAAGGAGAAGGATGCAGCAGAGGCAAGAAGTAGGGTGGACTGGCCTGAAGAGGATGAAGAAACAGCACAGACAGTAGATGAACTGTTGAAGCCTTCTGGGGATTGGTGGCGGTGCTGAGGCAAGGCATGGGAACTGCTTACTGAAGTTAACCTGGTATGGCATGGTAAAAGCCTTGTTGCAGCCTACTAGTTTGCTAGTGCTGTGACAGGTACCCACAGCACAAATTAGGGCAAACTTATGAGCTGCTTTAATTTGCAGTCTCCCATCCATAATACTAATATTTTCTATTAACTAGAACTGACTAAGAACAAACCACTGTTTCTCACCTGCATATCATGAATCTCAGGAGAGGTAGAATAAGGTGCTAAAGGCCCAGTTGTGCTTACTTTATAATATGTGTGGGAAAACCCCAGAGGGAATATTAAGGAGAAATTGAAGACTGTTAAATGTTTATGCAGATAGGCTGAAAGGCCTTGACTGAGGACCAGACCCTGGCTTTCTATTCCCCTGATTGTGGTGGAAGTCCAAAGAAGGAATTAATCAAACTCCTACCTGTTGCTTACGCCCCTAAGACCCTCTGGACCGACAGAATAAAAAGAACCCAGTGTTGTCCCTTAATGAGAGGAATGGCACAACGAGATGAGATCTTCTATGAGACATCAGTACTAAAACTTGGATTAACACCCATTAATATAAGAATGAGTCAGGAGCTGGGTCCTATGGCTTCCAGTGATAAAGGGATGAAGTAAGCTCAGAAGACCATCCAGTATATCTGGGACCTGAGTAACCTTTTGGATGCCTTCTTCCTATTGACCATAGAGGAAATCTGATAAGACTTCTGCAGCTCTTCACTGCCCACTCTCATCTTTAGCACCTTAAATAACTTGGTATTATCAGCAAAGCTGTGGCTTGTGCCAGTGGTTTATGCCACTCTGACATGAAATAATCACCAATAATATCTAAAATTGTGTGTTCTGCTTCATGTCCCAGGGCAACATTTGCACGGGTTTTATGGCAGCTGGCGTACCCCGCTACAATTGTGTGTTGTGCCCTCACTGTGCCCCTGATTTCCCACTACCTCCCAGGTCAGGAGGGCAGTAATATAGGCCTCGTACTATATCCTTCCTTTTGGGCCTGGATTTCAATCCACACGGATCAAATGAGTTGTTTGGTAGGGGGTCAGTTTGTTTGAGCTGATTCTAGGTTGTCTGTGGAAAACAGCACTACTCTACTACCAGCATGTTTTGTTCTACATTTTCTGTGTATCCTGTGTTTGTATTAGTGTCTAATCACTTGTCTAACTGCGACAGAGTTCCTATTAAAAGAATGTCTTCACTGAAGGCTGAACATAACAAAATATCCATCGCATTTCTTAGTTGTCTTACACTTGTGTAGAAGTACGAGTATCATTGCACTAGTTGTCTTTTTGGCACTCTATTTCAACAGCACTGTGCTTTCCACTTCATGTTTGATAGGTTTAATCCTTTTATGGATCCTTCATGGATGACAGGAATTTCATAAGTTTGTGGCAGGGGAAGCACCACCCTGAACCACGTGACCTCCCATACCTAATGGTTTTCCCATGCTCATGAGCTTAAAAGCTCATCTACAACCTTGCTTTTTAGGGTCAGCAGCTTGGTTCAGGTGAAGTTCATTCCTTCTGTACAGGCCCCCTTTACATTTAGACTGTATGGAACACCTAATGAACTGGAAACATCGTCTTTCCAGTAACTGCCCTGGCTCTCTTTTGCTCCTCTCTTCTTCCTCCAGGAGGTAGTTGAAAGGATGCCTCTGTAGAAGTCCTTGCTTCCAACAGCCTAAACTTTTGGGTCTGTAAGTTCTCTCCCGCCTTTCACCAGAGTAAAAACCGACCGCACCTGTGGAGTTGTTGCCAGCACTTCCTACAGGTTTGCCCAGGCACTTTGCAAGGTCTGTCACCTGGACAATGGGCTAGAAGACAATGGGATTTTATGTCCTTAAAATATAAACTTGTTTATTAAAAATCTGATTACTGAAAGCATGCAGCTGCATCTAACATTCTAGATAAACATATATAAATTCATTTTCTGGTGATTGTTCCAAATATTTTCATGCTGCAGCCTGTGCTCCATTTTAAATTTCAGAGATAATACTACTCCCTTCACTACAAGGTCAGGACCACATTGTTAGTCAAAAGAAATTAAATTGTGAACTTACTGAGTTGCTATCATTATGCCTATAGTATATGATGTATGATTTTTAAAAAATCCTCACAACCAGAAGAATGGAAAGAAGATTTTAAAATAGGTTTCTCTGAATCTTTAGAATTAGAAATTTTAAAAGTTTCCATGAGCAAGCTAAGGAGGTACAGGCCAAGATATCTGGTTGCCATGAACTGGAAGGAACTATGGTAGAGAATGGATCTAGCAAAAAAATCATGCGCAAATGTGATGCAATGGCAGGAGACAACATGCTTCAAAATACATGAGACTCCTCTGAAGAACTGAGCATCATTAAGCTGTTATAGGTGATCAGAGAGATGCAAAGGCTTCCGAGGAAGAAATGAGTGAGTAGACAGGTAGAGTGAGAGAATGATAGAGACATACAAAGTCATGAATGGTGCAATAAATGTCAATAAGAAATTATATTTAGAGCCTATAGACTGTTTTTTAAAGGTTATATGTGTTGGTAGTCCTCATGAAACCAGATCAGAATTGTTTCTGAATATATATGAAGGTATGAAAAATTTTTCAAAAATTATTACCAGCTCTCCTTGCCAGTGATTTTGAGCACTCAGTCTAGGACAAGTAACACGTGCCTGTCAGAAGTCCAGGGCCTCAAAATTCCCTTCAAGGAAACGAAGTGAATAAGTAACCAGTTACTTGTTTCATTAGACAATCATAAGAAAATAATCTGAAATTGTAATGTGAAATTGCAGGAAGCTTAATTCTTGAGATTTTTTTGTTGTTTTTAATTGGTTTTATTGTTAATTGTGGGTGCCTCAGATCCTCTGTCTTGAAGATGAACAAAATGTACCTTTTAAATACACTCCTGAGACATAGCATAAGATACTATGAATGTTTCTTTATTTTTTTAAGTTTGGTCTTTGAAAAACTTCTATGTCTTGCTACAGATGTGGTCATTAATTTCACTGAGGTTAAATGAAGTGCATTTTCACACACTTCAAAATAAATTATTCTGCAACATTTGTGATTAAAAGAGGAAAATCATACAGGCAAAGAGAAGAGGGTGGCTAAAGCTCTAATTTAAAATCAGTTTAAACCAATTTGAAGATTACAGGCCATCAGGGTAAATTCAGATGCAAACATAACATCTTGACTCGGTCTGCATGCAGGTGCACAAGAAAAGTCCAAGAAACTTCAAGGAAGCAGTAAGTGATTCAGTCTGACTGCTGCTCAGAGCCTACCAGATACCTAGTTCTCTCTTTTCTCCATCTTTCAGCAGAACTCTAGCTTCTGGCCCAGGGCCTCAGCTGGCCACACTACTTGTGTGCTGCTGTCCTGTTTGCAGTAGGCCAGTCGTTCAGTACTGCATTGTGATACACGGTGAGAGAAACGGTATCATGCACATAATGGTTCTTCAACAATGTGTGAATGTGTGTGTGTCTGTGTACATAAAGAAAAATAGAGTGTGGGTGTTATGGAAGAGAGGGGGGAAAAAGAAGAGAGGAAAGATATCATTTGCTATTGATTAATATTTAGAATCAGGACAGCCCCCATACAGAGAAAATATCTTCCCCATCAGACTGCTTTTGCAGGTTTTGTTTCCAAACTGCAGCTTGAAGAAAACAGGAAGAAGAAAATCCCCCTGTTTTTCCAGATACCATACCAGGATGCCAGCCTTTTCCTAGGTCATCATATCAACCTTGCTGATTGTTCAGCCCACTGTGATCTGCGTAAGTTGTTTTAGCAGTTGTGTACCAACAGCAAACACTCGCCTCTTGCCTTCCTGTGTCACTGAACTTCTCTCTTTGCCCAGGAGCTCCTGGACAGCTGCCACAGACAGCAGACTCACCATCTTGACTTGGTCATATTTATTAACTCGGTCTAGATAAACACAGCTGATCAGCAGCAGCCAGCATACCTTACTCAGCTATTTTTCCTGACAAACTCTATAGTCATGGGGCACAACTGTATTATTGACTTGGAGGGTGAGTATCTCCACAGAACACTGGAGAAGGACATGGTGTCAGTAAGTGAAAGGTGCAAAAAGACAAGGCTCCAAAACAAGCCCTGTGAGCCTCTACAACTCCTAGGAAACAATCATTTCCAGATCAACTGAAAAGCGTGAATTAAGACGTGAGCTTAATTAGTTCAAGGGAATTCAAGGAGTTCCAAAGGAAAATGACATTTCTTGGCCCGCCCAAAGAAAGGAAAGAATGTGACTTTAAAGAGGGGAAAATATTACAGCCAAAAAGGCATAATTATCTTCAGGGAGGGTGATTAATTGCCTGAGAATTACATGGTCTGAAAGTTGATGTATAAATGTTTAGTAAGCACCTAAGACCAGTTCATAACAAATTCCCTTGAATGTAACTTTTGCTACACTTGTTAGTTTTGCTTTCACCCTAAAGAGGCAAGGGTGTCTTGCATCGAGGCTGCAGCTACAGCAAGGGTGAATGCCAGCAACTGATAGAGGTGTCTGGGGGGAGCCACTGCACGGAAGAGAGTGTCCTGGCAGCCACTTACCACTGTAATGATGCTTCTCATCTGCAGTGACTCTGGGGCGGGCAGAGGTACATTAAGCTCACATTTACCAAAAGAAAATATTGAGAAGCAGAGAGTCAAAACAGTGAACAAAATGATTACATGACGTTGTCCGGTTTGTCTGCTGTTTAACTGTCTGTCGCTGCACTGAATTACTCTGTCTTGCATTCTCTGTCTTACATTATTCTTTTAAACAATACAGCTGGCTAGATGCTTTCTGAAATTCTCTGTGCAGGATTATTAAAGCTCTGCTAAACAAGTCCTCAAAAAGGAGAGTCAGTTTGATGGGTGCTGGTCGGTGGGCTCCAGTTACTACCAGAGATCTGTTGTGGGAGGAAGGAGGAAGGAGAATGGAGTCTTTTCACTACTGACAGCTGTAGCATAAATCTTTATTAGTTTTATTGTATTTGATTAAAATAGTTCTCAGCTGGGCTCCGTGTGGAAGTCAAGGCTACACATTGCTCTGTTTTTTCGCCCTGAATAGGGATTTTGTTCCTATGATCCTCTGATGTCATGAGCTTGATTATACCCTCAATGCAATGCCCGCTGGCACTTCTTCCCTGACTGCAGCAGCACAGTAACAGGGACGGGGAGATGAGGGAGCCTGTTTCCAGTCATCTACCCACCAGGGCATGGGGCTGACAACAGAAAAGGAAGATTAATACAAAGCAGTCCAAATCCCAGTCTGAACGAGCTGAATATGTTATGGATCTGGGTAACATAGTCCATCTTACCTTCGGACCTGCTTTTCTTGGCTCTGGAGGCAAAACAAACTGGCTTTGCTTTTGTGATCCAGCCTCTGTTGCCTGGAAGAGGGCTGGCAGCCAGCTGCCCTTCCCTGTGCTAGCAAGGGAGCAGGGGACACTTTCTCTAGGACAGGGAGTGGGAAGATGGATTTAGGCATATCGTGCATACCTCAAAAGGTCTTCATTTTCCACTACTTTGATATTACTTGGGCAAGCGTGAACCTTTCCAAGGAAGGGATGGTACAGCAGAAACAATATGCAATATTTTCCAAGTAACTTTTCTTGCACCTACTATCTTAAAAAAGAAGGTGAAAATTTATTATTAGCATTTACCCTGTTCTACAGTAAAGTCACTTGAGAATAGAGCAGGAAAGAAGGGAAGGCAAACTATAACTGCTAGTGATACATCATTTTCCAGGTGATTTACATTTCAGAGTCTGCTTTTCCATAACAGAAAAACATGAGACTTGTTGACCATAAAACTGACAACTGAATTAAGAATTAACATGTGTGGTACAGCCTGTAAAAAAACTAAGAAAAATACCGAATTTCAAGTTTTTAGTAATTCTCACTTCACTTCTAATAATCACAATTCAGAAAAATCTTGCTAATTCTTCCATATGTAACAAAAATGCTGAAGAAAAGGATGATCATAGTAAGTAGTAATATTTTATATTAGCTTCTGAAGGGAGATGTAAAAGTGCACTAATCTGTCTCAGGTACTGCTATATATCTCTATAGGAGATGAGTCAGAAGGGAGGCAAAACTCAACATTGATGAAAAAAAATAAAAACTATCTTTGTTGAATTATTCAGCTTTCCAGCAAGATTCTTGTAAAAGTGCTTAACTAAATTAGTTACTACTAAGGTTTCCCCACCATTTGCAGGTCCTATTCTCAGCTGTCTATAATGTTTCTGAACTCTTTATTCAAACAAAATTTTCCATGTCTAGTGTCTGCTTTAGGCTGTTCTATTTGTGGAAAAAGATCAGCCAAGTGATTCAAATTAGTTTCCAAGTAAGATGTTAGTTAAAAATACATTGTTTTTGACACACAGTCCCTTTTCCCTGGAGGCACTGAAGCACTCCTCTCATTTGAACCCGGGAACAGAAATTGGGCTGGGCATAAAGGCTGAGAGGAGACAGGTGCTCAGGTTCTACAAGTGGGCTTAGAGCACAGTCCAATGTATAGACAGTAAACCAGCAAGTCCAGTAGTTTTCCATCACTGGGTTGCTGCCAGCAGATGTCCACCAAATCTGTTGTTTGGTCATGCATCTTTTTTGCCTCTTCCCTGTCTGCCACTCCTGTGCAAATCCTGTGCAGCAGTCTGCATGAACCAGGGAGCTTCAGGCTGTCTGCCCAGACTGCTCCTCAGCTGGTGCAAACGGCTGTGGCCAAAAATTGCAGATGTTTCTTCCTCCTTGTCCAGGAAGAATTGAACTGTAGACATTTGGCTACTGAATTGTCAACATGTGGGAAGAGCAGCTCGCATATCCATGGGTAGCACCTGGCAGCATCTCTCTGATTTTTTCATGTTACTTCTAAAGATGAAATTGCAGAAGAAAAATGTTTTTTAAGAATATGCCCCTGGCTGCAAAGTCAGGCAGCGACAGATTGGCTCTCCCCCATGTGTGCCTTTTCATCACGTTGCTGTGCTTTGCATGAGATCTCTGCCTCAACAGTTGTAGAGAATGAACAGTGAGAACCAATGAATAGGGACTAGCAGCTTTTAAGCAATACAGCAGCTGCTCATGCAGCCTAGGGACACGTACCTTGTTATGTGGCTCATCTCCTTACACGGGGGGAGCAGAGAGGTGTGGTGCCAGTGGGGAATCCCAATAATCCGTTCAAGAAATGAGGCACTGCAAGGATACTACCAGTGCATCACAAGGGGAGTGATCATCCCCATGGGGAGTGACTGGGGGGGACACCCACCGTGAGAGTTAAGGGGAGAGGCTCTCCAGAGCACCCCACAGACCGAGGAGGGCTATGCCTTGGGGTCTGAGACTCATTACAGAATGCAGGGGAATACCGTTTGGGGACTTATTATAGGATATTTAAGGGAAAAAACCAAAGGCAGAGAGAGAGCGACCGAGGTGGTTTGGGCAATGTTGTGGCTTAACCCCAGACAGTAACTAAGTAGCACACAGCCACTCACTCGCTCCCCCTACCCAGAGGGAAGGGGAGGAGAATCAGGAAGGAATGTAAAACTCTAAGGTTGAGATAAGAACAATTTAGTAATTGAAATAATATAAAATAAAACCAATAAACCCAATAACAATAATAACAACAGCAATTATAATGAAAAGGAGGGAGGAGAGGAGAGGAATGAAATCCAAAGGGAAGAGAGAGAAGAAAACAAGTGATGCACTATACAATTGCTCACCACCCACTTGACTGATGACCAGCCAGTCTCCAAACAGTGATAGCAAGGCCCCAGCCAACACCCGCCCACCGCCCCCCCAATTTATATAATGAGCTGTCCTGGCTGTATCTCCTCCCAACTTCTTGTGCCTCTCCAGCCTTCTACCTGACAGGGCCTGAGAAACCAAAAAGTCTTTAACTCGGTATGAACATTACCTAGCAACAGCTAAAAACATCAGTGTGTGATGGACATTATTCTCACACCAAATCCAAAAGACAGCACTGCACTAGCTACTAAGAAGAAAATTAACTCTATCCCAGGTGAAATCAGGACAGGCAAAAACAAGGGTGGAAAAATATGAGGCTAAAGGAATAAAAGGGACCAGTTGCACATAAAAGGGGCCAGTCGCACATAAGCAGGCTACTGGTCAGTACGCTTGTCTGGCCATGCCTTGCATTGCATTGACACAGCCCACCCTGGCTTCTCAATGGAGAGGAGAGGCTGAGCTCCATTTCTGGTTATTTTCCTCTGCATGTGTGTGCGGGGGTTAGTCTAAGTGCCAGCAGATGGAGTGGGACCATGGGTCACAGGGCCACATGTCTGGGTGCCAGCACCTGGAGCAGGTGGGGGGGGGCAGGGGGCGGGGGGGGGGGGTGTCGGTGTATGACCATCAACCAGCATCACACTGGACTGGCTGGTGGGCAAAGCAAGAGGCTTGGGAGCTGCAGGGGGGTGTCTGTGTGTGTCTCTGTGTGTCTTTCTGAGCACTAGCAAATGGAGCACGGCAGTGAGCCTTGGGGGCTTGTAAGTCCAGGGACCATCTACCGGAAGGATTCACATTACTTGTATGTACGTATTTCCTACTGATGGACTTTCATCATGGACTGCCATGGAAGAGAACAGGATTAGGCTTTTTGTGTTGTCCATGCATATGTTAAGTATCACTGTTGGTGTCGCTCTGTGGGGCCAGAGGTGTATATTTGTGTGTATGTGTACATCATATTGTGCATGTGTGCCTTTAGAGGATACAGACTCAGCCTTGCTACTGGTTGTATCTGGGGACACGCAGCGGTGGCAGCCTCACCTCTGTTGGGATGCTGGATTCAGCAAATCCGAATCAATATGGTATTCCTAAATGTGGAGTAAGCATCCTGTGTGCTTATGGAAAGATAAAGCAATGAACAATTAAAACAGGCAGATAAAACTGATAAAATTCTTTTAATAGTCCCCATTAGGTGGGTACTGAAATGCTACAGTTTTTAAACCCCTGCTTCTCCCATGGTCTGTAATTTCTTTAAAGATAAGTTGGTATGTTCAAACGCAGCAGTCCAGGCTGACGAGGATCTTGCTGCAGTGGGAGCTGCACCCCAGGAAAGCGTTCCTCTCTGCTGGGCTGCTCCAGCCAGGCGAGGTGATGCAGGAAACTGGGGCGATGCTCTGCTCCGCTCCAGAGCGGGGGCTGGAAAATCAGCCTGCCCTGCTGGGTGCCAAAGCCGTCACCGACTGCTGCAGCACTGGAGTTATTCTCCGTTGGTACCACAAGATGGCAGGGCCTTAATTTTAAATCTTGTTTCATATTCCCGTTTTATTTCTTCTGGTTGGTTTGGTGGGGGTTTTTTTCCCAATTGCATTTCATTTTGGGGCTGTCTGACACTCCCATCTATCACTATTTATGTTATTAAGCTTAAACAATGAGTTTAAATGATGGGGTGTTGGTGATGAGGTTTTGTCTACATAGCAGTTTTGCTTTAGCTCTGGAGCGGGTTAAACACTTTAACACTGCTTTACCAGTATAACTTGGTGTAAGTGCACCTATCTAGTTCCTTTTTGGTACTGTTTATTTCCTTTGCCTTCTGGGAGTGGGCCAGCCACTGCAAAAATATTTGTACTGGTATAAATTACAGTAGTAATAGTTTACACATAAAAATGCTTTATTCCTGGACAAGACCTAAGTAAAATTACTTTTATTTGAAGGAGGCCGGTGTTTGATTGGGTTTTTTTGCTGTTGTAAAGGTGTTGTCTGAAGCGCACTGACAGAGCCCATCACTGGTCTTGCCTGATGTGAGCTCGTCAGCTCTGACCTCTGCACCTGCACAGGATGCTGCCTTAGTAAGAGATAAGCCAGGTGGGAACTGAGGATGGATTTTAATGCATGCATGGACCCTAAGCCCTCCTGCCTTCCTTTCCTTTGTTACTACTGAGCTCTTCCCTTTTCCCGGCAGGGCAAACAGCAGGGTTTAGGACTGGGATCAAAAACTGTTTAACACCATCCCCTCTAGCTCCTTATAAGAAGGTTCTCCCATCCTATGAAGTGTCCTCTTTAGCTTTGGAAAACTTAAAGCCGATACCACATGCAGATCTCTCAGGCGGCAGCAGAGAGTGCTGTTCAATAAGCAGTTATCTTTTCGATCGGGTGCTCTGTTTTTTTTCAAGTTTTAATGCAAAAACGAAGAGGAAAACATGAAAGGGGAAAAAAGTAGTACTTGACTCCTTCTGCTCATCAGAAAAAGCCCTCCATCCTCTGAAAATTGCGTAGTGTACTAAATACCAGCTGGTATGGGACCAAAAAAAGACATGAACAGCTTGTCTTATATGAGCCTTATGTCTCACTGTGTGCTTGGCAAGTCCATTTCTCCCGCCTGGGTATCTCAGCTGCACATTGCTTAAAGGTTAGTGGGTGGGCACAGCAGGGTGAATCCATAGCATACCCTGGGGAAGGTGGCGAGTACCTGCTACCAATCCAGATTTCAGCCCTGTAAAATTCCTTCTCCACTGTTACCCAGCTCTGCAGGTGCACCCTCATTCTGGTAGTCATCAGGGCTGAATAAGCAAAATAACTATTTCTTTATGCCAGCCAGTGTAAAGTATGTGTCTTTTCTTCTTAGAAGACAAAAGAAAAATGAAAACCTTGGTAGTGAAAGCAAGATCAGCAGGGGTCTTGTGTTACACATGATGAGGTAGCAAAGGAATAAGAAAATTCTAGCTAGGGCTGTGGAATGGGAATAGAGGGAGGGAAGCCAGAGAGAGGAAATTATAGTAGTAAACCAGCTGGGAACTAAACCCAAATAAATGAAGACAACCCCTAGTCGAGCAAGTACTGATTGTAAGGGAGCGACCCTACTTTTCCTGTTAGTGCAAAAATTGAAAACTGAGGGGTTTGAGTGAAAAATAAACTTTGAAGAGGACACAGTACAGATTAATCTATTTTATTCTCTGTGCTGGCGTTGAGGTTGACTAGCAAATTTAATATGTATATTTTTCTGATATGAAATCTTTTCCTCAACTTGCAATAGCCAAAATTTCTGAACTATTCCAATGTCATACAAACACTCTTTAAAAAAAAATAGAGAGAGACAAAGTCAGTGAATCCATGTTGGGTTTAAGAAGAACAAAACAAACAAAAAAACAAACCAACCCAGAAAAGAACCATTTCTGAATATCAATTTTGGCAAACAGATATTAGTCCTTTAACAAAGTTTTGGTTATGAACGTGATACATGCAAAAATATACCTACAGAAAAAAGAGGTGCTTGGAAAAGGCATGTTTTATCTTTCTGTTTACAAAGGCAAGTTCTTATCTGGTTACCAGACTATCTTCTGCCAATACAGGAATGTTCTGTAAAGTAGTGGGGTTTTGCCAAATGTAAGATTATCTTTCCCAGACAATAAAGACCCAGGACTTCAAATAGGAGATGAACAAGCAGTCGGACAGATTTCATAATCAGGAAGTCTTGGCTAGTTTTCTTTTCTAGCCTTCCATAATTCTTGTTTGCCTAATTATCAAAAAAACCACTTTAATAATTCCTTCTCCTCTTCTGCACCGATACACTCCTTGTACATTTCTGGCAGTCCTCTGTCTCAGTGGTATCCAGCTCCCACGTGCACATTTTCACAGATTTATTCACCATCACACTGTTTGGAGTGGTTTGGAGTTTGTAACGGTTTAACTGCAGGCATACTTACTGTGATGCCATGGGTAGGCTACTGAACTTGGGACTCTTAAAGCTTTGTTCAGTGCATTAAGTATGAAGCCAGTTGTTCTTTCTATCATGCCTTTCAAAAATGCCCACAGATTTCACATACAAGGATCATCGCTCTTCGCTCTACAGACCAACTCTTCCCAAGATAGCTAAAAAGCACTATCCTTTGGAGGTATGTTCTGCTGGACGCATTTATCTTTATTTTTTTTTTCCTGCTGTCTGGTTCCTGTGATGTCTTTCTCAACTTTCTGACCTGCTTTTCTACATCTTGCCAGCCTGGAAGGACCAACTCCTCTGCTGCTAAAGAATGAGGTACACTCATACAGTTCTATAATGGATTTGTGTCACTTTACATCAGCAGTAAATCCAACTTGTTAAATCTAAAAATGTGTCCAGGTTCAGTATTTCAATTTCAGTCTCCTCAGTGATGGCACAATCTGGGAAAAGCTTCTCTCAGATTTATTACATGATGCCACAAATAATGGCCAACACTTGAGCAGGGTTTATAGCCTTCACAGCGTATTGCAGACTTGGAACTTGATGTCTAAAAGACATATTTATAGAAGTTTACTATATTGCCCAGAAATGCCTGGCGTGGTTTTGCACAGAATTAAGAAGTTTTCATAGCCTATCCCCTTAAATGTCTTAAGACATCCTCTGATAACAAGCTAGTCATACAATCTTAAGATAACCATACAACATGCTATTTTAGACCTGAGAGCAGAAATTCTCGATAAAACCAACAGGACACCCACAGAAATGGTATTTGTCTTAATGAAATAGGTATTTTTAATTTATTTTCTCTTCTACTGGTCATCTATGCTTAAACAAACCTGAAAGGCATTTGAGTTTGTCACATTTTTTTTTTGTTTCTTCATAAAACAAGACTCTTCACAGTATTGTGTCAAGATATAAAACCCTTTTATTCTACAGTCCCTGAGTTAGAGCAGGGGAACAAGTCAGTAGCTTGGATTTTGCCAGGTTTCTTTTCAAGAGATTAGAAATTTGTAGTGGAAAAATACAATTATGTTTTTTAAAACACTGCAAACAGGAAAGTTAAATTATGATTAAGTAATGACAATGTGCTGCGGAAACAGTTACTCAGGCCTGTAAAACTACAAAAGAGTAATTTTTTTTTTTTTTTTTTTTTTTTGCTTTGCCACTATTTCGTAAGGGAATCGTAAACCACCTGTAATGAGTCTGCCTGCTGGTTAATCAGTGAGAGAACCACATTCAGCTCCCAGCTGGTTTCTTGCTTACTGGGATGGAAGAAGCTGGAAGCATTTACAAGGTTATGTATACGTAACCCATGGGAAGCATATATAGGACAGGAGACAACAGCCTCACAAAAGGCAATTTGCTTTCCCAGTAACTCTCTGAGTCTCCAGGAGTATTTATACAATCTGTTTGCATTTTACACCACAGTGTTAGCGGTCACTGGCAGTGTAATTGCAATACGTTATCCTAGATCAGACCTGATGCCCCAGACTTGCTGTTACATGAGTCTGTGGCATACAGCGTAGCAAGTGCAAAAAGACATCCAATTAAAGTGAAATTTTGTTAGCATAATCTCGAGCAAAGTGTTCCTTCACACAAAATGCTGTCAAGGGAGAGCTATCCCTCCCGGAGACCTGTGTTCTACACTTTCCTCTGCTACACAGAACAAACAGAGACCTCAGCTGGCTTGGAGGTAGGTAGAGGGAATAACATTTGGTGTCATTTAAGGAGCTTTGGCATATCCCCAGTAAAATCAACAGAATGTAGGGATGCATGGCAGCTAGGGAAAAATGGCTGCCTTTTGTACAGTAAACACAAAAAAAACCCCACTCCAAACACAACCCACATATGCTTTTAGCTTCTGAGGCTTAAAATGCAAGGAAAAGGTATAAGCTGAATGAAAAATATGCCCCACTGCATATTCTGTATCTTTTCAATGGTTAAAAGGTTGTGATATTTCATGATAGGTGGTCAATGCTCTCCCAAAGGCATTCTCTGCAAACTAAGAACTGCTGCAATATATATCTATCTAGTTAGTTATCTATATGCTGCCTATGATATAATAGAAGTTGACCCCTGCAATATGATGTGGACAGGATCTTAATAATTGAAAACATAATAGAAAGTTTAAGTCAAATAAGATTAAATAGATATAGTTTAATCCTAATAAGTCTGGGAGATGAAAGTTTTTGTCTGTCCTAGCTAACACAAGACATGCTCTGTCCGTCCTGGACTCTTCCAGTCAAGGGAGCAAGCAAAGAATCTCACAATGATTTTATTCTGAGCAAGTGGTGATAAGGCAGTTGTTACCATCTGACCCTGTAACATTATCACTTACACACTCACAAAATACCACCCTTCCTTTCTGAAGACATTTACAATTTAAGGGTTTGTTTGCATTTGACTAAAAAGGTTATTTAATTCAAATTACTCAGAAATCTTAACAATACAGTTTAAACCAGTAATTTTAAAAGGACACTCCAACAAGTATTTAATCAGCCACCTCTACACTGTTCATCAACCTTCCTAACCATGCATAACGATTATATGTTATAATGATTTTCCTTCTGAGACAGGTATTCACAGGATACCGAACATTTTCCCTGTGTATTTCGAGTAACTATCCTCCTTCATACTATTAAAATGTCACACTTCCTTTATACCTCTACATTCAGCGTCCATGAATATTTAAACACCATGTAATGTAGATAATTCAGCGATGTGATTTCTTCAGTTCAGAATTCCCATCACACATTAGAATACAGTTTTACCCAATTTTGTGAGTGTATTTTAAAAACAAGGAAACATATTTCACCTACTCATCAGTTTCATTGAGACCCAAGGCTATTTGCAGGGCAGCCTTGAAAAAGCTGGTGGCCCCAGGCAGTTCCAGCCCTCCTCATCACAGGCAAGGGGCAAAGAGCAGCAGGGACTCTGAAATTCCCCCTACACAGCTGGCACAGAAGTCACCACTGAAGCCACAAACGATAGGTCACCATCAGCGCTACAAAGACTGGAGAGGCAGGACATGGAGCAAACAAATACTGCTGGAGTCAGTGGCTCACTCATCACAGCTGTCTGGGGAAACCTGCCTGTTCTCTGCGTATTGTTACAGCTGTGGTACATGTAGGCTTGAAATTTTTTACAGGTTGTCTTGAAGGTAGTCAGATTTAGCATAGTTACTGGAATCAGGAGTTACTATTCTCTTCTTTCTGCAGGAAGGCAGGAATAGATTTTAGGACAATTATATTAATGACAGCATTTAAAAATCATTTTGCACCATTTAATGTTGGCACTTATACACTATGCAGAAGAAAACGGTCCTCCATGAACATTACCTCATATAGGTAACACTCACATTATCTCACCTAGAAGAAGAGCAGGATAAGTAGGAGAAACAATCACAAATTTAGCAAAGAAACACATTTGCACCTGTAAAAAATCTGCCATGTAACTGTACCTGTTGAAAATGCTTTTCAACACTGAAGTCTGTGGATGCAATGCAAGCCAAGTGGGTGGTAGGAACAGCCACATCTGATTATATAGGATTGTTCAAGTGATGATAGATGTGATTCTTGTTCAGTCGTTTGGAAGAGCTTGTACTGAATTTTAGCATGTCTTCTTTTGAGCAGGATGGCCAACTCTTGGAAGCAGACTATAAGTCCTGTTTCTAGACACCTTAAATCATCTTATGTTTGCTGTATATCTTACAGTTTTTCCTGCAAACTGAAGTTACCACCAAACTGAAAATTCAGATGAGAAATGTATTCTACTTTGCTAGTTCTGAAGTACAAAAATAAATTATGTTCATACCTTTAGCCTAGGTGAGTGCACTAAGTACCAGGCTTCAGGTTTTGGTAGCTGCGGGTGGGCGCCTGAACTGCCAACCTCTTTGCAGGGGCTGAAGAAGGGGAAACTTCGTGGCCGCCCCCACCCCTTGTTCAGCCTGTGCCAGCCTTGGTGTGCCCTCTGGAGGGCAAATGCCCCCAGGGCTACCCATTGCCTAAGGAAACTTCCATGGGGATGGAGGAAGCAGCCCAGAAGATCTCTCTGTGTCACAACTGTCATTTTCTTCTCCCAGCTTTCCCCTCTGCTAAAAGGTTTGGGATAAGCTTGCTATCTCTGTTTTTCATGCAAGACAGGGATGTACCGAAAATTAGAAATAAGAGGCAGAGAGCGGAAGGAGTGGAAATTCTTAAACATTCCAGAAGTAATAATTGGTCTAAAAATAGTCACATTCTGCATGAAGGGAGGAAAGAGGAGAATAAGGCCAGTGTTTCTGCTAAGTTTTATTTATTAAATTTGTGCCTCTTCAACATCTGGGATAATATGGCGATACAGTCTCTCTTTTTAACCAGCCAGTCCAGTTACCAAGCCAGATACCCCCTCCCGAAAGGGCTTAAGCCCAACACAGTTGCACCCCACCCCCCTCCACGACTGCGGCTCTGCTTCTCGCCCTTGTGTCGGTCCACACTTGCACCCAGCCTACACGTCACTGTCACACAGGCACGGATGGGCTGACATGGGGTGGCACGGTCAGCCTTATGGGTGGGCTAAACAGAGAATGACACACTCCTCTATAGGGGCAAATCAACCAGCTATGTAAACTCCAACACTCCCTTCTCAGTTTTCCTGCATCCTGGTTTTACAAGACACAGGCAAAATCTCGAATGGTTGTTGATTCAGATAACATGAATATTGCAGGAGATCCATATGTTCATTAAATGGAAGTTTCATAATGAATAAATAACAAAACTGAAAGGGATTAAGTAGTATTAATAGTACATCTATGGATAGTCTACAGGTCACAGGCAGCTGGACCATCGTGTGGGGAGTCTGATTTAAGCAGAATGGGATTTTCAACAACTACTCCAGAATGCAACTCCTTAAACCACTAAAATAGTTATATATTTAGCTTCTCACTCTAAATTTGTAACATTTCTTCACACAGAAAACCTTTGAATGACAAAACTGCTAAAGGTATTGTGTTGAGTCATTTTGTGCTCATCACCCCTAGCAAATTGATTTTCCAGTGTATAATCAACATCTCTACTATGGTTAGCATGAAAACTATTGACTGCAGATACTTTTAACTATAACTATTATGAAAGCTTTGGGTAGCAATACAATGCAAGAGTATATGGTTTAGCATAGCATAATATCAAAAGAAAAGCATTGATATCTCTGTGCCTGAGAACTTTTTCATGTGCAGTGTGACTAGATATCTGTTTGCCCCATCTGTTTTTTCTTAAGCGGCACAGAGTTAGCTCATGGCGTTTTTCATCTTTATCCATGCTTTGAATTTTTGACAATTTCAGACTTTCATCTTTTACTTGTTTTCTTATTTTAAGTTTCTTTAATAATGTAATGTGCTTACATTTAGTTTGGATGCTTTTAGCTGGAAGTATCCCAGAACTGTATCACCAGTCTCGCTTTTTATTTACCTGTGAAGCAAAATTTTCCTTTCAGTTCCTCCAGAAGTCATAAAACGTTTGCAGGTTAAACAAAAATAAACTTTCAGTGTATAAGCCAGGTCTTCCTGGTATACTGGCAGTTATCTCTCACAGACATCCTTTCTGAGCCAGCTTTGCTTTACATCATCTCATGGCATACTGGATGACAGCAACACCCATCTGTTCATATGTTCTAGGATGGACGCCCATGGAAAGGAAATCCCTGTAGATAAGAAATTGCATCAAATCAGAGAACAGCTGAGTGAATGGAAAATAACCCTAGACCTGCTTTATCTTTGTTACAAACCAAGTCAACATAGGGCTGATGCCAGTAGAATACATCTATTAGCAAATGAGAGACAGCACTGCATGTGAAAGGGGTCCCCTGTCCAACACAAATGCTTTTTTCTCATTTCATTCTCTATTATTTTTCCCTTTGATCCTTGACAAAAAGCTGTTCAAACATGCCCACTTTAGGAACGGGTTCAAGTGTAAGAAAGGCCAAGGCTCCCACTGACTGCTTTTACAGTAAGATGCACCCTGGGCTCTGTGATTTCTTAGCTAGAGGATGTCCCAGCTTTTCAGGATCGGAACAGATCTGTACAAATAATCATTCAGAAGATCTTTCTGCCTATAATTCACCATGACCATAATTTGGTTTTCATTTTTCACCCAGTTCTATTCAGGAACATGAAAAAAAAAAAAAAGCCTAGTTCTTCCACTGGCAGGAAGGAGACATCTAAATAGTTATGCTTCTTTATTGAAACTTCAGAGGTCTGACCCCAAAAAATCCATATCCTATCTGGCATACACCTTTCCCTTTACCTTATCCAGCACCAGTGGGAAAGGTGGCAGAATATACTGCTGTCCAGGTATATTTAGAGCAAGCAGATGCTCAACAGTGAAGAAATTTCCCAGGATTTGGTCAGAGTTGCTTCTGCCCCATGTGCAGACTGCAGCATCAGGAGCATTTAGCTGGTCCTGTGAACCTCTACCTTCATGGCTCATTTTAAAGTCCCTTTGTGCATAAATTTTGTAATGAGATTGTTACAGCTCCTAGAAAATGAATCAATTCTCTCATCTCTACTTGAGGCATTAGCTGCTTCAGTGGCTCTCTTCTGTGTTAATTGTCACACACATTGTCATTTTGGCTACCCACAAAGGAGCCCTTACAAGCTTTGTGATGCTTTCCTTCTCACTTCTCAAATGCAGAGAAGACAGTTCCCAAATCTCCTCTCCCCTCCTTATTTTCCTTCTTATGTGAAATTTCTTTGCGTCAGAAAAGCCTGCCCTCATTAAGAGGTGCATGACACAGACAGGTATAAGTCATTAAGTTAACAAACAAAAATATTCAGAAAAGCAGTTTATCTCAGCTCAGTCAGGTTCTTGATCGATGACATAAAACGTACATAACAAAATCTGTATGTAACTAAGTCTACAGAGGTTAGTTGTAATGCAGGTGCTGCAGTGGTCACAGAAGCCTTCTAAACATCCAAAACAAGGTGGTTTTATAGCCACACTCCAGTAAAGTTTATGCAGGACTGTGGAAAAATTATAGTTTACTGTAACTGCAGAGTGGCTATAAAAATAAGGGGGGGGTTGGATGTTCAATGTCCTTTTCTACTCTGTTGCATAATTTCATTGGGGAGCAATAAATCAGGTATCTTTTGGGAATCTTCCCTACCCAACACCATCTGAGTAAAAAAGTTGCAGATTTCCAAATAATTAAAAAATTGTACACGAGACACAAAAATAACCTCTTAACAGTTTGGCCTGTTGCGATGCTCAGCATGTGCAATAGCTCATGGCAAACTTGTACTCTGGTTCCCTGGTATATGCCAGAGCCTGGCCATGCGATAGATCTTTATTGCTACTGCTGTCCAGATCAAATCTAACAAAGGTGTGCCTACCTGTCATCAAAGCTTTACTCACTGTACAAATGCCTTAAGACAAAAGAAACTCACTGAATTGAGAGAGACTGGGGAAAAGAAATCCCTGCTGAGTCAAAGGACTCATACAGGAATGATTATGGGGAGATCTGAGGTTCTGCCTGTGTTTTCATCCCTTTCACAACCATAGTGCCTGCTTCTCTCAGGAGCTGAGACAGTCTGCAGTGTGTTGCTCCCAGAGATGTCCTCCCTGAATGAATCCTTCCTGTAGCTTTATGGCTGTGCCAGTCAAACATGCCCAAATACAAGTTTGCAAGACCTGTCCATGCAGCAGTAATTTCATAACCTGCAGATGTCAAGAACCAAGACAAAATAATACAGCACACATCAGGTTTAATGTGATTAACTCAGTTGCTTTTAGTTTATTAATTTTACCCATATACATAGTTGATTTTGAAAACACCACGTGAAAGAGCCAGGACAAAGTGTAAGAAAATGGTACAGGAAAAGATTTCAATATGCAACGTGCCAGTGTACCTTCTGTGTTTTATACATACTTTACATAGAAAACCAAAAACCCCACAGTTTTCAGAGGAAGCACACACTTTATTTTCAAATGGCAAATTTAGTTTATTAATAGGTAAAAAAATAAATCTACAATAGCAACAGTGCAAACACATCCGAACACATGGCACACAGAACACAAATGAATAAAATTTATTATACAGAGGACCCAATGTTTCCTAGGGTACTGGCTGTGACATATACAACAAATAACAGGGTGAGGAATAAACTGCTACATAAACAGGAAGATGAGCTGCATGTTATTGGTTCTGTCTTGTACGGTCTCTCTATTTCAGGTGGTAAAGCTGTCATGCCTTGGATCTGCAATTAAAATAATAAAAAATGATCAGAGTTTTATCACATAAAATTAGAAATCTGTATTTTGCTCTCTACCTAGTTGGCAGCTTGCGTGAGAATCTATTGTTAGTTTTGTACTGGGGTTATGACTCTTACTGTTGAGACATCAAGCTCAGTAAAAAAATATATTGCGTGCCAAATGATCAGCCAGCGTGCGCATCCATCACTCTCAGCTTCGTAACAGCTGTACACACCCAGCATCCTCTCCAGTAAAGCAAGGTTAGGCTTCTGTTGGTTGATTTGTGTGACCTTATTTTCCTTTCTGTAATTTTTTAGTTAGTTTGGGGTTTTTGTTTTTATCTTTCTGGTAGATAAAAGTGGAAGTTTACAGTGTTACAGTGCTCTAGGGATATTGGATGATATTTGAATGCATTCATCTGTATGTACAAGGATTACACTTGCATGTACAAGGCAGTTAATTGTGTACACATTATTTCACGGAATCACAGATTGGTTGGAGTTGGAAGGGATCTCCAGAGGTCCAATGTCCTTGCTCAAGCAAAGTCACCTACAGCAGCGTTATATTTCTATATATTAAGTATTTTTTACTTTTCCCTTAGAATTTTTATGCAATTTTTATGGAGTTGGACAAAACTACCTGCCTGCCATGGTTTTGATGTGAAATTAGAGAGATTTGGGTACACTGCTTGGCTATGCTTTTCCTAAATGTACTCTCTACATGTTACAGAAGCTCTGCAAAAAGCAAGCTCCTGGGCACAAAAGTTTTTGAAAGTTTGAATGCCCACCTGCATAGCATGTGCTTCCTTTGTTTTTTTTCATGTTGCAATTATCCTGCACTGCAGAAAAAAATAATCTAAATATTGACTTAATCTTAGCAAACACAACACGAAGCTGAAACTGATCAAGAGATCATCCCTACAGAAGGATGAAGGTATTTTCAACTCAGTTCCTCTGCTTCAAGTTTTTTCCTCCTTGTAACAACTCACTGATTGTTTGGCTATTCAGGTTGAATCTGTTCTTGATTTTGATGAGGATGGCCAATTTAATGTAGTATCACTAATAAAGGAAGGGAAAGGAAAGAGTCCTAATCTTAGCTTTGATGAATACGTCCTAGTCATTTGACATAGGAAACTATGATTAAAAGGAAGAACTAAGCACTCCCAGTTCCACTGAGCTCACTTTTTGACTGCATTCTTTAAGTCGTATTATTCCTTCATCCTGTAAGATAAAGGGGAACAGCATTTTCCAGAAAGCATACCATTAAAAAAAAAAAAAAAAGGCAGCCTACCCCCTTTTGATAAAATGTGTGCTTTCTGACAAATAATTAGTGAAAGAGTGCCTGCACTGCTGCTACTGGCCAGCAGTTACAGAGGTCAAGAAGTTTAACCAAAACTGGTGAATGGTTACATGTACTGTCAATAATTGCTTTTTCTTTGAAGGTCTGTAGTGGGACAAATATTAGAAAGAAACAACTTCTTTGATTACTTATAGCACACGGTATTTCATTGACATCCCGTAGGCAGAATAGTCTGATTGATGTTGAAAAGCCCTGAGAATGCCACTGTAGGAAGGGCAAACTGAAAGCACTGTGTGACCTGCTATGAGGTGGCGTGGGCTCTTTTGTGGGGTGAGGAGAATGAGGCAAAGGTCCTTTCCTAGGAAGTATTTAATCAGGAGTATCTTGTATCAGCTACTAGGCTGGACTAAAATCATGGTAGGACATAAGCCAGTACAAGAGAATCTCCCCTTCTGAGCAAAAAAGCTCAAAAAATTAAAATGGAATCTTAATTTGGACTCTGTAGAGGAGTTCACGGAGAAATATGTATTTTTCAGCATCTGCTTCAGGGATGATACTACATGCACTAGTAGTTCTTTATAAAAACATATCGACACTAAAAATGACAGCTTTTCCCAGCAGCCCTGTTAAAGTACCAGTAGACATTTACAATAAATAATAACTTACCCAGGAATTATTTTGTTATCTGATAGAGTTTTTTTCATAAGGAGAAGTGGAAAAGAAAAGCTATAGAAGATAAAATCTTCCAAAGGTGCACAAAGGAAACAGACAATCCAAATGTATGTTTTCTGGCCCAATACTATAGACATTTTAGACACAAGACCAACAAAAACCCAAGAGATATTGGAAGAGTACTTATATAATTTCAGATAGTCTAGATACCTGAGTTAAGATGTTAGATTCCCGAGGCTTCCTTATGCAGTCAGTAAGCTTCCCCCTACAGAGTGCCTCAGAGAACAAACCAACCTGATGTAGGGATTTTGATTCATCCATCATAAGACCCTAACATAAGTCCCTGAACAGTGAGGCAGCCAAGGGAAAACAGCTTTCTAACTTGGTCACCTAATCTGCACAGATACGGTGAGTCTCCGATCAGACCCAGACACACTGAAAGACTCCATACTCCTATTACTGATCCCATCTGCTGATCAAAGCTCCAATTTTTCTATTCTTTCCAAATACTTCTAGGACTTGAGTTAGATGAAAGTGCCAAAAACACATTCTCATCATTTGTTATTGTATGTAATTGTAATATAGCTGTGTAAACAGTCTGAAGATGTATAACCAGGTACTTATTCATATGCAATGAAGGACAGTAAATCACATCTGTTTCATGTCACTGTTGTCTACTCAGACTTACCGACCATTCTGCATTATCTGTTTTTGAACATCTCACGTTCACTGGTAGTTTAAGCACAAGTTCATTATAGGAGAGACCCTCCGATCTGGACCATTTGAATTTGTTCATTGCATCCATAAAAGACAGGTTTTTATATTGCTTAGGACTCTTGATAATGAAAGGCCAAGTCCTAAAGAAAAATAAATAAATATGTTTTTAAAAATACATAAATACCATCAAGCTGGACCTGCATTTGGAGAATCTACTCAGAAAAACAAATATACTATTATTAATGTCAACATTCTCAGCTAAGTTCTCCACTAGTGGAAACTGATGCAGTTTCATTTATTTTAACAGACTTACAGAAGGTTGTCAGCAGTTTAGGACTTGCTGCCAGATGCTTTTAGAAATGAAGGACTTTAACTTAAGGAAGAGAATTACCTTGCTGTTCTCTGATCTACAAATTGAATACACAGGCAATACAAAACAGATCTTCTGTTGTAACTTCTCAAAACAAAACAAAACAAAACAAAACAAAACAAAAGCCACACCCTCTACTTGGCTTGGCAAACAGCGTTACAAAGAACCATTTGCAGTTTGAAAGCTCCTTCCAGACAGCTCTGCCAAGCTCAGGTCACAACGCAAATCATAGGTCAAAACTCAGCCTAGCACAGGAGTTGCTCTAACATGCATTGGTTTGCTGCAGTGCAAGATTAAATGAGAATAATTGGTGCTGTGGACATTGCCTTTGGGCATGTCCCTACATGCTGGCTGCAAGGGGACTTTTGGCCAGGGGTAGGGTAGAGACCTGCTGTGCTGCTGTGAGAGATCCAACTATATGCCCACGGGTGGGAATCCTCCCCACGAACAAGTGAGGCCAATCCCATTTGCCAGCAGCCAAAGATGTGGAAAGGGAAGGAATGATACTTCTTGTCTTTTATTTAGTAAAGAAAACTCAAAAATAATAACAAAGGAAAAATTAAAAATAGCTGAAAAGCTTTTCCATTGTTCTTGCTTTCTCCTTGTTTGACTCTGCTGGGATGAATAGAAACAACTTGGTGGACAGGTCAAGTTCTTAAAACAGAAAGCCCAATACAACTAGTAGAAGAACTAAAGTAGCTAAAACTTTATCTAAGCAACCTGATTAATACTTTGGTCAGAGCATGACTTATCTGTCTGAAGTGCTTTGAAAAGATCCGTGTTGCTTTGCAGTAGGCTGTCTCCCACTTGCTTTGGGTAAAGTGCTGCCTATGCCAAAGTTCTCTAGTCAACAACTAGGCACAGAGGACATAATTTTAATCAAGAACCTATTTTACGCTGTTGTGGTCCATTCACTTTCATCTCAGCTCCTCATGATTTATACCACTGTCTGTGCCACTAGACTGAGGAAAAAAAGGGTTTTAAAGTGAGACACAATGCCTTGATCCTGCTTCCAGTTCGCCTTCATGTGTAAGTCAAGAGAGACTTTAGAGGAGTCAGTGAAGCAATTCCAGCATAAGACTGACACA
This sequence comes from Falco peregrinus, assembly GCF_023634155.1. Taxonomy (NCBI): domain Eukaryota; kingdom Metazoa; phylum Chordata; class Aves; order Falconiformes; family Falconidae; genus Falco; species Falco peregrinus. Next base: position 36,963,143 of record NC_073727.1, read on the forward strand.
AGAAAGATAAAGATCAGGTCACATATCCTTAGGCTGACAGAGCTTAATGAAACGAATTGTGGATTAGGTCATAAATACTAGAGGCATTAATAATCTCTTCTTCTAATTACTATTCCATGTGCGGCAGACAGTCTGCATACTTAACTCTATTCAAAACATCTTTATTTCCCCAGGCCAAACACACATTTTTTCCTTAAGTACAGTTATCATGAATGAACACTCAAGAGAGCATACATTTGTTAGACTATTTTCTTTCTAAGCTCAGAAAGACTCTTTTAGCTAGGATTAATTTAGAAACTGTGCTCTCCCTGTATTAAAAGAGATTGTAAATAGAAATAGTGTAGAAAATGAAGTAGACATTGATTGCATTGTGACTTTCTTCAAACTCTTCTGTCTTGGATATAAATTTCAGAACTAAGACCAGTAAGCCTGTATATCGAATTACTTTGCAATAATAGTTGTATATGGTTTTGTTAAACTGTATAAGGAAAGACAACTTTTAAAATGTAAATGTGATGACATACTATTAGTCTATCAATTTTATTTTAAAATCTTACTGTTACCTTAGTTTAGTGCAACCAACAATACAAATGTAATTCACCTTTCACCACTGACAGTGCATTCTACTTTCTATTGTTTGATTATTTTTCTGTACTTGGTTCATTTGGGAACTTTCCTCTTTAGACTATTCTCACTGTTCACAATCACTTCCACTGCTTATCTGCTATTGAGATACTTTTCATTTTAAACACTGCAAGAAACAGTTAAAAACTGAAATACACTATTAATTGATTTTTATATATTCACACAGATTTATCCTGTCTGTAGTGGGCTTCCTCCCATCTCCTACCAAAATTTAAATTTTATGTTGGATTCTGGAAATAACTCTTGCTCTTAATGAGTGATACCATTGTGCTGGTCATCCTACTGACATCAAAGGACAGATTCAACACACTGGGAAGCATTTTATTCTTGCTGAGGACCCTCATGATGAAGGACAGCAACACTTCTGCTGACTTACTAAAGAAACTGTAACACATTGTTTAAAATTTACCAGCCTGTGGTTTACCCCAGCACTGAGATGCCCTCTGAACTGCACAGACCTGAATGCAATGGTGGTTATTATAGATCCTGAGTTGCCTAAATGGTAACAGCCCCCAACCCCTACCATTCACAGAGTGGGTATTTAATATTTGTTAAGCATTGAGGTAGGAAGATCTTACAACAAAATTACATTACCTCTTTTGAGCTGAGCAGCAGGCCAATATTCAGATTCTTGTGGCTTATTTTTATTAGGAAGAAGAATTGATGAATGAGCTAGGTGGTTTTCTTTCTGACATGGATTTACATCTCAAAAATGTGCAGTGTCCTTTTTCACTAAACGGTAGGAGTCCAAGAGTAGTAGACTCAGTAGACAGTGTCTTTGCACAGAATTGCAAGCTCCTGCAGTCAACAGTTCACTTAAAAAGCTCTTTCTTCCTCTTGGCTAGGTTCCTACCACTGGTACCATGTTTTTCTCTCTACTTACCTTGCATATCATCCTCTGACTTCTTATTCTTCCAAAGCCTTCTATCTCTCATTTCTCTCCATTGCGATGCTTATCTAGAACTTATCTTTCTCTATGAACAATTTAATATTTTCTTAATCCCTCAGTTTCCTTTCTAATTTACAGCTTCTTCCCCTTTTCTGAATTTGTCAGTGTCACTGAGACAGCGTTAAGTTCTGTATGTGAGCAACAGCTCCAAGATCTGGTTGCACTGATTGACTTCAGCAGCATTATAAACAACAAATCTATCCAGGGTAATTCAATATCCATGCTCTCAAACTCTGTTTTCAAAATTATCTCTATATATGTTAAACACTTCTAAGTTTTAATAAATTGATAGATTTTCTGAAACAATGATGACATTGAATAGTGTTTTTACAGATGGTTGCGGTGAAAAAAAAATGCTGTGAGGAATATTATTTCTTTAACAGAAAAAGCTGCTTTTGTATTTACAAAAAAGGGGAGGGGGGGGGAATAATTTGGCAGGAGAAATATAGCAGCACAGCATAATGACCGAAAGGAAGTGGCATGAGTGACCCAGCAACATGTTGCACTACTAGAAAGCAATAAAGTTCATAAAAAAATGACCTTGTAATCCCACAGACAGAAATAGAGGTGCTACACATATTCATAAACAGTTTACTTGCCTGACTGGTCTGTAGATTTCCTTAACACCAATGAACTGGAGCTGTTCCATTATATCTGGAATGCTTGCACATCGGGTGAGGTTGATTCTTGGGTAATAGAGCAGATATGACAGGCACATTTCATTCCTGGTGCTCAGACCACCCTGAAAATGGGATTTTTCTTTTAATTAAGATAGCACTGGAATCTCACAGATAAAAACACCGATTAGCATTTATATGCTAATGAAATGTGTATCAGGAGGCCCAATTCAACAGGTTTATCTTGCACATTGAGTTATCAAGTAGCAAGAAGTTATTACATAATTTACAAAATACACTGCAAGCTCAAGCAGTACCTCCTGAGCTTAAAAAAATGTCAGAAAGAACATCAATACAGGAAGACTCCTATTATGTTGAAGAGAACTATCTGAGAAGTTCAGGTTTATTTTCAGCTATCTCCAAGATACTTACATCTACCACGTTTCAGAAAAAGGGCTTCAAAGTAGAACAGATGTAGAAAAAATCTGGTAGGATAATTAGTCTGCTTAATAAAAAATTAAGTGAGCTTTGCCTAGTAAAATGGAGGCCAGGATGGAATACGTATCTATATGGACTCTCCTTGTAAGTACATACACAGCAAAAGAGTAAGAAAGAAGAGTTATTTAAGTTAACAGATAATGTTGACTCAAGCACAAATGAACACTAACTATAAAATAATTAATTAGATTAAGATTTTTAGCTAGAAGAAACATTCTTAAACAGTCTTCCAATGAAAGCCAGGGGGCAAACAACTAATTTAAAATTAATCCTGGTAAATATGGACAAAATTATGAGCTGCATGTTCTTAAATCCTGTGTGGGAACAGTTCCACAAACCTCACAGAACCACAGGAATACAAATGGAGAAGACAAAACATGAACCAAGGCTCAAAAGCTAGTGTCGTCACCACACAAGAAAATAGGACAAAAACTCAAAGGTTTTCATTCTCACTCTTTCGCTTTGCTTTATATACCTACTGCATGCACGTACATGCAAGCCGTGATTCAGGGAGAGGTATCCCTGTGTTCTCTGGATGCCAGGAACAGGTCTTCCTTGCTGAACAGAACTCCCTGAGGTCTCACCTCCCAGAGGTCTGGATCCAGCCCCTTCCAAGGAAGCGGGATCAGCCCCTAGCAAAGGCTGGGTGCTGGCAGCTACACCCCTCCCATAAGCATAGTGGGTCTGGCATCACTCTCCAATTTAATAGCCAGCTGGCACAGTCCAGCTCATGTCCCAACAACCAAATTCGCTTCACCTTCAAAACCAAGTGGTCGCATTGCAACAGCCAGTGTCTGCTAACCTAAAAAGTTGTGTCTGCGACACTGTGCACTGCCCTGTGCCAAACCTGAGCCAGAACCCCTCGACCCTGAAGAGGCTGCTCACCCCCTGGCCATGGCCCTGCCTCGTCTGCTGCTGCACCAGGGGGCTGCAGCACAGCTGCTCCTTGTGCCTTGGCTGCAAGTGTGCACAGGTACGGCACAGGCTTCTCGGGTGGCACCCCAGGGGCAGCAACTGCCCAGGGGGGTCACTGCGGCTGGAAAACCCACCTCATGAGAAAGGTAGCGTGCAGAGGCTCAGCCTCCTCCTCCCAACCCAAAGCTCCTGTATTCTGCCTGGATTCTACATTAGGCACAAAAGCAAGTGGTCCTGTCTTGATCATGGCATCAATAAAAATCAGTATGTAAGAACTGGCAATTACAACTTTGAGGAAAAATGTGTAACAAGTTTATAAAAATAATTCATTAGAATATGCAGAATTTGCACGTTAATACATGTTATGAAGAAAGCAATCCTTATGCCAGCAGAGTCTGATTTTTAAAGAGCTTTCATGAGCTGGCTTGCTTATTTTTATAAACTAGTCATATGAATGCCTTTTGCAAGAGATCAGACTGTGATCGTAATAGTCCTGATGACTTTAAAACCTAAGAATCTATGAAAGGAAAGATAATACATAATTACATGCACACAGGCAAGTTAAGTCCACACTTTTTAATAGCATTTTATGAAAAAGATGTTGGTCCCCAATATTATCTGTGTACTTATTTTGATCCATTAAAACATTTCTTACCCATGTCATGCGAATTCGGTCCACAGTATTGTAGTGGCATTCCGTGATTAAATTATCCCCCTGAAACACAAGATTTCGGAAGTTCACAGTTCTGAAGTTTATCAGCATCAGCTTCAGGTAACCACAGATGACATCAAACACTTAAGAAATAGAGATCAGAGCAGTGGATACTATTTTTTGAAAGAGCAAAGGATTAGGTAATTGGTGTGTGCTAAGGCCTGGGCACTTAACATTCATGTTACCCCAGATCCTCAGGGATCCCCCATGGATCTAAACAGAGTCCTATCCAGAGTCTTGTATGTTTTTGGAAAACAGCAATGGAGATGCCCAGTTATAATCCTATTATCGGGAAAATTATGTATGTAGACAGTATGTATGTGTAGACATATACATGATTCTGGCTCCCAAACTCATCCATTGCTACTTTGGATAGCTTTCCCCAGGCCAATTTATGATGCCAACTTTAATAGAAATACTTGCCAAATGAGGAAAAGAAGGCTTTCCACATCACAATAACAACTATTTATCTGCCAAGCCTGGGAGTAGAGGAGTGGCAGGCAAAAACTTAACTACATTGACAGATATGTATGGGAAAGGCTGAATACTTACCTTCTCAAGTACATACAATTAACTTCTTGCTGCCTTGACAAACCGATCTACAGTTTGGTAGTACCTTTATTCCCTGTACCTAATCAAATACAAATCTCAAGATCACCATGATAATCAAATGGAAATTAAAATTTTGAAGAACATAGCCAGACATCAAAAATCTAATATTTTTGAGCAAATTCATATCACAAGGATGTAAGATGTTTATTTGCTTTGGTACATTTTTTGGGGTATCATCATGTTTCCTTGTCACCCATTGTATTACTCTTCCCTGAAAAAATTAGATCACCCTTCAAAGGTTAATAATTTCTCCTTTCCTGCGGGCTGTTTCATGGCCAGACCAGTGCTAGTACTAACTGTACTCCAGGCTTCTGGGAGAAGGTGTGTCAGCCTCCTGCCAGCCAAATGGAGACAGAGGTTTCTGAAGCAGCATGAAGTGGCACAGCTTTGCTGCTCCCAGCAGGAATATGCTGCTTCCCACCAACCAGGTCTCTAGCTTTTGAGGCTTAAGGAGTAGATAGCATTCACTAAAAGTGTTCTTTCTGTGACATTAGATCTTTTGCTTCCAAATTCAGAAGAGAGTGTTAGTATATGAAGAAAACAACCTGGACTCCACAAGCTGAAAGATGGATACACCCTTGAAAAAACTTGCAGAGGAGAGGATAACAGAACTTGCACAAAAATTTTTAATATTATTAGTTAATTGATTAGACTGTGGTCTGCATTACACCAAATGATATATGTAAAGCTGTACTGGTAGTTTTGCATAAGATGAAAACAAAAAAAAGGCATAAAAAAGGCTCATTTCAGAGAAAGAATTCCAGCTTTTACTTGAGCTGTCTTTTTTATGAAGTTGATACCTCTTTTAGTCTTTCTGCTTTCTACTCCCTTTTGTTCTTGAATTTTAAGAGGCCTTTCTCTATAATCTGCATGGATTTTCCTAAAAATATTACAGGCTTTCTCTGCAAACCTGTCATCTTCTGCCAGCCCTTTTCCTAAACCCTTCAACACTTCTTTCCTGGAGGAGGTAACACCATTTTGTCTTTGAAGTCCTTGTGGAGTACAAGCAGTTTGACTTCAAAGAATAAATGCTGCACCTGAACATCCAGGTTTTGCTGTAGAAATTAAATTATAAAGTTAATATTTTAGCTTCTTGCCTTTAAAGGACAAATATCAATGTCTCCCAGCATAGGAGAAGAGACCTAAGAGAGAAAGCGACTCGGAGAGAAGCCTGGAAGTTTAAAACATGGGGCTCCTGAGTATACTTGAAGTTCAGTCATTTCAATGGTCTTTTCAGCTCCCTTTTCCTTACTGGCTCCAATTGTAAACAAAATACAGTTGTATGACATTTTGCATCTGACCAATTTCATTGGTAACAGGCCTGTTCACGTGCAGCAGAACAAGAACTTCTTCAGTTGTTCTGCTGGCCAGACCTGGAGCACCCAACCTCTGCTGCATTAAACTTTCTGTTCTCAGGCCAAAGCTTCAAAAACAGATGCTGGCTGGAACTAACTAATTTTTAAACGAGTGACTCATCTAAAAACATACGGACTCTTTTCATGCAATACCTATGGATACCTACTGCTTTATAATATAATTGTAGTTGGGATTTTTCTGAAAGTTATATTACATTATTCTGACAAGAATAGCAGAATTGCATAATTTCTTCTTCCAAAAGGTTCTGCTTACTAGTGAAACCTCACACAGAACATAAACATGGAGTTTTACTCCCAACACCAACTACAAATCTGAAATAAACAGAAGACTTGGCTGATTTGTAGACATGTTTGCAAGGCTGGATGAATACTTGCTGTGTGTACATACTTGAGATGTGCTACTTGGTCTCAGCGGCTCCATAAAGCCATGTGATGGCACTTCCATTCTTCAGCTAGCTGGATGCACAACAATGGCACCACCAGGCACGTGTGATTTTATAATCTGCTTTGTTCAAACATTTGTGATAGGAAAATTTAAATTGAGTAATTGTGGACAACAAACACACCCAAAGAACAGCTTGAATTGATGGGTCTGTAGTGAATTGGGTGGACACTCCTGAGACACTGCAAATTTAATGCATTAGTTACTCTGCATAAGTTACTCTGCAGTAAGTGGAAAAATTAATAAAACATTAAAGAATTCTATGATTCCCTGATAAGAAACTGTAGAAAAATTAATCCTAAATGTGAGTAAATGTTAGGCACATGAACTCTTAAACACTCTCAGGGAAAGAATTGTATCTTACTGGCAAGATGGTTCTTTCTTCTTTCAGATACTGAAACTCCTGGAAGTTAAAGTCAAACTCATCATCATAAGCAAGCAGCTTCTGCTCCTCGCCGTTGCGAAAGTGGCGCATCCTGATAGCTCTGCCAGCAAGATGAGCATGAAGAAGTACTGCAAACACATTAATCCCAGCAGGTCTCTCAGCACCTAGAGCCTGGCCAGGGAAACCAACACCATCAGTGTGCCCAGATGCAATGTCATGTAATGTATTACAATGTACAAACAGAGTAAAAATATATTAATAAATGAGTTTTACATTCCCTCAGGTTACAGCAAAATGCAGTCCAAAGAAAAAACAAATCTGTATGTGAAATTAAGGTTTTATATACAAAAAAAGGCTAGTTTTTTTCCATGATTTTTTTCTTTTTAGGAAAAACTTAACTTACTCCCAATGCACACAGTTTTTACGCAAATCAACTGGCCTGCCAATAATTCTCAACAGATTAAGCCCTTCAAGGGAATTACACTAAAACCTGCACATAATTTCAGTGCTAGTGGTTGACACTAGTGAATGTGGATCTTTACTGTGAAAAAGAATACCTATGCAGTTTTGAATGATGTTATCATCAACATTGTACCAAGAGAAGCACTATAAACAGAGACTGTAATTATAATATGCTCAACTTCCCATCTTCAAGTCAACTGATGGTGAAATACTGTAAGTTTACATCTGAAACTTTTTTCCAGGTCAAAAACATTTTAAAATTAGCTTTTTGAAATTGACACAAACCTGACATCACTCCCATTCTAGCTGAGAACTATGGATCTGAATATATGCTAGACTTGTTTAGAGCCCAAACTAGAAATAATCTGTTATTGCAATACCTTTCAAGTACAGCCTTAAGGTCAGAAACGTCACAATAATAGATTACTCAAGTGTTTTTAGGCTGAAAAATGCTATGACAATAAGCAAAATTTAACACCACCAAGAACACATCTAAATTCCATATCTAATTTAACCTTCACTCTAAATCACATCATAACCAGTACTGATTCAACCTTTCTCTATACGTGACAAAGCATATGAGAATCCTGTGATACATTAATCACAGATTTTAGACAATACTTCCATTATCTGTGAAGTTATTTAAATTATCTTAATGAAAACCAAGTGTTTAATGAATGCGTAATATTGTACTTTGGGCCATGCAACAAAACCTGTTCAGGTCTTTAGTTTCTGTGGTTGGTCTAATAATACCTTTCAGGATTTCACTATGCCATTAGGAGCCATTTGCACATGAAATCTGAATTAGTCTCTCTCAACATCTTTTTGGGCTAACATTCCAGGCTATTAATAGCTTCGCCATGGAAAGCAACATATGCTTATATATTGAACAAGCACTGTGTCATCCACTATTACTCATATCAGTAAAGCAGCTTGAATACTGAGCACCTCAAATATCCTGATCAAAAAGACTCAGCATTCTGGAGGGCAACACGTAGCAGATGCCTTGGCTCACATGTCTTTAACCAGTAACTATCAATCTTCCCAAGAAGTTAAAGTGGCTGGCTGTCCAAAACTATTTCTAAGAATGAAAAGCAATGGATTTAGGCAGGAGACATACCTCTTCCAGACATTCCAGTGTGCAGTGACCCTCTGACACAAATTCAGGCATGCCTGGTGGGATATTGTGGAAGAGGCTGACCCAAAGACCGGCTTCAATAACCCCAGCATCGTATTTCCTTAAAACTGGAGTATAAATTAACCTCAGACCAGAGTTATCTATCAAGCCTGCAACAAAAGAACACAGTCATCCATGGCTGTAAATCAATATTTTAAAGAAAAGAGGAAAAAAAATCCAATTGTTTCATATTTTTCAAGGTATGTCCTAAGTTTTAGATGAAAATCGATGAATCAGCCTCTACAACCGGGGTCAAACCATATGCAGGAAACAATAAATAGGGGCACCCCACAAAAGGGTTGTTAAACATGGTATCATAATGTCTGTGGAGTTCAGATGTGAATGAAAAATATGTGCTGTCCATAGCCCTCATGTCTCTTCTGCTAAGTTATGGAATATGGACCTCAGAGAAAAGAGGTTAGATCACAGGCAGAGCAAACAATACAAGGAAATAATAAGACCTCAAAAGGTTCCATGTATGATTTCAAATGAAATATTTAAACAACAGTTTAATGTTATTGTGGTTTTTTTCTTTAAAATTTTCAAGTCGTGCGTTATTTTCTACCTGTGAATTTGTCTATTCCTTCACCCTAGGCCCTAGCATTAATTATACTTCCCTTTGGTTTGGACTGCCTGTCACATTACAGCACACCTCAGATGACCAAATCCCTTTTACAATCTCCCCAGTTAAAAGATCATCAACTAAACATGAAAATTGGCTTCCTGAATCCCAAACCTGAAGACAACATCAGCACCTTGCATAAAGTAGACAAGAGAACTACAGAGGACTTTAATGCTGCACTCACTCAAGGACTTCTGATTTCAGAAAGTAGCTCAGAGAACCAAAGCATGCTGTGAAAAGATTGAGTCTTTAAGACTCAAAGTGGTATGAATATATTTTGTTCACCTGCATGTTCAGCCATACGTGATTGTTTGTATATCTATGAATAAGTTTTGTTGCCTCCATCATCTACATGCTTATAATTATTTATCTTCTATTAGCCATTTTTATTAGGCAAGACATAAAGATTAATTTGTGTTGCACAAGCCCTGCATTCTGCTAGTTCATCTGTTACTTTCTTCTTTGTTGTCCCTTTGCAAATTTCAATTTTGAAAATTAAAAATGCAAAAAAAATACCAAATCTCTCAGAGAAGGTGAGAGACTTTCTAATGACCTGTACTAGTCTTCTAAAAAACAGAACAGATATAGCAGTGCCTGAAACCAAATTTTACATCAATGGGAAATCAGCAAGCTATTTCAAGATAAGCAAATGGCAGAGGAACAGAGCAGGGACTAAGTTACCCAGTCACTAAAATACTTGAGACAGAGTAGTATATAATTATTAAGGAACAAAGGATATGAACTATGCGCTGCCAATTTAGAGTGGTATTCAACTATGAGGCATTTTGCAATATACAAATCATGACATTTCAGGTGCTACATACTGTCCCAAAACACCCCAGTTTTAAAGTGTTTGGGGATCCATACTCATTACCTTTCTGAAGTTATTCGTATTATCTCATCAACTTGAGTATTTCCTATGTGGTATTTCCCCTTCAAGCTTGTTGCTAAATGCTAGAAATCTTTGTGATATGTAAGAGGTTTTGATAAACAACCTCAAAAGAGGCCACCTTTCAATTGAAAAGTGAATGTTAAGGATTTCAGAAACAGAAACTTTCAAAACCAGCCATGTTAGGAGAAGTTCAAACATTTTTTAGTCTAACTGGGAGCCAATGCTGCCTACCAATCTGGGTCACGTGTGAAAATATTACCCCAGATCACAACATGAGGCTAACAATGCAGCCTTTAACTGCAAGACCCAAAGTGGGAAAATGCAGGTGCCAAAATGCCAAAACGAAGGTGACCCAGTGGCAGGTTTGGTGCTGTGTCAGGGGGACTCACATGCCCCCACCTGAAGCGGATGGAGCACCCAGGTCTACTCCCTCACACTCCTGGCACAATCTTATACCGTGTGTTTTGGCAAGGAGGAGAGAAACAACCTGGATTACAGACACCCTGCTCTGCCTTTGCTGTCTGAATTTTCCCAGGTCTTTGGCAAGACCCTGTGTTCACCTGGGGCTGTGCCAGCAAGGCAAAGGTGTCCCATTGCTTAAAAAGGAAATGAACCATTATTCATTCTCTGTCTTTCTGTGTGCCACTTGAACTAAAACAACGGTATCATACAGCACAGTTGATTAAAACAAAACAGTGGATTTAGGGACACAACCAACTCAAACAGTTCTTCTCCATGCATCTTCTTGGGCTTTCAGGTAACATTTGATGGAAAAGCATGCAACATCAAGGATGCAATGGAGTTTACTCTATCCCATGCAAATGTGCATGCTGAAGGAGAGAGTCTGTCATTAAATAAACCAATTTTGAGATAGTTCATCTAGTACAACAAAAAGAGGGGGAATAACAGTAAGACAGAACACCGTGACCCACAGAGAGGATTTTCTTTTAACATGTGAGGGTGTGAAGAAAGGCCAGTTCACTGTGCTGCACTGGATTTTACTGGGTTCATATATAGCAATCACCAGAATATTCTCAGGTACAGTAATTAGCTCAATAAACTTTTGTTTCAGAACAAAAAACTATCTTTCTAAAAGTCAGCTTCAAAGATCCCTAGATTTTCTGGGGCTCCCTGACTTCTTCCTTTAGCTGCTTCTAAATATAAATGAATTTTAGAAAGAAGATTAAAAAAAAAACAAAACCACCATTACAAAAGAAAAGCTTAACTTTTAAGATCACCTGCTTTTACCCAGTGAACAGTCTAGTAACCTGAGTCCATACTTCACTTTCAAAAACTGACCACAGTTCAGGTAGATGTCTTTTAAAAAGTGCTATAAAAAACGAATAAAAGGCTCATTCCCTGTGTTGCTGTCCCACAGTCTGGGTGCTATGCTATGTGCTCTGTCTGATTGGATTTCCCAGCAAAAGGAAAGGGACATAACAAGAATGTAGTGATAAAAGTGATGTATTCACCTGGTCCACAATTCTTTGGAATCTCTCGCTGACTTCAGGTTAAGCTTTTGAGGGCAGTGAGAAAAACACTGGGAACCAGGAACAATTGAGCAGGAGAAAATAAGCCTCAGCTTTGCATTTGCTCTATTTGCCATGCAATGCAATGAGGCACTTGGGTCTATTACATCTTTCAGCTTTGTGTGTTATAAAGAGTGTGACGTACAAACCTTCTGTGTAAGATGGATTGTCATAATGCACCTCCATGAGGACGAACTGGGGGTCAGCTGCTGTGCCAATGGATAAGCCAACATGAGGAGGATAGGTGAAGCCCTGGAAATCAACACATGCATACAGAGTTAAGGTATTTTTTGTCACAGTTAAAAGTTAATTTGTTTTTTACAAATACAATGACTTTTTTTTTTTCAATGATACAGTCATATTAATGATAAATTAAGAGGTGATTTCTTTTTAAATTCTGAACATGGCATTGTGGTGTAACATATTTATTATATACTCGATGCACTAAATAACTAAGTCAATATAAAATAGTAGATCCTACACTTACTAGAGGATAAAGCCCTGAGAAAACTGGTCTGACGTCACCACTGACCCTGTTTGAAGTAAGAGGCTGGACCAGAAACTTCCTGAGGTTCTTTTCAACCTGCATTATCCTGTGATCTTATGATTATTTATCCTGTATTTATTGCTTGAGCAGAAAAGGAAAAATTCCATTTAAAATGTATAAATATTGCATCATCAAGCAGTTTGTCTGACAATAAAACCCTTATGAAGAGGTGAATCTACATCTTAAATGTTCCCAGTTTCTAAAAGCAGTAATTTCCAGGGAATACTGAGGTTGTACATAATTAGATTGTTTTTCCTGCACAAATCACTGTATTCTAAGTAAAATGATTTGAACAATAAAGGTGATCTTCACGGCTACATTTACATTAGCAAGCCATGTAGTGCAAAAGAAATAGCTCTGTACAGTGCAACAGCTTGTGCTGGACACACTGTTCCCAGATGATGCTCCCCTGGACAAGCTCTGTTCAGACCCCATGCACAGAACGCCATTTATTGTTGGGAGATGCTGGGTTCACCACGGCACTATCAGTTTAACTTCATCCCAAAGGGGGCTGTGCAAGTTCTCAAACCACTCATGATGATAAACAGAGTCTGGTAAGTGGAGATAACCAGGAGATTTACTTAAAACCTTGCTCCGGATTCAAACTGAAACACCAATATCTTCTAAGGGAACTCTTTACCAAATTCACTTTTATAGGAATTAATCTGCATCATTTTATATTATATAGCTAATATTTTAATATGCAATTTGAGATTCTAACTTTCTGAAATGTGCAATTTGAGATCCTATTCTTTTCTGATGCTTGATGGACATTTAATGAATTAACCATAGTATACAATAATAAATATTATCACCTCCATTTTACATAAAGGTAAATTGAAGTAAGTGAAGTGAGCACTCTGGGAAACCTGCATGTAACCCAGATCTGTCAGATTCCTCCCTACAGATCTTTAACAGTGGGATCATCCTTGCAAAAACCTCCATAGTGCTTGTCAAATGATAACTTATTTATGTGAGGTTTTTATTTCACTTAGATTAAGACAGTTGAAAGTACAAATACTAGGTCAGAGCATAGCTGATGGCAAAACTGCACAAAGCATACAGCAGGGATAATGCTCGTAGTGGATTAAACTTTTTTTCATGGGTCCATGTAGCAGCTCTATCTTCCTCACACTGCAGCACTTGAAGATGGTTTTGGACTGCAGGCTGGCAAATGAAGGCTCCAGAAACTACCATCACTCCAGTCCCTCTCTGTGCCCACACCATCGTTTGTGTGGGCACTAAGTGAATCAGGGGGCTAAAGAAGGGGTGGTATTCATTCGGCAGTAATGCTGCCTTATGTCAGATTAAAGCATTAACTGCAGCCAAAATTAACATATGAAATAAGCTGAAAACAGAGCCTGGGGTCAACTTGGCATCAGAGACTGTGTTTTCTTTAGATATGACCCATTGCCATGAGCAAAGTGGTCCTTGTGCTGGCTCTGCACCAACACAGGATCACTCCTACACTGAAATGATGTCTCTTTGGGCTGGGTAGGAAACTTCAGAATGGTATGCCTGAATGGGGAAACACTGTAACCAGGCCCTGGTGATGCACAAAACTAATTAAATCTACGCTTGACTTTGTCTGGAACATTTCTCCTCCATGTCTTTCATGCAGTCACCTACAGAGACTGCTTTTCTTTTTGGCATTCTCCACAGGTAGCAGATACTGGTCATTGCTGGAGGCAGTGTATCTCCATATCAGATGAGACAAGATGGTACAGGGACAGACTCCCATGCTCCCAAGCCATCTTTCTTTCCCTAAGGCATCAACTCTCTCTATACTATTTTCATTACTTGTAGCTTGTCACTCAGGATGACCATTGCATTTCATCCTTAAAAAGTTAACAAGAAGTTGAGGACTTACTGCTGAGGCATTTAGGTATTATGATTGTGTACCCTTGAAAACAGACAAAGTAATCGCTAATACACTAGGAAGAAGCTTCATGATGATACACACCCTCCTAAATCCCCATTGATGAACCTGTCAGAAAGCCATTCAGCCTACCTCTCCTCCAATGGCCCAAGCAAAAATGACAGTCTCACATGTGAGAAAAGAGTCTGGCATGTTGGGGTGGTAACACTCATGTCCGTAGTCCAGCACACTGTCGTTCAAATTGCTGCTGCACTGGTAGAGCAGGATATGGTGCACCAGATTCTCATGGCCTTTCTGGATCAATGGCTCAACCTGTCAATGTAAAAATGAAAAAGAGAAAGGAAAAGAAAGGGGGAAAGAGAGGGGGAAAGAGAAGGGGAAAGAGGGGGAAAGAAGGGGGAAAGGAAGGGGGAAAGAGAGGGGGAACGAGAGGGGAAATGAGAAAGAAGAAAAAGAGAAAGAAAAGAGAAAGGAAAAAAGAAAAAAAAGAGAAAAGAAAACGAAAGAAAAAAGAGAGAGGAGAAAAAAAAAGGAAAAAAACCCACATCTCAAATGTGATTATTTCAATGTACATATGCAGACCAAACTAAAAACTATATGGCACATTTATTTTAAAAGAGGAGGCTCGATGTTAGATTGTAGTTAGGTTGAGATGTTACTTCAGCATTCCGCAACCCCAAGTACTGAAAACTTCATTGCCCAAGTGCACCAGTGGGGGACAGGAAGAAAGTTTTGTGTCTTGATGAAACCTCTGTTGCCATCTGTCTTGTTCTCTCTTCTCCCACCCCAGTCTCCTCTTTCCCACTGGCACTTATTTTTCTCCCTGCCCAATCTTGTTTAGTGACATTCTGGCATGAAGGGGTATGAACCAGCTGAACGTCTGTTCAGCTAAACCAGCTTGGTATCTGAACTATTCACAACTTTTCATCCCTGCTTCTGCCTCTTTTGTACTATTTCAAACTAGAGCTGCCCATAGTTTCTATATATTTAGGGTGAGCCTGGAGGTATACCCCACATTACTCAGCAGCTCAAGGTGGACTTTCACATTTTTTTGACATCTACAAGAAATTAGAATTATTTTACAATCTGTTCAGTGGTAAAGACTTTATTAATATGAAGTCATTCCTAAGAGGTTGGGTGCTCCAGCCTGTTTATGGCAGTGATGAGCTGGAGGGCTCTCAGGGGAGCCCGGGTGCCCCCAGTATAATTTAACCACTGAACTTCAGGGGTGGCTGAAATTGTTTAATTCCCATGTAACAGTGTTCACTCTCTATTTGGATGGATGATGTTAAATCATCTCTGTCAGAGATGACATCCCTGGGGCAAACATGAATACTTCTGAAAAAAATTATTTTGTTTTTCAGAAAGATCATATTCCACAAAACATCAGCGTATAGAAAACAGTATTAAAATGAAAGGAGCTTCTCCCTTGCTTTTGCTTCCAAAGATTGCATCCAGTTCTATCATATCTACCATATCATATCAAGTTGAATAAGATAAACATTAATGTTTCCACAAGAAAAGTAAAGCTTTGGCAGTGCAAGTTTTAAGATGTAGGGTGCCATGCAATATTGCCTTTTAATATTAGGAAAGATACGGTCTTTTAAACAGGCAAAAACGTATGTACATTCCAAATTTGCATCCATTTGTTTTGCAAGCACATGAACCCCAGCTACCAGTGGACCAGAACAGGGTAAGCAAGAACAGTTTATTACATTATTAAAATATTGTCAGCACAATATTGTTACCAGAAATTTATTTCTCTGCACTTTGTTCAAACCACTAAACCAATTACAAAAGAGGAAGGGCAGGAAGAAGCAACCAGAGCCTGTGCATATCAAGGCCACCCTCGTTGATATGAATCTGCAAAATACCATTGAAGTTGGACTCTCAGGGAGTCCAGCTGCTGCTGAGTACCTGCATGTCTGTCCAAGAAGTGCACAACCCAAAACCACCCACTTCACTGTGCTTAGAAGTCAATGGAAGGATGCCAATTTACACGGATGCATCGAAGTTCTGTTCTCATGGCAAGACTGAAATATTTCACAAGAGGTCTTCTGTGCTGTTCTCAGTGATCCCTATTTCAGTTAGTGTTACCATCATCATGAATTACCGTACTGTGAAGTAAAAGGTATTTATGAAGGAGATAAGAGTCAGTTTTCCCATCAGATAATAATTTATTCCCAAATATATCAGACTGACTGGCAAAGATTCAGAAATCCATTTCAGCTTGATCTTGTGTCTTCCCTCTGCTCTGTCATATACCTGCATATTTATCCAAACACTGCAGAACCAAAACACACTCATATCGTGGCAGCTTGTACATTAAATAGCAGTATACATCTCAAGAATTCTGAAGCTGCACATAATGTAGAGGTTAGTCAGAGAAACAGTTATGGGAATATTATCCCTGTATCTACCAAGAAAGAAAAGAGTATTTTTGTCCCAACATGTGATAGTTCTGCCTGCTGCTACAAGACCCCAGCACCTGCTGTGCTTACAATCACTACTTCAAAACCAACTTCCCCTCAAAACGATGGGACATCACCAAAATTAGAAACTCACATCCTGTCATCAGTTTTTAATGTCAGTTACCTAAACAATAACGGCACTTCAAAAAGTAGCTTTGTTCAGTTTTCTTTAATGAAGAAAAGAAAAAAAAATACTAGGATAAACCCATCAGCATCTTTCTGATGCATCTCGTAGGACAACTTATATTCTTCAGATGCACAAATAAATAATGAAAAGCAGCAGCAAAGTTACACTTTTTACACATTTTTATTACAGCTTGGTTAAAGAGGTGCCACCTCTCTCTCTCCCCTTCTGAACAAATAGAGAAAAAAAGAATCTATTAGGATTGGTCAAAAATCTGTTAACAAAAATCTTAGGCAAATCTCATTAATCACAAATTGTTCGTTTCCCAGAAATGTATGGAAATATTTCAATGGGCAGCTCCCTAAGGCTCACAGCATCATTTCTGATTGAAACAAGAGAAGGAAGAGGAACAGACCCCCTAGACACACAGGGCTCCCTTTTCCTGATCCAATGAATAGCTAACTGTATTTACGTACTAGAATACCTTCAGCAGAAAAGAAAATTAA
The DNA here is from genome assembly GCF_023634155.1 of Falco peregrinus. Taxonomy (NCBI): domain Eukaryota; kingdom Metazoa; phylum Chordata; class Aves; order Falconiformes; family Falconidae; genus Falco; species Falco peregrinus. Next base: position 36,980,503 of record NC_073727.1, read on the forward strand.
ATCTTATTCTCTACTGTAGCAATTAGGTACAGCAGGGATTTAAACATGCCATTCTACATCCCAGGTGAGTGCTGCCCTATTTACTCAGCCATTTGTTATTTTAGCTTATAGAAAAAGTCACTTATTTAGGCTGCTTCCCTCTTCCTCTCTCGCTTTCCACAAAGAGCATCTGTAAAGCTTAGTTTGCTCCAAGCCGAAAAGAGATTCCAAAACCTCATTTTTTTTCAAGTAAACAAAATTCTTGTTTTCTGGCCAGACTTACAAACAATGATGAACAATGACTGAGTTTCTCAAACATGGGGCCAAATTCAGCAAATCCCTAATGCATTTAAAAGGCCACATGAGTAGTCTCAGGTATAAAATTAGTTGCTAGAGCAGGTATCTACAATTAAGTATCTACATCAGGGTGGCTTGGTTTCCAGAATACTTGTAACCTCAGTGAATGCTAATGCAGTTTGCAGGGTTCATCTCCTGCAAGGTTCTTCCTATTTTAACAGATCGTTATGCCTTGATCCATGACTATAGGCATTCATTTGTAAAATGTGGACTTTTTAACGCACACATTCAAAGTTTCAATTCTTTTGAATTTTTATGAATAGAGTTTTGGTTCTTTCATAGTCTTTGTCCCCAAATCACACAACTGAAAGCTAAACTAAGCTAAGGTTTAGTTTTGCAAGTCTCTAGTCACAATAATAATGGACCAACCCTGAAAAGTCACCTTGACTGTCTTGTTAATTTGTCTCAGGAAGTAGTGCAACTTTTAGTATACTTATAAGAAGATAAAAGACTGTGGTAAGTTAAGACAAAGGAGAGACATACAGGGAAAAAAAGTGATAAAAGTAGGCATAGTACATAACAGTCAATAAACTCTGCAGATTTATGTGAACAATTCCTTTTAATGTGGATTTTATTTATACATAGACTTGCTTACTCTGTTCTCGTAGTGTAAGGGAACTCTCAAATGATACCTTCAGCCACCAATAACTGAGTAATTTAGATGGGTTGCAGTGAAAATAGGAATCTGTCTTTCACTTGCAATAATTATGAGGAAACACATAATGAACTTCGAAACACAGTTCATTCTCCTTTCCTTGCTAATTCCTACCCACCTCTTGTTAGACAAGGGAGTCAAAAAAAAAGGTGAAAGAAGACTGAAGGGGAATATGCACGTAACTACCTATTTTCCCCATTTTACCTCATTCTTTGAGGCTCATCTGTGGTGTTTTCACTGCTGCTGACATGCAGGGAAGACCCAGCTGTCAGGGTTCATCTCTTTGCAGTGTTATGAATAAGCCTGCAGAGATACTGCACCACCGGGGCACCTCAGTGACTTCTTCCCCTGCAGGCAAAGTGCATTTTCTGCTTGACATTTCCTAACTGCCAGAGGCTCAGAGAACAAAAGTCCTATATCCACCCTACATGAAAGTGCCAAAAGCGTTTGGGACTGCAGAAAATAAGTGCGTGCAACAAGACACAATCCTTCCCGCTTTTCATGAAACCTGCAGAAAGAAGCCCCTGGTTTTTTATTCATGATGATTTACTTACTGCATCCTCTCTACCTTTCTTGAAAGCTTGGATGAAAGATCTTTCTAACTGAGCACACTGACATATATGAACCTATCTAACTCCTACTAACAGAAGTAAAAAATAACAGGTGCACTATAATCCTCCACCACAGCAGATCAGGGTTTCCAAAGGAGGTATTTTAAATACACCGCAATCAAATGCAAAATGAAGACACTACCACCTGCAACCAAAGGTATGGGTTAAGGTCATGGTGTCTGGCTAGCATGATCTGTACTCATCGTGCAGGTTGAGAGGTTTTACAGAGCTCCTTTCATCATACTGAATATCTTAGCTCTTCTAAAAATACTGACTTTCAAAGAATAAAAAATAACAAATTTTCACTTTATCATCAAGTTAACACAGATAAGACATGAGCTTTCCACCTGTGAATCTAACAAAAGCCCTATTCTAGTCAAGAAGCTGACATCACATGAACAAAGAAAATGCTTACATCTGCCAGTGCCAGGTTACTAAGTTTCCGTTTTTCTTCCTCTTTTCTCTATTTCCTATTATCCCTTTACCTATTGCACAAACTGAACATACCACATGTCATTGTTCCTTAAAAAAACAAGACAAAATTGTAACATAATAGAGCCCTGCATCTCAAGCTGTCAATAAGCAGGGTCAAGATACTAAGTATGATGTATTAAATAGGGTGAAAATGCAAATGGCTCAAAGGGTCCAAGAAGTCACATTCCCTACAATGGAAAAAAAAACCTCCATAAACCTAGAAGTCTTTCTTGCTTATTTTTGGTTTTCTCCCTTTTTATTTACTTTGCTTTCTTTGATGTTAACAGCTGTGGTTTGTTCATGCCTGCTTATGCAAACAATGAAAGTTCATAAACTATATCCATAGTCTCCCCATAGTGTCCCTGTTAAAAAATACAGCCCACTGAATGACAGAAAACCAAAAGCTGAGTTTATTTTATATATGAAAATGGCAAGAAGTTTTTGGCCTTGTTGCAGTGATGCTTCCACACTGAAATGTCATAGAAAAATGTGATTTTATTTTTTCTGGCTCAAAAGATACCTTCAACTTTATCTTACATTTTAAAGACACTGTGGAATAGTGTATTGCCATATAACTGAATAAAGCCACAGCCCTACACAACACTTCATGTATGGAGCCCATGGTGACACAGGGAAAAAACATTATTCTAGTGTCTCAAAACTGAGAGTACAAATCTGACACAAAATTTTTGTCTTGGCTCTGCTGCATCTAACAGAGTTTCTAGCTTCTGGTTGGTAATTTCATTTATATGAGCTTGCTGTGACTCTGATTAACTCAGACCAAAAAGTGATGGTGGTGAAACTGAGTACTGGCTGACTTTACTTGAGAGAAATTTTGTAGCAGAAGACTGAGTTATAGGGTTTCTGCTTTCTATACATATCCTCAGGAAGAGCTGTCTTTGTACTTCCTTCACAAGTATGTACCACGTACATACATTGAAATATTTGTCTGACAGAAAAGTTGTTGAAAGGTAGATGTGATGTCTTCTTATTAGCATTATCAAAACTTCTGATTTTTTTTGCTTTTCAGAAGTGCAGTTGTGGCATGAACAAATATTTATCTAACACATCTTGTTTACTGGTTTAGATTTTTCTCCAGAAAAGCAAATATTTAGAATACTTGGCTTAATAAAGTTGGAACTTTTCCAGCAAAAAACTCCATGTATTTTAGAAAAAAACTCAGTAATAATATGGTCTGTCATAAAAGTTCTGAAAGAAAAACACCTTGTTCGCTATCTAACTTTGCTTCTTGCACACAACCCAGAGGTGTGCCGAGTAAAAACTCAAGAGCTGGAAATATGTCTCTGAGCTGGGGTAGATGTTTAAGTCCATGACTCCGGGTCAGACTAGGATTTGAACCCTAACAACCTAACAGCTATCTTGTGTCAGTAGAAAAGCCTGCCTAGGCCAGCATCACATCTGGAACACTAATCTGCTGCAGACTTTCAACCCGGAGTTCATGCATTCTGGGGTCAGGCAGGGACCACCCTCACAGCATCACCATCCCACCCTGCCTGTCAGAAAGCACTAAATTCATGCCGTGGAATAGGTAGAGCTGAACGAGGTACCTCCAACGCTCAACCAGCTGCAATCTAGCATGGACTAGAGGCCGTAATCTATCCTGAGATCAGCAGTACCGCTTGCATGTATACAGCTATGTGCCCATTTCAGTTTTCCTCACTGCACAATCCGAATCCTAAATTCAGCCATCATTACTAACAAAGCCCTTTGAATCACACTCTGTCTTGAGTGCTTCTGAATTTACACTGTGCCACTTACTTAGAAAGGCGTATATTTTGGTGAGTGAATTGCAGGAGGCAGAGCAAAGATGCTGTTTCTGGTTCACTGATGGTAATCCATGTACAGCAAGGATCATTACTGCTTAACTTGAATTGTCCTTCAAATATAAAAATGCTCACCCAAATTATTATCATACACATGTTTTCACATCTTCCAGCTGGAGGAAAATACAACCTGTGTAGTCAGTGACATACTTTGTTTCTCCTATGTTAATAAAACAAGAGATGGGGATGAGAAAAAGGCCCAGGCGACAGCAACCATCTCATCTCCACCCCCAATCTCATAATGTGGTTAGTTAAGATTTCCTTGGAGGACTGAAGTTTTCCAGACCAAAAACTAGAGGTTCCATACAACTTAAGCATTGAATTTTGCATGATTCACCTTTAATATGTGTGGAGGCTGGGAGGTTTTTTTGGTTTTTTATTTGTTGTTTTGGTTTTGTTGTTGTGTTTGTGGTTTTTTTTTTTAACAAGGCAAGATTCAATACAGGATATAATCCCAAACTGAAAGTGCTGGCTTATTTATTTAAGCTGTATTGCTGGTATTTGCATTTAACTGGGTTTGGGTATACTTTAAAACATATAACAAAAATTCTAATATCACTGTGGAGAAAAAGTCCTTACCACATGAATGGAAAACCTTATTCAAAGCACAGATATTTCCTGCTCTTGGCGTAAAGAATGAAGTATTTGTTTACTCAGTGACTGAGCTGTTCAGCGAAGGCTCTTATTTAAGTTTTATTAGTATACCGCCTTAAGAAGTAATTACCATACCTCCATTTTAAGCTGCAGAATTTTATTGGAAAAAAATATGTACTCTCAGGTAAAAGTTACCATTGCTGTCCTGTTAGCTTGGAGAGGAGGCTATATATCTAAATTCATACAAACCATTCTACCCCAATATACCAGTGCTAATGATTACACTGTACATCCAGAATTTCTATAGGTCAATGTGCAGAAGAACTTAAATATTTTAATCAGGAAAGAAGACTCAACACAATAACCAATAAAAACAATTTAAAAATGAGAATTAGAGATGGATTTAGGTCTTGTTCTCTCTGCCATCAAGTCCGTTCCTAAACTCTTATTCCTAATGAATTGTCTGGAACTCTGCCATTCAAAAAGAGTTTCAGACTGCAAAGGCATGCAGTAATTTAGGCTAAATCTAAAAGAAGTGTACCTCAAAGAAATGTTCATAAAACATTGTTTCTGCCTGACGTACGTCCGAAGATTTAAGATAATGCATTTAGTAACAGTTAAAAAGTATAACCCTGAGGAGCAATCTGATAAAAAGCTCAGGTCAAGAAAAAACATGTTTCATTCAGCTACGCTTCCTGGCAATACACTCATTGCACTCCTAAGCAGCAGAAACATCAGCAAAGTGGTTGCGGTATTTTGTACGGCCATAGTCTCTCAGCGCAGTTGACACACTCCAGGCAGAATTAATTGGCAATTAATCAGCAACATCATTACTTTCTTGTGAAAATAATATCATAATAAAGTAATATGTAACCAAATATGTTTCAGATCTAAAGCCAAAATGGGTAGTCTATAAAGAGTTTATATTTATTCAAGAGGAACATGTAATTTGAATAGTATAAATAATAAAGTCAGTGAAGGTACTCCCTTTTGCTCATGAAATCACCATTCATGCATAGGGATGTCTGTCTGTTTCTGTCGGATGGCAATGAAAGAGGTTTTAATTCTATTGTAGAACTGTAAAGTGTTCCCTTTGATTGTGTAGCTTAATAACATTATACTTGTTCTCCTCCTGCTTGGGAGTGAACACACAGCTTTGCTCAAAGACAGAACATGAGAATTTACAGTGTGTCCATTTCTTGTTTTACACATACTGGGGTATACTGTTAGGAAACATGCTTTCTGACAAGAAAATGCTGACTTATGCGAAAGACTACTGAAACAGAAAACACATGAGAAAAACCTTAGACATCTGATACTGAGCTTCTACAGGAGTCACCACCCTGGATGCTCTGGCACCTAAAGTTTGCTGAAGGGAAAGTATAGGATAAAATGAGCACCAGGGTCATGATTTTGTCACGACACAGCCTCCTGAGTCAGCAGAACAAATCTCAGGAATGACTGCTCATAACCCTCTAAAAATTTATATTTACAGGGTTAACATACAAATATGAGATGAGTTACAAAATAAATGCGGTTAGGTAACACCTACATAAATACTAAGATTGCCATATTTTCTCACACTGAGCCAGGTCCTGGTAGCCTTGTGTAGGGCTCCAGCACCCCTCAACAGCACCATGAGGTCACATAAGAAGGGTCATTTTCAGATTACTTGGTTCTTTTGAAGTCATTTGAGAATACTGCATTAAAATTTTACTGTATTAATTCTCTAGAAACCAAAACTGTAATTGGCACTTCATAAAACAGAGACATTGTTCTAGTCCAAGCAACTCAAGAGACAGTAATGGAAAGGTCACTGAAATGAGAGGATGGAGAGACTGAAGAGCACTAGTTAGCCTTTTATAATAATTTGCTTCAGTACATGTTTTCTCAAGTTAGGGTGGTTTTTTTGTATGTATTTTAGTTAGATCCAAGTTCTAAATAATTTTCATATTAGGTAAAACTTCATTTCAGTCTCGATGCAAAGAGAAACTATTCATCATCTACCTGTGGTTCATTTATCATCTGTGTGGATTTTGATGTTATGTATGCTATGCATGGACATGGTGGAGTGATATTATCTGACCATTGCCTATTTTCCCACTGTTATTAATGTTTGTTGTTTCTAGTTTACCCTGGGAGTCAATGAATCTATTCTTTGGACACAGCTGCAACTACTGTGACTTGGAAGTGGAAGCAGAGATAGAGAAGGTGCCATAACATCATTCCCTGAAAAATAACTTCAGTAGTTAATGGTGGAGTTGCAGAGTGAGAGGTCAGTACTAAGGCGAGAAACACTTTAAACAAATCAGAAATTGAATTTCTTCTCCGTTTAAATGACATTGGAGCAATTAAGTGTGGCTGTATAGAATTGCTTAAGATGCTGCTACTTGTCTGAATGAGAATGTTGATCTTAAGAAGCAATGTCAAGATGCTAGTAGGACCAAGGTAGATCTGTTCTGTGATCCATCCAGACACTCACTTCACACGATGCAAGCCCCATCAAGCCAGATTTTACTACCTATGAACCTGGTGTTCTGGTGTTTGCACAGAAGATGCTTTATAATTGCCTGTCTAAGGCCCAGCTCTGCTCAGGAATATTTTATTGCCTGCTATGATAAGAAGTGCTAGCGGCTGGCTGCAAAAAATTCTTGGACACGCTCTTCCTATCTTTTCAGTGCACTACATAACCACAGACTTACTTTAAAACCATATACAAAGCTAAGGGTAAGAAGAAACAGAGACATGGTACAAGGCAAAATGGGGTTAATCAATAGCAATCGTCTCCTGAAGATCAACCCACAAATAATCTCAGAACTGGGAGGTGAAACTCAGAGTGTTTCACAAAAATTGTACCCTCCCCCTCTCCATGCTCACCGTTGGTTGTATTTTAAGTTAAGGCTCCTGTCATCTAACACTTGTATGTAACCAGAAATTGCATAACTTCTGACTTTCATTTTCACATGAAATATTTATTTTCCAATCATGTGCCAGCATAGTCAATACAATGCTACAATGGATGGATGTTGTTTTAATTTAAAAAAGAAAAATCAAAGGAGCTGGATTAAATTAACTAGATGTTCATGTTTGCTGATGACAGAAGTGGATTATTTTTGCATACTAAGTATGGAATAAATAATGCAGCAATAGCTGCATAATTTAAGCATTCCTCTTGTAAAGATGTATAAGTGAAATGAAAGAAGACTACCGCAAAATGAGAATATGTTCCACTAAGAAATGTAAAGTTTGCTGTGACAGTAAAATCTGTGGTCATACGTAGTTTCATCTTTGATCACAAAATGAAGTAATATATGAAAATGTTTTGCATATGAAATAGTTCAGCAGAATATAGAGAAGACAGTATTTCTTATTTTCCTGATACAGTTGCTTGGGAAACTTCTAATTTCCAGCCAGTTCAGTTAGACGATTCTTTAACACTGCAAAGCCTAATGGGCCAATTCAGGCTTGCACTGAAGAGACAGCCCTCCAGATCAAAGGGCAGATAGCTTACAAGCTCTGCAGCATAAGATGATCGTTTGGTTGCCAATCTAATTTACCAAGGCTGAAATTGCTTTGTGGGGGAACATACAGGAAAATACAGAACATTTGTTTATGTCGGGTTGCACGGTGCAATTTGCTAGAGTCGTCACATTTAGCAAAACGTAAACGTTCAAGCCAGAGAACAACAAGCAGTTACTGTCTGGTCTCACTCAAGTTAAAAATCAGTGCCCTCATTTAGATACTGAAGGCTACAAGCTGCCCTTCTGGCTTTCAATCAATCAGTCTCTTAAACTGGAGTCTCTTTGTATTTTCACACTGGGGTCTTTGGTATTACCAAGGCATTCCACTGTCATAAAGCAGAGTTACCCTTGGCAACAAGGTTTTTTTGGAGTTTTTACTTCCTTATCAGAGATTGCCCCTGAAACTGAACATGAAGATTAACTAGCAGCTGCTGGTGTGCTTTAATACAGGCTTTTCTTTAATTGAAAAGAGGCTCCCTTTTCTAAGGAGAGCAACAATGGAAAACTTTGCTGCTTCTATAAAGATATGCCCAATGTAATGCTTCTCAGCTAATGCTAAATAATTAAGTTTTTTCTGGTGATATGCTTGGCCTGTTTTCACTAGTCACATAATAAGTTCAGTGACAAAAAATTACACCAGAATGTGGTTGAGAAAAATCCATTTTTCCTAAGGGCAAATTAAAACAAACAAACAAAAAAGTACAGTTTTGTGATTTTTTTCCCCCATCACAATCTCTTCTCTCCCCTGACCATTTTTGTGGGACATGTCCCCTCATTCATTCATCTGAGAGCTACATATCTAATACAGGCTAGTTATCTGGGTTCTTCTGTCTGCCAATGGAGAGAACGATTGAACCATACCGGGGATGCTTGAGCTCACGTATTTCAGACACCTTCCCTGGGATGACACAAACAGCTGGTTTTGCCTCTGTAAGGTCATTTAAGCAGCTGCCTCAGACCTGTAGATAAGTCAAACTAGATGAGAGGAAGCCCATCTTCATTGTTGGAAATCTACTGTCTATAATATGTTGCCTGAGTTTAGTTTAGTATTCACGAGGTATACTTAAGAGATACTGAATTTTGACCACGCAGCCTAATCCCTCGGATGGGGCTTCTTCCCTGTTTCAGCAGCACTAAACCTGCTTGCTCCATTCTCATAAGTGGGTTCAGTAAGAAAGGAGTACTTTATACAGGAAACTGGACATTTAAGAGCTTACAAAATGCAACCTACTATCCTCCTTTCCAATGCCAAACACCGTCTAAAACTGGGCATCCTGTTAAAAAATTTCTCTTGCAGAATCTGAGGGATTTTATGCTCCTGAGCACAGCTGCATCGCAACCTTTCTGCCGGTGTTTCTCTGACTATACTAGTTTCAAAATATCCCAAAAAGTTTGGAACTATAGGAAAATGAGTAATTATTGTCAAAAAGACATGTAGGTACAGCTAAATGACCCTACTACCCAATTGCATTCCTTATTTTACATAAACTGGTTTTCTGACTCTTAACTGTAAAATTTTATGTCCGACATGTTTTTGTCTATGGGATTATTACTACTGAAGCCCATGGAACTAATTTCCCTGAGGAAAACACAGTATATTTCAAAGAAATTAAGAAAATATAGAGGGGAAAATTTACAGATGTTGAAACTAGCACAGACATGCTATACATTAAAGCTGAAAAGCTTCACACAAATCGATTATGGCACTTCTGGCATGCAGAATATACATACCATTCCTTCACCAGTATATACTGTAAATTTTCAGAAGTTTACACACAGCATTAAACAATTTCTCAGGTGTAGTGGGAGACCACAGGTATAGAGAATGCACAGAAAATCTAGAGACAGTAAAGGAAATACTGTATCTTAAGGCTTTTAATTGCAACAGAAAAAACAGCAGTGGGGCACATGGAAGACCTGTGGTTAATGTGAGGCCAAAGCAATGAATCTTTACCAGATACAGTTAATTAATAAGAAATACAATCAAATTAAACTAACAGAAGACATGGAGTATTGAAACCTAAGCTAAAGACAGTAATTAAAAAAACCTGTATCTGTAGAACCACAAGTAGAAAAAGCAGTAACAACAAACTTTGAACATAAAGTAAAAGCTGTATTTACTAAAATACTGAGAAGCGTTTCTCATGACTGTGAAACAAATTTTCACTTTCATGCTGCTGGTAAACATTTGCATGATGCCAGCTCACAGAAAGCAACCATTAAATTCAGCAAATAGGCAGAAAAACACAATCATCAACAGTCTTACAAACTGTCAAAGCAGAGACATGTCAGCACACATATATCTGCACACATTGAAAATCATGAAAACCCAACATCTCGACGGTACAAGAATGAAAAGATTTCAGAAGCTCCAGTGTACTGCCACTGAATAACTACTTTTTTTTTTTTTAAAATGGAATACGCAATATGAAAGAGACTTTTAAAAGTTTACATGATTTACAAGAGGAAGAGTGCTGCAAAGACTCCCTGTGTCAGCATGTGCTCCTCTGGGTAGGCACCTTTGGCCCTGCTAGTCCCCGCTCCCAGCCCTGGCGTGGAGGTGACTCTGCCTCCAAGGGCTCTCCACACCCAAGGAGCTGCCCTCAGCCTGGCCTCAGCAGGGAGACAGAAACCTTTTCAACGCAGAGGTCAGTGCATGGAGATGCCTGTGTATCTACTCTACCAGTGGGTCCCTCCCTCCCTCCCTCTGAGATGTCCTGCTGGAGCGGAGGTCCTGCCCCAGGTGCAGTCAGTGAAAACAGAGAAATTTCTTTAGGGATGTGATTAAAAGGCATATTCAGGACCAGTCAGAATAACAATATTTACAGAGAACTGAGAAATCCTAGCAAGAAATGACCTTAAACCCATCTTCGGAAAGTCTGGGCTAATAAGTGGAAAGCTTTTTTTCTAAGAAAGCTGCTTCTGAGAAAGCTCACAGCTAATTTACGCATGTGAGAAAAGTAAAAATCCCTTGAGTAACAAGCCTGAGGCACATACCACCACCTGAAGCTCAAAGCAGCAAAACAGGCCAATGCACACATTGCTGCAGGAGCAGTTTGCAGACAGGCAGCAATGTGCACTCCGCCAATGAGAACAGCCAGGGTCCATCACCCCAGAACCACTGCGGAGCCATCCTGCAAACAGCTGACTCAAATTAAAACAGTTGCCTGCTATTACCTCCAAGCAATCCCTTTCACCTGTTCTGCACATTGTTATTTTCAAAATTGATCTATTACCCTGATAACTGGTTCTGCTAACAAGAAAAAATAGAAAAAAAAAAAAAATGTGAGGGAAAACCTATAGAAGATTAAAAAATTTTCAAGCAACCACCATTCAGCCAGGTAAGACAGCTTGAAGCTGAGGAGTGATGTGTTCCATCAGTCACAAAACCAGTTCAGTGCCTGGTATTGTTTGGAATCTGTGTAACTCTTATCACTATTATGCCCAGCTATTGAGAAATCATCTTATTTTGTTTTATTTCTTAGCAGGCATAATGAGTTATTTCTCCAGGAGTTCCCAGAGGCATCAGAGAAAATCTCATAACAGAAGGCATTGTAGGGACATGTAGGAAGACACAATCTCTTCCCTAGGGAAGAAGTTGCAAGACATAAGAAACAAAGGAAGATTAAACAGAGAAGTCCTAACCCTGGCTGGGTGCCCCGTTATCGCAGTGAAGCCCTGTTCTCCATTGGTAAGTGCAGCTTAAGGAGAAATTACTTATCCATGGCCCCATTCTAACTATGAGATGAACACAAGATTACAATCTTATCTCTTGCACAATTTACATGTCATGTAGTGCAGCTTGATCAAGAACAGTCAATGAAAATATGCTGTTTCTCATTACCTGAGGTTCTTGGAAAGTAGCATGAATATTATGTGAAGAGAAAGAAAAGACATAAGGTTTTACATAATTTACCTTTGACATATTTTGAGATCTCTTACGCTAGTTATTTCTTTATCTTGTGCTAACAGAAGAACCCAGACCTTGCAATCACTACCATTAAAAAAACCCTTTGATTCACTTCAAATCAAAAGCTTGCTCATGCAAGCAATCAGGTGGACGACTGTACGAAAGTGACCAGGAAGGCAAAGAGAGCATATTGGGACATCTGCAAAAAATGTTTCTCATTGCCGAGAGAGTAATTCAATTATGGTGGGCTTTTTTTCCCATCAGAAGAAAAAGCATGGAAAAGAATGTGTTCTGGACATCCTCTCTATTCAGCATCAGAAAGTTTTTATTCGTACAAGCACCCGTCTGCTCCCATGGGCCATTGGCCTGTTTCCACCTGGGGATTTCTGTTGTGCTCCCTATGCACACCCTCCTGGTGATTTCACCTAAAGGGATTCACCTCACGAGTCCCACGTCTGCTCCATGGTAGTAACCACACGAAAGCAAGCAAGAATAACTTCAAGATTCACTTCAGAAGCATGCTTCTCATCCAAACTAAAACACTACTGTAGATGCACCCTAAGACCAAGCGCTATCACTTACCCAGCTGTTGCACCACTAGATTGTATATATGAAACTTATTTGTAAATGCTTTGAACATGTTCTGCCTGACAACGTATAGTTACACTTTTTTCAAAATAACTCATGGTCAATGGAAGTTAAAAAGTCCTTTTTAATTCAGAGTCTGGATTCACAATCTGGCATTCATTAACCAGAGGTGATTAAAACTCTTGGTCTCTACCTTTAATGATAGGTCTAATTTTTTCACAGTTTCCTTCATTAAAATACTATGCTTTCCTGATGAAATGGATATTTTAAAAAATACGTTATTATAAAATGCTCAGAGCAATTTTCAAGAAGACAGGAATAACAGAGAACAGCTGAACAGCATGAAAAAAATTCTTATTGTGGCTGTTGCACCTACTTGAGACTCCAGGTCACCAGCAGATTTACACATATGCACAGCTAAGCACACACTTCCATGGTGTTGATGGCACACATCATCCAACAAGAGCTTAACTGCACTTCAGTGCTCCACAAAATCATACAGGACAGAAATGGGCAAACACAGCTCACATGTACACTAGTTAAATAGAATGAATTATAGCAGAGATGAATTTGTACCATTTTCTAAATGCTTTTTTTTTTTCTGTCTGTAAAAGTGAGAAGCGTAGGTTTGTATGAAAATGGTGCTACAGAAGGCATCCAGAATCAATAATTACATAAGTATTTAACTAACAAACACAGACTTTGATCAGGCCAAGTAATTCATCTATCCTCCCCTTTGTGAAATTCAATCTTTGTTTGCATAGCTAATTTCCTCCTGAGTAGCCATAAGCCCCATCCTTTGTGTATCAGTAGGCTTCAGGCAATGTTTAATCAGTTTGCAAGAGTGCATAGATACAATTCCACAACAGCCCTCTATGTGTCATCTACAAAAGTCACATATATGAAAATATAAATTGTGCTCCTAAAAAGAAATGTTAAAGAAGTGTTCCTCTTTCCGTAATCCTTTTTCTCTAAGTGTTTTTGAAGCAGCAGGATTAAATGTGTTTGCTTTTCTGAAGGTGGAAAATCACACTGAAGATTTTACTTTAATTTTTAACTTTATAAAAACCAAATAAATAGCTGATTTCAAAATATGATTCCTGAAATTGTAATGTTCATCATACATCATCATAAAAATAAAGAATACAAAACTATTCTGGAAAATTAGTCAGTGTATTTCTGAGCTAAAATCATGTTTTAGCTTCCACCAACCAAATTATTTTAAAAAATTAGTAACATATGTGCAGTCAGGAAAAATATTTAAAAAATAAATTCAGAAAATACAAATAGTAAATAGTTCCAGGGAACTTTTTTGCAAAACAGCATGTATCTATAGCTTGCACCAAACTTAACATGGAAAGCATGATTCTGATATTACCATTTTGAAGCTTTCTCACTTGAAAGCAGAAATCTGGGAGGCCTGACATATATACTACATTACAAGCAAATTCTGCTTTTCATACAGATCTGTGAAAGTAGCTGCCACAAATTTCTAATGTGATTAAATATCAAGTGCATGAAGGGAGAAATTTGGACCTTGCAATTCTTCATTCTGATAAAGTGTGGAAACCTATAATATTTCAGAATAACTATAGGTATTTCTCAGACATACACCGGAGATCACGTTAAGTTCCCTGAGTTAATTTAAAATTTCAGTCTTACTGAACGCATTAGAGAAATCTGACTGACAATAATCCAAAAACTGGAAAAGAATTGTGTACCTAAAATCATTCATGGGTTTAAAGAAAGATAAAAATGAAGGCCAGAGCTATCTCACTGTGCTGTCTTAAGTGGTTTAACAATAATATTAAGTTGTTCTGTTAGGAGGTCTTCAGTATATTGCTCCTGGGAAGGAATGTGAGAACCATTTTTCCCGCAGCACTCTTAAGCATTCAGTTCCAAACTGAAAGAAAAGTTAGAATATGTGTTATAAGAAAACATGTTTATGCATGCGGGTTTTGAAATCACTTTGGATCCTGCTGAACCTTGTGGGGATGTTTACATGTTTTCATTAATTTTTAAATATACTACAATATCCATCTCTTATTTCATAATACTCAGCTTTTACACAGCCAAAGACAGCGGTGTCTATGCCCGTGTGATGTTACGTGGCATAACTCCACTGTGGTCACAGCATGAGAGGTGACTGGAATCATTTAAGAACTTGGCCTTTCATTTGAACAAATTTCACCATTTAATTATTTTTTAATTTTAAATTACTCTCTGTTAAAAGAATTTCATTAAATTCCTATATAAAAGCAGAAACTTGATGGAACATGCTTTTAGACAATTTTACTTAGTCTTTGCCAGAAACGATTACAGACAGAAAGAATTTTCGATCTTATTTTCTTGGGAGAGCTTGTAGAGGCAAAAGGAGGGTCCTCTGTCACTGTGCGTGGTGACTGTCAGGGCACACCAGGATCAGGTCCTGGGTGCACATACACGTACACCTGACATGTTTGTGAAGACAGAGAAAAGGTCTTCTTTTCACTCCAGTAAGTAGTGAAACAAATTTTGAGAGTGCAAGAACTGATTTGAAGCATCTGAGCTCCTCTAAATTTGCTCAGTTTGAATCACTCACCTTTGTCACATGATGTTTCTCATGTTGTACAGGAATCTTAAACATTTGGCACCAATATGTTGTATCTTTGTCTGGTACAGGCACCTGTCTTAATAAAAAGGGCAAGAACACAATATTATACAAGTCACATTACCCTGTTGCATAAGCCCAAAGCTTTGGCTACCACCTTATCCCCAGCTCCACATAAACCCAAACCCCGGAGTGACTTACGTCTTTGTTTGTCAAGTCAAAGTATGGCAAAGAGGCAGATAAGACTTCTTCTTTCTCAGGATTCAGTAGACGTAGACTCTTCGTACCACGATTAGACCCGTGGTAATTTTGACCTGCCTCTCCCATGTCTTTGTGGTGGTAGGCCCATATTACCCGCACTGTGCTCTCCTGAAAAAAAAAAACCCACACACAAGGAAAAAAAAAAAAAGTACCCATCAGGAACAGGAACAATATCTTCAATATCTTCCTTACACAGTTTGCATAATTGCTATGATAGCTGTGATGTAGGTGTTCCTGTATTTGAACAACGACAAAGTTCAAAGAGGAGCAGTCATCTACTGACACATTTTTGCCTTAAAGTTAATAGTGTTTTACACTCATATGGTTCATTGGACATCACACATATGCAGAAGTTGAATCTCTCTCTGATAGATTCCTTCATTAACGTCATAAATTTAAATCATATCTGCAAATAGCAGAACAGACTCATAAAGAAGTAACCAACTAAATGCATGAATTATTTTTTTCTAGAGATGTCACTTATTTGGCCAGCAATTAGGTTTCCCACCAAAACATTTTCCAGGCTCAGATCTGTAAAAAAAAAAATGTGAATACCTTCTGTGAACTGCCATCCTTACATGCTAGGGAAGACAGACATTCAATTACAAAACAGATTTACATCTAAAAAATCGATCTACAGACACAGCACAGATCAATTCTCTGTAAAACATTCTCAGATTACAACAATCCCTTGAGATAAAGTACTCTAATAAATCTTCAAGTGTTCCAGAATGTTAAATTATACTGAGAATTTGGAGCAGGTGCGAAAACCATAGATCCATTGACTGCCCGGAAATCTGGCGGTTTATACAGCTGTGGTTTGCTTCCTGCATCTTTCAGCACCTCATGTTGCTATTATTGCATATATTGTAAAAACACAGAAAAACACAGAAAATGAAAATAGTGTTGAACTACTATAGCAATGCTTCCAAAATGGTTGGTAAACATGCCAAAGCATAGAAAGCTTAGCAAATGTCTCTAACCTGTCCGTCATTTCCAATACAGAAGTCATCAACTTTGTTAAGGTTATGCTTAGGGAACAGTACAGCAGTTCCTAGGGCAACAGAAGAATTTAACACTAAAAGTATTTTACCATGGAAAGCATTTGATCATAAAACTCTTCACCTTCTTAATTTTGAATAAAGAAATAAATATATACTTCAAATATAACTGCTCCAAACTTCTTTAAAAGTCTATCTTTAAGATCAGTACAAGTTAGTGTGAGACCTAAAAAGTGTTTCTCAAGTTGGCATCTCTTGAACGATTGTAACTGTCAGATATGGGACTTGGTGGCCCCGAGATACCAGTTTTAATCCTGTGTTCACTTGGTGTGTTAGAAATTAGAGAACTTAATGTATTAAAGCAGAAGGACAAAGGAGGCTGAAATCAAAAGATAAGAGCTTAATAAAAATAGCACAAGTATTTTACCTGGTTGTTTTAAGTTGACCAAACAGATGTTTTAGGAAGTGAATTTCTCTAAAACTGTTCTTTTACTAAGATGACATTATAATAACCAGCTTCGTAACCACATATATATTTGGCCTGCATGAATTACTTCATCTCTCTGCATATAGGAGGAGCCTCTTACCGTTATGCTCTTGTCATTTGTGTCACAAGTATGCAGTTCTCTGCTAAAAGCCAATATTGTATGTGTGCTGTTTTCCATGGCATATTCCAGATGGTAATCCTGTTGAGGGTCCTTTTTTAGTACTCTGTTTTCATCTGCAAAATAATCCTGTTGAATTGAAAAGGTGGCCCATTATTAAAATCTAATATTACATTAAAAATGAAACTTGATTCCAATACTGAAGCCCCTTAAAACAAGTCTTTATCTAAAATGCTGAAGTATCAGAGTTTGGTATCAAATGATAAATCTGAGGCACCACCGAACTTTTTTTTCTATTAAAAATCTCCAAAAAAGCTAGTCTCCTTGATAAGCAGCATAAAGAGAGTATTATAATAATACGGTAGCCACTGTTAGAAAACCACAACAGCTACTCTTATTGTAGACCCCAAAAGATCAGTGTATGACATTTAAAGTGTTATGGAGAAACTGGTCAGATTAATTTCTACTGATGGGTGCTTAAGCTTAAAAATATCGAATATACTTCTGACAAGATAATTTTACTCTTTTTAAAAGGACTTGTGGTAAAGAATTTCATCTTTCTAAATGAAGAACAGTCTGTTATCTTAAACATACACAATATTAAGCGAGACTCTTGTTTTACTTTAGACTGGAAAAATATGCCAGGGACAGTCAAAGTCAACACAAAATAACAAACAGCAAAAGGTAGCAGAAAGAGAAACAGGGAAGTGCAGCTCCGGTCAAATTCATAGCAATTTTAATACCATGCTGCCTGTACATAACTGCAGAAATAAAGACTGCATCCAATAAGCAAGAAGCCTAATATATCATAACTGGGATGTCATGAACTTTGGGAGAAATTACAGAAAGAACAAATTTCACTTACTGTTTGCATCAATGATATTATCATTCCCTCTTTTCCCAAGTTTTTCTTTGTTTTTTCTTCCCCACAAAAAGCAAACCTCTTGAATGAACACCAACTGGAATCAGAAACCCTACGGCTTAACTAGCAGAGAAAGCGCTCGGTTCATACAGAAGGTGCTGGGCTGGGGTTAGGTTGGGGTTCTGGCAGGGAGGGCTGTTTGGGAGAAGGACGCTCCCTGCCTGGGGTTCAGCAGGGGCACGGCACAATGGGGAAGTGGCTGCAGCCATGCCGGGTCATTAACCTCCTCACCCCGAATTCCTGCATCCCCGCACAGCTGGGACCCGGCCCTCCCTCTCCTCCCACCCTGGCCACCTGGAAAGGGCTGGCCGATGCCTCAGATGCACCTCCTCTGGTCACCCTCCTTCGAGTTTTAGGCTGTTTCTGCCCCGTTCGGCGTGGGGAGGGGGGCAAACAGACAGATCCATCTCCCATGCCCAACAGGCTACAGGCGGACACCATTAACTGTGCGGTGTCCTTCGCAAAATAACACCACGCTGACTGCTCCTGAAAGGTGTTTACTTCTGGACCTGTTTGGACCGCCATCCACTTTTAGAGAGATTTGTAGCTTTCCCTTTTTATTAAAGTGGAGGTAACCAAGCTGAAAAATTGCCAGACATTATGTCCAAGTTTTTGATACTGGTGAAAGTAGCTGATACATTACTAATTCACCAAAGGATCATTTAGGAGCTGTGATCTGAAACTTAACTCCAGCCCTAGAAATCTCTGTGTGTGCAAGAGGCCACATGCACACTAGTCAGAGTTCACAAGGGGGTCTGCCTTTTACACATGTACAAACAACAGTATGCCCAAACCTTTCATTAAGGTATACTAATTTCGAAAAAAAAATATGTAAAATTTCCTCAGTCATGATGAAGTTTCAAGGAAGAAAAGGGTAAAAAAACGGCCATTTTTCATCAGTATGAAAATATTCAGATTTAAATTTGTCTTGCCAAAACTACTGAAACAGTTTGGATTTTTTCTTTTCTGGAACAAAACTAAAATTAAAAAACATTGAAAGGTACCAAAATGAGTTTCCATATTTTTTTTTCAGCACCTCTCATGACTACAAATGAATTGGTACATATGTGAAAGAATGTAGACATGGAAAAATAATCACCAATAATAGCAAAAGAGGAGTCTGGGACCTGAAGCTCTATGCTGAAAGAAAGGGAACTGATGAGTTATGTTTGTTTAGAGAAAGAATTTGGGATTTGCTTTTCCAGAGGGAAATAACAGGCCTGTTCTGGGGTGGTAGTTGAACATGGGTACTTTATGGGCTCAAAATCCTCCACTTTGTAATAAAACCCTGTATCAGAGCTCGGAAAGAAGCAGTGTACTTCTATACACAACACCATCCCTGCTCTGAAAACACTCCTCTATGGAATCTCTGCTTCCATCTCAAAAATAGTAAGGGCTTGTCTGGACGAGAAATGGAACCTTGTGAACGTCAGCTTTTACTGAAGCATGATATCTTTGCTGAAATGTTACATTAAATTGGAGGAAGGCACCCTTTTATTCGATTACCCACACATTGAGTTATTGAGGAATACAAATTCAAGAACAGCTTTTCCTCATGTGAACAGTTGAAAGTCTTTGCCTGAAACCAGTGTGAAGGAAAGCTCAAAATTGTGAAGCAAAGTTAGGTGTGACAGTGAAATATATTTTGTTAGTGAACTTCGCCATTTCTTAACAAGTCTAGAGAACACAGCTGTAACAAAAAAAAAAAAAAAACACCTCTTGTGATATAGCCCTGACTTCCACGAGCCTGCGGGGAGAATGCAAAAATAACTTTAAGAAGTTGTGTAATTAAGGTATTAGCTCAGATGTGCCTTAATAATGTGATTGTCAGTGTAATTATTTCACTTGCCTGGATGACAGTCAAAGACAGGTCACAACTGTGGCTCTGTGAGGGCTCGTTTTGAGGCTGCTGGGGAATGCTTCACGGAAGGTGGTCCCAAAGCCAAGGCCCCAGGAGGGGACCATGCTGCTCCCCACGGGAGGAGGGATGTGTTGGGAGAGCTGCCCTGCCTGCCCGTGCGCTCCCGCCTGCCCCGGCTGTCGAAGTTGAGCAGCAGCTCGCTCAGTGACTAACCTTAAATTATTTTGTGGGTAGATGTTAATCTGACCAACTAATGTTAATCTTTCCCATGTGAAAATTTCTGTGAATTAATGAATTCCTTGTCTCTACTTACTTTCTCTGCCTGATACAGGCCACCTTGAAACAGACCCTGAATATCAGGGTGCCGAGAATACCTGGGAAGCAAATTTACGTAGTGCCCAGGAAGGCAGAGATGTCCATTTATTCCCAACTACCACTCCACTAAGTCCATTGGGACTGGCCTAGAGGAATCAAGTGTGAGTACACTTGCCAGGAGCTATTTAGGAGTTAGTGAACAGCCTCTATTACTACTTTTATTTCCTTTGTTGAAAGTTATCCAGATGTTCATCACAAAAATAAAATCAAATAACGTAACAAAAAAAATTCTGAACAGCTTAAGATTTGATTGCTCAGCCTCTCACAGGAAAAGGGTTTGTTCACCAGTTGTAAAACAAAATACGGCCACACTGCCAAGGAAACATACTGATCTCTTTCTTTTCACAGAGAAGATTTTAAGTCCAGCTACACAGACTTTGCTCTATTTACTCATCAGAGCTAAAAGCCATTAAGACACATGTTTGTGTACAAAAGGTAACAAACAAAGGGACATTATAAAAAATGAAAACACACTGACAAACTGTGATGTCACATCCTTCTCAGCAGTATCTCGGAAAAGTAAGCAAAAGTTGGTTGTAGATATATCTATATAGATATACGTCTGTATCTTTATACATCTCCTATGCTTTCTTTCGTAGCAGAAAAATAGTAAATGAAAGTCCTGCCTCTATGGTACAAATGCAATAAAAATCACATCTGGACAGCCGACACTCCATTTAAGTCCTTGTGTGTAGTCAAAGGAGAAAGCTGCATACCTCTGAGGCCTTTGAAAAGTGACAGCACGGAGGATGGATCCACCAGAGGCCAGAGAGGGGACACGAGGCATCCAGGCTTCAGCTGGACTGAGGATATCTAAATACGGTTTGAAAGCCTCTCAGGGCCAGACTGATGTAATACAGAACCCACCTAAATTCACAGGTTTCACTCATTTAATTCTGCAGAGAAAGGAGTGTGACATTTTCATCAGCAGAATTACAGTGCTTCGATATCTGTCACAGATGGTCTGAGACATGCCTTGTATTGGAACAGTTTATTCTTCCTATCAGGCAGGAAAACTCTCTAATGCGGTGACCTCTTTCACACAGATTTGGTTTTGCTACCCCATACAGTTATCTATAAAACCTGTCTTTTGTAGGATGGATTATACTGATACAAGTACCCTCAAATTTCATGGAGTCTCAGCAGAAATCCACAATAACTATCAAGTCCTTAAAACTGAATTTCTGAAGCACTCACAGCACAAACTTGTCAACATGGATTTATGCACTTGCACCCAGATTCTTCAATTTCTTATACACACAGAAGTATATATAATACATTAAATGAAGGTAAAGTTTTAAAGTTTCACATCAACTTCACATCAGAAGCGTAAGCATTACAGAAAGAAAAGGGTAAAAAAACCATTTTGCTAGCATTAATATATATGTTAGTTATTTAAATAGCAAGTGTTTAAAACAAAGTTTCAGAAATTTTATCAGTCATGCTACATAATAACAAAGATGTTACTTTTATTTCAGAGTTTGCTTATGTAAACTGTTTACATGTGAAATGTTTAAAGTTTCTGTACTCCCTTTAATAATATTGCACAAAATGGCATTTTAAACTCTGGACTAAGTCACGCGATCAGTCAAGTAATTAGGAATCTCCTACCTTACATTACCTACAAGTTGAAGCAATATATGGAAAATGAAAAATCTTCCTGACAGTAAAAATTATGTTCTTTTCCAGATGTGAAGCCAAACATGTTATACTGTTTTTCAGATCCCATTAACCACTCCCTTTCTTAAAAAAAATGTTTTGCAGCATATATGGTTTCTGATCGCTGATGATTGCTGTTCTACAAGCAGTCAGGGAGAATAATTTCTCAAGGATGTGAAAAGAGGCTCGTTTCTCCTTCGAGAATGTAAGCACAGCTGCAGAGGGAAGCCTGACCCCGAAAGCACCACCAGCTGTCATCGCAGGCAGGAACAGGTGTTTATGGGACTCCCTCCCCAGATCTTTACAATGTACAAGATTGTTTTGTTTATGATACCCATTTCCCATCCTGAATTATATACAGCACCTTTCA
This sequence comes from Falco peregrinus, assembly GCF_023634155.1. Classification (NCBI taxonomy): domain Eukaryota; kingdom Metazoa; phylum Chordata; class Aves; order Falconiformes; family Falconidae; genus Falco; species Falco peregrinus. The sequence goes on from NC_073727.1 coordinate 37,002,680, forward strand.
ACCTCAAGGAGCATAAAATAACTCTCAAATCCATCCCATCCAGCAATCGCCTTGCAGGCTTGGCTTGTAAGCAGCTCTGCTGCTGGGATTTATAGTCACCACCCTTCTCTAACTGGGAGACCACTGCTATTTCAGCAGCAATTTTACACTTACAAGTGAGTAAAGGGACAAGCCAGGCATGGGAAATGATGGAAAAACAAGCTGTGCTGCAACTAGTCCTCACCAATGGTCAGTAGCCAACCCATGGAGTTTCAAACATCCCCAAACTACCAAACTGATGTAGAAGATGAGGGCTGAAGACGAGTCTGGCAAAAGGAACTGGGAAGCTGTAATTAAGATGAAAGGTGGCACAGGAGAGGCTCTATCTTAGTATAAATAGGATAGAGAAATTGCTATAGTACAACAAAACAACTGACCAAAACGCTTGTTTGAAATAGGCAACAAGCAATGCCTTTCCCAGTTTCCAAAAAAAAACCCAACTGTGGTTAACATTTCTCTTTTTTATTGTTGCATTCAGTTTAGATGGAATCCTGCTGCTCATGGTTCCAGCACACACTGGATATTACCACCAAAAAGAAGCTGGTTTTACATTGTATTTGGGAAGAAGCAAACAGGGCATGAGTTTACAAATAAGCAAACCAAACTTTGTGAAACCTCAAATAAATTTCAGCTTCAGTGTCAAGCAAAGATCTTACTCTGCTCTTAGGGAAAAGCTGAGCCCGCCCACAGAAAACTAACATGAAGCAGGAGTCTGAAAGTACCACTGCTCCATACAGAAACACCTTGAGAGCATTCTAGTTGACTGATCCAACCTTGAGATTGGCCCCAAGTGAAGAAATATCCATAAAAAAGGGTACAGCAACAGCAATCAAGCAGTTGCAAGAATTTCCTGACGTAACTGGGATTGGTAAATTCAGCTTCTGCGCTATGAGCAGTCTGTTTGCAATTAATTTACTGATTTATGTTGGTTCTTTTTTACCTGCACAGCAGATTATCATGAAGCAATTCAGTCCTTGCTAGGAAGCCTGGATCTCACTCACATGGGCAGTTGCGAGAAGCTGCGCACAATTCCTGGTACAATTTCAATTAAACTGGCTGAATGATACTGGAGTAAATGAGGATTATTTCCTTTGAGTGTACTACTAACTTTGACAAGGGCATAAAATTTTTACCTGTAACAAATAATTGTGAGTGTGTCTGCATTTTAAATGCCAGCATACATATATACACAAAGACACACATTTTCCACTTGTGTATTTACAGAAGCAGATGTATGTGAGTGTGCATGTACATAGATTTTCTTTGCAAAAAGAGGGTATGCATTTTTTACACATGAAACACAGTTATTTACTTAGAGACATGTCTTCCCTCATTCAAACTGTGTCATTTGAATACACTTCAGTGTATTCCTTATATTTAGTTAAATGCTGCCCAAGGCAGCTTCCCAGTAGCCTACAGCCAGCAGCGACACCCCTTGGTTTCTGTGGCATTCCTGGGCCATATAAAAATATCACTTTCCCCACACACAAATGAAAAACATCGAAATGTGGAGAGCTCTCTAACTTACCACACAAAGGTGTAAGAAGCACAAGCAGTTAGAAGTTGAAATACATCGCTTATCGGCGTGGATAATTTGACTTTGCAGCAGAGTCCCAAGCACCTATCTGAGTCTTTACATCAGGAACAAATGTTGATTTAAGAGGTTATATTCCAGCTATATCAGAAGCTATAAAGCTAGATTAAAGGCTGTCTTAACACAAATAGACTAGACAAAACATGTAGCAAAGTGTTTTAAGGGAAAGAAAAATCTGAAGTAGGAGATACTGCATGATCCAGCCTTCGAACTGCACTTTATCTCAAGGAGCATTCCTTACACAGGAGCCACATTTAACCTTGTTCTAATTACTTTAATTACTTCAATTATGAGAAAGTTTTAAATACACTCAAGGGATTTTCAACTATTAGTGATACTTGTTCCCAAAAATTCTGGTTTTGCCTTGGAAAATCTGCCTTCTTCCTTCTCCTAATTCTAAGATAATTGTTTATATTAAGAATTAAATCATTCCCCCATTATTGTAAGCCTCTGCATCACTTACGGTGGCTACATTTCCATCCTGCCCCAGGTACTTATTTTTGGAGAGCTGTAAGAAAATTTTGTTTTCTTGGTGTTTCCAAAATCCAAAGGAGAAGAAAAAATACCATAAAGAACAAAAAATTCTTGTGAAACAGCACCCCAAAGTCTGCAAAACACAAGAGCTACAGAATTCTTCTCATCTTTTGTTCACCAACTGTTGCTTCCCTGTCCTAACTATTGTACCTCTGAAAGGGAACTACAAAGCACCCAGCCAGTGGAGATGTACACTGGAGTGTCTCTTTATGCCCCACATCGAAGCCAAGAGGGACTCATTACTCATCTGGAGATTTTGCCCCAATGCCCAAAGGCATGAAATACCTCCAACAAAGCACCAACTGAGATATGTCAGTGTGGCACTCGCTTTGCATCTCTCTCTTGGTGCCTTTCAAGTTGTTTTCTAAACACTTCTTTTGTTGCTGTTGGCATGAGTGCACTTAAAAGCAGCATATAGTTAAGTACAGAGAATGCTCACTGTTTTCTGTCCTTTAAAATCTCTTCCAAGTACTTCCCTATGAGCAATTAAGCTAACTCTATGGGATACATTTGATAACAGATATTCTTTAGTTTGGGTGACAGTTAACAAGCAAGGCTGTAATGAATAATAAAGTACTTTTTAGTGACACACAGTCCCTATTCACCCTGAGCAGGGACTATTTTTGTGCAAGTTCAACAGAAGATTCTAACAATGCAACCCTCTTGTATAACTTGCACAAAATAGGCATTCATCAAGGAGGATTACTCTCCCCAAAATGGGGCTCTCAGCAGCTACGTGCTGTGGGTGGGGATGCACAATTCCAGACAGGGGTGGAGACCAAGGAAAAGGCATGGGTCTAGCATGAAAATGCATGCTGTGTCAATTCATAAGAACAAAAGAGATGCATTAAAAAAAAAAAAAAAAAAAGAAAAAAAGAAGAAAAAATTAAAACTAAATGTAAAAGCTAAGGCTACCCCAAGAGCCTTTAGGAAGAGTAACACGTGCTGCAAGTGACCATGACAATATTTCAAGGTAACATTTTGCTAAGTATTAACTCTCCTTCCAAGTCCACCCCCTCCCTATAGAGACAAAGGCAGCTTCCAGCTTTTCAGCACCAGCCCCCATAGGTATCTTCTACTTGTTCTTGAACATGCTCACTCAACCCCACCCCACCCCCACCCCCCGTAATTTGCCACCCTGTCACCACAGGGCTCTCAGTAACACTGGCAAATAATTTGTTCAATGGTCACCCTCTTTTTCTCCTTCTGCTTGGTAGAGGTGCCTTCCTCACAACAGCACAGTAAAGCTATGCAAATATGTATGCCATTCATACTATGTCCTCTGCATCCTCCCAAATTATGTTTAGGTTCCCATTCCAAATACCAAACTTCTGAAATGTCAGGATAGCAAATGTATAGTTCTCCAATGATTTAAATGCTCTCCAAAAAACTACTGTGGTATACCATGAAGGTTTGTTCTTCTTTCATGACATCGTAATGCTTTTCACCTTGATACATTTAGGGACAACTAAACGTCAGGCTTTCAAATCATTTTAGCCTTTACTTATGCCAGCCACTCTTTTAGCTTAAATACAGCTCAAACATGGAAAAGCAAACCAAAACAAAAAACTCATTACACCCAAGTTCAGGATACACCTAAAACTGAGGAAGTAAAATCCGATCTTGGATATCCAGAACTTTGAGTCACCAGATTTTTTCAAGTCAAGCGCTGCCTGCTGATGGTGAGAGTAACATTTCCTTGCTCTGAGACGATGAAGAATAAATGCCAGAGGAAATGTTTTCTCTCTTTTCTGAAAATTGGCTGAAGTTTTCCTCTATATTGATACACAGGTCTCCCACAAACTACGGAGTATCTGCTTTTACCTTTACTGATGGCTATAGTCTAACTACATTTACTTGTTTTCTCCCAGAAGAGGACTCTTCCCTACAAGAACACTTTCTATTTTTAAAGGAGAGAAAATTTGGGGGTGGGGTGGGAGGCTGAATTCTCCCAGGAGACTAGCCGTTTCAGTGCCCACTTGAAAGACTATAAAGGTGTTTCAGAACATCTTCTGAAAATCATGCCACTAACAAGCACCTCAAAACTTTCAAAGAAACCAAAAAATGACCCTTCTAAGAGTTTAGACCACGATGCACATTTTCCGACTGATGATCATGGAATAAAAACATATTTCTAAAACCAAAAAGAAAAGTAGGTTCTTTCATTATAGGGTGTACATATTTTATAGAGTGCAGCTAGGCATAAAACCACATACTTTCAAGGGTACTATCTATGAAAAATTATTTTTCAGTAGTAAATAGCACAAATGATGGTGATATACACTTAACACAGAATGCATTTTTTAAATATTAACTGTGTTTGTGTGTCCAGTAGAGGGAAGAATTAGGTATTATTGAAATAGCATTCTAGAACAAGTTACTCATTCTATAGCAATCCCTGCTGACTGGCCAGAAAAAGGCCTTTTGACAAATTTTGTTTCTTCACCGTCCTTGTTTCTGGCCTTTCCTTGATGGTGCAAGTATGGAAATATTTTAACGGAGCGATGTTTTAAAAGACCACAGTCCAGTTTAAAATGCAACCTTGCTGCCTAGAACTGAAGAAGGAACTGGGATGGAGAAAACCTTACCTTGCAAGCAAGCTTAACAGAAGTGTTTCTTCTGTTCCTTACCTACGCAAAAGTGCAACAAAATAACTCATAGCGCTTAGCACAGCAGATGTTTGTGCCCTAAATGAGCATTTCAGGAAAATTCCAGGTGTTCTGTAACAGGGGGCACTTGCCTCTTCCATCCCAGTTCTATTTGTCATGGGATGCCAGTGAACAAAATCTTTGGAAGGAAAAAGAAATTTGCACGGGGCTATTTTTAAAGGATCCTGAAAACCTGCAAGGGGTGTTGAAAAGAGCCACAAAAGTTCTTCAAGTGCTGGGGAAAATGTCCTGCAGTGGGATGCTTAAAGAGCTTGATCTATTTATTTTATGCAAAAGAAAACTGAGGAGTGACTTGACTGCAGCATATAAATAACTTAATGGAGGCAGGATGCAGGGGGAGTAGAGTTTTTAATATAGTAGGGAAAATACATAACTGGAACCTGAACCCAGAAAAACTAATATTGTAAATCAGGAGTAGCACAGACTTACCACTGCCACAAGCTATCAAGGGAAGTGATGGATCCTCCCTCACTGGATGTCTTTACACTATGTTTGGATGTCTTTCTAAAAGGCGTGCTTTCCCCTAACAGGATCTATGAACTAACAAAGCACAAAGTTTGTGTTTATTTTAATGGTTAATAGATGTATCTTTTGAAGTATAAGTCTCCAGAAAGCCCAGCCTTCTGTGAGCTAAACGTTCATTGCTCAATGACCAGAATTGGGTGGGTTTATTATTAGTGTTTTATTTAGACTAAGTTTTTAAGAAAAAATATCTTAATTTTGAAATAAGGAGAGAAAAAAACCTAAAAATCATCAGTCTGAACTTAGATAAGACAAATATATGCCTAAACTTCGTATACCAAATTAATGGGGGGGTGGGGAAACAGCAGCGAGAGTATATTAAGCGTTTAGATTTCTTATGGCAAGATGTTAATAAAAGTCTACATTCTAAAGAAAAAGCTCACAAAATTTAATCAGCAGCTTCAAAGCTCAGCTAGCTCTAACATAAGGATGAAAAGATTTCTCTTAGACCATACTCTTAACAACTGGGTGTTAACTCTGCTCTCAAATTGCCTTCTAGAAGTTATTATTGAGGAATTGGGGGCAGTAAGATGTCACGCTGGGCTTGATTCCCCTTTCACTGACGCGTGGGACGAGCTGTCCCTGCTCCCCTGGCCCCAGAGCAACTCCTCTAGGCTGGATCTCAGGTCAGTGAGAGGGAACTGAAGGTGCGGGTCCCTTCCCCTCTCACGGCTCCTACCCCACCAGCCACCAATGCCTCTTGGAGGAGATGCTTTGCTGGGAGCACCAGCGGAGCTAATGTCCCACACTCCTGTTCCCAGCTGTAGCCCTGGCAATGTCTAGACAACTACAGAAACATACCTAGAAGATTATGCCAGCGCAGCTGAGCTCCTGTGAGGTTGCTTTACCGGACCAAGAAGTACCAGGAGTCCCGGTTGATCTAAAGGACTCCGTAAGTGCTTTTCAATATCTGAGTCAAAACACCTCCAAGTGAGGAGAGGAGAAACACCAAGGACAGGAGCAGCACCGGCTGTGCCCCTGCAGATGAGAACACCAGCAGGCTGGGAAGCTGGTGGGATCGTGCCCTTGTGGCTGTGGGATTACAAAGAGCAAGCTCAGGCGGCACCAGGGCGGCCAAGCTCCATCACCCGCGGGCAGGGCGAGGGGGAAGGTGCCGCACCTCGCGGGGGGACACTGCCATCCCTCCTCTCTCCTCGGCTCCGGGCTCGGCCGGCCGGCGGGGAGAGGGTGCCCAAGGAGAGAGAAAAGGGCTGTTGCATTTTCTGGATAAAGAGAAGGAAACCTGACACCTTTGACGAAACCCATGTAGAAGTTTAGAGGGAAGGTTGGCAGGGAGCGGATCGAAAAGGAGTAGCTCCTCCGGGGGCAGAGTTACGCGGAACAATAGGGATAACCAGAAAGCTGGAAGGAAGAAGCAGAGAGGTACGGAGATGAGGGGCGAGGAGGCTGCAAAAGAAAGAGGGGCAGGGGAAGAGGGGCGTCCCGAGAAAGAAACTGCGGGGGGAAGGTGGGCGGACAAAGGCGACCCGGGGCGCGGGAGCGGGATGCCGGGAGCGCTCTCCCCCGGCAGGGGCCGGCGGCTTGCGGGCGAGGGGAAGGAGCCGGGCCTTACCTGCAGGTAGGGCTGGCCCCTCTCCACGCCCCCCACCACGATGTCGGCCGAGGCCATGCCGCCGCTGGCCGAGAGCCCGAAGCCCACGTAGCCGCGGGTGCGCACCTCCAGGCGGAAGGCGAGGGCGCTGCCGCGGCGGCCCCAGCGCAGACGGTAGGCGCCCGCGCCGTCCAGCACCGCGCTGTGCGGGTAGCTCCGCGGCGGCGGCCCGGCGGCGGCACACAGCAGCCCGCCCAGCACCAGCGCCCAGGGGCGCAGCCGCCGCATCCTCCCGCCGCGCACCGGCGGCCGCCTCTGCCTCAGCGTGTGCCCCGGCGCGCGTGTGTCCGGGCGCGCGTGTGCGTGTGCGTTGTGTGTGCGCGGGGAAGGGGGGCCGGGTGCCCCGGTCACCCCGCCCCCGCTGCGGGCGGCACCGTGCCGGCCGGCCCCGTCGGGGCAGCGCGCCCTCGGCAGCCGCTTTGTTCGCTCCCCGCCCCGGCCCGGCGCTGGCTGCCGCCCCCGGTTCCCCCGCGCCGCCCGCCGGGGCCCGGCCCCCGCCGCGCCGGCAGCACCTGCCGTGCCCTCGCCGCTGCTGCGGGCTCCCGCGGGGGCTTCGCGGGAGGCGATCGGCTCACGTTAACGAGCGAAAATCCTCCTCCCGACGGGGGCGGCGGAGAGGAGGCGGCGGACGGGGCTGCCCCGCTGCTCGCTGGGACCCCCCCGGCCCCGCGGGAGCTTTGACTCCGGTGGAAGAAGCGCGCGGGCGGGAGCCCGGCGGCGAGCGGGCGCTTTCCAGCTCCCCGCCGCTTCTGCACTTAGCGTGGGAGCACGGTGCCGGGAACGGAGGGCTGAGCAGGAGGTGCCCCCGTCGGGAGACTTATTTTTGCTCCGTAAGTGGAAAACGGAGGAGGACTCCCGGAGTGATTGGCACTGAGGCGCCCGCAAAAGCCCAGCTCAAAAGGCCACCCGCCTCCCCTGACGCTCCCGCGCCCGTCCCCGCTGCCGCCGTCGCTCGGGCCGGCCCGGCCATGCGGTCCCCGACACACCCGCGAGAGAAGCTGCACCCCCTGCCCCTCCGCGCACCGCCCGCTCCTCCCCGCCATCTCGGTGGAAAAGTAAAGATCAGAAAGAGGGTCTGGAGCCTTGTTCCCCAGCCCCCTGCAGATCCGCCTGGAAAGAAAAAACAGCAAAGCCCCCAAACCGGGAAAGCCATGGTCCACCCAGGAGTGGTATCGACTCTTGAAAGCTCCAAGCAGTACGAAATCAGTTTCAAAACGAAGTTACGCTGTTTGAATTGTCTTTTGTTCATGTTTAAACAAAAGAGAAAGAGCCTGGCACTCAACCGAAATGAAACATTAATTCTATGAAAAGCGATCAAACTAGTACATAAGGGAAATCAGTAACACTTCCTTTTTAGCCTTTTGCATGAAAATATTTCACAAATATCACCACCTACTGTGATGTGAGGAATACATCAAACTACAGAACAACTTCTAGAAGAGAAAAATGCTTGAAAGTGATAAACACCAAATATTACTTTCACCTAAAACATTGTAAGACATGAAAGAAAAACAAGAATTAGGTACTGGTGAACTGAAAGCAATTTTTAAAGGGAATAGGTTGGTGTGACCTTTCTTCCAGTTATGGCAATAACTTCAAAGGTACAAACTCAGACAACTGGCAAAATAGGAGATGGTCAGTGTCTAGGTTCTCTTCTAAAAATCGCTGACACCTACAAGTGGATGTGGATTAATTTAAGGGGAAATTGCAAGTGCGCAATACATCTCAAGGCCAAAGGTGTGACCTCGGCACTCAGCTGGGGGGATGCACCCGTTGTTAGGACAGTTACAAAAAAGTATGTTTATGTTTTCTGCGGTCAGGGGCAAGGAAGGAATGAAGGACATTTCATAAAATTAGGGTTTTTTCTTAATTTTCTTGTAAGACTATGTACTACGTTCTTACATAACAGAAAGGCGAAGATGAAGTCTCAATCATGTGGACGTGACAAGCTCACACAAATTCACTCTCAGAAACAATGACTGAATTATGTATCTGGTGGGAGAATTGCTGTCTTTCAACCACAGAAGTGGTCGCTGAAGTCTAACTAGTCCTTCCTATAGCAGGCATTGTGTAAGAGTTTGTACAAAATAATGGAAAATGCTCACTTTAAAGCACTCCATCATGTCTCCATTTGGTAAGGATGGTACCAGTGATGTTTTAGAAGCCTGTACGCAACACGGGATATTGCTATATTAGGAAAGGGTGATGGAACGTCCCATACAGCACACTATGCTGTACAGCACAGCAAACAGAAATAGGGTTCCCCAGCCCGGCTGGGTGCCGGTGCTGTGAGGGAAGCAGAGCTGGAGGTAGGTGTGCACCACAGAGGCTGTTGTCAGTAAGTGCTGCGCTCTTCCCGGTAGAAAAGCCAAAATCTTGGCCTCTGCTCCACTCCCACACCCCCACCTCCACCCAACTCCCCACTCCTCTTACAGCAAACAGGCACAGACAGAAATCTGAAAAACAGGCTCCAATGAACTTGAACTTGGGGTCAGCTGAGATCATTCCAGTCATTCAGCCAAAAGCCAAAGCAGCAGGATCATCTAGCGACTTGGACAAACTGCAGTATCCCAGACAAGACAAGCCGGAGGCTCCTTACAGTGAGTCGGGTAAAAGTAGTAACACTCACAGGGAATGGCCTGGTGTTTCTGGCAAGCTGCAGGGGCCAGCCCCCGCACAGCCTGGCATGCGACTGTCCTGTGCTGTCAGAGCCTGTGGCTGGGGCATCCCTATTCTGTGGCTCTGGAGCTAACCCCAGATTGCTTCCAGGCTTTTTTTTTTTTGCTTTTTTTTTTTTTTTTTTTTCATAGAAAAATGACATTTTGGAGGCTGAGAGCTGGAATGGAAACAATACTCAAGTTCTTGAAATCTCCCATGGGATTCAATGATCTTCCCTCTGCACAGCTCGAGGGTCAGTCTGCTGCTTCTCAGCAGCTCTGAAGCCCTTATTCCCAAAGCCCCGTGACCCTTTACCAAAACCTGAGGGTACTGGTAATGTGTCTTCCAGCAGTGGAACCACATTCAGCAGCACTGCTCACCCCAGCAGGCTGGCCACGTTTAGACTAGTAAAAGTGCAGGAACAGCAGCCCTGTTGCTTTCCAATCTCCAGCAGATATTTTTCCATTAAAACAAATCATCCAAATGGTTTTGCAGAGCTGCACACTTGATCTACAAATACTGTGACAAAACCAACCTTTTTCAACTTGCTGCTATTTATAATTCCAAGAACAATACACAACTAAGAAAACTTTCTTAGTAGAGTAAGAAGAGACACTCTGTGGGCAGAGTAGTACAATTCCCAAAACTCACATTAAGAGACTTTGGTGACTTCACTGAAATTTTTTTGCATCATTAAGAGACCAAACATATGAAGAAACCACAATCTAAATCCGAGTCTTGGTTTAGAAGTAGTGCTGCTGGCAGGAACACAGGCCGACATCAGATTACTGCCTTCTCCTGGGTGAACCCAATCCTGCTGCTTCTCTTCTCAAGGCAGGCAGTCCCTAACCAAGCACAGAAAGATTCAGCAAGTGGTTGTTGGGGTTTTTTTAATCTCTTACTACCAATACTGAAGATGATCTTCCCAATTGCTCTCTCACACCATTGCACAATATGGTTTGTATACTAAAATACTGATTAAAAAATGGCACCTTCTTATTTATACCACAAATATTTGAGGACAAAAGCACAAGATGTATAAAGCATTAAAAACTTACTAAAAACATAGACATATTTTGATACAAACCAGCGTGCTTTGCTGTAGGAGGCACTCCACCCACCAACTTCCTAAAATGTCAGGAAAGAAAGAACATGACACAGCTGAAACAACAACCTGAAACTATCTGGAAGAAATCTGGCCCTCAGCTGGTGAGCTAATTAAGCTGTGTAAGAAACAAATCTTAAAAATCACGTGGAGCCAACAGTGACAGTGGGCTTCATACAGAGCAACAACATGACTGTCTCTGTCAGAAACACTGCTTACCTAAAAAACACTGCTGCACCAAACACCCCTTGTCTAATTAGTATAGAAACATTTGCAGCTATCTGCATAAGGAGTTTCTCAGGTCCTGCAAGAAATGCTTGCAAATGCATTATATACATGTGGCACCAAGCACCAGTGAGTAATGCTGTCAAGAACAGTACATAGCAATTACCATTAAAAAAAAAAAACAAACCAACCCTGCTATGAAATCCATGCAAAAAGGATTTGAACTGTGTATGCCCTATGTGACAGATAGATGGGCAGACAGGTAGAATTGTAATTCCATGTGTATTAACTTAGTAAAGATAAAGATGAAGTAACTATTTTAAAATGGTGCTTACACTTAAAAGTACATCTGTTGAAAGGTATTCCTCTTCAAGAAACGTCAGTGCCAGAACAGATACACTCAGTGAAAGCTAAAAAAAATAATTGTAATCAGTTTAAATTCAAATGAAAGGAAACGGAATCTTCCCCACACCTGAGAAGAAACAACTGTCTAGAAATGTCCTTGCTGAGATATCCCCTGGTGGCACTTGCTGTGAGTCAGCTCTCAGCATTACACTGACAAGTGCCTCCTTTCGCAGAGGTACTCATAGAAGAAGGGGAAAGACAACAACCGCAACCAAGAGAAATGAGAGCCTCTCTGCTGTAAAGCCTGTCGGCTTTTCCAACTGGTCTAATAAAACTCTTGCCCTCCAATTTTCTCTCCCAAGAGAAGTAAGAAGTTTTTATGAACTTCAGTCAAGGTATTTGGAAATTTGGCAACATCTGCAGAAACCAGCCTGCCAGTGTGGAAAAGAAAGCTAAATCATTCTGCTAGTGCCCCAAGCACAGGATTGGGGAAATAATTTTTTTCTTACACTGATTTTATTTTTCTGTCCTCAGGCAAGTCATTTAAAACATCAACCAACATCAACTCATCATAAGAACAGCTGAAAGCATACTACTCTATTTATACTAGTTTGAGATTAACTGAGTGTTTAAAACGTAGTTTGTAGGTAGCACAGGACACATCCAAAACTATCTTAACTTGAGCCAAAGTCAGGCTGCTTCAAGAATGGAAGAGTGGAAATGGCCCACCTCTGTACTCACTGCTCCCAAACATTGCTTCCAGCTCCAGTGATTAACGTATATTACTTCATAAGAAGAATTTGTATCTCCTTGGTATGCCAGCTTGAAAGCAAAATCAACTGTGTCTTCCTCTCTACTAACCCCAGCAAAAGAAAAGAAAAATGCAAAACAAGCACATAAAATGCATAGAAAGAGAATTAAGAATACTTATAAAATCCTTTGGGCAGTTACTCTGTTTACCGTGATCAATTACATTGTTTGCATTTTCCAGTTTACAATGTAAAAATAATGTTCGAGTATTTGGGAAATGGGGTGGAAAAAAGACAAGGGGAAAAATAAAACTTTAAAAACCAAAAGATTGAATGATATGCAAATTCCAGAAAAAATACATACTGAAATGCTGGAGAGCTTGTATCCCCACTTTGACTGATATCTTGCTTTCAGAGGGTTTCCATTTTCAGAAGATGTGATGGAGCCATATGCTTCCCCACTCAGAGCTGGTCAACGCCTTTGATATCTTTTCAGAAAAACACAGGAGTGCGTAAGAATGGTAAATACACAGCTTCTGGTACGTTTGCATGGCTGTGTTGCTGTTCTCCTAAGTGCAGCCTCAATAAACGCCAATAAATAAGCACGATGCTCTGTTCTCCCACCTTACTTGAGTAGGTTAAGGCAAAATAGTTGTTCCCAACTTGAAGGCTTTTTTCTCTAAGTTAAATACTTTAAGCAAATGTTTAAGAGTAGCTAGATCATCATGTGCGCCCAAGGAAATGTTTGGCACTGGCAAAAGCACAGGTGGAACATTTCCACCTTCCTCTTGTTGAAGCAACCTTGGCTTTGGATCAAGACAGAAGAGTTTTCTGGCTCCTCTTACTTGTGCTGGTAGTAATGTTTCCTAGGAGCCCATCCTGCTGGCTCAGCATTTCAGAGACAACGTCAAGTTCAACCCACAAACCCTCCTGCTCTCACTCCCCCATCTACATTGAACACAAACAGGATTGTCAGCAAAGCTGGGTTTATCCTGCATATGTATTCTCCCACTGTAACAGGCTTCCAGCTGGATGTGCAAGCTACTTCTCTTGCCATCTGTATCACGTAGATTTCAAAATCTGGATTTTTGTAGGACATTCCAATGGGGGATAGAAATCATTAACTTAAAAGTTTAAATAAAAGGTGCTTCACTTCATTTTCACAGATGAGAACAGACTTGTTGCCTTCTGTTAGCAAGGTGGCAGTGCTGTTGGCTAGCTAGTTTATAAAACTTTTTATAAAAGACTTTGCATTAATTGGTAATTTATAACCTGTGTTGTGGTCAGTGTTCATTACAGAGCACAGGATACATGAGAAACAGGGTGAAACCAAACCTTTTTATGTCCCTGGGATATCCTGCTGCCTGCAAATGGACAGAACAGGCAACTCTTGCTGGGCCGCTCTCTAGCAAGAATGTCTCAATGCCGCAACACACCAGCACAGGGAGACTAGGTGTTAGGTCACTACCCATGATCGGGTTAAATCTGCATAATTAATTGACTCATTAAGGAACAATAGAGAACTATCATCTCTTTGCCCTTGGCTCCCCAGCTCCTATCAACACCTAGGAGCATCCTCAACAGGGTAGCACCAGGAGGCAATGTGTATCTCTTATTTCCCAGAACTCTGCTAAACCTGGGTATTCCACAGAGCGCTAAACCTGGGTATTCCACAGAGCACTAAAAGCTGTCATGTTTAGTTTACATACAGATGTTAACGATTGTAATGTGTAGGCCTGAATTAATGAGAAAATCATTATATATAATGAGTATGAAAACAGCATATATATTGGAGAGAAAGCTCTGTAACTTTAAATGCACACAAACCATAGCTGAAAAAAAATTAACATCCCCAAATTTAGAATTAAGTACATTAATTTTTCAAAACAAACGAGGAGTCTGAGGCTTCTGGGTTTGGGTGCTTTATGGTACACCTCTAAATTAGTTCCTCCTAGTGCCATTAAAAATTCCATCTCAAAGATTTTGGTGATCACACAAAACATCTGGCTGGATTAAACACTCTAAAATAATTTCTCTTTTCTAATATTTCTTCATCTAAAAAGTATCTCTTATACTCTTCCTCTCATAGGGCCAGATAAATCCACTTATATAGAGTAGAGGCATAGTGCAGGAAGCCAGTCAGCCCCAGGAAGAAGAACAACTGGTACCGGGTGGACTTCCATGATGATGACACCAGTGAAAAAAGTTGAGTCAAACTGCTTCTCTCTGCTGTGCCTTTGTAAGTTCAAACATGAGTAGAAATCTGGAAAACCAAGATTATTCAACTCATTTTTTTACTGATTATAACATGATTGTAGAGAGATTATCATAGATTTTATTGGTTAATTAAATATTGTCTGTTGCTATCACCACATAATACTATTTCAGAGAGAAGAGTATATGCTAATGGATTAATAGTGATTTAATATTAACATATCTTTCATTTTAAAAAAGAAAGTAAATAACGCAGGTTGTCAAATAATCATCAAACTGAGAATAGACCTGTTGATTTTTATTTTTTTTTCCTTAAAACAGACTGGATAAAATCAAAATTAAAGTCTTTATCAGAGTAATGCATTTCCCAGGTGAAAATTAACTTCCTGAGACCACCTGAGCCAAAGCCAGACTCCAGGGCAGGGTCACCTGTGTCAGCCCTGAGAGGTGTCTGCCTAGCTCCCCTTCACAATGTCTGTCAGCATAGATATTTTTTTTTCTTCTCCTTTCTTCTTCTCCCTTTGGATAGAATCCACTTCAATCCACCGCCATTCT